>NC_139407.1:46823749-48241249 GCF_905368555.1 Meleagris gallopavo | reverse complement strand
GAGCCGGGCAGGGACGCGCCGCTGTGCGAGAGCCGCTTTTCTTTCCTTCTTCCCCATTCAGAGAGGGCCGGGGGGAGCCGGAGGAATGCTCGGAGGCAAACGGGGAACAGCGCGCCTTTGTGCGGCCGCCGCCGGCCATGGGAAAGCGGCTCCGGGCCCCCCGCCCCGCGTGTTTCTGCGGGGTTTGTGCTGCCACCCGCAGCTGCGAGGAGACCCGAGCCCGGCCCGGGGCTTTCCGTGCCCCATCCGAGCGTCCCACCGCGGCGCCGCGGGTACAGCCGAGCGTCGAGGGGACGGGGCCAGGGGGCACACGCGGTGGTGTTTCCTGCACGGATCACAAGGACGCGACCGCATCCCCGAGCAGCGGGGACACTGCGTGGGGCATCTCCAGCGGCTGTGCGGGGCGGAAGAGCTGCGCCGTTATTTTCAGAGCCTAAACTGTGATATTTTTCTTTCTTTTCCTCCCGCAGGCCGGGTCGTGGCGTTCAGGCGGCCGCCAGCAGAGGGATCTGCGCTTTGCTTTTTTTTCCCCCTCGCTGCTGCCGCGGCGGCAACATCTGCTGGGAGCAGGAGCCGGGCGCTCGAGCAGACGCACAGATGTAGAAGTGACATCTGCTTGTGACAAAGGAGCAGGAATTAGATTAGGCGGGGAGGCCTTTCTGCCATTAAAGGGAAGGAAAAAAAAAAAAAAAAAGCGAAATGCTAGCTGTAAGCTGTGCAAGCAGGGGAAGAGGATGTGAAAGATAGAAGTGCTCAGCGGGCAGCTGCTGGGACAGCCGGAGCAGCACAGGTCCTGGGAGCTGGAGAGCCGACGGAGAAGGCTCTGCATTCCCCCTTGAAGCAGAGCTCGGCCAAGTCACAGATTTCTGCCGCTGCAGCCAGGGGCAACTGGAAGCCGGGCATTTGGTGCCTTCTGAGTCTGCGGCCACTCTTCTCACATCGGCCACGAGCAGGGGCTGGGGCTGGATGCTGCTTTTCTTTGTTTCCCCGATGGAATAAATGTAGGGATGCTCCCTGTATGTATCTGGGCTAAACCCCAAAGCTAGAAGGCCTCTCTCACCTTATGAACTGCCCTCTCGGTCCCATAAAAAGCAAAGATAACAACACCACAGCCTTAAGTTTATGTACTTTTGTAAAATTAGAAACACACAGCAAAGTTGTACTTGTCTACTCAGCTGTGCCCGGGAGAGCCTCCAATGGCAACACCTCAGGAACAGCCAGGCAGGAACACTGCCCTGTGTATTGCAACTGGTATGGCATTTCCCTCCTATTCTGGAAGCAATGCTTTTTCTACTTACATAGATACTGATATATAATATCACATCTTTTTTTAAACTCTACCACTTCTTATAGCCAGGGATACTTCCTGCCCCTTGCAGAGCAGCACACAGAAGAAGGAGCAGGACTACATTCCACTTCAAGTTGTAGGAAAAATGTACAGCTTTGCAAAGACTGTGTGATGTGCTGTGCAATGGGAGCAGCATCTGTTACAGGCCTCAGAGCTCACTAAAGTTGGTCAAAACCTCCAAGACCTTTAAAAGATTGTGGTTTCAAATGGGTTTGGCTTGAACTCTTGGTGTTGAAGAGCCTGCTGGCTGCGAGCCTGCTTGTGCAAATCAATCTTTATGGTATGGAGCATGACATATATAGGTATGGAGTATGACCCCTTTGTCAGTAATGGGGCTGGGAACTAGAAGGGTAGATCACAGAGGTTGTGAAACATAACGTAACATGCACAGAGTATGGTGAAGGGAGAGGGAATGAAGTGAAAACATCTTTAAAATGAATTGAAGAAATCCTATTGGTAGGAAAAAAAGTACTTTATGTCTTTAATATGGTCAGAAAGTGCCAATCCTTGTCTTTTCTTGCAGGTACAGAAGCATGTTGACATTAGTAACTACGTACAAGACTCTATACCACATACAATTGCAGATATATTTTTGTCTTATTTCATAAAAAGAAAGCATGTGAACGAGTTTAAAAAACTCAAGGTTTTGGCATTCTCTGGTATTTAGTATTTTGGTATTTGCATCATAAGGTGATGGATGCTGGCTCCAGCTCCACGCTGGCCTTTAACCTGCGGGCAGCTGGGTAGATCCACCAGGGGAAGGGCCCTTCTCTGTGCACTTCTTCTGTTCTTTCTCTAAGCAATCATCTCTGGCCACCACCAGACCTATGGCCTGACCCAATTATGGCAATTTTATGTTTCTATGCCTGTTTGTATCAATGACTCCAGTGAGGTTGAATGAGGCAGTAAGAAAGATGGAAAGGTACGTTCTTCCCACAGCAAGATAACTATTTCAAGTCAAGAGGTCACAGGAATGTTAAAGAGGCCTCTTTTCTCAGAATAGGCGGCCAGTGACAAGGAGGCAGAGGGTGCAATTCTGAATTCCTTCCTGTAAAGACATGCTGCCTCCAGGCAAGGTACTCCAAGTCCTGCTTGAAGAAGGGGCTGGAGGCAGGCAGTGCTGCTCCACTGGTTAACCACAGTAGCTCCCGTGGTTCTTCTGAAGCACACAGCAGCTCCTGGGGGATCTAGAGGGGTCTTTAAGGGTCTGGAGGGCAAGATGTATGAGGAGCAGCTAAGATCCCTTGATTTGTTCAGCTAAGAGCTGAAGAGGCTGAGGGGAGGCCTCATGGTGACCGAAAGCTCTTCACAGGGAGCAGAGGGGTAGTGCCATTGTCTGCTCTCTGCTGACAGTGCCCAAGGAAACAGCTTGTTGCTGTGTCAGGCAAGGGTCAGGTTGGGTGTTAGGGAAAAGTTCCTCACTAGGGGGCTGTGGGTGTAGAACAGACTCCCCATGGCAGTGGTCATGACCTCAAGCTGCTGGAGTTCGAGGAGCATTTGGACATCACCCTCAAATATAAGGTTTGATTTTTGGCATGCCCTGTGTGGAGCCAGGAGTTGGACTCCATCACCTTTGTAGGTCCCTCCCAACTTAGGATACTCTATGATTCCTGCATAAAACTGCAGTCTTCCCTCCTCTGCTCTGCCTACAAGAGCAAGAAGTCAAAGCAGTGGCACGTACTTGAAAGACTGAGGGAAATTAGCCAGTCTTCAATGATGGGCAAGAAGCACCTGGTCAATGGGCTGGGACCTTCTTGGGGACTCAGGTGTGGGCAGTTTGCTCGCGGTTAAAGGAAGAGCTGTGCACCTCCTGCCAGCTCTTGGTGTTTCCTGTCAATGATGTTAGTGCCACAGGTAGGTAATAACCTGAGTGGTGTGGTAGCTGCTCCTGTCTGGGTTTGCCTTGCTCTGTGGCTCCTTGCTTTTTTTTGTAGCAGTCCTGTTATTTCCATAAGGCAGCCTACTAGAGTCTGGCTGTACTTATTCTGCTGTTATTTAAGCAGCACTCTCATTTGCAAGTAGTTCGTGATGGATGATCCCAAGCTTCTCTGCAAAAGCAATGTAATGCTGGTAGCTGCTTGTTTTTAGCCTCCCAGTAAAAAATATTCCAATCAATCAATTGAATTACTACCATCCAGCCCCACGTGCTAACTTGGGAAGTATAACAATGCCTTCCTGCTAATCACATATGACAGTTTCTTGATTTCATTGCTATCAAAATGAAATTACAGGCTCAAGTTGGCTTCTACATAGTCAGTTTTTGCTAAGGACATGTGAGAAGGGTACTTGTGGGACTTTTGAGCCTTGATGGCTGAGCCCAGACTTGCTCTGCCAGGGCTTCAGAAAAAGAGAGATAGTGCTTGGTGAGTGCTGGCTGAGGAGGAACAGCAGAGAGAAGGAACAGAATGCAGCGGTGAACCTGAATGAAAAGCAGTAGATGTAAGATGTGAAACATATCTTTTTTTATGCTGACCACATGTCTTCTTTAAGCTGATTATGCTTGATGTGAGGGGTCCTTAAATTAAGGGTAAATTATCTTTTTGCGTTAATAGAGAATGCGAATGGATATTACCTTTAAATGAAAACAAGACTGCAGATTTCACTGAAACCTTTTATGTAATCCATGATGAAGCCTCTCTTGGAAAATGTGGGTTTATGCGTGTACTCTGGAAACTTGTGTTGTGCCATTAAGTAAAATAATTGCTTATATTCCGACAGGCGCTGAAAGGATTGGCACTGGGTCAGTTCTTAAAAGTTTATTTGCTATTTGTAGGAAGACATTTTTTTTTCTTAATGCATTTATAGGCATTGTTCTAGTTAATACTCATGTAAATAGCACATTAATTGAGTTTTCAGATTCTGTAGTTGTATGCTGCAATATGCTGATATCTTCAAAAGTAAAGAAAGTGATGTGCAAAGCTGGATAGATGGTAGGGCACAGAGTAATACACACCGCATTCATACACAGCCTATCAGGAGAACCAAACAGGACATGGCAGAGCCCTGGCAAGCTCACAGTATAATTTAAATTGCTTTGGATCACCTGTTGGAGTTTTTCCCCTGCCCCAGTGAAATTTTTACCCAGTAATTGGATTGCAGGTGTGTATATATGTGTAGTAATGAGGAGATGCTTTTTCTACATAACAAACTCATCACAGTTACCCTTGCTTTTATTGCTTCCATCGTTACAGTGCTGCTTTAGAAGACTACTGCTCATGGGGAAAGATCTGACAAAGTCAGATGAGCCTGAAGTTCTCAGGGATTCGTTTTCCTGCACATGGACTCCACCCAAAAGTGTACAGGGAAGTGGCCTTTGAGATTGAAGGTAAAGGTTGAAACAGTATTGACCTGTCCCATACAATAACTGGATCTGTGTACCTTAATTAGTCTTATTGGTAGTCTTCAGCATTAACTGTAACTTCACTTAGGAAAGAAGGGTCACAGATCTGCCATGTCAATAAAAGATATGGGAGCCTCCTGCAGTAAACCCGTGCCTCAGGAACAGTTATGGTTTTATCTGGATTTCAAGGCTGTGAACAACTTTCAGGTCTTGGCAGAAAATGGAATATATCTCACCTGAGGAAAGTGGAAATCTCTCTGTTCCTTGGGTCCTGTGGTTTCTGTGAGGAAGCTGGCATAGCTGGTTTGGGGATACACCTGGGATGAACCCAATAACAGCTCATTTTAGCACATTCCCCAGACAGTCTGTGTTCTTTTCATCAGTAAGATCGAAGTCTGCTCTGACTAAAAGTGCTGTCTTGATCTGAAACTGTTGGTTCTGAGAGTATATGTGTATAAATGGAAAAGGGAATCTCTTTTTGGGTATCCGCAGCAAAGATGGATCATTATCTCTGAGCACTGGATAGATTTCAACCACCAGGAGAAATGGGGGGGGAAAAAAAAAAGGCATAGGCTAAAACTTCTGGGTAATGTTGCTAGAGACAAATTTAATAGGAAGAGCTACAGCAGCAGTGCTGAAAAAATGAAAGGCTGTTTGACTGTCATCTTGTATGACTGTCTAGTGGGAGAGAGGAATCAGGGCTGTGGGATCCATGTGATTTTTTTTTTTTTTTTTTTTGGAGTCTGCACACAGAAACTGCTAAAGCAAGAACTGTTTAAAAGAAGCTTTATTATTTACATACTCTAGAGAAATTCACTAGAAGGTCACTATTCCAGCAGTCTTTGTCAGGTCTTGAACAACCGCACTGAGAATGGGAATGAGATTTTGAGGGACTCTTGCTGCCCAGACTTTAAGATAATATGTTTCTAGACAGCAGACAGTATCAGGAAGACACTGTTATATCAAAGAAGGAAAAATGTTCATGTAGAACAGCTGAATCCAGTTTTACTAGTGAAAGTAGTTAGGCATTGGTATGTACATATTTCACTCAGAAAAATCCCACTTGTCAACAGATCACAGAAAAGTCATATTAGTATTGATGTGAAATCAAATGGTCATGCTTGGATCAATACCTTATAATATTATAATGATGTTTGGGGGATGTGGAATGTAAATTAGCAGTGATTGAAATAGCATTTTCCTTTTACATTTTAAATTATAACTATTCTGTGTTTTGCACATTGTTAAATCATACAAACAAACTCGCATGCATATAACACATCTAACAGGATATCATGGCCAACACATTATACCATGGGGCAGCTGTGGGTTCTCTGTAACACTGTGAAAATTGCAGAGAAAATGATGAGGCCAAGGGGAATTTTCCTGGAGAAAGCCTTGGTAACTACTGAATGAGGGTCTTTGTTTTTGACCCGACAAAAAATTTTGGCAAGATAAAGCAATTAGAGTCCTGGGATAAGCAAAATTTTTTGCTCCCCCTCATTTTATATAATGCACAGCCTTTATATTACATGGAGATAGAAAACCCCTCTCTCACGATTATTTCATTGTTTATGCCAACCCTCAAAATTATTTAATTGTAATGAAAAAATATTCTTTTAAACTCCTTACTAGTCATAATTTTGACACTTTCCTTCTTATTTGTTATGCTAACGTAAGATTGCTATCAAATACATAATTGTGGAGTAAAGTGCTATAAAGTCTTCTGTCTGAGGTTTTTCCTTTTGGTCTGGATGATTACAGAATATTTTTGCCATCAAGATAACCTCTTCATATAAATTAATTACATAAATGGAATATTACCTATGTATTTCACATTATTCAGTTTGATGAACTTGTGAACTAGAGATGTTTTTACACAAAGAAGCACAAAGAGACCTTGTATTGCTCTGACACAGTGAGACCAGTGACAAATAATGGCATCTTCTGTTATTATGTATCTCATCTTTTTCAGTGCTAGTGGGATGGCAAAAGAAGCTGCAAGAGAAAACAGGCTCCTAGGAGGTGTTCAGAGCCAAAGGAATTGGGAGTAAAAATTTGCACCTTTTAATTGCGTGTTGGCAATTGCTGTGTGTTTTTTCTTTTGTTTGTTTTGGGGTGTTTTGTTTTTTTTTTTTTTTTTTGCTATGCTGGTGAAATGGGAGAAGACATGGCCGAAGTTGTTCTGGAGAGTTAACTACAAGTTAAGATAGAAAAAAGGTAGGCAGGAGACAGCAGTGTGCTCAAACATTTCCTGGAAAATACTTGTGCAGAAAGAAGGAAGCAAGGAGACAGCAGAGGACACGACAAAAGAGAAGCTGTGATGCCTGAGGGGGAAACTTTTTTGGAAAAACCAACTCCCTCTCCTACAAGAGCTTAAAATCCAAATGCTCCCTTCTCCTTGTAGATGCTGAAGAGGTTGGGGTGTTTACTGTAGACATGAGATGTTGGGATGGATTTCATGGCGATGATGTCCACGGCAGGAGCTCTGAACTCATTTCTCTCTCACAGCCTCATGCACACACACAAAAAAGTTAATGTAGGCCATTCCTACTTCTCTGAGAAATCATGGAGAAGAAGGCTGTCACTCTGCCAAGTTCCTGAGTTCTGTGATCTTTGTTGTACCTGGCCTTTGTGCAGACCACAAAAGGTTTTTCTTTTTCTCATGCCTGTGTAACTCTGTGTTGCCTGGCACAGCTGAGAATCCTTAACATATATGGCTACAAGTCAGAGGTTCTTTTCTCTTTGTATAAAAGATGATTCTCTGTTAGAATAAGTGGCAATGTACTGTATTTGCATCTTATCAGCTACTTCTGGCTTGAGGTTGTAATAATGGAACTTTTATGATGCAAATTGCTACGTGGAAGGTCCAAAGAAAATCAATTGTTTGGTATTTTAACATCCTGTTTAAAATAAAAATTATTTCAGAAAAGTTATAACACTGCCAAAGAGCTACTTTTTAATGCAGGCTAAACTTGTTTTGTATGAAAGCCAAGTGTTTGCATGTTTGGGTTGACTATTGGAGAGCTACTTGCATGAAACATTGTTTTGCCCCGAACTGAGACTTTTTTCCTAGCCTGAAATTAAGCTCAATTTCAAGTTAATTTTTACAATAACTAGGCAGAAATCTGGACTGATGGGGTATATGGCCAGTTTCAAACAAGCATAGATTTAATGCCTAATAGACCAGAATACCAGGCTCTGACCAAATATTAGGTTTTAATAATATTGTGCACTTCTGAACAGAGAGTCAGAGTTCTTCAGAAAATTGCTAAGTCACACACTGCTGAAGATGAGCTGTGATTTCTCAGATGTGTTAATGTACTCTCAGGTAAGGGAAGCACACAAATTACTTAACTTGATTTGTGCTTTTTTCAAGAATGATACAACCTTTCTAAGCATCCATTTACTTTCACTGCTTTCCATGTAGCTCTTGTAATCTTCTCCATCCTCAGATTTAAAGGCACCTGAGAAAACACCTTTGGAAAGCTTAGTTCTGGTTGTTATGCTTTCTCAGATAGTAGCAGTCTCTGTAGTGTGATGACAATTAGCAAATGCTAATGAGTGTCATATGGTAGAGAAGCAAGGAAACTGTAGTATATATCTAAAATGTAGACTTTGCATATAGATTTCTGCAGGAATTGCATAGATGGGATCTTGAAACTGCAGATCTTCTCTGGTGTGATTTCACTCTTTATTACATTCCTATAAGGCAAACAAATGTAATGAATCCTCAATGGTGATAAATGATACAGATGAAATTTCACCATGTCTAACAATGGCTGGAAGGCTCTGAGTCAATGCTACTTTACCCATGAGCTGTGAAATGGCTATTTCCATAATATCACTGTGCTAACTGTTCCTCCTATAAGTTGCTTTAATGACAATAGATCCCTATAAGCCAGGGATAGCCAGTAATGAAGAATAAATAGCTTTTTGATAGAGGGACAGACTGGGGTTACTAACTGCAGCCTCAATGGTTGGAACTGGGCATCATTGATAATGCTGCCTAAATTTAATTACTTCGTTTTGTGACACACAGTATCCCCCTTGTCTTAGCCTAATTATTTTGACTTGCTATTGTAGGGAGAACAGTTTGTGCCTGGAAAGAAAAAGAAGGTGATCTTGAAGTTATAAAAGAACGTGAATTAGCTTTCCATTATTTATAGCAGACCATACAGCATCTTTCTGATATTTGAAGCGCTCATGACATAATCGCTGTATTCCCTGAGCTTACTTGCAAGGAGATTGTCCAGCAGTTGCACCAGATAATCTAATAGCTGGGTCAGAAAAGCCTTTTGTTATTTATGTTGGAAGATGAATATGTTTATGTGCAGTTCTAAAGCATGAGCTCCAAGCTGTGTTGTGCAACCTTGAGAGTAGAAAGCTGAGACCAGTCCATAGAAGCAATTTCATGCATCAGAGTAGCATTTTCCTTAATATCTCTAGAAGAAAGTAGTTATATCAAACAAGGGATAGAATATTACGAATCCACACAAAGAATCAATTTGTTTACCACAACAGATATCTTCTGTTAAATATTTTTCATACTTTTATTCTAAATGGAGCCGTTCTGGGATTTAGACAAATATTTTACTTCATTTTCTCTTTTGTTTCATTAGGTTGACTCTCTTTTTGTGAAGGAGAGATGGCAGATTTAATGTAAGTTTTCTTATCAGAAGGCTTAAGCTAGAGTTAAATTTATGAATAGACAGCTTATTTCCAATTCCCTTATTTACTGTTGCCATCACTGTTACCATTATTATGGCATCCGTAGAGCTACAGAACGTGACATTTTAAAAATAGGCTTCCTAGTGGCTTTTTGAATTTCTGTTTAACTAAAATCTTTCCTACTTCATTCAGCTACCCTTACAATTTACATTAGACAACACTCCATCAATAAAACCATCAAAATGATCTACTACATTGTAGACAAAAGTTATTGTGTCAACTTGACACTAATCAGTTAATTCCAGTAAACCTTCAGATAAACAAAAGCTTGTTGTCTATTACTGATGTGTGTGATTAGCCCCCTGTATGTCCTATAGCTATGCACATCTATAGAGATGTATCTGGCAGACACTTGGCCCGAGGGCTCTATATGTAAACCAGGACAGGATCTATAGTTAATGATGTTGACCCTGACTCCCTCAACAGAGATTGGATTCAGTCCTCATAATATCCCGACAGCTGATATGTATACTGTGCTAATAATATTATCAATTACTTATGCTACTGCGATTCCCACTGTTTAAAGCTGATAAAAGGTTCTTTTACATTTCTTTTTACTACATCCCTGCTGTCTAACTGGATGCATTTCACTTGGATTTTTTTAGTTTACTTTTTGTTTTGAAGCTCCATAACTATGACTAAGGTAACGGGAAAGAGCTGAAGGTAAAATGAGCCCCATTCTGTATTCTGAGTAACATGGTATTTTTTTCTCTCTTGCACTTCTAATCCAGTAAAGATGGACTGAGCGATTATTTACACTCTGTGCCTTGAGTCTGTAAGGGCTGCCAAGCAGCCAGAGGTCTCCAGGTGCATGCATTCAAATGGACAAGCTTCCAAATCCTGGTGCTGTCCAAATGCCAAGGCCTGTGGCTGGGGCACCCAGAAGCTCTGAAGTCTATGGTCACTTCCAAAAGCTTAGCAAAAATAACGCACGCTCCGCTCCTTCTGACATTCTCTGTCACTGCAGAGTGCCCAGCAAGTCAAATGGGTGGCAAAAATGTATTTTGTGTATTTTTGCCAGTAGTGAAGATGAGAGATTTTGACTTTGTTTAAGCCTAAATTTTGGGGGAATCCCTGACTGTGCTATGGACAGCATGATGCTGCTCTAGAGATCCCTTTTCCTGTAATCATACTAATTCATTTATTTTTTTTTTTTTTCCCCCCTGTGCTAGAGCAGGTAACATGGGGCGTTAGCCACAGCTGTGAGTTCTGCACACTGCATGTGTGCACTGAACAGCCCCCAACTGTGTTCACTGGGAGAGGAACCTGCCTTTTATTATTGTTTTACAGAGCAGTAAGCACATACAGGAGCAAGAACTGCAGCACAAAGGAAGGGTTTGTGCTGGCACAGCCCTGTCCATTCCCTCTGCTTGCACACTGCTGGCCCCAGTCCCCATGCAGTGTCCCGACCTCCGGGAAGCTGAACAGGAGGACTGGGCTCTGCCTCCCGCACCACGCAGCGCTGGTTGAAATGATGACAGGGACCACTGTTAAAAATTAAATTCTGCCTTATTTTTTGTGCAGTTCTTGTGAGCCACATTCGCGAATAGTAGTGAGAGATTTAATGATCGCATATTTTTTATCTTATTTCACTTCGGTCGATGCCAATTTTTTTCTGTTACTGTCGACTTAGAGCTCAAAGTAATTTAGTAATTGATTCTAAGCACGGCAGCTCGCCAGTGGCAGCTATCCATTCAAGGGAATATCTCTGCTAATTTTATCCATCAGAATGAGATTACCATGCTAATCTCTCCCAGCCCCGGTACCTTGGTCAGTTGGGACACACTGATGCAAACGATGTTATTAAACACAAACCCTTCACTCGGGACAGGAGAGAAATGAAAGCAGGGGGATGAGCGCATCGGGATGTGCTGCAAGGATTGCTGAGACTGAGCTGGCATTGTTTGCTGTGTCCTCTTCATCACCCCCGAGCTCTTGCATGCGCAGCACTCTTTTTTTTTTTTTTTTTTTTTGAAGCAATCTATGGTTGCTTGCTTGTTTGTATCCAATTTTTTTTTTTTCTCTCAGATTTGGCTGCCTTCACAGATTGTCAGCTTGTGAGGGGCAGAAATCATGGCTCTTGTAACAGAACTGTTTTCTTTGCAATGCTCTAATTTCAGCCTGTGCCTATTAGTAAGGTCCATCAGCATTTTAGATCTCTTTTCTTTTAGGTTAGAAAAGCTGCACCATGTGCAGCTGTGCTGAGTGGCAGTGCCACACTGCCCTTTTTCTTCACTATGGGTGTTTTGAGAGCACCTTCTGCTCTCGGCCAGGGAGGAGAAAAGCAGCCTTCAGCTGAGGACTGTAATCTGCTGCTTTTTTTGCTGCAGAGCCCTGCTTTGGATTGCTTCCATCTGCCTGGTAACTCCATCTTGTAACGGGCAGAGATCTCTGGCACAGGTCCTGCAGAGCACTAAAGCATTTGCTGGAGGTGTGGGGGCTGTGCTGAGCTCCAGCTGCAAGCCCTCTGTGGCATAATGGGACCTGCTGATGGCAGGGCCTCTCCTGCCTCTGTCTGAGCTCAGATCCACTTTCAATCAATAAGAACCCATTTAAAATCAGGCAAAATCTGACCCAGCTGTAATGTAGATAAGCTCCAGCCAAGGAGCGAGCTGCTCTGCAAAGGAAAAAATAACATAGGAAGACTGGTGTCTGTTTTTGCAGTGTGTTTCACTAACTCTTGGAGCATGGTAATTTATTAATTATCATTCATGGATTTTCTTCAGGAAGGAAAGCAGGACTTTTCTCTGAGTCATGCCTGATCTGGAACCTATACAGCTCTCACCTGCTGCTTTCCAGCCCCTAAACAGTGTGCTTAGGGGGACTGAACAGCAGAACTCCTTCTCTTGTTCTAACACATCATCCCATTGCACAAACGGCTATGAGTGACAGAAAGTAATTTGTTTAACTGCATTGCATTTTTAATATAGATCCACAACAGAACTGTGTATAATACATTAATTTGTTTTCTGCCACTTATTTTTCTTTAATTCTAATTTATTTTTCACTTGTTTAAATTTTTAAACTTTTTTGGAGATAGCTTTAAGATAAAGTAGGAAATGAAGGGTCAGAAAATAGAAGGTACAGATATTTACATAGGAGATTAAATCAGCCTAAACAAATGTACAGAACATGGTTAGAAGAATATTTTCTGGTTTGCATTTGAACAGCAACAACAAAAATCTCAAAATACTCAATTCAAAGGTAAAAAATTCATACAGAAATTGCCTGTAGAAGCTCTGCGCTCCCAAGAGTTAATATCTGAAGGTCTAAATTCTCAAGGGCAAAGTAGGAGAAACACTTGTGGGAGGTGTGTCACCATCTACTTTTATCAAGCCAGTATTTTTGACAGACACACATCTTGTGTTGGCAGTTTAGAGAGTTCACCAAATGCCTAGTTTTTGAGAAAAAACTTGGAAATTTGCTTAGAATCCCAGTGTTTGTGGCAGTGAGGCCAGAGGTTAGACAGGCCAGGGGACGCTCCCAGCTGGGGCACCACAGCCCGAGCATTGCCAGGCAGCAGCGTCAGCACCGAGGTGAGCAGGAGCCTGCTGAGGATGGGGAGGGGAATCAGGAGCTCGCTGGTTTGTGACAAGCCTCTCAGAGCCTGCCTCTGTCACCTTTCCAAATGCCTTCTGAAACTTCCTTATTTCTCTGAAATGCCAAATGGGAGAGCAGCCAGAAGGCTTTTGACATTACTGGTACAGGCTCATGCACTGTCCTAGGCATAGCTTTTGAAGCTTAAACTGAGTTTTAGGAGTGAGTCTCGCTGCTCATTGTTGAGTGGGAGTTCATAGAAAGACAAGCTACAAGCTTCAAGGCAAACTTAGGACAAGCAGGCGTAGTATTTTCCGCACAGCAAACAGCTCATTTGCTTTTACTCAGCTGGTAGTATTTGCTCCCATAAGCTATCGGGCTCTCAGTGTGGTTACTTGCATGGCTATGTCCATCACAGCAGACTCTGGTGGTCTGTTGGATTTTTTTCTCCCGTTCTCACCTCTGAGTAGCATTATTGTATGTCAGTTCCACGATCTGGAAAGTGCTCTTCCTAATTAAAAAAGTGCAATCCCTAATTTTTGCTCCAAGCCTATCAGTGTCCAAGAGGCATGTGGACAATGCCCTCCTGAATGTGCTGTAACTTCTGATTAGCCCTGAAGTGGTTGGGCATTTGGACTGGATGATCTTTGAAGGTCTCTTCCAACTGAAATTTTCTATTCCATTCCAATCAGGAAGCCTGATTTTTCTTGAGAGCTGACCTTACAGCCCCTTCTCTCCCCAGTCTGTCCTTGGCTTGCCCATTACCCATCCCCTTTAATAGACTCTCTTTGTCCAGCTTTAGACAAGATTATTCCTTGCTGTGTGTATATGTTTGTGATGCCACACTACATAGCAAGAAGCAGGAATTATAGAAACGCCATATAAATTGGGCGGGTTTCAACTATTCCCTGGCACTACACGGAGGGTACATGTGCCTTTAAATATATCCAAGGAAGACACAAAACCAGTCTGTGCCTGATTCTGCATCGTCTTCTGAAAAATTACTCCTCAGAGGATCCTGCTACTTCCAGTCTCATATTTTGCTACATAAAAACCTAGAGGACACAGGCCAAAATCTATTGGGGGGCATTTCCTGCTGTACCATTCATTTGTTCACCGCGGGATGAAAAGAACAGCAGGAGGAAGATGAGATTATTTTTTTTCCTGTGGTAATAAAAGAAGAATATTAGAATTGCTGCTGTGGAGAGAAAAAATAGTGCTGAAAGAGAGATGACGCTGATACCATGGTGCAGGGGATGATATGCATCTATAGAGGGACAGGGATGCCTGTAGGTGGAGGTTTGGCTGCTCCTCCCCCTCTTTGCACACATAACCCCCCACGCAATCCTGCTGGGTTTATGTGACACTGAGCCATGCAGAGCAGCTTTCAGCTCTATGCAGGACCACAGTACCACCATGGGTGCCATCCCCACCATCAAGATGGGGCTCCTTTCTATCACCCCAGTAAACATGACTTCCCACACAGCAAGGAACAGGAGAAAACCTTGAGCAGCAGTCCATTATTCTCACACCCCTGATGTGTGTGCCATGGAAGAGCATTTGTGACAATGGAAGTACAGTGGTTGATTTTCTATAAGGCCTGAGCTTAGCTTACCTCGAAATCTGTATGCATCCATTGATAACCCCATTATGAAATCCAGAAGTCCTAATGCAATTGTGTCAAGGAAGATTTACTTGTTAAAGGGAAAACGACTTTCACATAAATAATTTACTACAACAAAAAAATAATCCTCTGTGCTATCATCCTTGCATTGAAACTAATCGAATGGAGTTATTTTTAAATTGCTTGGAAGTGTACTGCTCTCATTTCATTGTCAATAAATATGCCCTGTTTCAGCACTGCACTTCACTCAATGCATCCAAATCTTCAAAAGGGGCAGGAATTGATCAGAATTTTTAAAAAATGCAGAAAAATTCCTACAGAAAATTTGTGTGCTGTAAAATTCACAATTCCTTTAACAACCTGAAAATGGGCCACATTTCCTGTATTGATTCAAGTCCAGCTTCTGCTTTGTGATTGAAATTTTGCCACTCATCTCAGTGGGAACAGATCTTTAACCCTCTGCTGGAATGGATTCTGTCTAAATCCAGAAAAAATAGGAGAATTTAACCTCAACAAGCAGCACTCAGTATTTCTACAGAGGAAGGAATGGCCGTATTTGACTTCTCATTCTTTCAGAAAATAGAAGTAGAAAGATGAAATTATTGGGAATTCCTTTTTTCTTCTCCTTTCCCTTCCCTTTCCTTTCCCTCCTTTTTTTCTTTTGTGTGTGTGTGTGTGTGTGTTCATGTTGTTGTTCTCTTTAACTTTTCATTCTTTTCCCTAAATTAACTAGCAGGATCTACAAGGACTACTAATAGTCATACTTGCATTTTTAAATATCCCTTTAGCGTATGTCAGATCAAGTAAGGTTCCAATTCAGTTAATCTAAGCAATATTCTCTATTACTATGAATGCCCAGATTAATTTCTTTTCTGATTTTCCTTTCTACTCCATGACCTTGTTGTCAAACCAGTCCGGTTCTCCCCTAACACCATTGTCTCCTGTGGAGGCTGCAGTTGCTTGGAGGTTAAATCAGCATCTAGTCCTCTTGTCAGATCTCAGCTGGACTGCTTGGCACCTCCATCCTGCCTGAGCCTCCTGCTGTGTCAGCCAAGCAGGGGATCAGGCCATGATTCCACTGAGCAGCCTTGAGTCCAGCAACCAGAGATGCAGGGGAAGAGGTATGAGCTGAGGAGCCACAGGTGGTGCCAAGATGAAGCCTATGCATGTGTGTTCTTAAAATTAATCACTAGAAATAATCACCATTTTTGCTTAAATAAAAGTTTTGGATAAACAATTGTCATTTCTGTACACAGACAAGTCTTTCTTATCATTTCCATTCTTCATCTTTTAATAAAAATGGCAAAGTGAGTAGTTTTGGTTTCTGAAAGCTGACATTTTTCATTAAAAAATATACAAAGACATGGAGAACTCGTGGGTGGCCAGATGAGTATTTTGATTGAAAAGGCTCTTTTTAACGACAGTGGTTTGCTTTATTGGAAAATGCTCACAGAAAAAAAGTGCTTGCTATTAACTTAAAATCTCCCTGAAAGACTGCTTTGATTTTATTTAGCAGGTGCGAAGTTCCGAGGATTCAGCAATAAGTGCATGTCCTAGCATAAACATTTTGGAACATTCATGCATATTCAGTGACTGTAAAAGGGCAGCAAACCCAGGTTTGTGTGGGGACTGTGGGATATTAGATGTGTCAGCACAAGAAGCGTTCTTGTCTCTCAGTTCTGTTCTCACCAACTCTATATGTGAGCCCTCCAGGTCTTTTACAGATAGCTGTGTATTCCCTAAGTATGGAGGGCTGCTGGTTTAACCATCGGGGGATAAACTTCAGCTGGCATAACTTGAAGATGTAGACAGGATAATTCAGTTTAAGTGGAAGTCCCAAAAAGGCGTCTGAGAAATCACATCTTCTCCTATAACACCCGAATGTCACCACTTCAGAGGGTGTCACCTTCAAGAAGTCATTTCAGTGTCTCTTCTTTTCCCATTATGTCACGGCTTGAATCCTCACGTTGTTAAAACTCACTTTTTGATAATTTCCATGAGTAATCTAATAAATGCACAGAAGTCAGCATGGAATGGTCCCATTCACAGCTGGTTCTTTTGTGTTTCTGTAATTAGCATCACACGCGCAGTTATGGCTGTCGATACTTTTATGCTAAGCATACCTAACAACTTGCTTGCTCTGACAGAGTAAAATCACAGAGTCAGAGAATAATAGAATATCCCGCGTTGGAAGGGACCCGCGAGGATCCTTGAGACCGACTGCTGGTTTCACACAGCACCACCCGAAATTCAAACTCTATGTCTGAAAGTACTGCCCAAACGCTCCTTGAACTCTAGCACTTGGGGCAGCCTGTTCCATGCCCACCATCCTCTGGTGAAGAACCTTTCCCTAACACACAATCCTGACACAGATTCATGCCATTCCCTCATGCCCTGCTGCTGTCCCCGTGAGGAGCTGGAGGCTGCCACAAGCCCTCTCCTCAGCCTCCGCTACTCTGGGCTAAACAAATCAAGGGAGCTCAGCTGCCTTTCATACATCTTGCCTCTAGAACCTGCTAGATCTCACCTTCTGTCATTGAGAGGCACCATTTGAACTTCTTGTTTTGAGAGTCTTACGTTCATGCCGTGTGTGGAAACATTTATTTTTGAGCCTGTTGCCAATCAAACTCAGCTGAAATCAGCTGAGGGGCTTAGAAGTTATTACAAAGAAGATAAAGGGGGACCCAGACAGACACACAAACAGCTTGATTGCAACAAGCTTCATTTCCTTAGGAAGCCAGGCAAAAAATTACTCCTCCACAGGGTCCAATTTTGCATGGACAGAGATACCAGAACACTAATGCATAAAAATTACAACCAACGTAGAGGCTCTGCTGACAGACAGAAAAAATTCCAGCTGTTCCAGACGAGTTGTCTCTCCTCCTCAGCATGCAGAAGGACAGCATTAGTGTGTGCAGGAGCTGTCAAGGCAAAACATCTGCTGTAATGCAACTGGTTTGTCTACCACAGCTGCTGCAATCTGTTCCTAACACTGCTCTAGCAAACCCAAGAAGAGCTTGCCCTGTGTGTAGGTGATCTTCCTGCACCATGGAGATGGTGTAATGCCAGCCAGGGGTACTTAGCATCCCATAGGACTGCAGGGCTCACCTTGACCGTAGCTACCTTCATCCTATCCTGTCTGCAGTTCAGCTTCAAAAACTGGCCAATTTTGTTGAATAAAGTTATCTGCAGCAATTCTACTGAAATGTTTTGACAAAAAAAAAAATACATCAAATGATCTAAAAATACTTGACTTGCACTCTTGAATTAATCTGTGATGGTGTAAATGTAGTGATGACAGAACTGGCTGCCAGCAGCCAGGCTGTGTATCCACTGCAGGCACACTGCTCTGGATAGCACCCACAGCTCTGTGAGGGCTGCACACAACAGGATGTGTTGTGGTTCTTCATGTCAGGCAGGCACTGCTTCCCAGGTACAGCAGAGTCCTCTGGCTCACTTACAAGCAAATTTGATTTTTCAGAGCACCTAGGTCCAGGCATGGTTCCCGGATGCTCGGTTCACGGCCAAGCAGCAGCACTGTGCCACAGGCCTGCAGAAGCTGCCTGTCCACGAATCTCTCCATTCGCCTGGGACATGATCACTTCTAATGCTGTATCCATCACAAAATTATTGTTATTTTTCTGGTTTTATTTCCTTGGCAAATACATACTACTCCCTCTGGAGATACCTCAGTGGGTCCTTACAGCAACATGTGCTGTGCTGTCACTGCTGTCCCCCCAAACCGCACGTCTGCAGCAAACTGAAAAACAAGAGTGCATCTACACTCCAGGAAGATAACCAGGAGTGAGGAGGGCTTGCAGTGCTGTTATGACATCAGTGCACTCCCTCTTGTCTAGCAGAATTACTCTCCGTGGCTGAGAGGTAATTTAACTCCTGGGCTTGTTCACCTCTCGGCCTTGCCGCTGCTGCTCTAAAGATAATGGAGGTGAGCACAGGTGACACCACTAGGAGAGAGGACAGTGTCTCTGCAGCTCTACATGCTGCCTAGGGAGTTTCCAGAGGGCCCTCCTGTCTGCTGCTAGCCTGCCCAAACCAGAACTGGTAGGGGAGAGGTGAGTGACACATCCTGGTCCCAGTCCTCTAAGCTGCTTTGTCCCCTGAAGGGGATTTTGAAACGCGAAGTGCTTTTATATTTGCTGTAGCAGCACTATTTAAAGCACAAATGTGACTTAACTATTTGAATACACAAGTTGAAAATATATTGGAATTATCAGCCTGCCATGGCTTAACTCCAGCATAAGTGAAAAACTTCAGCCTGACTCAGTACCACTGGGGTATGTAATTGATGTTCTGGTCAGGAAGCATTGTGCTGCTATGACCATTGCTACAAGTTTCTCCATTAGTCCAGCCAGGGAATTGATACAAAAAGTCACCTTCCGAGTTTTTGATTATTCTGCTTTGAATGCTTAGGGTGTTTTTAAAAAATACCAGAAAATACCAAGTGTTGTGGCTTTTATTATTTGGCTCTTCTTTTACTTACTGGAGTTTTCAAGAAGCAGTGGGTTCATTCATAGAGCTGCTGATATGGAGGTTAAGAAGGTTCCCTGAAGAAGCTCCTCTGATCATGCTGGGTCCTTTGAAGGTGATGGGAGTAAGCCCTGCAAGGAGCAGCTGCCCTCACTCCATCCCTCCCTGGGTCCTCCTGCTGTGAAGGGAAATCACCTCCTGTGCTTCACCCCATCCCCAGCTGTTCCTTGCCTGTTAATTTGATGGGGACTGTGACACCAGTAGTGTGAAAGCACTGGATCAGTCATAAATACAATGGTCATCAGCTGGACTGAGACAGAATGCACTGAAAATGTTACAAATTCCTAAAAAACCTGGTTTGAATCTCTGTAGGTTGGGTAACTAGGACTTGACCTGCGGTTCTCAGTTTCCATCCCAAAAATTGAACTAATTATATCACCTATCTTTTTTTCATCCTTTTTTTTTCATATGTGGCAAAAACAAATCCACAGATATTTCATAAGGCACTGAGGTGCTGGGGTGAAAACTATGCAAGAATACCTACAAAGAAATGAATGCCTTCCCTTCTGATTTTGAATGGTGAATGGTAGATGGCACTTGGAGATTAAGAAGTGAATATATATATATATATATGCTCCAAATTTGCAATAAGTTTTTTTTTTTTTTTTTTTTTTTTTTTTTTTTTTTTTTTTTTTCCCAGTGAATAAGGCAAAAAATCCTGTGGAGAAAATACTGCATGATTAAGTAATAAAAGACTCCCCTATGTATAGGTTTAAGTTTTCATTTACAGTTACATGGGCAGACTTCATCCAAAATTTAAGTTTGTGGCTTTTTCCCCTCAGCACTCTGACAACTGTAGTTTCTGAATGGCATATGTTTGTGCCTCCCTTTAACTGCTGCTTTCCCACCATTTATTTAAGAAAATATTTGAATTGCTTTAGATGTCTTATGATTTAATTGGATAAAATTAGGGATAATTAAGTGTCATAAAACATGATAGAAACTTGCTGATGTCAAGGGGGATGTTTAAAAGCAGTGACAACGACAGGTAAATCTGACATATGTCAGTAGATTTTCTGTAAGTTTCCATAAACTTTTCCAAGCTTCCCTGTCCATATAATCCAGATAGATTGTATTCTGGAAATTGATTATAATAAACCCATTCCTATTTTTTAATGTTAAAAATATCTTCTAAACCTGTCCTGAAATGCCTCCATATAAACACCATTTTATATTCACATTTTGGAGATATAAACAACTGGGCTGAATTAATTGAAATATATCATTAAGAGCGTATTTTCCTATATTAAAAAATCGATTGCATTTTACATCTTCGTTGCTTTTGTTAGAGCAGCTCCACTGCAAGTTGCTGTATACCAGCCTGTTGTCTACGTCTCCGCACATTGACCTTTGTTGTAAGATCTGCTATAGACATCACAAACTCTCACATCAATTTACTACAATTGGATGTGGCATCTTCCAGCTAATTTGATTTAGGCAGAAATGCACCTGGCTCTGTTTTTCCCTATAGAATGTTGAGGGAGTTCGGAGTCCTCCCAGATGCCATCTATCTGAGTAGCCCATGTGTTTTTCAAGGTCTAAGCTGTTTGTCTTCATCTACCAAAATACAAGCCTCTACAATGGGAGAGTAACTACATATTTAATGCAGAGATCTGTTTGATTTTAGGTGCAAAATGCATACATATATATGTATATAAGCCTGTGTTTTATATATAGAAATATAAAGCATATAAATGGCATATATATGTAGATGTGCATATTAAAGTATGCAGATAATATGCATAGTCTATGCTGCAGCATATATTTAATATTATGAATTTTTAATGAATATTCTTGATTTATATTTTTTATATTAAGCTGCTGCAGGAACTCTTCACAAGAAGAAAAGCATTTCAGGTCTCAGTGAAATTCTCCAGATACTGAATTAGGTCACATGGATCAGGCAGGTGACGAAGATCAGTCCTACTTGAGCAGCAGGAACAGAAAGAGAACAAGCCACAGACTTTTCCATTTCATTCCACGAAAGTAAAACTGTGATTTAAATATATATATTAACCTTCGTCGTGAGAAATCAACCAAATTAAGTTAGTGTGCATAGAGTTGCAAATGACTGCAGTAATTAGAATTAATCTGGACAGTTTAATAGAGAAAGTTGGTGTGGTCCTCCAGGAGCAGGAGCTTCATCGAGCAGAGCCAGCAGAGCCATGGCCTCCGGCACTCAGCTGTAGGCTGGAGTGCTTTACCAGTTGTACTTTGCAAAGAAGGGCTGGAAGGAGCAAAATAAGGCTGCTGGGGAGATTTGGTTTCCCAATCCCATGGTTTGCAATCTGCTCTCCCCTGCAGCTTTCCACTTACCTGCAGCAGGACTCCATCCCCAGCAGCCCTGCGTGTCACAAAACTAACCCACGGGGTAAAATTTCCTGTAAGGGGAAATCAGAAGTACCACAGAGGTACAAATATTAAAAGCATAAATATTTGCCCATAGTAGCTACACCAGGTGTTCAGCAACAAATATGGTTTCGGAAACATGAAAAGAAATATTAAGGTGATATGATGGCAACATCTTGCAAAATTAAAAAAAATAATACTAACCACATGAGAAATGAAATGGCTTTGTTGGGGCTGAAGTTGGAGGTGGGCTATGCTAAAGTACTTTAACTGCTCAATCTGCTTTTTCTTTTCCAGTCTACTGCTTCATGAATACACAAACCCACCTGCAATACAACAACAAAGTTTTGTGAAGCCAGTAATAAAGAAATACTGGTTGCACCTTTTAAGTCTATTTCAGCCACTCCTTTACAATGAGATCCCTAAATACTTTCTGGAAGTGTTTAGAGCAACAGCCTTCTTAAACCATTCAGGAGCCTGGCAACTTTAAAAAAACTGCTTCTTGTTTAGAAAAACTGACGTATGTACAAGGTGCTCTTAGAATACACACATTGTTTACTTTATAAACATATTTATTTATTTTCTCACCGAACAATCTTTGGTAATGGTTTCTCTTTTCAAACCATTTGTCTGTAATTTCCATTTACTGCAGTGACACCTAATGGTAGGAGAAGAAGAATGGATCTCCAGCCGCCTTGTTTGCTATGGAACAAAGGGGTTTCTGCATTTTTATCTAGTGGGGAATGTATGGATTCTTTCCTCTCTCCTCAAAGAGCAAACAGACTCTGCTGTGATCTGGAAAGCATTCAGCTGCAGGAACAAAGGCATCTACACCAGAGGTCTAAAGCTATGGTCTTTAGAAAGCCAAAAACCTCGCCTGGCTACTTTTATAAGCTTTTAAGGTCTAAACTTCCATTACAAGGAAGGAGGGACAGCTAGAGCTGAATGTTAAAATGACCAATAACAAAACGATATATAATCGCTCTCTGTGGCATATGGTCCTGACTATACATCTGGAAGTTTCAGACTCGAGGGGGCTAATGTTTGTGATGGGTATTTTAAATTCATCTGTGCTGAACGCTGCCAGAAAGTGAGTTATTCAGGTCAGAATAAAAGTTGGCAAGATATATGCCAAAGATGTTCAGAATTTTCTTCTGTGTAACAAGCTTATGAAATACCTTTTTATGCAGCTAAGACCAGCTGGGCGAAAGTTAATCAGCCAAATGCAATTATAGGAGGTGTAAGTCTTATTAATGTATTAGGAATTCTCAGGGTACCACTGGACCATTCCAGATGTGCTGCTGCATAATGAGAACAGCATAACCTTGATCAAGAAGCCAATCTGCCTGATCTCCTCATCTTTTCTAATAATCTATATAATATTTACTTGCAATGGCTCAAAAGGGAGTAATAGAAGTAATAGATTCTCATTCAAACTTTGACTTCATTTTGTAATAAAAGTGCTTCAGGATAAGACCAAAATGATAAAATTCCACTTAATCTTGAGTAGAAAATGGCATTTCTTTAAACATATGTCTAATCAAAGGCAGGTTTTATTTAATATTCCACTAGGACAGGTGTATTTTGATGGCATAAAAGTCAAAGTAAATGATGGGTTTGGTGTTGGGCTAGGGACTGCCTTCAAGGGATATTTTCTGCAGAAAGCATGGGTTAGTTTTGTGACATGCAGGGCTGCTGGGGATGGAGTCCTGCTGCAGGTAAGTGGAGGGCTGCAGGAGAGAGCAGATTGCAAACCCGGGAAGACAATTCAGGATATGTGAAGACATCCAGAGGTTTGTCTTTTAGAGATTTGTTTTCTTGTACTGCCACAGAGCACAGCTTTATTGGTTGTGAGAGCGAGGATGGTGCAAGCTGGGTCTCTTCTTCCTCTGACCAGAAAGAGACTGAAACAGAGGAAGAGGCATGAACCTGCCCTGTCTACTTCAGCTACCCACAAAAAAAAAACCCTACTCAGTTTTTATCTTCTGTGTATTCACACAACATTTATAGATCAGCTTCCTTACCTGTGGATGTGCTGTGAGCTGGGTAGCCAGGAGAGCAGCCCTCTCCCTCAGACATTTGTGCACATCACCGGCCCTCACTAATTACCCCTATGCCGCAGCCTCCACGACACGCTGTTGTTCTTGTAGCATTCTGGCATCTAAAGAGACCACAACAAATCTACGTGTCTTCCCCATTTGTACTGACAGATTCCCCAAAGGAGACACGGCTTGTCTTAGGGACCTATTGTCCCCTTTGTACATACAGTCAACTCCCATTAATCTCATTAATGAGACCTACATTCCCAAACTCGGAGGAAAAAATTCAGCTGGTAAGAAACAAAGATCTCCTGGGGAGGCAAGCAGGGAGCTCAGGAGACCCTCAGCCCTCCTCCCCCCTACTGGAAGGGGTGCCGGGTGCATTGGGAGCACCCACAGAGCCGTGCGGGGCCACCCACCCACCGGCCCCCATCCCATCCAACTCAGGCCATGACGGATGGCACACAGGGGCAGGGAAGGAAGGGGGAGGGAAGGAAAAGAGAGCTGGTGACATAGTCCTGCTGCCCCCTGCAACAGGGAGCAATGCCTGGAGGCATTTCTTGCAGTCCTCAGAAAACACACAGGCTTAGGGAGGGAAGGTGAGCATAGTTCCTCCATTTATTTTGTCTCAGGAGAGGAAATATAAGCAGCCATTTAACCTTTTGTATTTTGTACTACATTTCACTGAATCAAATCTGGAAATGCTGTTGCAGGCTTAAAATAACCCTCATTTAGCTAAGCCACTTGCAAACAAACCTAAGCTCGGTGTCTGCTGGAAGGGATGGATGGGTTCTGCAGAAAATGGGGCTGAGTGATCACCGTATGTCACTGCAAGGTGCTCCTCCTACCCCACTGCTGCCACCTGCACAAGGATCTTTTCCAGCTGCTGCCTGGGGGTGGGCACTCCTCACTGCTCCCTGCCCAGCAGCAAGAATAAGAAACAGGCGTGTGTTGAAGACAAGACAAGTGCCTCCTAGGTGCCCTAAACTAGCCCTTTGGTGCCTGCCCTTAACTTTAGCTGGATGATCAGCAATGAAAAATGCTGTCGTATGTGTACATACAGCAGAAAGCTCTCTGAGACTCGTGGCAAGGGAGACCTTCTGCAGCTGGGTGCTGGTGCAGGGAGCAGGACTGGGCACATGGTGTGTGGGGCCGTGGGAGCCCTGAGTCATCCTGCAGGGCTGGAGCCAAGGAACTGCTCTGCTGCAAACGGGAAATTGAATTCTGCTTGTGCTTACTGGGAAGCCTTGAGTCAGCCCCGGCACTGCTGTTCTGCGTGAGAAAAAATGAGAGCTGCCCACATTATGTGCTATTATTGCCTTTATTACCTACGTCATACGAGTCGGATGGCTTTCAGGCTTCATAGCCCAGTGATAGGGCGTGCTAACGTCTGCATTCAGCGCCAAGGATTGGATTCAGTGTCTGACAGCTGTCAGACACACTGCGATGGGCGGCTGCAGCCTGGGCGGGTGGCAGTCGCAGGGGCCCACCCTGGGGCAGGTGGCTGAGGCACTGGGCCTAGAAGAGCTGCTGCCCTGTGCTGCTCTGAGGCACTCCTGGTCACTGCTACTTTGGCTTCTGCTGAGAGAATGGAAGAGGAAGGCACTGCCCCAGAGCTCTGCAAAATGTGCTCATCCAAAGATGTGCTGAAACATTATGGAGAGAGAAGGGAGACCGAGAACCACGAAGTTTAGGTTTATGTCTGGAAAATCAGTTCCTCTTCCGTGAGCAAAATTTAGCCAGAAATTTAATTAGTAAAGATTTTATTATTTAATTTATTATTTTTTTTTTCCACAAGTTTTGCCTATCTCAGTTCCCAGTAAGGCAACAGATACTCAACCATAAGCCTTTCCATGGGGATATGTCTGCTTCACTTGCCAGTTGTTGAGAAAACCCAGAAGTCCACATGAAGAAAATAAAAATAAAAAAAAATAAAAGCAACTCAATAATTCAAAACTTTTAATAAACTTTTACCTTAACTTTGGTTCAAGAAAGGGTCAAAGAAAGGTGTAGCAGGGGGTTGGAGAACCTTGAGGTCCCTTCCAACACTGACCATTCCGTGATTCTGTGAAAGGCACAAAAGCTGTTCAAATGTTACTGTTCCAAAATCACAGGTAAATGAAGTGGCCCATGCTTTGATTTGTGTGATCTGGGACCTTTTGATTTTAGAAAGGAGAATCAGCTGCACAGCTGATGCTTGTTTACAACTATTTAGCTGCAAAATGATGAAAGGCAGAGGAGTTTTAGTGAGCCAGTCCAGTAGCAGAGCCCATGCTGCAGGGGAGGTGCCCTCTGCCCCGAGACCCGTCTGGTTTAGGACTTCTTTGTCACCAGTGAGAGGAACCAGCCCAGGTGTGGAGAAAGCCTGAGCTGCCCAAAAATTGCTGGTTCCTGCCCCTTTTGCCTACACACCCTATTTATTCCTGGAGGAAAAGGAAAGTTTGTCCGCAGCTGGCTCCTTTGCAATTCTCAGTCTCCTGAAGTGATGTTGTAGGGAGGCAACCAGGTGAGTGGCAGTGTATGATTGCTGTGTGTGGGTTATTCACAGTTTTGGAAAAGGGGAACATCTTCAAACAGAACACTCATCTTTTTCTCCATATTTTGAAACAACTCTCTAGGTTTAAAAAACAAAACAAAACAAAAAAAACAACAAACTTTTGAAATCCCAGGCAATGTTACTCCTTCTAGAGTTCTGATTTTACCTTACAAAGTCAGCTGTGTTACCCAAGCATTACATGTGTCATTCTCAGAGTCCTGGTTTTACATAAATACAGGACTTTTTCCCCTATTAATTGAATTACTTATTTGTTAATTGTATTGTAAAGGACAGGGCCTTCAGATGAAAAGACTTTCTCTCTCTTTCAACTACAACGATAGTTCAGAACTTGTATGAATGTATCCTAGTTGCCATCTTTGGAAAGTGTATTTTTAGCCACACTGTCCTAACCAGGCCTTTTGGAAATAGAGGTTATGGTGCAGACCTGTGCTGCAGTGAAGTCAGTTCCATCCAAAGTAAATGCCTCTCACAATCACAGCCTTTCCCAAGGAAGCTCTAAAAAATGGCTAGAGTGAGCTCTTATCCTAGTACAGCTCTTCTTCCTGAGGAACTTTCTGGGTGCCTGGCTTTTCCTTTTCACTGCAGGGTTCATGTCCTGACGTAAACCCTGAGGCATCTCCCTTTCTCAGAGCACCTGGTACTGGGAACTAGCAAATTGCTTTCAAGTATTTCTGAAATCCAGATTGGGATCAGCTCTACCTGCAAATTGACACCCAGCTGTTACCCTTTTTTTTTTTTTTCATTCTTTTTTGTTTTGTTTTGTTTTACCATTAGTTAAGAAATTGAAGGCAGCTTCATTCAAAAGGAGCTGGAACTCTTCGGGAAAAGAGGCAAGAACATTTTTCTTTGAAAAATGGGAAGGAGTACTTTCTGGTCCTATCTGTTATCAAGCAGCTGGAGGCTGAGCAGCAGGAAAGTGGGTGAGAGTGCAAGGATAAGAGACAAGCATGGCCATGGCCCTTGCCAACAGTGGGATGGAACTGATGGAACTTGTACTGCTCAGTGGTGACTGATGTGGTGCACAACTTGAGGGCTATGAACAGTCTGTTCCTTTTAATATCTATAATTATATTGTAATTAACTGAGTGTAGTCACGACTGCTCTTAGTTAAATGTGCTTATGATAACACTGTTTTGCATTATAGAAATGGTTTAATTTAATCTGATTTTAAATAACAACATATTTCCCATCAGTATTTCAAATGAAACACACAGTGCACTGCAAATCTGCTGATCTGCTATTTGCCATGCTGTACAATCTTTGAAGTCAATGTTACTTCTGACTGCATGCATCAAGTAAGCCAGAGACCTCCATCCATGGCAAAGCCAGTGCCATAAGGCTCACGCTCACACATAAGATGCGTGCGGGGGAGGGGGGGGGAGGGAAGCAACAAATAATGATAAAATGCCAAAAGTTGCAGAGCAAACCTGAGACAGAGGCCTGCTGCTGCCTCCTGCGGCCGTGTCTCAGGTGCAGATGGCTGAGGGCCGCCTCGCACAGCCTTAGCAGCCCCAGCCGCTTATACAATGACGGAGCCGAGGGTGTTAAGTTCAGGAAGAGCAGGAATGAGCCATTGATGCTGCTCGAAACAAGGGAAAACAATAGGTCTTTAAGACAGCTTTCCTTGCTGAATGTAAATTGTTTTTTAATAAAATGTAGACAAAACCAGATGATGTCAGAAGAATTCCTCCTTTGTGCCACCCTGGAGATTGTTCAACAAACCACTGGAAGAGCATGCATTTTGGGGAATGTTTCTGTGTTTGCCATGCCCATTGCATCTATACATGTGACCTGATCTTGGAGGCCCTTTCTTACACACCCGACTTGTTTGCAGCGGGGCTGCAGCACGGAGGCAGCATGCACAGGGCTGGTCTGTTCCTGCCTTTAGCTGTTACTTGGGGGATGTTCCATACTTAATTTGCTGCCTTTAATTTTCCACTTCCTCTCATCAGCGTTTCTTTTCCCTTGCTCCTGTTGGTGGTGAGTTCGTCCTCCGATTAACGACAAAAAATCCCCACCCACATAAATGTACAGATCCATCTGTGATTTGTGTATGCATATACACAGAAAATAATGGTGTGTGAACATTAGTATTTCTACATGCACATCATGGATTTGTACAGTTTTCTGTGTACTCACACGGTCATTTTTTGGAAAGAGACGCACTGTGTTGGTAAATTGTGTTAATGAATAATACCTTCAAGATGTTAAAAAATGCCCTCCTAATACAACCCACACGTTAGTTATTTGTGTCTGGTCGTCGTCTTGAATGTTACAACCCAGCAGTTAAAGTCATCTGATTTCATGTGTTATATCTGTATTAAAAATAACACAGTTCCCTGTAATTCCTTCTGTATTTTCCTCAAACACAGGGGAGAAAGCACATTCCCTAATATGTTTTATGGGCACACTCTCTTTGTAATATTTCCTTTGCAAAGGTCCTGCTCATATTTGTATCTTATTACTTTTCTTATACTGGATTTATTGATAGTTTCTAACAAAAATATGATTTCAGTATATTTACGGAACAAAACTCAATATAACAGTCCCCGATTCAATTTTTTTCATCAAAATGGAGAACAATAAAGAATCTAAAGTCTTCAGTTCAGACACATAGCATCAAAAACCCCTATATTGTTAAAAGAAATAACTCAATAACAGGGAAGTGATAGATATTACTTAAAGAACAGCATTAGCTTTGTTTACCCTATCTGTGTTTCTAATAATCCAGGCTACAACTTGAAGAGTTACAAATATTTTGCTCCTGAAACATGTATAAATTCAGTCATCTCTTGTAAATGGGGAAAAATAACGCCCATAAGTTAAGAAAAATTTATTGCATATTGTTACAGCTAGTGAGAACGTTATATACATTCAGATGCATTTCACATGAAGGGGATTTTTGTTCTTGTTCTGCCACACTTCCTCTGTAAATGCACTTTGCTTGGGTGGTTGAATTTTTTTGGAGAGGGTTCATATTCTGCAATTCTAATGGCTTACATTCAGAGCAACATTGTGGAGCCAGTTCAGGGGGCGTTTTGTTTGTTTTTCTATTGACCACTAGCTAAAGATTTGATTAATAACTTTGGCTAACAATAGATTTTTAGTTAAATGGATGGATGAATTCATTATTTACCTGTTCTTATCCTCGTGTGTATTGCCCAATGATGATTATAGCTGTTTTAGAAATGATCCTCATTTATGGTATGTTGCATCATCCGGAGAAGTAGTAATGATTTTAGATTTTCCACCTAAATTACAGGGCACTTTCCACTGAAAATGGTAAACAATATTACAAACTTAAAAAAAAGAAGTAATCTGATTTCAGGGAAGAGGGAACCCAGTGAAAGATGTGTGCTTTTATAAGGATGGACAATGGAAAGCAAAATAATAACTCCTAAGTTTGATTGTTCAAATATATTCTGCAATACAGAGAGCTGCATGCAGGCTGGAGCAGGCATGGGGCAGGAAGGTTAAGTAGAAGAGAAGGCACAATACTTCAGATTGGCAGTAGACTGCAGCAAGAATAATCTAATCAAAACTAAATTAAATTATCTAGTCCCAGGGCAGGCTCCTGGGACTGCTGCACTGAATGCTAGCAGAGCTCCTCCTAGACATTTTTCCCCAGTCAAACTCACATGATGAATGCAGATGAAATTTGAAATATGAAAATCTGAAATAATTTATGGAAGTTGTCAGAAATTTGGCCTGCTTGTGGTGTAATTTCCTCTGAGACGAGGCAGGCTGGCTCATTGCTTCTAGTCTCAGAGCAGTTGCTGGTCTTCCAGTGGATGGATCAACCCCTTTAAAATGCTCTTCCAGACAAATTACAGCTCATTACAGACAGCCTTGCACCATGCCATTATGTCAGAGGAAATCTTTTTTCATTTGCACAAATTTGCTTGGAATTCTCATATTTATTTGAGCATCCATTATCGAATCTGAACATTGAATTATCCACAATTATTTTCTGGGTAGGCGGATGTTTGTGCATATGGAATAGATAGCGACTGTGTAGATATAAATTTTTATAGCATTGCTGAAAACCCTTCGTTTTTCAAACAACTGTGTTTATATAGAAGTTACCATGTATCTATAGAAAGGCTATTTCCTGAAGTCACTCTTTTCTGCAATGCATTTGTTGTCCAAGAGGAGTCATCTACAGAAAGCCGCTCACTTCCCAGTGACTCAGAGTCTGCTCTTTGTAGTTATCACAATTAGGACTTCTGTCTGTGCATTTGTAATTTGTGTATGGTCTGGCCCCATATGAGACATCTCCAGTTGTTATTTACTTTGAATTACATTCTGTCACAAGCACGCTGTCTTCATTACCACTGCACTCACATCTAGCATGCCTCCTACCTTTCCATGTGCTGAGAAGGGAGGGAAGTGTTGATGTGCAAGAAAACGGAAGGGCCAGCATTGGGACCAAAGTCCTCCCTCCATTGCTCCCAGATGGATTTTGCCTAAAATATGAGTGTGAGCTAAATGATGTGCTAAACGATGTTTTCTAGCTTTTCTACTAGGGTACTGATATTGCACCTTTATGATTGTTTAACATTAGAAATATTCTCTGGAAGAAAAACTTCACAAGCGGTAGATCTGGTGGGAGGCTGTCCCCTTGGTTTGCCTCAGCAGGGTGACTGGACTCTTAGATAAACACATTTCTTAGGATAGCATTAGCTGTAGCAAATCAGGCCAATGCACTGAGATCATTTTTCTTCTTTGGTCATGATCAGTGTTAAGGAGCTAAAAACCCTGGCTTTGATCCTTCTAAGAGTATATATCCAATACTGGAGAAAGTTTGGAGTTGTTGTCTTTGTTTAAATGACATTCAATTGCAAACACTCTCAGCTCTCCATATAAAAGTTAGATCGTATTAAACTTTTGTGTCTCATTACATAGGCAGTCGTTAGCTAATTTCTGATCTATTCTAGCAACAGAACCCCAGTGCCATCGTTATTTATGGCCTATGAACTCCCCATGGAAAGCTTTGTTGCAAACATTTACAGACCAAGAGCTGTAGGAGAACAGAGGGCAGAACTGTTTCATGATCACATAAACTCATTTTCACTGTTTACTCGGGCTATTGAACAGTGAGAAAAGGCACAGATCTCCCGTAGACAGTCCTCTACAGGTGTGCATTTTGCACTCTGGCGTTTTTATTTTCTCAGAAGTGAACCGGCTGTGAGCTCCTCGTCTCGAGGCCCTCGCAGCTGGCCTTCAGCTGTCCTTCAGCACCACCGGCCTGATCGGCTTCGGCGAGATTGCCGTTTTTGCTTTGTGCTAGCTGTAAGATGCGGACAGCGGCAGGCGCTAACGTGCTGATGCTTCTTGCCCTCAGTATTGTAGCCTGCCCTGGTGATGAATTACTGAAGGTGTGCTTTTGTCATTTTTTTATCCATTCCAACTTTTTTTGATGCTTTTCTAGGAAGCAAAAACTTTATTTTTTTCAGGCTGGAGGGATTGTTTCTAGTCATGCAATTTTTTTTTACTAAGTCCTCAAAGGATAAATTTCATGATGTTAGTCAAATGTGTGCTGCTAATGGTCAGAAAACTTTCCATCCTGGAGTATTTGACCTTGCTGCTAACTCTACTCATATGCCTGGATGAGGAGATTCATCCCCATCTGTCTCTTCAGCCAGTACAAGTGAGGTATGGTGGGACTGTCTGATGGGTGCACAGTGTTTGGACTTAATGAGAAATATAGACAGTTCAACGATCTCAGGACAGTTGTCTGTGCTTCGGGAAAGGGCTCCATCCTCATTAGGAGAGCCACTGCTCACTGTAGTAAGCAAATAAGAGTAAGGCATGATGGCATGGGTTGATTGATCATAGGTTGTTTTAATAGTGCATAATGCTCAGTGACCTGAAGAAACAAACTTGCAGAGGTCAGGTAGACACCTTGGTTCCAGCAAAGAGACTCGAAAGTTCAATTCAGATAGTAGAGAAAATGCTCTCATTGCAGGTGTCCTTGAGTTATAACAGAATCACAGAATGGTTTGAGCTAAAAGGAAGCTTACAGCCAACTAAGTTCCAATCCTGAGCCACAGGCAGGGCTGCCACCCACCCGAGCAGGCTGCCCCATCCAGCCTGGCTTTTAGCACCTCCAGGCATGGGACATCCATGGCTTCTCTGGGCAGCTGTGCCAGTGTTGCCTGTGCACGAGTAAGCCCAAGAGGTGTGAGTGTTTGTATAGGGTAATTGGCAAGTATGTCAGGGTGATAGCAGAGCAAGAATGAACCCTGATTGATTATGAGGCATGTGAACATTAGCCAACTGCAGTCATTTGTGCAATTAATGCAATGATGCTGAGAACAGCAATATCTAGTACTTTATGGTAATCCTCTGAACAGAATTTTGAACTAAGAAGGGGTCATTTTGCTACTACGGAAGTTATTTATGTTAAAGATACATAATGATATTAGGACTTCAAAAACTAGAGCCACAAAATCATTAAACTGAGAAAGCTCCGAGCTATTTTGTATGAGTTGTATTTGCATTTTACTCATAATAAATATAAATTGGGAAAATTCCATTTAAAAAATGTCAGAAGGAAAAATAATTACTTTGGAATCAAGGATTGTGTTTATTAGTATTTCTGCTCCTTTTTGTGTTATTCACTTGGAAATATCTGTGAGGTCACCTCCCCACCCCCGCTCCAGGCCACTCGGTAGTAGTTTCAGGATGAAAAAAGAAGTCACAGAAACACATAATTTGTTTCAGTCACCGCACTCTTCCTTTCATCTGGATAGCTGTAGCATGGCTGGAGTGAGCTGTAGCCTCCCAGCTTCTCTTTGCTGCAGGAAACTTTGTAATAGCACTTAAATAAATAAAGAAACTGGGTAGGAGATTATTGCTTTCATTGTGCTATTGTATATGTGTATTATAGAGTCACCCCACAGATTGACACCAGTAGTTGAAAGCGGGACAAGACAAATGTTGTATATGACAGTGGGGTAGTATTGAAAGATGACCCCATATCTGCAGAGCTGGAGTTATGGATCCATTGATGGCTGTTAGCAGCACTTGAAGCGTGGCTGTTAGATTTTGCCTGCCGGCTGCTGGCTGCTGGCCTGCCTGCCTGGGCAACCGCGGCTGAATGGAGCGGCAGGGGCCTCGGCACTTTGTTCTCCCCACAGCAACAGAGCTCTGCGAGGTCGGCAGGATGCACAGCTCTGAGCTTTGTTGCTCCCTTCCCTGCCCTGCCCCTGTTGTTGGAGTGGTCAGAGGGCTGGGGAGCTTACAAATGCTGCGCTTGGAGTGCTGGTGGGGAGAGGAGTATCTGGGCACAAAGGAAATATTTGAAATATAAGCGTGAATTCTAAACAGTGCTTCAGTGTTTGCTCCATAGGGAGAGATGCTAGGGAGGAAACTCGAGAATAAGGCCATGAAGAGATACCTGGCACTTAATTAGATGTTCCATATATTTATCATCAAAAATTTAGGAAACCTTTCAGAGAGTTCTGTCTGACTGCCTGGGTGTATGCAGCCCCACTGTCTGAGCGTATGTTCGCGTGCACACATGCTTGGGCATTTCCGCCCAGTTTTTGGCATGAAACAAAAGGATACTGAAGCAGGGGGTGATCAGTTCCTCGCAATCCCGTGAAATGGCCTAGAGCTGGATTTTTCCTTATAAATTAATAAGAGTTTGAGTTTAACCCATGCGAAATGGAGAATCCTTGCAAGAAAGATCTTTCACAGACCCTGCCCAGAGAGGCTGTGGATGCCCCATTCCTGGAGACATTCAAGGTCAGGCAGGACAGGGCACTGAGCAACTGGATAGAGCTGTAGGTGTCCCTGTTCCTTGCAGGGGAGTTGAACTAGATAGTCCTTCTATGATTCTGTGATATTAGTCAGAAAAAGAGTCTGGAAAGTCTGCAGTCATAAGCCTCTGCTTAAAATAGATCAATAAATAAATAAATAAGTTAGAGAGAATTGTCTATTTGACTAAAGCTAGACACATGGCTGACTTCCTCAGGGGAAACCACTTCTGCCTAGGATCATACCATGCTGGTTATAAGCATATTCCTCATGGGACATACTTATGCCAGCATAGGATCTGCTGTGTTTTGATGGAGGAAATTCTACATTTCAAGGGAATTAGATATTTTGAGTGGACTTTTCTAAGCTAACAGTTGCTTACAGATGAGAGCTACTGGTTAAACAGGCGGCTGTGTGCTCAGTGCAGATTGTCACTTGGTCCCATGCTTCATCAGAGGAATATCCCAGCTACGTCCACACATACTGGAGGTATGTGGCAGTCTGTGTTGACATAGGCTGAAAAAATCCTGATATTGGTGTGGAGTTCTTTTATTGCTGATGACAGAGAAAACATCTTAATTAAAGGACCAAATGAGTCTACCCAACTGTGGCCTTCCCCACCAGCAGAACACTCAGCATCAGCAGTGGTAAAGGAGAGAGGGAGTTTTACTGCTAAGAAATGAGACCAGAAATCAGCAGGATTCTCATCTTGGTTTAATACAAGAGAGCTCTACTCTCCAAGTCAAAGTACTTTCTCACAGTACTTTTTTTTTTTTTTTTTTCCATATAAGATGTGGGTGAATTGTGTTTGCCCTGAGGCTGTTGTCAAACCATGAAACTTTGTGTGCTGTGCTACCTCTGGGAAGAAGCTGGCACCTAACATGAAACGCTGGGTTTGGTTTATGCCCCACTCATTCATTAATAATGGTAAAATGCCATGAGATCTTTGGATGTAGTGTAAGATAAACTATGCTGTAACGTTACTGTTAATAATAAAATAAAGATAAATTAGAGATAAAAGGAGATTGATAGATGTAATAGAGTTCTTGTCTTGGAGGAGACAACCATCAGTTTCTCTTTCCATTGTCCCAAATGTCTCTGTTTTCTTTTCAGAGACAAATCACAATGTACTAATAATTTCATTTAACTCATTATTTCCTTCATCCCCCCCTCCCCTTTTTTTTTTAAAGCATTTTTCTGTTGCTTTTTCAAGACAACAATCATGACTCACCCTTCATCCTCATTTATTAACAAAGTTGTTCTGGTGTTCTTTCCCAATTTCTTTGAACACAGGAATTTTTGTGTGGGGTAAATCAGTGGAATTATTCCACTCAAGACATGTTTTCCCTATGCCAGTGCAGAAGCTCTCACACCGGGCAGCTGGTGAGGAGGAGGAGGCCCTCCATGTCCACGAGGGTCGTATCTTTGGTCTCCCTAAGATCTCCTCACTCTGATGATGGAATACCTGGAACCCCACGGGATTCCCTGGAATACCATGGAATTGCATAAGGAAGGTGAATGAGATTTTCGAGATTTTCACCTTGCTGACTACAGTGAGAACTTCATCTGATTCAGGGTTGAGGTATTGGTCCCAGAGGTGAACGATCAAAGTGATAGAGATGAAGTGAAAACATGAATAGCTATCCTTCTTCCCCTCCAACCTGTTCTCATTGCTTTATTAAATTCTGTCTCTATACAAATAATTTGAACAGCCTCTTTTCATAATGCACTTCCAAGTAGTATAAAGGGGAGAAAGGTTGTTGCTGGTGCTTTGCTATGATGACAAATGCAAATGCAGAGAACTTCTAATTTATCCCAGGAGCCCTAACAGCAGGGGCACACAGCATTATTGTCCTTGATTCCAACTGTGTGCTATTATTAAGATATAGACAAGGTTTAGAGGATCATAGCTTATGAGCACACATTTGTACATATGACTTTTCTCCTCGCCACTAATTTTACACAATAGTCAGGCACATAGAAGGTCTAATCCCAAATATCTGAGGCACCAGCATGCCCACTTAGCCGATGTTTGACTTACTTCTGTGAGACACTGTAGAGTATCAAGCTCAGTGGGACCAACAGGTACATTGAGTTTTATGAACATGGGCTTTTCCATTCAGTTGTTATGTGGCCTGGAAAGGAAAAGGAAAGGGAAGGGGAAAGGGAAAGGGAAGGGGAAGGGAGCCACTTCTCACTCCTTGCAAGAGAGAAGACAGGACTCAGTTTCACACCCTTTCCACCAACATTGTCCATTCCACTGGGACTACCAGAGAAGCCTGCTACAGCTGCCCTCTCCCAAGCACCTGGCTTTGACTTATATCTCTTCCAGCCAAAAGTAGTGTGGCTGGCTCAGCTGAGGAGCCTGGAGGAGCTCACACCACCAGGGAGTATGACAGCAAATTTACAGGCCGTGTTTCACTATTGGAACGTGGACAACTACAGACCATTACTCAAATCTGTTTGTTTTATTGCTGCGTTAGTATTTGCTTGTTTCTCTGCTTACTTGTAGACTGTTGTATTACTTTTACTCGCGTTTTTCCTGCCACGTGAGTGCCCCAGGTGTTACAGTCCTGCTGCCCCACACCAGAGAGATGCCCAGAAGCTTTGCTCCAGCGTCGAGGCCCCCCCCAGCAGTGAATGCCTACCAGAGCCGGGCCGGACCGGGCCGAGCCGTGGCAGAGCACCGCAGCCGGAGCCGCACCGACGGCAGCTGCACAGCGCAGTGCCGGCGCTCGGGGGGGCGGGCGGGGGGTGGCAGCGGTGCCCCCGTCACCCGCCCCGCTTCCTCCGAGCGCTCCCCGGCCCGGCGGCTGGTGGCTCAGTGCTGGCGCTGATTAGGTAACAACAGAGCACCTTCCCCGCCTGCCCTCCCTCAATGCGCTCGGGCCACGGCTTTTGAAGGAGCCCAGCCCCGCCACTATCCGGCCATTATGAGGGGATGTATGGGGCTTTATCCGGAAAAAGCTCAGCCTTGCCCCAGGCTTCATCAATCATTTAGACCGGTTCAAATCCCCTTCATCGCGTTCCGCCTCATTAAACCTATCAAGGGGGACTGAAGAGAGTTTGTATAGGTCCAGAATGCCTGTACACTCCTCCTCGCTAGCTCGGAGAGCGCGGATGGAATAAAGGAGAGAAAAAGGCAGGGAATCAATTAAGAGGAATTTCGCTGCCACGGCTTTCCCCTGCGTCCCGGTCCCGGGCTTCAGCCCCCGCTGCGGAGTGGAGTCTCCGGGACATGAAATCGGGGCCACGTTGCAAAGGGAGATCAGAAACGGGGCGGGAATGGGGGCCCAGGGAGGCTGCGGGAGCGGGAGGCACCCGCGGTCCCTGCGGTCGGATGGAACGACCCGAACTGTGAAGCACTCCTCAGCCCGGAGGACAGCGGGACAGCCCCGCGCATCAGCATGCTCCCGCTGGGTCCCGAGCCTGCCTCTGGAAGTGAGCCTTTTACTGCGTGCCCTGGGAAAGAGAGAGCTATCAGTCCGTTAAAGTGGCGAATTATATTCCCAGCGTTAGTTTCGTTCTACAGGAGCCAATCACTGCCCAGGCCCTGTCTGTTCCCCCACTCTAGGCTGCGGCCGCCCCGTCGGGGCTCCGCTCCCAGCGGTGGTGCCGGGCTGCAGCGGGCACGGAGCAAAGCGGCAGCACCACTGCCGGACCCTTTTCGTGTAGAGCCGCGGAAAGAACCGAGAGGAACGTGCTAAGGGGTCAGGATCCCGGGTAGGGCTGGGATTAAAATAAAAAGACAGAAAGGACAAGAAAAAAAAAAAAAAAAAAAAAAAAAAAGAAGGAAAGAAAGAGAAAAAAGGCAACGCACCGAACCCAAGTCTGTATTTTAACTTTTTTAATAATGATTTTTCCTGTGCTGTAAGCTTGCACCGAATCCTGGAGGAATTGCTAAATCAGATTAAGGTTATATTTTGCAACAGACTGGATGGAGCAATAAAGGAGAAAGCGCGGAAATGGGACTTCACCCATCAATTAGATCTCTATTAGCAGCCAATGCAGGCTTCACCACAGGAAATGTCACGTCCCGGCAGCAGCAGCTCTCGCTCCCGGGCCGCAGCCATCCCTCACGCTGCCGCGGGGCCTTTATTGCGGGCGGAGGTGCGCGCCCCGAGCACCTGCTGCCCCGCGCCCGCGCAGGGTGCCCGCACCTGCGCAGCGCCCAGGAAACGCCGCCCGCGGAGGGAGGTTGCATGAATATGAAAAGGGCGATGGCAGTCATAAGCGGGCAATTACCAACACAATGGGCAATATTTTGAATAGCGGGGCGGCTCATCTGCCGTCATAGATCATAACTGCCAAAGCCCTCCCCGCCGCTCCTTGGGGCTGGGGGACCAAAACTCTTCGGCGGAGCTCCGACGGTTCCCCGTTAGGAGCTGAGCTCGGGGCTGCTCCTTTCCCCCGCCCGACTCCCGGTGCAATTCACTCCCCCTCTCCCGCTCGGAGCGAAGAAGGGAGGAGAAGAAAAACCCTCGAAACTGCCCATCAGCGAGAAAGGTGCACCAGGGAAGGAATGACCGAGGGAAGTGACGGCGGGATAAAGGGAGCTCTGTTGCCCTCGCCTCTGTTTCATTCAGGCACCGAATTCAAATGGATATTTTCCAGCTCGACCCAGCTGAACGGGCGCTCAATGCCTGAAAGCTGCCGAGCTGCCGTCGTGGACATGCTCCGCGCCCGAGATTATAATTTTCATAATGCGCTTTTATGTCGCTGCCGCCCCCTCCGGTGAGCGGCCCGCAGAGCGCCTGAAAGAGGCTTTGAGAGCCCGGGGAGCGCTGCGAGCCCCCCGCCGGCCCCGGTGGCACCGCCCGCCCCGCGCCGTCCCCCCGGCCCCGGTCCCCGGCCCCCAAGCACGGCCCCGCCCGGGCACCGCCCGCCTGGGGCAGAGCCCCGGGGAGAGCTCAGCGGTGCGCTCCCATCGGTTGGGAAAAACTATGTGTGTATTTTGCCGTGCCGGGGGAGAGGGAGCGGCCCCTTTTTTTAGTGGGGGGTGCCGGTGAGTGGTCAGCGGCTGCGGCCGGGGGCGGCATTCAGAGGTCACGGAGCTCCCCCGGGGAAAAGGTCCCACCTGTGGGCGGCTATGTGACCACCCGAGCGGCCCTCGAGGGAACCTGAGCTGCCGGGGGAACCGCTCGTGAGTGGCTGTGATGGGTGAGCCGCTGGCACGGGAAAGGGACGGGTGCGTCTGCAGAGCGCTGGAGCCTGGGAACGGGCCCTTAAGCGTTTGCCTGAGAGATCGAAAGAAGGGAGAAAATGATAATAGTAATAATAAAAAGGGGGAGAAATGAAAACGAAAAAGGGGAAAAAGGGAAAAGGGGAAAAAAAAAAAAGTAGAAGATGGAAAGATAAGAAAAAATTAGGGAAAAAAAAAAAAAAAAAGGGGGTGGGGGAAAGAAACCACGGATGTGAAGGCTGGGGTAGGGTTTCGCTTCAGGCCACGGGCGAGGAGGCACAGAAGCAACGCTCTCCCTGCTCGCATGCTCTGATGCCCGATGGGTGCTTGGGGGCCGCTCCAGTCCCGTTGCCCGCAGAGCCGCAGCTGCCCGCACGGGACCTGGCGCTGCAGTGCCCGGCGCTGGGACGCGGGTTGGTTTGATGTAAGCCGAGTAAGTTCACGTTACAAACGCGTTTGCTTACAGCAGCGGCCTTTATCCTACGACGGGAAGCACTTGCGCCACGCGGGCCGTGATCCATTAGCTCAACTCTCAGCGGACTGCGGCTTTCAAGGTGGGAGGGGAGCAAAGCTAGTCCTCACCTCCCTCCTCCTCGCTCCGGGGACAGGGACCTGGCCGCCTCGCAACAGGCGATGTGCAGCAGCCATGGGAAGCGGCTCCGTGCCTCAGTTTCCCCAACCTGAGCGCCCAGAGCAACGCCGGGAGGATCTCCTCCCGGAACAGCTGATGCCTTAGGGTTGGTGATCAGAGTCAGAGAATGGCCTGGTTTGGAAGAGATCTTAACGTTCCAATTCCCTGCTGCAGACAGGGCTGCCACCTGCCAGGTCAGGCTGCCCAGGGTTCCATCCAACCTGGCCTTGAACGTCTCCAGGGATGGGACATCCACAGCTTCTCTGTGTCAGAGCCTCGCTGCCTTTTGAGGAAAAAAATCCCTCTTAACATCCAACCCAAATCTCTCTCTTCTACTTTAAAGCCATTTCCCCTTGTCCTATCTGTATCTGCACATGATGCTGAGGGTGTTTTCGTGTTGCCTCTGTGCCAGGTGGGCAGCAGCCACCAAGGCCTCCCCGAGAGTTTTAGGCCGTCTCCCCACTTAGGTTTAAGGCCAAGTCTCGGAGCCCAAGCCCACATCGAGCACACCCAGCAGAGCTCCCTCTCACCAGGAGGATTCCATCGGCAGAGCGGGGAGCTCGGTGAGCTCCTACTGACTGCTGAACCTTGGGACAGCAGAAATAACCCAAAGCTTTGGGCTCTGAAAGACAGAAAGGAGGGAGAAAAAAAATAAAGAAAGAAACAAAACTAAAACAAAACAGCGCCTTTTCTGTACTCTGGAAGGAGAGAAAGAAAAAAAAAAAAAAAAAGCACGTCTTCGTAGCTCGGTGGGGAAAAAGGTCACGTTGCCATTGACAAGTATGTAAAGACATCTTCCAACCATGGGAAAACATGTATAAATTGTTTCGACTCACTGCATTCAAAACCAATGGAAGTGAATTACAAAACTGCACTTCTCGCATTGTTGGACTGAAAGGATATCTATTTATCATCTTATAAGACAGCTCGAGCGATCTTTATCTGCTTTGCCCACTTTCTGACCCAAATTCAGGGTTTTTATGGAAAATTGCAGTCAGTTTGATTGATGAAATCCAAAGATGCCTAAAATGGCACCAAAGATCTCCAACTGTGCAGACTCCAACCGAGGGCTTCAATGTTGGCATTGTTCCTACGAAAAAAGTCGAGAAAACGAGCAAAAGTTAGGGAATTCCTGTTAAAAAACTTCAAATTTCAATGAGCATCCCCAGCCCATTATCCCTATTCATGGGGCGAACTGTGTGACCATAAAAGTATTTCCCACACGCTGCAAAACAACAACAACAAAACCCCCTCCGCTTTAAGCCGTGCAATAAACCTTCTTTGTACGACGCTGAATAACCCTCTGCGGAAACAAACCCGGGCGCTGCCCTCGGAGATGCGCGGAGTGCGGAGCGGGGGGACGGGGAGCGCACGGACAGAATGCGTGGAGAGATGGAGAACGTAAGCGTACATATGTGCATGTGTGCGTATGTATGTATGTATACATAGATATCTGTTCTGTGCGTCCGGAAACAAGTCAGCCTTAATTTAGAACTCGGAGCTGCAATGGAGGTCGTTGGTATTTAATTTTTCCGGGGACCAAACCCCGCTGTCGGAAGGGTTCGGTTTTTCCGGCCCTCTCGCATCCCCTGCGCGGATGCTGAGCGCGGTGCCCGGTCGAGTCCGGCCGCTGCTCGCTCTGATCCGGCTGCGTGAGCTCTGCCGGGGCCGCGCATTATTGCGGAACACTGTCACCTGCCTAATTGTTCTAAATGGCCACCTCCTATTATTAATAATAGCTGGAACGTGGCTCCCAGCCACGTTACCAAGGCCGGGGAGCTGATGAATGAAACCCCTACCAGGGAAAATCTTGGTGGCTGTCTTCTGTCGCATTACCCGAGGGGGCCGACCATAAATCTTCCTTCATTTTAACCACGTTTACCCTCACCCTCCTCCGGGCTAGGACTGCTGCTCTCAGATTGCGCCGATGTGCCAGCGCCCCGCACCAGCTGCTCCTAACGACGGCCCCGTCGCTGTCAATTAAGGCGCTGAGGAGCGGGGCCGGCGGCTCTGGGGCATTGCGGCAGCGCGGCCCCGGCAATTAGCATCCATTTCCAATGGACCTCCGGGGCACAATGCGCAGGCAGGGGAGGACAGGCACGCCGGGTCTGGAAGCGTCGTGACACTGAGCAGGCCGCGAGCGGCCGGCCCGCGCTCCTCTCCTCGGAGCGCATCTCCCCGGCCAAGCCCTGCGCGGAGCGCGGCGGATAAAGGGCCGCATTCATTTCTCCGCGCGAGCGCGGCTTCCCCTCGGCGCTGCCCCTTTGTGCGGCGCCGTCCCTCCCGCAGCTGCAAGGGCGCAGCGCTCCGCGCCGCTGCCCTTTGGCCCGGGAGGGGACGGGGCGGCCCCGATCCGCGCGGGTCAGGGCCGGGCGCAGCCCCGGGGCTCCGCGGAACAAAACCCGCGGGGAGCGCGGAGCCGGGGCGCGGGAGCGGCGGTGTTTGGCCAAGTCATTAGCGGCCGTAGCTAGGCGAGAGGCGGCGCGGGGCCGGGCCGCGGGCATATCGCAGCGCGGGGCTATGTGACCCCTCCAAGTTCAACAGCAGAGCAAACAGCGCATGCCGTGGGGACGGCAGTCAGCCGGGGGGGAACAAAAGGGGCAGAAAAACGTTCCGGTATTAAATATGGAAAAGTATGGGGACGGGGGCGGGGGTCAATGAAAGTCAACAAGAGAGCAGGCTTAATGACAGAGGGAATTTAATATCAAATACAGATAAATCTGCGCGGAAGGCAGCCGCAGAATAGAGAAAGGGAGGCGGTGCCTGGGGCGGCATTCTCTCGGTGGTAGCTGCGGGACGGGTAGCGCCGGGCTGCTGACATCCAGCGCGAAAGTTGGTGGGGAGCAGCGGGCGGGAGCCTCCGTGCGGCTCCGCCGGGGGATCTCCGTCCGCCGCGAGAAATGGGTAACGCGGCTCTGGGGTTACGCCGGCCCCGATGGGCAGCTCCTGTCCTCCCGACCCCGATGCCTGCAGCCCGCACCGTTCTGCTTCCCTGCCCCGCAGAGCTCCCCGAGGGCCCAGAATTGCTTCCGTGCGCTCACGTCCCCATACGCAACCCCAAAATCACGGGGATGGGGACGGTGACGGTCCCTGGGCACCGGGTCGCTGTGACGCGCGCGTCCACGGGCCGCTATCGCGACTCTCTGCGGGCTATCGCGACATGAAAATGAATTCTTTCCACTTTCTACCGCAGGGAAGCGCCGGGCCGTGAGTGGGCGGAAACAAGGGTCCGAAGGAGCGGGCTCCGCTGCCGGATCACGGGGATCGAGGAACCTGGCCGGGCCAGTTCGGGGAGCTCAAGGACCGGGGGGAGGCGACAATTAAAAAATAAAGGGGAAAGGAAGAACCCCGCGCCCTGATCAATACGGCAGTGTTTCCGCGCTGGTTCAGGAGGTCACGCGGGTGTAGGCACAGCATGGAGAGTTATTTATGTCAAGTCGGGTTATTGTAAACGAAATCCAGCAAATTGCACATAAGCTCCTCGGGGCCGCCAGTGGGCTCGTGGGCAGAGGTCAGTGTCAGTCAGTCCGTCCGTCCCTCCGGAGACAGTCATTGTCCGGGGGCTGACACCGCGTCGGGGGCCATAGGCGGCTCCATCCATCTCCATCCAGTTAGTCCGGCGCCGGGACGGGGCGCGCCCGCGAACCCCACGGCTCCCACCGGCCGGCACGGGACGGGCCTGGTTGGGTTATGCCGTGCCAGGTTGTGCCGAGCCGAGCCGGGCGAAGCCGAGCCGAGCCGAGCCGAGCCGCCGCGCGCAGCCCATGCCTTCCCCGCAGCCGGCTCCGGCTCCGGCTCTATCGCTACCCCATAATCCCTTTATTAATAGGGAAATTCTTCCTTTCTGACAATTTAATAGTCCAAAGTAATCATCTGCGTGACAGTGCCCATCCGTCTTCTCAAAAGAGAAAACAAAGGGGATGGTTTTGCCCTGGGTCTCTCCAGATCCTTTTCTATTTTGGGAAGCGCTCCCCACAATGGGGTCCTTATGAGCCATAATGGTTATGTTTATGAAGCCAGCGATACCAGTGTATGAAGGCAATTTTATGCCTAATTTGAGAATGATGTAAGCACGGAGGGGACAAAAGGGGTTTGTGCCAAGCGCCGGGTCCCCGCCGAAGCGATCGCCCCAACCGCACCGCGCACCCCCGATTTTCGGACCGCGCGCAGCGCACAGCTCGGTGGGGCGCGGGGTGAAGGCAGTGCTGAACCCCGCTCCGAAGGGAATGGCACGGGGGGCTGCGGGCGGCCCTCCCCGCTCCTATCCGAGGGGCCCTCACCTCTGGGAGGACTCCAATAACCGCGGCCCCGGCCCCGCTCGATTAAGGGATAATTTTTAATATATATGCAATAAATGTTCACTTTGTTAGATTGAATGACAGACAATAATATCGGCAAATCTTCATATCCATCCATTACCGGCAAACGAGCCGCACAAAGAACATATTTGCTTTTGATTAATTTATTTGCAGACTCTGCTTGATAAAGCAATAACGATTTGGTTAAACTTGACATTCGGTCTTCGGGGGGTTATCAGCCCAATTCCCTCTCGTTCGGGGGTGATAATAAAGCTGTTTAAACGGGATTAATTATTAATTGCTTGCAATTAATTTCCCCTCTTCCCCGCGCTGACAAACAATGCGCATCGCCGCTCCCAACAAAAGGCTGCGCCGGGGCACCCTCGGCCCGGCCGCGTCCCTCTGTCCCTCCGCAGCCCTCCGTGTGCCCCGGGCCGGGGTTGCTCCGGGGGAGAGGAGCGGAGCCCGGAGGATGGGCAGCGCAGTGTGTTATATCTTCATCAAACTGTGAAAGCCCTCCCTGTGCTAATAGTCTGTCACAGCTTTACAGAACACACACCGAGACCAAAGGCAGCCCCTGCCCCGCAGCCTGCCCCGTCCCTCCCCGGTCAGGAGGGCTTTCTGGGGGCAGCGGGGGGGTCCTGCGGCAGAGCCCAGCTCTGCTCCCTGCCCGCTGCCGGGGCCAAACCAGCGCAGAAGTTCCCGGCTCCCCGGGCACGGTGTGAGCAGTCGTGGGGAGACCTAAGCCAGGACCCAGAGTGCTCCTCCAACAGCAAATATATCTCTTTCCACGGGTGTAATGTAGCACATAAATGTATCTCCTTTTTTTTTTCTTTTATTTTTCTCTCTTTTTAATTTTTATCTTTTTCCCTTTTTTCTTCTTTTTTTTTCTTTTTTTCTTCTTCTTTTTTTTTTTTTTCTTTTTTTCCCCCTAGGTATTTACTTCTTTGCCTCTTTCAGCAATGGGGTTCCCTCCTTCACGCCTCTAAAAACAAACCCCGATCCGATCCGACGGAGCACCGGCACAGTGCGTGCCCGCAGCCCCCGCCCGCTGCCCTCCTCCCCATCGGGGCTCGCCCCGCTCCGTCCGCTTCTGCGAGGCCGCTCTGCGCCCGGGAGCGGTGCGAGGCGTAAAGCCGGTGCAGTGAAAAGCATCGGCCTGATGGGTTTGTCGCGCAGAAGCAGTTGATATTATGTTGTCATTCATCTCATTTAAAGTCCGAAGAAGCGCATTCATGAGATCGTTTCTTTATTTTTTGTTTCCTTTCTCCCCCTTTCTCGCCGTTTTAAAAACATCGCTTTCTTCGGCTGTTTGCTTTAGGGGCTTTTCATCCGCGTGTTTCGGATAAGAAAAGAAATCAGATTCTTTTATTTTTCGATTGGATCCGAATTCCTTTTGATGTCCCATTTAGCTCCTTTGACTCCCGCGGTGAATGGCGGCCCTTTGTTGCCGCCCCGCACGCCCTTTAGGATTCCCTCCCAACGCCCGGTACCCGCTGATGGATCCGTTTTCAAATGGACCAGAAGGAAAATGCGCGGAGCGAGAGGCCCGTTTCCTTAGTAATTGCCGGCGTTTGGGTGAAAATGCGGGGAAGTTTTGTCTGATGTGGGAGCACCGCGGGCAGAAGCGCCAGCGGGGGTTTCACACAAAGATCGGCGGCCGCGGGGCCGAGAACGGAGCTCCCGCATAGCGCACCTCCGCGTGTGCGCGAGTATCGGTGCACACGGGGAAGGTCGGGCTGATGGCTGTCGTCCGAAGGCTGAGATAGTGCCGGCGCTGAGCGGGGCTCGTGCAGCCCAAACGGCAGCGCAGAAACGGCCGTGAAGGAAATTCTGCTCCGGGAGCGCTGTCGAGGCTCGGCCCTCCCGCAGCACCGCAACCCGCCCAAGATGCGGGCGCGGACCGGGAGCTGAACTCACGGCTTATTGCTCATAGTCCGATTTTTCAGCCTTAACCGCAGAACGTCTTCCCGTGCACTAAATACCCCTGCAAAAGGCGTTCGGCAGCGTGCGGGGCCGCTCACACCGCGACCCCGTGGTGCGAACGAAGCGCTGCCCTCCGAGCACGGCGTTCCCGTCGGCACCCGCCGGGGCTACAGCGCTGCAAAACCATTTCCCAACTCTTTTCATTTTGTGTTCTCCTCCCCCCTTTTTTTTTTTCCCCCGCAACCCCTCTCCTGTCACCGGCACATATCGGCTCGCTGACGGTAACGCGGTGCCAACAGAAGCATCAGCGGGTCGGACGCAGGTTGGAGCTCCCACTCCCACCCGGCGGAGCACGGAGCTGAGGGCCGCTACCGGGGTAGACCCGCAGGTGCGCGGCACAGCGCAGCACGGGGCCTCACGCTGCTTTCTGTTGGCCGACTCGAAAGCACCGTTCTCCCTCGAGGAGCGCCCCGCAGCGCCTTCTGCCCCCCGGCAGCAGCGGCGAACCCCGCTCCCCACCTTCTCTATTCTCCAAGGGGCAAAAAGCTCGCACTGAGGTGGGGTGGGGGGGGAAATCCGGCAGGGTTTTCTCCAGAATACAAATGCGTGAGAAAAGTTTGCGCGTATTTGGAAGGAAACCCGCAGCAGGAGAAAGCATTTCGGTCCCGCAGGGCGAAGGGCGCGAGGAGCGGAGCGGACGGTCCTTACCTACGGTCCGGGCGAGTGCTTCCCCGCCGCGCCGCACCGCCCCGCCGCCGCCGTGCGGGATTTTATACATTTCTCCCCGATACACTTATAAAGAACTGGAAATTTTGCAACCCACCCGCACCATTTTATACATGATGAGCCATCAGTAATAGGATTATTAAACAAAAACCGTCTGAGGCGCTGGCGTTAACCTTTTTTAAAATGGCTAATTAGGTTTTGCACAGAAAAATTAGATTTAACGTTGCTTACATTGCCTACATTTTCAGTTGATGCTACAATAATTTGGGGGTAGGACGGGTAAAACAATTCGAAGCCATAATAAAAAATTAACTATTTTAACATATATTATAGGTCTCCTACACTAGGATAAGGCAAAGAATATTTTCATGATCAAATATTATATACATAAAACTAATTATCTCCCGCTGCTGCCTCCATCAATTACTGCGGAGCGCGGCGCACCGCGCCCTCTGGCGGCCGCATCCCGCAGTGCAGCCGCAGAGCCGCTCCGCCGCAGCGCCGCGCTCCCTTCGCCCGGTCGGCGCGGTTCGTTCTTGGGACGGTGTCCCGTTAAGCGGGCAGTGCTTGTGGTACAAATGTGGGGGTGCCGGGTACCTGAGCTGGGATGCTTTCCATGCAAATATGCGGCATATGACGGAGATTTGTTGTGAAGTCTATAAATTCTACACAAAGAGATCAGAAAGGGATGTATTCTTAACAAAGAGATTTTCTCTTCCCTCCTTTCTTCCTTTCTTCTTTTCTCCTTTCCTTTCTCTTCTTTCCTTTCTCTTTCTCCCCTCTCTCATCCTTTTAGCCCCTACTGTGTGAAGGTATAATATTTAGACAGAAAAGCATTGTTTGATGTAACGTTTAACACACAACACTCAGAGCATCATATCATCATAATAATGTTCCCTGGCTAAGGCTACTGTGGAGGCACACAGGAGGCACACCTCTAAGGCTTCTGCCATCTCATCCCCACTGCCACCACCCAGGCTCCGTGCTGTGCCCATAGGATTTTGTTCTCCTGCAGCTGTGTTCTTTCAGCAGGGATGCTCTGATGTTTTGCTGCTCTTCACTCGATGGCTCTGCAATAAGGCAGAGAGCTGGATCACTGCAGTAATCAGGGCAGTGCTGCGTGGAGACAGCCCAGTGAGCTGTCAGTGAGCAGCTCACCCCAGTTAAGCCACCCTTCTGAGAAAGCTTCAAAGCCTCTGCTTTGTATGATCTCCTCTGCAGGTAGCTTGTTCCCTTCCGAATCTCAGCTCAGTTTTCATGGAGTTCCAGCTCAGGGTTGGGTGAAGGCTGACAACTCACTCATTGGTCTTCTGTATGGAGGGAGATGGTACCCAGTGGACTGCATATTCACAGTTTGCGGGCCAACGTTTTCTTAGCTGTCCAGGAAAGATACAAACCCTTCCATGCTAAATCAATATCAATGTATCAACAATACGTGGAAAGGGCAAACTGTGCATGTTTTCTTTTGAAAACACGGGGCTCTCCTCCTCCCCCCACACAGCATTTATCTCAGCCATGTTCTGTAGCACACTACAGATGGATGTTTTTAATGGCAGTGTGCAAATATCTGAGATGTGAGACTGACATATTCCACCTTTAGTTCAAAATGTGCCATGCCACGTAGGCCTGCTGCTCCTGGAACAGACACATCCGGCCTAACAACTTTCTCTAAGGACTCTAAATCTCGGCATGTAATGCAGGAGGTTATTATTGAAAACAAACAGCTGCAATGGCCCATTAGGACGGTTAGCCCAGAGCCCTGCCTTGCCAGGCTCAGTGCTTACAGTCAGGAGCTGTGCTATAATGCAATTATATGGCTGCGTACTGTGCGGTCTCCCAGGGAAATAGATCTGCTCATACATCTTTTTTTCTCTGGTAAAAGGAGCTCGCGGACAGCTTGATGGCAGGATATGGCTGGTCCCTGTGTGTGGCAGTGGCCAGACTGATGGTAAGGATTAGAGACCGAACACTGCAATTGCCTGCGATTTTAGTTAGGTTTGAATAACATTCAGAACAATTTTCGTGTCTGAGTGGCCTGTACTTGCCTGTATCTGTCTGACATTGTGGTGTTTGTTGGCAACTTTGGGCCTTTTCCCAGGATCAGGCTGAGTTTGTGGGGAAAGTGTTCCTGGTGGGGACTGTTCCCAGTACACAGTGTTGGCAGAATGTACTGAGAGCAGCTGCGGATTATTATTCGTAAGCTGAGAGAATAGACCCAATTCATTTACCCATTTATCCTGTCCCATTTTATTACCCATTTCTGTTGGTTTATTTATTTATCTATCTTTATTTTCTCATATAATCTTTCATAAATACCTGCAATAAAGAGTGAGACCTTCCTATGCTGGTTGTCTCATTTTGAGTGGATCTCGAAAGCTTACTGTGCAAAAGCCTTGGGCTAAGCATTTTCCTGCAATGCAGTCAAACCTCCAGGAGGAGCAAATTCTACTCTGATGGAATCAGAGTGCAGCGTATGCATGAGATTTCCTTTGGTTAAAGCATCTATCAATATCTCTTGCAGTTGAACCATATTTAATAAATTAATGATTAAGATATCAAGAACAACAGATAGGATCTTGGGGAGGACATTTCCCTTAAGATGAAAAATTTCTGCTACAACCAGCAGGAACTGCACAGAGTTTATTTCTTTGGATAAAATGTCCCACAGATAAAGCCAGAACGTAGTGTCTGCAGTATCTCTACAGTTTCTGTTTCAGCAATGGGCAAGAACTGAGTGTGCCCAGAGCCAGTCAGAAGGTGGCTGTCTATGATCTGTCAAATGGTAACTCGCAGATTATTTTGTGCTGCTGAACACAAAAGGACTGGGGATAGGGTGTTATGGCTGAAGCCAAATGGCCAGCTGACTTGTGCCCATGATGCTTTCTAGGTCCTTTAGAGATCTGCTTTGGAAAAAGTCAGAGCAACCCGAAGCAGAGACAGTGAGAGAAGTGGGAGGTGGTGGTGTGGATGATCTGTCAGAATTACTGATTTCACCCTCTAGATCATATACACTGAACAAATTTAAATGCCTCTGTGTCACCCAACTACCCCGGATTTCTGTTGTAATGAGAAATGGGGGTGTGGAGTCATCACATGACTCTTCACCGTATATATTTATACTCTGTAACTGTCCAAGGTGCACATCACGTTGCCAAGGACGTTCCCTCTAAGACACCTTGTCCATGTATGTGCAAATCGGACTGCAAGGAGGACTTAGAGAGATGTCAGGAACTCATGACTTCCCTTTATGGCAGAAACTTTGCATTAAGGCCATCAAAGCATTTTGTAAGGAGTTGTTTCACCAGCTTCAGCAACAGCTGTGATGGCACACAGGGCAACCAATGGAAACTGAAGTGCTTCTCTATTTGAATATGACAAATACACATAGCAGATATCATTTAAAGAATTTCTCAAGCTTAACAGCCTGATGCTCAGCACTCCAATAGGAAAGACAGATTATTCACACAGATCCACAGAGCAGAATGAAATCAGATGACTAGCAACTGAATAAGCTAGGTTCATGAAAACAACTTTTGAACAGTATGGGTTGAATATAAAGAACACACAGAACAGATCAAATCCAAAATGCAATACTGTCTTTCTATTCACTGGGTATCAATGTGTCCCTTTTACTGGACTTTCAGAATCCGAGGAAGTCGTGATTAGATGGCATGAGTGTTCCATTTTCAAAAGAATAGATAAATAGCATGAAAGTCCCCTTAAGAGTTTAAGAAGAAATCCCCCCACACTATTTCTGGTTCCTAGCAAACTTTGCTGTTCTTTGAGAAATACCATTCCTTCAAGATATCATGCAACTATAGATCTGCAGATGCCAGAAACACTGTGATGCCAACACCACTGAAAAAGTCCTTCAATGTATTAAATACTTCTAACTACCCTTCTTGTCCCAGAGATCATTCACTATTCATTTCTACTGGCCTTTTTTTCAGTGTTAGATGCCACATGGGTTTATACATTGAACAAGAAGGGTCTTAATGAGAGGCTCACCAATGAAATCTTACAAGAACATTATGCAATAAATTATGAACAAAACTTACCACTACTATTTTGTAATCATCATGATTTGTGCATTACTGCTTTCGTTATCATTACCTCTAAAGGCCTCAACTGAGGAGGCTACGGAGACTTTGCTGAATGCTACAGTTGCTCAAGTAATCATATATTTTTTCCTGGGCTTTTGCAAACTGAGGCCCTATATGGAATAACTGGAGTCATATCAACAATGTGACACATCCCGTAAGTGCTCACTGGAAAACAAACAAATAAACAAACAAACAAAAAACAAATGTATTACCTAGTTTAGTTTCCAAGAACAAGGAGTAGACACAATCCAGTTTCTGGATAACTAGAAAACTGTATTACCATGAACAGATTGACCTGAAAGGCAATATGGGAAGTTGTTATACCAGCATAAATGGAATACAAACTATCAAATCACAATGCTTTAAATCATCCTTAAATAAAACCTTGAGAAAACTGCAGAAAGTGGGAATTCACTCATATTTCTTCACCCATTTGCCAGGTAACAGAAAATTCTTCATAATTCCAGAATTTTTAAAGGTACTTCAGAAATAAGTTTACTAGTGAATTTCCACCTTGTCACTGAGTTTTTCCTCCTGGCTTTGTTAATTCACTGGGATTTAGTGAGAGGAAGATGTGAATTGCATCTGATAAAATGTTCTTATCAATAGAATCTATAACAATTTTTTTTTTTTTTTCCATTGGGAAAAGGGAGATAATGAAAACAGGTCTGTCCTGCAAACGAGCTCTCCTGTGGAACAAGATATCTTCAGAAGAAATGAGAAACCAGTCATTCTTTCATAATGTAAAGTATCTAAGCACTAATTATGCTTTTTCCCTTACCTATTATTCGGTCAACTGCTTTCCTTTTTTCAGGCACGCAATGTTTAATCCCTTTTGTGGACTGTGCACTGGAAAACATGATATTAACCTGTTAGGAGGATTAATATAAATATGTTTGCATAGTTGTGATGGACACTAAATAAAGAATACAAAAAAGACATTTGTTTTCCTAAACTAAATATTTTTTCTACCATCAAGTGCCTTCGTTAAATTATATTCATGTCAGAAGTAAAAAGACTTCAGGAATAGAAATACATTTGCTTGATGATTCAGTGTTGTGAATTTAACATTTATCTGAAATTACCGCTAGCAGAGAAAGCTATGCATTATCTTCTTTTTTATCTCATCTCCATTTGACTACTGAATGACAATTTTCCAGCTTCACTGCTAGCTGATAAATCCTCTGATAAGCACTATGAAGAGCTAAGACAAACAAATAGTAGGCTGAATGAACTCTTACTGTATTGCATGAGTTGATGACCACAGGCAGAATTAATTAAATGTTATCACTGATGCTTCTGGTTTAAAACTGTTGTAAAATAACCTGATCATGTGTAATCTTTAGAAGTGTACATAGACATGACTGGATAAAAATGCCATTAGGCTTGAAACTGTTATCATTATTCATCTTTGTTCTGGGAAAACAAACAAACAAACAAACAAACAAACAAACAAACAAACACATAGATAAACCAGTTAAACATGTTTTATTTGCTTATTTTAACCCGAGATCTTCAAAAAAGCATTTGCAAAGGAAATTTTTCTCGAGGCAGTGGGTTAGTAGTTAGTAGTGGGCTAATAGTTAATTTTGGCAGTCAGCATCCTCATCTTGGCCGTGGACAACTCTATGGAGATGGTACCATCTTCGTTGGGTGGATAATACTCTGTTCTGGAAAAACAAACAAACAAACAAACAAAAACAAACAAACAAACAAAAAACAAACCAAGAAAAACCCAACCCAACTCAAACCAAACCAAACTGCATTATTTTTGTAGTGGATTTAAAGAGGGCAAGCTCCATGACCTGTTTTCTGTTTATATTTCAGATGGTACCTCTGTCTTATTTCAAGGAATAGATGGTACTGAGAAAAAGTTTTTCTTGGAACTACAATTGATGAACAATGTTCTGGCTTTCCTGGTTTGGATGGCATCCAAAATAAGTCCAAAGTGAAACCAAAAGGAATCTTGAAGGGAAAATCCAATAGAATGTGGAAGACCATTAGTGTTTCTGAGTGTTTGGTTAGGAACTTTCTTTTTTCTTGTATCCAGCCAAAATAAATGAACAACAATTTGTACCTATCTTTTTTTTTTTTTTTTTTTTTTTTTTTTTTTTTTTTTTTTTTTGGTGCAAACTTCAACTTAAATGACTGCATACATGCCCTGGTGTTACTTAACTAAAACACAGCAACTCTCTTCTACTGTTCGGTAGTGAAATTGGCTGTTCCCCTCTATGTACTCTCCATATTTCTGTTTCAGTTCCTTACTCTGGAACTTACATGGCCAGAAGCGTGCAATGCCTTTTAGATGAAGTTCCATCTGTGTCACATGCAATGGAAATAATATTTCCTTATTTCTTTTTATTGCACAGAGGATTCCCATTTATCTCTCACATTGCCTACCATGTCGGCAGTTCCAATTCAAACTTTGATAGTCTGGCACCTTCAGCTCCACCTGTGATTTTCCTTTCTCCTAGCAGGTTTTTGTTGAGACCACATAGTTGTTATTTGGTGTCTGCTACTACTGAATTGGTCTTGCTTCTTTTACTCAGGACCTTGAAGCTATGCAGACTTTTTTTTCTGCATGACAAAGCAATCTTTTTGTATTTGCAGCATTGCAGATAACCGTATCTACATACTAATACCTATGTCATTATACAGTTATGAGTGTACTGAACAAGTTCAGTTTTGCAATTTATCATTGAGGAGCTACATCAGTAACTACCCTTCAGCCTTCTCCTTTTAATCTTTGCTATCTTTATATTTGGTATACTAACAAGTCTTATTCGCTCACATGTTTTTCCAATATCTTTCCTGAAGTACATATATATGTAGGAGTGGAGATTTTTCTTCCTGGCCACTGTAAGAGACTGGGGAAGGAATGACAGACATTTTGCTATAGCATACATCATTTTTATTATCTTTTTTCTACTTTTACTTGTATTCTTCTGTATAGATGAACTCATTAACTGCATACTTAATTTCTTGCTATACCTCTTTGTAAAATATAAAAAGCTTAGATAAATGTATTTTTTCAATTGTTCAATTTATTTTAAACCACAAGAACTCACAATTCCTCACTCCAGAGTTCTTTTCACTATTACTTAAAAAAAAGAATAAGATGGAGGTAGCATCTCAGGTTGTTGATGTATTATCGATGAGAAAGTCTGCGAGCTGTAACGTCTAAGAATAGCTGCACTAAATGGTTACTAATAAACTGTATTCTTTTATCTGTATGTTAGAAATCAACATTTTTTTTTCATAATGATGCATTTCCTGAGAATATTTATCCTGTTATTAACTTGCTTTGTTACTCTTCCCTTCTCTTTAATTTCTATGACTCCTTAAGAGTCCTTATCCTTCAGTACCCATGTAACAACCATGACTGCTCTTCCATCATGTATTTGTTATCCTTACAATGGTGGATGTCACGCCCATTACTGGTTGTTCCAGTTTCTTTAGCTTTGCCGCTTCAATCCCTCACTTTTCATAAAATGGTATAAATGTTGATTGGAACAGACCCCAGGGGCCAGCTGGTCCCTCCTTCCTCTTAAAGTAGGACCGTATCCAATGTTATATCAAGTCACCTGTGGATTTTTCTAGCTGAGCCATGAAATTATCCAAGGATTCCTCTCTCAGCAAAATCCTGCTGCATGTTAATTATTCCCTCATTTCTTACTGCTAATCTCCAATTCCTCAAGAACGTTCCTTTCATTAAGGACACTACTTACAGCTTTCTTCTTAATGCTTCAACTTTCATCTGACTGATGGTCCTTCATGCATCTATTTCTACGGTTTTTTTCTATTTGTGCTAAAGTTGGTGTGCACATCATGTCACACTTCTCCCTTTAAATCTTCTTTTCCCATTCATCTTTTTACCCAGTCTGTCAGTCTTAAATCCAGAGTGCCACTTAAAAATCTTTAGCACAAATGACTTTAAATGGTCAAACATCATTGTATCTTTCCCACCTCACCCACTGGGAAATCATATATTGAGGACATCCTCTCACAGCTGCTGTTTCCCTAATGCGACATCAGAGGAATTGTGATGAGCGTTGGCTGGGCACTTTCTTCTTCAAGCACTCTCCCAGGATATTAATTAACTGTGCAGTTGTAGCAATGTGAATTTTTTCATGTCGTGTGAACTAGATCTCTTTGCCTGTTCCTATCAGAATTCTTTTAACCTTTACACGTTGCTCCTCTCAGCAGACAAACGATTCTGAAGGAATCACATGAGAAGTATGTCATATTTTTTAAATTTCAAGGCTTTATTAAGACCCTCACCCTAGCAAATATTAAAACAAAGGTAGGGGATATGTTATCTTACCAAATAATTATTCATGGTAGTCTTGGACAAACTGTAATGTAGGACAATCTTATCTATGACAAAAAAGCCTCTTCTCTATTTTTGATTAGGAAAATGAGATTAAGGGCATTTGCTTGATTTTCAGAAATTTGTCAAAATCCTCATTAAGCCTCTGTGAAGAAGCTAACAGTGAGTTTAGACAGTTTTCTACAGCCTGTCCCTGGATTCCCTGTGCTTCTCTTCCTGCCTGCTCCACATGCCACTGTCTGATACACCACTAGCTGTTAGATTTCAGAAACTGTAATCTCATTTAACTTGCTCTGTGTTAAGCTCTTCATTTTGTATACATGCCTCTTTATATTGCTTGAGTACTTCTTTTCATAATGCCAGATATCTCCCTTGAACCCTAATTCCCCTGTATCTTAGCTTCCCAATAAAGCTATCATTGGTGCCGATATATAAGCAACCCAGGATTGCCAAATAAGAAACAGAAGTTCATTACTGTGAAATACGTAACATGGAACACTGAACTCAGTAAGAAGTTACAAGCCTCTAAGAATAAGCTTCCATTACTAGTCACCATGGTGTATATATAAATCAGAAGCATTAAGACAGAGTGAGAAGCTTATTCTTGACTTATCAGTAGACTATCTGACTAATTGGTATCCCAGAGGATCTTTATATCTCAGTAAGAACATTTCTAGGATATGGACAGCTTGATTTCATTCAATTTCAGGCCACTTCAGCACACGATTAGATCAGATTTAAATGGATGGACTTTACCTACCACTGTTTGGAAGGACAAATCTAATTAACCTGATTGTCTTTCCATGTATTCTTTATCTTTCCTAAGTTCTGAGCTCTTATTGATTACCGGTGGCTACAAAAAAACTGTTGGATAAAATATGCACATACCTTTTTGGTAATGATTATAAACCTTGATTAATCTAATTAAATTATATGGAATAAAATAAAAAATAGATAGATTAATTATATAAACTGGTACCCTTGAAGCATTTGTTTCATGTTTGTTAAACGAACAAATAATGATGAGTAAAAATATCACTCCTGCTCACAACCAAAAAATAGCAACCACTTAACTAAAGGAGACATGTCATTCCAGTGGGCTTAAGCAATTTGATGTAACATGTTAAAAACATTTCCAAGTATTCCTGTCACTTAATTGTTCCTCCAGTTTTCTTTGACTATGTATTTCTGATTTGGATCTCACAAAGAATGCAGGAAGGTACTGATTTTGTAGTTTATTTTCACCTCAAGGTTCTTTTGAAAACTCAGCATTGGAGTATGTGATAAAAGATCAAGAACAATTTAGAATATAGAATAAATGAAATGACTCAGACCTACACTGGTTAGGAAACCATGTAGGATTGAGTAAAAACCGTCGAAAATCAAAAGCTTCTCTTTGAGGCCTCCTCTAGTCTTATTAGGTAGAACCTAATAAATACCTAGATCTACCTTCTAGGTACTTTTGTAGCAATCTTAAGAGTGCAGACAATACTAACAGGTGTGGAATAAAAATCTAAAGATGCTGATAGATGAATTCAGAGTCAGCTTTAGAGGTGCAAAGAACAAAAACTTTGCAGTCCCTGCATTTGCTGCAATTGTAACAAAGGCTTTATATGTGAATGGAGTGGGATTTCCTGTATTTTGGCTGACAGCCATCTCGAATGAAAATGTTAGCTTCAGGTAAAAGCAGAAAATTTCTTGGTGGTTCACATTAAATCAACTTACATGGCTTGCAGTCCTTGTTATTTATCTGCAAACATCAGTTTATGCTGAATGGATGACAGAAACATTATCCTGTCCACAAATGTATTTGCTGAAAATGGCTGGACCACAAATGATGATGATATTGGTCTTCAGTTCATTGTTGCAGTACCATGTCAAGTGCTACTCTTGCCAAATTGTGCAAGTTTTTGGCTCAGTTTTACTCAGGGTGATATTTTAGAAAGGGAATGTTTCTTTGCATATGTTTGTGCATACATACAGCTAACATTACTTGTACCATGAATGGAAATTTTCATTGGGAAACTTCACAACGTGGGATTTGTTCTTGCCCCATATTTATATTGGCTTGTTGTAGTCCACGGCTAGCAGGGCAAGGGCAACTTTTTTGTCAATGAACCCAATATTCAGTTCAGCAATCAGCATTAATCACTACACCTCCAGATATTTCTCCAGGCACACAAAAGGATGCTTATCAGTTTTTCCCGCAGCAGTATTTCTAATCAAAACAGGTAGTTGAAAGCTCACATCTATAATTCAATGTATTCTTCCATTTGTTCATATATTCTCTTGCTGCAGAATTCTAAAATCTTCTTTGTATTTATTAAAAGAACACTGGCCCATCTTTTTTTCCACTCTCAAGTTTCCAATATTTTTCATGTATGTTGCAAATGAAATACACAGGTAACAATGCTTTCTGATTCAGCTACATGCCAAGGACATATCTCTGCTTTTAACAAAATATACATCCATTTATCATACTTCTTTGTAACATTTTAGGCTTACACTTGTAGCTTCTGTGTCATCCATCCCAATAAGGTAGGAATATATTAAAACACTGGAAATTACAAAAATATAGAAAGCAAAAGAGAGGACTATCTTCCTATTTTCCACATCTTCAACAAGGTTGTGGCTTCTCTCTTTCACTTCTTTGGCAGGCACTTAATAATTAAAAGGCTAATCCTTCCTGGAAGGATGAGTAAATGGAAACTCCAGCTGTGAGGGTAAAGAAATAAAACCACATTTGATATTGGTACAGACCATCAAGCAAAAAAACCACACAGCAATCTTGTAGAGAGAGACAGAAGACTTCTGTTTCTGCTTCTGAAAAATGTAACAGGCATTGATTGACCCAGTGTCCTTTATTGTTTCTTGAAATTTGGACAGCCAGCTTGAGATAACCACAAACAAGAACCAAATTGTTCATTACAACTTTGCATAAAAACTTACTTTAGCTTTGCATTATACACTACGGATACAAATAATGGAGCCAATGGAACTGGTTTGGCCACGAAGTATTGCAATCCTATTGGCTTTATAAGAATGGTCTCTCTTTTATTTGAAATAAATTGAAAACTGTAAGCAGATGTTAGCAACAAGTCAAGAAGTACAAATCGGATAAATCGTTATCTGAACCTCAAATGCTCTTTGCTGCAAGGTGCTGAACAACATTTAAACAATGATATACCAACTTCTTTTAAAATAATTGGGAATTGAGGCTGCTGAAGACTACAACAACTGTATGATACTGGTTGTGACACTATTAGAAAAGCAGTAAATTTTAAGACAACATGTAAAGTTCAATACAATTTTTTTTATAGTTTTCCAAATTTATTCAATAATAATTATAGTTCATAAAATAGTTCCATAGTGTCTGTAATGAGGTTTTTAGCAATTAATCTGAAACACAACAAAAGCCTCCTTCGTCTTCAGATACGCAAACTGTCTTCAAATTATGTGTGGATTGCAGATGATTGCATCTGGAAACACAGAGGGTCTCAGAAAGAAAGTGGCAGTGGGGACTCAGGAACAGTGAATTCCCTTTTCAGACCAGCTATGGCACTGCTTTTGCATATGTACACAAATCACTAGCATTTCTGACCTAAACTCTCCATGTAATATCTAACTCACAATGATATTATGAATGTCTGGAGACTCAGCCTGAGTTAATAAAATGCAAAGCATTTGTATTTTCTTAAATATATGAAATATACTACAGACAATACACGTGTTTTACTTTTTTCCTTGAGGCTTCTACCTCTAAAGTGGTTTAGTGGAAGTAGATGTCTGGGGCTAAAATGTCAAAATGTACCCCCTAGTATCCATTATTTTTTAAATTAAGAAAGCTGATCCTAAGTACCTTAAGTGCCAATAATTCTCTATGGACTTATAAATGTTCTGGGGTTAAACAGAGAGATGTGTTAGTTATGATTTCAGATGTCTGTGCTGATTGTGTTGGACTGCCACGGAGGAGAAATGGGACTGGGTTGCTAATGAGATAGATAAGTCCTTGGCAATTACAACAATACTCTTCTGCATCTCTGAATCAATCATCAATGGTAGCAGAAGTAAGCAAACTGGTGCCTTGATGGTACAAAAGAACCCCCTTACAGCTGTCAAAACCAAATCATTAATAACATAGGAATCAATTTCTGCTTCTTCTCTCTGCTCAATCAGCAACATTATAGCAGAGAAGAATTGGGAATGGGAGAAGCCAATAGCTAAAACTAAATTTCTGAAGATACGACTATGTTTTTTTCTCAAGTTGAAGTGAACAGTACTGAGGTCCAAATTGCTCCACAGGAGAGACTATATTGAACAAAAAGTAACAAGAGATGGAGAATGAAAGTGACGGGGAATGTCAGGAAAAGAAAATCAATATACAAAAAAAGACAACTTCTCAGCAGTAAAGACCCAAATCTGATCTTCCTGATAAAGTTTTTCTAATTCCTACTTAAGTTTTCTAAGTTAAATTTTAGGAATAAACAATAGAATAGCATTCTATTTAAGTAAAATTAAGGCCAATCTGCGAAAGACAACTTTTACAAGAAGAAAATGCAAAATCATGGAATCATAGAACGGCCTGGGTTGAAAAGGACCTGCAAGATCATCTAGTTTCAAGCCCCCTGCTGTGGGCAGGGTTGCCAACTACTAGACCAGGCTGCCCAGATCCACATCCAGTAATGTAAAATGTTAAAATGTAATGTTATGACTGACAGAAAACAAACCAGACTCTAGAAGTCAATGTTCTGCACGTGTGTGCGTTCAATTGTTCGTAAATTACAAATGCTAAGGACTGTATAAACACTCCTGACAACAACATGCATTTGTCATCACAGGGCTATTTATGAAATATATAATATTGAAGACTCATCAGAAGGCTTTTTTTTTTTAATGCTATTTTTATTTTATTGTTATTCCCCTTGTGACATTTACATTTGGCATAATTAAATTTTGGGTTTTCTGAGGTGTATTTCTACACTGCACTTCTATCTAAAGATGTAAATCTAGGTAAGTTAATATTTTATTTTGTAAGAAGGCAAACAATCTGGTAACGGTTAAACTTAATTTACAGGGGCTGTGATCACAGCCTTAATTTCAGTTTAACATAAGTGTTTATCTGTCTTTTAACTGCACATTTGAGAACATGCAGTAGACACATGGAATGCTCCAATTCTCAAGTGCTGTTTACCCCAGAGTCTTCTCCACCTGGGGAGTTGCCCCAAAACAGCACGCAGTTTTCGTGACTGCTTTGCAGCACTTTCAGAAGAAATGAGTGGTTTGGAAAAGAAGTGAAAAATCACATTCTGCATCTTCACTTTGAAATGTGTTAATTAGCACAAAGTCTTAACTTGCTTGTAATGGTTATGATATTTGAGACCCTATCAGCTGATTTCTTTTGCTCCTTCCCTGTCAAAATATTTCATTACACATTCTCCTGGTGCCTTCCTAAGTCTGTTCCAATCAATCTTTAAGTTTAATCATCACAAGCCAGAAATGCAGCTGATTGCAGCTGATTGTTCCAGCAGCCTCTTTCCCCAAAAGATGTCTTTTTTTTTTTTTTTTCCCCCTGCTGAAGAGTAATTAAAAGCATCTGGGAATGATTAGAAACTTGAGCAGGTGGCTTGCATTTCTGGAATCTGTCACCAAGAGGGGGAACCTGTAGCATATCCCTGAGAGAAACCCCAGAGCTCAGACCAAGCCAAAAGGCGAAGGCTTCTTTCTCAAGGTTCTTTATTTATCTTTTGCTAGTTGCTTCAGTGGAATTGTGCTCCATTCATGGACCTCTAACCAAGAATAAAATCACATACGCGTGGCTCAGATCAATTAAAAAATCAATATTAAGACAAAGAGCGTATCAATGAAAGGAGCATTAATCACTTCCAAGGTCTTTCAGATGGCATATGCTACATATTACAGAGCGAGTTGTGCCTTGTGCCGTCCAGCTCTGACTTCACAATAGCATTGCTGATATGGTTTTAGAGCACAAGCTCCATGGGGAGCACACAGAGCAAGCAGGCAAATGAGTGCCAGGCCTGCAGGGAGCAGCAGAGCCAGAGGTGCCGTATGAGGGGACGAATGCTCGCTGCTGTGCTGGTATGCCGCGTGTGGTGATGTCATTGCACAGGCAAAGCAGCTCGGAGCCGCAGGCGGACACCCCGCCCTGCCCCGCCTCAGGGTACCCGTGTGGCGCAGGGCTTGGAACCTAACGCCGCCGCAGCTCCCGGCAAGGCCTTGTGACGTCACGAGCCGGGCGGCGTGACGTCAGCGAGCCTACATTGCCCAGCAGGCCGCACGGGGCGCTGGAAGTGACATCAGGCCGCATCCGGGGCAGGGCCCTGCGGCGCGTGGGGCCGGGTCCGGCGGCGCTCGCGGTGCGTCCCGCAGGGCCGGGAGCGAGGGTGGGAAGCGAAGGCCGTCCTTATCCCAGACCCGGCTGAGGCGCTTCTCTCTCCACAGGTGCGGCCATGGCGGACTCTACGCAGAACGGACCCGTGCACGGCGGAGCCGGCGGCGGAGCCGTGGTGAGCAGCACCGGGCCGGGCGGAGTAGGCCCGGCTGTGTGGGGCGGGTGGGGGCACGGAGCGGGGCCGGCTCTCCTCAGTGACTCCGCGGCCCCGTTGCTGCCCGCGGGGTGGCTGCGGTCTCGGTGCCGGGAGATGCCGCTCAGGCAAGGGCGGGGAGGAGTACTACGAAGAGGCTGGGAGTGCGGGAGGTGAGCTGACTGCAAAGGCTGGTTCAGGGTGAGGGAACAACAACAAAAAAAAAAAATGAAGAAGGAGGTCCTGGCTGAAGTCAAACACAAAATGAAGCACACGAATGTGGAAGCAGGACAGATAACCTGCGAGGAGTGTGGCTGGAAGGACGGCAGCGTTCTGGTGTGTGTAACTGAAAGTGTGCCATGGTTTGTTACGGCCTTCCTGGTGCTGGGGTTGTGTAACTCAAGGAAAGGGACCGTGGCTAAGCAGTGTTGAAAAACAGAAGTGCTAAAGTGTTGGGAATTCTATTTGTTTATATGAAGCCATGCCCTTTTCCTTTGGAAGCAGTCATGTTAGCTTCAGTTTGCTACTTCTTTCTTCTTTTCCATAAGAAGTGTGGTGTTCCTAGGTCCAGCTGCTTGAAATTTCATTTAAAATGAGCCCTGGAGCAATAGATACAGCAGCCAGTTTGGTCTGAAGATGTTGCATGAGAAGTTCTTGAAGTTAACTACCCAGTGAGGTTGGTCTGTGTAGAGACACTCACTACCTCTACAGAGGATCTCAGTGCTGTGTTTCCTTGTAGGATACAAAAGGCTGCCTCAGAGTGAAAAGGCTTCATTTGCAATCTGGTTAGTACATTGAAACATCGTATGAATCTACTATTATGCAGGATGAAAACACTCCCTTTTCCTCAGGCAATAATTTGATCCTAGTCAAGGCTGCCATTTAATGCTGAAGGAAGAATGTTCCTTCAAATATTAAGCAAATATTAAGATACCAACTTATTTGGAGTTGTGTTTTTGTTCTTGTTATCTTTTAATGTAGCAATTTCTGATGGCTAACAAGTTGGATACAGCAATGTGGATTTCCCGCTTGTTCACAGTTTACTGCTCTGCTTTATTTGTCCTGCCTCTTCTAGGGTATGTATTTTAACATTGTGAAACAACATTAAAAGTTTTTAAGTGACTGCATTCCATTTTCATAGAGTAGTTTCCCATGCAAGTGTAACTTTCTATTATTTAGTTTGTTGGGTTGGTTTGTGAGAAAAGATTTTACTAATTTACTTAATTAAGATTGGCTTTAAACATTTGTTGGTATGTTTAGAAAATGCTCAGCAATTGTCAAGTACTGTCAAATACTCATGTTTTGATATAGTTATGGAATAATACATAGAGTTATTTTTACCTTCAACATCTGCATTAAGTTACCAGTTTTTAAGTGTACTTTGGTAACAGTGCTTATGTATGATAACAGAAATATGAAAAGTACTGCACAACTGTGATGCAATTCTCAGGGGTGAAAGGCCTCTGAACAGGGGCTTGGTTCATATGGTAACGTCTCCTCTGATGATTTGCAGGTTGCATGAAGCAGCAAGCTTCTATCAGCGCGCCTTGCTGGCAAATGCTCTCACTAGTGCTCTCCGACTACACCAAAGGCTACCACACTTCCAGCTTAGCAGGGCCTTTCTGGCCCAGGCTTTGCTGGAGGACAGCTGCCACTACCTGCTGTACTCTCTTATCTTTGTGAATTCCTACCCTGTCACAAGTATCCTTTGCTTGGGTTGTAACATTTTTAAATATCTTAAAAACTTGATTCTTTTCATCACCCATGCTGCATCCCTTGCAGGACAAGGGAAAATGCTTTTAAGCTGAAAGGAGGAAGATTTAGAATGGCTGTCAGGGGGAAGTTCTTTACTATGAGAGTGGTAGAGTGCTGAAACAGGCTGCCCAGAGAGGTTGTGCATGCCCCATCTCTGGAGGTGTTCAAAGCCAGGTTGGATGGGACCCTGGGCAGCCTGGTCTAGTATTAAATGGGGAGGTTGGTGGCCCTGCATGTGGTAGGGGAGTTGGAGATTCATGATCCTTGAGGTCCCTTCCAACCCTGGCCGTTCCGTGATTCTGTGTGATTCTGTGACTTAAAAAAAATTCAGAGTATGTTTGCTATTCATAAAACATACTCTATGTAAAGTAGGATTGATCCACGTTCAGGTTAATCACCTCTGTACATAATACACTGCAGTTTCTCATCCTTATCTTATTTTTTCTTCCTGAAACTTAAATTCAGAGAATTCTATGACCAATCTCACATGATCCTTTAAGTAAAACTGATAACTTTCATTTATGATCAGTACAAATTTATATATAACTTCTCTAAAAGTCTCTATGTCATGTAGAGATGCAATTATTCTGAAACAGCTGTTTCAGATAAGTAACTAAACATTCTGCAAAAAGGGTTCATTCCTCTGGCTCGTCAAAGCTGGTATTGAAGTAGCTCTTCATGCTGCGTTGTGTGTATGCTTGATGTCCTACTCTTAGAATGCCTCTGGCAGAGGAATGTCTATGTCCTTGCTCTCTGAACTGCTGGAAATTGCATGTTCTTTGGTGATTAAAATGCATTTTGTAGCATCTGTTTATAAAAATGTGGTATCTGTATGTGGTGGATTTTAAGTAGTAACCTTACATGTCTTTCATATAGAAAGAATGCATGTCATTAGAAGCAGGCTGGTGTATAATCATGGTGTACGTTCTGCTTTTGCATACATATGTATACACTGATTTTAAAGCTAAGAAAAATGCATAGCAAAGAAAAGATGTAAGGAGAAAATGGAGCAGCTATAAATATAGATGTTAAACATAGATGTGTCTTAGTCGAGTATTGCTCATTCCAGCCAACCTCTTGCATTATCGTGGGGAAATTATACACTTCTTCAGTCTTTTATTTTCCTTATTCTTGCTTCAGTGAGTATTTTCCCAGTTCTGCTATTCTCTTTGCTTCATGCTGCCACATATACAAAGAAGGTTCTTGATGTAAGTATGCCGTAGTATACAATATGATTAATACTGTTGGTGCACATGGGATTTATAAGCAAGTTTGGGAGTTGCAGCTGTGGTTTCCTTCAGCTACGTTAGAGGAGTTAGAGTGAAACTGTAGTATGGAATCTTGGCACAGAATCTGAGAGGTCTTCTAGTTTGTTTTTCTCCTTCTGTTATAACTCAGTAATACGCTGAAGCTGATACCAATTATTTCTCTTGAAATGGTTCTCTTTGAAGGAAGCCACTAGTGTGTAACAGTGGGGTCCGAACTTCTGACTTGTCTTTTGAGGCTAGACCGTATGCTATGAAGTCAAATGTTCTATTGCAATGGTGGAATAACAAACTTCAGGGTGAGGCTAAGAAGCCAAAAAAAAAAAAAAAAAAGTCAGGTAAACCACCTGCTTGATATACAGTTTACTACAGCTTAATGCATCTCCAACATCCAGTATTCCGACCCAGGCTGTCTTGCTACCATAGGCACTTCATCCTAGTGGACAGAATAAGGCTGCTGGCTAGCCCAGTGCACTTAAACGTAGAATGAGTGCATGGGGAATTTACAGCACACTTTATTTTTAATTAAGCTTTATGTACCTATGATTCCTGGGATTATTAATGGTTATTCAGATGGGAGCTCCACACTTCTTGTAAGTATTCTTTGCAGTATTAGTTTCAATCACTTGCTGAAATGACTCATAAATGGTAGATGTTAATACTCCTTTATGCTGAAGAAGATTGATATCGCTTGTATATTTTATGTTGTTTTTTTTCTTTAAGGCACGAGGCTTAAATAGCTTGCCCTTTCTGAGAAATCTTCTAGAGAAACTGAATGCTAATCAACAGAATATTCTAAAATTCATTGCTTGCAATGAAATTTTTCTGATGCCAGCCACAGTTTTTATGCTCTTCAGGTAAGAATTATCATTAATGTTTTCAAAATTAGGAACTTTGTGCGTGAGATTACTTTCTGTAGTTAATTCTGTGGGTTGCAGGGATCTCTGTGTGTATAGTTGTCTGATCAAGCTTAAGTTTAGTTTGATTCCTAGATTTCCCAAGATGATATGTCATGAAATCAAACAGCATTCATTCTGGTGTAGTTGGGCATGGAAGATTAAAACAAACAAACAAACAGCTCTCCCTTTTATAGCATTCAGTATGTTAAATTTTGGACAGTGTAACAGAATATTTAGCCCTACTGAAAAATGTCTGTTCGCTCTTGCTTCTAGTTTTAGATCCCAAAAGTTTGTGGCATGGAATTTCATGGTGCTAGAAAAGTGCAAGAAGGAGCAGGTTATGTCCTCTCCCGTGTTCCTTCTGACCGTAAACCCTTATTTATTCCATTTGGGTTTGTCTGCTTTGTTTGTGTGCAGCCTGTTGATTTTATTTTGGAGATATTAAGAATGTACATGTTGGAATTCTACTGAAGTCACATAGATGTAACAGTCTGCCAATGACCGAAGATTGAGTTACTTCCTTTTAATACTTGGAGATGGAATATTTGCATTGTGCATGTCATAGCGCAGTGACAGCATTTGTCTTGAGTGGTCTCAAAGGCAGTAGAAGGGAAGCTTTATTTTCTTAGAAGATGATGGAGTGCATCATTTGTCTTCATCTTGCAGTAGGGCAGCTGAACACTTAAATGCTTCAGCCCCCATGGATTGTATTTCCTTCCAAGGCCACTTACCAACTGATGGATACTTCTGTATCTGGTATCTGAAACATTTGAGTGCTCTAAAATTTTGGGGTGAAGATCTTTGTTTTTTTCCTCTCTATGCAGAATTCAGTGTGTGGAATGGAGCTAGTTGATAAGTCATCTCGTAGAAACTTGTAACAGATGATATATCAAATGTAAAAACAGTATAGAGGTTAAACGAAACTGTAGTGGATGTTTAGAGAACAAACTGTTGAAGCCTGTTAAATTGCTTGTAAATACCATACAGATGCAAGACTTTGCTTTTTCCCACTCTGGAACTGTGATGTGGTAACAGAGATTTTTAATATTACATTATATAAAGAAGCTTTGGCCGAGTAAGCTCAAGGTGTTTCTGTGCTTTGCTGTGTCTTGGTTTGCAGCTCTGTCACGTAGAACAGCAGCTTTGTGAAGTACAAAAATCTCATTTCGGAGTAACTGAAACAGTTTATTTAGCGTTAATATATGAATGCATAAATGATAGTCTCTAAGATTTTTTTCAAAAGTTACTATAAGTATAGTGCTTCTATAACCTGAACTATGCTACGAGCTGAAAAAGCTCAATGTAACTGGACTACTCACATCAGTCAGTATTCATGCTTGTCCAGCAAGCTTTTCCTTAATACCAAACTACTATGTGCTGTCACTTCTGTGATTCTTTACCCATCATCAGATGCAGTAATACTATGTTTCTTAAAGTTTCTGCCTTTGCAAAGGCATGGTTATGTATGTTTTCTTCTGTCAGATCTAGATTGTCTGAACAAATATGACCCCAGTCTGGCTTTTTTGAGCTGGGATAGCTTCCTAGGTTTTCTTAGGGAAAGTCCTGACTCTATTTTATTTATGTAAATTGGCATTAACCTCTGCTTCTCTGTTCTCTTTCAGTGGTCAAGGGAGTCTGCTCCAGCCATTCATTTACTATAGGTTTCTAACATTACGCTACTCTTCTCGGCGAAACCCGTACTGCAGGTAATAACCACGTTGATTCTGGAAGTTAGTGTTTAACAGTGTAGTGCTTAGACATACAGACATTTTTCATTCTGTAACGATGCATAACACATAGTACTAAATCACAGAATCACAGAATTGTAGGGGTTGGAAGGGACCCCCAGAGATCATTTGAGTCCAACCCCCCTACAAAGCAGGCCTCCTACAGCAGTCTGCATAGGTAGGCATCCAGGTGGGTCTTGAATATCTCCAGAGGAGGAGAATCCACAGCCTGTGCAAGTGGTAATTATAGAATGTGAAACATACATGGATATGTATGTTTGTTTTAAGTTAAAAAAATTGCCACAATCCTTTAGGGTAACATTTATTTCATGTAACTGAAGTTATCTAAAGTGCTCTGCCGTCCTTGAATGAGAACTTTCAGAACATGTTTGCATAATTAAAAAGCATGCTTTAGGAGAAGAGTCTTTTAATTGTTCTGCAACCATTTATTGGAAAAATATTTTTAGATTCTTGTTTCTCTTCTAATGCTAAACACGTATATGAACAGGCATGTGCAAACTTGTATAATGTCAGCTGGAGAGAAAAAGTTATGTATGTTTGAGATCATACTCATTACCTCCTTTAAATTTGTAAGTAAGGTTTATTATAAGTGAAATAGAGCATTATTGATTTTGTTCGGCATTGACTTGACCAACTTTCAGTGCTTTAAACCTTGAAACTATAAATGTTTCTAGGATTTGCTCAGGACAATGCTCTTTTGGGATTTCTCTCATGTCAAGCTTTTGTATAGAGCAAGATTTCACTTTCCTATCTGATCACTATCTAATTAGGAAAATGTTTGATAAAATACCAGAGCAGCAGCTTTGGCTGCCATGGTATGCAAAGAGAGGCTTTAGAATCATAAATTTTATTGCCTCCATTTTCCTCTTATTTTGTAAGAAATCAATCAGTCTTATTACCTGTATTAAAAAAAAATATATATTTGAAATATTTGTGAAGATGCTTTCTTTTATGTAAAAAAAAAAAAAAAAGTGCATGAAAATAAACTTCTGATAAGACTAGTTTCTTGTCTTTTTGTAATTTCAAGTGCTGCTAGTGTTTTAGGTTTTATTTCTTAAGTGTTTCTTTTTAAAAGCTGAATCTAGAATACAGGTTGTTTGCATTCTAATGAGAAACAACACAAGCACACCACTTTTTCTTGCCTCTTGAATCCTTATGCTACTTATAAGAAATTACCACTCTTCTTTCCAGCCCACCTGCAGTGAGTGTTCTGGTTTCTTTTTAGTGTGTGGGTTTTTGTTGTTTTTTTTTTTTTTTTCCTGCTTGAATGTGGAATTTTTCTGCTGTCTTTATGTCTGTCCTTTACTGAGTTAAAGGTGATTAAAAAATATTAGCATTTGAAGGATAAGAATTCTGAAATTCTTGCAGGATGCTGCAAAGCTGAGTTGATCTAAAGAACTTGCTAACTAGAATTAGTGTGTGGTGTTGTAGTAAATTTTTTTTTAAAAATATTTAATTTAGAAAAGAAGTGAATGAAAATGATGATTTAGATATTAGTTACTTCTGGTGAATGCTATATGATTTTTATTCTGTATTTAAATCTTTTCTTTTTTTTTTTTCCCCCAGGACTCTCTTCACTGAGTTGAGAATTGTTGTTGAACATTTAATAATGAAGCCCTCATGCCCTGTTTTTGTAAGAAGACTATGTCTCAGCAGCATTTCCTTTATAAGCAGATTGGCACCAACTGCTGCATAGCCAAATTTCAGACATGCATCTATTGTGAACATTATGAGCAGCTGGCACTTCTGCTGATGATTAAATTTCTGGTTTTACACTGATCTCACTCCAGGCTGTATAAAAATGTGTCTTTGCTTTTCTTGGAGATAATATAAAATTTTGCATATCAAAAGCAAGTCATGGAAACTTCAAAATTACTGTGCTATATTGGTAATTGGTGGAAAAAAAAGTAGCTGCATTCTATCCTAAATGTACCCAGTCCTGCAGAATTGTTTTTTAGAAATCATTAGTTGTTGGATGCTGATTAAAACTCTTTAAGAAGCCTGTGCATAATAGGTTTATACTAGCTGGAACCATTGCTATGGTAGGGTGTCTCTAGCAGGTAGCATTGGTACATACACCTAGGCAGTACGTGTCGGACAGTATTCTTCTGCTTACTAAATATATGTAGAATTATTGTCCAAATTACTATATTCAGTGAAAAATATTGCCCACGGTTAATTTAACAAAATTGAAAGGGTATCAAGCTGGTACAGGTAACACCTTTTTAGGAGAGCCTGTTTCTGCTAATGTCATTTAAAGATAAGTTAAACGCTCAGAAGAGTTATGATGTAGCCTTCTGTTTGGTTGCTGGGAGAAATCTAGAGGCTCTGACCATGGAGAATTCAGTTGTCTTGTCAAAACAAGATGTTTTACCAAGCCAAATTGCTGACCTGGAGGCTTTTCAGACTAAGATGCAATGCTTAAACTTTTAACCATCTCTTAAGTGAACTAATCAATGTAAATGTTGTAACTTTTGGAGAATCATTGCGGATATGTTCTTGTGTCTACACAAATGTGAGACTGCAGTAATTCAAGCATGTCTGCTTTTTAGGAGATTAATCTGTAGCTAGCTCTATATAAATTGTTATTCCAGTTTCTGAGACTCTCATTGTAATGGGAAATTTGCATAAAGGATTGCACCTGTTCAGGCAGCTATTGAAACAAATTGCTGTAGGATTTTTTAGCATAAATCCATCTTATGACTGATCTGAAGGCAGTATCATGCCTACAGAAGTGAATATTAAATTGAGTGCTGATTATGTATTCACCCAGCAGCTGAAAGGTAGGTCATGGAAAAAGAGTATTATCTGCCCGCATATAATGTCTTTCCATAAGTTCAAGGCAAAGTATTTGCCTTATCTTCTGTAGCTAATATTAATGTTCTAATTGCATAAAATTGAATGGGATAATTGGCCTTTTGTAAAAACCCTAAGGTACTGTGCTCTTCTTCCTTGGTCAGAGAAATGTGAACACTTCTGAAAACAGTCTCAGAGCAAAGTATGTAACTACTGAGTTATCTTGTTTGCAATGTGGATGTTATTTGGCCTTTTCAGTTGTTTTAGCTTGCTATTTTAGAGCTGTGTACTTACACACTTAATTTTTTGCTCAACCTCTCGGTACTGATAAAGACCTGTTTTTGGTAATTGAATATGATACTCTTTGAGTCTGCATCTTGCTTTCTGAACATGATTAGTTATTTATAGAACACTTGCATACTGCATAAGCAATTGCATGCAGTACTGCTCTACTGCTGCTAATACTTGCAACAAGATTCACTATGTGTATATCCTGTAACTTGAGGATTTTATAAAACCTAAAATTTCTACTGCAATAAAAGGAGTGTTAAATGTAATTTGCTAGGCTCTTCAAGCTTGCTTTCTTTTTAACAGAATGTGCTAATACTTGATCCTGGAAGTTGAGCAGAACACAGTCTTGTGCTTATGTGTGCACACTTGCCACTGCAGCTCTTGAAATGGGACAACTCAGTGTCTTGTGCATCTCTAAGTCATATTACAGAAATTTTTGCCTTCTACAATGCAAAGATTTATTACTCTTTTCTTCAAAACTTAACCCAAGAGTAGGCACTACAGCAGCGATCTCAGAGGAGAAATCTAGACCTACTTCTTACCATTTCAACTCTTCAGCACTGTTCTAGACCTTTTCATAATCTGTATGTTTTTGACTGGTGACATCAGGCTCTTCACTTTTGAATAGGTCGTCTAAGTTCATCCCCCATCCCAGGAATGGAAAGCAAATAAATGCTTTGATAGTTAGTGTAAGGATAATAACGTGTTTCTTGTGAGCAAGTTCTTCTGGTCTAAGAAAGCTGTTGTGAATGTGGTCTGCTGTTCTTTAACTATATGCTCTTATTAAGTTTGAGTGAGTTGGAACTGATATATTGCAGCTGTAATTGAAGGATGCTGAGTCTGAGATCCAGCTCTGAATGGGGAAGGATGGTTAAAAGGAATAAGTGAATGAGATTACAGTACAAGTCTAAATGTGGATGTGAAACTTAAACATTTTTTTGACAAGTGGTATTAAAAATGGGTTGTGGAGAAATGTTTTGTCATAAAAGGAGCTTGATTTGGCTAGTGCTGTGCTCTTGGCTTTGTTTGACAAAACTGAGGCCTGGATTTTGCTTGTGGCCTGGTAAAATTTAGAGGAGTGCCTCAAAAGTATGGAATAAAGGGACAAGAATAATTTCCAAGCAAAATAAATGAGGCAGCTCACCTGTACTCCATATCAACTTTGTTTTTATTTATTGTAGCCTTATGCTGCCTTCCTGGTAAAACCAAGCTTTCTCAATGCTAACAAAACATTCTGCTCATGTGCCTACTTCCTTAATAACTGCTACTACTCATATTACTTCGCTATAACAAAAGTCTGTGATAGCAGAGAAGTGTTGAAACTGACTGTAAAAATGTGAACCCCAAATACGAAGCAGAACAGCTCTTGTCATGGAGAATGGTTGCCTACTAGATAGCGTTATTGTTCCCACTGGTATGAATCACACTGATAATTGTTCTTATTGTCTAAACTTCCATAAGTTAAAGTGCTGTTGGATAAATTTTTGGGTAGATGCATCCTTTGCTGTGCACAAGTCTACTGTATATGTGATATTCTAGGATAACACTTACCTGTTCTGCTCACCTGTAGAGAAATAAAACATCAGGACCAATTGGGTCTGTTGGGAGCAGCTATTGCAATTTGGGATTTCTTGCACACAAAGTAATCCACTAATGTGCATCCATCTTTTCCTTTATTGTCTTTTAATTTTCATCTTCATGATCAGTTTTGTGCTGTCAGTCTTATGTTTTCTTTCCTTCATAACTGAAATGCTAATTGTTCTATGATGGATGTTCAAGGGGAGCAATATTGGTCAATATATTTAAGTTCCGTGTTAGTGATTTTTTGTTTTTATTATAATCATGAACTGCTGTTTGTTCTGAAACTTTCTGAGCTGTTAACTCTGTGCTAGTAGTGTCCAAACAAATAATTTAGTTGGTTGCTTTGCACAGTCCATGCTGGACCTTTTTATCATTAGGCTCCCATATTGCCATGTTTGCTGTGCAATCTCTAATTAAACAAGTATAGTTCTTGTCCATTTTACAGATAAGAATTGAGGTGTGGGAGGAAAGGTTCATCTCCTGAGGTGATGTAAGAACTCTAGTGGAGCAAACAGTGGGAGGGAAAAACAAAAGTTGGGCATTGGAGGGCTGGTGACTTGTTGCTGTATTGCGTATGATTTGGTCCTATTTCCAAAAAGTGCTGTACCTTGCAGTGCTCAGATTAAGGCTGGCAAAGACCACAGAGCTAGAAGAGCATGCTCTTTTAAAATGTTGTCAAAAACTGCTTCCTACCTGCAAGAGCTAGGTATGGCTTTGGTGTCGTTCTGTTGAGGGAAGAAATACGTGACAGTGGCACTTTCTGTGCCAGATTTTAATAGGCTATGCTGATCTGTTGCAGTTGTCTATAATTGCTGCATATATTTGTGGTTAAAGTATACTGAAATTATGTATCTCTGTAGTAGAACTTTTAATGTGGTGTAAGTTTCTTAAAAAATCCCAGGAAAGTCAAACTTACAGATTCTCAAGCTATCCTTTATTCCAAAGATACGTTATCAGTATGGATCATGTAATTGAATTTAATCTTAAACTTGGATTAAAAATACCTTTTTAATGAACCGTCAGCATTACTTATTAAACTTTTTGCAAAAGCCAGCTCTGTGATAATGGGAGATATTGCCCAGGTAAGGGAGTTTCATTGCTTAGCTCTGTGCCATCCAGATGGTACAAACTTCTCAAATGAATTGAGAAATTCATCTTTTACTTGCATTCAAGGACTGAGGCGCAATATGCTAATGTAAGGCTCAGAGGGGAAATATAGTTCTCCTGCATATTTGAGAAAATGTGAAGCCCTTTCAAGAAAATCTAATAAACATAATAATCACAGGCTGCTGACACTAAGGAAAAAGCACCTCATTCGCTTGCTCTTTTATGCAGCAATTTACCGGTCCCTACTGATTTTCAAATTGGATCACTGCAGTAAATTATCCATGCCAGTACCTGTGAAGGAAAGCAGTGGGATCCATATTTGTTTAGTGCTGTGCTTAAATCAGCAAGAATGATAAATCTGATGGTATAAAATTGGAAATACCAAGGGCTTTTCTCAGTGAATGAGCAAGTAACTCCGTTAGTAATTTATTGTGACCCTTCTCACTGTATGTGCTTTGTATGTCAAATATTTATTTCGAAACAAATTAAATTGTTTTCTGTATTGATAGAGCTATGGTTTTGTTGATGTTCTTGAAATCAAATTGTATATGTATTTTTTTTCTGGATGTAAAATACTATCAATGTTACATTGCGAAATGGCGCTAGTTTAAGTTTAGGTTTCAGAGTTTGTGTTCCTGACCAAAATCTTTATATGCTGAATGTCTTAAGTGTGTGTTGTTTTGGTTTGTTTGCTTTGTTTAGAGTAGTGCAGAGAATGCTGAGCTACTGCAGCTTCCTGTTTGCTTTCCTAAACAAAAACATTAAGCTGCATATTAGAATGAAAAGCTGATCCCTGTCTTTTCAGTCACTGGAACCATTCTGCTTTATACCTAGTGTTTGTAATGTCTTCTGTGAAAATGTAACCATGTGCTCAATTTACTGCTGGATTTCCATGCAGATGTTTAGTAGAGGGGGTTAACTGTATCTGTTTTGGCAGTAGTCCTGTCCTGTGAATCTTCGGATAGGTTACTTTGTGTGATGTAATCATAGTCACATAGCTACATAAGAGCAATTGCTGATCCGAAAAAATGGTTTTAGCTAGCACTTACAGCTTGGAATTTATATCTGTGTAATATTTGCTTTTGTAAGAAGTAAGCAAAATCATGAACTAGTATGGTTTAAAAAATGTGATCTTGTGTTATCCTCCTCTTGTGGGCTTAGCTCATTAGTGATGGCATATTTAAGTACTTCTGTTCAACCCCAGCTCAAATCATACAGGCTTTATTTTGTCACTGTTGGCTGCTACCACAGAGTTGCAGTTCTACATTGCTTCTGGAGAAGCAATAGCATGAATTATATTCTAAGGAGTCACAAAAGATATTACTCTTAAAAGAAAATGGTTAATGGGAGTTAATTTCCCTTTACCTGGAGTTCGACATGCTTGACTCGCGTTTCAGCTGGATTCCTGCCTAAGGAGGAGAAAGCAGTTCTCTTGAGAAGGAGGAAGGATCATTATTTTTTAATTTGCAGTGCGTGCGTGCCCCTGTGAATGTTCACCTATGCACTTTGGCAGTGCCAAAAAATGAAGAGTTTGTTGAATGGAGATGATGCATCAGTCAGTCAACATATTTTACAGGATAATGAAGCTGAAAAGCAGAGATGAAGGTGCAGGGCTAAATTATCAGCAAGAGTTAATGTCAGCTGCAGTTTTCATAAAGGGAGAAACAGAAAAGACTGGGGAGAAAAAAGGAAAGTGGGGAAGAATTCAACTCTTAGGTAATTGAGGTATGGAAATTCTATGGTATGCTACATCTTCCACAAACCCCAATTTATTATCCATGATTTTGCGATGTTGGTATTTTCTGGACAGCATTTAAATTTTCTAGCTCTAAATTATTGCTACTTTATTCTGTATGAAAATGAATTGGTGCCACTATACTGTACGAGAGCAGACAGGCTGGTCTCAATCTACCTGGAGGGAAAAATAAAGCTGCTGTGGGATTATTTGGTTTTGTCCATAATGTTTGAGACTCCTGTAGTGGAAAAGTAAAGAAATAAAGCTTTACTATGGCCTGTATTGCTACTGGGTTTCATGGTATATTTGTTAAGCTTTTTTTTCCTTTTCATATTGTTTTGTTAGCTTTTACGTTAGCAGTGTAGGAGAAGATACCATATGTGCACCATGGGTTTTATGAAAAGAGACTGAGAATTGTAATTTAGTTCTCTAGAAAATCTGACCAGTGTTTTGAAATAACATTTGCCTATTGCAATTCCTTTCAGTGTACTTTGTTTTAGCAGCTTCAGTTAGGGTCTGACTAAAGCACAACAAAACTATTGTGAAATTAACAGAAAGTTTAAATCAAAGCATTATTAACAATTTTTTTTTTGGTGCGTAATAACATATGGAAATGGGAAGTTGACTTGGAACACATTTCTAAATTCTAGTGTGTTTATTGGCATAGTACTGATAAAAGTGCATAATACAAAGGAATTCTAAGACCTTAGTCTAGTTAGAGCAGCACATATCAGTTTAGAATGCATTTCTTAATTACCCAGTGGTCCTATTCCTAACTATAATTATTTCAACTTTAACATTGCTTTGATGCAGCCAAATGGCCTGCTTACCTCCACCCCAGTGTACATGTGTTGGGGATTGATGTTGTGTACGTATACTTACAGCAGCAGATAAATGGCTTAAGGATCAAAATATCACATTTTATTTTTTGTTTCTCATTTGAAAGTGTTTTTTTTTTTTTTTATAGTCTCTCCCTGCCTTCTGCCAGTCTTCTCTGTTTGCCAAACATCACACATTTGTAAGGGAAGAATACTTTAAAAAAGATACTTGCACTGAATAGATGCTTTTAATCTCTTGCCATTGTACACTTAAAAAACAGGAGGCAAACTGACTTCACATTCCTTAAATAAAAAAAAGTTTCTGGGGGCAGAAGAGCCAAGCTGCTTTTAAGTTGGGGCTTAGTTTGTTCACGTAAGATTGTATGACGGAGCAGCAGATTTGATCTAATGGTACCAGAGGCTTCTTCCAGTCTCATGTTTCTATACGTCTGCATATTACTGTTCAGGTTGAAAGTAGTTGCTTCAGGAGAGTATGTGTGTAGCACTATATTTTTTAAGAGTTTTAGCTAGCTTTCTGATTTAGGATGGAGGTGACTGTTGTTACCCTTGCAAGTTATTTTCCATTAAAGTTGGAAACTACCTATGACTTGGTCAGATGAATCTAAATGGAATTTCTCTTTTGTGTGCTAGTTTTATTCCAAACCAATGACTTTTTGTGGATGACTTGCATCTGTGAAGCAATATACTTCAACTTAATGTACACCTGGATGTATATTGTCTACACTAGAACCTTTTTCCTCCTAAATTTGAGAATGTCTTTTCATGAGTTATTGTACTTTGGTTTTACAAACATCTGCCTGTCCTATGTATTAGAAAGGAAATTGAAGGAAAAACAGATTTCTGGTTAAGGTTTCTTTAACTAAATAATTACTCATAGGCCATAATGTTTGTCACAACTGTTGAGAAGCTAAAAGATCCCATGATCTTGAGAGCATCTCATGGTAAAGATTTTAAAACCTTTGTCAAATGAGTCATAAGTCACAATAATTACAGAGGCACGAATCCAGATTCACAGAGATGCATGGAATGGCTGAGGTTGGAAAGGACTGCTCGAGATCATCTGGTCCAACCCCTGCTCTAGGAGGGTACCCAAGAGCATGTTGCACAGGACTGCATCTCAGTGAGTTTTGAATAATTCCATAGCATTGAAGTCACTTCCTACACGAGTAGGTGTGGGATTATGGATACAGAAAGAATGATCTTTCTTTCCCCCACTTTTCCCACATAACCATTAAGGGCACGCTTTTGGATGTACTTGTATCGTGATAGGTGTGCAGCTGCATGAATCTTTCCCTTTTCCCTAATTTGATTGCAGTTGCATGCATCTCAGTATAATTCTCACTGATTTTTGTTCAGGCATGCAAGTAATTCCTCCAGGTGGGAAAGCAAATTCTTCAGAAGTGTAAAATCTTTCTTTAGGAAAACAGTATTTAAAAAGCATTAAAGTTAAAAGAAGTGCCTGCACTGGTATGCTAAATCAGAGCCGATCAGAGGTTTTGATGCAAATCCACCTGTTCTCATTTACCAGGAAAATACCCTGTCAAATCTGCCCCAGGCTCATCTGATGGAATCAGTGGGGCTGCACTGCTGCTACATTTTGCAGCATATCGTGGCAGGCTCCCTAACTGTGGAGATGCCAGTGGTGTCTTGAAGGACCAAATAATACACCTGCCTCCACGTTTGCTGTCAATCTCTAGCCCTCAAATATTAACCCATCTTTCTCCTGTCTTCTTTCTTTACCTGCCCAATCTCCTTTTGTTAAACTCTCTCTCCTGGAGCCCACTTCTACCCCCACCCTACCCTTACACTTCCATTTCAACCAGTTCTGCAGTACTTATGCCTACTCAGCTTCCCAGAAAATCAGACATGTCTCAGCTGGAGTCTCAAGGAACTGATGAGTTTATCACTGTGTGCCATGAGGAGTCCGGGCTTCCTTAGCAATAGGACAATCTAGGAGCAGACAGGAACCTCCTGATTGTTGCTGGGTGCAAAAGGACAGGGGACTGCAGCTGCGTGCTGTTCAAGAAAGCCGGAAATGACTCGGTGGGTATTCAGGTGAATGAACCGCATGTGAATAATTAAACTCTTGCCCACACACTGAAAACTAAAGATACTAACTTCTAGTTTATTTTGAGCTTTGATTTGGTGGCCATGAAATTATTACAGATCTTGGAGTTGCCAACTTAAAAGCCTTAGAAGTCTTTACTGAAAAGGTTACATGCTTTATACAACAGGGTTCTAACATTGTGGCAGGCTTTTTTTCTTTTTTTTGTGTTTTCGGCCAAAGGAAAGCCTGAGGAAATGACTCCAATGCCAGAGTCAGAGCTAGCCTGCTGCCTTCTGCTAAGCGATACACCAAACCTTCATGTGATAGGTATGTTAGCAAAGGGAAGGATGAACATCCCTATGGATGGCATGCTGGGCAGGACTGGCCCCAACTGTCTCTGCAGGTAGCACGTGGCAGCTGTGTGGTGCAGCCTGTAACCTGCCGTGTCTCCTCACCAGAAGCTCAGAAGGCACAGAAGCCCCTGCTAAAGCAAGGCAATGGTGCTCTGTATGCAGCACAAAACTTTGGCAGGGGAGCTCTGCTCCAATGGCTCAAAGGCCTCCATCAGATTTACTAATATGCAACAGCTCTGCACCATCAAACATTAACAAATGGAAAATCCTGTAAGGGATTATTGAGGGAAATGATCTGCTTTCTGCTTCTTTCCCTCATTGTGGAGGGTCTGTGAAAAGATTAAAAAAAAAAAAAAAACATTTCTATTATCAGGTCAGAGTGTAGCAAATTGAATGTGAATTAGATTTTTATATATTTTTTTCTTAAACTACATTGATTTCATGAGATAAGGGCCTAAATTAGCTAACGAATAACCATTATTCATTGTGGAACATTAGGGTGCAATTCTGACCATTGAAATATTGCCACTCAGGGAGAAACAGTATCTCACTGGCTCACTATGGCTATACATAGCCTTTTGTCACAGGCAAACTCACTACTAATGATTGGCAACTAACAATTGTGATGTTATGTCTAAGGATACAGGACTCTGACTTGGGATGCTGCAGGCACACACCACAAGACATGGTGATTTGTCAGTGACTGCTCAGTGCACCTGGCTCCTCCACACTGAACAAGTTGCCACTGTGGTTCTTCACCTCATTCTGCAGGTTTAAGCATTATCAGCAAAGGTTCAGAGCCCTTGCTCATGTAAATCCTGGCTGACCACCAGCCCAATAACGTCTGTGACTTGGTCTGTGCTGTTCCAGTGGCGTTATTTTCCTTCTTGTTCCATATTTACAACAAAAGCAGACAAGGCAAATTCAGTTGAATAAAAGAAATCACTGACATTATTCAGTGATGATATTCCATTTGGTTTTGGAAAGTAAATGATAACCCTAACGAAAAAGATTTTTAGAAATAATGCAGCAGTTGGCATGTTTTCTGTGGAGCATAGTGTGGGCCCTTCAGAATTTCTAGTATTTCTGCCTTCAGGATTTCTAGTATTTCTGCCTATATTTTTTTTTTTTTTTCAGGCATCTCTTGGGGTGAAAAATGGGAACTTTAACCTCATGATTTTATAGTTTTTTAAAATTACTGTTTACTTTTTTAAAATCCCATGCTGAAACACCAAGGGGCCAACAAAACATCCATCAGGTGAATGTTACGGCCCCATTAAAATGAGATCACACCTTTATGACTCCACAACTCGCAGTAATTTAGTATTTAACTCCAGAGCTGTCCATCTGTTGGTTAATGACACGGCATCTGCTGCAGTGCTCCTCAGTCACCTGGCACAGCCGTGATGGGACTAAGGGGAGAGAGGTGTCGGTTTAATCATTTCACACAGCATTTCACTCCCATCTGCCTTCACTGGACATACAGGCAACACTGGCGCTGCTAATCAGTGGATGACTGTTAAAGAGCTTACGTGCCAGTAAACCTTGTTGAAAAATCTCATCGGGTATGTTAAAGACTGGCACCGCAGTCATTTTCCTAAGTGATCAGACGCTTGGTGGATGATCAGACACATTAATTATCCACACTCCCTGCCAAGCGAGCTTCTGGTGCGTTCCCACGCTCCTCACAGCGCACAAACAACTCCGAAGAAGCGATTACCTCAACTATCCTGGAAAGCTTCAAGTTGCCAACGCGCTTTTTATAACAACGTGCAAGGCGCCGTCGTGGCACCACCTGCACTGAGGCAGATCAGGCGCGGCGCTGGAGGCGCAGCACAGGCGGTGTCACGCCGGGGGGCCGGCAGCGGGGCGCTCACCGCCCGCCTGCGGAGTGAGGAGGAGATGTTACTACAACGCGACGCGCACCGCAGCCTCAGCCCGAGCCCCGGGCCGCGCCTACCTGCGGAAGCCGCCACCTGGAGGAGAAGCGGCGAAAAACGACGGCTGTTACCCGCGCGCGGCGCATGCGCGGCGGTCGTTCGGGAGCGGCCCGTGAGTCAGCGGCGGCCGCCGGGCGCTCCCCGAGCTCGGCGCACATCCGGGTGTCGCGGCGCCGCCCACCGCCGGCTGCCGCCCGCGGTCAGGGGGGTGCCGCGCCGCCGGGCCGGGCTTCTCCGATGCGCGTCGCCGCCCGTTCGGCGGCCGCTGGCGTGCGGCGGGGAGCGGCCGCGCTCCGCCCGAGGTCGCCGCCATGATGCCGGCCCTGTCCGCCCCGCGGCGGGGCTGCCGTAGCCTGTACCGCCTGTACGTGCGGTGCCAGGCGGCCCCGCTGCGTCGCGCCTGCCACGGTGAGTGCTCGGCCTGTCTGGGGGCGCGGCGCGACCCTGCGTGGGGCTGGGGTGGGGCTGGGGGTCTAAAGAGAGCGAGGTAGGTGCCGCTGAGGCAGGGCTGGGGCTGCGGCCGGCCCTGGGTGCTTTACAGTAAGGTGGGCCCGGTGTGCTGCTGTATTCGCTGGGACGGAACGTGACAAGCGTGCGTCTCCCAGCGCTTCGTCGGCCTCCCGCAAAAACGTAGCGCGTGGTTCGTTTACCGTCATTTTATGACGGTTTGCGGACTAACGAGGTATTAGTCTGTAAACCAAGGCCAGGCCTTCCCTTTGGGCCGCAGATTCTGCAAGGTTAAAATTCTTAGCAGCTTTCATGCTGTTGCTTAGGGCTGAATTGCAGCACCTTCTTCTGTAGCGGCTGTGTCAGCGAACGCTTACAGAACGGTGTGTGCATGCAGCAAAGAAGGCTACCATCTACCAGTTTCTATTACCAGCCAGTTTCTGAACAATCCTGTTTCACTGGAGCATAGGGAGCAGCACTGCCTGCGTTATGTCACGTATTTGCTGCAGTCTTCTGAAAGCTGTTATCACTAAGGTCACCGAGTTTCATTTCCTGGGCTTTTGTACACTAAGAGAGAATGAGAGCTTATTTGACAACTTTGGTGTTTTTTTCTGCAAGGTTCAAGTCAGTGCACACACGCATGGTGAAGTGCGTGCTATAGAGGGTAGAAGTAGGAGTGAAGTTGTTGGTACTTTTATGGAATACGTGGTTCTATGAAACAGGCATTGTATTGCAAGGTGAATTATTCATGCATGGTTGATCGTACTTTGCACGGCCTGATTTACCAGCACCGCTTGACTATTTTTGTTCTGTGAAATTATTTATTCCTTTAATGCATTTTTTCCACAGGAGCCCTGTGCCCTTTCTGCTGCCTCAGCCAATCTGTTGCTAATGCAGGCAGCCTGAAGGCTGCCCACCAGTGTGGCTTCTTATTTGGCTTTTTGCATGTCTGTATTGTAATTTGTCTGTTGTAAATACTGTAGAATTGAAGATTTTTCTTCACTAAGGCTTTTTATAAAACATAATACGCTTTTGCAGGTAATTTCATTAGCATGTTGCTTTTCAGTTGAGCAATGTAACACATTTTGTTAATTGGTAACGTACAGTTTGCACAGAGCGTGTACACAGTGCCAGCACTGGCTAATAGTTTTGTAGTGGTGTGGCTTTGTTCATTTACTAATACTGGTGGGTTCTTTGTTCATTTGTTTGTTAAGACTTTGAATCAGTATGGCTGAACCAGGACTTAATACATCAATAAGCCAGTTTTCTATAATAACTTTGTGTCCCAGCTTCATCTACAGGTTTCTTGCTAGAGTGTATAGGGGAAAACAAACAAATATTTGACTGGAATTTAAAAGGGGTGTTTGAAGAGGGGTGAGGAAATGGTGGTGTTGTTTTATGAATCCTAAGCGTTGGTAAAATAAGCACAAATCAGTACTTCTAAGTTAATATTCCACAGCCTATGCTGGTATTTCTGGACCATTTTCCTTTAAAAGTTGTTGTCTGAAACTTCATTTTCTCCCCTCTTTGTCAGGATGGCAAACTTCAATGAAAAGTGGGAGCCTGTTTTGTGCTTTGCCGTGCAATCGTCTGCCTGTGCAGCTGATGAGTCAAGTGAGAGTTTATACCTCCAATGGTCAGAAAAAAGATCTCGGATCAGAAGATAAAAATGTATCTACCCCTGAAGACTCTGTGCGCAAAGTTGGAACAGGTAGTACTGGGCTGAAGTAAAAAACATTTCTACAAATGGGAAAAAAAATTATGTGTGTAACAACTGATTATTTTTCATTCCACTGTGATACCAGAGCTGCAGAATTCTAGTATTTGTTTCTTCTGGGAATCTATATATAAGTTTTGAATATGTAAATGGTAAGGAATGCTGAAACTTAATCCTTTATCCTTGCGATATTTAAAGGATGTAGGTTCAGAGTAATCAAAATTAAAATGTGGAATTTAGTCCAGGGATTGGGTAACAAATGGAATACGTGATTCCGCTTTGCTCGTTTGTTTTTTTTCTGTACTATTGCAGGCTCGCTGTGTGAAATGGTCTAGTAGTGCAGATTGGATGATTGTAAATACTGCACACTGGGACTTCACCAGATCAGGGCATAGGTGATTGGTGAAAGAAGGCTGAGCTATTTCATATGTTAAGGCTCTCTGGTCTTGCAGTTGTCACACCTGCAGCGTTCACATTAAACACTTGATGTAAGAGGCATACCTTGACCCTGCTTACTTTTCAGTTTTGTGCTAGTTAGGTACTTGAGAAATTCAGCACTGCCTTGTGCTTTCTCTGCCATGGCATCACATATGTCATGTTAACAGGTATTAGTTCTTATTTTAGTAACTTGTAAATTCCTGAGGCTTTGCAATGGTCTTGAAAAGCTGGTAAGTGTAGTCTGCTAAGAGTATTATTTTTCTAATGCTTGGAACTACAGAAGTAGGTCTTAGATGTTGTTCTAAGTGTAACAATTAGGTATTGTTTCCAAAGTTTGTAATCAAATTTTAGAATAGGATGATACTTCTCCCATTTATGTTTCTTGGAATATCTTGATCTGAAGATGGTTGCTGAAGGATGAAAATCTTGCTAAAACATCTGCTGAAATACAGGAAAATGTAGAGTTAATGGTAGTTGTTGGTGTCTTCTGGGTTCTTAATATGCAGCTACTGGTGTTCTTGGAATTTGGACATGTGGAATTTAGTCCAGCACTATTGCTTTTGTGATTGCTGTGAACTCATGTAATTGGTGACTGTTGTCCAAAGGAGTGTCCTGTCCCTCTCTAACTGTGCCGACATTAATGATGTTCAGGCTGGTTTTATGTACAATTAGTTGCTCTCTTGTTCTGTGGGGGTTCAGGTTGATCATTGAGCTGATCCTGCACGTTGTGTCTGCATGATCTGGAGGAGACATTGCCCTTGGTGGTAGCACAGCCTTAAATCCTACTGAGCCTTAGGGGTAGCTGTGCCATATGGCACAGTAAGACTCACCTGTTGCTGAGGGTGAGTGCGCATGAAACCACCCCGTAGAGATACTATGCCCACATGTTTTGCTTTGAAGTTCACTTTCGAATGCATATTGCATTCCAAATCCGCATTTCATATAGGGAGTGTTTTCTGGGGCCTAGTGGAGAGAATTCAGAATTCTGCATTATGGTTATGTTACCACTATTTGTTTTAAAAATAGCATTACTTTTTGATACGATTCTGCAAAGGTAGTGTTCTGTATGTAATGGTTACCATAATTTTCCAGTAACTTAAATGTTTGCCAAATAATGGATTTTTCATTGGCCTCAATTTCTTAATCTGTAAAGTTGTGAAATGCTTTTTCTGTTAAAAGGATATATAAAATAAAAAAAAGAGAATGTATTCATCTTGAAAGTACTGCCATCATCAAGCTCTGCTTGCCTGCAAAACAAGTGAATTGAAGTATTTGATGTATATTTTTAATTTATGTACTGTGATGTTTTTTTCCAGTCCCTAGGCCAAGGCTGTAAAGTGTAAGAAGGTAACTGATGTGATCTCTGTGCTTAAGTATAAATTGTTATTTTTCCCCTGGAATTTTATGAATCTGCCTGTTGTTAGTGTTGGTAGGATGTGTTTAATGAGGTAAACACTTTCATGCAGAGTTACTAAAATTCTCTGTCATACTTCTGTTCAGTTTCTGGTAAGCAATCTTAGCTGAAGCTTATAATAATTACTAATTTGTCAGCTGCCTGCTGTTTTAAACCAGGTAGGAATAGAAATGAAAGCACTTTTGCTTTTGTTTTCAAGTCAAACAATAAGTAATAGAGTTGGCTGTTCTAAGAATAACTATTTGTTTATGGTCCAACATTGTTTATTATGTGATTAGACTGGTTTCCTAAATTTCTGTTTTTCTTACTCATAATTTACAGAGTATAATAGCATTATTCGTTAGTGGCTGATAAGGCAGTAAGTAACTCTGATGAAAATACAGTTTTGTAGTCCAAGCTTTAAGAATATCTGACCTCTGCATAATTTGAGTATCACATCAAGGTACGAGTATCTCATTGCTTCCAGGCATCAGATTATTTTTCTGAAAGCTGTGTCAAGATGTGTGAGATAAAGATGCAGTATTTTTGTAAATTTTCATGTAATACTTCAAATTTTTTCTTAAAAATTTCACTTACATTACTGGAATTTATTAATTTCCATGTAATAAGATTCTCTTCACAGTATTGCAAATCATATTTTATTTTCTTCTTCTAGAGTCATCACTTCAAACTTCTGAAAGAGCTAAAAGACTTGGTGGTAATATAACTCCAATTTCTGACACCAAAGTTGTGGCCTTTAGTTTAAATATTTAGTTTAAATAGCAAGGGCTTTTTGCAAATTCAAAGTTTCAGTCCCTTAAAATTTGACTGCATGTTGATCAGCAGATATAAACTGTATAGAAGTTGTGTTTAGTAGTCTAAAGTTTTGCATTAAAATTGCCCCAAACTTTAAGTACACTGTTAAAATATGTTTTAAAAATCAAGATATATTCTGCTATGTGTTACATGTTTGTGCTCTTTTTCAAGCTGGTAGGAGTTCACTGATCAGTACTATGTTAAATGTCTTTTGTTTTATTGAATGTTTTGCTATTCATGCTTCATGTTTTGAGAGTTTTAAGTCCAGGATTTTTTACAAATTATCATTATAGAAAGCAATGTTAAGCTATGTTCTTATGTTGAAAAGACTATTATACAAAAAAAAAAAAAAAAAAGACCCTAGTTGTTTCCACATTTGCAGTGAGCTTTATTTTTTATTTTACAGGACGAGATACTGGCAATGCAGATCAAAAGCAGACTTTCCTTAAAGAACCCATCCAAGTGAAAGGTAAAGAAACACTTCATGTGTTGTAACTTTACTGCTGTCAACTAGTGGTCAAAAAAAGGATGATTGTGGAGTAGCTGTTTTCTCTTCAGTTACATTAAAAGTTGTTTGAATAACATTTTAAAAATACTTGTATATCAGATTTGTTTGCTACCCAATTGTTTGAAAACGACTCCTGAAAAAGTAGAGCGCAGGAGTATTACTTATAATTATTCTCTTATCACAGAATCACAGAATCTATAAACTTTTTTTTTTTTTTAATTACTGATTTCAGGCTAATGAATTTGTCAGGGGAAAAAATGAACTTTTCTCACCTGTTACGACAGTCTGTCCTCCTTGTATCTTTTTAGGCATTCACCATTTCAGATTTAGTGCAGCTAAGCTGAATACTTGAAATACTTGATCTTCCCCAAGTCCTTATTCTAAGTCTTCCTCCTTTCCTTCTTATTGCTGAGTTAATCTAATCAGTGTGGTTTCTAAATATATTTTGACCACGTGAACTGCCTAATCTGAGTCCCGTAGTGTTCTGATGTGCTTGTAGTAAATAGTCTTTTGTCTTTACATTGTTTAAAAACATAACTGGATAAAATAAAGGCATATCTTTCTTTCATCATTTTATTTTGTCATGCTTGCTTTCACTCTATCTGTATTTTAAGTTTTTGTTATGTTGTTGTGAGTTATGCTATAAACTCCTGGAAAAGAACTTTTTTAAAACAGAAATTTCTCTTTAAACTCCTTTAAATTAAAGTATTTCTGTAGAAAAGCTGACTGAGAACACAAATTCTATCCACATTCCACATTCCTTCCTGCCTTTCTCATGTTAAAAAAAAACAACAAAACAACAACACCCATCAGATCACAGTGCTCCTCACTAGCAAGGTGAGGTCCTGTGCAGTTTGCAAAGATTACAGATCTTACCTGCAGAATTTGGAATTGTTAGGTGATGGGAAAAAAAGAAGCAGAGTTCTTTGATGCCATTTCTTTTGTCAGAAAAGGCTTTCCAAACTGCCATACTTGAATTCTGTATTAGCAGACAGATAGCATTTCTGACATTGAACTTGTTGGATATGTAGCTGACAGCAACTGTTAATTGTGTAGGATGTTTGAGATCATTGAACTAGTCAAGTAACATTTTTGGAGATAGAATGATCCTACTGCTACTTGCTTCCACAAGTGTGAACGTTCCTGTCTTTTCTTACACATCTTATGCCTCACTCACAAGCAATAGTTCTAGGATCTGTGATACTTAGAGGTATCACAATTTGATATGAAATTGAATTGCATTTTGCAATTTCTGCTACAGTCTTATCTCTTTTTGTTTTTAAGTGAAAGCAGTCCTCAAAAAAAGAGAGTATGGACCAAAATATACGCAGAACAACTTCATTACTGGAGTCAGAGCAATTAATGAGTTCTGTCTCAAATCCAGGTAAGGTGGGTTTGGGTTGAAATTTAAATAGCGAATACTTTTGCATCAAAAGTAACAATGAATTATTCTAGAGTGACTCAGCACAGCAACTTTTTCTGAGCACTTTTGCAGTGTATATACTGCTAAGTGGCTAACGTTAGCTGTTTTTTACTTACCGTTGCAGTGCGTTAGGAGTCTGAACTTAGCTTGCATGTCTCTGTAGTGGTTACTTAAATTAATTTACTTGTATTTATATGACCATAAAATTGGCTGAGGAGTGTCCACCTGTAGAGCAGCTAATCGCTGAAAACTTCATGTTGTGTGAGGTCTGTAATTTGAAGTAAAATATAATCTGCTTCACTGCAGCCTAACTCCAAAAGTAATGCCTCCTATTGGTTTCCAAGGAAATTACAACAGATACAGAGAACAGAATTACATTGTTTGAAAGAGGAAATTCTCAGCTACAAAGTACTATTTTTTTCAGCATAATATTTCTAAATGGTGGTGACTAAGATGTGAACGCTCTCGTACAGCACTTGTATACAGTCAGTTACGTGCAGATCATTCACTGGAAATGTTTTATTACTTTGTCTTCACTGTATTATATTTTCATAGTGTGACTACATAATCTGGACTTCTGACTGTGGAAAATACACTCAGATCAAAATTTAGGATTAAAATAATACAACCTTCACTAAACTGTCCACTTTCCTTAGTGATTTGGATCAACTGCGGAAAATTAAACGACGAAGCCCCCATGATGACACTGAGACTTTCACTGTGTACCTGAGATCGGATGTGGAGGCAAAGTAAGAGAATTTTTGTAAAGGGAATGTTTGGCTCATTTAAAATGGATTGTACAAGAGGGAGCATTTAAAAGTGCGAAAGGGTGACAATATTCACTATTTTCTATTTGAATACATTTTATTTCTTAATTTTTGTAACTGTAACTGAGTTCATGGAGGCTATGTTTCATGTGTTCAATGGTGAAACACTTCTCCCCTGCTGCCTCTCTCCCAATTTTTTGTCCTGCAAAGTAATACACGACTTCTTGTCAGAGGGAATGATGTGATTTTCTTTTTTAGGAAAGACATTTGAACATAGTTAAACTAAAAAGCAGTTACAGGTTTGCTGTTTCACTGAATATTACTTGCATAAACAGAACCACTGTTAAGATAATTCTACTCTGCACAGGTCTCTTGAAGTTTGGGGTAGTCCAGAGGCTCTTGCTAGAGAGAGAAAACGACGCAAAGAGGCAGAGATCAAATACAGAGAAAGTAAGTATAGAGTTTTCAAATTAATTTAAGTATACAACAAAGTATGATTGGAAATCCACTAAATGGTCAATGTATTTGTTGTTTCATTGAGAATATACAAATTTGGACAGTTACTGAGTAAGATTTTATAGAATATTCTTAGTGCAACTCATTACTATCTATATGGTAATATTCTCTTACTATCTTATAGTTTATTTATCATTTGATACAACAAGAACATATATTCAGTTGAAATCTGTTGTCATACTTTGTTTCTAGGGGGAGTTTTCATTTCTGGATGATAAAAAATGTTTAGGATTTTTCTTACTGAGAGTATTCCAAAGTTGTAAAACTCATCTAAATCTTTGAATTATATCTTTACTCAGTTATTTTTCTTCTGAAATGACTTCAGTGCCTTTCTGCTTCGGAAGGGGTAAAAACATACTAAAATCATCTTTTTGCTTAAAATTATTGTTGTAATCCTGGTATATCAATTGCAGCTACAGTTAAATCAGTATAGTTTGTAATGGATTTGGATCCATCTGGTCAGTTAAATGTCATGAGAAGTAATACCTCTTCAAAGTACTTACTCCAGTTTTACACTTTAAAATCAGAGTTGTTTTTTTTTTAAAATATTTTTATTGTTGAAACAATTTTGCCTCTGGAGTATGGCATTGCTTACTTTGAAGTTAACAAACCACATTAGTGAGTGGGAAGAAATACGGAAGTTAAGAGTCATGCAGTGAAACACCCTCTCTTCTCCCTTTTTTGGCAAAAAGGATTGGAAGTGTAGAACACCTGGATTCGGTTATACAGTGTTGGCGTTCATTTTTTGTTTGTTTTGGAGGTTTTGTTTTGTTTTTTAACATAAAGGCAAAGGAAGGAAAGCAAAAACTGTATTTTGAGTTTTTCCCTCTGTATGTGATCCTTTGTTGATGGAAATGGTGACAACATATGGGATCGTAGCAGATTTTATTTGGCATTTTGCGTAAGGTCATAATACTTATTTCTGATTAACAATACTGGGGGCAGATTTTCACAAACAAAAATCCCTTCAGGAGATTTTAATTGGATAAGACTGTTCAGCCTTTATTAGAACTCAGCTGCTATATGGAGGGGGGGAGGGAACAAAGCCACAAAACCTTAAATTCCCAAAACTTCTAGTAACTAGAAAATATTCATGGTAACAATTTTGTGCTGCAGATTTATTTAGAAACCAAAGGCTATTGAAGGAATACAGGGAGTTCTTTGGAAATACTAAGGTAAGTGTTGTTTTAATGTTTTTTGCTAGAAAAAATCATGAGATGTACTGTGACAGTTTCTAAAGGGGAAAAAAAGTTATGAAACAGTTTCATAATAAATGTAACTATCTAAATATTATTAAGTGTAAGGCGTTTTTTTTTTTTTTTTTTTTTTTTTTTGTCTGTTGCCTTCTTGGTAACAAAATTGTGTCTGTTTGGATTTTACCTACATCACTTGAGTGTCCAACATTTTGGCTTGCCTGTGCCTCATTGAGCAAACATGAGTGTCTTGGGTCTCATATAAAATGTACTATAGTTAATGTATATAGGTAACAAAATCTTTTTTTTGTGTATTTTTATTAAAACTTAAAAAACAGAGAGCATCAAAAACATAAAACTAGTGGGATATTTGACCCTGTTTTGTGAAACTAATGCCTAGTTTGATGGAAGTGGTTGCAAACCTTAGTGAGCTCTCAGAGTGTTCATCAGAGATTTTGGTTGAAATATGACTCTTCCTGTGCTTCATCCTTGACAATAATTGTTCACAAATGCAAAATGCATGTACTGTTAAAAAGTGGGCTGTGAGTTGGATGTGCTTGACCTATAGTCTATAAATGTGTAGTAAATATGCTGTTAATTTAAGAAAATGCAATGGGTTTCTTGAGGGGAAAAAGCCGTCACACAAGTTTTTGCATTACTCTTGGCTTCCTCTTTGCTGAGGCAGATGTTTTCCCTAGATCCAGGTGCTCCATCATGGTAGACTGATTTCATTTTCCTGCTGAACAGCTGGCTCCTGCTGTTACGGTTGCAGTGGCCCCTGGTGGAGACTGGAGGTTCTGTTGACTGTTTGTCTTTTTTATAGCCCTCCATTCGTAGTAATGTGTAAGACCTCACTGCAGTTCAGTGAACATTCAGTAGTAAATTAATAGTCTTCAAGGACTACAGTTTCACTTTTTCAGTACAAAGATGTTATTGAGTAATTTGTTCAGTAGATACTTTAGGAGATTCTCTTCAAGATTTGTCTGCTTTGTTTTAGTAACTTGTTTTAATATTCTCTTATTTCTTTTTACAGCCACGCTCCAGTGCAGCAGCTATGTTTTTCAAGGGACCAGGGAAGGTGGTAATGGTAGCTATTTGCATGTAAGTTTAAAAAAGTTTTGTTTATGCAAAGATGAAAAATATTGATTTTTATTATCCTGGAAAGGAGAACATTCTGTGTACTGAAGATGAAGATACCTTTGTCTCTGTAACTGGAGTTAATAGACTTGTTTATTTCCTGTTGGCAAGAAAGATGTTCAGTAAATACATTCATCAGTGTGTGGAGATAAGAGAGAAAGTATCTCTGTGATCAGAGAAGAGCACATTTTTTTTAAGATGTTTAAGTAATTTATTGAAGCTAAAACCAACATTATGAAGGGCATGCAGAGGCAGATGTTTAAAGTTGTTTGTCCTTGTTCTCTTGTGAAAGGAAGCCTTTTATTTGGTACATTTTAAAGATCTTTCATATGACAGCAGCAAATGACACCATTTTCTCTTTCTGCTGTTACTCAGTACTGTGTCTTTCATTTTCTTGCACTCAAACTTGTAACTAATAATCCAGTTTTAAAGGAAGTGAACATAGAGAGTGTTTGGGATCATACATGAAAATATGTGAAGTTTTCCTAAGCATGGCTTAATGGTGGCTACCGTTCATATCTGATAAGACCTGTACATCTGTAAAATATATATTTAAAATGAATTATTTCTTTACTAAGACATTGTTAATACAAAGGAGCAAAATGGAAACTTATGCAAAGATGCTTGTTTAGCTATTTTAGTTATCTTTTGAAATGACATGCCTTTTTGCCTCACAAATTTCTCTTAATTGAAAACTTTCCTCTGTCCTTACTGGATATTCCTCTAGTAAGTGGGAAGTGGGATTGCATGATTATACACTGCTTCTAGTTTTGCTGAAAACGTTAAAGACCGAATATTCAGATTTGCTTTTTTAGCTTATTTCTTCTCTTTATTTTCAGAAATGGGTTGAATTTTTTCTTTAAGCTACTTGCTTGGGTTTACACGGGTTCTGCAAGTATGTTTTCAGAAGCTATACATTCTTTAGCAGACACATGCAATCAGGTGAGGTGTTTTTTTTTTCATGCTGCTTATTTGTAATTATTTTTTTTAAAGAATAAAAGTAAATACTTGTTTTTATCATCCTGGAAAGCAGTTATTCAGTGTACTAGTTAGTATTTAGTCTGAAGGCCATTTAAAGTCTTCTTAGTTTTTATTTAACTATTCAGTTACATCTGAGAGAGTGTGATTTTTGTGTTCTTCTCAGTGATTAAATAATTTTGTGATTTAAATCATTCAGATTATGAAGCCTGCCCAGGGTGTGACAAGCTATGCATGCATACATGTAGGAGGAGCGCAATGTACTCTTCACTGCATACGAATAATAAATAAGTGCATTTTTAGTTTAGTTTAGGGAGTATCACGTAAAACATACTGCTATTGTGTCTAGTTCTTATCAAATTGTAGGCTGATGAAGGCATATTTTGTCAGAAATGCTCATTACTTCAGAAACATTGCAAAACCCAGGGCTCTTCCTGCTGTTCTGCAGTCTGAGTGCAGTGTTGTTGCTACTCTGTTGCACACTCGCTTGGCAAATACAGTAATTGCTGCAGGCTTATCTGGCTGCACTTCTGTTCTTTACACTAGTGTCTGTAATTTGGCAGAGAGTTTATAAACCAACCATGGAGTAATTGACCAAGTCTAGAGACCTTATTTGCAGAGTCTAGAAAGAGTTATCTCTGATTATAAATAAAAACCCATTTTAATATTTGGGCTAGTGTTTATGCTCTGATAATTCTATTTGTAGTATATGTACATTGATTTACCTCTCCCGTGATTACTTTCAGCCTTCTAAGCTGTTATTTTTTCATATAATTCATCATTCCTATTTCAGTTGGTACTTACTTTCTCTTCAAATAACAGGATGAAAGTACACTGATGAAGTTTATACAGGTTAAAATATTAGTCACAGATTGTCCTGGGACTTATTCCTCATCTTGTTTGTCACTATGCGCATGCATAATGTAACCAGTCTTAGCATTTGGAAGCAGAATCAGAACCAAATACCTGAATTTTAGTGCATGTGATCATCCCTCTCTGCCTTGATCCCTGCTCATCCTGGACAAGAATGATATATTGATCGTCTTAATTTTTAATGCATGCATGTCCTCATACTTCAGCAATTAAATTTTAATCTCTGTTAATGTAAGAATGAGACAAGTCAATGTAAATTCTGAAAGTTTTTTTAGAAGTAAGTTGAAAGAGGAGTTATAATAATTAGAACTGTATTCATGTAGTTCATGCGTCGTCAGTGAGACGTGAAACAAAGCTGACGTACAAAGTATACCTCTTCATTATTTTATCTGAATGTTAAGTAGAAAAACTTTTCCTGTCAGGTATGGTAATGGAATGATGGAGTTTGCTTTGTCATCCCTTGGTAAAAGAATGCTGAGAACTATGAAATTATTGCTTTAAAATTATATTCCATTACCATAGTCTCTGTATAATTCCTCTTCAAAAGAGATCTATTTAAGTGGTTTTGTTTCCTGAAAAACTGTGTTTCTTCACACTGAAGCAGAGTGATAACACATGTGATTACATGTGGTGTTCCCTTCAGGTTACAATTCTAAAATCTCTTACAGTTATAATTAACAATTTTTTTGTGGGGAGGAAAAAGGTTACATTTGATTAACAGTTACTAAGGGTTATGCTCCAGTTCTAATAAAACACGAAGAACAGAAACATATATGCAAATCAGCACATTGCATTTGCTTCTATTTCTCTTTCAAGTTCATATGAAACAGAATATTACTAATTGTCATGGTTTTGTGCTAATATTTTCTTCAATTAATGTATATATATTTTTTATTTTGTCTTAAATAGGCATTGCTAGCTTTGGGCATCAGTCAGTCTGCAAGGACGCCTGACCCTAGTCATCCGTAAGCTTTTGGAGTAAATAATGGTTTCAGTAATCATATGTAGGAGTAAGATCAGCTTTGTGCAGTTTTTATTCTTTTTATATGTGCCATTTTTATATCATTTCTGAAATGCTTGTTATTTTTAATATGAAGAAAAAATAAAAGCAGACAGATTTCTCCCAAATTGCGGGAGTTCTAGCTTCAGTGGCTTGATACATATTATATTTAATGCTTTTTGTTGTGTTATGTGTTTTGATGTGCTGTTTTAATTGGCTTTATTCTTCTTAAGCTATTCTGAACTCTTCTGCCTCTTCCAGTGATTAGATTTGTTGTTTTTACATATCACTCACATTAATATTAACATTTAAAGTACAAACAACAGCAACAAAAAAACCCAAACCCCAACAGAGTGTTTTCTGTTGTTTTTTTTTTTTTGTTTGTTTGTTTGTTTTTTTTTTTGCAAGTGAACTTACTTGTATTTCAAGAAGAGGTGTTTGACTCAAATTACTGTTTGCTCTTAGCTAAGTAACAGGTTTTAGTGATACGTTCTTATGGCTTCATGAACATCTGAAGCTACCATCTCCATGATTGGTTTCTTGGTCATAACATGCTTTACAGTTTACATATTTGAGCAAGTCATTTTTAATTGTAAGCAATAGTTTAATTTATGTCTCATTTACGTAGTAACTTCAGTTTTTCACCATTAGGAGCTTCAAGTAATTTGAAGAAATTTAATCTTAATTAAATAACTTACTGGAAGGAGATGCCGGGAATGTTTCAACAATCACATTTTTCACTTCTTCCATGTTGGTGTTATGTACTATTATTTAAATGTCACTGAGAGATGTACTGTTTGCAGTAGCATTTAATATAAGGAATAAAGGTACACTTTGATATTTCATTGCCTCTTCCCTCTTCTCATAAAGACTGCAAGCATTAAAGGTTTGCAGTTAGCTGAAATAAAGATGTCAAAGATTTCTTCCCTTTTCATTAGCATTAAAAATTGTGTAGACTAGCTGCCTATAAGGTTAGAGTTTTTATTTAGAAGTAGCATTTCAATATAATGTGAAAGTGACATGAAATTTTTTTTTTACAGTAGTTAGAAAAAAAAAAACAGTCTCTAAGACGTAGAACAGCTAGCATAGTTTGTTTGAAAAGGAATTAGATAAATATATATAGTTGATGTCTTAGTATGTACTTGATAATGTTTTTTGAGTGGTCTCAGAGAAAGCTTGTAGACATGTTTGTGGAGATGTGGTAACTTATTTTCCTAAATCACTTTCTTTCTTTATCTCTAGGTATGGTTTCACAAACATGCGCTATATTGCCTCCCTGATTAGTGGGGTGGGCATTTTCATGATGGGTGCAGGACTTTCGTGGTATCATGGGATCATGGGTTTACTCCACCCTCATCCTATAGAATCTCTTCTCTGGGTAAGCTAATCTTGTTTTGTTGTTACATCTGTACGTGGTACTGCTGACTTAATGGAAAGTAATGGCACCCTCTGAAATTCACTTCTTGAGTCATTTTGAATCCCAGAACACTTAACTGAAACTATGTTTTGAGGTTTTGCCTGCCAGGATTCTTTTCTATTTTACAATATATTGTCTATTTCAAGTATTGTGGGTTGCAAGATCACCTTTGTTTTTCTATTTATGAACAACTACATAGCAAGGTGTCTAATGGCATTCTGGAATGCAGCTTTAGGGTAGTCTGTGGCAAAGAGATCAATATGACAGTAACTGAGATTTCTTTTTTTCATCCTCACCCCATACAGGCATACTGCATTTTGGCAGGGTCATTGGTATCTGAAGGAGGTATGTAGCTCCAAGCAATATTTCTATTAAAATATTCTTAATGTCTGAGACTGTATTGTGAGTAATTGCTTATACGTAGTCCTTACTTACACAGCAGTAGAATTTTGAACTCTGTTGGTGACAACTGTGCTAAACAAAAGAAATGGAAAACTTTACCTACTTGTAATAAGAAGTTGAAAAATGCAGCATTTGAAAGTGTATCTAGATGCCTTTTTGGTATTTAACTATCCGTGTGGATTAACTGATGATTTGAATGGGGAGGCGTGTGGGGAAAAGAACACTTTCTGCATTGCCAGAGGATCAATGAATAGTCAGTTTTCTTTCTTGATGATCTGTTGTGATGATACGAAGAAAAATCCCCCCTTTTCAAAATGAACACTTCTTTTTTTGCCTCTAATTTTTTCAGCAGCTACTTTGGTCTTGTTTCAGCTACCCTTCTTGTCGCTATCAATGAAATCCGCAGGAGTGCTCGAGCCAAGGGTCTGTCATTTTATCAATATGGTATGTGTCCTTGTAGCAGTAAGGTATGTGATTATTTAAAACAGAATCTATTTGATTCCATTTGCATAATTATAGAAATAATTTTGTCCCTTCCCTTCCAATTTACCCCTGCTTTATTGGTTAATTTTTTATTCTAGTAAGAAAGACATTTTACAAATTAGATGATAACCTGTTGATTTAAGTAGCAGTACTTAAACACTCTTACTGAAATCCTTTTTTTTTTTTTTTTTTAAATAAATACTGCTTTACACTTTTAAAATGTTTAGGAGAAACTTCCACAATTGCTTCCATGATATGCACTGGGTTTGTTCTCTTTATTTGTGAATGCTTTGTGAAAGCATATAGAATTCACAGTTTGCAACTATATAGTTAAGAAATCTTTTTGTCTCGTTTGATGGTGTTAGTTTTGTTCATAGAGTACTATGCAGAATGTCATAAAACTAAGATTTCCAAAGCAGTCTAATTTTTTTTGTGTATGCAGTTGTGCAGAGTCGTGATCCAAGTACCAATGTAGTGTTACTGGAAGATGCTGCAGCAGTTCTGAGCGTGGCTGTAGCTGCTACCTGTATGGGTCTGACTTCTTTAACAGGTAAAATTCTGCCTCAAATTGAGGCAAACTGAGTATGAATTTCTTCCTGTTAATTATATGAACACAGAATATTTGGCTTGCGTTGATTGACTTAAATACAGCTCTACTCTTCTCTGATCCCTGAACTTATATGGGCTTTCAGAAATTTGTGCTGTTCTCTGATCTGGTTTCCAGTAATTTGAGTTAAAAGTATTTAAAAAAAAAAAAAAAAGTCTGTTTTTCCTTGTGTTTGTTATTGAAGGGATTAGGCTTGAAAAAGTATGTGTCCATGAATGGATCTAACTTTCTTTTGAGCTGTTTTTGTGGACAAGCTAAGATATTTTAAGAATATGCTTGTTATAGTCACATATTTAAATTAAATATTCTACATAATTAGTGCTTCTGTAATCAGTGGTATTCAGCTGCATGTGCATGTTGAGGGGAATTTAAGGAAGCAGTTCTTTCCTTCCTTTTGATATGTAATGGTGTTAGTATTATATTCTGATTTTAATAAGGTTCTCGAGCAATGTGGCAGACCAAAATCATGCATGATGTGTATAGCAACTGGTTCAAAATCTGTCTTTGCACAGTTAAAATGTATTGAGGGAATGTTATTTATTTGCCCCTCTTAAAAGTTTTGACTTTTTAAAATAATTGTTTAAAAAATGTACAGCAATTTTGTGTTTGTGGCTTTTAACGAATAAGTTGCAAGTTTAAATTTTTTATGGAGAAGTCTTTTTTTTTTAATTCCAACTCTAGTTTCCTTTGTAAATTTCAAACACAGTGCTGTTTCAACCAATTTGAATACATGTTTAGTGTCCATTATATAAAAACTGTGTTCCAAAAATGATTAATACTTGAAAGGATTTGAGTTGATAGGAAAGATCATGTAGGAAATCTGTTTTGTTTTCCATCAAAATTACAGCTATATAATTAACTTCATAAAACAATGCTGCTTCACTGATAAAAGAACAAAGATGTTTGGTTGTGCTATTACATATAAATGTAATATATAAAATGTATAAACTTAAATCTGCACCCAGAAACCCAAATAACTGAACAGCGTACTCATCAGTATTGCAGTAGAAAGGAATATATGGTATTTTCTGTCTGGGGGAAGGGAGGGATTTGAGGCTTTATCTTAACGATAACTTTTTTTTTCTTCTAACTTCCTCTTGTTGATTGGTAATAAAGAATTGCTAATCCCCAAAACAAAACAAGAAACCACACCTGAACAAACTGTGTTCTCCTTTCAGTGGGAAATCTGAATTACCTGATACGTTTTAGAAATGCACCATAAACTAATTTGAGATGTCTTGTTTAGGAAACCCATACTATGACAGCGTGGGGTCTCTTGGCGTTGGAACTTTGCTAGGAACTGTGTCAGCATTTCTGATCTACACTAACACTGAAGCCCTGCTGGGACGATCTATTCAACCTGAACAACTGCAGCGACTTACTGAGTTACTGGAAAGTGACCCTGTAGTAAGGTGAGAATCTTTGCAACTCAAAAATTGTACTGAACAGCAAAAGAAGGAAAATAACATATGGGAAAAATCATGAGAGCACTTAAGAAAAGTCTCCTAGTTTTAAGGTGGAATCTTCTGTCTTGAGATTTTAGAATGTTAATTGTTACTAACTTCTGTGCTGAAAATTTTAATAAGTGAATGCTTCTACCTCCCAGATGTTCCACAGCTGAAAGGAAACTGCATGTGTGTAACAGCAGCCACATTAATTCCCAGAATTGTCACATGACTTAATTGAGAAGGCCGTGACAAATTTAGGAGTAACTTCAAATACATGAAATGCTAGCACAGAAATGATGCTGCCATGTTGCTTTTATAGCTTATCAGACTTAACTGTTTTAATTCTGTGTTACTGTTAATATTCAGTGTCTGGAGTTCAGTAGCAGCTGCCACTGAAGTGCTGCAGTAATGTTATGGTATAATAGATTCTGCACGTTAGATGCTTACAGAATGAACGTGATGCTAATTTCTCTTTCTTTGGAGATTTGCAATTGGAAAGAGCAAGCTTAGAGCTCATTGTAATTCAGAAATCTTGAATAAATGCTTTTTAAGGAGCTATTTTGGATTTCTTCAACCCTATTAGCCTTAATTTAGAAGCAAAACATTTCTGGTTTTCTTATTGATCTTTAGTTGTGAATATGTTTCTGAGTAAATCAGCTACAATATTTTAGGGTATTTATTTATTTATTTGTAGTCAGTTCCAAGGTCTGAAGGAAAACAAACAAAAAAAGACCTTTCATTTCTTTAAGCTATTCCTTTATTTAAGTCCTACATTGTCAGGAATGCTTCAGAAATGTCTGAACAAATTTCAAAAATTTGAATGTTCTGCAATTCATCTCCCGCATTTTAGTCTGGATTTTTCTGGCCTGGATGGAAAAATGTGGAAACTTAATATGCAGGGACAATTTTAATTTCTACTTGTGTTAAGGATAAAGTAAGCTTTTGTTAATCTAACTAAGGAAGTAAAGGTAAAAGAGTTTCATTATTATTATTTTAAAGTATTGAACTGTTGTAATAAACTACAATATGTCTCTATCTGAAGTTTATTTGTATCCTGTTCCTGAAAAATATAGGGCTTTTTGGTTATTACTTCTATTTGTGCATCGTGGAACTTACTTAAAATTGAATAAAGCTATATAGTAACAAAACAGAAGGATTCACTTGTCCAAAATATTGCAACATTCATCTTGAAGCATCTTTTAGGGACGTTTGAATAAATAAATATTGTCACAGTTACAGCTGTACTGTGATTATTCATGATCAATTATTCAGTATGATCAAAAACGAGTTCCAGACGCAACATCCAGTACTTTTTCATGTGTTAAATGTAGCTTGGAATAGAACATTCTCCAAATCACACCCTTACAAATTGTGCATTTAGCTAGGAAAGGGCATTTCTGTAATTGCAACAAGTCCTTCCAGTAACTACCATGAATCAGCTCGTTGTTCCTTACCTCAGAATTGAGGGTACTTAAAGATTTTTAAATAGCTGCATGTACCTTTTTTTTAATTCTAGAATAAATTATGTTTTAGAGTGGAGGAAAGCACAAAACCTTCCGTGTGGTATCAAATAAGTTGTACTTAGAATTTAAAAATAAGCTTCTAGCTTTTTTCTCAAATACTACAAATCTAATTCTAAGTCTACCGTGCTTCCTGTAGTCTTCCTTTTGTTGTAGCCATCCCTTTAATAGGTGGGGATGCTTGTGTTGGTGTAGCAGGTACCTGTGGGAGTGATAGAACTAGTTAAATGTAAATCAGTATTTAATGGAGTGCGTGATGACAAAATGATTTTTAATAATTTTGAATTTAAAAATTATGGTTTCAGAGCAATTCACGATGTTAAAGCCACAGATATGGGAATGAGCAAAGTGAGATTCAAGGCAGAAGTAGACTTTGATGGACGGGTTGTTACACGTTCTTACCTGGAAAAACAAGACATTGAACAGCTGCTACAAGTATGTTTAAACAAAGTGATTTTGTTACTTCCAGCATTTGATTTTGCTTTGCAGCTTCAAGTATACTTAAAAATTTTTCAAGTATTTGAGACATTGAAATGACTTCATTTTGAAGGTTTGCAGATGTTTTTACTTGGTGTTAGTGTATCTGTATGCAGAATTGTGATAACATGCTGCTGAGATAGACCCATTTCTGGGCTTAGCAGGGCTTGAGTGAAAAAGAGGACAGATTTTTAAATCAACTTAGAAAAATGCAGATCTGTCTAAAATCATTCTGGTGAGAATACAGCTCATCAAACAGATGTTATTTTTTTAAATTACAACAACTTCAGGCAAAGCTAGAAGCCTATCACCTAAGAATAAACATGCTTTTTGACACAGATATTTGCCTTGGGTGCTAAAGATGCAGTGGCAGTTTATATATCTTGCCTTTCAGGCTAGACTTGAATATGGATTGTTTGCAGGGTGTGATTCAGCGTTTTGGCAGCATTCGCATTCATCAATTAACCATCCTTGATGTCTCTGATTCTAGAGTAGTTCAGAGAAGCTTTTTTAAATCCCTCCTTCAGTATTGAAATGCAGAACCCCACTGAGTTAGGGTTAATTTTACATAGTAAAGCTATGAAGTCTGTAGTAAAGAATAATCTATCTAAACTACAGGGAGAATTTTAAGTAGGCAAAAATCTTTTGCTGACACATCTATTTTCACGAGTAACTATTTATTAAATGCATTTACTTGTGTAGCTATTAGATTTTTCTCTGCTGTCCTTTCAAAATGAAAATTTGATGTCTGCATTGTATGTGTGTCCATTAAAGATGACTTAGCAGTTGTCTGAGTTTGTGTGTAATTACTGCAAGTCTTTAAGCCATAAGGCCGCGTTTCAATTTTTAAAACATAACGCCCTTTAATAACAATAAAAGTATATATCTATGTGTGTGTATATATAGAGAGAGCAATAAGTGATCTGTTCATGTATTGGATTTCAATTTAATATACTTTTTGGAAGGAAGAGAGCTATCAGATTTGTGCAACAGGGAACACAGGTTTGCTTATTTTTATATTGCCAAGTCTTACGGCTGTTCAGTAGCACCCTTGTGTCAGCTATGAAAACATCATTAAAGGATAGCCACTTTCAGTAGGACTCAGTCATCCATAATCAAGGGCAGTCATAACACTTGCCTTTTTGTCTGTGCTTCTTTGAATTGCTAGCTTATCCTGTAATGGTATCAACAATGCTTATTCTGAAGTAGTAAAATTTATCAGTTGAAGTGCTGTCATTCAGGTTAATCTCACTTCTTTTTCTTGTTAGACTTCCCTTGTGATAGTCCAACATCAGTGGGATTGAGGGATGTTTTTTTAACCTTATTTTGGTACATGATTAGTCTCTACTGTCCTATTACCCTAAAACTAAAAACAAAGCTGTTGTTTTGTAGTTGTATACACGTGATGAACTGGCTCTTTTACTGAGTCTTACAAATCACCTATTTGTCCTACACTGCAGCTGTATCATCCACTCTATGGCTGAGATACTAGAGGACAAATGGCTTCTGGTCAGTTTGCTTCTTGGGTGTAAGAGCTCTGAGGAAATCAAGGAGTGTAACATCCTGTCTTCCTTAACCTTATTGTTTCAGTTTGTTATACACTTGATCTCCTGGTCTTAGTTCTTATCAGCTGTCTTTGAGTTTCTTTTTCATATTATTGAGGAGCATTACTTACAGCAGCTTTCACAGTAATTGTTGTGGGATTTAAGATGAGTTGGTAATGTGACTCCCAGGCTAAGCAGCGTATGGATAAGCAGGAATGCATGAAAATAACGAAAAAATACAGTATCCTGCTCTGCCAGCAAGTGATACCCGAGAAGCTTCCAGAAAATGAATGAAATTTTCTAGGCTTAGTTTGCAAATAAAGGAAGAAAAGAAAACTATATGTCAAATGGAGGTGTAATGATGAGCCAGCTATTTGCATCAAATAGATATACTTCTGTGCCTTTGATATGTCAGTAGGTGATGTTTTGAAAGGAAATAGCGAAGGCATCTGCTTTTTTTTTTTTTTTTTTTTTAGCTTTTTTCTTTTTCTGCATTTCTATTCCTATTAAATATGTCAGAATCCTCTGCAGGGTTATTTCTAGCACTATCACCACCCCCCATCCTTTATTCAACCTCTTGAATTTGATTTCTTGCAAGGAAATTCAGCAAGTGAAGACCCTAGAAGAATTAGAAGCATTCATGCTTAAGCATGGTGAGAATATCATTGACACGCTGGGAGCTGAAGTAGACAGACTTGAGAAGGACCTAAAGGTAAAATTTAGCTGCTTAGTACAGAATGTATATTCTGATACATTTCAAACAGTACCACTGCTTATACTTCATGGGATTGTTTATGTAAATACAAGAGAGGAGAAGAGGCGGTTGATTTTAATGCCAACTCTCTTGCTGTAGTTTCACTGAATTCTGAACAGCAGCAAACTTTTGCTTTGTTTTGCATTTGGCTCAGTTTTATTGGTATTATACACAGCTTTCATAAAGTAAGACCTGTGCCCCTTTAAATGCTAGAGTATTCTCATAATGTCAGGTTATTTAATGGCAGTGAATTTTGTTTTGGTTGTAAAAAAGGAAATTTCAGTTTTTAATCCGATGCTTAGTGTTCTGTTGAAACTGATATCTCTGTGGGGTGAGAGCTCTAATTACTCAACTTATTCTGCTCATGTTGAAACTGAACAGTATTTACTGCTCTTACAGGCCTGTCATAACTTTCTTATCACTACATCTCTTTTTTTATTCTAAGATTTAAATATATTTTGGTTAATGCAACAAATTGTTGCCATTTTAAAGTTTCTACTTATTTTGTGGCTGTTAATTTTACCTTTTCTGGCACAAACGTAGAGCTGCATGTATACTAATTGCCAGACATATTCAATAGTGTTATGACCATTTTTTCCATTATTCTGGAGATTCTGCTCAAGAGCATATCTATCTTTGTCTATCATTTTTGATTAATATTCTAGTTTTATATCCTAAGAGTAGTGCTGTTTATAAATCAAAATATTTTAGGGATGTAATTGCATCAGCAGATCAAGTTCTTCATGGCTTTTAAGGCATGGCAGGCTCATGACTAATTATTTTATTAGCATGAATACTGGGATTTAGTATAGTTGGGGATTTCAGATTCACGTGGCTTTGAAGTTGGTGACTCTCAGTATACCTGTCGTGGATTATACAATCCATGTAATGAAACACAATATTGGGAAATGCATCTGTCTTAATAGAAACTGCGTTTTGAGTCAAATAGCTTTGACATATGACAAATTATTTCAGCAATTATCCATTGTTCTGTAAATTACTTGTTATATGCAAGTACATCACTGTAAGTATGTTTTATTTGGGCGATTTTTTATGTAAAAACTAATTGCCTTTTAAAAATTGTAATGCTCTTTCATACCTTATAAAGCATGAGCTAATTCAGCTGTGAAGTTAAAAAGTATTTATCAAATAAAAAGATGACCTGGTCTTCAGAATAGCTCCTGGTAATGACTATATTTGTTGAACCTATTTCTCGTTTTAAAATCATTGATATTACCAGAAAAAGGAATTTGTTATCCAGTTGCCAACATTGTACTAGAAATCTATTATTTGTATCCAGGTGTGAAAATGTTAAATATTTTCAATAAAAATGTAATTAATTATTATTATTTTTTTTTCCAGCAACGAAATCCTGATGTTCGTCATGTGGATTTGGAGATACTATAGACTTAGCAAAGGAAATCTTTAAGTTGATAGCAATTTGGGAAGAAGTCATGTAAATGGCTGAAAAGCTTCTGAAATTACAGTGACCTCAGCAGCATACCTCGCTTTAGTTTGCAGGCTTCCTGGACTGTTAGCTTCTTAGACTGCTTCTTTTTGTGGAAGAGCATTAGACTTGCAGTCAAAAAGTTCCATGACAAATCCACTTGAAAAGCTGCTTGACTTAAATTCTGCTGGAGAATCTGTCTATTTACTGCAATCCAGGACTTCAGACTTGAAGTTTAGATAGGCAAACATAACTGCCTGAAAACATGCAGCACACTCAGTTTTTCCATTTGTGTCCCTTTGCAGTCAGTTTGCACTTCCTTACTTTCTTTCAAGATATCATTAAAGGTTCTTGGGAGATATTAAGATTAGCTATGATGAGTTTGTTCCAGTGGAACCTGCCAACCTTAAACTAATAGTTTTGTTTCAGCTGTGTGATTGTTTCACAGTTTTTCTTTTCTATGAGATAAATTCCTTCAAACAGGCACTGACCTGCTCTCAAGTACCATGACCTGGAAACCTTTTTGCCACCATTGTGATTACCGACAGCACTTCAGAAAAAAAAAAAAAATCAGGTTTTTCTCCTTGGTGGAGTCAGCTGTACGTGGTCAGCCAGAGGATATTGGGTTACTGTGAAGAAAAAATGTAGAGGTTTCAGTGAATTTCCTCTGTTTAAATTCTGTTCTTTTTTCCCCTACTTCTTAAATTTTTTTTTTTTTTTTTTGTAAATATCTTCAGATGTAATCTGGGAGACACTTATGGTAGTGTTTATTGAAAGTTACTTGGCATTTTTGGCTTTTTATACTTTTAATAAGCAGTATTGCCAAAAATGGCCATTGCTAGAAGATGTAAGAAATGTATTTGGAAGTAATAATAGTCAAAAGTGTATTAGAAATATTTATAATTAAACACGTGAATACATTGTATTTTCTATTTATTTACCTGTAGGTGTTTTCCATTATCTGAATCCTATACGACATGCTTTATGATTTTGTTTTTTAAGAGTTGCCCAAGCTTGTCTGAGAAAGTGAAAGAATGATATCACTGGTCCTCAACAATCATGAGATAAGTGCCTAGACTTTATAACTTTGAAATCTGCAATTCTAGCACTATACAAAATCAGCTTAAAGGCTTTCTGCAGTGGGCACCCAAGTCATACCAGATTCTTCAAGAACCAGTTGTTTCTTAGAGGCTGTGATCATGCAAATTGAAATATTAGTGAAATAACTATATAAAAGTAACTGAGGAAAATCCTTTATGCACTTTAAAATACTTCTGGAAAATGAGAATTCCTCATGAGTGAGAGGTGGGATTAAGAGCCTCCTACTGATTCTGTTACTGAGCAATGATGGATTGTCTGAGAGGAGAGGTGCTGATAGGAAACAGGTCCTTAAAAATCAATTTAATAAGATTAAGCTACAAGCATTGCAGTAAAGAATAATCGTGGAAACCAATAAGTCCAGATTTGACTAAAAGCTTTTAATTTTTTTCATATGAAATGCAATTTACCAGTGAATTAGAAGAATTTATAGTGGCATACCTTTTTTGCAACTGAGAAGCACTTTGCTTGCTGGTCATTTTATGTAGAATAACATTCCAGAGCTTATTTAAAGATGAAACTTCACATACAATAGTTGTGGGTAAAGGGTCTCTTTAGTATCTCTGTCCCATAATTCCTCTTCATCAGTGGCTTCTTCATAGTATATTAGCTTCTTATGGCTAATCCAGAAGGCACCATTTACCTGTGTGCTCCCATTGTAGCACCCATTAGTATATTGAAGCCTGATGATTTGAAATATGTTTAGTGAAAGATTTTAAAGGTAATTCTGCAGATGTACCGTATCAAGTAAATGCTACTTACTTTAGCAGATTTTAAATCATTTACCTTGCTCCTCACTCTACGGTGTGAACTTCATCTCAACTCATTATGCACTCTGCTGATGTTAGTCTTATTCATGAAGAGCACTGGAATCAGATAAATGCATAACCTCTTTCCTACTTCCTAGAATATCTCTATGGATTTTGAATTTGAATAAACACTTAAATTGTTATTCCAGAAATGTTAAAAACCTGAAGAGGACTAAAACTGGGAAAATCATCTTTCTGTAGAGAGGTTATTGGAGGCAGTCAATGTGATGTAAATGATTTCTATGCTGGCATCACTGCTGCCAGCAGAATAGAAATGTTATAGTCTGCCACTTTGTTATAGAAATTTCACTAAGTTAGTAAACATTACCTAAATACTGAAATATTCCAGTATCTTTTTAAAGAGCATGCATGAGCTTATGTTCTTACGGTACATCTGCTCCAACAGCTTGTAAAAATATTTTCTTATTCATCAGAGTGTAATTCATACGAGTTTTTAAACTGAATTTGTTTATGTGAGTCAGAAGCATACCCACGTACACATCTTTTGTTTGCATTGCAAGAAAAATTTTCAGGTCTTTCTGTCCCAGTTGTGTTGTTGAATATATGAGCACAATGTGTTAAATTTAAGAACCTACTACGTGAATAGTTTGGTTAGATAATAGTTTGAGGATCTATTTCCATTTTTTAAAGTTGATCTGGATGGTGGTGTACTACAAAAATGCAGGGAAGTTCTGGCAGTTCCTTATCAGCTTCTGTATCTTGTAGTTGGGTGAAAACATTGATTCATTGAGCTTGTCAAATGAGAAACATAAGATAATTCCAAGTTGATATGTTCATATATATATAATGATTTGCAATCTGTTTTTGTAAGTTTTGCTGTTTTTACTACTCAAAGAAAACAAGTTTGAGGTGTGTGGGTCCAGTGCTTAATTTCCTTTTGGCTTAGTGTTCTGGTGGAAAATGTTTTGTGAATGCATTTATATAATGGAATCCTCAGAATTGAAGAAAACTTGTAAAGTGTAGAGGAGCGGCCTTTTTTTATCATCAGAAATACAATTACATGATGACTCTTCTGGATGGCTTTTAAGCAGTACTTTAGGAGTGGGGATTTAGCTAACAACAAAGTTATATTCTAGGATTTTTTTTCAATAAATGTTTAGTCTTATAAATAATTTATTTTTCTTGGCTGGCTTTACAGGTTTTTTCAAGTTGTGTTCAAAGCACTACTGCCCTCTGCTTTGTGAGTTTGCTCATTTGTTGTGTTGTGTCTCATAATTCTGTAAAATCTGTGCTATTTGAAAAAGATTGTCTTAGTATTCCTATATACTGAGTGATCGTAATGGATTTTAAGTCAAAGTTGGCTGGATGCTGATACATGTTTTCCTTAAGAATTTGGTTTTCAGTAAGATAAGGATGAAATTTTGAAGTGGGTATCTTTGCTCCCATGAATCAGTTTAAAGCCTGAATTGTTTATGTGTTGTGGAATTCAGTTTTTTGTGTGGCCCACAGCCTCCGTTTTCTAAAGCATTTGGTTCTAAAGCATTTGATTGCTGGCATTCCGATTCTGGTAAGTGAAGCTTTTTCAATTCTATTCACAGACTGGATTTTTCATGACAGATTTTTATTGCCCTCCAATAGAGAGGAGAGAGTGCAGGGAAGAACTTTTAGATTTGTTTTGCGTAGGCAATGCACTGATTGCAATTCTGTGTTCCCCTTATTTATCATTTTAACTGATTTCTTTTTTTTTCTTTTCCTTAGAAGAAAACAAGCATGGAAGTAGCACAGTGAGATATGGGCTATCTGCAAAAAGTTTTTAGTCCCGCAATTTAAACAAATTCTCAGTTAAGTAATCCTTTTTCTAAAGATGATCTTGAAGTGTTTCACATCAAGAAACAAAAGAATCCACAGAAACATATTGTCTAAGAGTTGAAAGAAATGTCATTTTGTGGTCATATTCTTAAGGCGTTTTGGTTTGATAGTGTAGGACAATTGATTAATATTGACTCCTGTACTGGAACCAAATTTCTGTATGTGCTTAAAGGCTTTCACTGCAGAACTGAATATAGAATGAAATGCACTTTTTTTCTTAGCTTAAATATTGTGCTGCTTCTGTTCTTACTGTTAATTCTGAATAGAGAATATGACTAACATCTCTTGCAGTTTTGCTGCTTGATGTAAACAAGAAGTTGAGATGTACTGAAAAGATTTGTTTTTGTAGAGCAGCTTAAATAATTTTTCCTTTCTTGTTACTGAGAACAAAATAATGAATATCAAAAGAAAACTATAGCAGTATTACATGTAAAAAGAAATAGGATTCCCAGCTTTAAAGCACAATAATCTGATTTCTGAAAGTGTCCCTTGTGGAAAATGAAACGTGCCATGTGGTTGTATGGACAGTAGAAACTGCAGCTGGTCAATCTGGGTTTTCAGGCTGAAGCAAAAGAAAACATATTTCAACAAATGTGGTACAAAGAAAAGAATACTAGATGCTGAGCATTTAGTAGTGGGAAGAGATCAACACGATCTAAAAAAACGTGGCCAGAAGTAAGAAATGATCAGAGAACAACATTAGGAAATGCCACTTGATTAGAAGGCATAAGACAATGTAGTATAACTTTTTTTTAGCAATATTAAGAGAGTTGGCTGATTTCCTCCCCTCCTTCCTCATCCGCCCCTCGGAAGTGAAAACTCATGCAATCATAGAAAACTTGATGCTCAGGGGATGATATAATCTCGGCTGGAAGCTTTGTTGAGGAAGTGTGCACTAGGTGAGTGGAGGTGAAGTGCTTTTAATTGTGGAGGTGGGAGCTGGAATGGGTTAAAGTGAAAATGATTGAGACACCATGCTGAAATATTGAAGAAGTGCAGTGTTGTAAGGACTGCAAAACTGTTGCAGTGGCCTGCAACCATTGTTGCATATATTAGTCTGTATTTTCAGGTTGTTTACTTGTCTGTGGATAAGAAAGAATTTCTGGGTAAATGGTGATGTTCTACAACGGAGCTAAAGAGAGTTTCCAAGCAGTAATACAAAGAGGATGTACGTTTAATAAAATACCACTGAATTAAAAATATAGTAGATCTGGAGCAAATTGGTATTCTCAAGGACAGTTCCTTTTTTCTGTCTATAAGCACTTATTAAAATATAAGGTCTTGGTTACTTCTCAGGAGTGTCACACTAAGAGTAAGCCTGATCATACTTCTGTATTATCAGTGTTCATAGCACTGTTATGGGGACAAGGTGTCTACTAAAATATTGAAATACAACTCCACACTAATATAAACTTTTTTTTGCAACTTAAACTTAGGCTGTATTTAAAGCATTTGAGGTTGTGATCAGCTGCTTCAAATCTGAAGACAGAAGAAAAAAATTATGCAATGTTGTGTAAATGATGTAAATACAAAGCTTTTTGTAAGTTTCTCTTCAAAGGACACTGAAAAAGGATGCAAGATGAAGTGTCTGAAAAATGTCTGAAGCATTTGGAAGGAATGTTGGTTATTGCTAAAACTGCCTGAAAGTCTGGAAGCCAACAGTGAAGATATTCATTGGTGGTAGAAATTCCCGAGGACAATCTCAAAATTGAAACATGTTTTTCCATGCAGCCTCTTAATCAAAATTATTCTGTCACCCTTTTGCACCCTTCTAATGCTTGCTGGTGGCGTGCTGGCTTTTTCTTTCTCTCTTGGTTACTTCATAATAGTAAGGAGAAGTCAGTTTGATTTGTGAGGTGTAGATATTTAAGTATTTATCTGCATATATTTTCTCATGTAATTATGATTGAATTTGGTACATCTTGTAAAATGTCTGGAAGCTGTAATTATTCAGTAAAATGTTTCATAGCTGGTAAAGGTTGTGTTCCGTTAATTGAAGCAATTTTCTGTATAATTTTGAAGATAGTGATGCTGGCTTTAGGCAGCTGATGGTGATTTACCACATTTCTGAATTAAAAATGCAGTTATGGATGCAAAAGAAAAGTTATATCCATCTATTTGTACTAGTTATTCAAACTGCCTTTGTGATGCTAAGAGCATGCACTCCATATGTCAGTAACCTGCCCAGGGCAGCCACGCTGTATTTATTAGTACTTTCTTCTTCACTGGCAAATGTGCCACGAATCCCATTCACCTGGATCTCCAAAGAGTGAAATTCCTTCTGCAGTTTGTGGTAAGATCTTCCTGCCTGTGTCAGACACCCTCTGGTACATTTCCAGTTTGGATTACAGTCCTGTGTCAGAGAGGTGGCTTGCACGTTGGTGTGTAGTCATACAGAGAATTTCTTCAAGAGGTTGTGTTCATGTATTAGACTTGTGCAATAATAATGATTTGACAATACCAGCAAAGCTGTCCAAACCTCTTAAGCCTGGTATTGTTCACTTGAAATTAGTGATCAGAAATTAGCTTAGGAAAGGATTAGCATACTGACTGGTTCACTAAAGGTTCTCTTTATCACTAACGATAAAAACTGGTGATCTATCTGGTTATGGCAAGTACTATTTCCGTCTGAGCTAAAAAAAACCAAAACAACAGAACACAAGGTGGTTGGGATTATAAAGAGGAAATACGCAAATGCAGGAGATCTGGGTGATAATGTGGAGAAACTTGAGAAAAGGTGGCATTTGTCTGAATGGGTTGGTTGTCAGAAATAAGCTGGTCAAGCAACGTATTTTGGGACAGATGAGAAGGCTGTTCTTCATCTGGACCTTTGTGATTCACCAGGTTCAGAGTGTTACAGAACTTGGGTTCTTCACTGTATGCAGCTGGCACTTCAGATACCAGTTCTCTGCATTCAGAAATAAATCAGGTTATTGTATGACTGGTCACCCCACCATCAATTACTGCTGGGAGTGTTCCTGAGTGCTCACTGCATAATCCTATCTTCTGCAGATGCTTTGTGACTGAAAGAACTTCTGAGAGCCAGAATTGCCAGTGAAGACAACTGACATACCGATACACCTCAGTAACTAGATTTTGTATGTGCCGGATCTGTCTTGATTGCTAGCTATTTCTTTTAATAGGAATTCCTCCCTTTTAAGAGATTAACTCTCTCAAGGCTCTTCAGAGATGCTGTACCTTAATGTATGGTGTTCAGATTGCTAATGGCTGTCACAAACTCATTTCTCATGCTAGACAACATTATTTCTGGGTGGTGATTCCATTGCCAATGGGGTGGGTTGTGATTGGTTTTCTTTGTTTATTTTGTTCTGTTCTATTTTTAATGAACCAAATGGCACAAACTCTGAGCTGGGAAATGACAGAGTAAATTTGAGGCTTTTTCTGTTTGAGGTTTTGAGATCCTGGAGTCTGTCTTCTGGGCTGTCTAAATAGTCATGCAAATGGTCTCAGCCACTTGGGAAGAGTGACATGTATCTTCTCCTGTAATGTGAACTGGAATCCTTAAGTAATCCTTTATTGGCCATTTGTGGCATTTGTTGAAAGGCCATTCATAAATAATGTGCATGTTAGATGGTTGGTTACAAGTTGAAGTGGGTCCTTCCAGTTTTATCTTAACAGTTCTGTTCAAGAATCAGTTTAGTCTCCTAATATTTGATGGGGAACTTCAGTAAGAGATCATAGAAAGCAAGCCTCCCCTTCAACCTTTGTACTGATATCGTAGCAAAAATCAAAAGAAAATCTGCAGAACGTTCTAATAAATGTGGACAGTTTGGAAACCTTAGTGAAAGGGAGAAGTTTCTATGAGGCTATGGATTGAGAAGACCAAATCTGTGGTGCTCTGGGGTGCTGTCCTATGGCTGTCAGCAGAGAGATGAGAGCCTAGTGGCCCTCAGCTCGTGTAAACAGCTCAGAACCTCAGATACACAAACAGCTCTGGTATTGAAGGTTCTGAAGATGGGCAGGTGCTGACTGGGAAATCTAATACAAAAGTATGAGAGAATGGGGTGAAGCCTTTGAGTGGTTCACTGTGCATCAGTCTGAAGAGGAGCTCTGTAGGGTCATGTGGAGCACCTGAGTACCATCAAAACACTGTTCTGAGGTAAAACATTACTGCAAGAAAATGTCCTTTCACCTGCTGTCATTACAAGATAGCAGAGGAAGATGTTCACTTTGGTAGTAAATATTAAGCAATGGTTAAGTGAGCATATTATTTAAAAAACTGCTGCATCAGTTTTGATGGTTTTGTACTAAATCTAACAATGTGTAAGGAAAAAGAAGGAATGGAGAGAAAAATTTTTCCTTTAAAGCTGGCATTTAAAGAATGAACTCTTTGTAAGGCAGCACAAGTTGGGTACTTGCACTCCAGCTCTGGTGAAGGTTGCACTGTCCTCTGTTCTGGCCATCTAAGCATTACGTTCAGAATGTGCAAATATCTCCATGCCAAATTCAATTTCCAAATTCTTAGTGAACTTAGTCACAATGAATGTAGGGTTTTTTGTTGCTGGCTATTTTGGTTGTTTGCTTTTCCCAACTTAGCACTATGGTGGTGTCCTACCCTGCTCCTGCAGATATATAAAGGGCCAATAGAGGTAGTGCTTACCTCTCCCTATTTGTTCCTTTTAGATTTTTGAGTTGACAAGCAATTTGCAATCCACTGAGCACTTAGCAAGGGACATTGCTGCTTCTTTTAGCTAGGCTTATGTGATGCTTGGATGTGGACCTTGACCCATTCTGCTCCTCAAACTCATTACTTTAAAAAATTAATCCTAAAAGTCTCCTGGAACTGTCTTCCTGATGCTGTGGATGGGAAAGCAAAGCTACCTTGGATGTTTCCTTGGCTTTCCTTTTTTTCATCAGATCATGTTAAAACTGCTTGTTAATCTGCTTCTGGTTTTTGAACTACCCTTTCGGAAAAAAATCCCTCTTTCCATCAGTTCAATAAATAGCCAACAGTTGTTGGTTCTTTCAGGTTCACTTTTTTTTTTTTTTTTTTTTTTTTGCAAGAACACTTTTTAGTTTCTCACTAATGTTACTACAAGGCATTTTTGCAAAGTTTAATTAGACATATTCTGCTGTGTTTCTGACCCTGTTCCAAATGGAAACTAAATTTAATATTAACTTCTCTACTGGGAGTCATTATCAAACCTGTTTCCTTCTATTTTTCTACAGACTGCAGTGATAGTAGTGATTGTGTCTGCTAGATGAGTGAGGGGAATTAAAGTGTTCAAGAACAAAGGACTTTTAAAAATTTTTTCCCCAACGTTGTTATGTCATCATTTTAAAAATCTTGACTTGGGTAATTAATCTGTTTTATTTTCTCTCTCTTTTCTTTAACTTGGTACATCTGCAGTAAAGCCTCATTGCTGCCTTCCAGTACCTGAAGGGAGCCCACAAACAGGAGGGGAGTCAACTCTTTACAAGAGTAGATAATGTCTGGACAAGGAGAAAAGGTTTTAAGTTGAAATAGGGAAGATTTAGGTTGGATATCAGGGGGAAGTTCTTTACCAAGAGACGAGGGTGAGGTGCTGGAACAGGCTGCCCAGAGAGGTTGTGGATGCCCCGTTCCTGGAAATGTTCAAGGCCAGATTGGATTGGGCCCTAGGCAGCCTGGTCTAGTATTAGATATGGAAGTTGGTAGCCCTTCCTGTGGCATGGGGGTTGGAGCTTGATGATACTTGAGGTCTCTTCCAACCCAATCTATTCCGTGATTCTATGAAAGCTGCTTTTATGTGCTTCAGATTTTGGTGAGTCTCTGTAAGAGAGGTTTTATTTTCCTGAGCAGAGCACAGAGATCTGCTAAGTGCTCCATGGGGCTCTGTTCAGCAAGAGGGAGGGTTTCTCCGTGGAGAGCTTTTTGTAGTTTAAAGCCATTCCCCCTTTTTCTAACACTCTCATGCTGTGTTAAGGGTCAATCCTTCTCCCATTTATAAGCTCCTTTCAAGTACTGGAAGGTTGCAGTGAGGTCTCCCAGAATCTCCACACAGAACAAGTGCAGGTCTCTCAGGCTTTCTTTACGGGTGAGGTGTTTCTGCCTCTGATCATCCTCATGACCCTAATCGAGGCCTTCTCCTTGTGCTCTACGTCCTTGTGCTTTCTTTGGTAAGAGGCCTCTGGTTTTGTGTTCTGCATGCACTGCAACTACTCCAGAGGCAGGTTTGTTTCTTCTTCAAGAACTTTTCTATTGTGCCTGTCACTGTGACTGAGTTCTTCAACAGCATGCATCTTCACAAAACCCCATGAAGGAAGAGGCAAAACTATCCTGGTGTCCTAATTCTGGGCATGCTGCGCTCCCTTGTAATGAATGTTGCAGCCTCCTCTGTGTGGTTAAAGAACCTGATCGTGTTGCCTTCACTCATAGCTGGGTGCTCCATGGCCAACATTGGCCTCCAGGAGGCTGGCCGGTGGGATACAGCCTTTGCTTACTTGGGGGCAAGCTGCCCAATTTGTGAAGCACTGGATTGGTTCCCCAGCACCTGCTGGGAGCTGTCAGACCTACCTGTTCCTCCCTTCCTCAACCTTGTCCTCACTCACTGAGCATCTCCTTGTATTTCAGGGGAGAGTTGGATTGGGTGTTAGGAAAACGTTCTTCACCAGAGGGTGGTGGGCATGGAACAGGCTCCTCAGGGCAGCAGGCATGGCCCTGAGCAGCCAGAGTTCAGAGCGCGTTTGGATAGCACTCTCAGCTGTGTGCTCTGATTTGTGGGTGGTGCTGTGTGGAGCGGAGAGAAGGACTCAATGATCTTTGTGGTTCCCCTCCAACTTGGGATGTTGTGTGATGCTCTGCCATACACAGCTCACGGCTCTGCCTTTAGCAGCTGAGGGTGGCTTCTGAGGTGAATGACACGTGGCTCCAGTACAGAAGCCATCAATAGGCCAGAAGACATCAACAGGCCACAGAGGGCATCTGGCTGTGAAACCACAGGTTCCTGACTGACTGAACTCCTGGGGGCTGGCTTTGGAGTCATCATATTTTAATATTTTTATACTGTAAATTTAATGTTTATAGAAATAGCTTTATTAGTGGAGTAAAACCCACATTCCTTCATCCCCCCAAGATCTAACAGCTGACTTTTGACCTCAGGAGGTCCTGTTTATGGTTATCCACGTACTTAAGCAAAGACATGCCAGCAGTGGTGCCCATGCTTCTCTGCATGGAGCGGCCATTTAGCAGAGAAGCACAACTTCCCTGGTACCATGCTGCTCTATTTAATGGGTGTTCAGCATGAGGGTGCTACAAAGCTGTAGTACTGAATAAGGCTCCGTCAACCTCTGCCTGTTCCACTTCAGCTGTGTCCCGGCACACATTACTACATTTCTCAGAATCACCAGAAATGATTTCTTCTCTGGAGATATTCAAGACACGCCTGCATGCTTTCCTGTGTGACCTACTATAGGGGACCTGCTTTATGGGCTGTGGAATCTCCAGAGGTCCCTTCTGCTCCCTATGATTCTGAGATTTGTGCTGCAGCTTCCCTAAACAAAAAATAAAAGAGGCTGAAGTCCTACAGCTGAGACGATAGCAGCTCAGAGGGTTAAACTCCTGCAGGCGAACAGGCACCCAAAAGGATGGGGATTTTGTGATGACAGCACCTGGCACCTTCTCTAGAAGAAGGCAGCAGTGTGTGGCCAGGCCTGTCCTGCTTGGCTGGAGTAGGTGTCTGCTGCTGCAAAGAACATAATTCCCAGAGCAATATTTCTCCTCCTACTGGGAGCCAGGATTTCCTAAAGCATATAAGAGGAGATGGTCAGCCAGCACTGAATTTTGGATTAAAATGGGATTTAAACTTCACTGCCTGAAAACCCAAGTCTTAACACTGCGGTTGGGCAGCTTCTCTGAGCACTCTATCTAACCAGTGCATCAATATATAAACATTTTCATGTTTTGAGGCAAAAATGATTTATTTTATATTCATACTTGAATTCTTCATAATCTTTCCCTGTGTTTTCCAGCACTTCATACCAAACATGCGTTTAACGAAAAAGGCAGTGTTTGAACCTTTTGTATAAATCTAAACCTAAAATGCATTTATATTTAGAACCAATGGTGGCCGCTGTCATTGTGATGTGTACAGAGGGAGACAGAGAAGTTAACCAGAGACCAACTTTTATTGTGCATTGTTATGCAACAGAACAAATGGAACTGGAGGTATGTAGTAATAAAACCAATATTCAAATTAGGATTAACACCTGAAATAGTAAACTGCAGGTAACAAATGTCTTTATAATTAAAAAATATTGACTGTTTAAAAAATTCTCTAAATTTTTTATATTTTTTAAAAGAAATGTGTGTTGCCACATAGAAAACAATTCACACATCCTATAGAAAGTGTCACAAAAACCTTACTAGTCTATATTACACTATGCACTTTTTTTGTACAATATCTGGTAAAGGTCTATCCCTAACCTGTACTTACTCTACACAGTACAATCATCGTTAGAAAGTATTCATAGAATTAACTACACCATAACAATAAAAATATCAGGATTAATGGTTTTTTAATCACAGTTTCTCCACAAATATTTGTTATAGAAAATATAGCGAAGGCATGTTGGCACAGATGGGCGTGCGGTACTGCTACACAAAGTTTGAGAGAAGGCAGATACATAAATGACAGTAAGATTAAAGAGCACGGAGGGATAAGACAAGCATCTATCCTCCTGGGATGTGCAGGAGTGACATGACGGATAGCAGCCTCCTGCTGCCAGCTTGCTGCGAGCAGCCAGCACGGAAGGGATGTGCTGGTGTGCAAAGCACAGCGTGTCAATCCTGCTGTCTCGCTGTGCGAGGGCTTACAGCTATCTGTTATTTCAGGTTCCAGAGCATTATACCTAACGTCTTGCGGCTACACTGATGCTTTGATGTGTTTAAATTTATAATGTCTTGTGACTCAGGTAATTGGAGCGAGTGGTGGTGAAGGGTTTTTTAAATGAGATGAGTGGGTCAGGAGTCAAGTGGCCACAACAGCAGTTAAAACAAGGGAGATGCTGTTGCTATTTGCTATTGTTATTTTAAAAACAAGACTAAACCCAAAAAGAGATGAGCTCCCTTCTTCTGATGCCTGTCTGTGGCTGCTAGTCATGTACTGGTGATTGCACGCAAGCGGCTGAGGGAAAGATTTTGCTCATAAATGAAAGGTCCAAACCTGCAAAGCCATTTCCAGCGCATAAGTGGCTTCTGGGACAAAACTATACATTTGGTTATTTTGCACAGTATGAGAGCGCAGGACTGTGAGTCGTACCAGGACACTGGCTAAGCTTTTTACACTAAAAGTAAAGCTAGACTTACAAGATATTCCAGGAGAATCTTCAGGCTACTAAGTGAGAGAGGTCTGTCCAGTCCAGTCCAGTAATTCAGTCCTGAGACTGTTAAAAATGAAGCATCTGTATCGTTAATCTCATATGTTTAAACATTTGAAAGGAACCGTCACAATGTTTACAAAAATACAGCATGATACATATCGCTGTGGACAAATTTACAGTATAATGCTGACTCGCACGCTCTGACATGTTTTACCAAGTAGTTCTGGCAAGTGTCACCACATAGAACATACACCAGCAAGACTTACACCATCTGAGCAATGTAACATCTTCTATAATAGTTCTCTTAAAAAACGTGTAAGTTCAACACAGAAAAGCTACTATAGGATATCTGTACTGTGACGTTTCTATACACCAAGTTTCTCCCCCCTCAGCCACAGCACCTCATTGACTGGTCCAAGCAAGTCACCTCTGCCTGCCACGAGAGATGCTGCCTCAAAACCCCTTGGCCTGGTAAGGTGCAGTGTGACTGAACTGCTATTAATGTTAGAAAATAAATTGGTTCGTCTGCGTCAGATGAGTGCCTACCAACCCCCTTTTAAGAAGTACCAAAATTAAAATGAGTCAAGAGGTATTGGACATTTAAAGGCCTAAAGCATATCCTGGCTGAGCAGGGTGCACACCAAAGCCTACAGGCTGCTCAAAATAGCAGGTGACGAGGAGGCCAATGCCAGGACAAAATGGTGGTGTGGGTGAGCTGCCATTTGTGGGAGTGCCCCAGGTCCTCGTCTCCAGCTAGGCCGGGGCTATGGCTGCTGCACTGCAAAGGGCCCTTCCATGCCATTAAGGGAATGGGCTGTGTGTTTCCTGCCCTGCCCGATGCATGGGTGAAGGTTGGGAAAGAGAGGAGAAGGGTGGAAGGAGGAATTAGTAGCTTCTCCAATGGTTTGAGCAAGGTGGATGGGAAAGCTGGGCAGTATGAGACACACGTTCAGGAGAATAAACACTGATGAGGTAGCGCTAAAGTTGATCAAAATTTGGATTTTCTTTCCAAAAACCAGTTCCCCGTCCCCATCTGCTGGAAAACATCATCCCAAGGAGGCTGGGCCAGGCACTGACCAACACCAGCAGCCTGGGCAACTGACCAAGGTATAGAGATGGAAACACCCTGATGCTGAAAGGAAGGGGCTGTTTCTTTGGCATTACGTATTTCTGGAGTGCATCAATTTAGAGGGACATGGGACTCCTAAGCCTTTGAAATTAAACATTTGAAAAGGACAGATTGTTTTTCCTTTACATCAGCATCTGTTTCCCATATTGTACTCTGCTGTGAATTGGCTTCTCTTCTAGAAAACATCCTTTTTTTACAGCTCTTAGTCTGGATCCCAGGCTTACTTCTCTTACAAAGAAATGCTGAATTAGGTTTTTCTAACTCAGCTCCTCCCTGAATGCACCACTGAACATCTGACTGTTGAGACCATCACAACTGCCTCATCTATTTTGAGGACTGGATACAAAACACAAATTAAAGTAAAAACAAGAAAAGAAAATTTAAATCCTCTAAAGCTACACAATATAGCTGCAGAATAGCAACAGACAAAGCAAAACCTGTCTTCTGAAATAGCAATTTGTTTTTAGCAATTTTTTTTTTTTTTGATGAAAAATGTCATGGTCAAGTCTAATTCCCTAGAAATCTAGATAAATATAGTCTCTATCTGACACACAAAGAAATTTTTATCTATTAGAAGTGCCTGTTATTGTTCTGGGCCTTTGAAGGACTCTGTGGTTGACGACTGGTGCTGTTTGATTGAAGAAGCTTAATTTCCTGGCATAGTTGGCTAAAGGATGTCCCTGAATTTTCCGTCTTACATGGTATTTTAAGGTAGCATTTGTAATTATGCTACTTTTTGTTATGAAATGAGTGACCACTTCTTTTATTGTCACAAGCAAGGAGATGTGTTCTTTCATCTCCTTCTCAGGAAAAGCAAATAGTATCTGGTTGTTATGTCTGAAAGTTCCGAACTGGGCCTGTTAGAAATACGCAAATAAAATGGCAGCTTTTGTTTCTTTTGAAATTTTTGTAATTTTAAAGTGATCTTTTCTCTAGAACTAGACAAAGCAAACTGCAGTTTCCCCTTGGGGTGCTACAAAGGGTTTGCAAATAATAGGCACTGAGAAATCCCATAGGGCAGATTTTGAAATGGATTTTTTTGTAAATGAGGATATGATAGAATGGAGAAGCTGAAATGTACGCAGTATGTGTTCAAACATGCTTTGGACTCTTAAATGATTTCACGGTAAGTATGTTTAACAAATAGTCTCTTCTAAATTAACTGCTTGCTACTGTTGTGAAAGTTTTCTCTCACTGCTGTCAATCCCCAGATCCATCTTGCATACCTCTATTGAAGACTTCGTCCTGTGACCCCGGATGGTCAGTCCCTTCGTAATACGAGTTCCCATTGTGAAGAAAAGTTCCCACTGCTCGCCCCTGACGAGCGTGTCCTACTGCATCACTGAAGACCTTGTTGATTTGCTCTTCAGATGGCATCCACCAATCAGGGTTGGAAGTACAATGCATTCTAATGAACTCTGCAGGAAAACAGGTAAGAAAACAAAGAACAGCTTGTCTTGGCAGCACCTGTCATCGCCCAGACACCAAAAGCCCATGGGAAATAAGAAACAGGGCAACACTGCTCTACTTAAGCAGAAGTAAAGCCTTATGGGAAATGCCATGATAATGCCAACTGGACCTACTGTACTTCTCTACAAGTGTGCTTCTCCACATGCATGTCTGCTCTTCTACCTGATGGGGCCTGAAGATAAAATCCCTTCTTGTAGAAAGAAAAAGAATTAATTCTAAGTGACACTTATGATTCAGCGTCTGCAATACATGTAAAAGTTAGAAGTTAAAACTGGGATGCGTTTCGCTTGAAACCTGTCGTGTGTGTGGTTACTTTCAAGGACCTTCATCACCTCCCTCTGCTGGCTGCCAGAACACCAGCAGGCTGCAGCAGCATGCTACCCACTCTAAAACGTGACTACTGGCATTTCAGTTCGGTGCTACTTTCTCCTTGCAGTTTCTTTCCTTTTAACTCCTGCTCTTTTCTTCTTTTGGAATCTGACACTTGTTTTTTGGAGACTAAACTGGCCTTAGAAATAGCTAAATGAGATGAAAGGGCTAAACTGTGGAGCCCTGCAATAGCTATCAATGTGTGGGAAAGTGAATTGTACTGTACGTAATTTGGCCATTTAAGCTACTGCTGCTTCTACAGACAGCTGTTCGTGTGTGATGATTAGTTTTTAAAATTTCCTTCCAGATTCTTTGATATGCAATAACTACACTTGCAGAAGGTGCCTCACCAACTCTGGAATTGTAACTGCTAGACAGATCTCCAATATGTGTTATTTGGACTTGGAAACATCTACATCCATTTTTAAATGTGTAGGAGCCTCATTAGATGTACTGGATATACTGTATCTTATAAGGTAACACAGCTTCTTATTTATTCTGTACCATTAGTTATTCCCTCAAGCAGTGATGCATCTCCTAGGATATTTCTAAATTCCATTTTCTCCTGTTGACAAACCAACAGCGCACAGTAACTGGAGTAAGGTAACTTCATTACTGTCACAACATTTTGTGACCAGGTAATGCTGTGCTCCTACATGAGTGCCATGCCTGCAAGATATCTCATCTGTTGGACAATTAGGATGTGATTTTTGCATAGCTTTTCCAGCAGCGTGTCTGCAGAAGTGATAGCTATCTAGGATTAGAGTTCATTTCCCTGAAAATCGACACAGGCAACAGTAATTCCTAGTTATGTTCATGAGGCTTCACAAACATATTTCTTTTCTAAAAGAAGTAGTCACTATGTAAAGGATTAGTCTGATAACTCAGGCATGCCAGGCTGCTGGAAAGTTGGTTCCAGACAATGGGCTCTTGTAGGAATACACTGAAAACGTTTACAGATGTTTAATCTACTCTGAGTGTAGAGAGTAGCAGTTTGCCCTCCTGGCAGTGGTGTGATACGCTGGAAATCAGTCAGACACGTGTTACCTGGGTTTGCAAATGGGTAGGAGCCAATAGCTAACTCTTGGTACTGTGGAATGTCATAATGTTCCCACCCACACAAGAAAGCCCAAAGGGACAACTGTCTGTTTAACTTTCTTAACTACACTGAACATTCTGACTTCCTGTTCAAGCTTCTGAAAATTAAGGCAACTGGCCTTTCTCTTTCTCCCAAAGAATGCTTCCACATTCGGTCAGCTTAGTGCCCGAAGAGGCGATTAGCCATACATGTAAATTCATCTACAGGTGCAATTACTGTTAGTCCTAGTGGGAAGAAGCGGGGGAAAAAGAGGAAGAAAAGGGCATTAGCTCTCTGTGCACAAATCATTAGATGAAGTGTAAATCCATTTAGCAAATAGTATTCAGCCCTTCAGCCTTCAGTTTCCAGGAGAACTTCTGAGAACCTGAATCCAGCTCCAAACTCCACTGTGGCATGCTGTGCAATGGCCTTGCCCTTCTACTGAATGCTCAAGGAGTGTAGGTACTGACAGAGTATCGTGTAACAGGTTAACAGGTTTCTTCATAGTATACGAACATCTTTGCTTAATTTGCCTTTGTATAAAAACTGATTTCTTTACCTGGTTACATCAATGCACTACAACTAAATTTATGATTTGCTTGGCCTTGCTGGATTCCTCTAACCCGAGTGGGAAGAGGCTCCGTCCTATGAGTAACAACTTGGGGTTGCTGTTACATGACTAAAAGACATTACTGTTGGCTGCTGAAAATTTATCAGTTTACGCTGCATTGATGAGTAAAACATTCCTGAAGTCAGCTCAATCTAAATTTAAGGCATGTGCTCATAGAACACTACAAGTAAAGTTCATTAAATAAATGATAAGCAGATGCCTTTAAGAAATGCAGGCACCCATATGACAAAAATATTTTTTTTAAAGCAGAACATTAAAAGGTCCTGCTTTGTATGTTTCATTATAAAGCACAGTAACAGGTCTTAAAATTTCAGGAAACCCAAGTACGAAATGCCACAACAGAAAATTCTTCTAAATCTAGGTTCTTTTTCTGCATTGTCCAACATCATCAATGTTGTAAAATGCTTGCAAAACTCTCTTTCTTCTTGAGGCCAGATGTGGGGACTCCCTAACTTTTACAGTAAATGTTACATCGGTATTTCAAAGAAGTTAAATCCTTGACAATGCATATGTGCATACCTGTATTTATCTATCTAACCTGCAGATGTTCTTGGCCCTACTGAAAGTCCAAACTTATTCTGAATCTTGTAAGATTTTGATTCAAAGGCCATTCACTGACTTTGAGTGCCGTTTGCTAAATGTGTTTGGCTAAAAATATTCCTTTGCTTAACTTCACTGTGTATCAGCAAGAATGCCCTGTCATTTTACTATAAGGGAGGGCAATCAGGACTGTCAGATGTTCCTTTGCTGTTTCACATACACTGGTGTCGTGCACTCACTGACCTATCTCCTCCCTTAGGTAAGCAGCTCTGCTTTTTTTCCCATTCAAATATCTATACACATAAACATAATACATACATACATACATACACATACATATGTATGTATTAAAAAAAAAGGGGGGGGGGGGAGGTTTCTGGCTGCTTGTCACTTCTCTCTGAAACCCCTTCTAGGTGTGCAACTGTCAGCCAAACGCTTCTACTGAGCCAGAGCCAATGCGGTGAAATGAGATCACATATGGTGGACACTGAGCGAAAGGATGCAGTACCTCTGAGACATGTTACTTTTACTGGATCCAGAGGACGTCTTTCAGGACCTGTCTCTCCTGACTGCACTGACCTTTTCCTTTTCCCAAGGCCGCATGAGTACTTAAGCTCATCGGTTGTGAAAACAAATCTGATGAGATATCGAAGGAGCCGCCGTCCATCTTTCTTTGATGAATTTACAGCCTCATCCCACTGTTTACTAGTGATGTAGACAGGGTAGTTGTTCAGCAACTGCTTGCTCCCCTGAAAAAAGGAAATATTTCCATTGCTTATTTTACCAGGCAAATAGCTAGTGTCAGCTGCAATAAAAACACATGCTTCTTAAACAGCTGGGATACCACAGGGAAACACACACCGAGGTGAATACATCATTGCTCTTACTGAGTACCTTTTCAATTATATTTCCATTTTTTATAACTGCAAGTTGGCAAGGTGAAAGGAACACGTTTAAGAGATGGCTACTGATAATTTGCACTTCAGCAAGTAGGTCGAAAAGTGCTGAGAACCAGCGACTGGATTATATATTTAAATATAACCTTTCTTCTTAATCTGTTAAAATGCATAGAAAGGGTCTTTGAAGAGCGTGATCAAATGGAACACTTCACAGCAGCCGGCAGTTTTCTTCAGAGGTGGCTCTTTTGGTCTATTTTTATAATAAACTTATCGCTTCTGCAGTGCACACCTGAAACCTGACAGCAGTTACGTTACTGTGAAAAAACATAAAGAAAATAAATAAAGCAACTATGAAAACTAAAAGCTTCATTACTATTAATGAATGCCATATTAACTCAAATTACAGCTTTACAGGAATGCCACCGTGTCAGCTGGAAAGAAATTTTGCTTTTAACCTTCGTAATTTGTGTGCTTTAATATTCCAACATTAAATGAATGCTGAGGGACTAATTATGGGGATTCTTGTAATCCACACCCATTATAAACCCTCTTGAGTCAATTGTACCTCAACTGTGTTACTTTCATTCTTGCCTCCTATAAAATGCTACACTTTGCGATTAGTCAATTAATATATGATGATACTGTTAATAGACTAAATCAATAAGGAGATAAACCATGCAAATAACCCAGCACCATGCCCTCCTAGACACCTGTACTGTGATGCCTGCAATAAAAACACTTTAATAAGGTGTTTCTTACACTTGCATGCTACACTTGTGGTCAACTGCTGCAAAGTTACCCTCCCTGCTTTCACATCTTTGATATCTGAAAACTCTTTTAAGAACTGCTCTTGTCTCTTTTCATATGGTTATAAAAGCATGCTGGGGCAGCTTGGGAGCCTCTTTGAAGCTTTTCCTTGAGATTTGCTTTCAATTTTTTTGATAGTTTGATAAGTAAGCACAAGACTGAAAGCAGTGAGGGCTGTGAAGAGGGTTCACTGAAGAGTCTTTTGGTACAACTTAAAACTTTGTCACCTCCTAGTGTGTGGAAGACTGCTAGAAGCATCACCTACGTGATGGCATGCCACCTATTTGCCTCACTGCAGACCTAACTGGCTTTCTGCAAACCACTGCATAGACAGCCCTGGGCAAGTCCAAAACTCAGCAATGGAAGCCAAAATATAAAGGAGGAAATGGGCCTTGTTGCTCTGATGGCCAAATATCCCAATGCAGTTGGAGCTGACACTAATATTTCCTTGCATTATTCCCTAAGATTTAAGGCACACCTAACCCTAATGCTGGCACTTTTTTTTTTTCCAGAAGCTTGCTCTGTATCCCTTTTATACATACCATAGATCCCTGAAACCCCCTTTTTTTCCTATTAAGATAAAATACAACGAAGCAAGAACCTTTCTTACCAATACTTGTGCAGCTGACTCTGGGCGCTGCCTAGCTTTTAGGCAAGCCAAGCAGGAGCAGTGCAATGCCAGTCCTTGCACAGCCTTATGCTCCAGGCTAACTCACATGTGTTAGGGATGGATGCTCATGGGTGGCTTTGCTAAGCAGCAAGTTATCCTAAAAGCCACTTTTAAATGTATTGCTCTAATGGAAATGTGGGTTTTTAAATCCAGTGCAGGAAGGCCTTACATCTAAATTTCATGAGAGCTCCCATTACTATTAACTGTGGAGAAGGTAATAAATTTTGCGTAATTTCTCAGCCCAAATTTTATTATACTTCACTCTTATTCCCACTGAAATTTAGGATATTTTTCCTTGTTCTTCACCAAAGGCATGATACAGTGTTATGATATTCTGTTGAACAATTACTGTGTTCCTGCTACACATACACTTTCATTACTTGCTGCCAGAGTAAGGCACTTCTGGGCAAAATATTCGTGGTAAGTATATGATGCAGTTTGATGCGTCCAGCAGTCATTAAACTAAAACAAACAGAAAACCTTCCAGAAATGAAATAAGCAGATCCTGAAGGATGAACTAAAGTACAAATGTGTTCACGCTTGTATTTGTACATGATTAAACTTATGAATAAAAGATTAGCATCTAAGTGTTTAATTGAATAAAAAATTCTGTCACATCATGACAAGTGATTCCATGTGGGCATTACAGAATGGCCTCATTTTTACAGTACTGGAAAAATTTAGTTAAACAGAAGAGCATTAAAAAAGGAAAATGAAACACTGGAATATACTGGAGTGATAACATCCAATGATATATAAATATAAATATATACATATTGCAATTTGCACAGAGTAAAACTGAAGAGAGAAGCAATCTGCTGCAAAGTCTGAACTGCTGCAAGGCATCTTTAGCAAAACTGTGCTCAACTGGACTCTGTGAGACTTGCACGACATATAATTTATATGAGGAGCAATAGGATGTCAAACTAGACCTGCGTCTTCCCTCCTGTAATTTTGCTTATGTGAACGACATGTAGTGACATGTACGGATTATATATATATGTAAGAATGCATAGAACGATCCCAAAATATAGACACTCTTTCCAAAATTAACAAAAATTAACAAAAATTAACAAAATTAACGAGTTACACCCACGTCTATATGTTTACCTTCTAGAGAAGGAGAAGACATCAATTCCCTGCTTTTTCAATGAAAAGCTTTCAAAAGGCATATAATTACAAAAATCCCCCAAATCTGCATAAGCACAAAATAGCAATGTGTAACATTTTGTTTGGGATCCCTTCTGAAAAGAAAGGGTGCTCCGAAGACCTTCTGAAGTCATACAGTGGCTCTGGTGGCTAAACGAAGGAAGAAATTTGTAGTTGAGCTTAGACCAGCTCAGGGCCACATTAGACAACAGGAGGCTTTGTGGGAAGTTGGAGGCAGCCCCACTTTTTTTTCTTTACAAAGCATTTGTTGGCTACAAACTCCCCACTTCCTCCATCTCTCTCTCCGAGCTGACAGTGCCTTAGCCCTCGTGTTTGGCCAACCAGTAGCATCCGCTTGGCTGGGAGAAGGAGGAGGGGGCTTCACCAGGCTCTCTGCATCCAGCTACAGCATTCACCAGACAAGCCCCAGCCTGAAGTCCACCTGTAACTCATCAATCACGTTCCCAAGGGAAGGGGAGAGAAAATTCCCCAAGTGGGATGGATGCAGATGCACTAGTGATGACGCTCTTACATTTTGGGGATTACTGTACCAAGAATGACAGTTTAATAAAAGATTTTACATATTTTACTATTACATGTATTCTTCCAGCAACTTCTAATTTATTTTCCTACTTGTTTTCAATGAATTTTCAGACACAAAAATAAGTATCTTGTCTTCACTGTATACTACCTCAGTTGGATGGTCTGTTGGCTGTGGTACCATAAGTTGGTTGTGATGCTGAAGTACAGTCTTCAAGTAATCTAAAACAGTCTGGCAGGGCACTGCATGAAACAAATGGCAATTACTGTATATTAGCCAGCTAGCACAAAATAGGAAAACAATATTAAATCAAGCAATGTTATTCAGGATTTGTGTACCTCTGTGAGATTTATTTCAAATGGGAAATATTCCTCATTTTGATCTGTGCTGTCATTTCATTCAATAAATACACAGCTGACGCTGTATTATTATTTCCTATGTGGAGATCTCTGACATTCATTTTATTTTCCACCCGCTAGTTTGTAAACTAGGCTTTCTCTAGTTTGAAATGACAATTATTACAAATTATTACAAATGCAAATTAGATCAGCAGTAATAATAGGAAAAATATCTGTAAATACGATAAACAGCCCAAACCGTACAAGCAAGAAAACATTCAAGGATCTAAACCATGCAATGATTAACACATAAACATGCTCTAATGTTTCTGAAACCACAGCATGATTAACTATACCATACAGATTTAATGATTCATATGCTTTAATTTCTTTTCCCTTCCTTTTTCCAATTTTTTAAATAAAAGTAGGTGATAGGCAAATTGCTTTATTTGTCTTTCCCTCATCCTTCCCCCTTCTCATTCCCATTGCTCTCATCCACTTCAGTAAGTTGTACCAACATCCTATTCCCTTCTGCTGAGGTGATAGGTTAATTAGGGATGATTCAATTACAGGTCTCTCTTAAGCAGATGCTGCCACATCCCTGATTAACTCCGGAGCATTTTTGAGAGACACTGCTTTTCTCCTGAGCCTGAAACACAGTAGGAGACTTAAACAGATATTAATCCAACATTAAAACTGACTCCTCCAAGACTAAATAAGTATCCTTTTAAAGGTATCGGTCTCCCATTTTGTGTGCCTTGTTTCAGTAAAATATTCACGGATGTTCTTAGCTTCAGCTAAAAATCCAGAAAGAGAAATCTCAGTGTTCCTCCTTATTTATTTCTTAGTTTCCAGCCTTTACAGCTGGCATCTGGGGCTTTGTCTCAAGCTGGCAGTCAGAAAGCAAGCACAACATTGTATGAAGGCAGGATTTACAGTAGCCTTCCCCCAGTGTTTTGCACTCTTTCCTGAGCACTCCCAGTGGGTAATAACAAGCCCCTGCCTAGGCAGTGCTCTCTGCTTAGCCCTGTGCGAAGCAGTGTCGTACTCAGTGGTCTGCACACAAAGCCGTGCAGAGTCCCTGGCATGGGTAACAAATTCCTACCAGATCGTTTCACCTCAGGCTGACATATCTGTAAAGACTCCTATGTAATTTGATATAACATGTAAGTACTTTGCCATGAAGCTGTGAGCTTATGCGCTGGACAAAAGTTAGCACTTCCAGTGACCTGGACTGTTTAATATCTCTGGCGATCTCACTGCTTATTACTAGACCAGCGGTGTAGGTGCTACGTAGTGACACTGCTGAAGTGTATGAGGAAGAGAGTATGTGTGCTTTTTTGTAGGGAAAAAAAAGAGCCTTTTAAAGTAAGTCATCAGATGGCTTTGGAAAATGTTTTGATTTTGAAGAAGTCAGAATGGCAGTCAAGCTTAATAGTTTCACCAACCTGCTCGGTAACCTTATAATGGCAGCTGTGCTGCAGCCTCTAGCAGCAATCAAAAATAAACAGTACAATAAGTTCTTAGGTGGAATAAAGGAGAAAAACGTGCTAACTACAGGTGGTAGATTGGATATTCTTCAGAGGGCATAGAAAGATTTGGCTTTTCTGCTTCCCCATTTTTATATACAGGAAAGGTTATGGAGAAAAAAGATATATAAATCTTTTTGTCCCTATGGACAGGCTAAAGGATGAGACGGTATTTGAATATCATTTCCTTACATTTTGTTCAGCACAACCAAGTCCCTGTGGTCCTGTGCTAGGTGACTGCCACTTGCCTGAAGAGCTCAACAAAACAGTGCTGTCCAAGTCCCTGCAGAAAATTAAATGCTGACTGAGAACATCATAGCCTGGTGAAGAGGAGAAAGCTCCTTTTAACTATTTGACTGATTAGCATGAGGCTGGAGGTGTTCTAGTAGACAAACTGAAACTGTGCCCTACTCAAAACACATTGTTTTTGCCTGTGTTTGCTGTCTGATGTGTCCAAAATTAAGCCTGAGCTGGGGATGCCCATGCACAGGTTACTCCATGTTTAAATACATGTCCAGGGAACACAAGTGTCACGAAGACTTGTTCCGGGAAACTTCAGAACCTGTGTGATAGGGTCACCAAAACCTCCTACTCAGATACCTGGGATCTTCTGGCAGGTTACAGGAAGAGTGCAAAAGAATATGATGGGTGATCACACCATTGCTGGAAAGAAAAGATGCTCAGACCTGGACGATAGCTGAGGAATAGCTGGGAAACATGAAGAACATGAGAAGAATCCTGCTCCTGTCGTTGGAAGTCACTGCTCTGAATGTATCCCTTTTTGCTTAGCAATTTCACTGAGCACATACAGCTGCCAAAGCATCAGTTCTTCCCTGGAGCTTCAGTGATCTCCAGGCCTTGTGAAGCATTCTTCTGCGTTCTTCCAAATGAATGGGGCAAAAGTGAGAACACAAAAGGAAAGTATTCAACCTGTTGTGTCCCTGGTACAAGTACAGCTCTAAATGTTCTCTGCTGACAAAATGCTTTCACACTGCTGGTGAAAAATATAAAAGTGCTAAAAGCTGGCTGAAGTATATAAATAATTCTACCTTCACAAAAGCAATAAAGTTTCAAGCACAAAACTGTATGATTTTTGTATCGTTTTGGTAACTGAAGGTCTCTTACCACTTTTGACCCATAAAATCCTCATGCATCACACAGCTTGCTGTTGGTACAAATAACCCCTGCCTTTCAAACACCACATGCTGCTTGTGACTCAGGCTTCTCGGGTTGCCATTTCACTAAACCCAAAAGTGAAGCCTCAAAGAGGGCAGTGCAAGGCCCCAGAGGCAAAGGTTCAGGTTTGGTTCCATGCCCTTTACTGCGCTTTACAAATACCCCCTTTGTTGAGAGATAAGAGGAAGTGTTTCCTCTGACCTCTGTAGTAAATGTAACTTTAGAAGAGCCTGTGGTTCCCAACGAGTATGAATAAAGATGTAAACCTGCTCACTTATGCATTCTGTGTTTATTTTGCTTTGATTTAGTCTTTAGAGAGTTAACAGGATCATAACCTGGACAGCCAATTCTCTGCATGCTTCTGCATGTATCAGGTAACGTCAGTGGCATTACTAACAGGAACCTGTGCTTACTGTAACCAAAGTGGAAGACACTAATGTAGTATCAGCTTGATCTGATTTAGTAGAAAGCCTGGGGGGAGGCAGTAATTTTCCTGCCCATTAGGAAGAAGTTCCCATGCCCTTACCTTCTGTGTGACTCAGGAAAGACAGCGGCACAGCAACCTGGCCTGCAGGGAGTGACGAAGGAGTGAGATCTCCGAGCAAGCTCGACGGCGAGGAGGTGCTAGGAGAATTTAGTATGTTGGAAAGGCTGGCCACGCTGAGATGCAGAGTAGAGACCAAGCAGAATACGCTCAGAGGTGGCAGAGCTTCATTGTTAATTGATCAAAGTTACAGACCTCATTGTTATTCCACACAGTAAACTTTGTTTCCGAATGCTGTAACAAGTGTTCCTTTGGCATCGCTTGTCACAGCTTTCTCTGTGGAACAGCCTATTTTCTAATAAACAGTTGGCTGTATCAGCCACCAACTATACTGGCTACAAAAAGTTTCCCAAGCCTCACTCACCCTGCAGATGGTGTGAGCTGGTAAAAAGCAGTTCAAGCTATCCTAGCTATGCAGGGTCTACTCTTGGCTGGTTATTTATTGGTACCTACTAATTCTCCATTAAAAATGCACACCTTATTTCAGGTTTGCAATTTTCTTTTTCTTCTGTTGTGCTTCCTCAGACTTCTGGAGGACAAGTGCTTGTTCCCTGTTACGCACTTACAGTCAGCAGCCAGATTGTTTCTCAATTTTCTCTTTGCTAAGCCAAACATTAACCTTCCTAATTTGCCAGGAAAGCAACTCCTTCACAGAAGGCTCCAGATGCTTTTTTTAATTATTCATTTTCTACTGTTTCTCATCTCTGCCTTTTATTCACTACTACCAACTTTACTTCATTTATTACGTTTCTAATTGTCCCTTTGCTGTCCCACTATGTTACCATTTCTGTAACCAGCAGGAATCTCCACCTCCTACATAGTCTTCAATAAAATGCTTTTAATATTTCCCAATTATCATCCACCCTTTCTTTTTTACTCTCAGTTCCAACAATATTCTTTGGTTCTGTGAAGCCAGATTTTCATAAAGTGCCAAGAATATTTGTAGCATTGGTTTGGTCTGCACTCATTCTTCTCATTATAAACATTGACTCATCATCACTTGTGCTCTGACCTGTCAAAACATGGCCTCCATTGCAACACAATGCAGGTGGGGCTCTGACCTCCCAAGTAAGCAGGTGGCAAGAAATCTGGTTATTCTGTTCCTTAATGAGATGTGGTGGTCTGAAGCTGATACTAGCTAGCATTTCTCCCTGTGCCTCACAGAGCAGAGCATGGATCTCAGCATCACAAAATTGGGAAGTGTGCATATGCACATCCGTCCCATTCAGACTGACAGCTGTTCATTAAGACTTGCTTGTCACTGCAATGTGTCCTCCTTTGCTTGACCTTGAGCTATTCTTCACTTGAAGTTCATTTCAGGGCATTTCTAAAGTGATGTCTGACTGTCAAAAAGATGTGACATATGATATGGGACCTACTGAAAAGGTGAATTTCTTATAACATTAATTGAGACCCTTCCCTGTGTGAGATTTGGACAAGTGTGCAGCGTAACATAACTTGTCTCATTTCAGCCTATACACACATTTATTTCAATAGTGAGATGAAAGCGGTATAGATAACCTGTAAAGAAAAGCTGAGGTGTGTTGAATTTGAAAAAGATTGAAGGGCGATGAGAGATGGAATTAGTAATGAGTTCCAGATCTCAGTGCTCAAGTCCTGGCAAATTTGGATTCTTTTAATTGGGCGGCAAAATAAAAGCAGCTCTCTTTTTTAGTGAGAGCAGACAGCAGAAAGCTGAGAGCTGAGGAATCAACATTACATGCACAAGGGCATTAAAGATTGGCTGAAGTGGCCCATCACCACTGCTGAAAGCAGGGAAGGAAGCAAAAAAAGACAGCAGATATCCTCTTACTTCTAAAATCTCTCTCACTTTTGCTTTCCAGGTAGAGTGAAAAACCATGTTACTTCTGTAAATCTGAATCTGAAGAGGCATTTTATTTCTCTTCATTTTCTTTTGCACAAACATTTCTTTCAGAAGAAAGAATGTGCTGCTTCCCAACCTCCCATGGCTTTTATTTTTGCTTCCACTCCTTCCCTCTCCACTGAGTTAATAGAAGTTGCCTATTCTCCTTCAAGTCTCAGCTACAGCTGCAAAATCTGCAGGACAGGGACCTCTCCTATCAAACACCATATGCATTTACACTGCTAACAAGTTAACAGTGAAACCAAGAACTTCCAGGAAGCAGGAACCACAGAGTGTGTCACACAAATACTAAGGCCTGACCTTAATAAAAACACAAACCCAAGTCCAGACAGCTGGACAAGCCAGACAAGCTGGGGAATGAAAGGATTGAGCACAGCCCTGCCATGAAGGACATGGGGCGAATGGCAAGCTGGACATGAGCCAGTAGTGAGCCCTCACAGCCCAGAAAGCCAACCATATCCTGGGCTGCATCAAAAGAAGATCAAAAGAAGCACCACCAGCAGAGTGAGGGAAGTGATCCTGCCCTTTTACTCTGCCTCTACTGAGGTCTCACCTGGAGTACTGCGTCCACATGCGGAGTCCTCAGTACAGGAGAGACATGGACCTGCTGGAGCACATCCAGAGGAGAGCCACAGAAATGATCCAAGGGATGGAAGACATCCTCTCTGCGGACAGGCTGAGAGAGCAGGGGCTGGAGAACAGCTTGGAGAAGAGAAGGCTGATCGCGGTGAAGCACTGGAACAGGTTGCCCAGAGAGGTGGTAGAAGCCCCGTTGCTGAAGACTTTCAAGGCCAGGCTGGATGGGGCTCTGAGCAAACTGACGGAGCTGCGGATGTCCCTGTTCATTGCAGGGGAGCAGGACTAGATGACCATTAAAGGTCCCTTCCAACTCTAAGGATTCTATGACAAGTCAACCAAACCTCTCTGCAAATCTCCAAGAAAGCCTGCCTGCACAAATTCCCATGGGTTTTCACAAGGGCAAACCTAACAGTGAATGTGACAAAAAGCCATAATAAAGCTCCGGTGTGCCACACTTAGGTATTATTAAGCTCAGGCTGGTTGGGTGAGTTAGCTGCACACTGAAGTTGAAAGCAGAGCCATGCTAGGAGGATTCAAGTGGGCCCTCTTGCAGAAGAGTCCCGCTAAAGCTGGTGGCAGCTGCAGTTGAAGCTTGTAGGGTAAGGGAACCTCACACTTTGAAGCTGAACAGGCCAGAGATCAGACCAAAACATCCCAAGCTTCAAGGGAAACCATGGAACTGGTTAAGCACGAACATCAAGAAAAAAGAACAAAAAGAGACATGAAAAACTGTTCATCATAACCCTTGATGGCTGCTTTATCTCTGCTGTTGCTGTAGTAGGCTCTTTAGAAATGTGATGCTCTGAAAGTGTAAAAGAGACAGGATTTCTAGAGGAACGTAGTGTCTTATTAGATCATCCGACTTAGGGAGAAAAAGTCAAGCCCTGGGCACACAAAATGTTCAGGAAAATTTATCTGACTTTTTCACTACCCTGATATTAACTTTATCTGCAAACCCTGCTTTGCTTTGGCTACTTTCAGCTAGCACCAGCACCTTCTTATATTATCACCTCTACATTTGAGGGTTTTGTTCACCCCTGTTCTTCCTCCTTCTGCTGTTGGGCCAATGAGGAAAGAGTAATTACTGCAGTCATCACAGATCACTTTGTCTTACTTCCTTGTGCCTTTCTGGCTGGTTTGCCTGAAATCATACAGCAAAGCAAGAGCACCTAGAGGCAAACCCTCACACATGACCCCACACCTTTGCTTCAAACACGCAGAGGTATCTGTCTCCTCCCTTCTAGGCAAAAAGCCATGAGAAAACCCTGCTGACAACAGTGAAGGAGAACTGCATAATAATCTTACCTATTATATGAGCTAGATCCAGGTCTTACCTGCAGTTTCACAAATAAATCTTTAATTTTAGTTTTGGGAATGGATCGCAGCCCTGGTAATTTTAATACAGAAGAAGGAGATTAGGCCACATTTTCTCCCTCATACAGATGGATTTACTCTGCTTTTTACGGTCTTAGAACCTTAAAGAGCTAATGGCAAGTTTGCCAAACTTCCTCCAGGAATTACCTAATCCTTCTAAAATTGTTCTCCAAAATGAGAAAACACACCGAACAAAAATCCTTTTTTGAATTGAACACTTACAACACTCAGAGCTTCTGTCTTAGAAAACAAACAAACAAAACAACCCAGAGAAAACTGCACAAACTGCAAAACATCAACAAAAGCACTGAAATACAAGTTTTTCTTCATATATTCACATAGCCGAAAAAATAACGATTTCATACAAATTTAGGTATTGTTTCAGACAAATGGGTATTTTTTGAGAAAAAACAAACACAAATAAAACGTAAGCAATATTTCATCCATGTAATCATTTTTCTCCAGTGGTGATCATCCAAATGGATGATGTTAGGCTATGGGTAAGAGAGTACCGGAGGGCACCTATCTCAAAAGGGCTACAGGGAAGAGTGCTGGAAAGAGACAAATCTTATTTTCTGTGTCCAAGATACTGTTTTTATAATATCTGTTAAAAAACAGAATTGGTTGCCTTCAGATTTCCTGAAGAGACACTTTTCCTGGCTGTCTTTCTGCACGCAATGCAAATAGCGCTCTGCAGATCTCCAGTCAGACGTGCAGGGCAGGTATTATTAGCACGCAAACTCTCAGGGATTTTGAAAGGCCCTTTCCATACGGAACGCAAAAAAAGAAAAGGTAAGTATTTCAGGAAAGGGATGAAGTGATTCATTCACAGTTATAGAACAGAAGGGTCAGGCTGGTGCTTTCATCTTGCTTATACTGCTGCTAGCATGAGCCTCAATTCCCATGCTGCAGGCACCGGGCAGTCCTCATTGCCCCCCAGGCACAGCAGGAGTTCCTGACAGGGCCAACACAAAGCCAGCACAGCACTGCTTCAGCAGCTGAGTAGCATGGTACCATTGCCTCCATACTAACTCAGCTGCCTCAATGCTACGTCAGTTGCCCTTATGGAGGAATTTCTCTGCACTCACGACCCTGCTTGGCCTGCTGGATACAAGTGTGAGATGCACTCAGGAGCAGGGAAGGAGGCTTGTGCTCCAAGATGGCTCTGAAGCAGTAGGTGGGACCAACACCATTGAGACATTTTGCTTTCAGGTAAGCCTGATGCCTCAGAAAAGAGCCAGAAATGCCTTGATCAGCTCTGGGCACTGTCCCTGCTTACATACGGAGCTGAGCATTTCAAGTTATGGGGCAATTTCTGTCAGCAGCTCTGGTAGCAGAACATGGCTAGAGCAGAACCAGAACGTGAGGCAGAAATACTCAGACAAAATCTTGAATTGCTTAAAGTCACCCAGTGGCAGCTGTGGGACTGTCAGAGAGCCCAGATCTCGGCCTGGCATGCAGCAAAGTCATACGGGACTTCGTGTGACTCTTGATGTTCACTCCAACACTTCAAGCCTATACTTATATGTCACCCAGACAGTATCAGGTGACTTGTGATTGTATTATGTTGGCTGGTGAAGTCATTCATCCTTGCACATTTATTTTAGTTTTTTCCTGCTTTCTCTGACACACCACTAACAAGGCGTTTCAGTATTGCTGGGGGGTGACAGAGACTGTGTCTCCGTAACTTTCCTCACTTTTAAAGTGAGAGGAAGGGTAACCATGATGACCCACGTGAGCACTGTTTCCTTGGGCTGGCATTAACTCTGCAACAGGTAAACTCAATGGGATTTGATTAACAAAGAGCCAAAGAGTATGAATAAAATGAATGCCAGCCAAAATGTGGAATGTGGATCCCATCAGACTAACCTGACTGCTGTTCTTTACTGAGGTTCGATTGAAAAAGTTTGGTTGAACAGATACAATATACGTGGACTCCTGAAGGGCTTTTAACTACCATGTGTTACCTGACTGCAAAAACAGCAACATACAACATCAGTAGACTATAGCACACATTCATTAAGAAACTGCTGCTGACATCTCTAGTGTTTGTCACTGGGGGAATTATCCTGAATAAATGTATTTCTAGCAAGTTTCTACAGGGACTGATAGCAGTCTCAGTAACATTCATCAGTTCTAACCAGGATCAGGAAGTTAATTAAAAAAAACCAAAAATACTATGGATAATTCAAAAATTTGTGAACCAGCAAACAGCGGGAAAAGTAGTGTATCCAAAGCAACCTGGATCATGCAGTAAATTAATACAGCCAAAGACAAAGTGGGTATGTGTAAGAAGAAATGTAGGGAGAAGCTGCCTTCTGGGAAACGAAGAGACTATTCCTCCTTCAGTCAGGCAGATATGAGCATATTGTACATATTTCCAGTGCCCAAACTTTAAAGAAATGAGCAGAGGGGAGAAAAGAGCTACAAAGAAGGATCCAATATGTGCTGGTAGCTTTAAATAGCTCTGTCTGCTTTAGGTCATCTAAAGATGAAAATTAAGCCAGCTTTCAATTTCTAAGCACCTTCATCTGGAAAAAGTACTTCGTGGTACACATCACTTGATTTAGCAGAGCAAAGCATACAAGTTTGGATGGAAGCTGATTTCAGATAGCCAAGTAGGGAATGAGGCACACACTTTTACCCATATGAGTAACTGCTGGAGTCAGTCATTGAGGAAAGAGGCAGAGCCACTTGTCTACAGATCAGCACTGGTGGCTTTCTGGGATGTTACTTCCATAAATGTTATGCTTTAATCAAAGTAAAAAAGAAAGTGGGTTCAATACAAGTCACTGACTGAAAGTTGGCAGGTCAAATTATAGATCCTAACAGAAATCCAACTGATTTCTGATCTCATGTTTCTAAAACTAAAATTCAGCAGGAGCTAAAGTTCACGCAACGCCATCACACAGTGTTTCCATGTGATGTACAAACCACTACTAAATCCAGCAAGAGCATATGAGTGACTCCAGATTTTGGGAGTGGTATGGGGAAGTATTCTAAATGTTGAGTTTCCTCTACTCTGAACAATGTTGGTTATGTGATTTGCTTGTACCACCAAGGGACCAATACATAAAGGAAAACACAATGCAAATAATTAATGATAACTGGGGAGAATCATGACAATGAAAGCTTCTTTCCTGATTGCTTTTTGGTCAGATTTTGAGACTAAGTATTCAGGATGCTGCCTTCTTCCTTTCTGCACAGTTAGCAGCTTTGGAGTATTTTCTTTCTTGCAGTCTGTGCTGAGGTATTGGTACCTTCCTGCCAGTTAGAGATCTGTTTAACGAACTTTGCATGCATCTACTCCTAGCACTGCAAAGTTTAGTAAGCAAGGCTGTACCTCCCTAGCATTCAGAGATGCGCTGGAAAAAAAAGTATGGTGTACATGTATTTTCTTCGATAACTTCTAATTGCTTTAAGTATTACTTGAGGTGCATTTTCGCTTGTCCTTCAAGTTTAAAGGATGCGGGCTTAAGATACTTTGTTCTCATCTGATCCCACTCTTCAAGTATCTCAATGCATCTTAATAGTGAGCAGTCTAAAGAGTCTAACATTTAAAGAGATATGAAAAGGTTTTCACAGACAATTCTATTGGATGAGGTTATTCTGTCTGCTTTCTTTCCTCCAGTGTTGCACTGAAGAAGTTGCTAAGTCTTTTGTTCCCTGGGTTTTATTGGAAGGTGAATGGGGGGAGATATATCTATACCTCTCACAGAACTAAGAGCCACTTAAGAGATACTGTTCAATACAAAAGCTGAACTCATTTTGTTAAAGGTAAGGATAAAACTTTGAATAGCTTCATTAAGTAACCAAATCAGGAGCCCCCAAGGGGAATTAGATCCATAAGCTGCAACATTACTTAGAGAACAACACAGGCAATTAGGTATAAAAGCATATATTTGAAATTACCATGATAAACCACCTGATGCTTGGAATTTGGAATTACAAGCATATCCCATCCTGAACACTGCTCATCAGTCTAGAATTCACAGTTCACACGAATAAGTAACAGCAGATATTTTTCAGTGGGCATAGCTATAGGAATTTAGGATAGAGACAAATGCCAGTGTTTTATAACTATGACTGCAAACTTAAAAAAAAAAACCAACTAGAATGTAAAACAGTTTATCACCTCAACTACTTCTATCACTAACTGAAAATATTATATAGTAGGGGATTGTTTACCTGGAATGCTCTCCAGTTTTCTACGAAGCTCCTCATTTTCTTGTTGCAATGAAATTACCTCCTGTTCAAGCTCTTGACATCGAGGGCAGTAACCTTCCTCTTCCTCCTCCTCTTCCTCCTCCGGAAGCGTAGAAGATGATGGGTGACCATGAGATTCAGAAGTTGCTGGAGATGTCCATCCACCTAAAGTGTGTACTGGAGAGGTTGAAAGTGGATCCACATCTGCCAAATGGCTAAAATCATTTACTGATGAGGTGTTCTGAGAAGGGAAGCTCCCAGAAAGCAAATAGTTCTGAAGCGAATCAGTAAAAACTCTCAGAAAGGCTGAGGTTTGTTGTTTCTTTTGCATATACTGCATCTCTATGTCTAAAATGTCTGACGTCTGACTATGGACCATTTTTCCAAGCTGACATTGCTCTTGTCTTTCACTATAATTTGGGTTTTCCTGCTTTATACAAGAAATCATTGACTGAGAGTGATTGTTGTCCAGTAGTTTTCCACCACAATTTAAAAGACTTAGAACCCGGCTGCATTGTTGGGCAAAGGCATCCAGAATCATTCGACTCTCTGAAACAAAAAAAAAAGATGAATCACAACAACCTAACGCAAAAAGTTATGCCAGGCAGCAGCAGCTAGATGAATGTATGCAACCATTTACAGTAGCAGGCATTTTATTTCTGAACATATTAAAATTATGGCTTCTGCTTTAATACTTCTGCAACACTGCGATTTAAAACAATCCTGACTTTGCTTCTATTTTGAGAGTGCCCTTGTGCCCTTGCTGTTAACCAGAAAAGCACTGTGATGATAGTCAGTGCTTAGTGCCATGTTCTTTCAGAGAGATTAAGACAGAGAAATGGGGAAAAAATACAAATTCCATTCAATTTGCCACAATAAAAGTTCACGGGAGTATTTCTTTTGAAGCAGATTTCAAGCAGTAGTGAGCATTGCCTGTACCTATCTGAAGGACTTTGTGCTACACCTTCCTCCTATTCCCTGCTCCTCTCCAACAAGGCTTCCAAGCTTCAGTTTTTCTCCCCTTCACTTTTGCCGCACTTACCTGACATTGGGCATAGGCCACTTGATGAGACCCACTCCAATTACATGGTCTTTAATGGCTCCTTTTGTTTTAGCTTCCAAGGAGGTCCAGAAAAGATTCGGGAGCAATGCTTTCTGTTGTGACTGCCCACAAAGTTGTGGCCATGCTGCTATCTCACAGCAGATAAAAAGGGCTGAGCAGTTTCTGGAAGCAAGGAAGCATGCCAGGCCACAAACACCTGGACCTGCCTCTAATGATAGGAGGAGCAAAATACACCACTACAGGATGGCTTATTTCTGCAGGATCTGTGTGTGCAAAGTCAAGCAGCTATAACAGTGCCTGCACTAAATGCAAATGGCCAATGTGTTTGGCTCTGATTTATGGTATGACCTGCTACTTTCCCTGATATCAGTGTCTTTAAAAAAATTATTTACAGCTTATAGCCGAGTTCCTCTAGGCATCTGAAAGATGTAACTAACATTTTGCAGGAAATAAAAAAAGTGGTAGATTTAAGCACTGCCAAATTTGGAGAGCTCTTCTCAGACAGGCTTGACTTTTAGTAAGTGACAAACGCATTCACTTTTGAAAAGGCAACCTGCTACAGATGTATGGAACTAAGCACCCCAAACCTTCACTTAACTTAACCTCGTCACTAGAGATGAAAACCACAGCCTCGTCATGCTGATAACATGTAAAGACCAGAAACTTCGGGAATTCAGTTCTTTAAGAGATGGTACTTTTCACAGTACTTCTCCATGACCCTGGAGTTTTGTTTGCTGGTGGAAAATTACATCATCCTGAGGTTAGAACTGCTATCCTGCAGAATATCTGAAATGACACTAATTTGGAATTTTACCATCCTCCAGCCGTCAATAAGGAAGAAAGAACTAAGGCAGCATACAAATGGAGTAGACCTCACTGACACACAACCCAAGGGTGTCATCTCCTGAGGACTCACAGGTAAGAAGAGAAGCATGAGGAAGACAGAAGGGAACATACAGTGCAGTGTTCTGAGATGGCTGGGAACAAGACGAGAGCATATCAGCACGTGAAGAACAGGGGGCTCTGAGACAGCTCTGAGCAGCCCCACAATCTGTACCAGCAACTCACATCACACCCTCACTTTGAGTTCTGACCAAGCAGGACAGATCCCTCCGACACATCTTTCTGTCGTCAAAAATGCTTGGGTGCTTGGTAGCCTCTATACCCACTGTCACTTCCAAAAGCAAGGAGTCCTGGTGACACTGCAGCTTTCTAACTGGTACCTACAGACAAGAAAGGAAATCGTGAAACTAAAATACCACTAACACTCTCAACTTGTGCTTTCTTTGCCTTATGTCTTTACTTCACATATTTTCCCTTTAAAAATACGAGAGGATATTGATTGGAACTTTGCAATCCTTCTACAGAGCAGTTTTTCATTCATTTTAATCCTATAATCCGATTCCAGACCTGAAGTCATATTTACTGTTTGTATTTTAATCATTATGGTCCCTGTTGACAAAACAGTTACTCAGTTTTTTTGCATATCTTTCTTGCAAGGGGACGAAAAATGAATGAAACAACTGAAAAGGGATTAGATTTGCATAGGAGACGCTATTCCAGTATTATGGCTTCTGCTAAAACACGGCCAGGAGTAACCTGCCATTTCAAATACCAGTTCTGAAGAACACTTTAATAAATACTGCCATCAGTAAAGATAAAATTAGTGATTAGTTTTGTTGTAAAAATGAATGCGTTAACGCATTCACTGTGATAATGGCTTAAAACGTAGCTGAAATTTCATACAGAAATGACAGCATTGATTTAATCTTCAGTTCAGTATCAGATCTACTACAAAGACACAATAACAGCAATTACAGTCTTTTTTCTTAGCTTTAACCCATACCCAAGGATGTAAAAAATGAAAGCTGTAATGGTGAGGCTATTACAAAACGTGAGCACAAGGATTTGCAAATGCCTTCTGCCAGTGCCACTGGGCAGTGACAGTGAGAGATGCCCTCAGCACACAACCCTGGCTCCATGTTGAACCACGTACCACTGCAAAGTACACCACTAATACTACGTGTACCCACAGTCTGAACAACCCTGAGTGAGAATGGCAACTACAGTTATTCCTTGTGATGGAAAGAAAAATAAAAACAAATGCTGCCTATTTAGCATTTATTACAGAGCTTGGTATTCCAGCTTTTGCAGGGTGACTGTAATTAGAAACGCAAGCAGCGTGCAATGTCTAATCAGTAATAAATGACAAAAAAATTGTTTTTATGTGAATACTACCGGATAATCACAGATCTATGATTCTTAATTGATTTAATGTAACGTATGTATTTTCTAAGAAAGAAGGATTCTGCTGAAATGACTGCACCAGACTGAAATAAACTACTTACTGAAACTGTATTGTGACACTCCTCTTCCTTATTACGATGCTCACCAACCATGTAATTCTAATGTGTCAGACCCTGCAGTCTTCAGTCTCACAGAACTTCTATTGACTTCAGCTCCACTTCTGCCTGGAGGTGGACTTGCCACATTAGGCCCATAAAGTGCTAACAGGAGATGATTAACTCACCAGAAGTGTAAGCAGTTCTAAATGGACTATTTCTCTGAGAATGCAAGCAGCCAGCTGACAACAATACACGTGGCAAATGAGGGACCAACTCCCAGATACAGTTCTTCATTTTCACCTCTTTTTCTCATTGATACTATTTTTTTTTTAATTATTATTTTTTTATATATTTTTTTTTTTGTCTCTGCAGCTGCCAGACTGAAGACAAGGGTTTAGTAAGAGCAATCGCATGAAACTCAACCTGATGACCTATGGCAATGCATTAGAAAAGCTGTCTGGAAAGGCTGGTGGGTACTACATCAGATTTTTCTACACCTGAGGATCTTTTCAATTCTTAAACCAGACAGCTTTATTAATAGGACACTGTCCTGGATCTCAACAAATCCGTATTCAATTGTTGGCTTTTCCATGGTTTCCTCTGTGACGTCAGGTGGATGGTATAAAAAGATGTCTTTACTGAGCTACTGAGAGGGGCCAAATGCCACACATTCTCCCCGTGGGGAATGTACCCATTCATATTTGATCTTCAATAAGATTTGAAGTTTCGGTTTCAATAATCTCACTCTTCACTTTGCAGTGTTTCAGATTTTTATCTCTTGATTTGTTGAATAACTGTATTCTATTACTTAAGGTCCTGGGGTAGCAGCTCTGTATCCCCAAATGGCTTTGTCCTTGTATACAAATCTTTTCATCACATGTTTAGACAAGAACATGGCTGCAAATGCCTGAGTAGAAACTGGGAGCATGTGACACCCTGACCAAGGGATGCTTTTGTGAGCATTTTACATGAAGATCACTGAGACACTCCAGCACAACTGATCTATCCACTCCACATAAGTATTTCCAACTTCTTGCTTAAGGCCAAATTGATGCTCTTCACCTTCTCTATTCAAATATATACATATATAATTACATACATAGCCTGGACACGATAGAAATTGCTTAATTAGTCTTGTTAAGCATGCCAGGTCTTTAGCACTGAACTACTGCCTCTATGACAGCTCTGCTTGTCTTGCTTTCCACTTACACACTTCTTAAATTTCAAGGCACATTGTAAGGTCTACATCATGCTTTCCTATGGAAAAAAAGTTTCTTTTGGAGCCCATCATGCTGTTCAATGCAAACAATAATAAAAATAAAAAATACACATTGTTTCCATACCAAGAAAATATTCCAAATACTAAACTAATAAAGAATTGACACTCCAAAGGAGAAAACAAGTGTCTGCCCACATTTTGAATGTACCAGTGTGGCTTATACTGCAGCAGTAATAGCAAGCACCGCTCACCTGAGAAAAGGGGAGGTTTGTGTTTGCAGCACAGCTTCCCATTTCTCACAGTAAGACGACATTTCTCAAGCTGAAGCCTTCCCTGAAAGGTGGGGTCCCAAGCTGGACCTTCCCTCGCAATGAGACAGGGTGGAGAACACCTGCTCTGCTCTTCATCCTTCCCACAGCTCTCTCCCTGTTGCTGTTTTGGAGCCCAGGCCAGGGCAGTCTCTTAGTCCTGGCAGGAGCTCTGAACACTGGCACATGCTTGAAAACATGGAGGCATCCTTACTCTTCCCCTTTGGCTGTGTTATAGGTGCCCACTCTCAAAACGAGACTTGGTGCTCTGAATCTATAAATGCCAGAAACATCGTGCCTAAAGATTAAGAACCAGCTGTATCAAGTGTTTAAGCTGCCAGACCAGACTAAGACATACCAGGAATGACACTTTACCAGTCAGTTTACATTCTGTTGCCTACACATATGAAATGCCAACAGAAAGCAGGAAACCCCTGAAACAGGTGTTGCTGTAGAACTGCAGCTCTCTCCCAGTTCATTCCAGTAAGCACCTGCAAAACACTGCAGATAACCTAAGGGGGAAAATCCTGGAAGCCAGGGTAAGGACTGCCTGCCCTCTGCAGAATAACAGCACACAGCTCAGATTGTGGTGACAACTCACACAGAACTCCTCTCCTACACACTGTGGCATGTTTGCTTTCTCCTATTTTGTCTGTTCTACTTGGTAGCAGCCTCAGCTGTGAGAAAGGTATGTTGGGATCAGGAAGTGTGCCTGACGTGCAGGTGATGAGGTCTGCAAAGCACAAGCAGCCACTCCTCGGTCATCCTCTCTTGCATAGACCCAGCTCAGTGACAAACTCTGGAGCTCGCTCAGGCTCCTGGTTCCTACAGCCACAGAGGCAGGAGGAAGTCCAAACTTCTGCTCACCAAAGCCCAGAGAGCTCTGCTGCAAATATGGCCTCATCTGTCACCTACCAGGCAGCCGAATGTCTTCGTGGCGTGATCTGCTTCTGTGAAGAAATGCAGGTGTCACATTTATCAGCAGTGTTTTGATTGAGGGCCACAAATATGCTGAAATAACAGCATTTGGGCATCTAAATAACAGGAAGTTTCAAGAAAAAAAATCCAACATGACCTTCGGCCACGGATTACAGGACCATGCGTCAAAGCAGAGAATTTTCATACTCATCTATTAAACTTTTTTTGGTAAAGTACGTGAATTATTTGTTACAAGAGGTGATAAATCCATCCCACGTGTGGCAGCTTCGGAGTGAAACACAGGCCTTAACACACAGCCATATATTCTATTAACCAGCACATCTCCCTGTTCGGTAAAGAAATGTCATCGCATTCGTTACAAAGGCAAACAGCAACATAGCAAAACAGGATCCAATTTTTCTAAATAAATAAATCAATGATGTGTCAAAAATTAACAGATGAGTTAATATACCCGATGTTATCAAAACCAGATGGTGCTTCATAATATTCATCCTGTTCAGTCAAACCCTGAATGTATTCTGGACCATCAGTATATAAAATAGGATGCTGCTATTTGTGATGGCAAACAAAAGCAATCATGCCTGCCAAGCACATACTATAACAGGCAGCATTTCAGCTCTGCTAGACAGAAAGTAATTAGAATGCTTTTAATGTCCAAAAGAATGATGCTGATAGGCTGCCACAGATGTGTAGATTTATGAATATTTATATGGCGGTTTATAGCTGACACTTTTATCAGTTGAAGAAGATAAAATATCTGCCTGACTCAAAAGCTTGACAGTCAGGTTAATAAAATCTCATTAAAGAGAATGACCTATGCAATTATATAGGATTTATTGTAATTCATTTTTGATTGTACTCTGCTTAAAGATGCAATTTCCCATTTCCTGATGCCAAATTTAGGTTGCATATCAAGATCTACGTGGTTTTTAACTCCGAGCCATCGCCAGAAGAAAGATACGCGTTCAGCATCTCGCTATCTTACACCTCGCAGGAAAAAATATTAGATATTTTCATCTCCGTTCCAAACGGCGCTCCGCGAAAGCGGCGCGGGGAAGCGGCCCATCTATTGCCCCCGTTACGCCCCCACCCCGTTCCCAGCCGGCAGCCCAAAGCGGCGGACGGCCGCGGGCTCGGGGGGGCGCCGGCCCCGCCGAGCCGGAGCGGCTCCGGGAGAACCCCGACGGGAAGCGCCGAGCCGCGCCGCCCTCTCCGCAGCCCTCGCCCCGCGGCCGCCCCCACCCCCGGCGGTGCCGGCCCGCTCCGCCCGCAACTTTCCCGGGAGCGCCGGGACGCGGAGGGCGGCCCACCCCGCGGGGCCCCGCGCCTCCGCCCCGCCGCGAAGTGCCCCGCGAAGTTGCGCGGGGAGGCGCGGAGTTGCGGTACCTGCGCTCAGCTCCGCGCCGCCGCCCGCGGGGCAGGGGCCGTAGCGGCCCGAGGAGCTGGGGGCCGGCGGCGGCGGGCGGGGGTGGCCCTGGGCGGCGGCGGGGCGGGCGGGGAAGGGGCCGTGCGCGTAGGGCAGCGGCTCGGCGGCGGGCGGGAAGGGCTGCCCCGCCGCGCGCCCGCGGGGCACCTCCACCATGCCGGCTCTCTCGTAGCGCTTGGCCAGCGCCGCCCGCTTGCCGGGGAAGGTCTTGAGGACGCTGTAGGGACCCCGCTGCTTGTAGATTTTGGGGGTGCTGGGCCCCTCCTCCGCCGGCTGCATCTCCTCCTCCATCCTCCGCTTCCTCCTCCCCCGGCCCGGCGCGGCCCCGCTCCGGGGCTGTGGCCGCCGCCGCCGCGGCTCGTCTCTGTGGCACGGCGGAGCCCCGGCGCGGCGGGGCGCCGGCCTGATTGACAGGCGGCCGCGCCAATGCCTGGAGGGAGACGGGCGGCGACCGCCGAGTGTTTGGGGTAATCTCTGCTAATGGCAACGGGGCGGGGAGGCGGGCCCTGGCGGGGCCGCCGCCGCCCCGCTCGCCGCCGGCGGGGGCAGGTGAGCCGCGGGAGCCGAGCGGCGGCGCGGAGCGCCCTCCCGGCACGGCGCGGCCCCGCGGAGCCGCCGCCAAACTTTGGCGCCCTCGGGCTGGGCGCCCGCCTGCCCGCTGCGGGGCGGCGCGGGGATAAAAGTGTTGGGAGTGCGGGACCCGTCAGAGTTGATTAGGAAGCAGAGGACATTTTCTTTCTCATTATGCAAAAAGCGCTTCGTGGCGAAATAAAAAGCGGGTCCGCCGTAATTCATGCGTGTCAGATTTCCATGAATCTGGGAGATTAATCGCGTTTAGCGTGATTTGCACCGTGCCCTCCCCGCCACCCGAACCCGTCTGTTCGGTGCAAAGTGCTGCACCGAGCTGCGCCCGTCCCTCTGCCCGCCCGGAGCCTTCCAGGGCAGTTCGGAAATAATGAAATGCCGCTGAGAGACAGCTTGAGAATGAGATGCCATCGAGAGACGTCTCTGAGAAATGGAGGAGATCTGGGGAGATGGAGACAGCTGAAGCTGAGTGATACGTTGGAGAAAAATAAACGATAACAAACCGCTCGCTCTCCCCATTCTTTTCAGCGAGGCAATTTGATATTTTGCATTAACATTTCCCTTCTCCTGTCCCACTTCTCCCCTGCTTTTGCTGCTGTAATTTATCAGGATTACAATAAGCCCTCTGGCTTTGGGAAGCAAAATTACAGAACACCTTAGTTCTATTTAAGTCGTGGCGGTGGGAAATCATCCTTCTGCCATCGCGGGGTTCGGCTGCGTGCTGCGGTCATCGCTCTCTGCTCCTGTGGTGTTTGTTCAGCGGAGCCGCGCTCGCTGGGAAGGGCAGCAGCCTCTCTCTGTGTGACCGACCCCGGGCTCACGGCCCCCTCCTGCGGCATTCTGTGGGCCGGGTCCCGTTCCCCGCGGGGCACATGGGAGCAGGGCGGCTCCGGGTTCTGATTTTTTGACTAGTCGGGTAAATCGATTTCTTGTAGCAGCCAAAAGCCTCTAAATAAAGGCTAGTGTAATAGAAATCGCTGTTTTACTTAAGAAAATCAATCGTAAGTCTTTGTTTTCCAGCCGACTCCTTGATCGCCTGCGCTTTAAAGAAAATATTGTACTGTAATGCAAAAGAGAGAATGGAAATAACCAGGAGAGGAACTGTGCTTCCACTTGGAAATGAGACATTGAGGGGATGAGCTTCAATACCTGGCATTGGCCACTGCTGTAGGAGACCCCACTACATTGAAATAAACAGCTCCAAGTTAACTGCTCAGGTATCAGCTGCAATTCTGGGAGCTCACTGTTGCTTGGCACTGCCCCTGCTCCTAGTGGAAGGAAACAACCCTGTCTTCGATGGGCCTCCTGCAAGCAGGGAGAGAAGCAGGGCAGTGTGCTCTTTCCTCCTGCTAGGATGCCTGTAGCCCCCCACCCGCTTTAATTCAGGGCTGGAGCCACATGGACACGAAGGGAGAAGGCCATGTGGGGATAACAAGGTGTGAAGACTCCTGCAGCTGAGCCAAACCTTGTGGGGTACCCCTTGTTGGGGAACAGAGCTTTCCTCAAAGCTCTGAACAGGCACGTGGGCACTCTGCAAGTGGGCTGATGTTATTTTACCCATTTATTTCTGTATTGTAGTCCCATTTCAGCTGCACACTGGATTAAAACAACACATTGCCCTCACCTTGATCATCCTCCAAAATAGCCTTAGCTGATACCAGCAGCTTGTTTTGAGAAAGTTAACACCTTTGTTTCCCTCCCCATCCCCTGAGTGAAAGAATTCCCCTTAACATCTAATCTAAATCTCATCTCTTTTAGTTTAAAGCCATTTCCCCTTGTCCTGTCACAATCACACTGTGTAAAAAGTCAGTCTCCCTTCTGCTTATAAGCTCCATTTAGGAGCTGGAAGGCTGCAATGAGATGTCCCCAGAGCTTTCTCTCCTCCAGTCTGAACATCCCCATCACTCTCAGCCTAGGAGAAGTGCCCTCTTATGATCTTCTTGGCCCTCCTCTGGACACTCTTAGACGGAACAGCTGCCTGGAGAAGCTGTAGATGCCCTGTCCTGGAGGCTTTCAAGGCCAGGTTAGATGGGGCCCTGGGCAGCCTCATCTAGTGGGTGGCAGCCCTGCTTATGGCAGGGGGTTGGAACTGATGGGCTGTAAGGTCCCTTCCAATTCAAGCCATTCTATGATTCCCTCAGGCTGTGCTATGCTTGGGGTTCGATCCTGACATGATGGTTGCATCTTTCCCTATCTGCTTACTGGTGTGAATTTCCATTTTTAGGGGTTTGAGACCTGTAACGGGATTATTGCAGAGTACTCTGAGTGAGTGGAGAAAGGATGGGAAGTAGCTGGCCCTCAAGAAATAATAAAAAAAAGCTAATCAAAACAAAGACAAAGGATGCAATGAAAAATAAGAAACCCGGTGTTGCTGCAGAAAATGCTCTCCTGCTCCTAGAAATCACTGCGAAGAGAATATTTGTCAGTATATAGAAAAATACCCCATCCAGACACAGGCCATCAATCACTGGGCATGCCTGTGTGAAGGTATTGCGAGGTGCTCAAAGAACAGAAGCGTGATCCATCTCTATCTGCCGAGCAGGGCTAAATCTCATGCCGCTTATTCGTGGGAGCCGCGCTTCAGTGCTGGAGTGAGCCTGCAGGATTTGGCCATGAGCTGCCAATATCGCTCTGTGCACTTGGAGTGCACGATGAGAGCTGAGATTGGCAACTCTCCCCTGTAATCTAAAGCACTCTGCAAGCAGGCTGGCCGTAATTTGCTGCCCTAAACATTTAACCCTAGCTAGTTAATTTAAGCTTAGCTCAGTTGCTCATGTTTATGGATAAAGAAACAAAAGAGAGAGCATCAAAAGGAAAAAATGACTGTGGAATTCAATATTTCAGCAGCTGTTGATAGGTAAATGTTATTGAAGTGTGGCATTCAAAACCGAAGGCCTGCATTTATGATAATGAGCCTAACAAGGAAATGAGATTGACACAGCAATTCTCTGTTTTTGTTGTCCCCTGAGGTTAGAGATTATGCAGTGCGTGGTTCTGTTTTTAGCCTCTTTGGTGATTCCAGCTGTGAGAGACAGCACTGTGCACATTTGTCAAGGTTGTGCTTCAGTTGGGTGACTCGGGAGCTTGAGGGGAACATGGACTGCTGGCCTCACCTCACCTCGAGCCCACATCCCATATGAAGAGCCAGCAGCCCCTCCATGGGCCGGCCATCCCCCGTCTCCTGTTAGGCTTGCTCAGTCCTTTGTGAAATGCTTTGAAATAATTGAAATATATCTATTACTGCGACATTGTGTTTTGAGAATTACTGGAATGTTTCCCAATGACATTAATTGGTTTAAAAATATTTTTCTTTTTCTAATTAGTGCAAGATTGATGAGCGGTGGAAAGGGCATTTATACAGGCAGACACATATTTCCATGCTACATTCGTGTCTTAATAAAATGGTAGCTAACTGGATTCTAGTGCTGAGTAAATATTGGCGAGACAGAAAATACTGTCTACCTTCAGGAGGAGGAAATATCCAGTGTTTTAAATGGGATTGTATTGTGTGAGGAAAAAAAAAAAAGAACTGGTCTCCCTGAGGACTGGAAAATGGATAAATGAATTATTTAAAAATAGTTAAAGGACACACAGGAAAAAGTAATGGCTTTGATACCCAATGTAGGAAAAATTATTAATATTTTAAGGGATCAATTGTGGACACATGGAAAAGCTCATTTTAATTAAAGATCGCTTGCATAGAGTGATTTGAAGAAGAGAAGAATTGTATAGTGTACTTGTTGCTTAGAATTTCTTAGAAATATATCCTGGATAAAACTGATGATATAACACGTTCATAACTTCAGGCTGCCCCGTTGGGCTGGTTCTGAATATCTTCAACTCCCTGGGACATTCATTCCCAGGGAGACCTCATTGCAGCCTTCCAGTACTTAAAGGGGGCTTATAAACATGAAGGACATCAACTTTTTAAACAGGTAGATACAGATAGAACAAGGGAGAATGTTTTTATACTAAAAGAGAGAAGAAGGTTAAATGTCAGGAGAAAAATGTCCACTGAGAAGGTGGTGAGGCACTGGCACAGGTTGCCCAGAGAAGCTGTGGCAACCTAGAGGTGTTCAAGGTCAGGTTGGATGGGGCCCTGGGCAGCCTGATCTGGTTCCTGATTTAGTGGCTGGCAACCCTGACCATGACAGGGGGTTGGAACTAGATGATCTTTGAGGCACCTTCCAATCAGAGTTGTTCTATGATTCTATGATATTCTCTTGTGTAGGCTTGGTGCTTGCATGTTGGTCAGCTTGTGATTGCTCTGTAATATTTTGGCCTTGCCTTGCAGTGCTTGAGGTTTTGGAAGCACCTCTGAAGGTGTGACTGCTGTGGGCTGACAGAGCTGATGCTCTGCAGGTTGGGATCACACTGCTTTTCCAAACCTATCCATTGCCCCAGAATGGGGCTATAAAAGTAGGGCTCCGTAGGAGCTGAGGGGCAGGAGACCATCCCTGCATTCACCTTCATCCCTGTTCCATTCTCAAGCAACCCCTAAACCTTACATTAAACCGTGACAAATTAACAGCTCATTCTTAGAAGCGCGGTTCAGACACTTCACGGACATGAAATAAAAGGCTTCTTCCACATTAATAATCTTGTAACAGTAGCACTGGTAATCCTTTGGGAAACCCAAAAAGCTGTCCTCAGGGGCAAAATCATTACTTATAGTCCAGAAGAGCAGAAAGCAATGGACAAAACCGGGAATCTCCTGAGATCTCTCAATTATGCGGTGCAAAATCAAAATGATTCCATTGGGAGAGGTGCTAAAATCTTCAGAGCAAAAACTATACTGAGTGCCACACTGAAAGAAGTGGGAAGAAAAAAAAAGAAAAAAAAAAAGTTAACAGTACAAAAAGGCAAAATTTTTTGGAAATAAGGCCAGAAAACTGCTGTGGTCTCAGGCAAGAAGAAATTCTGTCACCTGCAAGTACTGTGTGCCTGGGAACATGTCCATCACAAGCTGAATCTGCTAAGGGGAAAACAGAAAGGTGAAGCCATGTTTGCTTAAAGGCAACGTACAGATGTGTTTGCAGAGGCTGAAATTCACCTGATGCATCACCCACCTCTGCACACAGATGTTTCAACAAAAAACATTCAGAGGGGATCTCTGAACAGCATTCCAAATAAATGGCATCCTGAATAAATGCATGTTTCCACTTGCTTAAATGCAAAGAGTCTCAAATAAAATTGATGTTATGTCTGTGGTTGTCTCAGATCGTACTACGATAATACTCTGAGCTATATCAGCTTTGCTTTTGTGATTGCTATATCATGGCACTCTTTGTGTCTTAGTCATTATTCAGAATCCTCGTTACTGTGTTTGTGTTTCTTTGCTATATGACAATGGGTTTAAGTCTTAAATTGGGAGGGACCCTCACCCATCAATGTCAAGAGAGCAGTGACAGTTAATTTTAGCTAATGATCTGTTCCCAAATCTCTTAGTTTATAGCTCAGGAAATCTTATGCCACCTACCATCCCTGGAAATGTCTGCTGGTTTTGGTGCTGATTCTACCAGCCTTACTAAGAGTAAAGAAGATCAGAATTTAGGTCATTTACAGTATCTTAATCTGGACTAACATTTAAAAATTTATGAAAATCTTCCACCCAGCTAGTAGGAGAGTGGCTCTTGAAGAAAGACAGTGTGTCTTGCTCTCCCTCCACAAACATCCATTTCACTTACACAGGATTTAGCTTGTTAAGGAAAAAAGGGTTGTGAGTGTTGGTTTTTTGTTTTTTTTGGGGGGTAGGGGGTGGAGGGGTTTGATCTCTGTGTGATTCTCCAATCCCTTTGATTTTTTATTACATTATTTCATATTCTTTTAGTGGGGTAAAAATCCTCAGCTCTATTAATGATGGAGGAAACCATGCTTTCCAAAGTAAGGGCTTTAGTTTGCCTAGTTTTCATGTTCAGATCATATATATATCTGAAAGCAAGAAACCGTGGCCCCTGAAAAGCAGTATAACAAGAAAGCTGCCCAGATTTTAAAGAAAGTACATTGCACAACCACATCTGGGCAAAGTATGAATACAGGTATGCCCTTTCTTGCTTTACAATTTATTGCAGACACATTTAGGAAAACAGAAAACTAAATATTAAAATCTGACACACGCAGAGTTAGGAATTTAGAAGTTTGTCTACATAGGCATCTCATTAAAAATGCAAATGAGGCTGGCTTCTGTGAGTCACTGACCTGAGATCAAGCTTCCTGAAGACAGGCGATTTCCTCCCTCCTCGGAAGAAAGAAAAAAAGCATGGGGAGCTTTTATTCACCTGGATGAAGCACAAAAAATTGTGTAAGAGCTATTTATAAATATGTATGAATAAATATTTAATGATATATATGCTGAACAGTTGAACTGTTGTTCAGCAAATACATAATTTGTTAATTTTGCCTGCTTCTACTGAATAATTTATTCATCAGATCAGCTTTTTTAATATTCACTAGATGATCGTCTGATCAAATCCTGTTAGCTGAATGTGTTATTTGATTTTTTTTGCCCTTTTCAAAAATCACTTAGTTTATTGGAAGAACATTGCTGTGATTTATTAGAGGTATATTCCATCCAGTCCATGGTGACATTCTTCAAGAATAACCTCTGAAGACAGTAGATTTCTTGCTCCTGTCATACGATATTAACCTTTTGTAATCCTGACGTGTATTAGATATCTTTGGCCAGGTAAATAAAGCCTCGTGTCCAACTGCACACTTCTGTGTCTCACATCCATGACAACATGTATATGATGTGGTTTATTCTTTGTTGACTGAATATTGAATTATTTCGATTAGCTACATCAATCAGTCCTGCATTCTCGTTCATCCAAGTGTCCCTACAGTTCACTCAGCGATGCATCTCTGCAAAGGATTTCTTCTAACTCCTAGCATTGTCATGTAGCTTCAGAAAGACCCTGACATTGCAGTGCAGAACAAGATGCAGAAAGGACAGTGTCTAATCCTTTACGAGCCAGCCTTGAAATCAATCATCTGGTGTCTGTTTGTAGCTTGAAAAAGACTTCTTATACTTCCCACTTGAAAAGGGAGGTTCCCAGCCTTCTCTTGAGCTGTCTTCACACTCAGGGAGGCCTTCAGATATCGGGGCATACAGCCATGATATCATTACATCCAGAGAATCGTTTAATGTTTTATAGTATTATTTTACATTTTCATAATTTTTAAAGCTTGTAAGAATGTGCTTTTTCTTTTAAGTTACTGAGGCCTAAATACTCAAATAAGGCTATCTTTGAAAAAAAGAGGCTGTAAGAAGCAACATCGATTTGTTTTTTTTTTAAAAGATCTTTCTCAAGTTAATTACCTGTAAACTTGCTCTACAAAATCTCTAGTAATTGGGGAATAAACAACAGGGCAGTAAGAGCCAAAAGCACTGAGAGCACTCTGAAATGACCTGTGTAACTTTGTTTGTGCCATTGCCATCAAGGCTAATGCTGACATCCAGGATTCAGATGTCTGTGCCATATCTGTGTGGCACAGCCTAATGTATTCCATATTTCAATATGCATGCATATGTAATAGGCTATATAATATTCCATACAAAAACTGCATTAAGAAAATGTTAAAGTTGCCTAATTCGGCATTTAAAAGTCAGGAAATAAAATTAAGGTTGTACATGCAACATTAACTCTGTTCCCTAGTGCATTTGCCTATGATACACTCTAATTACATGATCAAATATTATTTCTCAGATTATACAGTATAATACCTAGATTTTTTTTTTTTCATCTTACAAAGTGTGAAGTGAATTAGGCAGGACTCAGCTAGATTTCATAAACCTCCATGTGAAGAATTTCTAAATGAACAGGGGTTCACTAGTTTGGAAAATGAATGACTGAAAAAATCCTGACATAGTGTTATAAAACCACGAGTGGTGTGGAAAAGGTAAATAGAGAATGATTGCTCACTGCTCCTTCCATAACAAACTGGAGGGCATTCACTCAGGTTTGTATGTCACATACTTTCACACTGGGGACTTCACCACCACTGATAATTCAGGAGTTTCAAAGTGTAATGCTACCCAAAAGCCACCAGAGAAATATATAGAGCATCCAACTATCACTGAGTGTTAGATGTGAAATGTGGGCACGCTGTCCGTGCCAGGAAGTCACTCTATTCTTGATGGTGAGGGAAAGAGATGCAAAGGCAAACCTTTGGTCTAGGGCAGATGTGCAGATGTTTATCAGCTGAGAACCCCATCCTCTGAGCCATTCCATGGGGCCCTGAGCAGGCTGGTCTAGTATTAAATGTGGAGGTTGGTGGTCCTGCCTGTGGCGGCGGGGGGGGGGGGGGGGGTTGGAGCTTCATTGTCCTTGAGGTCCCTTCCAACCTGAGCCATTCTGTGATTCTGTGATTCCTTACAGGAGACATTTCTGTGCACAGAAATAATCTGACCTCCTAAAAACCTTGCAGGACTTTCCCCAACACCATTCCTCCTCCCTGCCCCACACTCAAGCATGCTTTAAGCACTATGTGGAGGACTTCTACAACTGCACCCTTCTCTGTATTCCCCTTGGTTAGAGGCATATATCCCTGTGTCTCAATGGGTTCTCTCCCTGACCCAGATGCCAGAGCTGTTGGTTATGTGATTGCTGGCATGGGATGCATCCCTGGGGACCATGGCCCAAAAGGGCTGTGTGCCCCCAGTAGCTCGTGTCCAAATGCAGCTCAATGAATGGCAGCACTGCCTAATCATAGAATGGCCTGGGTTGAAAAGGACCACAATCATCTAGTTTCAACACCCTGCTATTGCAGGGTTGCCAAACACCAGACCGGGCTGCCCAGGGCCACATCCAGCCTGGCCTTGAATGAATCTGGGGATGGGGCATCCAATATGTGGGGAAAGCTGGAGTGGAGAACTTCTGTGGGGCTGTTTTCATATAGCATGAAAGTGTATGTCAGAAATAAAGCAGGTGGAGATGACAGCCATGTGATAGACAATATTCACAATAAATTCAATTCACCTTGCATATATTATCTGCCTGCTTCACCTGCACTGTCACTGCTAATTCATTTCTACCAGGAGTCTTTTTCTCATGCTAATGAGGATCTTTAAACAATTGTTGCTAAAAACTGAGTTGCTAGAGAAATGCTCGTTTCTTTTCCCAAAATGCAGAGCAGTCCTTCCTTCCTTCCCCAGCAGGCCTGACATGACAGTGTTGTGCCACTGGCAGTTTTAAGGTGTTATTTCAGTCTTTGTTGGGTCCTTATAACTAAGGATCAACAAATATTAGTTCAGAGGCATTAGACTTTGTGAAATGTTGCCAGATAGCAAGGTATTGCATACAATTAACATGAAATAATCTGTAATTAAAAGATTAGCGATATAAAAATGGTTGTTTTGGGGAAATTATGAATAGTTTAGAAAATCTATTAGTGATGATTTTTACGCTCTCTGAAGTCAGAGGAACTTCGTGACTTTGCAGACAGAGCGATATAAAAACAAAGTCAATTTTCACTTCAAAAGGCTTGAATTCTTAATCCTGTATTCTGTAAAATGTCTGTAACCATCGGTGATGTTGATCTGTCGGTAACAACTCAAGATTACATCTGGCTGAAGTAACAAATAAAAAAGCTGCTCTTTTTTTACAGAAGAGAAAAACAAACTGGATGCTTACATCTGCCGTGCTACAGTGGCTCCTGCAATAGGATTTTCAGGTGGGGAGGGGAAAATTATATGTGAGAGGAATTACGATCTTGTGGTAAGGACACAAACTTACAGTGCTGACTGCATGCAGCTCTCCTGTTACTTACTTGCATGGTAAAAATGAGTTCATTGGTAATTTGGAGGATTTGATTGGCTTTTTTTCCTGCCACTCAGGTGGGGGTGTAAATGGAAGCCTTATGGAAACACTTTGCACTGGAGCAAATCACTGCACAACACCACAGCACTGGGGAATGCAACTCTGCATCTCATGGGACATTCCTAGGTGGAGATCAAAACCATTTCCTTTGTCTCTCTGTTGTGTTTATCAATGCTGTTTTCTCTGTCTCCCAGACTGGAGAGAGACCATTGCAGTGAAGAACAGCCAAGGGGCCACTGGTCTTGTCTGAGAGATCTTATTCCTCTGTCTGCTCCCACCACCAAAGTTTTTTGTCCTCACAGATTGTTACAGGCAGAACAAGGAAAGAATATGGGTTGGTAATGTAGCTGCATAATTGTCAGCCTGAGCCCACAAGTTGATCTATCCACAGAAAAGCAGAAAAAAGAATCAATGCTTGAATGCCTGAGATCTCACAAAGTTGCATGTGCTGGTGGGAGCGACTGAGACTGCTTCTTTGTGAGCATCAAGAACAACAGAGATATTTAAAGAGGCAGGAACTTATGGTGTCATTTGCACAGGCTGATAGAAGCCATTAAATGTTTGCAAAGCAGTTCTTCTCTGTAACATTACACTTAATGGGAATAAATTATCTGAAAGATATGATTGCAAGAATGGTAACAGCAGGATTCTGTATGAGCTCCAAGCTAACTGAGTGTTTTTTCTGCTCCTCCATAAAGAGTTTTTTTATGCATAATTTCTGTGGCATTTTATATACACATTTTAAGCAAATAAAAGAGGATGTAACTCTTTGCCCTTAAGAATGGCTTGAGTTAGTTGATGCACAGATACAGGTGAGGTGTGATTCTGAACTACTGCGTCCTTTGGGGATAGCACAGTTCTTGTAGAATAGGACTTTTCAAAACAATATGAACCTGGTTATAATAAATAGTAGAAACTACACGGCTCAAATTTGATGTGAAATCAGTCAGATGTTAAGGTTGGCTACAAGAAAATTAAAGAAGTTATGGAGAGAGCATAGGTAAGACACTCACAGAAGAAAGCTGACGAAGCTCTATCCAAACTGCCTTCTATAGCAGGGTTGTGGAACAGTTATCTAAAATGCTACTCAGTAAATCATTAAGTCTTTGTGTGAGAAGACAGGCACCCCATGCCTGAGTGTGAAAGTTATCTCCATCAGAATATGCTTTGATGTCCAGCCATGCTCACTTGTACGAATGAAATGGCTCTTAAGCTTAGTCCTTCTTTATTGCATTTCTGGATTTGTTCAATATTAAACAGACTCCTGCTATTCCTAGCATCATACCTGAGATCTTTTACAACAAAGAAACTGCAGAGGACACATAATTTTGAAATCATTATGCAATATTTCATTGTCAGTGTACGCCCCGAGCTTACACTGTGCTCAGCTCTTCCAAAAAGTAAGGTTGAGAGGTTTGCCCAGGACTGCATAACAAAGCTGGCAGAGCAGAATATGATTTAGGATCAGCCACCCACCATAAGGCTCTTGCTTCTCCATCCTATGCTTCCTGATCATGCTAAGTTAGTCACAGCTCTGGCAACAGAACTAGGAGGAGCTGTTTATTATCCTCAGCATAGTAATGATACCTCAGACCACAGTGACAAGTAATTGAAACAACAGGAGTCTCAGAGATACTTAAAAGCGGAGATTTTAAAATATACAGGACACTGGCATAGACAAATGGAATGTGTAACTAATAAATAAATTGCCAACTGTCTGCAGAATAGTATTTGAGCCCAAATTCAGTCATTCCAGAGAGTTCCACAGTGCCACTTAGTTCCCTTCAGAGTGTAAATCTGCATCAAGCCAAGGCTAAAATAACATCAATAATAATAATTAGTTATTCACACATACTTTTGCCTAAAGGGATTTTCACTTGTAAATCTGAGGCAGGTGAAGAGTAAATTTAACACAAAGTTGTGACAACAATCACATCCAATTATGGACCCACTGCTATGCAGTACTGAATATCTAGGGCTTGAAGCTGATGAGGACTTAATCAAGTAAATGGTGATCTTTATAAATATTGTTGACTTATTGCATTGTGTTGTGCTGGCTTGAAAGTATTGTTATGTTATTCTGATGATGGGCTTAGAGATGAAAAACAAAACAAAGTGTTTCCTCCACTGTTTTATTTGCCCTAAACAGATGTTATGGAGCCTTTTATTGTAAGCTCTCAGGAAGGAAGGATACAATCTTCAAAGTAAGTCTTATGCCATTAGACCCACTGATGTGTATTTCTTTATGTTCGTTACTAAATGAAATTGCATTTTATATATTTCATTTGCCTTTATGATCTATTAATAGCACTTTACTTACCCTTCAGTCTGTATTTTCTGCATCATTTTATCCGGTGCCTTTTGCTTTTAAGATGGTCCTAGAATTTATAGTACTACTCAATGTACTGTACGCATTTTAGGCATATATTTTATGCAGCTGAGATATATCATACTTAACAAAGTTTTGCAAAACCATAGTCTCACTGTAATGAGATACAGAGAGATTAAGGCTATTTTAGTACTTTGGCTACTGGATGGCAGATGAAGGGCAATATGATTAAATGCAAGATAAAACTGTGAGCACAGTGATAAAAACAGACAAGTACATGAAAGACTCTTCTGTCAGAAGTTTTTCTTATTTATCATGTAAATATTGCCTGAATGTGCTATTACTGAAACTAAAGTTTGTAATTTTGCACCTAGTATTTCTCCATTAGAGGTACCATTTAATTTATCACTATGTGAATGTCTTAGGGAGAACAGAAGAATGTGATTATACTAATAATCTCCCTTAACCCATGCTAATCTGAATGTGCTCTTTACCTTTAGTAAGATACACAGTTTGCTAGAGCTGAGCAAGATATCCCAGTGCTGTTGAGTGTTTTTGCCATTACAAGTACAAAAAAGCGGAGAAGAAAAAATCTGCCTTTGAAGGAAAGGAATGGGTAGGAATCCAAGTGTATAGCTGCTAAGATGGTAAAAAGTGAACATCATTGGCTAGTGTGGTGGTGAGGCCATTGGCCTGAAGAGAGTTTGGTCTCTTCTTGCTTGTAAAGGTCTACTGGTTTTGTTCTGGCTCTGGGTCCAGTGGCCACCTGCACAGGTGTGCAGATGTTTGCAGAGGTGGCTGCTGTGGTCGCTGAAGTACTGCTGGGGTGTCCACCTGCTTCTGAAGTCTTAGAGGAAGGCAGCATTCTCCAGGAGCTCCCCAAGCAAATAGAAGACTCTTGAATACACTTTGTTTGCCTGGTATTAATGGCTGTCTGAAGAAGCTGGGCTGCATGACTCATTCAATCAAGTTGTAGAGGTAATCAAAGAGGGTGAGAGATTCTTCCATAAGATCCAATTCTACATTCTTCAAACATCCCAAACTCCCAATGAGTACAGGACCATTAAGGTGTTTCCAGGTCTGGTGTTTCCCTGCTACTTTCCATAGAGACTTAATAATCTCTGAGAGCTCATACATGAGCTATGTAACTGCCCCTCTGTATTACATTTGTTATGTGCATTTCTAATTCCTGGGATGGATCTCATCTATCTGGGTGTGCCCTGCTGCACTTTCCCCCGAGGGCCCTTCAACTCACCTGGGGATGGGGACCTCACTGTGTAGACACAAGTGCTTTGTTAATGAGCTGTCTGGATGCTCTTGCTGAAGTTCTTGGGTCCCCCGTGAATACGAGGCACCCAGGAGTAAAATGGAATTACCATTATAAAAAATCTGATCTTTTCATGCCTGTAATTTGTTCCTGTGTTTGTGTATTATTGCACTGCATTAAGCTCCCTCTAAAAATAAAAAAGCAACAATTCATAATCAGAGAGAGAGAGAGAATAATGCTGGAATCCCAGATTACTGAAAAGGAGAAGAAAAAAAAAAACAAACAACAACTCAAAATTGCTGCCTGGGATGATTAAAGACATTTCATAATTTGTAGTGAACAATCTTCAAAACTGCTACTGAAAACAGTGAGAGTAAAAGAAGAAGGGTTGACTATCAGAGGAAGAAATTGGGGGTGCAAAAAGTTGCCATAGGAAAATATCCTCTCTGATATCCAAAAATAAAAGGTGCCAAGAGCAGATATAACCAAGGAACATATAGATGATCTGTGTTCCCATGCTTCATTCAATCAGGCAATCAAGATAATTAGAAAATATGGGCAAGATTGATTAATGGCCAAGATAGACATTGAGTTGACCTTTTCTTTATTACTACAGTAGTTCATTTAAACAGTCTCCACTTAGTAGGATTTAAAATAGAGAAGTGAGCTGTTATAGATATGGCAAATGTGTAACTATGAATGCACGATCTAACTCCTTTGCTTGCTTGCTTCCCACCTGTAATCTTCACACCATCTCACCTGAATATGAATCAGTTTAATTTCTTGAAACCATGCTCCATCAGTAAACCCACAACACTGGCGACCTCTCCAGGCTTTGCAAAACACAGACAGTCTCAACGGGGAAGAATCTTTGCTAGAGTATCTTCAGGATGTGTGGTACCCAAAACACGTGCTACTGGTGGTATTCATTTGAGAAGCTGAAAACGTAACACAGGTTATAAGTGACTTGTGCTGCTGGGATGATGGCACAGAGCTGGTTCATTCCCTAGCCAGGGCCACCACCTGGGCAGTAGACTTTGGTCACACAAGGAAACTGGAGTCAAGAGTGTGCAGGGAACATTCCCTCTCCAGAAGGACTTAACCCGTCATTTTGCTCAAACATCCCTAGCTCCATGAGAAATGCATACAGTTGAACTCTGTAAAGTGACTCTAAATGAGGAGCAAAGCAGGGACAAATGCTCCTGGCTAACAGATTGGGGACGAAACAATACTGGCTCTTGCCAGAAGGTAACCCAGGGCAGCAGTTTTATGGCACCTTGAACAAAGGTGGTGCGTCCTTTGCCCTGCCATTAAGAGGGTCTGGAGGCAGCCAGCCCAGGCCTGCACAGCACCGAGCACACTGCCCTCTGTGGCCTGGAAGCTGAGCTGAAGGCCCGGTGTAGGCTCGAGGCTGCTTGCTGTGCAGTGTCCCTGCTAGAGTCCTAATCTTTTAATTTTGTAGAGTTGAGAGCCATTGACATACTCAATGAAAAGTTTTCTTCTGTAAGGTATCTCTCAAGAAATAATCCCGCACAAGTGTTGGAACAAACATTCAGATCACGCAAATCAGTAAATCAGCAGAACTCCTCTGTTGCCAATAAAACCTCCTTGATTTACTATAGCATGAGATCTGGACTATATATTATTTTGAAAAATGGAGGTGTGCACATGTTTATTGTTTCAAAACTAGAGGCCTGCTTGGCTCCAGTGGAACATTGCTCTGCTGTGTCCGGCTGCCCTGAGAGGTCCCCATAGGTGCAGGAGGAGAAGGGTTTGCTCACAGCTTGTGCTGTGCAGGACTTCACTGAGCAAGGAGCAATTCCAGCACTTAGGAATGTCTCTTTACCCTATTCCATCACAAAGGCACTTGGAACGGTGATTAATTCATTCATGGAATACCCTTCAGTGCAAAGGGCCAGATCCAAACCCTCTGTTCTGCTGGCCTCAAAGAGCACCCAGCTTAGTCTCAAGGATCTCTTTTTAGAGTATGGTGATGGTGCTTTATATGCATCTGGGTCACATTTTGTCTGTGACCAGACAAGCGAGCTGTGATCCTGCGCCTGTCTCGAGATGGGTGTTGGGCCCTCTGAGCCTCTTTAAATGATCATTTGGCATCAGCATGGGAGCAGAGGGCTAAGTGAATGTGCAGAGTGCTCATTCTGACTGTGTGTGCTTGACTGGACCAGGCTTTGTAGTCCTGTTCCTTGTATCACTGGTCACTAGGTGAGATTTCTGGTCTTGTTTAGAATGGTATCTAATTCAAATAAATATATTAAACAACTAGACAAATGAAACATGAGTCTCACAATAAGAAAATGATGCTGCATTTTAAACAAGAGAGAAAGAAACAGCCATTTTGGAGGCTGCAAAATGTGCCAAGTAGGGTCAGAGCGGAGCTTGGTTTGGCTTTTGTATTGCATTCAGTACTCCGGAACTGGTGGCTCAGTGTGCCAAGAGGCTGAGCGCTTCTATTGGGTGCTGAGCATTTTCTGCTCTCACTGGAGGCCACTGAGAGAGCTCAGCACCTTGAAAGGTGACTGCAGACTCTGACATTTGAGGCATATTAATAATTTCCCTTAGTGGGGTATGCATTTCCCTTCCCCCTAAGTTTCAAATCACACTACTTCTTAAAGTAGGAACAAACATTTTACTTATGGCTAGAATGCATTTATTGGTAATTTTCACATAAATCAAGTTATATGAAAATGAATTCATAATCCAAGCCTTCTCTATAGTGATAAAATGTTTCTGCTTCTGTGATAGAAAATAGCTTATTATGCAAACAGCATTGCTAGTGTTACATTATGCATGGGAGTCACCTGGAGAACATCACAAAAGCTTCAACCAAAAGGCAAAAAAAAAGAGGGGAGAAAATCGGGTGTTCCATTTACTGCACCACTTGCCTATTATAATTAGCTGTAAATGAGCTGATATCTGTACTTTGAAACATATCTCATATATGCCTTGGTAATACTATACAAATAAGAAAAGCAGAACAGAATGGAAGAATATGAAACTCACCAAGGAATGGCCTTGAAAAATGTCATCCCAATTAAAAAGCAAAAGCTGCTTTCCATTTTAAAACCTGTTAGTTGTATTTACTTTAAGAATACCTTGGTTATATTTTTATACCACTTGATTCAATTCAGGATGCTATGAATTCCCACTGGACTGTTTTTATTTGAAATTACATTGTCAAGAAGTTTGATTAAATAATATCTGTTCAGAGAAGACAGAAAAATATTGCCTTAGATTTTTTTTTTTTCTTTTTTAAAATAATAATGAAAAAGGTATTAGTCCCAGCACAAACATCTGAGGCACAGTGCCTCATGTGTTCTTTCTCACTTTGGGAGAAGAGAGCAATTTTAAGGAGGGATCACTGCAATCCAGGTAAGTCCTCTGGATACTCATCTTTTTAGGAGCTGTGGGGACACACCACATACCACAACAGCTCTCTCCCACAGTTGTTATATGGTTGGAGTTCAAGACAAAGTGTCTGTAGTGTTTGTGTTCTGAGGACTGGCATTCAGTAATTCTGAATCTTTCACAAAGCATAAGACTCAGTTTTGGGAATGTATGTGGCTCCTTTCACCAGCTCTATCTCGTCCACTGTCTTTATGCCTAAAATGTTGTTAGATCTCATATAATTTCGCTGGAGGGATTGTTTTGGCTGCAGTCTTGTTGCAAGGGCCAGATGTTTCCATCACCTTCTCTAAATCAGCATGTGAGCAGTGAGACTTCTGTGATGTCCTTGGCTTTGTCTATAATCTAATTGAATAACTAGTATCTCCCTGAAACATTTGGTTTTAAAAGCATTTGGCTCAGTCAGAGCTGTCTCTGCTATGAAGCATTCATTTAATCAGTGCTGCTGTCGATGGCAGGACCAGTAAGAGCAGGGCTGTGTACTCCAGGACAGAACTCACCCTTCTGGCCATGCCAGCCAGCCCAGAGCTAAAGTTATCCTCCAGGAGAACAAGAGGAAATCGAGGGACGGAAGAGGCCATGAGAGAGCTGTGAGAGAAGAATTGCTACTGTGGGTTTCTTTTGCTTTTTGGCTCTGTATGACCACCAAAGGACACAAGGCAGTAGGAGGAGAACAGACAGATAAATGTCCTGAGAAAAAGGCTGGAAGCCGAATGTTAGATGTTGAATCTCTCTGAAAATGTGCCAGATAACTGGAGATGGTTTCCATCTCACTTCACCATCCACAAGATATGGAAGCCAGCAACAAGAAGATAATCAGAAAGCAATTTTGTTTCTGGCAACACTTTGATCTGAGGCAGCTCATCTGCTTAATAGTTTTCATTTAATGCTCTCTTGGAGAGATCTTTGGGACACTGTACATGGAAATGTGAGGTGTACTGTCCAGCCCAGAACAAAAACGTGTTGCTAACACTGCATACATATTCTATATATATAGGTGTATATGTGCATGTGTATACACATGTATGTCTGCCTGTATTTATCTATGTATCTATCTAGAAATCCATGAGTCAGTGCAGAGAAATCTGTGACTCATGTAAGGCTAACAGGGCAATCCTAGAGCCCCAAGTCTTTATGATAATGTCATGATAAGAATCTGGGGCAATATGTTCACAGGAGTGACTGTTTGAGAAGTCAGAATTAATCTATGGCAAAGGAAACAACGTTTCTAAAAAGCAATAATAGAAACTGTTTTATTTCTTATGAAGGCGATGCTATGGCCAGTAAAGGCAATCCAGAATACTGTATAAAAACAGTAGCAGAAAGTAATGGCCAACAAAAATGGCATGTAGAAATGCACTGAAAGCTACTGTAAGCAAAGATAATGCCTGATGTTTGGGAAGATATGCAAAATTGAAATGGATTATGCTACTTTGTAAGAGTGCATATACCAGCACAGTGTGCACAGCATGGACAAAGCAGATGACAACAGTATCAGTGGCTCAGAGCTGTTTCTTCTTTGAACAATAGATGCTGCTGCAGAAGATGAGTGGAATATTAGCTTGAAATAAAACGGAACATTTATGAATTTTAAGTTTGACACAGGTAGACAAGCTGGTGTGGGGCCAGAAACACCGATATTATCACAGAGATAAAAGCCACAGGCAGAAGGAAATGAGCTGGAAATGTTGGGGCTTTCAGAGGAAGCTTATCTCTACCAAGGGAGTGTATGAACTAAATGCATGAGAAAATGATAATTTCAGAAAAGAAAAAAAAAAATAAAATCTGCAGATGTGCCAAAGGTGTGGGAAGGGATCTGTTTTCGAGTTAGAAACAAAACATGTACAGCTATGTCAGTGAAATGAGACTAAATCTGTTTGGTAAGATTTTGAGGATATCCTCCAGAGGATAAGGAAAGAGGCATAGAAACCTAGAGAAAGCCTGACATCTCCAAGCCAGGGATTTCCCTCTTTCTAAATCAGAAGGCAAAATTGCAATTAGTTGAGTTGTTGATATTAAATTACAGAGTAAGTGAAGCATCCCTTCAAAGCAGATACAGCCTCTGGTCACTGCAGGAGAAAATCCTGCATGTATGCCTGACAAATTGGTTTTACTTCTGCATAGAAATATGCCATATCTTCTTATTCCACCAACCTCACATACGCTGTCCCTGTTTTCTCAGGAAATTTATCTCATACCTTCAAAAACGGGAAATAAGAGACTTTCTATGGAAGCTTTTCAGGAAAGGTAAGTGAGGTCTTGGGATGGTGGCTGGAAAAAAGAAAGGAACAGGAATTTCTATGCAGGTGTGGAGAAAGGTGGAAAGAAGCCCATGGGACCGTGAAATAAGGTGTCCTTTCAGGCTGCTAGGCAAGAGGGAGCAGTGCTTCTTCAGACACAAGGCTGTGCTGATAGGGTAATAGCTTGCTATACTCAAACTGCGGACGGGGTTATTACGGGTTTAGATAAGAGCTATTAACTATTGTTAAGGTGATTGATCACTTTTATCATTTTGTCATGGAAGGAGGTTCACAATCAGAGCTAATCATGGGGCATTACAGTGTCCCTGTCTGCTTAAATGCTGAAATCCAGAGGGATAGATTGTGAGATGATTACAAAAATTGCAGGACTGTCATTTCCATATTCAACAGGGACCAGGCAGAAATCACAACAACACATGTATTTCTGAGATACCCCATGTGGGGGAAAACACTGCTGAAATTTGCTTTCAGCCTTTGGAGAGGGAAACAAACAAGTTTGCTTACTGTTCTGTTTAGCTTTTCCAGCACACAAAGTTTCTACAGTTTTAGCCCCGTGCTACTGTGCAGTTTCTATGGCACATGCCTGTTAGGCTTCTCTGGTACTAAATTCTGCTATTGTCTGCAAGGTTTGCCAGGAATTCAGCGTAGAAAGCTTGGAGAGAGGTTTTCTTGTGAACATATTTAAAGGAAGGTTTAACAAGAGTGCACCTCATATTCAAAGGAATGGATACTCAGATGAAAAGATTTGAACTGAGAACTGCATGGCAAAAAATATGCATCCATGTGTTTCCTGAGCAGTGAGATGCTTTCCAGAACCACAGAATTCCATCCTCACATGCTCTTGGCGAGGCACTACATGAGGCTTTCATCTGAAATGCAGAAGAATCCAGCCCAATGCCTTATTGTATTTGAAAGAGAAATTGATATCGACTAAAAATTATGTAGATTCTATGAAAACCAACTGGGTCACGTCATGTGAGGTCTGGATGAATCCAGCCTGAAGATCTGTTCAGAAGCAGGAGGAGACCTAGCTCATGAAACACACTCAACAGCAACACAAGGCTGATCCTACATTAAGATTTGAGATCAAATACATTCACACCTGTGCCTGGATCTCCCTAGTGATGGATGGGAGAACAGAGAATTCTTGCAACTCTGCTCTTAGCATCCCAGGAAGCAGCTGTGCCTTTTCAAGGCTCATTTTTCACCTTGGGCACTCCATGAAGATCTACCTACCAAAATAATGGCTATTCACCCTAAACACTGTAATATGCAGCTCCTGTTGGAAGGCACAAAAGTTCAGTCAGACTTTGCAGAAAATATACATATAATAGTAAACACAACAGCAATAAAAGACTGCATCGGTGCTGGGCAGAATGGAAAAGCGTGAATGACACTGGTCTGGCACTTCAGGTATTGATCAGATAGTACAAATAATAAACTGTACAGTAAGAATTACACAACTAAGTAGTGTATTATTGTACATCATGTTAATGATGTGCAAGGTCACCAGTAATCTATGAACTAGGGTGTCAGTAAAGATATGAGTTTTGTTTTTTTTCTGGATCAGTGAATTTCAGCAAGAGTGCATTTACACGGGTAGCCAAAAGGAGTCTTCAATGGGTATTACTTGTAAACCTTTGTCATGAATGACCGCATACCAGAATTTAACCCATTTGCCTCAATTCATCTGTCGCTAATGTGCAGAGAGTCCTGTTGATATGCATTGTATAGATGGTACACGCACAGGATGAATTTGGAGATGCTTTGTATGTCTTACCATGCCTTGAGAGATGATGATTTTACAGGTGATGTAGAGTCAGTCTCATCTGGCATACCCGGATTTCAAACTGCTTTCTGAACAGAGGGGAAAACCATCTCTAAAGTCTCTGAATGTGCATGCCAGCTAGATTAGATTTGTACCGATAGCTTTCGTTTCCATTCTTTTTTCTCTTGCCTAGCTTAATATGCATGGCTGTATATGGAGAAAATGTGTCTTTGTGCTGGCATAGCAAAGATAACCTTGAAGAGTATAAATGAAAGTACATATTGATGGAGCAATTTGTGTTTTTATTGATTTCTTGCTGTGTCTCACTGAATTCCTAGTATGTAGAACAGGCTGTAACTATTTCATTATGAAGAATGCTACAGAATATATATTCTCACACCAATTCTTAAGGGACAAGGGCAATTTATACATGAGAATACAAGAGAAAGCATATGGTATGTATTGATTATTATTATTTATCACTGGAAGAAATATTTAGGGCTCTGGCAGGAGATACAAGACTTGAGATCAAGAAAGGGTGGCATGTTTTCTGTCTAGAAAAGTGGAGCTGCCAAGATGAAATATCTTGGTTTTAATGTCTAATACATGGGCATAGGAGTCCAATCTGTACTTATCAAATCAGAGATTCCCTGCTTGTAACTTAAGAACTCAGTTTGAATCAGTGATACAATGGCTAGTGATATTAAAATGAAGACATGCAGATGTCTCTATGGGTAACTTGGCTGGATTTTCTTCTTCTAGTTTGCTGTCCTTCCACTACACAGTAATCAGAAAAATATGTTGAGTCCTGGACCCTGTGCAGTCTTGCTCTTTTCCCAAGACTCCATTTAGAGACAAGGGTGCAAAACTGCTCCTTTCTTGCCTGGTTGCTCATGAACAAGGAGATGAGCGGGGTGTCCATCCTCCCACACAGACACTGGTAACATCAGAGACACCATGCTGGGGATAATGTACTTGCATTTGACCCAATATCTGTCCTCCATAGGTGCCTGGAAGAGGATGCCTAAGAAATCACATAAACAGTAGTGCACATGTAACTTTTGGCCTTTGTAACATTCTCTAGTAATAAACATTATAATTTAATTATATACTTCTGAGAAAAAGGACTTTCTTTGATTGTTGTGTAGATCTGAACCTCTTAGTTGCAAATGTGTCAATTAATAACTTTCTTACGATGGAGAAGGAAAGTCACAAAGCTGATTGTATAGATCTGGTGCATGAGGATGGACACTAAATTGTGGCAGTGGACAATGTCAAAAGGATAAGCAATGAAATAGAATAGTAGAACTTCACAGGTGTAGCTAGAGTTACACTTTTCCAGAAAGTAGAATAATAATGTGAATACATAAGAATCTGTCGGAAGAATGATTGTGTGATGTGCATTATCAGTGCAGTGGTGAATCATCACACAGGTATTGGTGTCTGATGAATGCCTGTAAATGAAGACAGCTCTAGCGTGTTTTTCCTCTCCATTCAGTGTCCTTACCAACACTTGAACTGCACATTATTCAGAGTTTGCATATACCACGGGTTTGTACCATCATACATTGGTATCATATTTTCCTCTTTGTTCTCAGCCTTTTGTTACTGTTTGTTAAATACTACATTCTCAACAAAGAGATACAAGTCTTCATTATTGAAGAGTGACAATCTAAACATAGGACAGTCTACAGAAAGATGCAGATTTAACAACAGTGACTTAAAACTGCAATTTCTGTGCACAAGCAAGAAATAAAGCTCCAGATATGTCAAAGCAGCTCATACCTGAAGGTAGCAGACAAACCCAGTGACCTTACAGCAGCAAGGAGAGCAAAGTGTTGCAGCTCTTGAAGTCTGTATATCCTCACCAGCCTCTGACCATGCTGTGGAGCAAATCTCTGTAATCTGAGTGCTTTTGAAACATGAGTTTTTCCTCACAGTACTCTTGCGGACACAAATTGTAGCATTCATTCCACAGTAGTGGGACCAAGATGCACATACTGAATGATTTCTCCAAGGCTGGGCAGACCCAGAATAAAACTCACACCTCTCCCTTGTGAATCCAGCATCTTAAATTAGGATTTTGTGCAGGGACAGCCATATTCTACACATTAATGTTCACCTCCTTTCCTTTTAAATAAGACCCTAACCCAGACAACATCAATCTTCTTTTTCTCTGCATATGTGATAGATGACTTGTGCAGTAGCACCGCATTAGACAGGAGGAGACAAAGGGGCCCACAGCTCATTTATTTGTCATGGAAGATTCTCAGCTTTAGTATTTTTGTTGTGGGAAAGAACTCCTGGCTTTCAGTCCAAAGGAGTGGCACCCACCTGGCATGACATGAGAATGGGCTTTCTGAAAGCTGATGTCCAAAGATGTTTTACTTAATCAAACTGTGTGTGGAGTGCAGGAGCCATCCTACCCTGGGGCTAATCCAATCCTGAAACTGTGAAACCTGGTACTCCAGAGTTAAGCCATAATTTCACAATATGGAGCATTAAGGCCTTTTTTTTTTTTTTTCTTTTTTGCATTTAAGGCACCATTTCTTCATCAACCCTGCTGCTGAAGAGAGACGATGCTAGTGAGGTGCCATCTGAGTGATGGCAGCTCCACATCCATCAGGAGCCCAACAGAGTGGGACACATAGATGCTCATGGACTGTTTGCACCATTTGCTTTTAAGAAGAAAGTTTCCTGGAGGAAAGTGGTTTGATGACAAAAGAGCACTCAAAATATATCCACAGAGCCAAGGCAGAATTATAAAGTGGTAATTTGTGGATCTTGAAGGTACTGTGCAGACTATTAAACTAATGGAACAGCTGTTCATGGAAGAGTTACAAGCTTTGGGAAACTCTTTTAATTACTTGTTAGGTTTGGAGCATTGTTGCAGTTGTTGGAAATATAGACACTATCTATTCAGCAACTAGATGCAATACAATCTTTTCACGAAAGCAACTAAAGATTAGAAGGGAAAGTATTATCCAGTAGGATGGCACCAAAAGTCATTTAATGATCACTCTGAAAATAATGCCAGACTGCCAGAGAGCCATCTCAGTCATTGCTGTTGCTAAGAACATGCATCCATTCCTCAAAAAGGGGGCGATAGCTGCTTGTCTTGGGAGGTTTCATGGCCCTTAGAGCACAAAAGCCAGTCGGGGTCTTTAGCAATGGTCTCTGGTTGTAGTGACAACATAAGAAGTAGGAGATCTGGGATGAGCCCAATTCAGCGTAAACACAGCTCTTGCCTAGCAAAAGTGATCTAATCCTGTGGCTGTTATGTACAAACTCCTCTTTTCTACCATAATGTAAAAAAAGTTGCTCTGTGGGCGAAATTTTGATGATCTCAACATCCAAGAGAGCTGCATTTCACTAGACTAGCCAGCCACCGAGTGGGATTTCTTTAGATTTTAGCAGACTTCTTGTACTTAAGTTCACTTTTGCATGGAATAGCAGATCTGGAGTGGCTTAGGAAAATGGTCACTTGAAGTATCCTACTTTCGATCATCAGTGTTTCAAGGCAAGTGTCAAACTGAATAAAGAAAGCAAAAGTTTGTAACAACTATCGTCATGTTGTTAGTTAGTGAGTCCTGTACATAAATTTTCTTCTGTTGTGAAATACTCATTTTCCAGTATCTCTGGCTAGAATTCCACCAGTTTGGATCTTGTATGAATCCACAGAATAAACAGCAGGTTGTGATTTTCAGACAGAATGAAGCTCCAGAAACAAAATTCTGATCTTCACATCTAATGCCTCCCTTACCAAACTTACCAGAAATTTCCAGAACCAATTGGGCATCAATTTATTTTCCTTTTTATTTTAGTGACAACAGAGAACTTTTTACAAAAATGCACACATCCAAAGCAAATGCTCTAAGGAGCTTAGAAGCAGAAAATTAAGAACTGAAGGGCTACATTTATATCGATTCTGGATTTTTTATTTTTATTTTTTATTTTTGCTAATAATTATATGGTAACAAAATGCTAAACTAATAGTACCAAATACAATAGAAAAGGAAAAAAAGTCAATACTTATTATATTCAGCCTCAGAGTGGTTAGATAGATATGACCACTTTTTGACACATTTGCCAATATTTCCTTCTATCCTCCTGTTAGTAACTGTCTGGTGAAACCTGATGAGTGGACATATAGGGACAAATCTATCCAGAGTCTAACTTCAGAGGAATTACTCAGGGGACACAATCAGTCCGTTATGGTGAGCAGGGAATGCATGCTGATTGGAATCCTGCCAGCATTACAAGGTTGTATTTAAAGCTGGAAAAATTACACATAGCACACATTGTTTGCCCTCCAGAATGTATGTATGCACAGCAGCTCACACTGCATTCTCAGGAATCAGATTGCCTTTGAAAGGTAAGCTGCTGGGATATATTTTTTATTCTTCTGATTTATTTATGGAGTGGTTTCCCTTTGCAGGGGGTGGAAGCTTTTTTTCATTTTGTCTGGGTCTCTTGTAGGAAGTAGCCCATCTATTTCTAATAAGGACAGAGTCTGTAGGGGTTTGATTAACCTGAAGTAACATCTCAAAGCTGGATCAGGAAGATATCTTGGCTGCACTTTTTCTCCTTAGAAATACCAGTAGATCTGTTTTGATGCCACTGCTGAGATCAAACATAGAAGAAATCTTCTAATTTGAAATCAAACAAACTTATTTACACATGAACTTCCCAAGGATTATAAACTTCAATACTTCTAAACCTGCACTCTGGAAAGCCAAGGAGCCAGAGCAGGGCCATCCCATTACTCTGTGGATGTGCAGTGACTTGTCTAAAGGGCCTTGATTGTGACCAGGCCACCAAGGACTGTGGCAATGAAAAGGACTTCCCTGTATCTTGCTGAAACCTGTGCTTTGCTTTCCTTCCTTTCTTGAAATTGGCTTCTCCAGATAACAGCTGTATGGGTTTGAGGGGACCTACACAGCAAACTTCGCCAAACACAAGGCAGAATTTGTAAAAACAGGAAAGGCTGCCAGATCTAAGACGGTATATCTTCACACCTTTCAAAAGCACAGTTGGAGCGAGCTTCAGCATGGAGGAGAACCAGGCCAGTGCCGCATCTGGGATGGCGGTTGTTTGTAACCCTGTTTTTCACAGGATGCTTCCATGTGTCCTGCACTTTAGAGGGACAAAGATACGTGAAAGTCACAAATGACCACGGCGTCGGTGCCTTCATGCTCATGCATAGTTTTTCTGAAGAGTTAAGTGGTAGATAATGCTAACGACTATGTAACCAGATGCCCAAAATTCAGTTTTACCAAGGCAATCTGTGTTGTATCATGTCTCTGAGAACTGAAAATGTTGCAAGAAAATGTCTTTGGCAAGCACAACAAGGTATTTTTAAAAGTCTTACTTGTAAGATAAGTGTTGCTGGATTACATCTGGATTTTGTTAGCACTCCCTGTTAGGACTGTGCTTTACTCCCAGCCTACACGCCAGGACCACCTGCAGGAGGCTGCTAGCAGCAAGTTACAGCCTTTCCTGCCATCACAGTGCAGATGTGGAATTTCCTTTCAGCAAGAAGAGTTATCAACATTCACAGAATCATAGAACAGTGTGATTTGGAAGGGACTCTTTAAGGCCATCTAGTCCAATTCACCTGCAATGAACAGGGACACCTATAGCTAGATCAGGGTGCCCAGAGCCCTGCCCAACCTGGCCTTGGATGTCTCCAGGGATGGGGCACCCACATCTCTGGGCAATCTGTTCCAGTGCTTCGTACTTTTATCATATAAAACAATTTTCTTATATCCAATCAAAATCTCCCCTCTTTACCCTTCTTCTTGTGGTATTACCTGAAGTTCACATGTTACTGTCCAGAAATAGTTTGTATTATTCCTAAAGGCTTCAGGGCCATTAAGTCCCACTGGTTTTCCCCCAGTGCTCTCTTGGACACGGTACAGCACGTGGGCAACTCCCACATCACCCCAACCTCACCAGCACTACTTCTTGCAGGCACAAGAGCGTCAGCAACCTTTTGTTCGTAAGCAGATCTCGCAGCGTGGGGAGTTTCGATCCTGGGTTGCTGGATTTAGAGGAAGAGCATTTCGGCCTGTCCGAACCCCAACGCACCCCTAGAGGGCACTGCCGGACTCCTTTTGGAGCGGGCCGGCTCCGCCGAGCGAGAAGAAATCGCGTCTCATCCCAGCTCGCTGGGGGAGCGCCTGGGGCCCGCGCTTAAAGACACTGACTTGAACAGCACTCACGTGTGCCTACGCAACATGCAGGGACCCAGCCCACACCTTCTAAGGATTTCATGAAATCCACTTGAAAGCACAAGTTTCTGAATTAATACATCAGATGGGATAAATCAGATTTCAGTCTGGATTCTTTTCCATGCTTCTGTATACCAGAGAGTTTAGAGTGCGACCTATATGTTCCAGTCCCAGTATTTTCCCATGCATCAAAACCATGAGGATAGATCTCACTGAGAAGTTCTCCTGTCCTTCAGCAGGCTGTTTGATTGGCCTCAGAAAAATACAGATGCTCCTGTCCTGATGTCAAATACCAAGCCTGCCAAAGTAATAATCAAAGGCGTATTGAGAAACAGTCCATGGCTTCAGTTTACTCAGACTGCAAACAATGCAGTGTTACACTGTGGCCATGATGTGTCACAGTGCCGCAGCTGCCAGTCCAGGTTCTGCAGGCACAGCCCACATCTGTGTGCACACCCTGGAAGCAAGCACTGTCAAGGCACAGCAGCTTTAGCAGATTCCAGGGATTTGCTATTGCTGTTTGTTCCAAAAATGAGCACATCTCCTCCTAATAAATGTTGTATGCAAATACAGCTCAGTCATTTCTACGTGAGATTTTAATTCATTCGCTTAAAGATGCTCATTTTGTAGTGTATGCAAATTTGCATAAGTAATTCAGCAAAGGCAGGAGCAATCTTTTATTCTTATCACTTCTGACATTTTAATCAATGATTTATGTCTTATTCTTACATTTATTAGCCCTCTCTCAGAATGCTAAGGCAGATTATTACGCACTCATATTTCTATACATACACAAAGCTCATTAAGACTCTGATAGAGGGATGGCCAAAGTGCAGGAATGGAGGCAGGTGTTTGAGGTGCATGCTTTCCCTTCTCTATAGACTGGCTGCACTTGTTTGACTAACAGCTTCATTGTGCCATGCCATCCCAGCTGTATAATAGAGATAGCATTACCCTAATGCAGGGGTGAGGCTAACAGGAGTGTTTCAAGCTTTTTGAGCTCCCCAGCTGGTAGCTCCTGTATAAACATTCCTCTGGTCACAAAGAAAATTAATGAGGTACAGTCCTTTGTAACAGAGATATTATCCATTATTTCTAGTTTTTCTGGCTCTTAAAAGGCAGCTGAGAAATGGCACCCTCTTATTCCAGAGATTACCTCTTGTAAGCATTCATCATCACACACTCAGGTTTTTTTTTTTTTTGTTGGTTTGGTTGTTGGTTTTTTTTTTTTTTTTTTTTGCCAAAATACAGCTTTCACTGCTGTTTCCTTCCTCTAACTCTTTTAGCTGCGCAAATCTGAAAGACTAAACTAGATTTTATTACCTCTTGGGCACCATGAGCAGAATAATTTATCTAGACTCAGTGCTGAGTGGTCAATGCACTGTGATTCTTTGGAGAACAGTTGAGCTACAGGGATGAGTGGGAATGGTCTGACTGTGACACAGAATGACTGAAGAGTAACGTAAAGGCCTGGTTTAACCTCCAAGACCTTTACAGCTGGGAGAAATTAGTGACTAAGGAAAAAATAGCTTGGACCACAGATCCCATTTTGAGTCTGAACAAGGTCCCAGTTACTTGCAATGAGAGAAAACAGTAAAAGATTTTTAAAAAGTACAATTTCAACTTAAGATGTGCAGTGGTAGGGTGAGGGTGGTGTTTAACAAAAAGAGGGGAGGTTTAGGTGAGTTATGAAGAATTCTTTACTTGGACAGGGGTGAGACACTGGCCCAGACTGCCAGGGGAAGCTGTGGATGCCCCTAGAGTCATAGAACCCTTACAGCTGGAAGGGACCTCTGAGGTCCACCTAGTCCAATTCCCCTGCAGTGACCAGGGATACCTCAGCTAGATCAGGTTGCCCAGGGCCTTATCCAGCCTTACCATGAAAGTCTCCAGGGACAAGGCACAACACAAGGTAGTATATTCCCGTGCCTCACCACCCTCCACATAAAAGATTTTTTCCTTATATCTAACCTAAATCTACCCTCCATCCCCAAAGGTATTCAAGGCCAGGTTGGAAGGGGCCCTAGGCAGACTGATCTAGTGAGTGACAGCCTGGCCCACAGCAGGGGGGTGGAACTGGGTGGACTGTAAGATCTCTTCCAACCCAAACCACTCTTATAATACGTCTATAAATCTGGCCCTGCAATTCTCTCAGAGTCGGAGCTTTGCTCATGTGATTTTTGGAAATACATTTGTTTTCATATGTGCAATAAAGGCAGCCCTAGTGGAATCCAGTTCCACTTTCCAGAAGTGTAAATCTGTTGATGATACTTGTGAAAAACAATTCTCCGAGCATGTTTGTACTTAAAAATGAATACTGTAATCTTGTACTTTGATCATGGAGCTGTGCATTTGATAAATGTACCATCAGGTTCTCAATGCATACCTACGTGACAAGTGATATTTGTTACAAATGCTGTCATGTCCATTGCACACTCTATAAAGAGAAAATTTCGGGAGCAACCTTCCATGGAATCATAGAATGGCTTAGATTGGAAGGGACCTCAAGGATCATCAAGCTCCAAGCCCCCTGCTGCATGCTGGGCCACAAACCTCCGTATCTAATACTAGACCAGGCTGCCCAGGGCCCCATCCAACCTGGCCTTGAACACCTCCAGTGATGGGGTATCCACAACCTCTCTGGGCAGCCTGTTCCAGCTTTGAAACCTCAATTCAAACTCTTCAACAAAGTCATGTATGAATTGCCGATACTCATACTCAATCCTACATCCCTTGCAGGAGTAAATCCATGCCACTACAATTATCACCACAGCTGACTAATTGTTCCAAAGTAAGGATGATTGCCATAAAAGACCCAGAATATACTCCTGGATATCTTGACTGTAAGAAAGTCTGGCCTGATGAATAATTCACTCAATCATTTTTGTGGGTTCGATGACTGTCAAATATGCCCAGCAATTGCTGATGCCATGCTGTCAAGCCCAAGTTAATGGGATAAACAAGGATAAAAAACTGCTATAGCAATTTTCTAAGAACTAGTAATTAGAATGATAATGCTGGCAAGCAGTGTAACACCGTGAAAGGGCCACTGTTGGATGACTTTCCTGAGCATAGAGAGTGCTTGGTTCCTACTCTGCAATTTCTCTCATCTGAGATTTTTGGCCATGAACCTAACATTATTCACAGCACTCTCACTTCGGGGTTTGTTTCTCAAGAGCCAGGAATGTCCTACAGAGTGAACACCAAACTTTCCCTCAATGGGAAAAAGTAAAACAAAAGATTTGGACTATGAAATATGAAGTGCAATATGATTTTGACTTCTGGATTGGACACCAGCAGACATTTTCAGTCAAGTGTGCATGTCTGAGCTTTTAATCTAACATGAAATCCCTGAGCAATACATACGAGCAGCATGTTCTCTGCTGCTCCCTCAGCTGCTGACTCACAAACACCACCAGCCACTCCAGCATCTTATAAAAACTGGATTTTTCAGGTTTGATATGTTTGCCAGCACCCCCACAGGTACAGGCAATTTCTTTTCTGGTCGAAAGCGTTATTCATCCACTGAACTTCAGGGCTTTTGAATGGTTTCAGAAATAATTCCACTAGAGACCAGGGCTGCAGACCCCATAGGCTGTAGCCAGCATTTGTTTCACTTAAATCATAGCTTTAGGTTACATTTTCTTCAGAATGGACAGCTAATTAGTTTAGTTATGTTTGTCTGAGAGCATCAGATTTGGTCACATTTTCACTGGTAACTAAGGAAGCTCACAGGCTGTTCTAAACATCAGTAATCACACAAATAGCTTTCAGATAACTTGTTCTTTATATACTGACTTTGCCCCAGAACAGTTATAACAAATGAAGTGCCACTCTGTTGCAGTGTGTTTACATTGAGGGCATTACCCTATGCACAAATAAACCTATATACTGGGTAGGATAGACAATGCAGGCTACCATCTCAAATACAGGGGAAAGTCATAGCTCAGACACACCTTGACTAGAATCATCCCCTCGGAGGTCTGGCAAGCTTGTACCAATCAAGTACCAATACAGCACTCTTGGTAGTTCGGCTTTGACACACATCAAGCCTTATCATTTCATCAAATTGAGTTGTGTGGGTTCCCCCCTCCCCCCCCCAAACACACACACACAGAATTTTCTAGTAGGTTTACTTTTGTTTTACAAGTTTCCTTTCAGCATTTGAGGTGTCTCAAAGTGTGAGGGTCCACTGACTTTACAGCTACCACCTACTGTTGGAAGATCCAATGACCAGCTGCTCTCTATTCACTTTCTCTGTGCTACTCACAGTTTGACTATATCCTCACTGTGCTGTTCCTGTTCTATACTACAGAGCTCTGGTCTGTCATTACTTCTTATAATGGATGTACTCTATCTGTTTACCCATTCTTAGTGCTATGCTCTTTGCTTTTCTAGTTGTCCTGTTGTCTTTCTAAGCATCACTTCCAGCACACTGCTATTCTTGTAGTTTGCTAAGCTGCTTTGAATGCTTCACTTAGTAGAAATCTCTCTCCTAACAGATATCCTAGTATTCAAGAAACATTACTTCTACACCATCTAATACCCAGATGTCAGAAATGGACAAAACAGCAATAATATAGGAATAATATCCCAAGGAGATCTCAGTATGCAAGTTCACTGGTGTGTATACAGAGACCAGTGTTTCTTCAAGAAAGTCTACTACATAAGTATAATTTCAGTATAATTTCAGCTACTACACAAGAATATGAACAGACAAGAGATAGGAGGTTTTATTGGCATTTTCATTCGAAGCTGAGGTACAGACTACTGAAAAAATGGAGAAATATTAGACTTCTGGTCTGCTACACTTTTCTACCCTCTTTCACATTACAGCTCATTCCAACATACAGACAGTAAAAGAAAACAGATATTATGACATCAGCGAATTACTTATCTGAGCTCAATAGCTCTATTTTTATTATTATTGATTAAAAAATTAGTCTGAGAGCTGTTGAAATGCATCTGCATGACAAATTTTGCACTCGGAATGCCAGTACTTGCTGTTCAGTAGTTCTGCCTTCAGCTTATCTAGTACATCATCCATTAACAAAGAGGCTCCTTTGTGTTGCACTCTTGTGAAGCAAGGAAATGCACCTTGGCAGCAGGCGTATCTCAATGTCACAGGGATAAGTGAGTTTAGAGTAAATGCTAACTTTAAGTTAAAGACCAATAATCCAAGAAGGTACGTTTACAGACTACTTGATAGGAATATTGTGCTTTGCACATCAGTGCTGTATCGTGGTGTTTGTGTTGGTGCACATCATGAAAGACTTCAAGAATGATCCGATACGGAGGTCTTTAGAAAAGTCTGTAAAATTGATTGATAGCTTTTATCTCTAGGGTTGTTAGAGCTGTAGTATTGCGTAAAAAAAAAATGCAATAGTAGTATAGAAATTCTTTGCTCAGTGAGCAGATGAGTTGCATCTCAGCACATCACATCTTTTGGAAGCCAGATTCTAGCTAGTTAAAATAAGGTTCCTTTGCTTACCTAAGGCTATGAAGAGGTTTTTCACAGCTTTCCCATATCAGCAGCTTCCAGTCTGCAGACTGTCAGCCACACTTAACAATCCAGCCTCTGCTGCAGTTGGAGCAAAAGTGTGGCCACAGACCTGACAGAGAAAGAGTTGCCATGTAGATTACAGGTGATGGAGTGAGCAGAGAAGAGACACATGGAGGGAGGGACCCAATGATCCCCAGGATTAGATCACAGTCAGGCTGGCAATGTAGCAGCAGCTCCCAGCAAAGGCGAGGGTTGGCCTATCTCCTTGGTAGCTAGCACATGGACCACCACAATCCAGCCTCTAACAAGCAGAAATTAGTCCACTAATGCGGTGTTTCTTGGAATCATTGCTTCTTTATGCTTCATAGAACATTGGCAAGTGTCTGCCTTTTTACTTATGAATGCACCAGGGACAAGTAAGTTCTGGTTTCAGACCCATATCCTCTGAGGTCACAGAACTGATTAGACTCTAAAGGCTTGCTGCAGTTTAAGACTGTCAGGTATTTTTTCATTGTGCAGTCAGCAAAAGATTAAAAAAAATCATGGGTATATACCACACATGTCCTGAAAAAGTTTCGGTCCCAAAGGATATTCATTAAAAATATAAACAACTAATTGGAGCTTTAGCAGTCAAGCTACATGAAAATGTGCAGTCTTTAAGTACTGCTCCCATCATTAATAAAATTAGCAGGACATGCTCTGTATTTGTGTAACAATTATCTCCCAGTTTCCATTTTGTTCCTCTAGATCATCTTGCTTCAAGTATTCTGCCTCCATGATTTATAGCTAGACCTGCTCTGTCACCATCTGCTCTGCTGTTGCTCAAGAAAGAACAAATCCCCAGAAGACACTACTGTCCAGACTAAGAGTCATAGAAGCATCCACTGCACATTCAGCCAAACATTGACTAATGGAGAGCTAAGCTATAATAAAAAAGAAATTCCTTCTTTCCCAGTCACTACAGTTCAAATCCAGGAAAAAAAAAAAAAAAAAAAAAGCTTAGCAGAATTCAGCTATCCTCCTTGGGGATATAGGTTACCATCTGTCTTGTTTCCAGTGGTACATTTAAAAAACATTTGTCCCATTTTCATAGAACATCCCACTGCACAGCAACCTCTTTAATATCTAATTACACAGCATTATGTATCACGTATGTCACAACCAGAATAATTTGGCTTAAGTTCCTACTATGTAGTCTAGTCTGCTTTGCTATTTTAAGTTAAGTTATCCAAACACCTACAAATCCAAAATTATGGCTTGAGCTAATGTAATTAGAAGAAGAAAAGTAAACATTGAACTGTCCAAGGAATATTTTCAATTTAATTTGTATAGGATTTTCATTTCAAAGACAAGCCAGAATATAATTTACAGTTTAATGTACTTATTGCATAAAAAAGAATAAATTCAAGTTCATAAAGGCAAGCAAGAGAGCATCAAAAATCTTCACACAAAACCATGATGACTACCCATAAAACAGCATGCAAATGCCAGAAACATACAATGAAATCTTCCTAGCTGGCCCAGAGGGCAGGCAGTCAAAGAAGAACATCTTCCCAAAACACACCTGCTTGGGGTCCCCAATGTGGAGCCCACCCAACTCTGCAGGGACCTTCTCATTAACTCCACCAAGCCCAGGCACTGCTGAGAGAACTCAAAGAAGGTCTGGAGAGGTAGGCAGGCTGTACTGCAGCCCTGACCAGCCTATTGGCCATATCTCTGAGCACCTTTATAATGATGATCAGAGCACAGATTCAGTGGAAGCATGATGACTGCAAGTGCACACAGAACCACCTGATAACAAAATCCCATGGGGGTGGTGATATTCCTCATCCCAGACCAGTAGATTGTACCTAGATGTGCTGTACTTCTGCCCAGCTCACTCATGGACTATGCTCCAGCAGTGGACCCTCCTCTACAAAGATATGTCTGTGTTATTGGAGAACAGTTTAGGTGGCTAAATTATATATTAACTTGAGAAGATAACTCTAATGTCTTGAGCATGAATGGCCTTTACATACAATGTATGACAGAGCAAAGAAAGCTTGCATGCCCTGTTTGCACATTACAAGAATAATTTTCATGTTAGAAACAACCATAACAACGTGGGTATTGTCTATCCCAAGGCTCAGAGGAGAATGCAGGGCTGGAGGCACACAGGTAGTTGGAACTGCCCAATTTGAATCACTTTGCAAATGACTTTTCAAACAACAACAACCACCACCACCACCATTTTACTGATGTTAAACTGGGATTGGGTTGAGAATTTACAGTAGTAAGTATCAGGTTTTGCATAGAGAATGATGCTATTTACAAAATGGACACTAAATTCCCAAGAAGAACTACAACAAAAGGAAAGTTTATAAATCACTTAAATCTTAGAGAACTTGTTCTGTTCTACAGAAATCTCCATAGGTCAGAAAATGCTCTTTGTAGGAAAAGCTGAACAGTCATCACACAACATTTCATTGTACTGCTGAGCTAGTCAATGAGATTTAGGAAATATTCAGACACTCTACCAAAGACTATCCTCTAACTATCCCCAATGGTAATATTACAGTATCACGAGAAGTTAGTCAGGAGAAAAATCATCTGACACCCATGAAAGTTTATCTACTGTTTGAGGACAGATTACCCAAACAAGATCAGTCCGACTCCAAAGTTACCTTGAAGGATGGATCCTGAACTCTACAACATTCAAGTCAACATCTGAATGAGTAAAAGAAAAGCAAGTATCATGACTTAGGAGACTTTTCATTTTAAGTCTATCATCAATGGACATTTTACCTCTCCAACTGGAAATAAATACAAAAGGAAAGTGATCTCTATGTCTTCCTTCCTGTAACTTTTCACTTTTTGCTGAGTCAGAACTTGCAACTTCATGCCTAGATCTTCATGTAAACATCCACATTTGAGCACATTTGTTCATATTACATTTGTAATTTCCAGAGCAATCATTGTGGTATCCAACATACAAAACAATCCTCCATTTATGGTGTGGGGGTGTAAGTACTTCAATAAGACAAGATTTAACAGTTCATCCCCCTTCTCATCATGAAATTAGCCAGGACAACTGGTGGCAATGCAGACTTCCCATATAATAACAAGATAATAGCCATAAGTTTTACACACAAAGACTATTTTTGCTGTCCCTGACCTATACAGGGAGAGAAAACTGAATGCACCTAATATTTCATCCCTGAGCAATGAGAATACACTGCAACGTTCTTTGTTTAAACCTGAAATGTTTACTAAGACATTAACTGTATTTTATGACTGCTGATCAATGTACAACAGCAAATCCACAGGTAATCCCAGAAAAAAAATAATATCAACAATATCAATAATAATGAAAATAACAGCTGCAATAAATTCAGTGTAGTAATCTGAGATACCATAAAAAAACTGCAAAATATGAAGGCTTTCAAAATTATTTTGAAGATAGATAATTATTTAAAGTCTTAGTTTTAATAGAACTTTTCCCAACTAAATAAAATGTCCCTGCTGATACCACTGATAAAATCTGCTTGGTTTGTTTATAAGAGGGCATTGGGCTGAGCCCGCAAAACTCAAACGCAACTTTGATTACAAACTAGCAGGATAAAACGAGCTGCGTTAGTAAAAATGAAGCCGAGTATTTCCATTTTGACCACGCCAAAGACTGCGATTACCCAAAGCACAACTGTAACCCCCAGAGCATATTTGTTGGAGGGTGTGGGAACAAACTTACGAAGTCTGAGCATGTGGCTCAGAGTGTGCTGCTGAGAGCACCTGGTGACTGGCTGGTGACAAGAGAACTGCCCATATTTAGTGTAGCAGACAGCTCTTCAGGGCAAAGACCTCACAATTCACTAGCAGTGAGCTTTGTAGAAAAGTTTCTTGATACTTAGTCTGAACTCTTAAGCACTTGGTGTAACAGTGATTAACCATACTGCATATTAAAGAATGAAGCAGTTTCAGAGCAATTAGCTTTTCACAGAACCAGGACTTTATAACTCTTACCTAGGTTAACCTATATGGTGTGCAGCTATTTCACTCCTTGATACCCTAAATAGTAGGATTTGCAATAGCTCTATTAATCAAAGTGATGGAAGAATGAAATCTTTACACTATGCCAGGAAGACATCAAATCAATATCAAAATCATAACATTTTTAGTAAAAGCGGTTTATCTGGACTTGGGAAATGTTTAGACTACACAGTTGAAAGTTAGAAACCAGACAATTGAATTAAGCCTCATTAATTAAGACTGACATCAACAATCTTGCATTGAAGAAATTTCTAGGACACTGAGCCAAAAAGTTCTAAAGATAGCCAAAGGAAGTTCCTCATAATTCATCATTAATTCCAACCAAGATAAGGTCACTGGAAGGAGCCAAAGGTGGGAAATACAAGGGACTGTAGGCTGCCTGTGTGGTAACACTTACTTCACTTCTGAGAGATAGGTTAGCAGGACTCAGCATTCAGCTCCTTTAGGACTGACTTCTGTGACCAGATGAACAATGCTTTATGGCTGAGGCTACTATTTATTATTGGTGCTGTTAAATATTGAGATGCTAGTAAACTACTAAAACCTGCTGCTGGATTTGGCTGTGCTAGGCTGCATCTCAGCACATATTGATGCCAGCCCTTGTTCCACCTAGCTTTTAGTCTAAAGCCCAACTTCTTAGTACAGGAAAAGAAGTAAATAAGAAAATAAAGTACCAAACAGCACAGTGTGCTCAGTTCATCATCATCCAGTAGCAAACACTTCAGCAGCCAGATCATGAGAAATGGTCTGCTGAGCCCTGTGGATTTCCAAGGGACAACTCCAGTCCGCAAGGCACAAGCAGAAGCTGTACGTGTCACTCTGTCTACTTTTGCTTTCTGCAACAGTTACCAATTTATTTCATCAAGGCATCTCATGCAGTACTCTCAGCCCATACTGTGGATGGCAGAGCACAGTTCTTTCCTTGACATTTGCTGGAAAACTACTCAGTGAACAGCAAAGACAACATCCGAGACTATATTTGAACATTATTAGTTTTGTATCTGAAATAGAAGTATGTGTTAAGTGCTTGCTGTAAACTGCAGAATATCATAAATCCTGTTGATTTTTGTAGGTCAGATCCCAGAAGAAATCTGAGCAAAGAGACTGAAATGCAGATAAGGAGAAAAAATTTCCTCAGGCTGTTATATGTAAGAATAACAAGTAATACTTAGAAGTAAAGCTAGTAATTCCCCAAACACAACTGCATTCAGCCTATGCAAATATTTCAAGTGAAATTCAAAAGCTAAAATATTTTAAGTCAATATTACTGCTCTCCAAAATAAGTAATGTGCTCACTAAAACATTTCATGAATCTACGCATAGTTCTTCACAGATTTAGTCCTTTAGGCCTCCTATATGCAGTCTATACTCATTCCACATTCAAAGACATCCTCCTACTCAAGGTCAGTAAGAAACATAAAGAGACCTTAAATTAGGCAAGTGGGCAACAGAGGCAATGAAGTGCAGTGCCCATCAATACAGTGTAGTTTGGTTGAGAAGGGCAAACCTGGGCTTCAGCTTAGACACTTTCCAGGACCTTTAGTTGACTGTATTATTTCAGCAAGAGGGCATTTCAACCGAGATATCTGCTCAGTGTTTGGCTGCTGTCAAAAAAAAATCTACCAGCAAAGTATTTTGGACAGAGTATTAGCGTGCCTGCTCTCAGACTTGAGTTAAAGCTAGTCCCCAGTTATTACTGAGCCACAGTTTAGAACTCTGACATATCAGACTCCCTAAGATAAGACTCCTTTCCTGCACATCAGTTTTGTTTGGGTAAAACTCGGTACTGGGCACTTCTGATCAGAAACCACAAATATTCCTTTCCTTCTGCATTCCTCATTTACAGCTAGAACAAAGAATTTGGTTCTCAGCCTGTTAGCTCAGCTCCATTCACTGCCAGGATTATCATAAACACAGATCTAACACATCACATCCTAGTATTTTCGGACGTGGGCTACTTTATGTATTTGGATAAAACCACTGTATATAAGAAGTGTTAAGAAGCCATACCAAAGACAGAATGAATACAGTAAGTGAACAAAGCCTAACCATCTTGTACAGACATGCATTTATACAAATAGAGAACTGAAGAAGCAGCCTCCAGATGGTGAAATGTAGCCCGATGGAGCAGATGTGGAGCCAGTGGGACCAAGGTAACACATCCACACTCTAAGCTGCAAGACTCATCCCTGCTTTCTAGCAGTGGGAAGTGGCTTTATAATGCTCAGAATATGTTTTTAACACCAGTTAAACGATCATTTTCAATTTTCTGTATTTGCTATTAAAATACTTAATAAAATCATGTAATTGATATCTGACTAATTGGTCAGGGAGAAGTATAATGCTACAGGAATTACTCTTTAAGGTAAAAAGAATTTGTCACAAGTGAGCTGTAAGTGAGCTGCTTGTGTAGAACTTTTACATGTTAAAAACAAACTACTAGAGAAAGGTGTTTGCGTCTTACAGAATTGTTCTTCCGTATTTCTGTGAAGGATAAATCTTACTTTACGGCTTAGGGCACTCTTATCGCATAAGGCAGCTATTATCACACTACGTAATTTAACCAGTACGGCAGAAGAAATTCCTTCTGATATAGATTTAATAAAGCTTAATTGTAAATAAGACAGTGATTTAACAAGATTTATAGTGGTTGAATATACTCATTATCTACTGTATAGAAGGCAGAGTTGAACACATTCAGGAGAACTTCCCATTTGGTCATAAAGCTCAGAGAGGACACCCTTCTTTTCTCAACTTGAGCCATGGAGATAAGGAATATGGCTGGATCCACCCTGAGTCCCCTATTTGCTCCATAGCTTATATCTAATGAGTCATGTGCACACAATCAATTTAAGACATAATCTTAGCAAAACTAAGAAAGCTTAAGACAAACAATTAGTCACCTACCAAAGTTCTGTATCAGCAAGGCATCTTGATATCAAGGTGTAAGAGATCTCTGAATCTGTATAGTCTTGAGAGGTGCCCCCACTGAAGGGAGACTTTACCATACAGACAGCTGCTATGCAAGAGCACCCAAAGGGCTCTCAGATCCCTGGACCACCACTATTTATGGGGTAAGAAGACTGATTCACAGCTGGTTTGCAGGCACATGCTCAGTTATAATCAGCTGTTGAACCAGGTGTTTACTATCAGTTCTTCCAGCCCCACAGTCTGAGGAAGACGTATGGTCATTAATCTCCCTTAACAAGGGATACAGTTATCTGTACTGTTACTTCTCTACCTGAGTGAGGTCCCGTGCTCAAGGCCTGGCCCAAGCAGAGATTTGTTGGGAAGAAGCGTGCATGGAGGGAGTGTAATGTTACAGCTCTTTAGCCAATCCATTGGGAGATTTATTTACACTTATTACCTACTCTGGTATTTTAGTTTTGTAATAATCATAACAATTTAAGATTAAAACTCTGCTCTCCTACTTAACACTATGTATTTCAGGAAAAAAATTGCATTGGTAGTTTCTTGCTCTTGACTTCCTGAATGTACAAATGTAATACTTAGCTGATGAAAATGAAGAAAGTGTTATTGCATCTCCCTTAGGGTGACCATTCCTATCTCTTGTAGACATCTGTCCTTGCTGCTCTCCTCCCAGCAACTCTGTCTGCATATGGATGCTGAAGCAGAGAGCAGCCGCTGCTCTTGCTTCCACAGGGAGAAAGAGTAATGATTTCTGAGGTCTGAATCCAGCTCGTCTACCAGCTGTGCTGCCAACTTTACTGCTACGTGCTCATACACACACCTGTATACACCTAACCCAACAACCTGCTCCTGAAGTGAGCCATGTGGCATTGGTGTCATGGTTCATCTTATTTATTTGGTCTGCTATTGGGCTAAGCTAGCTCAAGTTTCATTTTTTTTCCTCAGATCTGTAACTACCTGATTCAAAAGGTTCATTCAGTATGATTGTAAGTGGCCACATCCTGCCCTAGAGTACTTACAGGCCAATTAAATAAAGCACAAAAAGTGCTAATCGCCAGGGTCTTGAAAACAGAAAAAAGACCCAAACAGCAAAAAACCCCAAAGCCAGAACCCCAAGAATGTTGAGATCACTGGGAGGAGCTGTGAATTTGTGTAAGGAGTTTTTTACAGCTTTTTACAAGCTGTTAGTTTGGTGGAAGTGGACTTATTACTGTAGATATGGCTGCAGTGCTTTCAGAAGTAATTTAAGTTTGATCTCGCACTGAAATAGTGCTGTAATGAGCTCTCCCTGTGAGTTAGCTGTGGGGACAGTGAGAAAAGCTTGTTAGGTAATTTCAGGTAGCTTAAGATATTATTATCTTTTCTGCCTTTTATAGGACTGATCTCTCCTTCATTATTGTTAATACTAAGCCTTATAAACAACAACAGCGATGAGAGCGATAGTCAGACGGGGTGTTAAAATCAGTGCTTTTCATCCAGAATTGGTGACGGTACATTACCTGTGAGCTACGAGGCTTCAACTCGGAATAAACAACAAGCAAAGCCACCGTGGGTACCTCGCAGGGACGTCACCCAGCGCCTAAATGAGGCACTTGTAGCATCGCCATGACCCCGAGTTGAAGCTGAGGATGCTCACCAGCCGCCTGGAAGACTTTGCTCCCTGTGCGGTCGGTCGTTGGTACCGCCAGGGGGCGCAGGGAGCGGGGAACACCGGCTCCGGGTGTTAAACGGACGCGGAAAATATTTTGCCTTACACGATTTTTAATTTTTAATCTGCATTTGTTCCTCCTACCCGGTAACATTTAGAAAAATCAAAATGAGAGGGGAAAAAAAAAAAAAAAAAAAAAAGATCAGAGAGAGAGGGGCCCGAGAGAACGGCCCGGTTAAGGGAAAACAGACTGAAATATTTTCCTTGAGGGCTGCGCCTGGGGTCGGCAGAAGGCACAGCCCCGAAGGACGTAAAACCGAGCCCTGTGCTCCAGCGCTCCGATGTCGGAGGCGCATGGCTGCGGGTGGCATACCGGGGATGTATCACTCGGAGAGATGTTTCCCTGCTCAAACCAGAAGCCCAAATCTGCTAGGTTAATTTCGAAGATCGTTTCCCCTAGAATAAATTGATAAGCAGTTCCTTATGTGGTTTTCATGATGTTGGCCGACTAGCTGTTACGATATCGGCGGAGAAAGGCTCAGATGGCCACGGACAGCAGCGTCCCTCTGCCCAGCCCCACTCTTCCAAGGTGCGATGCATCTCCTGCGGGTCCGTGTGCGCGTACAGCGTACCGCATACCACGTACCCGGGAGAGGAAGCGAGTTAAAAAGCAGAGTCCTAGCGCAAAATCTCATGCTGCTCTTTTTCCGAGTCTCTCAAGGCGCTGCCGCCAAGCCTCCTGCCTTGGGAGGAGCGCCGCTCAGAGCCGAGCGAGCCTCGGCCGACACCTCAGAGCCCCCCCCCGAGGGCGCGGGGCCGTGCGGAGCGGCAGGTGAGAGCGGGGCCGTGCGGCGGGGGCGGCTCCTCCCGCGGGGCGGCGGCGCGGCGGGGTCGGGCGGAGGGGGCAGCCCCCGGACACGGCTCCGCACCCGGGGCCGCCCCCTGCGTGCCCCGCCGGGGCGGGCGGGCAGCGCGGGGCGATGGCGGGGCGGCGGCGGCTGCTGCTGCTGCGCTGCCTCCTGCTGGGGCTGCTGGGCGGCGGCGGCGGGCAGCGCGGCGGCGGGGAGTACTGCCACGGCTGGGTGGACGGGCAGGGCGGCTACCACGACGGCTTCCAGTGCCCAGAGGGCTTCGACACTGCGGCCGCCACAATCTGCTGCGGCTCCTGTGCGCTGCGTTACTGCTGCGCGGCCGCCGAGGCGCGGTTGGAGCAGGGCGGCTGTACCAACCACCGGGAGCCTCCGGAGCCGGCGGTCAGCGCCCGTGAGTGTCGCGGGACGCGGGGCGGGCGCAGCCGCGGGCTCCGGAAGGGTGAGGAGGAAAGAGGAGAGCGAGACTGGGGGAGCCCGCACGAAGCGGGCGGTGGTGATGCGGTGATGCGGACACGGTCTACGGTGCTTCTGTCGTGCGTTGGTGAGAGAGCTGTCAGCAGAATGGAGCTTTGACCCATAACTGTGGGGAACAGACTTTTAATTTAGCTCCGATATGAGCGGTCGGAGGCTCCGTCTCCTGCGATACTCAGTGCCCACCAGGACCGAAACAGCGGCGTGGGGCTTTGGGAACTCTGTTGGGTTTATTTCTAAGCCAGAGAATGGGTATTTCCCCTGGCTAACATAGCTGTTCCTTTTCTTTCCTTGCCAGAACCCATCTATGTCCCGTTCCTCATCGTCGGATCAATATTTATCGCCTTCATCATCGTGGGCTCCCTGGTGGCTGTTTACTGCTGCACGTGCCTCAGGCCCAAGCAGCCATCCCAGCCCATCCGCTTCTCCCTGCGGAGCTACCAGACCGAGACTCTGCCCATGATCCTGCCCTCGTCCAGCTGCCGGGCCCCATCCCGACCATCTAGCACGGCCACCAGCTCCAGTTCAGCCAGCGGCTCCCTGCGCCGCTTCTCCCTGGCCCGCACAGAGCCGGGCTGCTTGCTGCCGTCGCCACCACCCCCGTACTCAGCCGGCTGTTTTCCCGGAGCCCACAGCGCACACTTGGGGTCACCGCCGGGCTTCCTGCAGGCACCGCCGTACCTGGGTTACCCGGAGCCGGCCCTGGGTGGGAAGGGCTGTGCCGACCTCGCGCAGAGCTGAGCGGAGCGTCACGGTCTTCGGCAGCGTGAGGACTGACTGCGGTGCTTGGTGCTCTGCTCTGATGGAGGCAGACCTGTGGGTGAGTTGCCATTGAGAAGCGCAAGGCCTCAGAACAGTCCTGAGTGCTTCCCCCAACTTGGATTACAGCTACAGATGTTTTGTAAAGTATTCCAATCTTAGTTGCCTTAATAACCAACTGCTCCGATGGTTTGGTCTGATTTGTGCAGAGCACATTGAGATACAACTAGAAAACCATTTCTGGGACAAGGTTACTCAGCTCAAGGTGCTGTAAGTGACGTTTTAACCATAAATGATATTAACTTTGCTAACAAGCAGTGGCCGTGCTCCAGGGCTCCAATAACCAGCATAGTTCTATCCTGCAGCAATAAGAAGTAACAGAGAGCTAACAGTACTAAACTAGAGCTCTGTGGACCCTAATCCAGCTGCCTGCTCCCACGAGTAATGTGAGGAAGTATGTACTAAAGATATTGAAGGCCGTGGTTTCTAAACATACAGAAAATGTACCTGAACTTACATTGCATATTTATACTGGTGAACTTAACTAAAATAGATAAAATAACACAATTTAGGCTAGCTGAAAACATACTGGTCCTGAGCAGCCAAATAATCGTATGCTGGAAGAACAGAACACGTTTGCTAATATTTACACGTAACTCCTTGGCATGCAATCCCAGAGCTGATGCTGCACTGAGGCGCTTTTTAGAGGGAAGTATTTATTGGTGGCCTTTTGCTCAGTGCCGTGCATACATTGGATGAACTGATCCTAAAGTTCTATTTGTAAAATTAGCCATGTATAAATGTAAAGCTTGTAATTTAAGATGTATTTACAGCATTGACAGCACTAATTATTTAGTAGTCACACCAACAGTTTATCAATAAATGGTGGTGGAAATCTGGTGTCAGCTGTGTCTCTGCACATACACTACTCCATGAATGCATCTTCACTTTGGCAGTGGAACTATTCTGCATATTTTCCTGTCAAAAACAGTATTTTGCATTTGTAAATGCTTTTACATCTTTAGCTATGCACCTGTCGTGCAGACTTAATACGTTGTAAGATTCTCTCCAGCTAATAGACTAATTGATATCTTGTATATGCATCTCAAAATGTAATGTGGTTGAAAACGACACTGATTAGTTGGGTATTTTAATCTGAAACAGCCAAAGGAACACGTTTTGTTTGCCCCCTACATTCCTTCATCCAAGTAAATCAACAAACCAAATGGAAGAAGAAAAAAAAGGCATCTAAATCAAACACATGCAGCAAACCAAGGGAAGAGGCATGAGAAAAATGGGCAGTTATTGAAGGGCCTCCTTTATAGTTTGTTTTGTGACAAATGCAGTCATACCACACGGAAGATTCTGCAGTGTCAGAGGCTGAACTTTCCTATTTTGTTAGTCCCAAACTCCCATGTGTGGGATCAGATTAGGATGGTGGAGATGGCCTGTACAACAGCCATCAGCATATCAGTGTTTATAAGATTCACAGCACTTCTGGTCTGAACTGTGGCAAATCTTTGTGTTTTTGAAGAGACACCGAGAGTTAATTGTTCTTTCTCAAGAATTGAATAGGTGGCTTTTCTCTTAGCAAAGATCTAACAATGTTTCTTTGCATTTATAAAGAAAAATAATTCTGAAAATATCACCTTTAATAATGATTTTTGCTGCATAATCAACATTACAATCCATGAAATTTCTAAGGAAAAGACAACTCATGTTCCATAGAACGATGCTTTATGTAGTAGGATTTGATTTGACTGTTGGAACCAAGACATAACAGTGTATGTGCTCTACAGCATATAACAACATACAGCAGAAATAAATACTGAACTGTATCAACTTCAGTGTGGTTTGCTAATATGCAATACGTCTTCAAGTGGTAGAAATATTTCTCTTGCAGTAAATTCAAGCAAAAGAGATCTCACAGGCGGAAACATCAGTGTAATCCATTTTGGCTAGAAAAGAACAATTTTATTTTCTTTAAACATTGATTAGGCATCATAACCACTGACAAAGGTGACAGCAAGCTGAAATTTGGCATTTCCCTCAAAGATGTGCCATGCGTGAGTGATTGGGAGTTTGGCACAGTTCTTGCCTATTAGCATTTATCAGTGTACGTGAAAGGACAGGCTCCAGAACAGCTGCAGCAGGCTCTGATGTCACATCTACTCATGTATTAACACAGGGGCTGATTTTTGCTACGCTCGATGACAGTCTTTCAGGTGGGGAGGTTTATTCAGCCTAGGTAGAGGCTGTAAGGTTTGACATGTATGTGAAATTCAGCCTCATCGGGAAGAGCTGCCTGAGCTTATTCGCTTCCTCCTCTGATTCTGAGTTTGGCCTCATAAAATGCTGGGAAAGTGATACACAGGAACAGCGCCATTGAATCAGGCCTCAAAGTTGTCTATGCCGAGCTTCTCAAGGAGTTCTTGGGAACGATGCCACCAGGTGTGGTGGGGATGGCATCATGCAAACGGGCTGAAGAACTCACCAAGAATGGTGAGTAACTGCTGAAGTAAGGATAGTGATAGTGAGGCATACAGTGCAAGGGAGAGGAAAAGATGTTACCAGAACACAAACCCAAGGGTTGAAGCAGTCATTACCTATGCTGGTCATTTTCAGCACAATTGGATTTGGGCTCTGAGTTAGAGTGCTGAATTTCCTTCTGAACAAGAAGGACCCAATGGCAGAAACGCCGCTGTGATTTACAGAAAGTATCTATTCTTTCAAAACCTGCAGACAGAACACAAATGGCATTTTGGTCAACAATTTTAATGACTAATGAAGCAGTTTGAAGGGCAAGACGTTGGCCTGAAAAAAACATTTAGGCAGTACTTGCTTACCATCACCGCTTATTTTGAATGAATTGGATCAGCCCCTTGTTTTCCTGTAGAAAGGATTTCTTCCACACACATCTCCAAAACATATCAGACCTCCAGAGTGCAAAGGAAAGCACTATGTGTGCTTGCAGGAATTTCTGAAGGATTTTATTTGAAACGAGGTATGCAGTATAGCAAATGGCTAGGTATGCTGATGAGCTACTTGTAGTGCTAATGCTCCTGGAGTATAATAAAATCATATATGATAATTCCAAAATTATTTTGCTGCTACTATTAGCATAAAGGTTGACAGTAGCATTAAAGATTTAGAGTCAGGCCTTGGTGCTGCTTTTCTGCATGCAGCCATGTGCTGTGCAGGCTGCTCTGAACAGAACTGCTTCTGAACGGTCTGCTGTTCTGCAACATCCAGGCAAAGTTTTTCATTTGCAATTATGCTGAGGCTGCAATTCCATGATATGCTGTCTTTACTAGCAGAGCTGGGAAGAAATGCCCCTCTTCTTTCTCTTCACCTGGCTTATGACAGATTCAGGTCTGTATTACACCAGCTGAGCGAAATAATTTTGCTTATGACTAACATTTCCCACAAAAGAAGAGGGTTAGGACTTGAAAAGGAACCTGTACTGCTATAACCTGGATTATAACCTGAGTTATTTCAATGCTGTTATGACTGTCAGCATAACAGAGGACATGGAATTGTTTTAAAGCAGCTTTACCACTTAGGAGGGCATCATGAAAAAGCATAGAAGATGTATCCGTTATCGATCCTAACAGAATACAAAATCTACAAGACAAATCAATTGCCTAACATCAAAAAAGAATCAGTCACCTATCTTCACCCAAAACACAATCAAGTGTGGCTGTACTGATTTTTATTCAGTGGGTGGATACTGTTAGTGTAAAGAAGCATCTGCTACTATTGAGGTCAACGGATATGGTACTTAACACTGTTATCTGAAAAATGAAGCAAGATTCCCTTATTCCTGCTTTGCCATTTCTGTTCTGCATAATTCTCTTTCCAAATAGGGGAGCACCACCAGAACTACCTTAGGGCTCGGCTGCAAATCATTACATTGCAGACTCGTATATTCTTTTTGTTTGTTTGAAACTCTTTCTGGACTTCACATGAGAGCCAAGTAAGACAGTTGAAAGTAACTACTTAAAAAATGAAACTACATTTTTATACTTTTTCAACTTCTTACAGTAACATAAGTGATCTTTGATGCTTGTGAAATGCCATTTCTGATATGTCCCATTTCAGAAGTATTAAAGAAACAAGATTGATGGAGATGGGTTCTTTTCTTTGAAAGCAATCCCTCACATTTGCAACCATTCATTTCAATAAAACATCTTCATTAATGGCAAAGTTTATTATTTTTTAACAATTAAAAGACAAAACATTTAAAATTTGCAGTTCAAAACATGCACATTCACCAAATGCTAAATGACATGTAACACTGCATAGAACCAAATGTGTTACTAAAAGAGAATAACTATAAAACACAGTGCATTTAACATCCAGTTAAAACGAAACCTGAGAAACTACCATAAACACCGATTCAAGAAGTCTTCGTTCATGCAGCTTCATAATTTCCACAACAGTTTCAGCAGTAATGGCTCAGTGGGGCTGTAAAACCTCACTTTGCCTCGAATGCAGATTTTGCTTGTACACAGCGACCACTTTCTGCGGCAGTTCATACATATCAAACACTGAAAATCTTAATGGAAAATTAAGTTGAAGTATTAAAAAACAATATCAGTGCATTTATGGCTTCAGTTCTACAATAAAGAAACACAATAAAACATAACTTTAAAAAAAACCCAAAACTTATTCTGGTCACAGCTTTGCAATTACAAGTCACACTATTTAGGGAAATGCTTTCATTTAAGCAATCCTCCAAAAGTACCAACCCTCCTACGTGCCCAGCTCTGCATGCCGTTACTCAGCTGAGCAGCCCTCATACTTACGAGCAGCCCAATTGAAGCTTATGTGAGTAACGGCTTGCATAAGCAGGAACCAGGTTTGGAATGCTAAAATATTCCTTTGTTTAATGAACATCTATTGGTTAACAGCGAACAAACTGGGGAAGCGAGGGTGGGGGTCGAAGGAGCCACTCATTTGTTGAGTTTGCTACCAGTGAAAACATTCAGTACCAAGAAAATGGAAAGGACAAACTCATTTGCTTACACAGCGCTAGCTTCTGGCTATACTATGAGGAGACTTTTAACGAAGGCAGTAAAAATGAGGGCAGAGCAACCACCATGCATTGCCTCAGAACACTGAAAAAATATCACGTCATGCAGACAAAATGACAAATTCATCAGAACTACAAGTGCTTTTACACAACACAGAAGAAAACAGGAAAATAACTTCTCTCCTTAAATTTAACACATGTTCCAAATCACTAATCATTCAAGACGGGTTTAAATGTAATTAAAAGCCCTAAGACACTTTATACGCATCTCTGTGACACAGGGGATTTTATGAATGGATGTGGGCATATAGGAATTTTCATCTATCTCTTATTGTTTCAAAATATTTTATCTTTTTATACAAATAGAATGATGATCAAGTATAAATCTGTCGAAACTGCCTTGCAAAAATAAGTGTAAAGTTAGGAACCGGCAAGAAAAGTTTCCAAATACAAGTTAGCAATAAGTTCATTAAAATTGTTTCCAGTTACTCTTTTGAATCACTTATATATCTATCTATATATTTAAAAATAATGAAGCAACAGTTTTTATATAAGATATCCGATTTTGAAGTGGCACTGCTCCAACTTTCCAATGTAAATTTATAATACTAACTTGTAATTACACAGCGCACATGAAACAGATGGAAAATTCCACGTGAATTCTGTATTTAATACAAATTTGAATTGTTAAACAGTGAGAACAAATGCACTGTTACAAACATTTTTACCCACACTGTTTTTTTCTTCAAACAAACATCTGCACAATCCCCTTACATTAACAAAGATAGAATGAACAAATCAGACAATAACAGATCACATTACTGTGTACTTAACGGGAAAATAAAGTGCATCTTGTATACTTGATCTGATTTAAAAAGCGGGCACACATAGGTAGGTTGATCTCATATTTCAGAATGAAGTTGTACACAAATGTAAGAAAACATGGTTAGTATTGTCACATTTTCTTTTTATTGCCCCTACGAAGCAGTATCTTCCTACCACTAATTCCAGACAATACATAAGATGCAGCATGTGGGAAAAGTATAGAGAAAAGAGGAAAACACTACAATTAAAGTGAAAAACGTACTTTGTGAAATTTGAATTCTGTAAAGATATAAGTATGAAACAGTGACAAGACTACACTATCTTAAAAAACTTAAATTACAGTCTAATTTAGAGCTGTTCCAGTTACTTTTTAAATATAGATAAGTGGGGGATATACTGTGTGCCATTTTCAACAAGCTGCAACATTGGGGCGACACTTTATTTTCAGTATGAAGAATAACCACACAATATATTACAATGAATTTATAGTGCTCATGTAATTTCTGCAAAACCCGTAAATAAACCACCTAGAGCAGAAAAATCATAAAAAGTTAGCTAGAAAGAAAGAATGGATGGATGGATTGGGACATTTATAAAAGAAAAACAGTATCGTGGTTAATTTCAGAAATGTTTTCAAGTTGGCCATTGTCCTTTCGGTGACAGAAAATAGGGATCCCCATTTCAGGAAAGGGCCATGCCCCCAAATTTTTTCTTCCTGCCTCAGGTCAAGTGATTTGCCCCTCCCATATTGATCCATCTATTTATCTCTGCCTGAAATGGCTTTTCTGAAGGCAGTTCTTGTCTGCATGACTGACTGGCAGTACTGTTTCTAGTGGGATACGTCCCCTTTGTCCCTGTGTCTTGTTTTCTCTTCTGTTTAGAGATCACTCTGAGAAAATGGGAGGAAGACATTGCATAACATGCATATGAAATGCAGACTGCCTTCCATTGATACGCCTTCTGAAATATGTACTTTTGTATCGTTTCTGTTATTGGGTTCTCATTTGTATTTGTAAGCTTGTTTTAGAACAGAGCACAAGGAAACTGGACAGTGCAATGAAGTTACATGTTAAGTGTTAGGTGAAAGGCAGACAGATGAAATCACCTCTAGTAAGTGATATTATAAGATTTTCTAAGACTTACTGAGGACAGTAGAGAAGAGATGCAAATATATGGCCTGTTGCTTGTAAGTTGAAACTGGCTGAACTGGAGAGCAAGAGGAAATTCTTAATCTAGCAGATCATTAAGGATGTCATTGTTCTGCTTTTCCTTTTAGCTGAGCTCCATTGAAGGAAAAAAAGTATCATTTCTGTACAATGCACTGAAATTTAATTAAAAACAAAAGTGCCTGTTTCTATGGAAAAATGTATTCTAGATGTAATTATGATGTCATTTAAAATCAGAAATAATACAGACTAAAAAGCTACAAGATTTAACTAAACTCTGAAGTTAAAAAGCTTTTTATTGTTTGAAACCTGATGGCCACTGAAAGGCAAGCTGAGAAATACCAATTACAACTACCTAAAAATACTATTATCACCATATTCTTACTACGAGACTTTTAATTTAACTCCCCTTCCCTTCCATCTTTTTTTAATTTTTTTTTTAATTATTTTTTTAAATAAAAACCATAAGTGCATCTTTCTCTGCAGTCACTTCCTCTCTGCTTTTAATTAAAGGTGCATGTATAGGTATTTTGCATGATCAATTTTTTTGAAAGAGACTGCTGAAATGTTATTTCAGATCTTTATAGGAAGTAGCTTCAGCGCAAATAAAACAGTACATGCCACACACTACTGCAGGGCATGCTTTGCTCTGTATTTCAATGTATGCATTATTTTAGTATAAAAAGATTGAAAATGTGATTACTTTTTAAAAATAAATTAACAAACTTGCCACTGAGCCTACTGTATAAGCAGATACAACTATCAAATGAAACTGCAAAAATAATTAAGGTTTGATAGGGGAAGTAAGGCAGTGCAATTCTTTACAGTTCGAACAAAATAACGTGTATTCAATTTTACAAGGTGGCAGCCATTTTCAACATATGCACTACTAACTGAAAATAAGGGAAAAAATTCTATAAGGCCATGGGTGCAATACTTGCACTTTTGAAAGCAAATGCCATCAAGGCCACTCACATTAGATGCACTGCACTGTAAATCCTTCTCTGCAAGTGCAAAGACTCAGGCATGCAGTTCTGAGATCAGGACTGGAGTTCATTTCCTTTCGAAGTATTTCTGACAACCGAAAAAATTTATGGAACTTCTTTGGCAAGCGTTTTTAGGCTAGTTTGACACAAACAACCATAAACATCTTGACTCAAAATTTTTCTTAAAGAAGGTGAGTGAACACCATTAAGATACTATTTTTTCAGCACTTGTTGAAATCGAAGGCTTGTTATCAACTGTATTTAAATACATTGCCACTTAAAAACCTTCACAGATGCTAATGGTCTGTCAATGTAAAGTATGTTTAGCAATCTGACCATTACCTTCCAAGTATATAACCAGTATTGATTCAATTTCATTGTAAAATAAGCAAGCTGGCAAGATATAGGGTAAATTCCAATCTGTTTACAAAGGCTAAGCGAATACCCGGTAAAAAAATTTAGAGATGTTGTATTACAGTATAGTTGCACAGTGCTTATGTCTACTGAATACACAAATCCAAACTGTATGGGATAAGACCATCACAGATCTTAAAATTGCTGATAATTGGGCTATGGTCACAGCTCCCAGCAAAGATCTAGTAGTCTGTCTCACAAAAGCAACTTATAAGGCCTGAATATTGAGCTGTGTTCTTTCACCACTCCTCAGGCCTTTGTTTTGTGGTATCATAAGCTCGTATTACTTCAGATTGGGAAACAATTCCATTTTCATCTTGAGAGAAAGCATAGCCATCTGCAGATACAAAACAAAACAGGAACCAATTAAGTTTTTAATCACATTTCGCATATTCCTCAGCATTTTAAAGCTTTAATGAAAGCAACTCATTAAAGGGCAATGAAGGTGCAGAGTGTAGGGAGAAAACCTACACTATTCTTACATAATTTTGCAGTTATACGGAAGCGAAGAGCTCTGTGCAAAATCTTAAGAATGAGCAGAATCCTAACCACAGGCAAAGTGTATGTTGTACTGAGGTGACATTCAAACATGAATATGGTCAAATACGTTGTCAATTCTTACAAACACCGTATCTGTTAATTACATTCTGTTTGTCTTTCTTTAGACTGAATTAAAGCAGTGTAAAGATGCTTAAAGTTTAAAAAATTAACTTTAAGATTTCCTTGTAATTCAAGAAAACGTATTAACTAATTCATTTATTAAAGACAATGATGAGATGTTAAAAATGAGTTTTATCCAGTCTGTAACACAAAATAAAGGCATAAATTTTAAAGATGCACGCTAGGTGTAATAAAGGCTGCTGCAAAAAGTATTAGGATACTGCATCTACATCTTTACTACATAAAAGTGCAACAAAAAGTGGAGTTTTACTTCTATGCTATCAATGGATATTAGGTTCTTTTATGTTGTTGGTTTTTTTTTTGGACACTTACGAAGCAAGTTTTGCTGCAGAGAATCAGAGCGATACAGGTTCACATGGTTCTTCTTAAAAACATTCTTCAGTAGTTGGGCTCTTTCAGTTAAGCTAGAAAGAAAGCACAGGTGAAGAAGTTTACTTACTAGTTACTGTATCTCCTTTGTACTTTGAGTCTGTTAAAGAGGAATTAATTATTAAAAGACAAATGTTCATTTTTTGTTTACTATTTGTGTATTACTTATTAAACAGATGATTAAAAGCCTGTGCAAGGCAGATTATGAAGTCCATATCCTTGGTATTGTTTTTTATTTCTTGCAGTGCATGCAAAACATCTGTCTTGAAGCACAGACAACACAAATAAATGAACAATATTGTAAACATTTGAGCGTGACTCCTTTAGAAACATGTAGTATGAAGGGAAGGCACTGGCTTTCTACAGGTAGCATGGGCTGGTTAGTGCCAGGCCATATTTCTTACAGAAAGTTCAGTTTCTACTCAAACAGTAACCTAGAAGGGATACGAAAGAAGATGGAGGGTTACACCAGTTACACGTTGTTATTTTTGATAACATACTGAAGATGCACAGACTATATTAAAAAAAAATCGTAATAAAAACGCTAATTTTTTTGCTCTGAATTTGATATTCACTGTGAATTAGATCTAATGTTTTACATTTCAGTGTAAAACATTAGATCTAATTCATCAGTGCTTGAAAATCCAGTCCCTCCCATTGTGAGCTGGTCTAAAAATGAATTATTTTGCTTAAATCTATTCTGAATACATAGCAATATGATTTTGTTAATTCTGCTAGATTATCAAAGTTGTCTCTCTGCTAGAATGTAGTAAACATGAAGGATCTACACAGACCTAACTCTAGTGAGTTTCCACCAGTCAAATTCCTCCTTACCACTATTTGTCAATTAGCTTAGCAGACTACCTTATTAGACTACCTACCAGACTAAGTGGTAGGAATGCAACTAGATATTCCTTCCCTTATTGGAGTAGCATTCAAACCTGTAAATTAGAAATGCTTATTCTTCCTTCATTAAGCACTCAATTTTTCTGTATGAAGCTGAACCACTGGCATAAACTGGAGAGACTAGAGGTCTGCCTCCCTCTTCTGTTTCCCTCTGATTTGGTGGTTAAAGCATATGCCAGGAGGTCAGAGCTTGGCAAGACGGAAGAGAGAAATAAACCTACATCCCCACATCCACACAGTAAGGCTAACCACAAAATCCACAGAGTAAGTGGATGGGTGGGCTAAACTGCTTCTGTGGCCATGCTTTGGATGGAATGAGTCTTCTTTGTAAAAGAGGAATTAGGTACCAGCTGAAGGAAAGCAGTCAGCATTGGTTGGCTGAGCCAAAATCCCAAGGAAGGAGAATTTAGAATACTGAGACACACATTTCCTACCATGTTTTCTTGAGGTATCTCTTTTGGAAAAAAAAGAAAAAAAAAATTTCCTCATCACTGCTTCACTAGGCAGAGTAGGTACCTTGATTTTCAGTTCAGAGCTACAAACTGATAAAGTAATGGGATTCTAAAAAATTGGAGACTGAGGTTTAAATCACAAGGTGATACGCAGGGTGAATAAATGAACACTTTCACATGCAACGGAACAGCAGAGAGGTGAAAGATCATACAAATGTTCTGATAGGGGCATAATCTGTATCTCCTTTGCAGTACATCTGAGAAACCTTTCTTAATATTAGCTGAAAGCAGAAAATTTCAGTGATTTTTTTGACAGGTGTTATTTTCTAATACAAAACTATTTTATTAAAAGAACAGTAGGCCTATTCTAGCATTTTAGTACCATCATTATCACTTGCTCATGTTCCAGAATGAAACATTCAAACTGTCTAAGTGTTAAGCACTGAAAATACTGCCTTAAGTTTTACATGAACAACGCACATCTGTTAGTTTATGTATAATGAAGTTTCCACTGCATAGATCTGATTGCTAGTACAGAAAATACAAATAAAGTAGGAAGTAATTTTGGAAAACAAAAGTGCTTCCAGCTATTCAGGTATTAAATTCCGCTCTATTTCATACTTGATGAAAGAGCACAGACTCTTTATTATGAATCATCCTGTTGCCATCCAAACACATATATTTAAAAATCTACATATTAAGTCAGTAAAACATAGTTTCATAATTAACCAGTCATAGCAACTAAGCGACTGTGCTCATCATGTACACCTGTATGGAAAAGCCGAATATTAACTGCATTTGAACGTGTTATATACATTTACAGGAAAACTGTATTTCATATATTCCTGACCAATCATGTCTGGTTTAAAAATAAAAACTTTACAAGGTGCTTGTATGAAAAACAATTATATGAAGCAGCATTTGTGGCAAATATCTCTAAAGACATTTGCAAAAGTTAGGGCTGTTATTTATGCTATTGTTAGCCTATGTAGTAGAAATATTTTTATGGTAAGTAATATTATTGCTGTTTCTGGTTACTTGGCATTTTATGAGAAAAAAATCTCTTTTTCTATTGTAACATAGAAAGGTACTTCCAGAGTTTTTTTGCACACTAGGAAAAAATATTAGTTGGCGCTAAAGAATATACAGTAAGTTTGTCAAAAATAACTCGATGCTCTCCTACAAAAAGTATTGTAAATTTAGAATATAGAAGTCAATCATGCATATTTAGAACAGATGCTGAGGACATTCCTTGCCAATTTAATGATGTACTCTGTACTGGTATTTAGTCCAGGCTTCTGCGACTTAGAGACTCAAAAATCGTCATAAATGTTCAGCTAAGCTTCTGAAGATCACAGAATCACTGAGATTGGAGAAGACCATTGAGATAATCCAGTCCAATCATTTACCCATCTCCATCACACCCATGGTCAGGATCACTGCACAGGTAGCCTTGGAAAAAGGCTGTTATCCACTCTGCTGCCACAGCTTGGGTGCTGTGTCCCTGCTGTGTGCAGACAGAAGGAGATGGAGCCCCATGTCCTGGGACACCACTGGGATGCTTTGGGATTAATGGGATGTGGTGAGAGATGCAAGTAAGTCACTTAACAAAGAATACTTTATCCATGAAGGGTGAAATTTTGTCTCTGTTACCTGAATTAAAAACACACCTCCAGAAAAATCACAGAGGAAATTAATCCTTAAAAAACACTAAGATGTCTAATATCCATGGATTTGTATGTGAAGCAGATGCTTTTCTACACTTCAAAGAATACATGCCCAAAAATGACTTTGTGGAGAATAAAAGAAGATATTCTAGCAGGTAACTGAACAATCTCAGTTCAGCCTTCCTGTTTATTTAATTGTGACATAAAGAGATGACCGTAAAACCACTGGTGAAAACACCAAGTTCCTCTGATATAAATAAGAATGGATGTGGGAGAAATTCTGGAGGTTGAAGGAAGAGTATACTACCTATTGAGCATACTGAAATAGCTGAATTTGGGAATATGTGAGCAATCTTGGTTATGAAAGTACAAAACACTGAACAGATAAATTACCTTACTTTCTTCTGCAGCTACAAGATGTCCCTCTTTCAGCACTCCCTAGTACTAACACCTGCTTTCCTTACTGTAATTTATTCTTCTACCACTCCTTGAGAAATAGCATTCAGCAAATACTGCTTCTGGCTCACAGGTAAACACACTGAGATATGAGTTAACTTGGAGGAAGATTCTGCCCTGATGCTGCCTAAGAAAGATATGCAGCTAGAGAAAGGCATCCAAAGCAATCAGCTTAGATATTCCACCCATTAGAAATGCTGGTCATCATCTTGGTATCCAACATCATTTAGTCTCAACTGGGTAAATTCCAGTAAATTGATTCCCACAGGATTGGAGGAAGGATACTACAAGATTAAAACAGACACAAAAACTAATTATCCTTATGAACAGAAGGTGCCTCCTGAAATTGGAACTATGATAAAAGAAATGTCTCCTTGCATTTGTATGTTCTCCTTATATGCATACCTTTCTTCCTATAAAGGCTTCTTAGTTTAGCCATTTACCACAAAGATATCAGAGAAAACAGCAGTCCAAAATTGAAAAAGAAGAGGAAAATCAAATATCAACAGCTTTGGCTTTTGTAAAACTTCACAGAAGTCATGAAAATGAAGGCAAGGAAAGAAGGTCCCAGTTCAGTCAAATGGCACTAATGAAATGGAAGTGAGTAGTGGGAGGAGCATTCTTTGTCATCTCTCAGTCCTTTTCAAGGATACAAGTTATACATGAGTTAAAAAGATGCAAGTATTTCACTAAGCACACACTAAGTTTACATATGAAAATTGTCCAATTTCTCAATTTTACCTTCTCCCTTTTCAAATTACCTGCCTGACACATAATAGAGGATGTAATAAGAGAATTGTGGAGTGTCAAGTTCAAGTTATTTCCTACCTCACAAACTCTGGTCAAATTTATTTGCTCTTGACTAGCATTAGATACAGTGCCAGTCTGCTCTATTTAATTTCAACAGGTCCCTGACAGATTTTGCTGTTTTTTCCTATGTCATCAAGAACGCTTTTATTTATTTTTTACATGCTTAAGCCCGATTTGTAACTATGCTACTGACCAATGCAGTTTTAAACTGCCTTTACTTTGATGGTTAACACAAAGTGACAGGATTAAAGTTTGATCATCTAAGCTCATGGAAAAACATGCAGGCTGAGAAGACCCCAAACCTTTCTACAGACACCTATACAAAATGCTTTTCACTCTATTTAGTTTCATGGTTTTAGAAAGTAATATTTTGCCTTTGATACATGCTGAAGCGTCATTATTATTACTGATTTTATTATCATATAGAAGACATTGATATCTAGATTTTTACAGTACCTCTTGCCATGTACAACTGCCCCAGGATCCTCAGACTTTGCTTCCAATTCCTGAACTTCATCTACCAGTGTCTTAAAAGTAGCTCTTTTTACTCTGTAAGTAATACAAAATACTGTCAGATTTATGATTTTTGAAAGCAAAAGATAGTTATTTTAACACGTACATATGCACATTCAATATTCAAATCCATTTTCCTAGGTAACTTAAAATTTAGCCTTAAATTAATAAATGTGGTAAAGCAAGTCTGAGTAATGTGTTTCATCATCTGTTCTTGCAAATTAGAAACAAAAAACAGGCACTAAATTATTGAAGCCTTTAAAATACTAGTAACATTTATCACCAGGGGTCTGAGACTGAACAAGACACCAGGTTCGTCAAAAACAAGCTGAAAAATAATTTCATAAAATCAGAGCTGATCTCTATTTGCTTTTCCTACTGTTGTAATTAGAACACGCTATTGATGTAATTAAGAACATGCTTAAAATTCAGCACTTTTTGCATGAACATCAGTATTTTTGTACTCACACTTTGTATACTACATCAAAAAGCAGAGCTGTCATGGGAATACATAAAAGTCCCATCCAAAACACTCCAGAGCTAAACATCATAGCTGCCTGGAAGAAGAAAGCACAAGATTATGTTACGAAGAGAACTAGAAAAAAAACCCACAAAAAACAATGTAGAAACATCAATGACTTGGTTGAGACAATGAAAATCAAGTTTAAATGAACTGTTCTAGAACGTCTAATGTAAAACACAACTTTAACACCTTTGCTATAAAAGAGCAGTAGACAGCACGCACTAATTCATGTTAAGATGCTGGTAAAAAGATCGTGCTGCTTAGCTCTTTTAGAGAAGGGGAATCTACCCCTCCACATCCCTGCTCTATATTACTACACTGACAGTAGCTATTTCCATTAAAATCAGATTTAGTGACCCCCCTCAAGCCCATCTCCCAAACTTTGTCAATACATCTCTCATTTGCAATCAACCCTAGCAGCTGTAATGATTTACTGACCCTTGCTATGGATACTGGATGCTGCTACAGTCATTTTGCACTGTAACTCAGGCTGAAGTTGAGCTGTCTCCAATAGAACTCCCTCTACCACTACTCCCACACTGCTACAGACTCCCGTGCACAAACTGTTTAAAGATGAGATCTAACAACTAATTACATAATTATGTAAGTATGTAACATAGCCTTAAATGAACATGCTAATATATAGTGGAATACTTGTAAAATATGTTAATGCTCTCTGCTGTGTTTCCATTCTTATACACCTTCCTCTATTAATACATAGGATTTTTTTCTTTTTGTAACTTGTTTATTTACATACTAAAACTAAATACAAAACAAGTACCAAAACATATGGACTTCACAAGAAAATCTTCATTCTACTTTTGTAAGTACATGCTCAAGTATTTACATTAACAATATTACGGATGCAAAGAATTAAAAAAGCATAATACTGAAAGATTATTTTGCAGCCAGTATTAAGATACCTCTGAAATGAAATTAGATTACACAGAGGTTGGAAATAACATTGCTACACAAGGATACTCTTTGAAATCCTTGTATCATTATTTGGAGACTAATTCCTTTGAAAAGATAAACTTTAGTGCCTAACGTAAAAAAGTTAAAACTCTACTAGTATCAATAAGCAGAACAATGTAAGTAGCTTGCAGTAGCTGAAGCCCAACTTCTGAATGCATATCTCTGAATATTTTAGAGTTATACTTGGTACGTTATGTGTGTAAAGCCTAAAATGAATTATTTTTCAGAAAAAATTCTCATTTTTATACAGGCAAAAACTCCTATTCACCTCATTTTTGTACCCAAATTTCGACCGATTCTCTTAAAAGCATAAGACTGTATTTGAATGGAAAACCTGGTAAACATTTGACAGCTATGTGGAAAGGACATAGATACTGCCTTAAGAGTTTAGTAATTATTTCTGCCAGTGGCTGTTGGCAAACATATAAGTACCGAGCAATGACAGGTTCAAAAAACCCAAACCAATTCACAGCTTCAATGGGAAAAAAAAAACCAAACCGATTTTCTTTTCTATCAGAATGTGAAGAAAAATTATCTGCGCAGTCCATTTATAAGCAAAACATGACTTTTGGCATAGGTGATTAAATACTAATTTCCTAAGAAAACAGCTAATAGGAAATGTCTATCATAACTACATTTTACAAGATCTTTTATAATTAAATATAAATTAGACAGAATAACGGTTTCCTAAACAAAAACAAAAAGCAGAAAAAGCCACAACTTGGAGTAATTACAACTGTTACTTCCTATTATTAATAACATTTTTTAATTTATAGGACACAACTAAGAGCTATCCTTGCATTAGCCACCCTGTATTAAATGTCTGCTGGTGAAACAGCAAAAGTGATAATGTAGGTCTTAGGATGTTAATTCTGACCATTGTAATGCTAACTATGAATGAAGGAACAACTGGCGCCTACTATTCAGTCCATCCAGCCTTTGGCTTTACAAATGAACAACATGAATTGAGGCAAAAAAAAAAAGTTTTTCTGCGTCATATTTGAAAGCCTGTCAGATTTTTTTTCTTTAACAGAGTTAATCCAAACCTAAGAGATTTAAAGCCGACATTCGTGTTAAAGACAGAGGGCCTCTTTGTATTTTTTGGATGAAGAGGGGAAAAATAAAATCCCACAGAGGTATTTCCTTCCTTTCTGTACAAGAAAGCTCCCCCCTCACTCTGTAGAAAACATTTTTGTCTCTAACTTTTCACATCTCTCTACACATAGGCAGGTCATCTGGGAAATGGCAAACCAATCCTTTCCAGACAATGGCACTAACAGGAGCAGCCTGTTCTGGGGCCGGACTCTGGCTGCCTCTGTTCGTGGTTTACAAATTGTTCCTAATGTGAGAGATTTGTGGTCTATGCCAAGTTTTCCCCCTTTAGGCCTTGTGAAACCAAATGGAATCTGCCACAAAAGTGGCTCCCAGGGGAATTCAGAAGTAATCCAAAATGAGAGCTGGAAAGCCTAGTTTATTGTAGAACAAACAAATCCTGAGGGTAGATAAATAATTTGTCGTCTGCACAGCTCATGCTCAATATTAGGACTTTCTAAAATGAATCAACATTGCTTACCAAGTGCTACACACAGACATATTTTTAAATAAAAAGACGGACTGAAAATCATTCCTGGATTAGAAATCCTGGAGGCAAAATGTTTTAAAGGATGTGTAATATTAGGAAATTACATGCCAAAATGAACAAAAATATTTCCTTTTTCTTCACTATGAAATGTTCTTCTGAAACAGCTATTAAAGACTTAAAAAAACAATAGCCTTCTGAAAGTAAAAAGAGAAAGATGAAGATTCTTGCTTTAGTTTACCTCATCTGCCATCTGTGTACATATCCTCTCCCCATAAACCACAGAACTATTAAAATAACATCTCGTCAACACCAACAACAGTTGGTTCAAGCAGTTCAAATCAACAAGTTTTTCTTCTCAGCTGCCTTCAGAGACAACTTCATTAGTTTTAGTTACTTATTTTTCTTCATACATGTCAAAGTACTTAGCACTGTAATACTAAAACAGATCTGCAACTAATTCCCAGTGCAGCAGTCTCCACAAGGAGCTGCAGTCATGCCTGCAGTGCTTCTTTGCTCTTTGCAGTTAAAAAAAAATAAAAATCCCATAGGTCCTATTAAGTACGAACTTTGCTTATTAGGTGAATTAAAAAGACAGTCCCCCCATTTTTTGAAAATACATTCAAAATAAAAACAGAAAGTAGTAATTAAGAAGCAGATAATGGGATATTTGCAGGCAGAATTCAGAAGTTCTTACTTGAACAATTCCCCTGTGAGACAAGAAAAATGGCTACAAGGCCCGCTGTCACTTTTTCCCCCAGTTTCTCTGATTTTCTTCAGCTAAGAATATTACTAGGTCATTGCAGGGCCATGAATTTTCCTCATGGCAGATAGGTACAAAAGAGAAAAGGTATCCCTCAGAGGGATGAAATACGGTTCCAGTAATATCAACACAATTAATAAATAACATTTTAAGTAATAAACACACACAGCTCACTATAAATCCTAAAGCTCCAAGAAGCATTACTGTGATGACAGAATATAAACCTTAATGAAGTCAATAGAGCAATACAGGTTTGTGAATCATCAGATTAGCATTTATCTCTGACCACAGTAAGACACTTGAGTCCAGAAAAGGATGAAATGCAAGGATGAACCTTACTACATATTCACAGGAGTGGCTTAGGAGTGTTTGTTCATTCTTCCTTTCTGAACTACATTTATAGATACTTAATACTCTCCTTGCATTTTATGAAAATCCAGATTATTTCAAAAGTTATGTTAAAAAAAAAAAGAAAAAAGAAAAAAAAAAAAGAGCATCAACAACAAGCAGCCACCAAAGAAGCCCACAATGGTAAAACAAAATAAATATAGAAACAGCAAGAACTGACTAAAAAATATCTAGTACTAGAGACTAAGTACAACTAAATTGTATGTTATTAACACTCAAAACAGAGACCAACTAAAGGAAATTAAATGGAGACATTATCGATAACTTGGAAAAGAAAAATCGCTTATGAAAATTCCTTGCTTTTGGATTCCAACGGTGAAAAATTAAAAGCAAACTTCTTGTTTAAAGAACTTAATAAGATAAAATGTGTTAAGTATTAGGACTGTGAGGTAACATTAAAAAGGAAATGTGAGATTAATTTTGATTCACTTAAAAAAATCCTCAATAACTCATCAAACTTTTTTATGAAGCAATATTGTTCTCCATTAAAACATACATGCAAAACAAATTTTATTTCCCTAAACAAGAGTTCACATAGGTATAGGGAGGAAGACAGACACAGATATTGATTATTGTTTTTGGGTTTTGGAGAACTTTACAGTGCACATCTAGAGTACAAAAAAAAAAAAAAAAAATTAAACAGTTCTGCAGATACTGAACTTTTGTTTTTATCTTATATCATACTTCTTATTTCCAGTAAATTCTAGAACTTTTAGCTACTTCATTAATCAGGTGTACAAAAAAAAAACCAACGCCCCCCTAAAAACTCAAAGCATAAAACAGTATCAAGAGAGTCAGGATTTGTATAAGTGTAAAATAGACATTAAGTTGTTCATGCTTCCCTCCCAGTTATATCCTTTCAACTTGAACCACACTCATATTTGTTTCAGAAAAATAACTTATACTAGCATAGAAATTCAGCATTTTTATTGCTTTAATGGGAAGGTTCTATGAACATTAGATTCTACTGACACCCATTCAGATAGTTAGTCTGATTAGGTGATGTAAGCTACAGAAACTTCATTAGTTAATGCATAGTTACTGCAAGAAGATTACACAGACAAAAATGCAGAACAACCAATTGCAGCATCATTTCTTTCTTTCAGGCGCTATATTGCACAGTATGGCAAAACAGGAGAACAAATTTCTCCTGCTAATCCACCCGATGACAGATTGGAGATGTGCTTTGTTCAGCATCACACAACAGTCTTCTGCATATGGAAGAGTTTGTACAAAGTAAATATTCAATAAGAAGAGATTCGTAATTTACTTTTAGTTACTTATGCAAACTGCACGTGGCTTTAAAATGAGAAAATACTGTAGGTGTGCTTGAAAACGTATTAAGAGTATACTCCACTTGTTCTCTTTGTGAATGTTGTATGTGAAAGAAAAGTCAGTTAGTGTAGAAGAGTTTAACACAGTTGGCTTACTCAGATCTACAATGAAAATGTTCTTTTTGTAGTCTGGAGTTGCACTTTTTTCCAAATGAAATGGCTTTCCAGTTTCAGACCAGTTAAAGTCATAGCACTGTGAAATTAAAGAATGAATTTGGACACAGGTTGCTGTCAGCAGTTTTGGCCACCGAGTTAGTACTGGAAAAAATATGCAGTGCCCAAATCTAATCCTAGGATTTGTACAAAACCTGCTTATAAAAAAACAAAAAACAAAAGAGCAACAACAACAAAAAAATCAGACATTCCCTTCAGCACATTTTGTCTGACCAGGCTGAGGCAAAACAGACAAAAAGCTACTGAAACACAGGTCAGCTTGTTTCTTTAAGTTCTGCCAAACGTATCTGGATAGCACAAATCTTCAAGTGTGACTTATACATTTGAAGGAATCAGACAAGCAGCATTTGCATAGAAAAGTAGAGATGTCCATGTGCACTTCTTTCTACCATACCACAGTATGTTGCACAGCCGTGAATCTTTTAGTTGGAATACTTAGGAGAGACCTGGACTTACTTCAGCAAAACCCAGCAAATCTGCCCTGGAGGCTTCCAGGATAGCATACAAAAACCTTGGCTCCTACCCGAGGCAATGTATTTGTCAACAGGTCTTTGTCCATAAAGAATATAGCTCAAAAAGCTAGATGAGTTTTTAAAATGAGCACTTAAGGTCTATAAGAAGTTTAAAAGAGACCATTCCAATGTTAGAGGCCTCTAGCTAAATTCTTAGAAAAAAAAAACAGAAGCAAAAAAACAACTTCTCCAACAATTGTGTGCATCTAGTACTACTATATATACATAAGCAAAGCCACAAATTCCTACTAACAAAATAACTAGATACATTTCAATCACAGATACATTTTTACCCAAATTCATTTATTTAACTTAGTAAGTCATATTACTTTGGTGTCACATGGAATCCAAATTGCAAGAGTATTTACTTTTAATGGGCAGAAACCTCACTTTACAAGCAAATATTTTGCAAAGTTTGTAGGAAATGAATTCCTTTCAGTGACATCTTTCGTTTACAACTTCAGAGACTGAACATGCATTAAGTAAAACATTCAGCTATTTCAACTGTGAAGTAGCCACCTCTATGCCTTATCAAGTGCAATACATCCTGCTGCCCACATTGTTCTTATTGCTACAGCCATTCTTCTGGCTTGAACAAGACAGTGTAAAAACACAAAACAAAAAAACCAACCAAATCAAAACCACACATGACAAATTCCAGATATATTCTGAAATTTCTTCTAAAAATATAGTGAATATGAAGAAAAATGCTTAGGTACGATAGCTTTAATCAATTTAGAATAATGTACATAATTTTTTTTTTTTTTTTTTTTTTTTTTTTTTTGAGTAATGGAGGCAACAAGTTAACATAAAATCTACCTATATATAGCAAAGTTAGAGGTTGTAGTAGAGAGGAAAACCAGCAGGAAATTACATAAATTTCATCCTCTTTCTTTGGTGCCCAAGTACTTAAGAAGTACATAAGTCAACTCCTTGTGTTTTCCACTGTAATTTAGTACTTACATAAATGACTACATACTTGTTTTCCCATAACAGCTTATGTGGGAGGTGAGATTTGTGGGTCTGATTTAACTCCAAGCAAGAGAGGGATATTCACTACATTTCCCCCATTGTGCAGGTGTTTTTAAATTGCTGAATTACATGATAGAAGCAAAGTTAAAAGCACCTACTCTCCTACTTGTGTATGGCTTGATCTTGTTGATGTGATTTGAGAACAATCGGAGGAGTACTTTTTTGAAACAAACAGGTATTCTCACCTTCTTATTCCCAACAGCCATGCCCAGAAACAGATATTAGTGTCTGTAGAATAAATACTAAGCTTCAGATGTTTTTAGAAATGAATAGTTTTGAGAATTTGGGACTGAAGTTCCATTAAATAAGGACAAGCAGCAACTGTGTATCTTTTCTGGATTTAGTACTATTTGCAATAGTCACAATAGGTTTACACAAATAGGATAGTAATAAAACAGAAACCAAAATTTATACTAAAAGATTAAAGAAACAGTAGAATAATACATTCCAAGCACAACACTAATTGAAAAGTAAATGTGTGATGGTGCTCAGCTGCTCACGCAATGTTGCGGCAACTCAAATTTCTGACACATACTAGAGTTTTGAAGACAGCTTTCAGCAATGTACTACATGTGCTGTTTAAGTATAAAAAATCTCCAGCCAACTCAGTGCTGTAATTTTGAGTTCTGAATTTGGTTAAGACCTCTCTTTAGAAAAGTAAAATCTGTGATGCGCCTTATTTGTCAACTCTTCCTTGCTAGACCATGTAATCACAGCATGTTAGCTGAGCTTTTTTTTTTTCCAGAAGAGTAAAATTTCATCCTGTTTTCAATAAACATGACTTCCATATTGAAGGTATAGTAAGAATCAAACATCTCACGTACCTCTAGCTAAGAGAAGGATCCGATACAGATTAGGTCTGAACTAAAACCTGAAGTATTCTTTGTGCACATGCGGAGATCAGTTAAAATATACTTTACCTCTCCTGACATATCGGGTGCCATAGGAATGACTGGCCACAAAGAAGAGTAGATGCCAAAAAACACTACCCAGAGTGCTATGCTGCCCCAGATAGCTATATGGCTGAACTGTTAAAACAAAGAAAAACAAAATAATCATCGTAGATGTATTATGACATAAAAAAAGACCTTTGCTACTTACTGTTTATGATGCATTTCTGATAAACATTCCAATGTCTAGTATTAACTGTTATAGTTTCTTAAAGTAAGCTTACATTTTCAGCAGCAATATCATTTACATTTTAAACCAATTTAAGCTTAATTACAAACAATTCAGTCATTTGATTTTCTAGGATGATTTTAAGCCTTACTCCAAATTCCTCCTTTTCACTATTCATCATTTTTTTAATGTATGTATTTTCTATCTTCCCATGAGTTACCACAATTTAATTTGATACTATAGCAAAAGCCAGACATAATAAGAAAAAAAAATAATAATTCATCCATCATACTTTATAGTGCACTTGAGAATGTGATAAAGATATTTGCTTACCAAAGTCCAATACGAAGTCTCTAATCCAGCCTTCAAACATACAGTTAGAACCACAAACTTTAAAAAAAGAGAAAGAGAGAGGGGGATTCTTATTTAACATGAAAATCTTACTGAACACATACAGAGTTAATTATTTGGTTAATCTTTCAGGAGAACATAGAATAAGAGGTTTCACTATTTCTGTAATTTATGTTATGTTTACTTGCACAAATAAGAGAAAGGCTAATCAATCTCTTCAATTTAAATGAGATTTCTTTAATAATATTCAACAAAGTACTGTCTGTGTGTCAATACACAGGTCAATGCAACAGGTTCCAATGTACCAATGCAGTAGAAATTAGTAAAACAAAATGCAGTCATTTCTATAGAGCTGCAAAGCTAGGGAATGGCCCGTCTGATTTAAAATAACGTGTTCCAAAAATGTAGAATTCTCAACAGCTCCTAAATAAAATTATTTTAGACTGTGCTAGCTGCACTTTACCTGTTTCTCTCTAAGTGTGTGAGTTTAGATCTGAAGTTTAAGTGTCCATTTGAAATGACCAAGTAAAACGAGACTACAAACTTTAAAAGTAAATGCAATTAATGAGCACGTAATAAAGTATTATTAGTTTCAAATAATAATCTTCATTTGTTCTTTCTGGAGTACTCTTGTTTTATATTAAGGATCTTAAACATTCCCCTTGTCTCCTACAATACTGGAAGTTTGCCTTTAACCAAGTTGCTAGTTATTTTGGTTAACAGAGAGGTGTGTGAAAAGTATTCCAACTGTAGTTCATTGCAGTCAGTAAGAGATCATAGATGGTCTTTAGCTATTGAGAGGATGACTTCAACTTTCTACATAAAGAGAGATTCTGAAGATACAGAAGCTTGGCTGAAAACCTGCAATTGTTTAAGTTTACATTAATCCAAATTAAAAAAGTTGCTTCAATTCAGCAGTATTTTGTTCAAGAGTCACCTTCACCAAACTCAGAAAAGCCAGAGCCATTACTGACAGTCCAAAACCTATGTTCTGTGACAAAATAACACATAGAATCTGTTTTATGTTATTTTCCTTCCTCTTTCTCATTTTTTATCTTTTCTTATTTTGACTCTTTTTTTATGGAGCAATCCCTGAACACATCATGTTATTCTCCAATATGACATGTTCCATTTTAATTTAGAGATGAGCAGTAGTTGAAAATCTACAATTCAACAGCAATGAATAGTCAATAAAACTGTTTATCTCTTTCCTTTGAAATTTACAAAAATAAGTTTTATATTCACTAAAGAAATACTGGATATCATTTTAGCACATGCGTGAAGAGGTATTACAAGTTTTGCTTTCTGCAATCCCAAATACACGAGCCACAAAGACCAAATTCTAACAGCTACATTTTAGTTTCAAATATATATGATTAAAAATCTGGTTTATTGGCCATGTTGGAGCAATCATTTAAGTGGGGACTTCATCAGTAGCTGAACTTCAAGGAGGCTCAAAAACTCAGAAGTAATTTCCTTCCATCAGAAGCTGAAAATCACTAGTTAAATATATTTGACAATTCTTGCACTTTGTCTGGAGCACAGAAGGATACAAAATCCCACTAGAAAGCTTTCACCCTACCTAGAGGTTTATGCTTTTAATCTGGAGTTTGGAGTGCCTTGTTTCAACTACTGGTGCATTAATAAGGATAAAAAAAAAAAAAAAAGAAAAAAAGAACTGTGCCACAATTTCATTATTTAAAAATGGTGTGAAATCTCATTAGAAGAAAATTAAGGACCATGATGAGTGTTATAATTTACTTAGTCTATCCAGTCATGGTGCTGTATTTGGATGCATGAAAAAATGAATTATGGAGAAAAAATATTTCTCACTGTTACATGTGCTTGTTATTTTTGAATCTGACATAAGAGGAGAAATTACCATTTAGGATCAGTTTAAGAAGTCTCGTTGCATAGACCATGCACACAAAACAAAAACAGTGAAGGCTGCTGTCAAAGGAGATACTGACTGTGTGAATAAGTTCCCTCTTCACATTACACTGTTCCACATCCCCAAACTGAAAGTCTCTCATATCTTCAAGAGTATTCAAGAACTCCTTGAATTCCTGTGCAAGGGTAGGAACAGCAATTGCAACACTCACCCCTCCCAAGATTTTCAATGTGAAGGGAAGGAAAGCAAAAGGAAGAGCAGCTTGTCTGGACTTAAAATGGTGAAGTAATAGTTTATTTGGAATTCTTGACCATTTTGTAAGGTAGTAACAATCAATTAAGACTCTCAGGGCAGTGAGGTTTCAGCTCTCTAAGTAGAAAACCAGTTGCAGAAAGTGACAGAAGAATTGCACTGTCTATTGTGGCCTCTAAACATTTATGGATGCAGCCTGACAAACAGTAACAACCAGCCCCACACTATGATACTGAAAGTATCAGAAATGAAATAATTTCTCAAGGCAGTGGAAAATGCTACTGTAAATTTAAAAAAGCAGGCTTTGATGTTTGTGAGCCACCTGATATAACAGATGATGCTCAGATGTGCTAAGATTTCAAGACTGCCATCAGTTGATGGATGACAGTCCAAATAACGGAAGTAAACCCTAATCCACTAGTCTCTCAGTATACCATATGTAACTTGTTTTCTTCTAGTGTCAAGCTTGGCTTTCAAAAGGAGACAGAGCAGAACCACTACTAGGATGAAGTTCTGAGACCATTTCAGGACAGAACTTCAGCTGTGATTACAGCAGTATGTTGAATAATTGGGTTTAACAATGTGTACAGTGCTAACCTGCTCAATTGAATGATGGCCACTGTAAAGGATGCTTTAAGATATCCACTCTGTAGAATGATGGCCATTGTTAAGGATGCTTTAAGAGTAGAAGTGGATGCTGGCTGTCAGAAAACCTGACTCAGGTCCTAGGATAAGTGAAGTTACACAAGTCGTGTATACATTTTGTAAAATTCACAACATCAGCTGAACTGAGTCAGGTTGCAACTTGTAAGTAAACAGTAGGGTCTGAACCTGATGCAGAGAACCTCTTTCCCTGAGAACGTTTCATTTCAAATGCCAAGTGGCTCTGGTAGACACATTCAACTTTGAAGGCCAGAGGAGAGTGAGCAGGTCTAATTCTGCTTCTAAAAGTTCTTGAAAAACCCGTACGTGCTGGATATTCTCAGTAAGTGAGAAACAGGTATTTAGCTTCATCACTTTGTTTTATGAGATATAAAGACTAAAAGAAAAAGCAAGATTAGTAAGCACAAGAGTAACATAAGATTACCATTAGGTGTGGTCAAGTTTAATTAATTATGGCAGTTTGGCTACCTTGAAAAACAAGTCTTAGTTGCATGTGGTTATGCCCTTACTTCAAGTTCCTATTACTAATCAAAGAGGGAATAGAGACTTATACTTTCTCAAGTCAACAAAGCAGTTCCACACACGATAACTCATGATGTCTCCAATGCAGAAATTTAACTTAAATTATGGTAATTGTTAATTAGGGAATTACAGTTCTCACTATTTCAAAAATAGACTGTTTCCAGTAAAGGATGGATGAGCCTTCTGCATCTTTATTAAACTACTTTGTTTTAAAAATCAGAATTAAATGCAAAACACACTTCAAGGTTTCTTAGAGTCATCCAAGTATCATTTCATATCAAGTCTTCAATACAGAGAATCATAAATAATAATTAAAAACATCTCTGTAGGAGTTAAAGATAGAGTCAGTATAGACAAACAGTTGATAAAGCATTAGATAGCTGTAGCAAGACTTACAGTATAAACGGTGTTTCCCAAAAGCAGATAATCTGAAGTTTTACCATTACCAAATACAGTGCCTGCGGAAGGAAGCAAACACTTAAATATACTCAATAGTACCATACTCTATTGACACTTTATCTCTGGATAGAACAGCACACCACAAGGAACAAGAGCTCTGGAAGCCTAAAAACAAAGCTGAGGCACTGCTTATTTTGAAGTTTATACAAGAGAAGTGGCAGTTGGTAGGCTTACTTGTATGTACAAATCTGATTGCTATATTGATGAACTTCCAGAAAATTTTTCTGTCAAGATCTATGTCCTTATTACTTCTTATATCCAGATGATAATAAATAGAGTGTAGACCCTAGTTTTGCATACTGTCCAGAGTCTAGGTTCTATGAAACAAATCCTGAAAATTTTTAAAAATTCATAGCTATTCTCTGCTCAACTATTTCTTGTAGATGCTACTACAATGCAGGCAGTTTGAAATTTTCCACTTAGCCTTATTTGTCCACACATTTATTGATTCTAAAGAGTAAATACAAAAAAGCACTCGAAGAAAAGGCTGTGAGCTCTCCGTGACTCCATAATCTTCAAGATTTTCAGTGTACTAATAAATATCTGTTCAAATTTGCATTCTGTTGCTTAACAATATATATACCTAGCAGTAAAAAACTCAATGAAATAAAACACAGGCATAAGCAGACAACTACGACAGTTCCCAACTGTTGGACTGCTAAGACTCAGCACTTTTATGCACTCTTAAAGTTGTGCTATTTATCATTCTTCCTCCATTACTCTCTTCATTTCTTTCAGAATTCTCCTGCACTGTCTCTTTCATAAGAAATATGTGGAGACAGAGACCCGTTCACAGAAGTTCTGCTCTCTACTGGATCTCTCTGATGTAAGAACCTGTAAGCATTATTTTCTCTTCCTTCTTTATATACACTTAGCAGCTTCTACCCTGCATTCTTCTCCCCTTGCAGAAACTCTGCACCAGCTGGATCTACAGGAAGCTGTTGTTGTACTACACACCAAGCACACAAACCCCTGGTCTTATTTCTGCTCCCCTTGCTCACCCAGCCCTTCCTTAGGAAGGGAGACAATGACAAAAGAAAGTGTTTTTTTTTCCAGACTTGATGTCAGTAAACAGGTCAGCTCTAGCTCCTCTACTGTGAGCAGGAGAGATCCACACTGGAAGAATGCTCTTGCAGGAATCCAGTAGTTTTACCCAGATATCACAGATTTACTGTTCACATGACCTCTATTCTGTGCTATGCAATGCATCAGTCTCTTACACAGATTGACTACAACTTCGAATTTGGATTTTATTATGAATTTGAAGCTGCAGTATGAGAGTGGTTGGGTGCTGGAACAGGCTGCCCAGAGAGGTTGTGGATGCCCCATCCCTGGAGGTGTTCAAGGTCAGGTTGGATGGGGTCCTGGGCAGCCTGGTCTAGTACTGAATGGGGAGGTTGGTGGCTACCAATTGCTCTAGAGCGAATTGCTTGGCTGTTATCAAGAAAGCTGAGATGACTACTAATTTAACAGAGAAAGTATAAGGCACAAGCTATTCTTACGTTTATATTTTCTACAATGTGGAGGCAAAACATCCCAGGCCTATTAGAGCTGCCATAAACACAAATATTCCCACAACCTGGAAATAACTCTTTCAGTCTTTGACAATTAATATGGTGTGCCTCCCAACCATCCTGTTTCCTTCTACATCTCAGGTGCACATATGACACCTAAGCTAGAACAGCGACAGGACTGAGCTGTCCAGGATGACCTGCTTTGATCTGTCACAAGTCTACTGATACAGATGTAAGCTACTGGGTTTATATACCCCTGAAGCAACAGGAAAGACTGTATCCACAGCCAATAGAGACTTACAAAATAAGAGTCAATGCAAAGGACTTTAGTGATTTATGATCTTTTAAGTATTTTACACAGTACATTATTATACAAAGATAACAATTAAATAGTAATTTTCTCCATAGTTTAAATTTACTTCAAGCATATTTATAGTTTTATGTAGACAGTATTGATTCTACTTTTAAACACATTTTAAATAAAACATTTTAAATAGACTGCATCTGTTCCAGTTCTAGAAGTAACACTATCTCACAAAGCTATCAGTATTAATAAAGCATTACTACATAAAAAAAGTTACTTAGAAATTCAGTACCTTTTGAGATTTATTTTTTTATTTTTCATAACACTTACCATGCTGGAGGGCTTTTAGTGGAAACCAAAACAGAATGAATGAGTGGAAGAGGCCATTTAAACAATGTACCCAGAAAACCTAAGGGAAAAGAGAAATCCATGAGAACCATTTGCAACAAACTAGCTCTATGAACCCTGACCTTTCTTTTCATCTGTGTGTTAGATTCACAAAACGTGTTTCTGTCAGGCCACCACTGTGAAGTAACATAACTGACAGGCACTTTCTGCCTCTTAGCTCTTCATGGGTCATTTGTTTATTTTTATGTTTTGAAAAAAAAGTATGTATTATCTCCTCCTTTTAATTTCAAATCAGAAAGGCAATTAAAACTTATACATATGGGAGTATCATCAGAAGAAAATAAACTAAACCAGACAAGTGGAACAATTGCTACATTCTAAGGAAGGGAAGTAAAAAAGGACTTCAGTTTTTATAATTTACTTTTTGCGTAACAATTTTTAAGGCAGAACAACAAATCACGAGTTTACATAAACTTACCTACATATTTCCACACACAAATTAAAAAAAGACAAATAATATCTTCCAAAGATTTCTCCTTACATGCACACCTTCATCACACGGGTCTTTCTTTAATGTACTTTCAAAATAATTGAATTAACTTCGAACTTATTTCCATTTATTAAAAATACTTCCAAAAACAAATGTATTAAGTTTATCCAGAAACAACCTTCTGATGCTTTCCGTAATAGATATCGTACATATTCTTAAATTTTTTTTTTTAATATCTGTAACCAGCACCTTCAGGATAGCAATTTTTTTTTTTTTCCCATTAGCAATGTATTTGACAATTACAGCCTTTATTAGAATTAACTATCGTGTATTATCAGAGTTCAGATGTTCAAACAATTGAAATTAAGTTGCTTGCCTCACATTTTTCAGAATGTCTCAAAGTCTTTTGTTAGATTATACAACTACCCTACGATGTATGATCCAATTTACACTCCAACACTTTGCACATTTGAACTTGTGCTACTCATTAACCTTTGTCTCTCCCTCTTGCTATGTCATTACCAGAAGTTTTTATTTGACAGAAAGCACAGGTGGATGCAAGAAAAATTAGTTCTACTTTTCCATTTTCCTGGCCAATTCTTATTGTCACATGCTAATCCTTTAACCTCTGTCATGACCTCATAACCTTTGATCCCTTTTACCATAACAAACATCTGCATCAACATTCAAGACAGTCATGTTTCCAAATCTTTAACAACACCTATTCAGCTTACATAGCTGGGAATTTTGTAGACTTTTACTTCTAATAAGTATCGTATGGGAAGAGCCATAGAATTTCCAAGGAAGTGAACAATACAGCTGTGCAATAAATATATATGTATAACAGAGTTATCATTTAAAAACAGAACTGTAACTCATGATGTACACTACTGTATTAAAACTATCACAACACAGAAGTGCCTGAATTAACAGACCATTGCAAGTCTTGCATTGTTAAAGCATTCGCAGTGACATAATGACAGTTTCCTTATCATTTTCAGGTTTGTGAGTGAAGAGAGGAAGTGAAGCTGAAGGAGAAAAATCTCACGCAGACAAGATTTGGGGATGTTTTAGACAAGTAATTCTCTGTAAAAGTACTTCGGTTTCACAAGAGAAGTGGCACAAGAGTAGGAGGTATCAGCTCTCCACAAACTACGAATCATCACTTAACAGGTATTCAGTGGCAAATTAAAAATGTTTTCAACTTCACTATACAATGACATTACTTCAAAGTCCTAATTATATGCAGAAAAGTCAAATCAAATCAAAAGGAACCCTTAAAATGTCACAATGCTTGCACAGATTCTGGAAATAGTTTAATTATCTCTTAATACAGATTATTTATGGACAAATCTGTAGAAATGGCATGTTTTATATATAAGTCCTGTGTTTTTTTACTATTTAATCTCCAAGATCATATAGAGATATTAAGAAATAATAAGATATTTTCTACTAGAAGTAACTGCAAATTTGTTTTGATCTTTCTGATGCATTTTTAACTGTATTCAAGTATTTTTTCCCAAAACTCAAAATTAAATTGTAAAATCACAACCCCAAACTGACAAAGAATTGAACCATGTCCCTCCCTCTACAAATCTAATGACAGATTTTATTGTCCTCTGAAACACTTCTCCACAGGCTTCTGTAATCCATTCTCATATAACAGTACAAACACATACAAACCAATGACAGAGAAGTTTAATCACTTCTGCCTGTAGAAGACAGCTTTATTGCCAGCAGAGAAAAAGAATCAAGGCTGAAAATAAAATAATGCTTGCTGTCTATTTCCACATTTCAATGTAAACAGACAAATATGATTTGTATAATTTATGGATAAGTGGACAACTGGAAACAGTAGCAATAAATATCGTCTCCTAAAGATAATTATGTTTTAATTACATTTGATTTTTATCTACCTTGGTATTGAAGTCCAGTGCATTTTGGGAAGTCTTGTATAACTCAGGATATTTCAGCATGTTTTCTTTTCGGCAGGATCTTTCAAATATTCCAAGAGTCAGTGGAGGCATTGCTGTAAACATCTAGTATGCGGATTAAAAAAACATATTGCAAGAGTTGAGAAGTGAAGCCTCGCTTAAGGATTATTCAGAGTTGTTACTCAAGACGCCTTTATGATTATGATTGAAAATGAAAACACAAAAACAACCTTACCACATTGTAAAGGCCTATACACCATCTTTCAAAGAGAATTTGTCCAGAAAAGCCATTGACAAAAGCAAACCAGATCTGAAAAAGAGGAGAATCATACTACGCAAGTGTCTTGCAAAGTGTAATAAACAGATTTTTCTTCAACTTTACAAAACAGGGTATTCCTAGAACACATTTACAATACAGTTGAGAGCGTTCTGCTCTAAACCTCTATGATAAAAATTATTATAGAAATAACTTGCTTTCAGAACAGATGGGCAATCTAGTCTAATATGTTAGCAATTCCAACTAAATATGGAAATATTTCAGGGAGGTAGCTATTTTCAAAATCAATTTCATGTTTTTTAATAATTTAAGAGTAATTTAGCTCAATGCATTTGTATTGTGGTTTGTTTGTTTATTTATTTATTTATTTTAAAATGAAACAGGATTACTTTCCTAAAAGCATGGAAACATGGAAAAAAACCCACATTTTCTCACATTCTTTAGCAAAACATAACCACTTTCTTGTTTTTCTTACCTCACACTTACATTATTTGAATGACAGGAGAATTATGTCATGACAGGAGAGGATGTTTTACTAGCAAGTTATGCCAAAATTATTTTGTCTTTGACAAATAGTCATTGTAAGGTATCAGAAGTCAGGATTACCTAAATAATATTCTAGTTAATTTAAGGCTCATGTCTTTCAAGTGAACTTTCAAATGCCACTTTGCAGAGACTCTGCTACAGTTTTCATTTTGTTTGACTTCATAATGGGAGCACGAATTGCTACAAATTCCATGTTTATCAATATATACACAGGCTAATGTGCAGATAATCAGATTCTATGGACAAACTTATTCTTTTATTACATGGAGGAATGTCTGAACATTTTTGCAAATACTTAAAAAAAATTGAAATTAGCAACTATTAATATGAAAAACAGGAGTTGAAATCCAGTTAAAACTGCTGCTTATTCAAGTAATAAATAAAAAGTAAAAATAACTATGTCCAATTATTGGAACAAGATTGTATATAAGAAGCACAAAAGTGCTTCTTTGTGATACAAAGTCATAGAAGACAACAAAGTTTCAGAAATCTTCTAAGTTTCTTCTGTTGTAACAAACATCCTATTTTCTAGTGTTTCATTCTATTCACTTGAAAAGCAATGTTATTCAAGGGAATTACTCCATAGTTGTTCATTAATCAGATTTTTATTAAATGTTGTGTATTTTACTTTTGGATTATTGGAGCGGGCATTACGATTAAGCTGTGATGAAATTCGATCTTTACAAGCAGTATTTTCTCAGTAATTGAGCATGAGAGTAGTATGAGTGTTCGTTACTAAACATCAACATGGTTTTTTTGATATTTTACAACTAAGCTTAAAGCATGAATCTAGTCTAGAACCTCATCACTACTGTTCAAGACAAGTTGTGCTCAACTGCCTTTTTCTTTTCAACTCCTTCATTAGGCATAGCTCCTGCGTTATCAAACCCCCAAACTAGGAAGATGGCTCTTGGTAGAGGACTGCTGGACAGATAACAATACATGATTTGCCCCTTTTAAAAACACTTAATTTGAAATGGTTTAGGGTGATGTAAAAGCAAAATATCATTAAGGAATAAGCTAGGCTTATTCCTTAGTAGCCAGGCTTAAGTGCATACGTCTCCTTGCTGTTAATGTTAAACAGTTTAACAAAAATACAAGTCTAGGAAGAAAATTATACCCATAACCTTACATGAAGACCAAACTCTATGGAGCTGAATACGGTATTAATAGTGACAGTGACAAGAAACACACAGTTTCTTTCTTCACAGTGGAAAATTTAATTACAGACAACTGTGTTTCTGGTTATGGGGGACAATGGATGAAGGCAACAGCATGAGCAAAACATGAGTATTTATGACTTATTTTACATCATGGTAATTTTGTCTGTTCTCCCTATCAAACTGCTCAAATTACTGAGCAAGCATCTCTGTAATGAGAGGAAAGGAGAGAGGGGTCTGAGAAGTAATTTGGACTGTAAGAGGGAGAAGTGAAAATTCAGACCATTTTGTGGTTCAGTGGTCATGGAATTTCTCTCAAAATAAAAGACTTTGGTTCATAAAATGAGATATATCTCAATGCAGATCCTTACACTGCTGTTTTCAAACCATATAATGCAAAAAAGTGGGCACAAACTGCTTTCCACTGTCCGTTTTTTAAACTGAAGTCAGTACACTTTACATGCATTATAATCATACTTCACTATATAACCTTTAATGTTATTGGAACTAGTTCCATATAAAAGATGAGGTACATATTTAAATATATATTGAGTCATAATACAGAGTGGAGAAAAAAGTTATTACTGATCACTTCTGGTTTCTTTTCAATAGTTTAGATGTTGATAATCACTATTCAGAGAACATGAAGCATTACTATAAACCTTTAGCATTCCTACACCAAGAAACCTGTGGCACTCATTTCACCTCACCTCACAGCTGTCTACGAACAAGACTGCATTTTAGATTACATGGAATCCATTATAGTACTTGTTTCTCCTGAGCAGACATTTAAAATATAACATGCACATATGAAGTAAAGGCAGGCATTATTAATTATTTTCAGCTAATAAATGTATTTAAAAAAAACAAAAAAACAAAAAAACCTTCCAGACATGTCTTTCATAGTATTACTTTCTAAATTCCAAGACAGAAGAGGCGTGGTCACAAAGGCCTCACAGACGTTTTCCTGATGTAGCATTTCTGCATATTAAGCAGCAGCTTACAAATACTCATTGAGCTCTCTGCTCCCACGCCTGATCTGTAAAAAAACTGAAAAGAGAGATTCAAGACTGGCAGTTGTCCTTTCCAGAAACATTCACTGATGAATTTCTGCCCATTCACTCACAGCATTGACATGAGCCATTAACGTCTGTGAAAGATTTGGAGCTGACAAATGTTGGGTATATATAGTAATTGAAGTAGAAGTCCTCTAATCTTCCAGAGAGGGTGTATATGACAAAATGCTTGTATGTGTGATATGTAAAGGGTCAACATCCACATAAAAACAATCTCTTTGCCCCCTGTCTGCTCAGCAGGTTGAGGCTTCAACTACTGCTGGTACTTTGTATTTTTTTACTCTAGCATCTTTGCACCTTGCATTTAAGTTTCTCAGAAAGAATGCAACTAGTGGAATATTTACATCTGATTTAAGTTACACATTTACAGTATGTTTGGAGGTGACAAAAAGAGAAAATTAAAGAAAACAAGAAGTACGTTCTAAAGCCCAACTTCGTAAGTTTCTTTTTAAACACCTAATACTGTTTTTCAGTAAATGTTGAAAAAAATTGAAAAAATTTGAAAATTTGAAAAAAAAAATTGATATAAAAACTACTTATCAGGAATTATGGAAGTAAGATAATTTGATCAGATAATCTGATTTTTGAAATGTTGGATCTAAAAAACATCTATAAAACAGAAAGGATGTTCAATAATTTTTTTTTTTCCCCTATGGCTTTCTATTTTACAAGTTTTTCTAAAGTGTCTGTATACTTACTGCTACTTATAAAATAAAAAGTTTTAAATATTTTCAAATATTGCAACAGTAGAAGGTCACTAATATAAATATCAAAATCAGAAATATTATCCTAATGTTTACATCAACTCTAACAGGAGTAAGGCATTTTCCTTCAGTCAAAATTAAATACATACTGTGGAAGTTCAAGACATTAATTTGACAGTGTATTAAAAAATAAAATGTTTTTAAGAATAATTGTTAACCACAAGGCTGCAATGTGATCACGAAAGTTGAAAACTACATCTACATTAATCACACTGCAATACAAATGTGGAAGATTTACTTGTAAAAATTACTGTTTAATCAAAGCTTGAAACATTTTTTTCCATATTTCTAACTCACAATATCACTGTTAATTTAAAGCTTGAATTATACAAATAGTGCAACTGGATATATATTATAAAAATTCATTAGAAATACACTCAAAGTTGTAAGGTTGCAATGGTCCAGAAGGTCTTGAGAACTACAGCTACACATGCTGTCTTAACAATACAAATTGTTGTAAATAAATATTACATACTTGATATTTATTACACCACAGTCCTCTCATACTACTGTATTTTTCACAAGATACCATTCTGCTTAAAATTGCAAGTGAGAAAAAAAGGTCAGTTACCTTTAGGAAGGTAATCCTGTTTCAAAGTAGAGCCTAAAGAGGCATGGCTACCACCTCAACAAGCAAAAAGCATGCAACAGCGTAATTAAGCATGTATATAAAAAACCATAAGGATTGTTCCAAACAGCACAACACAGTTCAGTAGAGACCTGAAAAAGGACTTCAGTTTACAAATTGGACAGTTAACGACATCAGCTCAACGAAGAGCTTAAACACACACATCTCATGGTAAATTTAAGGCTACTTATATACTTATTAGTAAGATTGTTGTCGGAGGTCTTTTAAAAAGTAAAAAAATAATAATTACTGAGTTCAATAAAGATTTATCACTACTGTTTACTGGAAGTTAAATGCTTCTTAAAAATCATATAGAATAATCAAAAGCTCAAAAATAATAGAGTTTTAATTTTATAAAGTAACATTTACTGTAAAATTACCTCAATGATATAAAGGACTATATTCTTGTAGAAGCAATATAAGATGCATTTAGCCACTCTGTTATAATTCCAGGCACCATGAACCAATAACAAATTCTTCAAATACTTGAACTGCAAAAAATGAGAAACAAACATATAATGAAAATGCCCACAGATTGATATTAATTTGATGTTAAACTAATTTATTCTGGTCTTTTACAGTATAACGGCTTACCTGAGCTATTGAGTAGTCTGAAGAATTAGCAGCCTGTAGACCTTCATTTCCACTAATACCAACACCAACATGTGCTGTTTGTATCATACTAACATCATTTGCTCCATCACCAATTGCTAGAGTTACTACTTTAACTTGCTTTTTGACCATTTCTACAACTTCAGATTTTTGAAGTGGAGATACCCTAAGGTGTAACAGAAAAGAAAAAAAAAAAAACACACAATAGAACTTTCAAATCAATAACCTTGAAAAACATACTTTATTCCTTGAGAAGGCACTAAAACCAGAGTAACATCCTAGACAATGATATTGTCTTCTTGTTGGCCTTTACACTATAAGGCAAAAGCAAATTCCCAGAAAAATTCACAGAAACTTTGGATTTGTTGAAACAAGTTATTAATAGGACTAGAGACACGCAAGTCAAACAGTAATGGTCCCCTAAAATGGAGTAATGGAAGAAAATCCAGCACTGCCACTACTAATAGTAACTTAGGTTGCTTTTCATTTTGCTTTTATACGTTTTTATTTTCCTCTCTGTTAAATTATTTTATAAATTTAAGAGGCAGATATCAAAGCAAACAGGCAGAAGTAACAAGTGTGGAGCACCAATACGTTAACATAACCTACAATGCTAAGTAAGAGGATGCAAGTTTGAACACGGATTGTTGATCCTTCGCTCTATGTAACTGCTAGTAACTTCTTCATTTGTTTGCACCAACCGCCAAGAAATGTGGATGGGGAAGGAACAAACTATTTCACAGATGATTCTCAAGAGATCTGTTGATCAAACTGTATCAGTTTTGGTTCCATCTTTCATTATGTCACATGTGTATGTTCAATTTCAAGTTCACAATGTTCTATTTTGAAGTTGAAATTCAGTCCATATATTTGAGATATGATAACTGCAAATAATTTACAAAAATTATGTGCCAGCACAGGCATGTTTCACAAGGTAAGGAAGGGAAGGACCAAACTCTAAGAAATGTGTCAATCCAGTCTTGTGCTTCCTGGCACTGGAACTGCCAACCAGACCGCTCCTGAATGAGTCATTTAGGGATGCTGGAAGAACAGAAGAAATGCAAAAACTCAAACCTTGCTCTTCTCTGCCTCCTGCAGAGAAAGCAATTCACATTTCAAAACATGAACTCTGCTGCATCTAGCTGAATTTTTTGTGGAGTTGGGGATGTGCATCCAGTGAAGAGAAGATGAAATAATAATCCTTTCCTCACATATCTTTCCAGATAACTAATTCTGACTGCCTCTATGCAAAAACTTAACAAGGTTAAGAAGGAAAACTTGCCCTTGGAAACAAAATCAAAACTGAGGAAAAAAATGTGTATTTGTAATTTATTTTCTCCAAGTCTTCCTTATGCACTCACAGCAATAATCACCCTGACACCATGAGCTTGTGGTATTTTGTAGCTGAGGCTGAAAAAGAATCCCCTTTGAAGTGCCAGAATTTTGGAGTTAAGTGTTATATAGGGATGTTCATATCTTAACTTAATTCTTCCAGGTCCAAAAGAATAAAAATAGGATAATATAAAATAAGAATAATAGAAAACAAGTTTTTGGGAACAAATTCAGAAATGAAAGCCACAAAAGCGCAGTTATGTCTGAATAGCGTCCCTTCCAAAAAAATTCCAAAATAGAACAAATACCTCATGTCTTTAAGATAAAGAATCAAATTAAACTCTCCACATTCAACAGCCTTCTTTTTAAATAGTATTGAGTCTGAAGGTAGCAGTATGTCAGCGCCTGCTATGAGATTTTTGAGAAAGGCCACTGGGATGAGTACAACTTTGTGGTGAACTTGGAATGAAAGCTTATGGGCAACAGTCCTCTAGAAGAATCTCTGGTCCATGTATATTAAGAAGTACTTCAAAGATTTTTTTAAAAATTATTTTAGAGATTTGAATACTGCTGATGAGTATGATATCAAGATCAGCATTAGTCAGCTTCTGACCTGATAACTTCAAAAATCTTTCCAACTTTCCAGGAAGAATGACTTACTAGCCTTTCAGAAAATATTACAGAGGCAGCTGGAAGATGGCATTTACTTTCTCTGCCAAGTGAAAGCAATATGTTTGGTGGATACATCTAAATTCAAGACACCAAAAAAAAAAAAAAACCAACAAAAAAACCCACCACCAAACCACCTCCCGTGCAATTTGTTTATTCTGAGTGATGCATTTTTACTACAAAATAATCAATTTGACATTCTTATTGCACACATTATTCAGAAACCAATACAGAGCTGGAATTCTGTTTATTTAAGTCTTTAAGCCAAACATCTGCTTGGAATTAATAACATACGAAGATTTTTTGAAGTAAAATATCTACTAATATTTGTCAGCTTCTTGTGTTATGGCTACTCTTATTAAGAATTCATTGGTAAGAAATGACTCCAAACAAGTGAATATGGTATGTACACTTCAAAGAAAACAAAGAAATTTGTAGTTTTAAAACAAAGAAGTGTTCAAAATGTTTAGTGCTTTTATATGGATGGAAAAAAGGTTGACATTTTAATATAGTCACAACCATACATTTAAGTGATTTGTATTAATTAAAATGATAATTTTTGTCTTCAAAATCAGAAACAAGTAGAGGCAATTTTATACACTGAAGATAGAGCATTAACAGCAAAAAGTATTTTGACAGAATTTCTACTTCAGAGAAGTATGTGGTATTGAATATGTACATATTAGAACAGTGAATGCTACAAGCAAATATTTTAGTTTTAAACCTGCAGCCAATTTTAAACAACCACAAAATATGTCAGAGCATATACCTAGATATGCATTGAAACCAGATGACCTGAGAATATTACGGAAATATAGAAATAGCACAGAAAACGCTGCTAGAATGGAAACCTTCATTTTGTACTTTTTGTTGTTTTGTCACAGAGAGGTTAGCAATATATGACAACTCTATGTACAGAATACCTTGCAATGGCTCAACAGTTCAACAGAAACAAAAATAACATTTTCTCAAACAGCAAAAAATGTAGTTCAAGCAAAGAAAAGAAAGGAACAGTTTTGAAATAAACATTCTACATTCAACCCATCTACAACTTGCTATTTGTTATAATGAGTAAAACTGGAAAGACTACTGCTGTGCATTTTCTAAAGCAATTATAATCAGGCATAGTACCCAATGTAAAACAAAATGGAATTGAATGTAACAAACATATGGAGAACTCTAAAAATGTGAGATCTCATGCTTACAGCACTTCTACACTGAGAAACAGCAGGACACCTGGACTACAGAAGACTCTGAATATCTGTTTCTGAATTCACTATGCCTATACCCAACAGCTTTTTCCACACTATTACAAAGGTCAAAACAGAAATATTTTGAAAACATTAACTGGCTATACTTCTAATTATTAGACACTGATAAAAATAACAGCTATTTCCACAGCTCTGGGATTTTTGATTGCATTTCTAATAGATACTCTGTGTCGCCAACGATCTTGTAACGAAAAGTCCTTGCTTCTGTTTTTTCACACATAAATCACTTGGGCTAAGGCAAGCCCTTTGAAAGTTGATAGGAGCAATTCTTATTTATCTAGCTACTAATGATTTGACTTCCCTTTTAGTTCAATCCTTCAAATGTAGAAGAGGTGATGTAGTACTAAGGAGATATTTGAGGGTTTTGTGCTTGAAGCTGTAAAAACGCAATAAAGTCCCAAAACACAGAAGCTATCAATTATAATGCCCTTTTTAATATAAAACCAAGAACATTAAAAAGCAAGCCAAACTGTTTTCATATTGTGCATGCTTGAAAAAATGCATATCATATTTTGTTTAATCTCAAAAAAGTTCCCCTGTTAAGGTAAGCCTAGAGCTCTAACAAAGTTTACATGAAAGGATTAAATGCTTGGTTGTATAAGAGAACACCAAAACAATCAGGAATAATAACAACAATAACATAAAGGTGTTTCTGTCAACTTCAGGAAATAAAGATCACTTAGCAGTGTAGCTGTCACATTTCTGTGCGCTTATGCAGCATCACTGATGGCTTACAGGAAAGGCAGAGATGTTAAGTTTTGCCTGCAGAGGAAGTTCTATAAAAGAAGCCAGACGTATTGAAACCTGTAGTTAACTAGAGTATTAATTTAAAGTTAAGATCAGTCTTTTAATCTTGCTGAGACTATTCTTGATGGATAACACAATTTTCTTGGGTATATGCAATCCCAATTATTTTGTTTGGGAGCTATGCTGCTGTATCAGGCTTTGCTACAGAAATACTTTGCTTGAATGACTGCACTGAGGAGTATTACGTATTGTTTTTCTTCATTTAGATTTTATGGGTGGAAGATATGGATACATATAATTTCTCTGTCATGGAAACAGCTTTTTAATTTTTACATGTCAATACAAATATTGTAGAGAAAGAACAACGTAAACCTTACCTGCAACAAATAACAGCTTTACATGACAAAGCCAAATCCAGGAAATATTGCCTCACTCCAAAAGTCAAAGCATACTTCAGAGATTTACCATCAATAATGAGGGCAAAATCATTTTCCTTCCTTAAAGCATCACCAAGAGTACTGCAATGATGGCTAAGCGTCTCCCTCGTTCCCTGTTGTACAAAGAAAGTGTTATTTTTATTTCTGTTTTTTAGTCTAAGTATTCTTTCAGTAAAAAGGAAATTTCCTTTTGATTAAGTTAACAAGTAAATAGTATGTTTGTCTGTATTTAGCCGGCAGTATTATGTATTTAGCCTGCTTTGGGGAGGTCAAGCACAGCTATACTACGGAGTGTCATGAATAAAAAAAGTAATTTCTTGTTGTATTTCTTTCTATGAAGGGCTTCATAGGGCTACAATATACTGTCCTTCACAGCTCAGAAGAACAAAGGGCTTTGAAAGAGAAAGGAAGATGAAAGTTTTTGCTTATATAGATTTGAATTTGACAAACTGTTGCATCCTATGAAAACAGCAATATATATATATATATTAAAACTGGCTTAACAACCAAAAAATTGTGCTACTTCAGTGATGTCAGGCATATGTATATAGAATTTGGTGTAACCACCTAAAAAGAAAACTTCAAGAAGTAATTAAAATTTCAAATACTCTGAAACAAATCTCAACTTCACCTGTCTCCACGTGCTGACTGTGCTGTCTGGCTACTTAGCTTCTACTGGTCTTTTAAAGGCTAATTGGTTTATCTAAAAGAAGATTAGTCTGTTGGGGAGTTCTGTACTCCAGATTTCTTGTCTCTCCCTCTGTGGAAACTCCAAGAGTAAGGTGACACAACAAAAATTCTTAAAAATGACAATAACTTCTGTAACTATTTTTCAGAGTGCCTCTGTCCATTATGCAACACTACAGCGTGCAAGAAAGTATCAACTTTTCCTAATCTCCACAGACTACTCAGCTTCCGACAAAGCTTAAGTAACACAAGAGCCTGTAACTTCATATTATCCTCATCTATTGTTTCTCCTCATACATACAGTTATCAACTCTTGTTTAAATTGCCCTCAATTTTTTATCACACACATTCTGCCAGGTAGCTCCAGGCATGCTACTAATTACAAACAAACAAAAAGAAACCCCAAGACAATACAAATTACTTACCACAACTGTAAAATTGCCATATTTAAAATTCCTTTGTGGGCTTACGTGTAGCTGTATGCTGAAAGCCAGTGCACTCAATCATAAGCAGTGAAACATCCCTCATTTATTCCTACATCACTTCCATGTGGTATTACTCAGTGAAACTCATGGTAATCAAACTACTTTCTACTTTTGGTTTTAAGTATTCTTAAGATCACAATCAAAAGAATAAAGATACATTATGTTTTCTATCCATAATTAGCAGTACTATGCTAACATTTAGCAGTCCATTAAGTTAATGTGGAGGCAAAAATAAAATAAAATTTCTTTTATGTAAGAAATTTCAAGCAAAAACACATTTTGTTTGTGAAGCTAAGCAGATGTTCCTGAGAGTAGAGCCATAAAACAAATAATGCTGCAAAAAGAGATACTGAAATGTTTCCTGAAAGTGATTTCAGTTCTACCCCACCTAACGGATGCTAAAACAGACATAGTGGAGTTATTTTTAATTCCATTAAAGAAGGATATTTGTTCATACAAAGATCTCTTAATACAGCATATTTTTTGTAAACTTAGTTCCCTAAGATGGGATAAAAGTCTGAAGTAGGGTTTTTTTTGTTTTTTTTTTTTGTCTCTAGTTTCCCGTGTTTTGAATGCTAAGGCTGTATTAATGACCAAACGGAGGAGACATTTAATTTTCAAAATGTTTTATATGTCTTAGGGACATGGGACTCTGCCTGTCCCTAAAGGATCAGTGTTGAGCTGTTTGCATTTCAGAAGCCATTGGTATGCAAAAGCTATTGTGGTGTCACCTTAACAACAAGGTTAAGAACAACCTACCACCACCATTCTTTTTTCAGTACTGTCAGGAATGAGCAAACCAAAAGAAGTTCAACCTTCCTAACTCCTATGAGTGTATATCAACCCTTATAAAGCCATGAGGCTATATCCATACTTTGCAGAACCAAGGAGGAGAGAAATATCATAGCAATCATTCTCTAAACAGACAGGTCCCACTACACTGTGGGGTAAGGAAGTTCTGTGCCCTCCAAGATTCCTATATCATGATTCTACTTCAAGATTTCATAGTCCTCCTGTACTGTAAGAACTGGCTGCTCAGCATCCCTCATGGGAGCACAGTTGCACTGCAAGATGGAGCACAGGGTCCCAGTATGAGTTGTGGACCTAAGTTGCTAAGAAGCCAAAGAAGCCATATAAATTAACAGATATTATTCCAGCCAATTATTATCGCCTGATTGTCAACTGCCCTTGGCATGCAGAAGAGAAATTGCATCCATTCTTCCAGCTGTTCTGACTTAAGGTTCTTTGATTGCAGCAATCCACTTCTCTCAACATCTCCTAAAGCTCTGCTACCCGGTCAGAGTTTTCAAGGCCAGTTTTGATTCAAGCAGTTGCACTAGTAATGGAGACTGACTCCCAAACCCGACCATAAAGCAAGGAAAAACCACAGCAAGGAGACAAAGGATGTATTAACCAAACAGTGAAATAAAGACCATTAAATGAGGCAGAAAATTTTTAATGTAGTCACTTGTTAAAATGTCAGCACAAAGTTCATTTACTATATTAAAATAAAGTGCCTCTTGCCCTAAAGTTGATTGCCACATTTAACTGTTCCTGAAAAAGCAACTTAAGTTATTAGCATGCACAGACATGAAAGGGGCCAGTTTGCAAATGCAATTTCAATTGTCATGAATCTGTTCTTTGGTATTCATGTTCAGCTTGAATACCATTTCTTCTTAAACTTTATTAACGTATGTTTTTAAAAAATACTGCTTAAAATAAATTTGACTTTTTACTGTGCAATGCTTGTTGTTTTCTGTTTTTTTTTTTATTGGACTCCATTTAGTATTTAAGTAAAACTATCTCATTATTTCATCACATATGAAGAAGTATACAAAATTGACAAACTTCTGTTTCAAATCCATTGATTTAGTACTGCAGTAGTTCTGCAATCCATCAGTCTGTGTAAATAATCTAAATGCAATAAAGAAGCTCTCATGTTATAGAGTGGTTGAGGAATGAAAAACTTAAAAGTAAAGGGCTTAAACAAAAAACTTTTTTCTCCCTCCCCTCTCTAAAAACAATAATCACAAACTTTCATAAGCTATTCAAATACATAAACTAGGAACAGAAGAAGATTGCCTTTCTTCATTAATATCACAAGCTATTTGTGAAATTACTTACTGTATCAATAAACTATTTTCAAATATTAATCAAGAGCTGCTGCCTGTTCTGTTTTCAATTCTGATTTTACTTTCAATTTTATCAGAAAGGATATGTCAGTTAAAATAGTTCATATTTAAAATGAAATCACTGTGATGTTCATGCTTCAACATTGAAAGTGTGCTGTTCTAAATGACTCAAAACATTTAAAAAAGTACTTAGTTTTTTAAAAAAGTATTCTCGTTACCCTGGGCAATCTGGTCTAGTATTAAATGGGGAGGTTGGAGATTCATGATCTTTGAGGTCCCTTCTAATCCATGCCATTCTGTGATTCTGTGAGTTCATGTTATAGCCTACTTTACACACTACCACTGAATCCTTCAGTTAAGGAAATCCACTCTTGCTGATTCTCATATTTCCCATTCACTTATCCCTCCCTTCCTTTCCCTAAGTCCTAATGCAAGCTTAATTCCAGGGTTTTCTCCTGAAGCCTCTTGGACAGAGGAAACTCTTCTGCTATAAAGCTCATTTAAGATTCCCCGAGAGAACGGCACCAGCATATTTTATCTGGATATTTTATGCAGAAAATAGTGATGTTTTATTAACTTACAAATTTGCATGTTTTACTTACATCAAGAGAGCCTTCATTTATAACAATCAGTCCCATGTTCTTTCTCAGAAGTTTACAGGAGTGACCTGTAAGGACATTTTTTTTTCAACAGTTAGTTCCAGCAAATCCAATGTAACACATTGCACTTTTTTCTGTGAGAGAATTAAAATTAGAGCTCCCCAGTTGAAAGCACTGGGAAAAAAACCAACAAAACAGTATTCTGCATTCCATAGAAATTAGAGATAGTAAGTCAGAATGGTTAGAATTTTTCACCGTTGCAACTTATGACAGGTGTTTCTTGTTCTTCTTCTGAGCAACTCCGAATAAGGCACACATTTTCTGTAAATTGCCTTCAGATAGTTGAAAACAGCAAATAGATCCTCCTTAGCACTGGAAATTTTTTGAATGCAAGTTGCATTTCATGTAACATTTGCATATGTAAATTTAACCATTCTTTTCTGTTGTTTGATGTTTTAAGCAGAATTTGTACAATGATCTAATTATGCCATGTCAAATAAATATATAATATTATATACATAATTAAAATGAAAATATTGGTATGATACTTATATCCTCAAACCTCAAGGTTTGAAGAGATGAAAATGACCTCAGACCAGCCATCTCATGGGCAAATATAGATATTTTTAACATTAAATACAGTAATTGTAACAGAGTACATTAATCAAAATTATTTTTAGGACACATTTAGGCTACTGTAAGGTGTACTAAGTCTTCAATACAGTTTTCATGTATTACTATTTAAAAATACAGGTTTATTACTGCTTAGTTTAGTTAATACATTATTCCCTTCCTCCCTCCCTTAAAATACAAGGGAACAATCAAAGGAAATCTCTGACTGATGGTAAAGATTATAGTACTTTACTTCACAAACTATGTGCTTTACTTTATTTAAGATCATAGTTCCTATCAGCATTTCTTGAAAGAATGAAAAATAAAGAAAGGAAATACTTATATTTTATTAACATTATACCTTCTCATTTTTTTCCTCCTCTCTAGGAGGAAATAGGAGATTTTTTTGCTGTTAGCTTTGCAATGGAGGAAAAAAACGACTATTACCCACTCTTCTCCTACCAGAGACTGAAAAATAAATTATTATTTAAATTCTTGAATGCCACATAGTAGCATTATTCTACAAAATACCTTTCCATTCTGAAAACAATTTTACTCTATCAACAAAGCCATCAAGTAAATGCAATTGTAATACCGATGTTAATGGCAGTTTCTTGTTTGTCCCCAGTAAGTATCCAAATTTTTATGTCAGCTTTCATGAGTGTTTCTATGGTCTCAGGCACTTTGTCTTGTAGTTTATCTTCAATTGCTGTTGCTCCAAGCAGCTGAAGATTCTGTGAACATAAAATATCCAGCACATGAAGATTTTCCAGTTTAAATTCAGTTTTAATCTTTTAGTCTGTTTTTGTTTAATATTGCATATTTATGACGAAATTAATGTTTTTAAAATTCATGAATCTGGTATATTTTTAAGACTCTTCCACACATCTGCTTAAATTGCTCACATATATAAACTCAAGTCCTACAGTTGACTGAAACTGTATGTTCACACCTTTCTTTTTGATTGATTAAACACTCAATTTTTTTTCAGGCTCTGTATTTTAAGCAGTTTCATCAACGGAATCTGACAGTTTTTAAAAACCAAGAAAAGAAATTTAAATTCAGAAAAAGGGGAAGAAGAATAGTTTAGCTCTATAAAATCGATTAGCACAGCTGAGAAAATTCCCTTAAAATTTTATTATACTGCTGGGCAACCTGATCTAGCCCTGAAGCAGGGGGTTATGTCTGGATGACCTTAACTTTTATCTGTTTCTGTGATCAGTATAGAACTTAGCAGCTGTTTATTTATTACCTACTTTATTCCATAAAAGAGCAACCCTGAAAAACAAAAAACCTTTACAAAAAACGCAAAAATCAATACTTTCCAGGAAAGAAGTTATTTTCTGTCAAAACTTTGACAAAGTAATCTTTCATTTCAGTCACCTCAGTTGCAAGGGCTATATGACGTATCCATCAGTATAACGCTAGAGCTTTTTCTATCAAAGCATTATTTGTCAGTCACTTAGATTTCATATTATATAAAGAAATCCCCAGAAAACTGCACATACTTTCTCAATTAGTTCATAGCTCTCCTCAAGTTTGAGTGCTCTGTTTTGTATAGCTGTAGAAGCACGGTGATAGACATCTAACCATTCTTGATAATCGCTTTCTGAAATCTCAGCCACAGCAAAACACAAGGTTCTTAAGCCTAAAGAGAAAGCAGATAGTAAACCATCATTTGTTTCCTTGATATAGATACAATGAGTAACTACTACAAGCGTTTTTTCATTATATTTGTTCATGTCTGATTTTCAGCATACTGCTGCATGTCTCGAAGAAATTTCTAAAGCAAAAAGTATAATAAACTTAAATGCTGCTATGATGAGAAGCAATAAATCTATAATGAAGGTTAAAATATATCATCGTGTTATAATTTCTCCTCTTTCACACCTCCCCAAATGTCCTCAGAAAGTTCTGAGCTGAAATTTAAAATTCACCACATAGAAGACAAAGCTGAATCTCATCAAATTTTATTTCCTCACCCCACAGATTTTCTTAATGTTCCAAATTCTTAAAATAAAACCTTTGAATAAAGGCAACATTTTGGGATTTTATTTTAATCTTTGCAGTAGTTACAGATAAATAATAGAATTTTTCCTTCAGCAGAAACCTAGACTGAGCACTACAGTGAGAATTTGAGGCTGCAAAATTACGGAAAAAACCGCCATATATTTTCTGTCCGCACAGATTTAATTTCAGTTTAAGTAGACAGGTACATCCTAACAGTTTGCTTTCACGTATCATGAGATTTTTGTGGTTCCATGGCACGAAACTGGATTAACTCTTTATATACAGAGAAGGGCATTGCTCTAGCCAAATTAAATTGTCTGAAACCAGAATTTGCTGGCATGGAAGTTTAGAAGAGGTATAGGCAGGACTACTGCATCACCCTAGAGCATTTAACCACTGTTCTCTAGGAGGTGGGGAGCATCTTAACCAGCGACGGACAAACACAACATATTTGAACATTGTTCCGTTGTGAATAGACGAGCATCAACAGCAATCTTGAAACGCTGAAAGAGGCTTGACATGGCATAAAACAATTTTCTTTCATTTAAGATACATAACTAATTTTATCAGAATGTAAACCATTTGTATTCCTAATGCACTGCCAACTGAGTACTGTTATGATCACAGCTTCTTACCACCTAGCTCCAAAAACTTAACAAATCAAATGAATTACTACTAACATTTTTGTTTAAAAAGGATATGTTAGCAAGATTAAAACTAATGAATGAGGTAAGAAGGAGGAGGAAAAGAATTAATGACTAACAGTAGTAGTATTTCCACAATTCCTTCAAAATATTTTATGCAGATGATGAAATAAAGAGAAAAAATTACCAAATGTGAGCAAATTTGTCTTTCAACGCTTTTTTTTTTTTTTTTTTTTTTAATCAGAGTGTAATTATTTTTCTATTTTTAATTGGAAAGATTTATATTAATTTTAATTTAAAAGAATCTTCCTAATAAAAAGTAGCAAACAGAGCATCATTAAGTCAGCTGTGTAACAAACTGGAACAACAACACAGAAAAATCATACACTTTCTCTATTTATCCAAGCAGGCATTAACACTCAAGCTTAGTAAATGCTTAGATATAAATGCCAGCCATGCTAACCACTTCATTTTTGAACACACCAAGAACATGCAGCAAATGCCAAGGACATACTGTACTGCCACATGAAAGGCTACACATGAGAAACCTTGCAACATCATTGGCTGCAATTTAGATCTGATGCAAAAATAAATACCAATTTCATTAATCGATTCCAGAGAGAAGTACTTCTGCTAGTTTTTTTTCCTTCAGATTGAATTTAGTGTTTTTGAAAGGTTAGCAATTCACTTCTGAACAGTGTATCTTTTCATCTGGTGAAAATCTCTTGAACAAACTTCTTAATGTCAATACATATCATCTCTGGTTTTAAAGAAGGGCAAAATCCTTTGCTTTTTATTTTTATTTCCATCAGTCCAACCTGAGCGCTAAAAAAACACAGTATCATTTGTACCACTGATCTAATGGGAATATTGTTAAGAATTGAAATCAAATTCTCCTATTAGTTCACACAGGGTAACAGATACTGATTTTACGTTTATCTTTTCTGCAACCAAACGTATAGACTCACATCCCAAACTAACTTCATATCTAATTATCTCTTCCTTGACTGGTCCTGGTTAGGTCATGAAAATAGTTCCCCAAACGGGCCAGTCAGCTCAGAGCTGGATTCTTATAGTGAAAGGATGCATCTGAAGTTTCTTGTTGTACTATTTGTCAAATGTATTCAGTTTTAGTTCTGCTTTCAAGTTTCTTTTAGAAATTTACTCTGATTTCTAATATTTGTAAGACTTCTTTTCTGTTCATTTTTTTTAAGGCTAATGAAATGTTTCCTGCAGTGATCTTAATATGGAGAACGATCTGTGGCTTGCTTCTGCTGTCACAAACAAAATCAAGAGTCCGAAGTTGCTGACTATTACACTAACCAAAATGCTTAATTACATGATAAATCAAAAGAGAAAAAAAAAAAAACATTTAGAGAAGTCATATGCCTAACAAGCAGAAAAAGTATCTTTCCTGATACAATAGCATTTGACCAGATATCCAGCATTATGAAAAGAAAATGTTTTAATTAAGTTTGCCTTCAACTGTAAGCTTATTTCTTAAAAACACGTTGAAGTTACTTTCAATGTCCTAGTAAGAGAGTATTAGAATAAATGAAGAGGTAAAAGTTGCATTTCATATTCTCATTAACTATTATAATCCTGCTTCCAGCCACTCTCTTCCAAGAATAAACTAAAACACTACAATACTTCACAGCACACCTCCATAATGCCTGACACTCCCCCATTTTTGTTATCTTTAATAAAGGAAGAAGTGCTGGGTGAACTTATATCAAAGCACAGGACTTTCTACAGTCTGCCTAAAAGTGGAAACCACTTCTATTTAATAACTGGCTGTTTGTATCAATCACGTTAATTTCATAGTCTTAAATTTTACTTACTGCTCTTATTTAATAAGCCTTAATGGAATAATTGCTTTGAAACAGCGGTTGTTAAAAAGTAGCATATGGAAAACAGTGATTACAGTTCCCCTTATTGTGACTGGTAACAGAAGTAATGTAAAGCTGCCTTAAAAGCACTATGCTAGTCATAACCAAGCATCTTTGCCTTTTCCTGTGCACCATCCCTACAACATACGTTGCGTGAGGGGAGATGAAAGTAGTCATGAAAGATGAAACCTACAAAGAAACAAAGAACTGTGCAATCTGTTTGTTCATTGGAAAAATGTATTCTGTTTTAAAAGCCTAAAACCACAAATTTACTACCAAAGATTCTTAGGAAGATTATTATATTTTAGGGATGAAAACGAAAACAATTTTCTAAATTACCACTACAGCAACATAAGATTGGAAAACTGAGTTGAACAGTGAAGAAATTCTGCGTTTGCATTGTATTACTCACCTTCAGTAGCAAACTGCTCTAAATGTTTTAAGGTGATTTCTTTGTATTTTGAACTTTCAGCAAGGCGGTCATAAATTACAGTATCCTACAACACAAATAAAATGAATGCAAACCAATTCAATAGGAAAAAAAAAAAAAGAGTTTTGTTCTGTACACAATAAAAATAATGCAGGAAAAACAGCAGGAAAAATATGTAGCACCATATTTATTTCAGTATAAAAAATGAATCCCTAAATTTGCAAATTCTGCTATGATGTAATTCATTTACTACATGTTTTGCTGTTATTTTTTTTCATTTTGAAAAGTACAGCTTCTTCTTTGTGGAGTCTTTTGATCTCTTTAATATTAAGACAAAGACAGCATTTTAAGCCCCAAAGTTAAAATAAGTTTTTGTTAAATGTCATTTTAAGGCTTTTGTAACCACCCTGATACACAGAACGTTAATGATAGCATCTTGTTTCCACAAGAAGATATTGAATGTACATTTATATTCAATCACCTTTACCTCTTTGAACCATTCAGGAATTAGATTTGCATCATCCTCTGATCAAATTTCAATTTAGATAATGGACAAAGAACTAATAAGCAGCTCTGTCATACCCTAATCATAGTGCATATGGGAATTTTCTTTCCATAGAGCCTCTATTCAGGAAGACACAGAATTGGCCTAACACTGACGACAGGTTAAAACTACCACGTAGTCTTTCCTGGCAGACTACTATTTCCACCTAGCGACTCATGCTCAGCTACTCCAGCAAGAAAATGATATATTTAGCAATACCTTCAACCATTTTCTTGGAATACAGAAGGAAATTAATTGACAGTATAAAAGTATTTAATTAAAGTACAAAGAATAAGATGAATGAGTCTTCCTTACCTTCATAGACAGTAAAACAAGGAATACATTAGTCCACTACATTAAAAACTACACAATAAAAACACATACACTGAAAAAGTTACCAATGCTCCTTCCCATATCTCACACCACTTTCCGTGTTTTCATTACAGTTCTAACTTTCTGCATGCATATTTGTATTGTTAGCATGTTCTTTGATACAGTGAAAATATTTTAAAACTCACGGCTCCTTTGCAGTAGAGTCTTAACTTTCCCGTTGGCGTGCGAACTATCACTGACATTCTCTTCCTAGAACTGAAATTAAGTGCCCAGTAAGTAGGTGGTTCATAAACATAAACATAAACATTTACCAATGTTTTCCCTAAAGCTGTCAATATTTAAGTTACAAAATACAGAGGAAAAGAAATAAGGCTCATCTTTTCCAAATGTTCTTCTCAGGTGACTGGGATGAAAATGAAAATTTTGCTGTCTAATCACTGAAGTTAATGTAGTCTGTCTGTGCACTTTGTAGATCTTTCCCTCTAAAAAGAATTTAAGAACCTTTACTGTCATCTTAATGCTCTCTACTGATCACAAAGAAAGCATCTTATCACAAAAAGCATTTGTGGCCAGTCATAAAGTCCTTCTTTACCAGCTAAACAGAAAGAGTCTCTAGGCCTCTGCACTGTGTTACTATTGACAAATACTTCAGTTTAATTTATTATGCAGTGTTTTCAGCATGCTGAGACTTACAAGGTGCCTTGCTTAATATTACCTACCCTCTAGCTCTTAATTGTTGATGACTTAGAAGTACTTTTTCTTTCAGTTCTAGTGATTAAGGTCATAGTAGGAATGAGAAGAAAGCATGGACAAGACAGTCACCTTAGTTTTCTCTTGTCTCTTTGAGGTTCTCCAACAAGCCTACTTTAGATTCAAGTTCATGTCCAGCCAAAATGTGTATTTATACCACACTTCTATCAAACTTCAATTATTAAAAATAAATCCACAGAAACTATTTAGGGAACAAAAATAATTTATCATGCATATACTTCACAGTAAAATGCACAAAACAGATGGAAGTAAATGGTCCATTTATAAGTTCAGTTCCAGTTAGGAATTGGATCTCATTTATAGATCATCAAATAGCATTAATGTACAATAGTTTAGATTGCCAAGGAAAACATCCTGTAAGTGGAATACGTGAAGATAGGTTGAGGAAATAATTTTTAAAATTACTGGTGAAGCAATTGACTGAATATTATCTTCAAAAAAGTATTTTTTGTGTGCACTTTACTTCAACTACAGATTTGAATAGCAATATTTAATTGCATTTCTCCTCTGATTATCACATAAGAAAGCATAAGAAGAGAAATATTTGCAGCAGTGAATATCTATTTCATCTCTAATCTAAAAAAATCTCAGATAATCAAGATTTCATAAGTCCTTACACTCTATCCAGTTGGGCATCTGCTAAGATAATCATTGAGAAATTCAAATAACCTAAACTGCACTTATGTTGCATAATAAAGGCAACTTCTGAGATTCACTTTGATTCCTGGCATGATTGTTCAGCCTATAGCTATCTTAATTTATTATATCTGTCTGAATGTGAAGACTATGGAGGACCCAGCTATTTAGGGTTTGTTTTTTCTAAAATGTGTATATATATTTATAAAACTGTTTACATACATATACACACAAACACATATGTTTATGTGTGTATACACATATCCACCCTTGACAGCTACTAACAAAGTTGTCTTGTAATACCAGAATCTGAAGTTCTGCATATAGCTGCATGCTGATCAATCTGTCAAAGATGTATTAAAGAACAACCAAGGTTTTCCTGCAGCTTTGTGAAAGCTGAAGACAGCTATTGAACCTTGGCTGAAAGGGTCAAAGAAAGCCAATTGGCAGGACTTACTGTCAAAGACTTCTAAATTTTTATGTGTTTTCACTGTCGTGACAGTATTATTTATTTTTCGTGATGAAATACAAAAACCAAAAAAATTGCACTACTGCACATAACTATCAATGTGATACCAACTTTTTGTTTTCTTCTCATAGGAGGTAGAATAGCTGGTAAATCCCATGGAATTGCCATGAGATTACAGATGGCCAGAAGCATCATAAAGAGACAGAAACATTCTTGATGAGCCCCTTCTAAATACAGAATGTCTATCTCAAGTTTAAGATAAAAAAAAATATCAGAGTTTAACCATGCAAACACAGAAAACAAGCACTGCTACCTACCTAAGTTTGATACCTCCTCTGTCAGCCACTTGTTCTTTTTCTACCTTTAGAAGTATTCCTCTCCAGTTAGAAAACAAAACAGAAATCCAGGCTCTTATCTAGAGAAGGGGTAAGATCTCAAATGCTCTAGAAGGCCTTATGCTTGCTCAGAACAACAGCCAAGGCAATGTGTATGTATGGGGCTGCTGAATCACAGCCTGAACCTCTGACTGATCACCTGAGGCGAGTCGACCATGGGAGCACAGGTGAAGGCAAATCACCTGTACTGCAGGAAGGAGTGGAGCCTGGCTCCACCTCTCCTAGACCCATTTAAGAGCTGACTGCCAGTGGGGAAGGATCTCTCTCTGGAGATCTGATCCATTGGAGTTCATCTTGCGAGCCCAGGACAGGGTGAGTGACTTTCTCTCATTACTCCAATATAAATTATATTTGCCAAGCTCCTGGATACACACACACACACACACATATCATACATACATATATATACACACATATATACACCATCTCTATATCCATTGATTATACAGTGTATTATTCCTAAAACTGGTGAGGTGTGGGACTAGTCAACCTCTTAATGCATTTTGGACAAGTTATAGTCTCTAGATCAGAAGCCTTACCCTGTAACTAACATGGAAGACAACTGCTAGAATGTGGAGACATGCTCCAGGGATGCAGGTGAAAATTAGTAAGTTAAATCCATAGATGCTGCATATTCCAGATACTGAAATATAATTATCAATGGAATTAATTACAGTACTAAAATTTTAATAGATTTTACTAATCTAACAAGTAGGTGTCATCAAAACTTCCATCGGGAACACTGCTGATGCAATGCCATGTTGCACTGATGAGCAATTTGTGCACTGATAACAGAGATAGCTTATGCTTACTGAAATGAGGAATCACATGCTCAAATTCACACTCGTTTTCCAACTCTCTGCCTAGTTAGGTGAAAAGACAGTGCACGTACTCATCACATGGCAGCAGAGGATCTGACAAAATGGTGTCTGACATGTAAGTGCGTATGAAACAAAGGCATGGAATTAAATAAAAAAAATGGTACTCATTGACATTCATTGACACTTGCTGAACATTTATGGAGACCAAACAGAGGATGTGAGCACAGTAAGGTGGTGGGTGGTCCATTTCAGCAGTGGTAATGGTCACTTCTGCTGGTACAGATTTTTACAAGCACAGCATACAGGCTCTTTTTCATCACTGGCAAAAAAACATAACTAATGGTGGTCACTGTGTTGAAAGATAGTGTTTTGTAGCTGAGAACTTGCTCCATCAAATAGTGTTACTCCTTGTCTTTTCTGTAGCTTTCATGGAAATAAATAGGAGGTGTTATTTTTGGAGAGATCGATGCAGCATATTGTATATTACTACTATTTTCACAAGCACATATATGACCACTGTAAAAAGAGGATACCATAAAACAACTCCATCAAGCATTTCTACAAGTTCTACTTCTGTAACTTCTCTGCAGAAGTACTTTATCAGATGTCGACAGTGTTACACTCTACTTGCTGAACAGCTGTATCTTGTGTAGGAAGATAGTAAGAAATCTGCATTTCTTCTGGGGCAAAAACACCTTAGAACATCTGGAAACTCTTTACTCAGGAGTGTTGACTGCTACAGACCACACATCTGAAGGTACATGCTCCTACCCACACAGTTTGTGTTGGGTTTTGGAGCAAAAGTTTCTTCTGCTGTGGAACAAGGGTGACCTCTAGTGCTTCCAACAAGTCAGTTCCAAGTAAAGCTAAATACAGAACAAGAACAAAAGCAGCTACAGAAACTGAGTGCTTGGTAAACTAGATATATTGGTATCCACTGAAAACCTAAATTCTCCAAAAGCTAAGATTAAAAAATCTGTATTTTAAACAGTGATACTTCGTGGAGAACAGTCTTAGACTAATACAGAATGTTGAAGAGAGAGATGAAATTAAGATAAAGATCAAAAGCAGGAACAAAGTAGGAATCCATTACAGTTATCCCATGAATAAATTTCTACAGATGTCAAACTAACAATATAAAACTGGATGTGCTACATGCTCGCTACATTTTCAGAACACAAAATGAGAAAAAGTGCCTACAGGAAAATGAAATAATGGCATAAGCCTGAAAATTTTCAATTATGTCTTCCACAGTACATATGAAAACATTAATTAAAGTTAATTGCAAGCATTGCAAGCATAATTAAAACACATTCAAAGCACTAAAAAAAAATGTATCTGTAGCATTATTGTTTTATTCTACTCCACGGATTTTTTTCCTATGTTTCACATTATTTCTTTTATCATAAACCACAGGCAACTGTCTATCTTCAACCCCATCACTTCTACTGCTTTGGAATTTACTTATTGAGTCTGCCTGAATCTTCAAGGTAAGCTCAAGCAAACCAAAACAGGACAGGGAAAGGTAAATAATGGTCACTTATCACAAGCACAATTGTAAGAAACCATTCTAAAAAAAAAAAAAAGAAAAGATTCAGCACAGAAACTTCTCCCCATCCTGTGACAAAGTAAGCAGCAGGACTACATGAACGCTTAAAAAATAAATTGCAATCATGGATACAACTTAACTTAAACTAGTTTACATAACAAATAAAACTGCATACTATGAGGATCTTTACAATTCCAATTTCTTGGACAGGCATTTTTAACTGAAAGCAAAGTGAAAAGTCACTTTCCAAGAAAACTAATTGATGCTCTAGGATTCCAGCTCAGTAAAGAATGGACTTCAATCTGGATTATCTAAATAAATAAAAAGCATGTATATACGAAGTCAAGTGTAAAATGACATTCTATCAGTCAAAGCAAACATAAATTACCTGTAGCACTTGAGGCTTCCCCTTGCTTCCAAATATAAATTTCAAAACATCAGATTATTCTAGCACTTTCAAGAATATATTTAGCTTCAAGTATCTTAATATACTATTTCACTTCACATCATCTTTTGAGAGTAAAAGTTTTTGGAAATGAGCAAAAGCAAATGTGAAAAATATTAGCCAAAAAGATAACACCAAATACGTCTCCATAAACATTTTGTCAGAAAAAACAGAAGTTTGGTCTTAATCATGTGCATTACTTTGCCTCACCACATATTATAGAAATAAAAGCCAAGCCTGTACAGCTTGCCTGTAAGAATATAAAAAAAACATTAATTTTTATCCATGATAAATTCAATGTATTTTCACAAATTGACATTAAGTGCTTACCTTGTAAATTCTAGCACATTTAGCAATTCATATCTTTCTTCATGTCCTAACTGAAAAACAAAAGTGAGAATTAAAAAATTAAAATAAAAAAAATCCAAAGCAGAAGAATTAAAGAAAAAGAAACACCTGGATATGTACCATGATGCAGTTATTCAGTAATTACTTAATATGGTAACAGCAAATACACCGCACTGTAATGTTTCTCCAAAGTACTTACAGATTCTATAATTACTGAGTCAGGTGTCCTTCCAGTGAATACAAAACGAAGATGTCTTGCTGCTCTGACCAATGCTCCTTCATCTGCAACAAATCAATTAGCAGTACTTTTTTACAAGATGTACGAAGAAACTGTTAGTTTCCCCCATGATTTAATGGATGCTTTTGATTTTGCCTTGCTTTGTTCTCTCCTGAATTCAAAAACTTCCTATGAACGGGAGTAGGCTTGAACTAGAGCTTTTATGCTATACTTTTTTTCCTCACTCTCAAAGGATCTCATCGTTACTTTTATCACATTGAAAACATATTTTGTTCATTTTTGATTACAAATTCTTTGTTCTAAATTCCATGGTTACCAAGTACAGAAACAGTTCACAAGCAAGGACATACATTTATGTTCCAGTTAGATTTGCATTTGAGTACTTCCATCAGACATTTGCAGCAATCTAATGACAGCTTAGGAATGCTACATGGTTAATCACTCTTTGCCCTTACATAACCTGTATATATTTTCTAAAGCAAATCGGAAAAGCCTAAGTTCCTATTTTCTAGACAAAACAGTCTAGCTGATATCTACTTTTTTTGAGAGATGCTTTCTTCTTTAATTTCAGAAGATAGTTCAAAATAATTAATTTTAAACAAAATTTGCATGTTGAGTATGCATGTTTATGTTCTCTGAATTACTTGACTCTCACCTGGAGATGCTGCTTGGTATATAATCTTATCACCTTCTCTTTCTGGAACAGCTGTATGACACACTGCCATCATTGTCAAAAACTCACATATTATAGGTGCAGTCGGCTAAAAAAAATGGTAGAAAATGTTTAACAATTTAATCAATAAGTTGCTGAAATGTAGTAATAGATATGGACAAACAATAACCAATAAAATGTTAACAGAAGATTGCTCTTGTGAACATCAACAGATAAGCCCACTGGACATTATCTTCTGTATATCAACTTTAGCGTGCAGAATGATTTCTCTTTGTGTGCTTCAATATAGGCTATGCAGATAGAATTTATATCATTTACAATCATAGAATCAAAAATGAAAAACCATAAACACAGAGTAATTCAAACAAGTTTTTTATAGGGAAGACAAGTCCAAATGATGAAAATATAATATGATTTCACAGCTAATTCTTATTATTCACTAAAGTCTCTTTCAATTTGAGCTTTTTTATTAAAACTATTCTTTCCTGCATTGCTTTTGTCTAACACCTTATTTATTAATATAGTTTTTAAGAACCTTTGGAAAGACGTAGCAACCGAACTTGAAAGTCATATGCAAAATAACATAAGGTCAGGCGGCTAGTTCTTAAAGGAAGATACTAAGATAAGTGTCTCAAACACTTCAAAAATGTGCAAAGCTGAAAGAATTTCAAATAGTTTAATCAAGAGAGGGAAAAATAATGTATCTAAGCAGAAACAGCTGACTGTTTTTGACTAATAAGAACTAAAGAATATATTAGGACAGATTAAGTTTGCAAAATGAACAAAATGATTCCAAAGGAAACTATCGCATTTCCCTTAAATAAGCTCAAAGCAGTCACCTCACTCAAGGTTTCTCATAGCATATATACAGTATTTGAGATCATTCTTAGAATGTCAACAATGAAGATGAAATTAATTACTTTATAAAATAATATCTGAAAACCTAACAATTCCACACTGAACACTAACGAGTAACTGACAGAACTCAAACAAACTCAAAGCTCTTAGCCAAATGTGAGCAGGTTTGTCCTCTTACACTGAAGGCCCCCTGATTCTTTAGGGCATCTTCAAAAGGCTAAATTAGAGATTCTTCTCCAAATCACTTAGAAATGCATTTAACATACCTTGTTGAAATTAGATTGAAATTTTAAAGGATCTTGCTCATATTATATACACTTAATACTATATATCTACCAGAAAACAGATGTTATTTCCAGATGGATCTAATTAACATGCATCAACAATGAATAATATAAAGGTATTCATGAGAGCATGCTGATTCTGCATGAGAACATATTTTCCCTCATAGGAAAACACTTTAACTTGCTAAAAGCAACGCTGAAAATTCAGAAAACAATGGTAATTGTTTCTGTATCACTTACATGATTATTTTGAAGATTCTCCAGTAGTGATGAGTCACTAAACATTTTTTCGTCTCCATTTTGTGAGCCCTGCCTAGAAATAATTTGGTAAAAGAGAGATCACCATTAGCATATACTTAATAGTTCATATGCAAATAATATACGTTACCGTGCTAAAGTCAAACATAAATTTTGGTTTAAGATGTTACAAGAATGGCTGCAGTCACACATGGTGCAAAAATGAAGGGAAGAGGAATTTGTTAGAGGTCATCAAAGTTTACCTAATTTTAATAAACCTTATATAAATACACTTGAATTCGGGTATGTTTTTCTTCTCACTTCAGATAACACAGGATAAAATTTTCAAAGCAAGACTGGCTTCTTGTTATCTGATTTCCACAGAAGGATATTATTGGAGGGACTTAGAACAACACATACCTGGAAGAACTTAAATTTCTTAAGAAATTAAGAGGTTTGGCATTTTTGTTTTGCAATACGTTTGCAGAAAAGAAAGTCATACCTGAGGGAGTAAGCAAACTGAGTTCAGACATTATGGGACAAACATTCTGTTTGTTTCCCATTACTAGTGACCAAAATAACCTAAACTGATGTATAAAGGACACAGAAGTAAGGATGAAGTAGCAAAGGACTGAAGAGACGCTAGATGGAGGTAGTCCTTGAGAAATATCTTAGTGTTAGTCTCACACTAACGTTCACACTGCAGAGGTCTTCTGGCTGCAGTAGCTACTTCTAGAAAGACTTTTTATCAACTGATTGCCGAGTATCAAGACAATCCAGTTGAGTCAGTGACACAGAACAGTTCTGAAAAATGAGCCCACTCAGAGGAAAATATTATTTTCATTTACTTTGGATTTTGCCCTGTAGTGATTTACGTTGAAGGATAAGCCACATTTGTCTCAAAGGCAGTCTAAAGATCTTTTATGAAAACCAAAAAAGTGAGCTGTTATAGTCTTGAATTACCATGAAGGAATGCAAAATGACAGCATTCTCCATAACTACTCAAGGACAGCTTTTTCCAAAAGCCTGTTATGAAGTGAGAAATTCAAAGCATCCTCAATCACCAAGATTTATATTTATTTATTTTAAATGCAAAGCAGCTGGGCAAAATGTTAGCAGTTTCATACACATTCAATTTATTTATAAATTTCAAGCTTTGATTGCTTAAAATTTTTAGACAAAGACTTTAGGATATTTTTCAGATTCTTAGTACTAAATCTGAAAAATACTTGTAAGTATAACTGTTTTCCAGTTAGATAGAAAATATCTATAATTTAAAAAAAATATTTAAAAGCTTTGGAATTTGGTACATTATTTATTTTAAGTCTAAAAATATTAGTCAAACAGATGTTTTTAATTACAATGGACCTACACACAAAAAATAATTTGCCTGAGTATTTTAATTTGTTTATGAATGTTTACATGTCATAGATAGCTTATAAAGTACAGCTTTTTTTTTTTTTTTTTTTTTTAAACTACTATTCAGGTATTAGCTCACTCATTTTGCCATTTCAGATATGATTATAGAAAATCTGATGCATACTAGTCAAAAACAGCCTTATTTTACAGGCATGCTTTATTTCACTTAAACACTGCATTAATGGAAATTCACATTTGCACACTCTATGCACAGCAGTATCTGTAATACACAAGTTGCTATAACAAATGCAGATATTCAGGTCAAGTAAGATATATGCATCTTTTTGGAAGAATGTGGGTGGAGTTTTTCCTTTCTCTTCTTTTCTCTTCTTTTCTCTTCTTTTCTCTTCTTTTCTCCTCTTTTCTCCTCTTTTTTTCATTTCTTATTTTCCCATTTTTAAGAAATAACATTAATTCTAACCTGCGGAACTTTTAAAATGTTTTTTAAATGTAAGACAAGAACATATTACACAGTTTTGTGCAACATATCTTGCCACGACTTTCAAGAAATACAATAAGAATAGTTTAAAGACTGTAAGTGACTTTTGTCCCTGATATACCTCAGTTTATTTTGAAAAAGACTGTAAATATTTAGTTTAAGAAAGAACAATGAAGGAAGTGTAAGGCATCATGCAGTAGGCAATAGCAAGGAAGTCAGGACTCAGTCTTTCCTGAGGGCCGCTGCTAAGAGATTGTCTCCTCAAATGAAACTGTTCTCTCAGTTTCAATAAAGAATTAAGCAATGGTAATTCTCTAAAATCATTTGCAGTAAGCAAAATATTAACACTAAATTATGTACTTTTTACTCTCAAATATTATTTTTCAAACACGTTAGGGATTATTACTAAACTGTTACAGGATAACAGGAGCAAAGTGTGACCAAAGTTACCATAGCACCATGTACCTTTATAAAAAACAAAGCTTTCTTCAATATGCAATTTGCATTTGTACACGATTACCAGTAGGATATCCCAGTGTACAGATCCTAATGCCACAGAATTCTGATTCATAATTTGCGTAAGACTTGGTTGGGTTGCATCAACTTGAAGATAAAATGACTTTTGAGTAAAATATTTTGCAATTAACTATCTTTCTGAAAAAATCTCACTGTTTTTAAGCTTCAGTTTTAACCAAATACCACATACTACTTGATTCTGAGAGCTTACCAATCATCTGAAGGAACACTATAGTCCTCAGGTTCAGGGCAATCGCTGCACATGAAGCAAGAGAGGAAAAGAGGAAGAGAAACAGGGATAGGAAAAAGAATCACAAAGGCTAAAAAAAAAATTGGATTATGTATAAAAGAGAAAGCAGTTAATGAAATTAAATGACTAAAAAACGGTAAAGCTATCTCAACTGAGTATTTTGCTGGTGCCTAGAAAATAATACTGCAAAAAATACGATGTTTCTCTTGAGGCTTTATAAAGCAAAAGCTATCATTTTCATTCAGCTGGGAGCACGTCTGTTTACTAACTTCTACCAGTTGAACAAATTACAATTTTTACTTTATATTTCGGTATACACTTGAACAATGTTTTGATTGTAAATGAAAGGTAAGTTTTAATTTTTGTTATGATAACAAAACTTATCTGAGTTCAAATATTCAAGAGCATAGCTAGCCATAGCACATCAGCATTTAGCCCTGTGATGACATGTTTGAATATATCACAATTAGCTGACATAACTGATGTAGAGTTGTGTGTGTGTGTACAAGTAGATATATGAAATATCAGGGTTAGAATTGCACTTTATTACAGCTCTTAATTAAATAAAAAAAACAAAACAACAACACAGTATGGTTAAGGATCAAAGTTTCTCAAAACAGAAAGTTGACATTAGAATCCTCAAAATTATCCAAATGATAAAGCCACACTTCTAGCTTAAGCTGTAAACTTAATCTCACAGACTCGCTTGGTCTCTGCCCACTTTCAGAGGTATCTAATTATCATCTTACTGATTAGACTAGGTCCAGCATCTCTCATACTGGGCAGCCATGCTGTCACTTATATTTTAAGTGCTTCTGCTCTATTCATTGCTCTAAAAAATTTATTTTAAGTAAGCCACCTTGGAAGTTTGAAGCCTTTGCAAACTCAGTTGAAGAATTTGGCTGCAACTATTGACAAATAAGTAATAAAATTCTTTGTTTATCTGGAGAGGTTTCTTAATAGCAACATCAATACCATGAGTTATGTAATTTAAACAATATTCATAAAAGCTATCTAGATTATGTGGTAAAGCACGGCAGTTCAAATTCTTGTTCATCTTCTGTTATCTACTGAAAAAGCATGTAAAATATGAAGCATGGACTAATAAGGAAGTCCATGCACTTTTGCAAATGTGAGCGCAGACTTTGCTTTTAAAAAAAATAAAAGAAACAAACACTGAACAGACACAGTAACAGAAAAAAAAACAAGTATACTGAAGTTGTGTTATAGCAGTAAGGATAGCTATACTTTTGCTTGCAGAAAGAAGCATTCATGGTTCCTATTAACAGCATTTCATAGTCACGAACAAATCGATTCCTAGTTGCATCTACTGCTAGGCACAAAAGATAACCTTTATTATGGTGTTAATTTAACTGTATTCAAATATGCATAGGCAGAGGAAAGGCATACAAATAAACAAATAAGTATATAATAAAATACCTACCCATAAGCAACTCCTGCCACAGTACATTTTTTAAATTGCATGACGTTACATGTCAGAGTACCCGTTTTGTCAGAAAATATGTATTTGACCTAAATGAATGATGAAATCATTATGTATTAATTTTGGCAGTTACTTACATATCCAGTACAATTTTGGCTATAAAAACAATAAAGTAAATAAATTTTTACCACTTCCGCAGTGTTCAAAGCATCACAGAACAATCTGAGTTGGAACGAACTTTAAGGTCCTTCCAAGCTCCTGCTGTAGGCAGGGTTGCCACCCACCAGATCAGATTGCCCAGGGCCCTATCCAATCTGGCCTTGAAAGCCTCCAGGGATGGGGCATCCACAGCTTCTCTGGGCAGCCTATTAAAGTGCATCACCACTCTGAGTGAAGAATGTCTTCTGTATATCTAATCTAAATCTATCCTCTTTTAGTTTAAAGCCATTACCCCATGTCCTATCACTATACTCCCTGATAAAGAATCCTCCCCACCCTTTATGTACTGGAAGAATGCTACAGGGCCCAGATGTATCTGCAAAGTCAGACTTTCAGAAAACAAAGAGCACACAACTGAGCTCCTGTGAAAAGTGACTGCTTTTACAATATTAAGAGGGAACTCTAAAGCAAAATGCAGAATTTATCTCTATCAAAATAAAGAAAAACATGTAAAATAAAAAGACTAAGGAGCAGATGTTTTTAAAAATAAACTTTCACATATTTTTTTAATAATTTAGATTTTAAAACACTGACTTAGAGCCAGTAATCTTTTCTACCTGCCCAAGTTCCTCATTGAGATTGGAAGTACGAGCCATTGCAGCAGTATCAGTAGGTTCATAATGCATGTCTATGTCCTACAAAAAAAATGAAAGCATATGTTTCAAAATTATCTTTCCAGAACTTGTTATGAAAAGAAATCTGGTATGTAATCAGAAAAGAAAAAAAAAACACAAAAGAACAGATTGAACATAAAAACAAGGGATCTACTTCTATTTATTTCAACATGGGAGCCACAGACACAATCAGATCACTTCCAAATATCTCCACAAGAAATTAGATTTTTCGTTTTAACATCAGAATCTGTAAAGACTAAGATTTCACAGAACACTGGAAGTAATCTGAGTACTAGCAAAACTGTTGAACCCATGCATCTAAAACAGATTTGTCAATAGATAGATACATTGTAATACTTAGCATGAAGCAAGTCTAACTATTCACATTGTTCTCACTTCTAAATACTATGATAAATATTCCTTAAGCTGAAGACAGAGATAAATTTAAGAGTGCACAAAAACTTTAGGATACATTGTTAAGTCGTTTTCTTCCTTCTCTCTCATCTTTAGTCCTGTCCTCCCGTTCCGTCCCCCCCCCACTTCCCCGAGAACAAACTCAAACAATAACAGTTCCATTTAAAATACAATAAAAATATGAAAACACTGTAAAGTATGGCAGTGTAGTGCTACAAATTGCAGATAACCAAATTCTCTACACTAATACCTTATGTACACACAGAAGGATAATGTTTAAGATAGAAAACATCCAGACTTCCCTATTAACATAAATGTATTTAAAGACAACAAATCCCTCATTATGAGAAATAGAGGGAACAGAAGTTACAACTATCTCCTTTGGGATTCGCTCCATAGACACTAGTTGCCAATCTGCACATTCAATGTAGGTTAGCCTTTACTGAATAGGGAACACAAAGGAACAAATTCCTCCCATTCTTTTATAATTTGCATAATAATTTTGCCATAGCACAAAAGAAATAAAAAATAGCTGACTACTCACAAAAATAATTAACTTTTACAATGAACTATGGTTTTGCTAATGAGTATTTTCTTTTATCTCTATCTGCCTGACCTCGCACAAATCTATTTTTTACATTTGACCAAGGAATCAGATTAAAGAGTTGACAATGGTATGAGTAACTTATATCTAGATAAAATTGAAAACCTGAAGGCATGATAAAAAAATCCCTTATGTGGCTTTAAGAAAAAAAACAAACAAAAAAAAAACCACAAAGAAAACCCAAACCAATATTCGTCCGCCAAACAAAAACCCAACTGATAACCCCTTTTCTAATGGCAGAAAAAGAAACTGACCAAATGTTCTTTATACACTCTGCAAAATACTAATAGACAATGTTCCAAAACCTTTAAAATGCAGTGGCAAAAAAAAGAAAAAAGGCTAAATATAGGGAAAAAAAAACAAACAAACATGGGGCTAAGCTCGGAAAGAACAAAAATGAAACAGTACAAAACTCCACTAGAATGCAAGCTACTTTCTTCTGATCATTCTGGCTGAAGCTCTGATGCCTCAGAATTAATGAGAAAGAACAAAGCACTGTAAAAAGGGCTACAAAAAGCTTGTATGAGTATAAAATGGTAAATAAAGCCACATATAAATTACCTTCTTGGGTCTCAGTAATAATAAACAGCACTCAAGTATTTACTATAAGAAAACAAATCTATATACAAACAAGCATTTAACTTAATTGTAAGCCACTTAGTTTTAGAAATTAATATTTATTATAGAAATATTTACCCAATTTATGAAATACGCTTGGATAAATTTAACAACTTCAAGTGTAACCAACAAACTGATTGGAATTAGATTATTGAAGAGAATGATAAAAGTCAAGAAGTTCAAACCAAAGTTGCTTGCTCCACCATCTGCCAAAAAAACAAAGCAAATCAGAAAATTTAAGACCATATTTAAAAGCAAGCGTATGTAGTGTATTCAGAACATTAATTGCTGATTTATAATTTTGTCTAAAAAGACACATAAGAAATTTATAAATTACTGCCTTAAAAACTGGATGCAACAGGAAAGGTTCCTTAAATAACATGAACCATCAGCAATTTAAGAGTACTGAGACTACATTCCTCAACAATGAATAACAAGACCAACGTGTTAGTCCATGTTAAGAAATACTCTTGTGTTAGCCGATATACGTTTATGACTAGGGCTTGGAAATGCATTATCTGGTTTTAGCAGCGCCTACAGCCTGATATTAAGAGAGAAGAAAATAGACCAAGGGTCAGACACTCAGTTTCACAGTGGCTAAGATGTTTCAAATTGTGGCCTGTTGCAGAAGGCTGCCTTCCAGAAAATCAGCAGCTCTCCCAATTGAAAATCCTGGTGATCCTGTTCCAGTCTTTTTATTGTACACACTGTCCCTTTGCATTTCTACTGTATGCAATTCAGAAGTGCTTCAAAAACACATGCTGTTTCATTTTTTTCTTTTATGGCAAAAGAAAAAAAAAGAATCCATCAATGTGCTCAGGGTCATCAATGCATGTGCTTTACAAACATCCTTCAGGCATATACAGGGCTGTGGGCCTATGGCATGTGGACCTGCTTGTTACAGTAAAATCCAAGTTTTGGATACTTTCGTTAATACCAATTCTAGCATCAAATGAAGTACAAATCTGAAAGATCATGGAGGTAACACTGTTATTCTAACTAATGGCAATCTAGATTAAATTAAGTTTGATACATATTGCTATGTTGTTAAAAATAAAAATTGTGCTAACAAAATTCCAAATAGCATTCCTCAGGACAGAAGAGATGGAACTCTACTGAGAATGCAATTAAATAAACAGCAAAATTCAATAAAGATAAAAAGGAATAAATTCTTACGTATTAGCAGCACCTTGATCAAGAACAATTCTAAAGGGCATAACTTAAAGAAACATCAGAAGTCCATTTAATCATGTGATGTATCAGGAAGTGGACTGATAAGGACAATCACTTGAAAATCCCATCAAATCTCAATGACCACTATTTCAATTTTCTTATTCTCAGGAATAAAAAATAAAAGCTTCAGAACTGCTTCCACAGACTTCCATAATTATTTATTTGACTACTACATTGGGCAGCTTTGTATTCAAGACTCGTTGGTGTCAGAAGAAGAAAATTTAGTTCTAGCCTGACTACCTAAGTAAAGAAGCTCTAAACCCTCTGTAAGAAATTCTGAAAACATCACTAACAGATCACAAAGTATATTTATGAAGACTTCCTTTAGATCTAGTTCCCTCATTGAGAATTGAATCCTGTCAATACATTGCATCCTGCTGGAAGACCTTCATTCCATTGCCTTTGTCAACTGAGAGTAGAGCTGTCCATATACTAGGTAAGAGGAGATCTCTGAGCCTGTTAATTTCAGGAGCAGCCTGCTTGGATCTGACACTGGCAGGCAGTATTTACTTAGATTCTTGAATAGTGTAACTATAAAGCTGCAGCATCATTTTCTGGGATAAGGGAGTTTAAAAATTTGGGGAAGAAACTGCAGCTTTACATCAGCAATTACTGACAATTGCTTCATTTTGGTATCAATGAATTTGACTATGTCAGCAGAATACAGCAAGTATTGGAATGAAAATGAAAAAAATACCAATAATGTAGTGATGTCAATTTTCTGAATGGCCTATTCAGTAAATGAAAGTTACTGCTAGAAGGATACATTTTTCAGCATTCAGGTGGCATCTGCTGAACAGCGTGTTAACAAATATTCTTCTGTAGGAATTGTTCCCTCTGTACTGTGTAAACTACATCCCTTCTATGAGCAAAGAAAAAAGGATAACATTGGCTGAGCACCTGGCAAGGCAAAGTCTGCTGTGTTCCTTCCCTCAGTTGCAGAGATGCAGAAGCTTCGACAACAAATCTTGCCTTTCTGAATTTAGCAACAACTCACATTGCAAAGAAAGGTAAAACTTAGACTAGCTGTGATAAACCTAGACTAACAACTTCAGTAAACAACCAGTAAACAAGGACTGATTGAAGGATGGCAATCATCCCCCTTTCCAAAAATGAAAGGATCAGGACAAGTGAACAGTAAAATAGTAATACATTACTTTACAGCTTACAATTTAGATCAAGATACCAATCTCTTTCAGTATGCCTTCGATTCCATACAGCTGAACCAATAGAGCAGATCAAAGACATGGCAATAAGGATGCAGAAAAGAATCAAAATCTGAATATTCGTAATTCGTTCCACATTAGACATTTTAAGAGGTGGACTTGTTGAATTCTGCAAAAGACAAAAAAACATAGTGGTCATTAAAAGATGTCCAGAGTTCTAATTTCCAAATTACAGGCTATTGAATTCTTTTCTAAATATTCTCCCAGGTATCATCATGATAAATGGCATAAATGTTTCACTCAAAGAAAAAGAAAGCAAGAAAAAAAAAAATTTAGACACCAACAGCTAACCATAAACATTTAAAACATGATTTAAATATATGTGCAAACATCCTATCAGAGCTATAGAAAGTTACTGGTAATTAATACAATCAAGTTTATTTTAAAATAACTGCTTTAAAGATCAGAAAAGCAATAAATGAGACATGCACAACCAAACTGAAAGCATTCTTTTTGTCGAACAAACACAATTCAGTTTTGATATTTCAAACACCACCAGGAAAATAACCTCATAGCTTAAGAATGGCTCTCCTCCCTCCTTATTTTGTAAAGCAAGTTTCACTCCATTTTCTGACAAGAATGCTTACCTTTGTACTTGAAAGAAAGCTCCACAAGAGGACAGTTTTAGGAGCAGTCAAAAATAAAAAAAGAGGAACAGGCAAACTATAACGATCCAACTTACTAATAAAACAGTTTTCAAAAACACAAGTTAAAAACAGAATCAAAAAACATGCTCACTAGTGGAAAACTACTCTTTCTAAGCAATCGATAACTGTCTAACAGCTCTAAAAGCAGTTATTTTCTTGAAGCCAAACCGATAAATATGCATTATTACTGACATTTCAACTATTATACTTAATCTAGTCATGTTTTCTTAAACTTTCTTTTTTTGCGTGTCCTATTACACAGACATATTAAAGATAACAAGGAAATTATAAGAAAATTTTTAAAAAATAAATGCAAGCGACAAACCTGCATAAGTTTTGTGTCATGTCCTGTATAGACAACTATCCCATGAACCCACTGAGTATTTCTCAACTGAGCTCCACGTAAAAGAATCTGGTCAGATCCCAATGGAACAGTACTAGAAGAAAGCATTTTTGTATTTTAGCAACAGAACAGTTAATGTCAATGCAATAAGAATAATGCATAATCCATAAGAATAAATGCAAACAGCATTTGTTAAGACTTACTAGCTCATTTCTCCAAATTTAGATGATTATAGTAAATACACCAGAACCTCATTTTCAGTGTTAAAGTATTTGGTGTGCTGACTTAGAGAGAATCTGACACTTTAAAGCAAGTCAAATACGGAGCCCAAATATTTAACTTTACAATAGTATTACTTATCACTTAATTTTGATTATTAACATTAAATATATGGTACTACATAGTAAACACGCCGAAACCAAGAATGTTAATTTTCCCTTCAGATTACAAATTTTTATCTAATCCCACACTGAAACATGACAGCTCTTACAAAATTGATTTTTCCAAAGCAGTTATGTCTATTTAAATACTATCAGATTTGCCAATAGTGTCTTAGTGCTTGCCATTCTCGCTTAAATCTATCATCTCCACAGCTGCTGAAAATCAACATGTTAGGATAACACATAAGTTGCTTGATGATAGCAGTTATACCCTCTGATACATAAGCTATAAATAGCCTGAGCAAGCCATCATATTTAGTAATATTTCTGTCAGTTTCAGAAAGTTTCATGTATTATTTTCTCCTAAACCCTTATTTCCCCTTCTATCCTCTCATAAAAAAGCTTTTAAAGTGAAAAGACTGCAAGTAAAAAAGAAACAACACATTCTTCTTCCCCTAAAAATAACAGTAGCAATAGAATTTTTTTTTGAATAAGTTCACACAGAAACTAGGAAAAAAAAAACCTGTTCTGAAAAAAAAATGTTTGAATATTTTTCCATACAAAATAGGCAAATAACAAATACCACATTGTTACTATAAATACTACAATACCACGACTTACAGTCTAGGATACTACCAAAAAACAGAAAAAAAAACCCTTAAAAATATACAACTACTGAAATTGACTTGAATTGTAGCATTTTCATTTTGTGGTAAAATAAGAAGAAAATTATTTTCTTTTCAAGTATGAAAGGAACTGAAGGGCTCTGAAGTAGCTAATAATGATTAAGAGGGACTCATTTTGTCATCAAATACTATTTCCTTTTTTTAAAATGCATTCCTTTCTCTAAAGCATTCAAAGTTATGAAACAAATTGTCATTTCAAGAGTAACCAGATCTTTCAAGACTATTAACAAGAATTTCACCTATAAAAAATTAAAGTAATAGCCTTTTTGATAATATGCCTATGTTATCCACAGATAAACTGAAAACTTTTAAAGCTGTAGAACTTCTCTGAACGCCAAGACTTTCTGTCCCTTCTACTAACATGAAGAGGTAAAGGAACTCAAGTATGGCAGTACTAAAAACTTTGTACTCCTACTTGTACTCCTTGAAGTGTCAGATTGAGTTCTAAGACTCCTGCAACTTCTTAGCCCTCCTGCTTATTTCCCCTCTTAAAAAACTCTGATGAGTATGCAGTGAAGTCCCTTCTACTGCAGGAGCCATTGTTGTTTTTCCCCCACCCCTCCAAACAGCTCTCAAATGGCTATGGATACCCCTCCAACATGGAACAGGATTTTATCCTCAAGGGCCTGTTACTAAGAAGACTATTAAAACAGAATGGTGTTTGCAGCCTGTGGGAGTGGTCTCCAGCACTACTGCTGCACAGATGAAGATAAACAACAGAACAACAGGGGACAGACATAGAAAGTCCCCATCTGCTAGGTATCATGCTACTTTCAACATTGAGACCACACCCCATTCTGTAAAGTGCTATCATTGGATAGAGCACTCAAGTGTCTTGGCCTCAACCTTCTCAAAACTGCCCCAGCTCATCTGGTTCCTACTGTATACTGCACGACTAATGGTTTCTCACCAATATATGTTGCTTATATTCAGTGAAGAATGTTCTTAATGGGGAAATATCCCTGCAGCATACTACCCAGCCAAGGCTGTCACTGGCATATTAATTTCAAGGACATGTTTGAAACCTTACATAGCAAGGTGATTTTCTTTTTATTAAGTGTTTATTCACAATTTCCTCAAGAGTGTCTTCAGGAAAATGTTTACTTCAGGTCTGCACAGTAAATGTCTATTCTTGTAACTTGCCAATCTATTTTTCTTTGAGGTATTTATCTAATCATAACTTCAGATTTATCCAGGCAAAAGAACTTTTCTCCTTTCTCCAGCTAATAGTCTTTAGCTCCTAAAAATCATACACATTTATGAGCATAAAAAAAGAGCGGAACCTTTCACATACAGAGTTAACAGACTCAAACACTGAGGATACAATGAAAATATTTTTGACCTTAACAGAATCTACAGATCTTGGAAAAAAAAATTAGTTGTAGTGGAGTTCTACTTTCTTGAATATTAAAAATCCAAAAAGAACCATTGCCTTTTTACAGCCGCTCTCCCATGAAATGAAGAAGAAAGGACTGAAAAGACCACCCAGATACAACATTTACGGACCACAGCATTCTTGTACTCCAATGAATTATATAAAATGAAAGAAGAAATAAAAGGGAGAAGTGTCCATTACTCCTTTTCCTTTCCTTTTCCAAAAACGTCAAGATAGTGGATACAGTGAAAAATCTAATTGTGGGATCTTAAACAACTAGATAAATGCCAGTTAGGTTTGTGTTACAGATAACATGGGCAGAAAGAGAACTCATCTTTCATTTTTTTCTGGTTGGAAATTAAGTCAGGATCCAAAAAAAGTTACTTACCTGCAATTCTTTTTCACTGAAGGTAAGTATTATATTAGAACCACACTTTTGGAACTATCCTACTAAACAGCAAATATATGTAAATGTTCCCAGACTGAATTTCTCAAATGACAATTTGCTTGACCAGCAGATGGCATGCTCCTACACATTCTCGAGGCATACCAGCCATCACCACATTACTCAAATTTTAAAATTAAATAATTCAGTTAAGCAGAAAAGTGTTTTCTCCCTAGTCAGGGAGGAAGGATGGATGTGTGGATCTAGTATAACTATTACCTTCAGAGAAGAATTACAGGTAAATGTTTTTCTCTTCTTAACGACAAGTACAGTGGAATTATAATAGATCCACACTCTTGCGACTGAAAACTCCCGGAATGCATCTGTAAGAAACCAGTAAATAAAAATGGAATATAAAAGAGGTATTTAAGAATTAGTTAGTAGTATATATTATCAGTCTAGAAACACAAACATGGATAATACTGCATATGGAGAAATAAAAGCCTACCAAATAAAAAATAAATAAATAAAAATAATGTAAATCTTCAGGAACGAAGCACTAAACAATTCTCAATCTAATAATAAATTTAAAACTCCTAATATATCAAATTAGCTTTGAAACAGAAGACTCCAAATACCTATTGTGTAAACACTTAAAATTATTAAGAATTTAAGTAGTTTTATAAGCACATGCTGTAATTGCACTGAGGCTGTCCATTTTTAGAGAAACATACTTTCAGTAAGCTAAGGTATTAAATGTCTTTAGGCTACTTAATTAAGAGAGTTTGAAGTACACAGTAATGGATTTAGTTCCTCTAACTAAAACAAACAACAAGATAATAAAAGAGCAAACAAAACAAAAACCCTGCAAAAACAACAACAAAATCATACAAGAAATTTATTTTGTACAGATTCTATAATACATAATTAATAGACAAGGAATGAGATCTTTACAAAGTGAGTTACATACTAGCTACAAATCCCCAAACTATTAGAATTTGGTTCATACACCCTTCTATTATTAATAGCTATTGCTTTCTGAAGATCAGCTAGTATTATAACTCAATCTGCAGACATTAGAAGATTTTACAATTGTAATTTTCTGGAGAATAAAGACTAATAAAGAATATATTAAAAAAAACAAAAAAAATTTTTTTAACCTCTCTAGACTATAGAATGAAGACCTTACAAATTATATTTGGAGTAGATTAACAACACGTACTTATTTACTACTGTACTTATGTACTTATTGAAGCTACCAAGATCTTTCTCCTTGGATTTACATACCCATGCCCATCCAGTCTGATGTTTCCAACAAAGTCATACAGATGTCGGTTTGGGCTCTCACACTCAATTCTGCCTGAAAGTCTCATCAAGCTTTCTATGTCCTTTATATCTGATGTTAGGGGCAAACCCTGTAAAAAAAAGTTTGTTATTTAAAACCACTTTCCAATTTACCATTCTGTGTATTTCAAATCTGACAGTGCAAGACATGAAAACCAGTATTCTTGTGGAAATAAAACAGGACCACTACATTTTACAGTGAGTAAAAGTCACTTTGGTATTGTAAAATATCACCAGCACTAGCAGCTTCTTTCTGCAGTGCTTTTGTCTCTATTATCCTCTAAAAATAAACATACCTGAACAACAAATCCATCCACTTGTTCACTCACAGGAAACCCGCTGAAGTGCAAGAAATAGCTTGAGGTTTAAACATTTATTCCCTCCATTTAACGCAGGGAACAAAAACATTTATGAGATAGCAATAACCCATGGCTTTTTATTCAAACTATTAAAATTTCACAGCCTTCTAAAAGGAGCACTTAAAATGTTTTATAAGCAATAATAAACTAAAAATAATATTGGAAATATTCTCAAAAATGAAATTCTTACCTGTCGAATTTTTAAGTTTGTCTCACCATCTAGGTTAGATGTTTCGATGTAGCACATAGCTTGTGGTTCACTATTAAGAAAAGAAAAATCCTTAATTTTATATTACAATGTCAAAATCAATGAATTTCCTTTAATTTTCTAATATCTGCTTAGGCAATCAGCTTTTTTTTTTTTTCTTTCTTTCCTTATCAAATGTTGAGAACTAAAATAATATACAGTCAAATCTGTGAAATTACCAACAGTACTTCACATTGTCAGAAAAGTTTGCCAGAAGTTACCTTCTCAGATGAAACTCTGCTAAAAATGCAGTATAATTTTATTATTAAGTTTTTACAAGAAATTATATGTAGGCATAAACATAGTATAATTGTAGTGCTTTCTGCCACAGGCAGTGGTAGTTTGAATATGAAAGATTTTTCCAGTGTTCTCCTCCATTTATGTCCACATTATAGACTCTTTATGCAATTTAAAAACATTTTTTAAAAATGCAAATTTTTTCTAAGGTTTATTCAGAAAAATCACAGCTTTCATATTTTATCTCTTTGAGATACACTAATATATGGCTTATATTTTACACTTTTTTCAATACAATTTTTTTTATGTGTAAAACACAGCAGTGATTTTGTATCTTGTACAACACCTCTAGATTTGAATAATGCACAACCATCATGGAGGTGTTAACTAGGCAAACAGAAAGAAGGATAAAATGACTTTTCTGCAAACAGAACAAGAGGTAAAACAGGTCAAGATTTCTGAGTAACTCCACTCAGCTTCCATCTTCTGCATATGAGGACAGAGTACTTACTATTAATATCTGTGATAAATTAAGATCCTGGAAAGGACCAGTAGAGCCATAAAATAAACAAACAAACAAACCAACCAAAAAACCCCACAACTTACAACTTAGAAGAATTAATACTTACTCTCTACACCACTTTGAAGCTAATATTTCTCCTTCTTTCTAGCATGGAATTCAAGAGTCAAGAGCTTTTTTTAAGTTTTTCTTAATACAACAATAGCTGTTGGTATTTATTCTGCAATCATTCTCAAAACTACAGAGGTCACCGTAGCACATTTTTGTGAAGCAAAAACATTAAAATGTACTAAATTATTGTCATAAATTCTTCTCAGGAGAGTATTTTCTTAGCAAACTTTTCTAAAAATGTAAATAACTTCTGCCTAGACTGTTTGGCTGGAATCACCTGTGTAAAACACTACTACAATCCTAGCATTCTAATTAGTTAATAGTAAAAAAAAAAAACAAACCCAAACAATATTTTTGTGAAGCACTTTTAAGAAAGACTAGGGCAGCAAAGACATTTCCAGTGAAACACATGCTCAATTGTAATTACTTTAGCAGATAAGCAGTGACCTCCAAAGTAAATGAATTACAGCTGGATCAAGGCAGGCCCATTGATTTAGTGAAAAAAAAAAAAAAAAAAAAAAAAAGTTCAGTAACAGTGCAGACAATAGCATAAAGCTGACATGTCTAGGAAACATGCATTTTGTCACAGTACACAAGAACAGTGCTGCTTTTGCCACTGCATGCAGCAGAGAATGTGCAACATTCAAATTTGTGCAGAGGGTCCTCTACCAGTCCTACCAATAATAATCCATATTCTTCACTGACAGAATGAGTTGATGTTTTACTCTGTGTTTATTTAATGGCAACTTTGCTAATAAGATTTCACGAGGATAGTGTAAAATCTAAAAGGTCTGGAACAAGTTCTTGCTTGTTGGAACATTATCATCTATTTACACTTTAAAGGATCTGCACTTACATCAACTGTACCTTTTCTAATTTTATAAGTGCATGGGTTTTTGCTCAAGAAAAATGAATGGCAAAGCAAACACTATCAACACATAAGCATTCTTTATACTTGGTATATGAGGACCCACATACACATATCCTGTGCAACTGGTTTATTCTAACCTTGACGACAGACTGATGAGATCAGCTGGGAGATGTTCCCCATTGGTCACTTTCACTACTTCCCCTACTGCCACCTACACATCCCAGTTTGAAAATGATTAGAACAGAAATATAAGTGATAGGGGAAAAAAACAAAACAAAAAAGAAAACAAATGGACAAAGACAAAAAGACAGAGTTTGAAATTATTATACAAACAATATATGTTAATTAAAATGTCTGATGACATTTTTTTCAAAATCTATTTTTATCAGGTCAGAAATAAAAGAATTAAAATATTTCCATTTCTATTCAAGTGGATCATTTTACTTTAAGGCACCAATTTTAGGCTGGCATTAAACAGAAAGCATAGAATCTCAACTGACAAAAGATTCTAACCACTCCATAAACTGTTTAAAAGCAAAACTAAACCAAATCACAACAAAAGATTATCCAGCAACATATCTGAGAAGCTGAGTGAAAAGAACATGCTAAAAATGATTTTGTGTTTTCTGTTTTTGTTTTATAATCTTCAATTTCCAAGTAACGTGCAAGAAAAAACACATTTTAAGTCTTGTAGGACTGTTATTTCCACTGTAAGAGACAGCATAATCTTAATTATTTTAGGAAACTGTAACTCTCCAGAAATCACCTTGTAAAAAAAAAGAAAAAAAAAAAAAAGAAATAACATTTGTTTGAAATAAAATCAGGTCTGTAGACTTGCATCACTTTTAAAGCCATCAATTGTAATTGGCCATCAGTAAACAGCTGGAAAGCAAAACTGTTAAAACAGTCTTCCTGGGAAATGTGTCACCATGTGAAGACAAGAATTGGAGGAGACTACACTCTGGTGTGCAAGCAGAATTAGAGGTAATGTAGTGGCACAAGGCTCTCTACAGGAGGGCTGCAACAGGCCCCTAGTAACTCAAGAAAGTTGTTTTAGCTGGAAAAAATAACAGAACTGGATCCAGAATAGCAATCAGAATTCACCTCAGGATTCACTTTTGCATGTTTGATCCTAGAAGAAAACCCAACAGGAAAATTCAAGGTGAATAACAGTCATAGAAGGGACAGCGTATTCTGACAAGAGGGGGGCAAAGTGATGTGAAGCTGAGGTAAGTCCTGACAAGTCCAGTAGCAGCTAACTATTATTTCAACTTATTAACACATGATGTAAGATTGTTGTTGAGGGACAAGGCTTGGAAAGAAGTATTTGTGGGCAGATGGCAGTCTTCTATGAGTAAAACAACACCGCAGAACACTGCAACATGAATGTCCTCCAGATTAAAGAGGGCAAAACAGTGAAGAAATCTAGAAAGAGAGACAAATTCAGGAGCTTAGTCAGGAGGACTACAAAAAAGGTGCTCTGAGATGATGTAATGTATTTTACAAGACACTGGAGTTTGCATGAAAGAAGCTATTAGCAGGCCAAAACGTTGTTGCTGCATGGTATGCCATATGTGAAGATCTTGGTGGTGTGGCACCAACAAAACTGACAAATGCTTCTCAAAGTGCAGAAGTAATACATTATTAATTCCGAAGATACTGAATAGAAAAGCATCTGAAGTTACAATAAACATTCAGATTGAACAAAGGCAGACTTTACAGAAGAGAATTTACAGAATTATCCGGCAACTATTTGACATTTGATAATTTAACAGAAATGTTTTCAAAACTACTACACTTAATTTTGAGATATAATGGAAAATGGCATAAACACATACTAGTATGCACCACAATCTGTCACTGAAATGCATAGGATCCTAACCCTATTAATTGTATGCATGAGTACATTTGTTCAGTTCAGTGGACTTGTAGAGGGCTTATGCCTAACCTGTAATCGTACGTTACAATAATACTTTCACTTGTACCAGAAAAAAAATGGCTGTAATTGCATAGTAATCATACAGCAATTAATCAAACTGCAATTGAACATGTTTAAATAATCTTAATTTAAAGCTCACAAACAAAAAAACCAGCAAAACAAATTCTTAGAATATACTGACCTGATCAAATAGATGTTGAAAAATGTTCATCTTCCACATAGTAAGATGTGGATTTCTTAAATAAGACTGTCCAAGGAAATGATGATAAACAATCTCTGATTGTCCATACAAAAACAATTACAGCATTACATGCTATGAAGTCTTGCTTTCAGGGCTGAAATTATTCAAAATATATTTTATAGAATTAAGTGAATGTTCAGCTCAAAGACAACGCCAGTTTGACAGGCCACATGCTATGTTCATGGTTTTTTCCCCAATTTAGCTATCAAATATCAATTAAACCACATTTCTGTTGTCTGCAATATACCAATTTTAATTTATTTATAGGATGCAATTTGTTATCTACATACCAAAAAGTCAACCAGGTAAAATACAGCAGTCGATGTCCAAATTTTAGGCAGATAATCAGCCTCTTTTAAATTAGTATGTGATTTTTTCATAGTTTATTTTCTCAGGGGTAAATAAAATGCCAGTATTGTTTGAAAACAGTTATTGACACAATTTAATGAAACACTGTCTGAAATGACAAAATCCCAAATGAACAAAAGATTACATTTAAGAGTGGTGGCATTTTTGTTTATTCCTTATTTCCTTGGAGCAATCACAAACAAATAAATAAATAAATAAATGCAGGGTAGAGAAACCAGCCTCTACACTATAAGCATCAGTGGGCATCTCTACCTTGATGAGAGCAGTACAGTGTCAGCAGGTATATACTCTTTGCCTTTTATTATAACTATATCTCCAACATCTACCTGAAAGAAAACTGGGAATTGGTTAATGGTCTCAAACAAAATATGTTATCCCTTTGTTTTAAGCACAGTAAATATTTACCTTGCTGAATTTCCTAGAAACACTGGTAGGAATGTAGTACTTAAAGCCCTTGAATTCTTTGGAGATCTCTTTAATAGGCCTAATTCTGACGTTGGATATGCATTCTTTACTTTTGCTAGTTATCGTAATAAATATTTTATTAGAACACTGAAGTTGAATTGAGGAAGAAATTAATCTCCCTGGGGTCATATTTCTGTTGCATCATGCTGAAGTTCTGGTTTCTGCAAAGATTTCATCAGAATTGTAACCTGAATCTTGCCTCCAAATTATTGATGATGAAATTTTACTCAAGTTTTCAGGTGTGGAATCCAATAGACGTAAGAGATAAGATGGAAAGCACAACATTTACTCCTTAAAAGTTACCTCTAGTAGTCCCCTCCTCTAATTAAGGTTCTTATGCTTTAAGCCAAGTAATTCTGCAGACATAGCAAGTAATTAGCTTCCAGAAGGAAGCTTCTTCCTTGGCACTCCAAATAATACTAAGGAACTGTACAGCTTTCCATATGTGAAATTTCCCCAGTCAACCATATGAATTAGGTGATTTTTAACTGAACTTAAGGGCTGTCATCTAATAGTAGTTTTGGCTGACTCACACCATCAAAACTGACTTGACTGAAAAATACATTTTAAGAGACAAATGCAACAAGCGTTTAAAATAAAATATAATAGATGACACATTTCCCAACATACCGGTTAATTCTTATCAATGATACAGATTTAGAGAAATAAAGCAAGTATTAGATGTGTATTATGCTTTACAAGTCACCACGAAAATATAAATACACACCTTTTCCCAGTGGACAATCTCCCATGCACCATTTCGTAGTACTGAAAAAAAGAAAAAAAGAAGAATTCTTCATTTTGCACACTCTAACTGCAGTATACAAGTTTGTGTTAGTTTCCTTATGAAAAGCCATTCAGATGGAGCACATTTACAGAACATTTTAAAGTATATCTTGTTTCTGTAAATTTCAGTCAAGCAGCTAAATTATACAATGCATAGAAACTTATTATAAAATGAATAAGAAAATTCAACAGGGTTTGCTCATTCAGATACAGATTGCACAATAATGTGTGGTTTTCTAAATAAGTTAGTAATTGGAATGAGAAATTTCAAAGTAAAAAACATGATGGGGAAAATATCAATTCAGTAACATTTTTTCTCATTTTAAATAATGTCATTCTTACAAAAAAAGTCACCAACAGGCTTCTCAGGATCTAGCTGTCCAGACTATTGGCATGTCACAAAACAAATTAATATTGCAAGCACACTCTACTACTCTAGTTTTAGTACTTTAAAGTTCTTTAAAGTTCAGTAATACTTGTTACTATGATACTACAAAAAAAAAAAAAAAAAAAAATCGAGCTAATTTGCCATTTAATCGACAAACTTATGTTTTCAGGGAATAATAAAGGTGTCTTTTTTTTTTTTTAATTGGCATTAATTACAAAGCTATTGAAGACTGATGTGCAAGAAGTAAATTAAAATAAATTTTATAAACAGGTATTAATACTAAGACAGCTACAGAAGACTGTTCTCTTTCACTGTGCCTCCCAGCTTTCAAACTGCCAGGATGCTTATTTAGGTACCTGATCAAAAAATCCAATTCTTATGAAAGTATGTCTTCAAAAAAATTTATCAAAATCTAGGAATGCATATTGTTTATATGTCTAAGTTTTCCTTGTGGTTCTATTCAGATTGACCCCTCCTGAATATCTCAGTTTCTGTAAGCCATTAACTAACCTGCTTAATAATTCCTTATTAAGAGATCAGTCCTTTTACTCCTCCCCCTCGATTTATTAATCCTGCCAATGGTAAATGGAGCAGTCTCCATTACAGATATTAAGCATGCTATTTTCATGACTGTCTCACCATCGGCTGGTCATCACACCAAATCTTATCCAACAAACCATTTCCCTTCAATGGGAAAACTACAGATCCACAGTGAGGACTGACTGTAATAACGTAGTAAGGAACTTAATACAGTTGATAACTGTGTCACCAGCTACCTAAATCAATCCCCTTGTGTCAGCAGCACTGTTTGTGGGGCCATGGCATAAAATAGATGAGAGAACTGATAAGGGATGGAAAAAAAAAAAAATAATGCACACACACACTTTGCAGCAACCCACATGACTAAGTTTCAGTAGTAGCATAACAGTGAAGTTCTGCTCACTTGAAATGTAAATAAGCTGCCAGACATAGCTAAGAGCTTCTTAAAAACTAGCTGCAGAAGCACTTTGACTGCTGAAATAGATCCCAAGGCTGTTTTGCATGCAGTCAAGCTGAACTAACAGAGTACTGCTATTGCAAAGGGAAGGTCCTGTTCTGCACTCACCTAATGCAAAGTGCACAGTTTTATGTGCCCCTAACTTATGCTGCCTTCCCAGACCCCTTGATTAGCCATTTTAAGCTACCAAGTGGAAGGAAATTGTCAGCTTTTCTTGTTAGGTTTGTTTTCTGCTCTAGCTAGTTAAAACCAGCTCACAAATGGATGAAACAGAATCACAACACAGTGAGAGACCTGAAATCTCAAGAGCACTCTACCCAACCTTGCTCCAATAAGGTTTTAAGTGCAATTAACATGCACTGACATTCATTTAAATACCTTTTCTTACAAAGGAGGGTAAAAATGTACCGCTATGAGTTCTTCATGTAATAGATTATTTGCTCCGTAAAGCCTTCTGCTGCCTGAATTTCACATTCATACCTCCCATTTTTCAGATGTCTCTAACAAACAGCTTTCAAAAGCATGCTTCATCTGCCCTACAGAAGACCACTTTAACACAGCACAGAAATACATGCTTCACCACACCTGTGTGCATGACTGTGTCCCAGTATTTATGCATACATTTTGGGGAAATAAAGTCATCCCTAATATAGCCTAATAAATCAAAATCATCTCTAAAAGGCTTTTTTTTTTTTAAATAGTAATTACAATTAGAAAGTTAATTTCTTAAGGCTGAGATAAAGATGGTCTTTTATGAACAGATAGGTGAAGGAAAATCCATACATGCACAGGTAACATGTTAACAATTTTCTTTGTTTGAAGGACAAGTGAAGGTGGAGCTGGATATATAGCATATTATGCACATAACCACTTTTCAAGATTACAGAATTGTTGTATAAATGAAAACAAAACTGCAGATTAAATTAACTTCTTCATTATTCTTCTGACAATACACCACATTTGACAATACACTTACATATTGTTTTAGCAGTACACTAAGATCAGTATTAGGCTTACGTGAGCTCTGCACTAGCTTCAACTTGTTTCTAAGCACAAGTAATATTTTGTGTATCCTTACTACACTTTCAAATTCTAAGATGCTCTTTTGTATACATGGAATATTGAGAAATCTTAGGAACAGTCACCAAGACCTAGTCTTCTTTTCATTTAAATCTCTCTATACTTGGGAGAAAAATTTGAAAAGCATTTGAAGATTCATTATTTGTTGGTCTGTAATCTCAAATATCTCTTGATTGTTGGTTGCAATCTCGAAAGCTATGAATGTCTGTAGATATCCAGATTTTTTTCATCATCAAGCTTTCCTTTGTTTCTGTCTCTCTCAGTTTTTCTTTAAAGTATAGGCAAAAGTTATACTCCCAGCACTGTCAGCCAACCAATTTGTGCTGCTGTCCAGTTTCTTGACACGTCCTATTGAGCTATAAGCTCAGTGGTTTCATACATTTTCCATATATTTTCACAGAATCACGGAAGAGTTTGCATTGGAAGGGACCTTTAAAGAACATCCAGCTCCAATGCCCCTGCCATTGTAACCTCCCCACTAGATCAGACTGCCCGAAGTTCCAACCAACTTGGCCCTGATCACTTCCAGGGTTGGGGCATTCATAACTTCTCTAGGCATCTTATTCCAGTGTCTTAACATCCTCATATTGAAAGACTTCTTACTTTTGTCTAATCTAAATCTATCCTCTTTCACTCCAAAATCATTACTCCTGGTCTTATCATTACATGCCGTTGTAAAAAGTCTCTCTTCACCTTTCCTATAAGCCCCCACTGATGTACTGAAAAGTCTCCCTGGAGTCTTCTGTTCTCCAGGCTGAACAACCCCAGCTTCCTCAGTCCGTCTTCACAGGAGAGGTGCTGCACCCTCTTGATCACCCTCACAGCCCTCCAGTGGACCTAACTTAAAAGCCCATGTTTCGTGCTGGGGGTCCCAGAGCTGGGTGTAAGACTAATCTGGCTGCAAGTTGTTATTTCAACTGTTTAAATTCCAAGTTTTAAAAAAACAACAATTGTACAAGCGATTTCCAACCCATTTCCCTGTGTATTCAGCAGTTAGGATTATCAACATTTGCAAAAAACTTCAAAACAACCAACACACAACCACAATCAATAAGCTTTAAAAAGTTTCCTACCTTGAGTTTGTTTCTTGTTCACCGCATTATCAGCTTTATGCCTTTTCTGAATCAAAAAAGCATACTGATTAAAGACTTCTGTTGACATGATAAAACTTTCACACATAATACGTAACACTCATTTTTTACTGCTTGCACTCAACCATCAAATGAACAGACTTAAAAACATTTTTAATAGAACTGTGGATTACTTGCATAGTCTTGATCATCAGGAAAGTCACTCCCAGCTCTAGGCTAACAATATTCTATTAAAATGTCTCTCATCTGAGCAATCAGTATGTGAACAAATTCCTTGTACAAAGATATGATGTATTTACACTCCACAACTTTGTCCTTCCCTGCAACTTGAAAAGTAACAGTTTAATTTCAATTGCTTTCTGAGCTACGCTGGGTGAAAAATCATTAGAAGTAGACAATCTTGCATTGCCTGTCACAAGCTTTTCTAGTACTTCTGAAGCATATATGTAAAACATGTGTTACTTGTGAATAATGCCTCCTGCTAACATCATCTACTTCTTGTGATTACACTCCAGAAAAGGAAGCTTTTGGTTATTCAGTTGAAAGTATTATTTTAATATTTGAAAAGCCAATTAAACCTGCTTTAATATTAGGTGAAGATAATTTCTCTCACTGAGTAAAGAAATTAAAATATAACTAAAGCTAAAGAAAAATGGAAAAAATGCTAAATATTTTACTATGGAGCTTTCCAAGGAAAGAAGTGCTATTGTCACTGTCAGTCAGATATTCCTGCAACAACATAGGAAGCACCTACGTGCTGAAGCAATATAAAATTAATAGAAGGAAAAATAAGTTTTGACTTGCCTTTGAGCAATTCTGTAGCAATTAGTAACAATACCTTTTATTTTTAAAACTGATATGTGTAAAAACAAACAACCCTGGACCTGTACCCTGGCTTTTGCTTCATCCAAACTAAACACATCAAATTGCAAAGAGCAAACGACATGAAGAAACAAATGACGTAAAAGAGGAGGGAGATAATTTTAAAAAGGACACTCTGTACAGTAGCAGCAGCCTCAATTTTATATTTGCCTAGACACTGACAGATGGTGCAAGTCTGTAAGCATTAACAGCAGAACAGTTAAAAATATCTGAAAGAGTGTGAATTGATTTTATGGCTTTTTAAAAGGGATTTTGTTTATGTAAAGGGAAAGCAACAAAGACGCGTAAGGAGAAGCTGCCTAGTGGGCAGCAAATAGTACAAACACAAAACACAAATCCAGCCACTCTGTTTCGGGGAAGGGAGGCAGTGAAAAAACCCCCAAAACCTTTGCTGATATTTCAAGTTTTATAGAAAATGTTATAGTCTAGTACGTCACTTAGAGACAAAATTTAAGCCGAGCTCAAACGTGAAAATAGTGGGAATAAAGGATTAATGGCAAAAATGTATTTTCTTCTTCCTGCCCAAATAATTATTTAAAGCTTGTTTTATTCTAAAAAAAGTTCAACTTTCTATGAATTCAGTAGCTTCCAACATTCCATTAGCTGAGTCTTTGACAAAATTGCAATATTCTGAATGCTCTGAGCCTGAGTGGTTTCTGTGGAGTCAGTAGAGCTTAGTAGTTTTGGTTCCAGCTCATACTTAACCTAAATATGCTTGTACTATAATAATGAGAATTTCCTGACTACAATCTATAAAATAAGCAGTCACTGATTTACCATGTTATTGTCACTCTTGCACATATTAAACACACAGATTGTAACACCACATTCTACAAGATTCCATCTTCTGACATAAGCAGCTTTATAGGCTTTCAAGATCATTCAGAAGCCAAGAATGGCTCAACAGAAAATTACTCAAAACGGTTTTCTGCAATATAATCTACAAGATATTTGATCGTTATTTACAAAATACGATTATTAAATACTTACAATATCCTCTATTATCTCCTTCACTGCCGCTACAGCTAAAATAAATAAGAGAGGGACCAATGTTGTGTAACGGCCTGTTGGTGATACATCTGGAATTTGCTATTAAAAAGAGAGAGAAAAAAAATTGTGCTTGAATTCCTGGTTAAAAACATTTTTTAACACAGTAAGCAGAACTTTCAATTTTTCTTGAAAACATAGAGGTGACAACTAGTTTTGTTACTCAGACAAGGTATTGATTATTTCCAAGTGAGGGGTATTGTCTTAGAATCAAACAAAGCTGATACAACAAAACATTTTAAATTGAACAGTATTCAATAGTTACTTTCAGAGGTTTTAGTGTCTCCAGAAGATTCACCTTCATCTTTTGTGCTTCAAACTAAATTTAAATGCGTATTCATAAAATATGATTGATTTTTTTAGTTTAGTCTAACAGAGTGGACACAACTCCAAGGTATTTTAAATTTCACAAAGATATTTTGTATTTTACTACTAAACTAACAAACAAATATTGGAAAGCTACACAACTCTGAGAAATCTGTTTCTGCTAAGCAAGTAAGGGCACAGACGATGCAAGTGAATGTGTATGTAAAATAAATGCTGAGAGGATGCAGCTACTTATGTGATACATATTCATAACTATCGTAATTATCTTTATACTGACTAGAGTTGTTAGTGGCAGCAACGATTTACCACAAGAGTATTCCTGCCTTAGTACATTTAGAACAGGCAATGTCGCCCATATGACTACTATGAGATTTTGCAGAAAAAGTGGAGCAGTAAGTAGCGCCTCAGTATAGTTAGAACACATACTCAATTTATCATAAGAGGCTTACAAAAACAGTCAATGTTATTTATTAGACATTTATTTTTTCTTTCACTACATTGTGTATCTGAAAGAAAACACAGTATTTTTGTATATATGTTGTGTTTCTTGGAATAAGATGAATATACATCTATTTTCAACATTACCCTAGATCACATTTTAAAGCAACTGTTTGGAAATTCGGCAGAAAGTTAATGGACAACTTTCTGTCAGCTACAAAGCAACAGCATCCACCACTTCTCCAGTTATTTCTTCTCTTTTATTTTTAGTCATGCATGTGCCTACACACCCCCACTCCAATGGCACATTATTTTCCAGGCAAAATATGAAATCAAAGGGGCACCATATTGTACCCTGCTTCTATTACCCTGTACCTGTTACTCCTGCTAGCTTACTGATGCTCTTACCTGAAGTAATGCAATAAAAAGAAAAAAAGCATTGGCAGCTCTTCTGAACTGGGAATAAAGGAACCTTGGCAGGAATGTGATAATGTTGTACTTTGCAGTGCTAAGACAAAAAGAAAAAAGTATATACTATTATTACACTATGAAAAAAATTCAAATGTATTCCTTCTCTCTCAGTTATACAAGCTTTCAAATACAACAGAACCTTCTGTGATTTCTGTGATAGCAAACAGATTAGTTTTTGCTTAAAAGAGAAATCTGAAGACTTCTACAAACCAGCCACCCAAGAAAAATGCCCATCATCCACAGAAACCACTGTGTGCTTCAGTTTTGAGGCAAGAAGTTTCCTTGTCACCTCCGCTGTGACTTGGTTACAGGAAACAAGGGGAAAAAAAAAAAAAAAAAAAAAAGAGCAGGAAGCAGGGAATTGGTTGCCCTGAGGAATTAGGACAGGACATAAGTTCACAGATCTTATACCCCAGAACAATACTCTATCCAGCAAGCTATGGCATACACTTGGTGATCAATTCTGCACCAAGACTCATGTGCAGAAAAATTCTTGGGGAAAGCACTATCAGTTGAGCTAGCATAATGAGAAGGGTGCTTCATCAAAACTGAAGAGTTGTGGAGCATCTGTTTCATGCACAAATTTTTGTGATTCAGTGCATACTGAAGACTAAAAAAACCTTACAGGCTTGACAATATTTAAATGGCGTGTTTAAGAAGCTAATAAAACTAAAATATTCAATAATGTACAATTTTCCTACAGTTTCAATAATGTACAATTCTCCAATGTGGTCTTTCAATATCTAAACTAAAGGTATACTGCAGGAAAGAAGGCAACAGACTCTGCTAAAGAGTCTGTGGTGAGAGAACACAGGGAAATGTTTTCAACCTTAAGGAGGGTAGATTTAGGCTGGATACAAGGAAAACACCTTTTACAATGAGGCTGGTGAGGCACTGGAACAGACTGATCAAAGACATGGTTGATGCCCCATCCCCGGGCATCAGTCCCTTGGCAACCTGATCTAGCTGTGGTGTCTCTGACCATTGCAGGGGAGTTGCATTAGACGATCTTTAAAGGTCCCTTTCAACTCAAAGCATTCTATGATTCTATATTCATTAAAAGAAAAACAATATCCTTAATCAAGTGGAAAGTTTACCTTTAAAAGAAAACAAAACAAACAACTCCTGATCAGTATTGGTTATTAAGTGAAATTCTGAGGGATGGAATAAGAAAATACAGTGTAATACTAGTGTAATTATCTTAGTGAAACTTTCACTACATCTACCTCGATCCAGCTATCCAGAGATATGCTCAAAACCAAAAGATAAACTGAACTAATCAGAAGAATAAATCCATATTCTAGAGATATGTAAAAGCTGCAGAAGTTCCATTAAGAGCCTTCCTACCCAGAATTTAAAAATTCTGAAGGTCAGCTTTGCATATGAAACAGTTTTGCTATTCTAGTTATTTCTCTTCATTCCTCCCTTTGCAGTCAGACTAGTGATCTAAGGAGGTAGAATAAACAGAATGTTTTCTTTGATTTTGCTAAACAGTATGCAACCTTACGAAGCTCATATGTATTAACAGAAATATAATTTAATACCTGACATGATTATTACAGAACTTGGTTAACTGGGGCTGATTAATGAAGATAGTTCTCAATTCTTCTTGATCAGCCAGAGAAGTTTTCTCTGAAACATCATCTGTCTTCTCATAGCCTGTTAAAAAAAAAAATTAAATTAAATATAAGTAAGTAAATGTACACATACACACACATACAAGATTTAGAGCACTGCATGACAAAAAGATCCACATCTATTCTGAATGTGAACTCAATTTACTTGTGTTTCTTACAATAACAGGTAATGTTCATTTTAAAGCACATTGGTGATTAGATATGAAGATAAAACAAGATGGTCAAGAAGCTTTGTAAAGCTACAATAATGAACAATAATCTACTGAATTAATGAGTGCACTCAAATAGCTTATAGCTTCATGGAAAGATGAAATGAACTACGGTCTGTGGCTGACAACCTCTTTCACTTCTCCTGAAGTGCCCCCAATGTTGGAGCAAACAAATGTTTTAAAAGGAAGACACTAAAACAAATAAATGAACACTAACATATGATAAGAACAAGAAGTTCAGTACTGTACTATAGTATCAGTGACGAAAAAGTAGTTTTCTGTTAATGTTGAGTATCATTAACTCAGTTGATCTCCACACTGCATACAGATCATTCAACAGATTAGTTTCCAATTTTGCATGTAAAATGTTAACACTGTTTGTTGCAGTGAGCATTCATGCAACTCATTCAATTCTTCTTGATATGTTTTCCTGCTTTCCGCCCAATAAACACATAGCACCATTTCCCCTATGCGCCTCTTTTAAACTGAACTGTTTCACAGCTATGGTAGTGCGACAATTAGAGTTTCCGTAAGGATACAGAAGTAAACTTCCTACCAAAAGCTTGGAAAAGTTTTACCGTTAGTTTCAATGGCAGAAAAACAGTTCACTAAGAGTATGTCTGAAAAATGAAATTAAACACAAAAAGTAGATGCCTAGTACAGCTATCTTAAATCAAAGTGACTCACCAGTTCTACTTATTTGCACATATCATCTGTTCTGAGTAACACTCAGAGAAAATTCATCGTCACAGCCCATACAAAGGCAAAAAACCAACACTGCTTACCCTACAGTTAAAGGAATTACGTTCTTCCAGTCCTCAGGAACCACTCCAGACCAGCACAATGTCTCATAGATAACTGAGGGAGGCATATTGGTGCAATCAGCCAGCTCCCTCAGCACCCATGGATACACCTGAACATCCGAACAGAGTCTGGGCACTGCTGCATTTCCTGTTAAGTATTCCCAAATCTGATCCTCTTCCACCCAGGTAAATCTTTCATGCTCCAGACTTTCCCACACGTATCAGGGACCTGAAGTTCCTGATATTATTACACAGGAAATCCCCACTACTGTGTTCCCTCACTGGAATTAACTTCCTTCCTTCCAGCTCTCCAGTGAAAGGCACACATCCAACAATTGCAGTCACGGTTCAGTAAACATCTTGAGAATGCCCTTCAGGGCAAGCCTAACAGATCTGGCCTACTCGAGGGACCTGTACACCTCTCTTTGCCTGAAGGAACCTCACAAAAGCAGACTACAAGCCATTGCCTTCTCCTGTCATTAACGACCCTTAGAAAGGCAATCCCTACCCCTGTCACACAACCAACCAGCTGCGCAGGACAGCAGCACACGACTCCATAAACACGTACATCTGCAACACAACTTGACACAGGCACAACTTTAAGAACATGAACTTTTCAGTCATCACAAGCGCACACTGAGTCACAGGTTATACTCCTATCTGGGTCCAGCACACAGCAAGCACACCTTCGTCCCAGGAACACAACAATTCCCAGTTGCTCCATGAAGGAATGAATGTGGAAAAACAGCTACTGAGAGAGAACACTGGTGAAAAAGTTGGAAACTACTCTCTTAGAAGTAGCACTCCAGCTTGACTAAGCTCAGGAAACAAGGAAAGAGTTCACACATTTGCAGAATGTACTACTCTATTTTTACAGTGCTAGTTTTAAAGTTTTTGCAAGTGTAAACCTGCAGTCCTGACAGTGACAGAGGTAACACAAATGTTAGCAAGCACTAAATGTAATATGTTTGTTTAAAACATCAAGGAACTATAGACATTTAAACACCAGTATTAAGGCATTTATTTATTCTTCAAATAAAAAGCCAGCAAAAAGAAGCTCAGGAGCATCATAAACATTCACTACCTTCCTTTCTATTACTTTGAATTTACATTTCTCAATCTGAACTTAAAAAGGAATCTCTGGGAATAAGTGCTGAGCCTCATAGCTGCAGCCTGCAGCTTCAGTAAAAGCATATTAGATTGCCCTGAAAGCTTAATGGTTACTCATCTCCTTCGTGTCTCTGCCTGAGCTCTGAAATACGCTGACCAGAATACAGAGACTACACTGCCACACAAAACTAAGTTATCAAGAAAGTACAGTTTGTTTTCCTCATTTGTGTCTATAAATGTGTGTGTATATACATATATAAATATATAAGAAAATGTATATGTATATGTATAAAAATCTAAGAGTTCTTAACTACATTACTGAAGTTATTATGTTGACTAAAATGGTAACTATCCTTAATTTAGATGTTTCCCAAGCAATGAGAAACACAATTCTCTTTGAAATGGTCTACTTTCATATATGATTATCAGAAAGTATGTAAAGAGAAAATAAAAGTGTTGAAATTCTAATTCAGAATTTGACAAAAGTCCGCTTCATCCTACTCTCCCACACTGTCATCTCTTTACAATGCATCACCCCTTGGAATGCTATCATCACCTCTTGCTCTCACTGTCTGCCTAAGAATTTGAATCAAGTGTTAGCACACGCAGGTCTCAGCCCCTGTGCAGCTGCTGTTTGCCTGAGTTAGCAAGAGATGCCTTGTACCAGATCAAAAATGCAGCAAGCTTTTCTTGCCAGGAAGCTGCTCCTTTTCAGAGCTGCCCGAAGTCAAAGACTTGCTGCACATCTGTACAGCAAACAACACCCCAGGCACCATTTTTGTGCTCTCTGTGCACCAAATGTCTTCAGGGACACTCAGTCTGCATGCTATGCAGGCAAGCCTAGGACTCCATTTTCCCCTTCCCCCCTCCTCCCCCCAAGTCCATACATTATGTTTTGTAGGCGAAATTTTTCACTAATTTCTCAAGATATTGTGTCTCTGTGACTATCACTTTGTGAAAGAATGGGCATTTCTCTACATTACGCAGCCATTTTAACTGCAACCACGTATTTGTTGCATTCCCATAGTTGGTTTGTATTCTGCATTTTCAGAAAATGATGGGTATTTCTAATTTCTTCCACATCTCATCCACACTCATGTAGTACAAACATATTAAGTCATAAAAAGATCTACTTAATCACAACCATTCTTTCAAATATGAACTGCGTATCTTCCATATGTTTTATTTATATTAGGTAAATACAGAATTTGGCAACAAGTTGATGGCATTCAATTGGCCCCAGATAATGTCAAGCACTAAAATACAAAGTAGGACATTGATCAAACTACACTCACAAACTTGAGTCTAACTGCAATAAATCATACCAGACTTTTAAGAGCTACACTTCTATGAAATTTTAAAACAGAATTTATGGGTTAGAGCTCAGCTGCTGCCTAAGCCTCAATGCAGCAGGTTTCATAAAAGCTGACTGCTTTGTCAAAAGGAAGCCACTAAGTGCTTTATTTCTTCCTTGAAGAGAGCAAGAACCCACTGGCACCAAACCAGTTTGCATGATGAACTCAGCCTACTAATCAAATACGCAGATGCCCATCTCAAAGTGTTGCCTGAAAGTAACCACAAGAACAAAGGGAAGCACATCCACCAGATCAACTCTTGGTGAAAGCAGCTACGATTTTAGCAAAGGTCGTTTTCAAAGATGCAGTTAACAAACCAGCAAAAATTAAAGATGGCTGCTCTTCTGTAATTCATCAAAAGGTTCCAAGATGGCATAACAACACTGATCCAAATATTCAGAAAGTTGATAGTGAAGAAGGTATAGAAAAACCAGACAGGAATCCAGACAGGAAAGATAAAGATTACGAGACACATAGTCAGAATCAAAGCATCAAAGTATCAAAGCTGTGACAAATATCTGATAATGTAAAAAATACCATGAAGATTATGAGTAAGAACCTAAGATGAAGCAATTGTTCTAATCTCCTTTCAAAAACATACACAATTATTGCTGCATTACAGATGTCAAAACCGACACCGACTGAACTTGTTCACTGTTTGTTCATCGCGCTAAGGGTTCAGAGAAGTACTGTCCCAGGGTTAAAATTAAAGGCACCATCACTCTAAACAGGCTCTTATCTAAGGACACAACAAATACTAAGGTAATAATACACAGTAATAATTTTGAAGAATTACAGTGATCAAAAACAAAGTAGCAATTATCACACTTCAAACAGGAAACGTGACGCTGCTTTATGTAAAACCTGGCATTGAGAAAGAGCAAATAACACCACAAGGCTCCTCATCCTCTTTGTCAATAGTTTGTAACACTACTGTTATTTAACCAGAGAACTATCAGGCAGATTCTACGACACAAGTTCTCATGTGCCCCCACTGACAGAAAAGCATCTGACTTGAAAAAATTTGCAAGTCAGCACTATTAAAAGAATAACTGGAAATACCAACAAGTCATAGAATCATATCACAGAATCATAGAATGGCCTGGGTTGAAAAAGTCCACAATGATCATCTAGTTTCAACCCCCCTGCTGTATGCAGGGTCACCAACCACCAGACCAGGCTGCCCAGAGCCACATCCAGCCTGGCCTGGATGGCTCCAGGGATGGGGCATCCACAACTCTTTGCCTGTTCCAGTATGTCACCACTCTGATTTATTATGCAGGAATGGCATGGTTTAAAACTAATTTCTATTTCATATTCAGATAATACATTTTGATTTTTTTAAATTTAAATTTATGACCCAAAAGCATCAAAACCAATAAAGATGTGCTTCAATATCAGAGGAAAGTAATTATTACTCCAATAAAAATTTGTTTGTAAAACTACTGCATAAACTAAAAAAAACTCCAAAGTTTTTTTGCTAGCAAAACGCAGAATGTGGAAGCTACTGATGAATAAACACAAAGCTATAAATTTCATTCAAAGTTAAATAACAGATTTTGATTGAGGATTTCCTTACAAGGAACTGAAGTAAAATACACATGACAGCGGGAAAAGGCAAGAAAAAACTGGAGACAGTTGCTGGGAAATCTGAGAATATGGAGACATGGCTGTCCTTGTCAGGGTATAAGCAACACCTGGAATAAGTTCATTGTAAAAAGTGTACTTTGTAAGGAATAAATATTTTAAGTTTCTCCAGTAAAAGATAACAACTTCAACCAGAACAAAACCCAAATAAATAACCACTGAAATAACAAAAAAGCCGAACAATCAACTTGAGCTTTCTCCAATAAGAGAATCCATTAAGGACCATGTTTTGCTTCCAACGAAACTTCAGAATAGGCAACTACGTTCTGTTGCATCATATTTGCAGGGCCTCTTTCTAAACCACATTCGGTAGTAAAGTCTCTAAATTAGCAGTTAAAACAACAATAAATTCTAAACTCTGTACAAAAAAAGTTTGTACTTCCAATTTTTCCTTCACATCAATATAGAAATAGATGGAAGGTTAAACACAGACAGATTGTGCCATGGAAAGAAAGGGAAAGAAAAATAAATGACCAACTCACTGAAATCAAAAGAACTATTTTAATACACTTTACTTAATGATTAATAACATTATTTTATTCTCAAAGTATGACATTCTAAAGCTTTGAAAGCTTGATTCTGTAGCCAAGTACTCTAGCTCACATTTCCAAAGAACACAGCACAGTTCAAAGACAGCCAGTGAGACTGAAAAAGTGTGTCACAGTGCCACAATAAAACTTTGATAAGAGAACTAGCACTGAGAACCTGACCTCTGCACCTCTGAGGAGTCAAAGAACAGAAGGGAACTGCAACTGCAATCAGCTGCTCTGACCTACTGCTGCTGAGGCTGCCAAGTCGGCACTGCAACTGGACCTAAATTTTCCACTCTGGCCCACTGGGAATCTCAAAACACACTTGTCAGGAAAAAGTACCAATAACGAACATTAGGTCTGTTAAAATGCTAGACAATCACATAGTCCAGAAGTAGAAACATCTGAAGATATATTAGGTATCACAAGAATGGACAGACTACTGAAAATGATCTGATGATTACTACCTAAATTCAAAATAATTGTCCTTTTCATACATAAGTCATCACATCTTACACAAGTTCAGCTTCACCTAGCTCTCATGGGCATTTGCCTTTCCTAATATGAAATGGCTATTAATGTTGTTGGCAGACAGCATAACAGCACCTCAAAAATTTCTGTATTTTCTTTGCCATCCAAGATAGTTCACTGAAATCCATCAATGCACAAAGGAAAGCATTAATGACTCTACGTAGGTTGCTCTGAAAGTAATGCCGCCTATTTATTTCCATGGAAACTACAACAGATACAAAGAGCGCATTAACACTATTTGACAGAGCAAATTCTTTGCTACAAAACATTATTTTTCAACACAGTCACCACCCTTAGCTATGCATTTTCACCAGTAATAAACAAGAACCTGCACACTGTGCTTTGCGCCAGTGGAGGAGATCCACTGTTTCCACCATTGCTATGATAGCATAATTGCTACAAAAATGTTACCCACATTCCATCTTTCATTGGCCCCAAAAGATAGAAGTCAGGAGGCATTAAACTGGACAATATAGTAGGTGTGGTAGGACAGTCCAGCCAAAACTTGCAGTATGCTCCACGGTCTTCAAACTGGCATAGGGCCTGGTATTTTTTAGTTTTGCAAGAGAAAGGTTGTCTTCTTCTCTGGCCTCCTGCCTTCTCTGTAAGTTCAAGCCTTCAGCTTAGTCAGCAGCATGATGTAGCAATCAGATGTTTTGTCTGGGTTCCAAGAAATCTAGATCCTTTCCTATCCTAAAAGAATACATAACTTTATCCAATAAGGGTTGTGTTTTGAACATTTTCTTTGATGGAGAATTCACGCCATCTCTCCACAGAGTGCCATTTTGACTTTGCTCCTAGAGGTGACATCATGTCTCATCACCAGTAATGATGAGATCCAGGAAACTGTCACTTTTAGCCCTATATTGGTTCAACAGATGCTAACAAATTTGCATACAGTGTTCTCTCCGTTCCTGTGTGAGTACTCACAGGACCCACCTCATGCAAACTTGCAGTATTTCAACACTACCATCATCATTTCTGATTTCTGATTTCTGATACTCAGCTCCATACGCAGCTCCCTGGTGGTAACCCACTGATTCAAGCAGATAAGCTGATTGAAATGCTCTTCATTTTGTGGTGTGACGGCTGTGCATGGACGTCCAGGCTGTCTTTCATGTCACTGCTTCAACGCTCCACCCTCCACCTCACTGAGCTCACATACAACGTCTGGTCTCCGTAAGCATTCAGCAAGTGTCAATGAATGTCAGTGGGCACTATTTTCTCCATGTGGAAGAATTCAGTGACACATTGTTGCTTCATATGCACTTCCATATATGATGCTATTTTGTCAGACTGCTCCTCTGCTGCCATCTGTCCTACATCAACAAAATGTAATGAAATACTGGCAGAAAGGTTCAACCTGTACTGCCACACCACCACCACTTTCCTCTGATACTGTGGGCCAACATAATAAAATAGGAGGCATTACTTTTGGAGCAACATTCATATTTTCAGAAGCTTATAGACACCTAATAAAAACTGTCAATACCAACCCCACTCTCCCAGAGTGTACATATATATTAATATATATATGGCTCTGAATTATTCCATTTCATATTATTTAACAGATGCATATATTAACTGCATGGCTCTAAGTACTTTCAAATATTTCCCCATGTGTTTTGCAACTGCAGAATACAAGACACAGACGTTATTTCTGTAGTGCCGAACACCTGAAGACCAGCTAAGATTCTGAGTTAAGGTTACTGGTAGTGAAAAACAATTTAGGAAATCTCTACAATTTGTTTAGGAGGACCAGACCTGCTAGATCTTGAGCAAGACTTCATTGGTACACAAATCAATACTGCACAACTGCAGCACTGCCTATTGTGAATCGCAGGTTTTCTTTACAAGAGGGGACACTAGAAACAAAATTTATTACAGAAAAGACTGTAAGCATGCCTGTTCATCAGCCACAAAGAGCACAAGATCCTGCAGAGGTCTGGAAGCATACCATCAAAATATTAGCTGTGTTTTAACCAAATTCTGTTCTCTATGCAAATTACATGTTGTCTTACAGATGTTAAAATGCCTGTCATTTTTATTTTGTAGTAATGTACAGACTGTAGCATTATATCTTCTGTGACTGGGAATGACACAAGTGCATTATTCTGACAGGTCTGAGTTCCTTTCATCTGAGCTCAGCAGGCAATTTTTTCTAATAGCAGTATTACTATCTCTTTATGCCAGAGTGAGCTCAGTTCTGAGAAGATGTCAAGGCAGTCCAGACTGATAAGGTAACTCATGATCCACGGAAAACGTCTCTGAGGCAGAAATTACTTGCTGCAGCGATAGAAGAGGAAAATGAGGTTTTAACCCAAAACATACAACAAAGAAATTCTAGAACAAAGGAAGTAATATTAGCTTGTCTATCTCATCCCCTCAAGTCTTTGGCTATTCTAAGGAACGGCTTGTGCTGTAACAGCACTTATGAAAACTGCTCTTTGTGATTGCAGTATTAGCAGAGTTACACAGAACGCACAGCATTCTGTCATTAACCAAGCACTTCCTATTTGCTGCAGGTAAGGCTTTGGGGTAGGTCTCAGAAGACAGTCTTATCACTACTCTGAACAATGCTTATCTAACAGACTCCTGCCAGGGCCACAACTAGGACTGTATGGCTACTTTAAGTCACTTTCAAGAGCCAAGAATGACACTCACACTGTAGAACACTGGAGTCTCTTAAGAAATAGTAACATTTCCCTATGCAGCACTGTTTACAAACACCAGCAACACAGTCCAAGTTCACCAAGTCTGGAAAAGGAGGAAAAAAGAAACTAAAAGATCCACTGACATTGTGAATGAACTTAACAGAAACAAAATAAACTAGTAAGGTTCACATTAATCTCAGATCAGAAGCACAGATTTTAAATGACAATCATCATTTTTACATGACCTTTCCTTGAGTAATGGAACATACATTAATGCACAGAACAACATAGTAATGCTATGATGAAAAGCCAACACACCATCTTCCAAAGGTTATGTTTCTTAAAAGAAATGCCATACATATTTACAGACCAAACAAAGGTATTTTGGAGAACCTATTAATCCCTGTATTCAGCTGTCTTACAGTCATCCAACCATGAACAATATTCCAATAAGCAGTATTTTTTTTTTCCTTTCACTGCACCCGTACTTCTTAGAAAAACACTTGCTTTTAGGGATCACATTTGGCCACTTAATAATCCTTAAACTGCTGTAGTTTTGCCACCCTAAAGCAAACACAAATAAACTGGGAAAGCTTATTCTAAGATCTCAGTGGAAAAACAATTGACTTGAAAAGAACTGGAAATGGACTGAAATTCAGCAGTAAGTGGATGCTTTGCCAGTCTCACTGTATGCATCTTCTAATTACTGTGGGTACAGTACCACAGCCACTCTGTTTGTAAGCACATTTCTAAGGTTCCCCCGGAGGCATACATCTTCACTGTTCCTCAGAAGGCTAAATTCTTCTGCTCTCTTGGCCAGCTCACTCTGCTTAGGAAGTAAGAAGAAAGCTCCTACAAACAAAAGCAGGATCTCCCTGAGAAGCATAGAGGAGAAAAGCACACAGGATGGTTGAAACAGAAAAGATTAAGGGAACATCCTATTTCCAATATTTATTCTTCACACTCTTGCTGGGGCGCGCACACATAAAATCAAGCAAAAAGAAGTGATCTGCTTGGAAGAAGGAAGGAAGGAAGATGCAGGGAGAAAGATGCTACTTCCCCTTCCCTTCACGGCCTGCACCAGATGCAGTGGCCTGATCTACCTTCAACCTCGAACACAGCCCCAGGACTAAGGGCAGCACACCTGCCTCAGGAGGTACGGGTCACTGCGGTGACCGCGCTGTCATTACCCGCAGCCACAGCAAACCATCAGCTGCCCCAACGCGCTGCTGCCTCCGCACTGTTATTTCACACACGCACTGGAAGCGGTTATTTCCGACGATCGGCGCACACACAGATGCTGCCCATAAGGGAGGCGTTCCCACTGAACCCCAGGACAGAAGCGCGGTGCCCGGCAGCGCAGCGAGGCACGGGGCACGCCGCGCTCCCCGCGGTCACGCAAGCAGCTCTGCCGGAGGCAGACAATGACAGGCACACAACGCGACACCGCCCGGAAAGCACAGCGGCAGCACCGCGCCCCAGCGCTCGCTGCTCGGCCGCGGCCCGCGACCACCGCGCCACAGCTGGGCGGCCCCGGGCACGCCGCGGTTATAGCAGCGGCCGCTGCCGCCCGCCTCCGCTGCCCAATCCCAGCTCCGGGCGGCCGCGACCCCGGCGAGCCGAGCGCCGTCCCTCCCTGCGTCCGGCGGAAGGCGGGCGCCGGGCGGCACTTACCCTCCGCGCGGGAGCGGATCTCCGACACCGTTTTCTGCACCGCCGGCATCGCCGCAGAGCGTGGGGCGGCGGCACGGCCGCGCTGCACCTGCCCCCGTCCTCGCCGCCCGTCGGAGCGCCGCGGCGAGAGCCGGGCCCCGGGCTGCGCTCAGCGACGGGACTGCGGCGCCGGAGGCAGAGGGCTCGCGCCTCCCTCCGCTCGCGCCGCCGCTCCTTTCCGACAGTCGCGACGCCAGCGCGGCTCACCCGCCGGCCCCTCCGGAACCTACTAACTCCGCCCCGTCTTCCCCCGCCTCCTCTCCCCGCGGTCCTCCACCGCCGCCTGCCGCCCCCGCGGGGTCGACCGTTGCACGTGCCCAAGCGAGCAGCGGCGCAACCAGTCACTTCGCGTCCCTTTCTCCGACGAGTGTAGGGGTTCCGGAGCGCACCCCCCCGCGCTGCGAGGGAAATGGAACGTGCCAGCCTTGGGCCGCGCTCGGGGGTGGCCCCGTCCTGCCCCCGGGGCTCGGCCTTGGAGCGGGGAGGGCGGCGGTGGGGCTGCGGATAGGCTCCTTGAAGGACAGTTCTGTGTGGCAAGGTGCCGGGCCGGCCCTCTGAGAGATCGCCGGGGCTTCTCGCCCAGCTCTATATTTTTATCATAGTTCGCCATGCCGCAGTTTGACAGCCCCGAGTCTGTGCGAACTGAAGCTCTCTGCCTGCGTGGGTTGGTGAAAAGAAGCTCCCAGCTGCAGGTGCCTCGGGCTGAAGCTGCAGCCGCATCTTCGCTGCCAGGCTGTTAACGTGACACTCGTTTTGTGCGACTGCAACAGGCAGGGGACCGTGTCTGTGGCGTGTCGTGCCTGTGCCTCAGCACGAACTGCCACCCGCCCTGCGTGAGCACGGATTAAATAGGAACGGTCATAGGATTTGGAACGCTTATGTTTTGCGTCCATCACAGTCGGTAGATAGATAGCTCAGATATTAGGAAAAGGAGATGTTTCCTTTCATGGGAGACTGTATTTGGAAATAAATGCTGTTTCTCAAAAGGCCATCAAGTCTGGTCGAGGCTCTTCTTAAAAGACAATGCTCTTCTGCATCATCCTCTGCAGCTTGTATTTGATTTTTGTTTGGCTGTTTTTTTTTTTTCTCTGAACCATGAGCAAAGACTATAGAAATATTTCTATTCATGCTTTTTTTTACTGGAAAAACAAAACATATGGAGAGAACACACTGATCTAGTTTGAATAAATACTCAACAGGCAGCCATAGATAGATGTGTTGTCTTTCTGCAAAAGAAAGCTTTTAGTTAAGATTCCATAGAAGTCTGCCTGAATATGTCATCTAGAGAACAAAGATATATATTGCACTCAGCATAATTAGGGCAAACCACGTGATGAGGAAGGTCCTTGTGTTTTGTTTGTTTATTTCACAATTCACAGCAGATACACTATTGTTAAAAGGCTGCAACCAGAATGAAGCAAGCTCACTAAGTTCATATAGAAACATAGAATGGCTTGGGTTGGAAGGAATCTGAGGGATCATCAAGTTCCAACCCCCCTATCACAGGCAGAATTGCCAGCTGCTGTATCAGTCAGCCCAGAGTCCCATCCAACACAGCCCTGAACACCTTCAGCGATGGGGCATCCACAGCCTCTCTGAGCAGCCTGTTCCAGCACCTCACCACCCTCAGTGAAAAACTTCCAACATATAATCCAAATCTTCCTTCGTTTAGTTTAAAACTGTTCCCCCTTTTCCTATTGTTATCTACCTGTGTAAGAAGTTTATTTTCCTCCTGCTTATGACATCCCTTTAAATACTGGAAGGCAATGAGGTCTCCCCGCAGCCTTCTCTTTCCCAGGCTGAATAACCCTAATTCCTCCAGTCTGTCCTCATAAGGGTGGCCATCTTCTGGACCCTCCCCAAAAGCTGTACATCCTCACACTGGGGGCCCTGACCTGGTCACAGTACTCCAGATGGGGCCTCATGTACGGAGGGACAATCACCTCTCTTGCCGTGCTGGCCACTCCTCTTCTGATGCAGCCCACCATACCATCGCATTCCCTCCCTCTCCCACCCCCCCCCCCCCCCCCCCCACAAAAAAAAAAATAAAATCACTGTAGTGATGGTGACAAATAGGCTTGTCATTAAAACCCACTTTTAAATTCAATTGTCTAAACTTTTTTCCCCCATTATTCTTTCTGTAAATTCCCTGTCAAGCAATGCTTATTGCTCATACCTTTGGGCAACTGGAAATTTAGCCAGTCAAGTACATAAGGTACTTAAACAAATGCTGCCAAGTGCTCATTTGCATTTGTGAATCGTTATTTCACAAATAAGGCCACTATCCACATTGTGAAGAAAACAGCACAGTATTATATATGGAGAATAAAGCTACCAATATTTGTTTATGCTGACTTGTAAATGTTCAATGTCCTTTTCATTTTAAAATAGATTTTTTAAAAAAAGCTGAGGAACAAGGCTCTAAGGTTTTCTATCACTTGAAGAAGATTTCCATTTCTCTAGTTTTAATTCTACAGTCTCAGTGTTAAGTTAAACATGTTAACTGTTGACTTATGTAATACAGAATTGAAATGTAGGAATTTCTGAATGTAGAAAATTCTTAATACCTTTCTTTTGTAACAGTCCCCATCACCTATAGCTTTAATCCAGGAGAAGCCTAGTATCCCCTGCACTTTGTTTCTCCCCCACAAGAACTGCAGGCAAAACAAGCCTGCCCTTGTATTTCTTTTTTCCTTTGAGAAGTGAGTATATGAGCTCATCTAGGGTAAATATATTCTGTGTCACTAAAGAAGTTTCTATCAAAACAAGAATGGTGACATGCAGAGATAGAAACAGGTCGAAATATGCTTCTGCATCTTTTTAAGCTAAGAGTATGCTCTATATTTAAGGAATCCAGTATTTGTTTCTGGATCATCACTTGTTTGTAACGTACACGACAGGGATGCAAGAAGGAAGCAAGCCAGTCATCTTTCCAGCTAAGTTTATTAATTATATCATACTTGGAAAATTAGATTGGATTAGATTGTAAGAATCATTAAGGTTGGAAAAGGTCTTTAAGATTGTCTGTTCTAATTGTCAACCCATCCCACCACGCTCACAAACCACGTCCCTCAGTGCCACATCACACAATTCTTCGACACCTCCTGTGCCTCACCACTCTTTCTGAAACAAAAGTTTTCCTAATAACTAACCTGAACCTCCACTAGTAAAACTCACAGTTATTATCTTTCATCATATTGCTGTTACCCGGGAGAAGAGGCCAACCCCCATGTCACCACATCTCCCTTTCAGGCAGCTGTAGAGAGCCGGAAGCTGTAGGTTTCCTGAGCCTCCTCTTCTCCAGGCTGAACAATCACAGTTCCCTCAGCTGCTTCCCCATAAGACTTGTGCTCCTCTTGTGCTTCCTCTTTGAAGAGAATCTGTATTATGAAATATGCTAAAGGTCTGGTGGAATCAATTATTATTTTCATACCAGACTACATTTTGGCACAAAAGAGCATATCCAGAAAAAAAAATGAGTTGTTTCAGATGGAGAAACAGGCATTTCAGTGACTGCTGAAATGCTGAGCTAGTAAAATAAAATTGCAAAATATTACAAGTCTACTCATAGGATGGAAATTTATACTACTTTATAGTTTAATGGATTAAACTAACTTGTGAGGAACCATTCTTTCCTGATCACTTCATGTTTTATGTTATAGACTACAAAACCCAACTGAAATCTGTTCCTGTAAATGGTATAAACACTTGTTTTATTAGAACTTTAAAGATACATGCTTCCATTAAGATAAACCAACTTTCCTCTGTAGTACCACCACAGAGGAACCACTGCCTTTAAAATGAATGGACATACAGAGAAAATGAGGTATATAGGCTTGTTGAATGTATTTTTAATAAAGGAAAAATGATGTCTGTACATTTGAAGTTGTAACAAATTTGACATAAAAAATTTAATCCAGTATTTTCCTGTAATGCACTAGTGTTTATGAAGTGGTGCAATTTTCCTTTGTGACATACTGTCAAAAATAGATGGCTAGTTTTCATACAATAGTGGGAAATTAATACTGTACCTACTGCTTCTTTTCCAGCATAGTCTGGAAAGAAGTTACATTTCATTGCTGGCTTCAATCATACATCTCATGCTTTGTAAGATACTGCAGCAACTAGAGGCTGTGCAGCTGATCTCAAACTCTTAAAATATTTCAAGCAATACTTTGTTAGTTTAATATATAAAATGCTCTGACAGCATGGGGAGTTTTAGGTGAAATTTTATGAATAGATATATCTGAAATTTAAGGAGTTACAGGGAAGCAACCCAGGATTTTACTTTGCTGATCTTTGAAGTACTCCCAGTGAACCTGCTAGCAGTTTTCTATGTATTTTAAAAGATACATTGGTTTCTGTTATCTGCTCAAATAAAACATCAAATTTAAGAGATAAGTTCTAAAAGACAGAATGTTACATTTCTATGAACTCCTACATAAACAAAGGTGTAATTATGGCAACTAGATTTATATTCCCAGCTGAGCTGCAGCAAATGTTTAGAGAAACTCTCAGTTTGTGCACTACTAAATCAATTGCTGTAGCAGTGCCTGCAGTTCGGAGTGTATAAACACAGCACTGGAGAGCAAAATAGAACCAGGTAAACAGAAACAAACCAGACCCAAAGACAGTGTAAATTTTTCTTACCTAAGTTTCCTTTATGCATTGTTAGATTCACATCCAGGGCACTGAAGGAAAAAGCATGGATCCAGACTCAAATTTGGTTGCTGTGGAAATCTGCAAAGTGTTCTCTCTGATGTGCATCATGTATTACCTTGTGGTACAACTGAACAGCCACCAGACTTGCTAGCCTCTGAAAAGATATGATCTCACATGCAAGAAGAAACCTTGGTAGTTAGAAGCAGCCAAACTATGGATGCTCAGAATAGTGCAATGCACACATGGTCAGCTCTTAACCTGTTTCATAGCTTGGCTTGGAAAGTCAGTATAGATGATATGAAGTGAGCCATCAGAAACATTCATTCTGGTAAAAGGAACTGAATGTGTCAGTACTTCTTAAAAAACTCATTATTCTTTTCTGAGAAGTGTGTGGGCGTCATATGTTTTTTAAAATTATTTTAAATGTGAAGGAAGTCGAAGTATTTTCTTTTCCAAAGACAAGCTTTGTCATAATTAAGTTTGGATACAATAATAATGGAATGAGTGCAAGCAGAGAGGGGCTATGTGAGAAGTAATCCTTGGGGACCTCTGCTGTTGGTGGTTGTGCCATATGAAGGTGTTACACTGACTTATAAACTCTCAGTTTTAGAAGCACAGTTTTACCTTTGGAACTGATAATAGGGTAACTTTAGGTCTTAGAGATACACATTTAAGAATTATGCACTAATTCATGCTACTATATCTTCAGGGGTTTTGAAAAGGTGAGACAACTGCACTCCCTTCCTGAACCTACCAGGGGTCTGTTTTATGATCTTGAATAAGCACTCACTGGCTATTAAGTGCCATTTCTTCACCATTGGATCTATTTGCAGTGAACTTTTTCCTCCTAATACTCATTTCCAGTCTCATTAGAATGAGCTCCTAATACCAGTGCTTAGCCTTTTACAGATGTTCAACAGCATGCGAGACTGTGCCAAAATGACTGTCATCTCAGAGACTGTTTATTACAGGGTTGCCAGTACCACAGGACCCTGTATAGTACAACAGGATAAACAGCAGCAAAGTAATACAGAACCAAACAGCTCAAGGACGATGTAAAAATACAGGTCTGTGTGTACCTTTTTTCCCCCCCATACAGAGATTCAGAGCAGTAAGATCCACAAGGAAGAACGTCATGCTTTAAATAAAAACTACCAGAAAGCAAGGCAAAGATATTCTCTCTTACCAAGCCGCTTGGCATTCACCCTGGGTTCACTACTGCTATAGGATTCTGCAGATGTCCTTTGGTGTTTGTGAAGCTGCAACAATTGCTTGGCAGGCAGATAGTGAAAGCCCTGCTGGGCCTTTCAGTTTAGCATTTTGGCAAACAGATTTGTCACATAAGGAAAAAGCATGGGAGAAAACCATTGTTGGCATGTAAATAAAATGAATTGGGAACAGAGAGGCCAACCAGCTGTCCTCTTTGTGGACAAACACTTATGGAAATACTTGACTAAAACCAGAATAATAATAAGCAGGTGTTTGTATTACCTTGATTTCTGTGAGGAGAAAAATCTAAGAAAATATTAAAAAGGGAAATGACAAATGGATTTAATGAGTTTATAAGTTATAAAGCACAACCATTTAATCCTGCTAGGAAATGATTACTTTCACTTACAAGAAACAGGTGCAAATATAAGCTACATGGTTTACACTGATGGCAGTAATACAGTTCTACAGTGCTACATTCCTCCATTTTATACTGGCTTCAGTACTTCTGATTTTAAAGATGTTATAAAACAATAAACATGGAATAAGTGGATGATGAACTGGGCCCTGAAGCCTAGACCTATAGCAGCTGCAGATACTTTCCTGATAATATCAGTCAGAAGTTGATATCCAATAAGGTATAACTCTAAGAGATTGAGAAGGGAAAATAGGGAGAGACTCCATCACAATAAATGCTTTTAGTTTTCTAGGCAGGCAGCTACCAGAAGCACTAGTAAGAGGTTTAAATATCCACATAGATATCTCCAGGATACCTTCCTTCCTAAAAGGACGTCATATAATCAATCTGAAATTCACCCAAACCAGGATAAATTCTGTTGAACAAAACAATGCCCAGCATAAGCCAGCTCTGTATGCTACAGCAGCAAGCAGGTGCCACTCGCTCTGTAATATCAGAGCAGTACAGTGTGCATTGCCTGTTATCTTAAGGTGCTGTAGCTTGACAGCTGCAAGCAGTCTCATCTCTCCCTGATTTACTGTACCTGAATAAAAGCAGAAGACCTTGTAAGAGAGAAAATAATGCATTTTATGCAAATTCCTATATTAAAAATACTGAATAATCACTTAACTGAAAAACTGCTGAGCCTTGCCAGAGATGCAGGTGGTCTACCCAATCATTAGTTTAATGTTTTATGATATTTCTCAGAAGAAAACAACAAAAATAATGTCAACTAAAATTGGGCAATTCTAAGCTTGTGTATTCAGTGCAGTCAGATTTCAATGGTTCAGTGTCTGAAGATTGCACATTTTGATGGATACATCCTGACCCAGGACTACAGGAAGAGAGTGGGATTCGTTTCTGTAATAGCTCTTCACCGTGTTTCCCCTCCTGTCAGGACTGCAATTACTGGGTTAACATTCAGCAAAGAAAAATTAAATTTCCCTTACTTTAAAGAGCAATTCTTTGAGACACCTGTGTGCAACTGTTAGGGCTAGGGAAGACAGGAGTGAAGGAACATTGCACAAATCAAAAGAAAAGGCTCTGGTCGCATAGTTAAAAACAATAGAAAAAAGTGTCAGTACTAAAGTACACTTTATAGTATACCAGGAAGCTCATGCTCTCAGGAGGCTTGTGGAAAACCTTCTGGTATTTGGGCTTAGGGTAATGAACCAAACTCTAAGTTTCAACTGCTAAGTGTCAAAACTCATAACTAACCTAATAGTTTTAATGAAAGTGAAAATAGCTTGTACTTTGGATTTCTGTTTATTTTGGTCTTAGCTCTTGAACAGCTTTAAAGATGTAGCCAGTTTCACTATAAGAGTTACAGAGACAGTGTGCTACAAGTGAGAAGTCACAGAATGTCTGCATGGTGAATTGCACAGGCAGTGGTTTTGGAAGTAGATGATTTTAAAGGTACCTTCCAAACCAAGCCATTCTACGTCTCTAATTTTCATATTGCTATTGTGAAAGTATTCTTCTAACATCTTCCACATCTCAGTAAGATAAAAGTTCAGAAAGAAATCCTAAATACACTGAAAATGACAGGAATGTTTGCTATTGAACATAGAAGTACAAGAACACTACCCGTTATTTTTAAGCCTGTCATATTAGTCAGCAAAATAAAAACAGAGAACTCACTTCTAACAACAAAAAAAGTAGTTCCAAGTAATGCGATGCTATAAATTAGCATTATTTTGTGATGATTTGGTCTACTGATTTATATGTTTTCCTTTTGTACTCTGTAGAGCAAGGTCGTGTGCGAAAAATAAGAAAAAAAAAAAGCAGAGCAGCTTTCTCATACAATTTTTAAAACAACATAATATAATGCAATGGAAAGCTCAGCAACAACAGAGCAGCAAGGTCACAGACCACAGCAAGTGAGGATTAGCACAAATTCAGCAGCCATAGGCACAGAAATAAAGGAAAAAAGCTACATACCTTCAGAAGAGCTCAGGTATACAGGGATCACTAGCAATATACCTTGAACTCCACTGCCAACCCTTAAATGAGGTCTAGGAAGGGGTGGATCTTGGTTTCACCATGTCTGGTCATTCAGGTACATCTCATGCACCTGAGCGCCCCTTGGTTAGCCCTGTCTTCCCACCAGGTGCTCAATCACATATTTCAAGCCATGACTCAGCATTTCTGCTACACGTAGTTACTAAATTAGTCATTTGGTTGTGCTTAGCCTATGTTGTATTTTACTTTCTAATGCAGTAAAAGTTTGTCTGGATCATTCATTTAGCTTTGCAGTATCACAGGAAAGAGAGTTACAAGACTACTTAGATGGGAAAGGCAGCCATTATGCATTTAATAAAGAACTTTCAGACCTATTTCATTTCAGGAGCTTATGAGCAACTGATATAATGAACAAAAACATCCCACTTTCTGTGTAACAGAACCCATTTGTATGTACACACTGGATCCAGCGTATACCTAGGTGCCCACAGCTAATATTTATTGTTATAAAACAGCATTATTTTAGATGGATTGATTCGTTATGCTGATGTAATTGTAAACATTTGCAACACATGTGCTTTTACAGAGGTAATAAATATAGACAAATCTGAAGAATTAGGTCATTGGCTCTGTACTCAGAGCCTTGCAACATTGGGCCCTTTTGAAATATTCTAACCACGTGCATTTATGAAATTGTTTTCTTGAAGAGTGTACTCAGCTAATGTTCTGTGTGACCTTTAAACTAAATAATGTCCTTGTATTGGGCTCTTTACAGAATGAAAACATACCCCATGGTAGGAGCCTCTGAAAAGCCCTGAAAATGTCTAATATGGATAGAGGGAATTTAACATGACAGATGCCCATTCTTCTGTGTTAGGGAGGTGAGAATTCATGTTTTATTTTTGATAAGTTTGACATGCCAAAAAATCTCTATCAGTCTGTGTAAGTCAACATTTTAACAAATGATTTGACTCATTCTCCTCTGTTCCCTTTTTATTTATTTTTGCACTATAACAATTACATGTTTCTGTTTTTCAGAAAAATAATTTGTTACATGATTAGCCTGTTACAGCTCTGTACATTCTTTACTGTGTTTACATTGTAATAGGCCAGATTCATTTTAGATATAGATTCTGATAAAATCAGCAGAATGAAATGAGCATTGGCTGGCAAGTTGAGTTTTAGAAAGGTGTGTATGGAGCCAGCTATAGATCTTCCATTAGTCCCAAACAATGCCTTCTATCCAACTGGATGACTTGGCAGAAACAAGATGATCACAGCTCATGCTTACCAAGCACTTTGGACAAAGTGGCTGTGCTTTATGGATCTGTTCCCAGGGCAGCCGATATCTCCTCTAACTCTGAATTTAGCTGAGTGTTTTAGTTTAACATGTAGGATCTTAAGGGTAAAGATGGGCAGAACATTTCTGTAGAGATGGCATCACTCAATGCTCAAAGCTTGGCTAAGTTCTTGGTGTGGCAATTCAAATTGGTTTATCTGTGTGCATATACATGTGCATATATATTTTTAAAGGTATGCATGTGGTAACTCTTCCCCAGGAGTCATAAACTATCACTTTTAAATAGTGTTGAGAATGTAAGATGCACCCTGATCCTCAGCAGACATCCAGCTAAACTCCTGACAAATTTTTTTGTATCACATTGGGCCTATTTTTGGACTGATTTTTTCTGTAGTGCGAGTGCATGGTTTTTCAGTGGGACCTCTAAAATTTCTTTCAGATTTTAATGATCCTGAGTGAGTCTGCAAGTTTATTTCTTACTATGAATGAGCAGTTTCAGACTTCTGAAAGTAGGATCTCCTCATCTTCTTCAGTGCTTTTCCATGTAAATGCTGAAAAGGTAAAAAAAACTTGTGAAGTGCATTATGTGTTCAGGATATGCTCAGCACCAAAATTGCAGTGATACTTTCCTGTCATCTACAGTGAGTGGCTTCCCTGATGTAGACATCACTAAGTCTACAGCCACAGTGCTCCAGTACGACATCTCTCTGTGAGTCACAGCCTAATGGCATTACAAGGTCTGCAACAGCTGCTGCAGAGACATATTTGTGAGTCATCTTAAATCCTACTATGAATAAAGCTCTAATCCAGCATCATGGCCTATTCTGCTAAGAAAAAATGCTAAATATAAATAGATTTGTAACAGACCGCAAATAGAGTGGAAGGTTGGTAAGATTTGGGAGGAGTGAAAACACTTTATTATCCTAGAAAAGGAAAAATGAGGGGGAAATGAAAATGCGTTTTTCTCTAAGTGTTGCTTTGCCATTTCTCTTTTAGATCTCTAGAGCTACCAACATCCTTTTAGACACTATGAAATGGATTTAATATTTATCTGTGAGAAAGGAATCAGAAAATGTAGATTACTGAGTGAAACAACTTGCTATTACATCAGATGTTTGGAAAAGCTAAAGATTATTCAGGATTTGAAGTACAGGTATGAAGTACTGTATATACAGTTCAGTGTATATATATATTGAAATACAGTATATATGGGTGAAGTTAAACTGGCTCATTGACTGTGAGCTGCAAAAGTACCACCAGCTTCAGTAACACCAGTTTTTTATTTTGGGTCTCTTACCAAGATGATTTGATGCATATTTATATGGATATATTGGATATAATGATTAACTTCCACTAAACCAAAAAATACTGCCTATATATATATATCTATATCTACATATTAATTCTCAAACATTAGTCTGCTGAAAAAAACTCCGTTTTCATAGGAACACACTGTGAAGTCCAGAGAGATGAGTTTCACTTTCTTTTCCCCGCAGTGCTCTACACTGAGCTGAATTCTGTGTTAGTGAACACAAAGATCAAAATTAATAGACTGAATGTGGTTTGTGCAATGTCTTGATTTTAATAAGCTTAGTTGTTACTTTAATACCTGCTGAGACGGTAATACATTTATATTTCAGCAATACTAGGCACAGTTGTAGAGTGCTTAGGACCCAAAGAGCAGAGTAATCCTAAAGGAAACGGAACTATGCAGAGCTGTTTAAAGGGTAAAATATACGTTTATCAAGATAAACATTGGAAAAATGGAAAGAAAAAATTGTCTGCATTGAGTGCTTTCCTAGGAAGTGGGAGGGGAGAAGGAAAAGCTTTGTACCCTCCAGTATAAAAGAACAGCATGCCCTGCTGCAATAACAGCGTCCCCTTTTTATTTATTTGTTTTCTTCATTAAGCTGGAAAGCAGACGTGAATTTAGCTCCAGATAATTCCTCTCATTTCCTGTAGTGATTTCCACAATTGTCTCTTTACCAGTAAAATACAGCTGTTAATAGCTTTTGGTGACATTTATAAAATTCTCAGTTTAGAACAGAAAAAGAGTACTACTAATTTTTCATTATTCTCTATTATAAGGGCAAATATAACAACCTAAGTAGAACAAATATTTAAAATAACAATTTATAAAAATGTGTATTATTTTTACAATTATTCTAAGCACTTCATGCATGTTTATGGAGAACCAAGTTAGTGTGGATGTCAGTTTAATGACTGGTAATGTTGCATCGTTACCACGTGTGCAGTGATGGAACAGCAACAGCCTCATAAATCAAAGCAATGACTCAGCATTCAGCACATGATCCCTGCCTTACTTTCCCTTCCTAAATAAAATGTGGCAGTGAAAAGAGACTAATTCCTTTTTCTTGTAGAGGAGGAACAAGGAGGAATAGAAACCTGTTCATGCTGCTGCAGGCTGGTCCCCCTGGTCTCAGTTCTCTGTTGGAGTGTGGCCAGCTTTGTCTTCTTCCTCCTGATAGGAGCTGTGCTGCCACCTGGAAGACAGCTATGGCTCCTGCTACAAGTGACATGTTGGGGTATCAAGTACATTTGAGCAATATGATCACAGGCCACCTATCAACACAGATTCTAAAAATGGAAGCTGTGGAGTCATGAAAATGCATAGCATGATACAAGTGTGTTAGATGTGTCAGTCAGTGCTAAACACCACTGCTTCATGAAATTTTTTCTTGCACAGAAGCTGACGGAGGCTGCAAAAGCTGGAGCTTTTTTTTTTCATGCATCAAATGTCAAGATAAAATGAAGGAGATACATACACTAGTTGGATTATTGCTGGTTGCATGAGAACATTATCTTTACTTGGCCTTGTGATTAAATCTTTCTTGGGGATATGATGCCATCACTGATAAAGGGCATATTATGAATTATATTTGACAGATAATAAAATTCATATTATTGGTTGAAGGCCCTGCCTTTGCACGTGTAGCTGTGAATAAAAAATGTTCATGAGTTTATCCTTACAATCTCTGACCCAGTCAGCAATTCTATTGAGTTGTTTTTTTGTTGTTGTTTGTTTTTTGTTTTTGTTTTTTTTTGCAACAATCTTTTCATTATAATACATAATAATGGAGAAGAAAGAAAAAAGCAACCATGAGTGGTCATTTACAGAACTGAAGTAGGACATTCATTCATAGCATAACAGAGAATAGTGAGAACCCCCATGAGATGCTGGTAATCTCTTTTACAAGAATTAGTATAGGAGACCCATTCATTCCCTATTCTGCAGCATTTATGAATTATTCAGTTAATCCTGTCTCAGGAGATAAACGTTGCATGTTATAAAAGTTCATACTATGCTATTTATTAGTTTAGCTCAGTATCAGTCTTCAGGTTTGCTTTTCCAAATGCCAACTATTATTGTTTTAGTTCTCATATTTTGTTTCTTATCACTGAGATTACAAGAACCACCCCCATCTGTCTTTCTGCTTGACAAGTTTTCTGAAATGAATCAATTAAAAATATTCAATGTTGTTAAAATGTACAGTAGACATTTTGTCTTAAATATTAACAGTATCTGTCATTGACTAAATAAATACAGCTTGTCTGGTTCTTCTTATGCCTTTGGAGACTTTTATGTTTCAAACTTTATTTTTGATCCAGGTCTTATGTTGACCATGTAGTAAAATTCAAACTGTTCTACACTTTTGACTGAAAAAAGTTTGGCAGATTTCAAGTTGCTTGCTGGAGTGCACTATATGCCTCCTGGCACGGTTTGCTGCTACCCTGTGCTTTTCTCAGGGCTGCAGTCTTTGCAGCTCTGTGATTCTGCAGACTTCAGGTGAGCTTGGCATTCATTTTTAAAATGACTCATGGTTTTTAAAGATGGTCCACTTGTCCTCTTATTTCACCATGAAATACACTGTACACTGGTTCAGAACCAGTATTTATATGGTTAAAGTGAAGGTGATATTACTCTGGTGAGTGCCTTTCTTACTGAAATTGTGACTGGAAACAGTGGGAGCAAGAGGAATGCAATGAAGAGCTTATTTCTTATATTACACTGTGAAATGGGACATGATTTCTACCTGATGCAGCTTTCATTTTGCACCCCCTTATCCTTGCAGCAGAGTGCAGAGTGGCCAAAAAATAACTTTGCTTCATTGGGAACTCCTCCGTGTGACTGCAGCCTTGCAACTACGCTACCCAGACAAAGCAGCAGCAGGCAGGCCTAATGCCCTGCTCAGCATACTGTCAATATCTTGGTGGTTTTCCTAGGCTGTTGCTTTCTAGGAAGTAGCTGGCCTTTTCCACTCCTTCTAGAAATGTCTCTCATTCTCTGCATGTGCTTAATCTGCCATTACCCTCGTGCTGACAACCTGAAGCTTGCTCGATCTGACAAGAGCCCTGTCTCTGAGAAAACAGGTCGAGCTGCCTGTGAGAGTCCTTGTCAGAAATATTTTCCCGATGGCATCACAATGTGAATGTGACTGTTTATTCTGAAAATACACAGACAAACACATATATGTGGCCACTGATAATTCAGCTTTAGATATAACCAAGTATAAGTATGTGGCATCTGATGATTCACCTGAAAACTGGCCAGAACGAGTGAAGCAATACACAGTTTTATACAGTTTTAGTGATCAGAGATGACTTTGTGTTGATAGAAGATTAACACAGTTTATGCACAGGCCCTGTGCTTAGGGCACCTGCACAGCAAGGATACCTGTCATCCTCAGTGAGCATCTCACGTTTACAGCACAGACCTGTCAGGCCTCTGCAGCCCTATTTCCAGGCTGACATTTTCTGAAAGCTTTTTCTGTCTTGCTGTGATAAAAACAGCAAACACTGAACCCTCAAAATACTGCATAAAATGGCTTTTGTGTGTATGCATGTATGTATAAGGAGGGAGTAAGAGGTAGGTCTTTATTTCTTGATGAAAGCAAAGGAGTTTCAAATGTTGATCATTACTGGGAAAAGAAAGAAAGCCCGCAGCTTCAAATAAAATAGGGTTTATCAGAGTATACTTTGTAACAAGCAATTTTCTGAACTGTATATACAGCTGTGATACTAGAATTGTACATTATTTGCTGTGAATTCTCATTTTGATGGAGAACTGGAGGGAAATGATGGATGCTTTAATACAGAAATAGTTTTCCCTTCATGTATATGAGTAGGCCTTGAATTCTCCTTCTGGGTTTTACATCATAGTGTTTCCACTTGACCTGAATTTCCCTCCACGCTTTGATTTTATGTGTCATAAAATTTATTTGGCAATGCAGTTATGGAGTTATTTTCAACCTGATTACTTTTCTTGTCTGAATTTGTTATTTTTATAATGTGAGATAGAGATTGGGAAGAAAAGAGAATGAAGTGAGCCACAGAAATCTCGATACTTGCCTAATGTTTCACTTTGGTTAGCCTAGAGATTTCCACAGTAAGGTATGCTGGTGGTCAGTGCTGGATATGCTTGGAAAAATTTGAGTTAACAGGCAACAAAACTGTTGGAAGATGGAGGACGGGATGGAAGAATGCAAGACTGCATAGTATTGAGCTTCACTAAACTTAAAATTTCGGAATTTTTAGTCAAACTTTATTTTCTGTGGAAGGACTGAAGTGTTCTTAGGCTTTTCTCTGATTGATCACTTTTTCCCCAGCACAATGCTGCGCTGAATGTACTCTTTCTACTGAACTGCATTACTTCAGATACCATTCTTTGGTTTTTCCTCCCATCCTTGCAGGATATTGACTGAACTCCCTGTACGAACAGTTTTTAAGAGGAAGTTAAGCATGCATTTTCCGACCTTGCCAGATCCTTATTTCTCTGTCTTTTCTCCTTTTATCTGATGTTGTTTGGTGGTTAAATTTAATTAACTCACCTTATGGAGTAGTTCTCAAATGATTTCTAGTGACAGGCATAATAATTCATCTGGATAATCTTTCTCTTGTTGATTAGAAGAGCTTAAAGACTTCACCCTGAACAGAAGATACATTGGTTTCTTCCTCTGTCATTCCAAGTCACCTGTTCCAACTAAAAACTATTATCCTCGATTTTTAAGATATTTTTTTCCCTCAAAACTTCATATTTGAATGACTCAGAACACCAGAAGAAAAGCTGGTCAAGAGTGTCAGACCTTTTGCTTTGAATGTTGATGCTTTGACTTCTGAAGGACGCATTTAAGATGATAATAATGCTGTATCTTTCTTTTCTCATTTCCTTTTGCTATTTTATTTTGGAACTTTTTTTCCTCTGATTTTTTTTCTACATGTGATCCTTCTTTCCAGAAGAATTCTATTACATTGTATGTATATAATATTCACTATACCAAAGAAGAAGAAAACAAACAAAGATAAGCAAAGAGTAAAAGTCTCAGCCTAGAAATTTAAGATCTATCTATAGGAGAAGAGATTTTGCCTTGTCTCAGGCTTTGTCTGTGTTGCATTTTTGTGCCCTCAGAAGCTAAGATAATAGGATAACATTAGCCTGTCTCTCAAACATAATCTTAGCAGCCATAACACTGAAGTTTTTTTCTACTTTGCTGTTTTTGTTTTTTGTTTTAGTTTTAATTAACCAACTGCTGAGTGACCTTAGAAAAGCGATGTCCAGGAAAGAGTGGAGATCTGACTGAATGAAGATTGGCTGAGCTAGCTCTGCACTAGTCACTTCCAGTTTGAAACATTTGCTGCTTCTCTTCTCCCTCCTTAACTGCCCCTTTTCCTCTTGCTCTTCCCTTAGCATTTCAAAATCTGGTACACCTTTTAGCATCCAATGTAAAGCATTTTGGGTAGAGACAATAAAAACTAAATCTGGGATTTTCTTCTCTCATTTTTAAAAATAAATTCTCTTTTCCACTCCTGTTTTGCAGATGATTATTTCACTGCCTCATATTTTGAAATGGAATAGCATACAGTTTAAATGCTATTGTACATTGTTCTATCAAAAGATATTCCAATTTATAGCTTAATTTGGCAATTCTCAGTATGAAATATGAAAAAAATACACTTTTAGGCAGTTTTAAAAATCTAATTAAATATTTTTCAACAATAGCTTATGTGTCATGAGAAGAAATTACTATTCGACCTGCTCTTCTATTTTGGGCTGACAAGTTCCTAAATATATGGCAAACTCTTCTGACAAAATGACAAAAAAAAAAAAAAAAAAAAAAAAAAAAAGTTATATTTTAATGCCAATCTTGAAAATATCTGGGGATTTCTTCTGTATGAAGAAAGCTAAACTCTCTCCTATAGGTTATGGATCATTTTAATGATAAATTGGCAATATTTCATTTATTCCATGATAAATTGGCAATATTTATCCTGTTTTAATTATATCCACGGTGTTATTCGCTGGCAGAATATTTGCTTTGTTACAACCTGCTTACTCTGGTGACTTACTCTCCTGGTTCAGTGTACAGTCAATGCATAGTGACCACCACAATTCATCCTAATTTTGCACTCATTATGCAGCCCAAAATCCTGTTATGTGAATTAACTGAAAATAAATTATGATTATATAAGTCGGGGCCATAGTCATGCTGCCCTTACCTTCTGAGCCAGCACTAAGATTTACACTTAGCACTAAGATCACATTCAATTGAACAGTTAACTTTCAAGGCAGTAGTTGTCTGTGCAATTTATTTCTAATTTAATCAATAAGCGCAGTTGCTAAAAGTTCAGTTTTATGTATTGCTTTAACTTCCTAGATCAGCTGTTTCATTTTAGCCGCCTAATTATCTATTCTTGGCGTTACATTCACACTTCCCCCTCCTTCTCCCTTTCCCTAAAGAGAGATATATTTAAGTATTAAATTAGTGTTAAGTGAGGAATAATTTGAAATGTCTAAGAAACTAAATTTTAAACACTGATCTAAGCAGTTCCCCCTGTCAGGTATTACACATATTATCTGAAGCAGTTCTGTGACATCTCATGGCACATACTGTCAGGGATTACTGGGTTGAATATATGGTCTTAAAAGACAAGACGATGGGAGAGAGAACAGTGCCTCTTAATAATTTTTTATCTGTCAGTTCTGTGACCAACCTGATATCGGAACTGCACTCTACTCTGCACAGACTGCTGTGGGTCTGTTGTCAGCCTTGTGCAATTGTCTATGGTATTCTACTACCTGTTTCTCACTATCCACCGTCAGTGTGCAACTTTAGACCTAATACTGTTGGTTTTAGTGCACATATTTTCCTTGAAGAATTATGAAAACAACTTCTGTAGAAATGGTTTCTGGAGAAAAGATCAAATATGAAACACGGCTTCTCAGAACAGGTTTTGCTGGATGCTGTACTAGGGACAGAATGCAGTAAGACTTCTGTATGCCACTGCAAGGACTGGAAAAGCTTATGTGGTAAAAGTGTTACAATCATACCACACATGATATCCTGAGTTCTTCTTAGAGTATGAATGGTGATTGTGAACAATTTGCTGTAAATATGGATGTCTTTTTACAGAGAAGCTACTTTTAAAACCTCAACTTGTTTTATGCTGCTCGCTGGCTATCAGCCAGATGACAATAAAGTTAAGATCTGTGGTATGTTTATAGTTTTCTTCCTGTCATTTACTTGAGAGGAGAATATGTGATTGCAGCATGATGGCCATAGGTAGGTTATAGAGAGAAGATCTGAGCCAGCCAAAAGGCAGTGAAGAGAGCTACCAGTAACCTGAACCAGATTTGAATTTGCAGAGCTTGGCAAGAAGATCTGAGCAAAATAGGTGGCATGTTTTCCTTCAGTTTAAACTAGTTTTGTATTCTAGCTATTTAGAATAGATACAAATGTTTTTCAAGTGTGTTTAGCAGCACAATGCTACAGCTACTTCTTTACCTAGAGAGGGAGCCTTGAATAGCAGGTGCTGAAAGGTTGTGTGAGTTAATGAGAGACATTGAGAAGAAGCACGCCACCAGGACATAAAAGTTATATCCTCTCCTCTAGTCTGAAAAGATATTTATTTCCAGGCTATTTTTCTGGTTTCAAGTTGGAGGCCATCCTTCAACTGTTGAAAAATGATTTCAGACCTTTCATCAGACCTGTGTGTGCTCTGCTGATCGGTTTGTAATTAAGAATACAGCTTTTGTATCAGGTTGCTTCTGTACCTCTACTGTGATCACACAGACAACCCATGATTCAGGGATGCACAGTGAGGCTAGGATCTGGGCAATGTTTTAGCTGAAGAGAGAAAAAGCTTTGATCAAACATTCCATTTTTTTTTTTTTTTCAGAAGATTAAAAAGCTGCATTGCTGTGAACTGATTTAGTTTCTTGATGATTCCCATTTTGCAATTTCTAGCTATGTTTGTTTAAAGAAGAATCTCTGGGGCAGGCTTATTTTGCTCTGCTGGTGGTCAGAAATAGCTTAGAACAAACTTTACCATTTTACTCTCAGTTACAAAGTAATGACACCTCCCAAACAAACTCTGCACAAGATTGAGAGCAGCTTACTTTCAAAGTGCTCTGAGGAGCAGAACTTCTATTCAGGTTGCATCCTAAAGAAATGGATTTCACTCTAGGCAGAAGCTTCCTGGAACAACTCGGAAGCAAAAGGGCACGCTAAGAATTGTGTGAAATGGCATCCCTTGTTTCTGGGTTTCTTCAAAATTCACAATGCATTTTGTAATCTTCCTGAATGGGAACGTATAAGAGTACTGACAAAGGTTATCCATTGCATTGTATAATAAGAAGTTTTGAGTTTGTGGAATGTGGATCACATTGAGAGAATTGTTTCTCTTTCCAGGTTCCACTGAACGGTTTACTTCTATGTACAATTCAGAGTATGCCCTTGATAAGCACACATAGAAAAAAAATTAGATGTAACAAAATTTCTGAACTTTTATTGAGAAAAACCTGATGTTTACTTCCACACATACATGTTAGTGTAATCTCTTTCTGTTTTTTCCTCTGCTTTTCTTCTTGTTAACAGCAAAAAAGAATGAATGCATAACTAACCTGCTCTCTTCAGCTTGGAAATATCTTTTGTAAGGATCTTTACAAAGAAAATAATATTTTAACTCTGCTTGGTAATCACTGTACTGAATGTGCTAAGGAAAAAAATTGATGGATGATTTTTATTGTTGGAATTGACGATCTTGAAAGTCTTTTCCAAACTAAATGATTCTGTGGTTCTCTGTTTCTATGTAAGGCTAATAAAGGTAGTTTCTTTGTTGATTTAAGTCATTATGATATTCTGTTCACTTAAATTTCATCAGGTTCATTTGGGCCCCTAACTAGGTTTGTGATTTGTATGGCTAACAAACACAGTCTTTGTTCTCTGTTGCATAGTAAACTGCTTTGCCATTTTGGCTAGGCACATAGTAACGCACTTAAGATCAGTGCCTTGCTACTGCCATTTCTTGCTTCAGAGAAGACTGTCTTTCACTGTGGGTTTTGAGAGTGCACATCACAACAACTACATTTTACTTAGTTTTTCAAAAATGTCCTTCCCAATCCAGCTGTCCATTCTCTTGCAGATCATATATTTTTATTTAAATGTCTGTCACCGATGGCTCCTGCAACTGAGGCCTTTGCAGAGAATCTCTGGATATTGCAGTGGAAGAATTAATCTTCTTGTAAAACAACAAAACAACTGCAGTCCCAGAATAGCAACGAGCTCCAGGAAGCCCTTTCACAGTGCCAGAATAACTTGCCTTCCTATCTGAGTCTACAGCCATGTGTCACCTCATACTCCAGTGATACTTCCTATATAAAGGACCTCAAAAAAGGTCCTTCCTTGATTGAGGATGGATGGCTAAGGTTCATACTCGAATCATGAAGTAAGGCAGGAGTTTTTAAAAAGCTGCATTCTGATCATTAACTATCCCTCATAACGAAAGATCTGCAAAATCCTATCAGCAGCTTATCATGACTCTGTGGTTTTGGTTGGAAAAATAAATACATCACTTTAAGGGAATAAAGTGCTTTTCTCCAATAATAACTCTAGCGCAGGCTTTTGTGTCACAGATTGCCTGGCAGACTCTCACTATTGTTTTCTCCTGTAGCTTCTGGAAATGATCTCTTCTCTTCATTAAAGAGAAATATGCCCAAAGCAGAGAGAGGTTTTATTTGTGGTATTCCTTTGTATTTTTCCATTTACCATTAGCTGACTTTTAGCTCTCATTCTATTTCATGTATATTGAATATCATTTGTGTCAAGACTTGTACAGTGCTGCAGGTGGCTGCCACAAAATATGCATGCTATTACTGCAATTGTATTGTTAAATCCTTGATAAGCATACTAGATCTGAATCACACTCATGACTACATATTTCAGTAGTGCAAACCTGGCTTCGCACACAAAGCTGGTGGAGGGCAGACAGCAGGTCTTAGGTTGGGTCTCACATGAAGGATATATAAAAAGCCAATGATAATATCCCCTAAATAGACTTACATATTTTATTTTATAGAATTCATTTGTTCAGGCTATCCTGTAATCTACTGTTTAGTTAAGGAAGAAAAGTATCTGAGGTAACTGCTTTTGATTTTAAGCATCTATCTGATGAAAGAGGCCAGCAGGCATTTGGATATGAACTGTCTGGCTAGTCTATGCTCAGAAAGAGCTTTTTCCCCTCCTCCAGTCCTTTCTCTTGGTATCTGAAGAGCAGCAGCTCACTGCCTCCCCCCTAGGCTGCTCTCTCAGCACTGTGCTGTGCTGTGGCCAGATGGCTTGTCCCTCCTGCCTGGCTGGGCATGCCACCTTGGAGACACTACATCCCCACCTGCACAAGGCCTGTGTGTTGGACAACAGCCTGGGAATTGCCGGAGATTTGACAACGATTCAAATGCTTATCACTTTTTTTTTTTATTTTTATTGCCAGTGTAACTGCAAATTCCTTCAGAGCTGGGGAGGAAATGGTGAGCATGAAGCTTGACAAAGTAGTTAGTCTCTGACTAGCATCCTTTATTTGATGAAAGATATCGCATGTGATGTTAGTATTACTGGCTGTTTTTCTTCTAACACCTGTTATAACTCAGCATGAGCTTGAAACAATTTCAGAAATGAGTTTTCTGACTCTTTATCACTTCCCGCCACAGAAATATATATATATTTTTTGCTCATGTTCTTTGGGGTCTGCAATTTCAATGGTTTCCTGTATACACAGCATTCTCTGTGCTTGTGATACATTACCTGCTTACGGGTATTCAGAGTCTGGAAGCCTCCTGTGATTTGTAAATACATCTTCCATATTGAAAAGTGAGGAGGAGCAGGCTTTAAGCACTTCACTGCCTGATGTGCTGAAAAAATATAAAGGTAGAAAATAAAGAATTTGTCCAAAGTAATCTGTTCTCTGTTGGAAGAGCTTAAAATGGAAGATTAATATTAATAGCAATGGTAAATTATGTATATGTACATGCAGTTAACAGTAAGGTTACCCTCTGCTTAGTTTTAAATAACAGATGCCAAACCAAATCTCTTGTTACTTTTGAGTGAGAGAGTGAGATAGACTGACAATGCCTGATACTGGGAGGATGGCTCAGACCACTCCTCTCAGCTCCTCTACCCATTCTGGACCACTGCTTGATGTTTATCTCAGAGCGAAGTGTGTAAGCAGAATTTAGCAACCAAATGCTGCTAAATGCAGTCCCATGTGAGATGTAGTGGAAATACCACCACAGTCAGTTTTTAATCTAGTCTTCTATAACTTTGATGTTATTGGCTGCAACTGCATGTATGCTATTTTTTTCCTACAGATTTCCTATATTTAACCTTTCCAAAAAATTGAGGAAGCCAGTGCTGCCATAGAAAACTCATACTACCACAGCAGGGTCGCTGAACATTACCGAACACTTAAATACACAAATCTCTTGATTGTCACTGGGTGAGTCAACAGCATGTCACCCTGCTTGCAGAGCTGCCAGCCATATGATGAGAATAAGATGAGCTTCTGCTAACAGATGAAAGCTGGGGGATCTGATGATCTCTGGTTCCATCAGGATCTGAGAGGAAAATACTGTCCTGCGGAATCCCAAGGGTTTGCTCCTTCCTACCCCTTTGCCCTCTTTCACTCTTAAGTGTGAGTTCTTTCTATCTCATCCCAATACTCTCCTCCTCTTGTCTTTTGAGACACCAATTTCTTTCAACCTACTCTTTTAGCTGGGAATAATCTTCCTGAAACCAGTGCTTTACTATTGCTAACAATTGCATTCTCCAGCATCCTGGTATTTTTTTTCCATTGTCATTCAGATCCAGCCCCTTGATCAGCAGCATCATCTCTCAATGACTACAAAAAACAATGGCAAGCGGATTCCTATCCAGTTAATTGAACTGCTTCATTAATGTGGAAAAAGCAGTGCATTCCCCTCCTCCACCAGCTCTGTTCTCAGACACGACAACATTTTTTTCCATGCATTGCTACCAATAAAACTCAGCCTGAGGCAGAAAACCTGGCACAGAAAATTTTAGTCTAAATAGTTAAGACAGAGATATAAGCAACCAAAAAAGGATCTTGAAGTGGAAATTGCCAGGCATCTGCCTATAGGTTATATTACTGGCTCTTGTCTACCACCGCATATACTCACCCTTCCTTTACACAACACAGTGTGGCATGCTGAAAGGAAATGTATCCTTGAACAAGTGGGTTTGAATTGTTCTCCTTAACTTACCTACAACTGTTCATTTTCTGTTTTATCAGCATCCCTGGCAAGATATGGCATAATATATGCTTGAGTATTATTAAAGAGTTAGCAATAGAATCCAGTTGAGTGACATTGCTGGATTTTAGACTACTAACAAGTAAATGTGTAACATTCATGCATTAGGAACTACTTAAATACTCTGCTCATTCCCAGACCACCTTGTGAATTATGTGCCATTTTAAAGACAGTAAAAGAGTGATGTAAAACACTTAAATGAAAAGAGGAGGAAGCAGAGAAGGATTCTCTAGAATTCTCAAGAAGACAAAAAAAAACATGATCTGTACTATCTTATACTTAGAAGATACTGATGTAGCATAACGCAATTAAAATTACAGCTTCATCAGTACTTGATAGGAAACATAATTACCCTTTTAGCTCAATCCAGGAAGAAAACTCTAGTGCTCTTACTGAAATAAAATTTATTCTAGAGTTCTTATATTTCAGATGTTAATCACGTATGTATCTCCAACTTGTGGTTAAGTAAAACTAGCTTTCTGTACAGACCAAGTGGCAAATTACCTCTCCCACTTTCTAGTCAATCAAATCTATCGTTCTAGACTGATGGTGAAGTTGTAATGGGAGAGTGAGAACAAGGTTTCACTGCCTGGTGGAGACTTGTGGGAGCTGTTGCTTTGCACCTGCAGCTCTTCACAACTTCTGGGAATCATGGACTCTGATGGCTCTGCCTTGCACAGCTGTACAAAGCAGGTGAATTGTCCAAACTACTTCCAACTAACTTAGAACACAGACTTCAAGGCAGAGGGTTTTTAACCTTGACTGCAGGGAGGCAGGCTGTGATTGATGAGTACAATAGAATGAGCCCTCAGAACATTTCAGCATGCTGACAATCAGAGAGATTAAACTGGAAATCTAATTGTGTTTCTTCAGTACTGCTAGTCTAAGGAAGATCGGCATTTGTGTTGCACTTCTGTGTATACATGTCACTTGCCACCTATAACCTGCTTGAAGTCATCTTTAAAGCCAAACCAATCCAGATGGTATAATGTTTTTTGAATGCTGGATTCAGCTGGTTTTTCTAGAAGCACTTTAGCTGTTCCTCCTTCAGGAAGGAGCTTTACAACCAGCAGAACAATAGAAGAAATAAAGCAAAGACCTTGAAAACTTTTCACATTTCCTATTGCTATGGAAACTAAATGTTTCTTTCTACACATCAGTACATGCTATTATGCTTTATTATGAAACTCTGGTAAGGCTTATCTTCTTGTAATGAAGAGCTTTATGTAACTTGTGTAACTTCTCTTGAATGGATGCAAAAGCTCTAAGTCTAGACTATGAAGTAATGCTTTGTGGTATGATTTTAGCTTGAGATAGTTTATGTATTAGCCTTAGTGGTGAAAATAACAAAGGCTTCCCTGCCTTCCTGAGAGAAGCAGAGAAGAGTTGTTCTAAGTCAGCTAAGAAAAGAATGGTGCTCCAGGCACACACTGAAGGTATTAAAAAAAAAAAAAAAAAAAAAAAAAAAAAAAAGATCTAAAAGACATCTCACTATGTTCAGTGAATAAATGGATGAGTTTGATTCACTTCAAGCATCTGCCAATGTAAACCTCTTTTATGCTATGCTTGGGGAATTTGTTAATTCATTTCCTAGGCCTCTCTGCCTTTGCTCTCTTGTCAATGCCCATACCTAGACCAGCTGTAGAAGCAAAACACTTTTTTCCTTAGGGAGTTTTAGACAGGCTTCATGTCCTTTCACATACTCTGCAAATTGTCAGAGATTTCTGAAAAGTTGAAGCAATCCATGGCTTCTCCAGACTGTATGTGTCAACTTTATTGAGGTCCCACAGAGAACATCATTTTGACAAGTACGTTACCTTTCTGTGACTTCCTCATGTGCCCAAGACCAACTATTGACTAGATATTCGTGTGCATCTTGCTCACCTCCCCAAGTTTCCACCTGTGTGCCCCACACTGGAGCCTGAGTGCTGAGGGACTGGCTGGAGAGCTACTTCAAGCCCTATCTTTCCAAAGATCATTCTCCTAGGAATTCTGGGAGGTTCTGCTAGGACATCTGTCATTTAGCCTTTGTAAATTACAAAGAATAGGATCAGGCCTCATGGTCCTGACAAATACTGCTTGCAGTGCTGTCCATCCAGCTCTATCTCGTGACTCATAAACTAGAAACTAGTGTGGCCGAGAGGCTGCCTGCTGAGGAAGAACTGTTTCCCACTCCTGGCTCTGATCTCTGCTACCAGTGCCAGTGCTGCTGAGTCAGTGCCCCATTCTTCTGGGCCAGTGTCTGCAGCTCCTGGATTTGCAACTGTCAGATTATTGATTTTCCAACACCTTTAAGCAAGTAGGGAGTGGGGTCAAAACCAGAGACACAGGAGGTCTTTGGATAGCTGTATTAGATGAGAAAACAGGAACAAAAAAAGACAAACTCAAAAAACATTTCTTCCTGGACCTCACGCAGAAACTATCACACAACCCATTCATCAACTGATCTAGGTGCAAGGTAATGACTGCTGTATTGTTGTGCTGCTGTGTTTTTTGTTGTTGTTATTTTTAAAGTTTTGATTAAGCTATGAGTATACTTGCTTTCTCCTTTCTTCTTGGAGCAGTGTTTACATCCCTGGAGGCATTCAAGGCAAGGCTGGATGTGGCTCTGGGCAGCCTGGTCTAGTGGTTGGTAACCCTGCCTACAGCAGGGGGGTTGAGCTAGATGATCTTTAAGGTTTTTTACAACCCAGGCCATTCTATTATAACATCAGCCCATCGATGAGGAAGTTGACTGGACCACACAGGACAAGTGCTCAATTTATAATAAAGAGAGATGCCAGGAGACAGGTCCTAGACCAAACGATTTGTCCAGGGGCAAGGAGTAGAAATCAGCCATGATGGGGAGAGAAGAAAGATGAATAATTTCTGCAGACTGATACTGTTATTTAAAGGAAGTTGCATGCTGTTTTATTTTAATGACCAGGAGGTATAATTTTGAACAAAGAAAGAGGATAAGAATTGCATTTTGGACAAGTTGTATTGAAGTCGTTCTTTTGACAGAGACTCATACTTCAAACTGCCCACTAGCAAGATCAAGCTAGGGTGAAATCCCTTGAGGTGTCTTCATCATTACATTGGTCGGTGTAAACTGCATGACTGCCTGGAGTTACCTGTGCATTTTAGACATCTGCCTGTGATACTGACTTAAGATGGTTTGCAGCTTGACTTACAATGTTTTTGTGTTTGAAAAACACAGTCACTTTGGCCACTTGGAACCTGTGCAGGAGTGTGCAGCAAGGAGTCTTCATTCCTCTTTCTGCCATGAAAAACTTGAGGCCTCTAAAAGTTTCCATGGGGCTCAGCCCATTCAGGAAACAGAAGCTTTGTTTGTCAATAGAGACCTGTCTCCATCACGTATACTTCTGTGCATCTTGGGAGATAACGTCTTGGAAAATAGCTACTTGCAGTACTAGTTGTGAATGGGTTGTCAGTGAGTTTTTAGGTACTGGGAGGAAGCTGTGTCTGTCTGTGCCTGTTATCTGGGGCTATATGAATGCTAGGGCCATGATTCTGGCTTTCAAATAGCATTAGAGAAGAGAAATGATAGGATTGATTTACTTATCTCCAGAAAATCATAGGAGTAAACATGATACTTGGGCTGACAAGGGAACTGTCAAATGCTAACCAGTTCCGAGGTAGGATAGGAAAGAGCTGGGTATAGTGCCATGACAGTGTAAGCCTGGCCAGAACAGAGAAGACTTGATCCAGACCATCATGCTGTAATTTTAGGGAAGAAATAGAATGGAAATCGTACATGCAGTAAAGGTTTTAAGGAGTTGACTATTCGAAGTAAATTTCTGTTTAAATTTCTCTCTTTTTGTTCAGTGGGGACAAGATCAGGCCATTAAGAACACTGGATAATTTCTAACAATATTTAGAAAATTTGTGATGCTACTGAAGTATAAAACTTTGCTTTGTCAAAATATTGTAATTTCACTGCCATTGATTTAAATGTAGTTCCTTAAAGCTCAGCTACTTAAGAAGTGGGTTATAAATTTAAATGGCACAGATTAAAGTTTAACCAAAAACATTCATTATTAATCTTATCTGTCCTTTATAACATAGCTGTACATAATATAACATGGCTGCTACTGTCAACAGGAGATCCTCATATGTAAGGGGATTAATTGTAGTAAAACTATGGTGAGAGTCTTACTGAATGTCCTTATACTTGAAGAGCATGTATTCTTTTAAAAATGAGATTGCAGCTCCTGCGTTTTCTGTTCTCGCATCTAGAAGTGACACTTTTCTTCTGTGCTTCTACCTAACATACACTTCACATATTTTACCAAAAAGCATCTTTCAGAACTACATAGGTTATGTATAGCAGGCAAAGAATGCAAACAAATGTTTTTTAAAATTTATTTTCCCCAAATGGGGAGGAAAATCCCCTAAACATCAGAAATATTTATTTGGGCATACATAGTTCCCATAACAGTACTCTTTCCATCTCTGTGCTGTATGGAGCTCTTTGAACAGATCTTCCACTGACTTAAAATTGATGGGTAGCTATGTATTGCATGGTTTTGTCCAGTCATAACAATTGCCTATTATATATGTAAATATATGTATGCTCCATGTGTATCTATATAAAACTACACGTACATGTGCAGATATGTACAACTATGCAGAATCCAGCCTTGTGAAGATTTCAGGAACATACTGCCAAGATATTAAATATGGGAAAGGTATTTGGAAGCACTGTAGGGATGCTTATCAACAGTCCCATACTAGCAGTTTTTTCTTGCACAATTCATGTTCTCCTCCTGAGCTAGACAGTTTCCAGGCCCTACATGTGCCGTGCAATAGGTAGATTTTCAGTTACACCAGGACCTCGCAACACGGAAGGAAGTTACTTGCATCTTCATTCCTATCCTTCCTTTCTTTTTTTTTTTTTTTTTCTTTTTTGTTATTAAATGTTTGCAATGTTACTGAAACACTTATGCATAATTTGTTATCTCACTTCATTTCCCAGGTCTGCTTTTCCATACTTGCACAGTGTTTCAATATGTATGATTTATTGTTGAGTTCTGGCCTGTGCTTTCTACAATTCATACAGTGAATCATAAGCTTTGTTTCTCTAAATAAGCAGGGATTGTGTCACTTGATTTTCCAGGATGGTTGTCACCCTGCAATTATCAGCTTGCAAATTATTATTGTGGTTTTGTCCCTCACCTGCTGCCTTCTTAAGATCTTTACAAGGTAAACATTCTTTTCTTCACACAAATTTAGTGCTTTTCCCAGAAAAGTAATGTCAGCATGTGCCAATGAGCTTTTTGGGATTTTACTCCCATTATCTGTTTTTATTTTGAGACCTTATTTAATTTTTCTCTTCCACCCTCCTTTATCTGGGCTTTTTCTTTCTTAATTTGTGTAATTTTTACAGGTTTAGTTGAATCTTCACAAAGATTCTCTGGTTCTCCTCTTTTTTTCCTGGATGTATTTACCTTTAACTAGTACTTTTGACTGGGCAGTTTTTCTCTTGTTAGCCTGAGACGCAGTCTGCTAGCAAATGAGCCTAAGAAAATGAAGAATGATTATCATGAAAACGCATAGTTAAAGCTGGTTGGAAAAAAATGCAGTCATGAGGAAAGAGGAGATAAGGATCTGAATACATGGCAAAGACAGAAGATTCACTGCTTCTAGAACAAAATAATGTAAGAAAGGATGAAATCATCTGGAAAATGGCTATAATTCTCTCAGGCAATCTCCTACTAGGTAAATATATCAAGATGAACAACTTGAAAACATATGAGAAAAACCTGCTGTGCTTTTTCACTTCAAGACACAAAACACATTACTGTAGAATATCCAACCAATGTTGTTTTGTTTCATTTTAAGTGGTAATTTCCTTTTCTGCTTCTCTGTTACAGCTCATATCCTCTATAACATAGATATACTTGTACAACTTTCTCCCACTACATGCAGACAGTGAAGAAAGGAAAGTAAATGTAAAGCAGCCCAGAGATACCATAGAACTTTAGATGAATCTACACTAAGGAGACAGTCAGGAAGCTAATGAAGCAATGTGATTAGCACAGTGCTCTAAGAAGGAAGAAATACTGAAATACAGCTAGAGACATACATGATGTTTATTTGGCCTGAGGTAAGGTTTGCGCTTTATGATGATTACTTTTTTTTTTTTTTTTTTTTTTAAATTAAATTAAAGAGAGAGCATTAGCTTTCCATGAAGCAGGTAATTCAGTAAAGGAAATGTAGCTCACTATAATGCTGGGAAATATCACGTGGAGTGAATGTAAAATTAAAAAGAAGAACTGGAAAGATATCTAGTGGAGTGGAGTGAGTTATTTAGTTAAAACAACAGTTTAACGGCAATTTGTTTAACACTTTTATTTGCATTAGAAGAAGGGTTGAATGATGTGGTCTTACAATCCTGCCTTTTCCTAAGGCATGTCCCCATCCATCTCTATCTTGCTCATGCTGTGTGCTGTAAAGTGCTCTCTTTTCTTGTTCATATGCATTCTTATGAAAAATAGGATGACTTCATGAAAGAAGTATCCTAGTGCACCTATGAACAGGACAACTGTGCTTTAAAGTCAAAGCCATAGCCAGTATCATTGATATTATTCACGGCTCCAGAACACCTACGTTAGTGACCAGAAGTTGGCTGAGATTCTTTCCAGGGTAGCCACCACGTTACCTTTGTGCCTGCGGTGTTGCATGAGACCTGTGTTTCTGATTTACCTTTGATAGCCTTACAGCCAGGATCTTCAGGGCCAGGAGGCAATTGAAGACAAAAAGATATGCCTTCCTTTTGTTTAGGTAGGTCCTGCTTTGGTATATCTATGCTTATTCACGTCACCATTGCATTCTTGTAGAGCCAGCGCCAGGCTGCCTGACACTACCGAACTCTGCATTTCATTGCCCTGATAACCGAGTAGCTGTGGATGATTGTGCCTGGAACAGGCAGGAGAGGAAAGGGAGCTGAGGTACATGCACTACCCGGCACAAGGGACAGGCTGGGCTGTCGACCTGCTGCTGTGTGGAGAGTGTGCAGCATTGCAGAGGAGATAATAAGCTGTCTGCTGTTATATCTAAGTTGTACACGTGGTCAAGTGAAAAACAGAAGTGCAGTGCTGCTGGCAAAGACAACAAAGCCAGGTTAAAAATGCTACAAATCTTTCATGAACTACACGATATTAAAAAAATGTATATATCAGTTACTAGCCCAAATTATTATTGTATTACGTCGCATTCCACACTTAAGAATATTAAGAACCTCTAGGAAACAAGTTATTGCCTAGAGAAACAAAGAAACAAAGTCTCTAAACTAGATGATTGAGGCATTGCTTTCTTGAAGGAAAAAAAATCTCACACATTTCTCTTCACAGTGCCCAATGAGAGAAGCAGTGGCTCAAGAACTGATGGGTTATTGTTATGAGAAGTCACCTTTTGTCTGAATTTAGGCCTTTGAATCATCCTTTACTTCTATAATTATCATAAAATAATCTTCTTAATTTAGTAGCAGGCCAAAGCTTTGTCTATCCAGCCTTATATCAAAGGCTTGAAAGATAAACACACCAAAACTGTTTTTGAATTTTGAATCATTTTTGAACTCAGAATTCATCTCTAGAACATCCTCTAAACAATAACAGTAGAAAAAGATCAAATAATTTTTCTCCTGATTATGTAAGTAGTACAGATGGAGACTGTGCTTCTTTTGTGCTTTTGTGCTTCTATGTGAAACACATACTTTTACCATGAACAGTTTCTTTTACTCCATTTTTTTTTCCTTATTTGAACAGGTACACATTACTTGCTCTTCATCTCATTTATTATGAGGATTTTTCCTACAGAGGGGAGACTTGGTTCTGCAAGTCTCACTGCTAGAATGAAAGAAGGTGCAAAGCTCACAACATTCAGATTCTATTCAGAATTGCAGTGGTTTTCTTTGTTTTTGCATCTACACTTTCATTTACATTGCAAACTCAGAATTTTTATTGTCATTCAAGAAATGGCATGGCAATCAGAAATTAATGTGTCAACACGATCAAGTGATCTCGATACAAAGCTTCTGTTTGCTCAAAACACTTATTATGCCTTCAGTTTATAGAAATAATCCAACAAACTCAATAAAAAGATTGAACTATGAGATGAATAGAAAATCTTTTTGCGACCATTTTCAAATGCTCCAGGCTGTCACAGTTTTTAATATCCTGTCCTTACTCTAAGTAGAAATCAAGTTTATCTCTTTTGAAAACTCAAAAGATTTTACTTAGAATTCTACTTCAATTTAAGCAAAATAAAAAAAAACAAACCCCATCTTTACTTCTGCCACCTCTCTGAAATCACACTAAGATTATCTGTGGGTCTATGTCCCCCATTTACTTTATTGTAATCTGTCAATTTTACCATGAAACTTAAGCCAGAGATATGCAAGCAATAGGCTTAAGTTTGACTTATACAGAAATCCTATTATACATATGAGAAAGCATGCATCAGCATTGTGTTAAGGAGTGTCATAGGTATTTGTAATTTTTGTAAACTCTTATAATGGAGATAAAGTTTCATAGGGTACGGGCAGACAAAAGAACACAGGGTGTATATGGATGACTTCTATGATTCTATGATAAACTTTCTTTTTCAATAAGGAATTTACAAAAAAAAAAAAAAAAAAAATCTGGTAAGAAAATAACCCAGAACTGTATCCCAAAACATTTTATATTGTTAATCCTAAATACTATCTATTTATTCTGGCATAATTTTGATATCTCATATAAAACTTGTGTTTTGTAGTATATTACCTCCTCAGAAAGATCTGAAGTGTGTCAAATATATGTAGTGATCTGACCATACGTACATGAGAATTTCATGTTTATGTTTAATTTCATACTCATAGGGTGTAATTTCATGCCAAGTTGATTATCTTTTTAAATAGACATATTTACAGTTAGTTATACCAGCTTGCTCAAAATCTCAGAGAATGACCAAGTTTCACAAACTTTCTTTTAATTAAAGTCTACATTTATCTCTGCATAAGGCATTGATGTTCACACAGTTCATTGTATCAATAAGGAAATACAAAAAGCTGAATTCCTAATCCATAAATAATTTCTTTCTACTTCTTTTTAGAGTCTGCAGAATTGCAAAAGAACATTCCTGGGCTTCCATTTGTTAGTGCTTGACCCCAACTACCTGGTTAGAGGACTTGCAGCCCTCTGACTATAAAAAGAGCTCTTTCTAAGTTTTTAAACAGCAATCTCCCCCTCAAATTCAATTTTCTTCTTCTTTAAGATACTACATCAACTTCATTTCTCTAGAATGTAGCTAATCTTTCAATATAGAAATACTTGGGAGGTATCTTAGTATTCCAGTGTAAACCAGAGTGGGTTATAAGTTTATAAACTTCTCCCACTATAAAATAGATGGATACTTTTAATGGAGTGTCATATACTCTCTTATAATAAAGATAATGGTGCCTGTATTCTCTCTCCGCTAAAATACTTTCTTTTTCAAAATCATGTGTTCAACAGCTACTGTATTATTACCCCACAAATTTGATTACAAAAGGAATGAATGGTTTTGTCATATGTGTTACTATCGACTTTCTTCCTCTTGATTGCAAAATTACTGAAACATTCTTCTAACCTCTGGGGAAGAGAAATAATTAAAGTGAAGTAATTGTGATCAAGAGTTCACAAACCTGGTGAGGTTTTGCAAAATTAGCATTGATTGGCTTATTTATTTTTTATAGAGTTGTTAATATGTTAGCAGCACTAGGATTTGCAACAAACTGCTACTGCAATTTTGATTAATTGTGACTTTGGCTTAAAATGTGAAAGTGGTAAAGTAAACAGGAAATGCAAACTGCTTCCACGAGGATAGGATTAGTGACTGTAAGTTAGAAATACATATTTAATTTAAAAGTAACATTCAAGTCTTCTGCTTTAATATACAGAAAATGAATTTAATCCAGAAAATATACCCAATTACTTGTGGACCCAGAGCTAAGCAAATATTGAACAGCACATAGTAACAAAGCCCATTAAAAATTATAGTCCTATATTCTGTAGTGGTTTTACTCATAAAAACAGAGATTGCCTCTGAGTTCCAGTTTCCATTCTGCAGTCTGTCAGCCCAACACGAACTATCATACTAACATTTTGAATTAGGAAGATTTAAATTATAAGTGATTACATGATTAACAAACCCCACGTTGAAAGAGTTTACTTCCAAGAAAAAGGAATCCACATTATCATTAAAATAAGAAGGAAACTTCATATTTTTCTTAGCTTAACTTTCATAATTTCTATGTACACTGCAGCTGGATAATAGACGACACACCTGCACATGATTTACTCTGTATATTTGTAATATAATGTGATGGAAAATATAGTAATAATAGTGGAGTGGCAAAGTCTTTGGCTGCAGCAAATGAGTACAAGACCAAATGTGGCAGCTATGAACACAAAAACAAAAGAAGAAAATTTGCTTACCATTAGAAGGTCTCAGGTAGACTGGGATCTCCAGCAGGAGCTCTACCTCCACTGTCAACCCATAAATGAGGTCTGGGAAGGGCTGGATCCTGCCTTCACCAACTCCTGCTGCTCAGGTGCATGCAATGTACCTGAGATGCCCTGGGTTGGCCTCACCTTCCTACCAGGTGCTCAATCACCGCTTCAAGCCACAACTTAGCATTTTCACTACAATATTTTAGCTCATTTTCATGTGTTCATGCAGATTTGATGAGATATATTTGATGTACCACTTAAAACTATGGATTCACGCAAGGAATTATTTATTTATTTAGTTTTTACTTCTGTATATTGCCTGTCATGCTGATTAGCATTTTGGCAGGTTCTGTCTTGGTTCATTTAAAACCTACATTTGTAACTACAGACATGTGGAAGCTTTATTCTAAATAGTGCTCTAATTCTAAAGTACTTTAGAAAGTTTTGATGTATTTAATAGCTTGTAACTCCTTCCTGTAGTAGATGTTAGCGTTTTATCTATATTGATTACCCATATTAAACCACAGAGACATAAAAGACAACAATAAAAATCTTATATTCACAAGAAGTAGAAGTACAAGGCTGGCCAAAAACAATCTTGTCTTCCGCAAAAGGGTACACAACCAAAGCCTGTTATTTAATGTATTCAAATATGAAATTACAAAGGTGCCTTTCTTGAAGATTTAATCACTGGTTTAAATCTTGTTGGCTGTTTTCTACCATCAATCTTTACTGTGAGAAATTTGTATAAGCCATTTCCTTAGGTCTCAAACCTGCAATGAGAGATATCTCTGAAAATTTTATGGGTGGTAATCAAAGCAATACATCAGAAAAAGGAAACAATCTAGCTTGAGGGTAACATACTAAGAAAATTTCATACACATTCCTTGTCAGCCAGGAGAATTCAGGAAACAGGGCTAGGTAAATGGGACAAAGCCACTCTCCCATAAATTCAGCATATGGGTATCTACGGTGTTCAGCTAATGAGGTTCTCCTTGTGTATTCCCACCACTTCCATATTGACTCTATGCCTTTCTTTCTTCCTAGTAGCCGTGATGAAGTATTCTTCAGGAATTTTCTAATTTTTGCTTTATAAAGCAAGAAGCTTTCTACAAGAAATAAATACAAAATCTTCACCTTCTCTGTTACAAAGTGGCAAGAAGCATTGCTTTCTAGCTGTGACTGAAACAGACAGTAAGTAGAATTGCCTTGAACAACAAACAAATCTCACCACATTCTTAGAAAGGAAAGAAAAGAGGAGAGATTTTTGATGTCACAAATTTAATTTCAATACATTGATTTTATTTCTACAGGTTGAAGCTCAGAATGATACAGGTAAATAAATTTAATAGATAAATAAATTTAATTTCATAAATAAATACATCTGCTTTGAATAAATCTCCAGAACACATATAATACTCCTACTTTATGTTGGAAAATAAGAATATATATTTGGGAAAATAACTGAGGAATTAATCAGATCATTGCCTTCAATATGAGAAGTTTTCTTGTTTCTCTATTATTTCTTTGTAACCCTGCATTAATTCTAAGAAAACTTGCCAGAGTACTTTGCTCTATTTCATCATTTAATGTCAGCAAAAAATTGACAATCCTCTCTTGCAGAAACGATCTGGCAATTAAGAACATGCTGCCAAGATCCTTCCTGCTTTCCCATGTGAATAATGTCATGTTGGACTTTGCATCCTAAGGGCAAAGGTTCCCTTTATGCCCTTCATCAAACATCTGGTGGAAGAAGGCACTCTACAGACTGCCAGGTAGACTGTAGCTTGGATTTTGTTAGCATAGGTGTCTTTTTTCCACGACAAAGTGAGAAGAGTATGGTCATACTGGAATGCAAGTGGGTACATGCAGCTTCTTCAGCTCTGTCTGACTGGACTGACACCATTCTGCCTTCTATTAGTAAAGACTTTAAGAAAATATTGCAGAATCTCTCAAGGGGAAAATAATACATTTTAGCCAGCAAGCTGATGTCAAGAGAACTAAACAAAGATTACTCTGGCTCCCACATGAAGATAATGGAATTAAACATTCAGTGCACTCGTAAGATAATTTCCACCCATTGCTATGGATTTGAATCGGAGTTTTCCTATTTTATATATATATAAAATTGGTGCTGGATATATATATAAAATTTATATATATATTTAATCTGGATCATTTCACTCGTTCTCAAAACAGATTAAACTGCCTTTATTAGGTAAGACAGAGAAAAAAATTAAAATGGTGCTTTATCCGTTTCCCCTGGGCTTACTTTCTGCCTCTTGGGAAATAGATTGCTTTGCAGTTTAAGCAAATACTATTGAGGAATTCGAAGAATAGATGGACATCAATATTTTTATTCATAATACCAAAAATATATCACTATTGCTATTTTTTTTTTCTGTCAAGAGGAAGGAAAATAGAAGAGTTCCACCTTGAGATATGCCTGGGTATTGCAGATAACTGATAACCTTCATGGTGTTTGAGCACATTTGAAAATTAAAAAAATTATCTTGGAATTTGTGATGGCTTATAATTCGTGATAGCAAAGGGTATATGCATTAAAAGGGAAGGAAAGAAAGGTACTGTTGTTTATTGCGATTTCACACCAGAGAAGCATGCTGCAGGACTTATCATTTCTTCCAGCTGTCAGACAAATTTTTTTTATTCCACATTTATGGCAACTTTCAGCCTTCGTTCCACAAAGACATGTAAGCATCATATACTTTCTTGCATTCAACTGTATTCCCCATAATGACCAGAGCTATGCTTATAGGTCTGAGCAAGGGGCCCTTGCATGCAATTTAGGTTTTTATTTCCTTCTCCAAATAAGAACTTATGTGTCTGACAATTTGTACAATTCACAGTAGTGGAAAAATATAACTACAGAATGTTCAGTGTCTCCTGTGGTGCTGGATACTGCAGTGCTGCAGAAATACAACATCAGTGACTATCCTCATGGAGAAACAATGTCATTAAATCAGAGTCTTTGCTTATAGGCTTGCTTTTTTTGTTTTATTTGCATTGCAGTTTTTAAATTCTGGCTTCTTGCTAGGCATCCACTTAAATTGCCACATTTTTTACTGCTATCATAAAAACCTGAAAATGAAAAAAAAAGTAGGAAATATTTTGAGGAAATACTTCTGTTGTCCTACAACATTCATATATTTCTTTTCTTTACAGGCATCAATTTTTTTTTCTTACTTTTCTTTGCAGTCTTGGCAATTTACATTCTTTTAAATCCTTAGTGATCTTGATTTTTTCATTACTTCTTACTTTTGCTTGTACTGCCTTTTGTAATTATGGCTCTTCTCTAAAAATTATATTGGACAGCCTAACTTATATTTTCTCCACTTCATACACACTGAATGTGACACTGAATGATTCTTTTTATTATCTCATATCCTAAGCACATAAAGACTTGAATCCTTAATTGAATTCTAAAGGGCTGAGCTACTGCCAAAGTTTGCTGTCTCTCATGTCTTTATGTGGAGGCTCAGTACATGTGGAGAATCTCAATAAAGCTGTCTTTTCTGGAGTTAGATTATGATTCTTTTTCAGGAGAAGAATTAAGATGAGTGCTATGAAAGCAACAGAATTCAAAGACAAGAACTTCAACAGTGTTTTAACGCATGAATTGTAAGTCAGCCTGTCTAATGTCTCAGCACTCATCAAAGAGATGGGGTGCCCATCTTCGGCTTCTCCACAGATCTCCTCACCTCTGAATACTGCCAGCATTCATTTGGTTCTCTCTCTTCTGCAAGGTGTGAGTATTTGGCTCAAAGGAGAACACTGTCCATTTGAAATAGATACCATGTTCAGGTTTTGAGTTAACATGAATCCTATGTGAATTTATATAGTTTCTTGCATTGTGATTATGTATGTAATCACAACCATATTTATTACAATGATTTTGCCATTAGTTTTCACATTTATATAACAATTTACAGAATTTAACAATAGAATCTGAACAAGGTATACCTAATCCCAGAATTAGGCACAGTATGCAGCTTCATAAATCTAAAGTTTTGAGCAGTAGGTATGATGACAATCCATGGAATGTAAAACTTGCCAAATAAGCCTTCTGTGTTCATTATCTTTGGCTTACGATCTCCATTTTTCTTCTCTTCCTTTTTCTTAACAGAAAACCAGTCACTTTCTGATTATAGCCCATCATTTTTTCTCTTTGCTTTATGTTTTCTACTGTTGTACCTACTGCCTCGCTATTTTTCAGCTAACGCTGCAATAGAGTGAGTCATTGGCCAAGGACAACTACTGCCTAATACTGCAAAAGCAAGTAAGGAAAACAAAGGTAGAGAAGAAATTTTCCAATTTGTTTCCTAGCAGCGATTCAAACCTTTATTAATGTTTTCATTGATTATACTCTCTTGCTCAGCATTTACACTAACAAAAATTATTACAGTCAGTAATGTGCGGGACGTAAGTACTAATGAATGATTTACTGTGTATATCAGCTACTTAATTAGAATTAATTATTCATAGACTTTCCTGATGAAAGACCTCATTATTACAATGTAGGTTGTCAGTGCTTTCTGAAATACCTTGCCTAATGGAGCTGTGGAAATTTCTTATGATTTTAGTCTAGCAAAATCAGGGATGAGAGAGAAGCCCTGAAATGTGCTCTGGCAGAAAGTTCTCACTGGCCTATAACAGGCAACCAGCAGTCTGGCTCTGCACAGGGGCACAAGGCATCAAGTGAGGCTATGAGAAATGCAGCACGTTCCCTCTGTGGTTGTGGCAGAACCTCAGCAAGTATGATATAGGGCTGAAAGGTGGGGAAGACAGAACCAGGTGTTCCTTAGAATTCCAGTTAATTTTTAAAAGGAACCACTTATTTCAGAATTGAGTTTCTCTATTTCAGATAAAAAGAAATATCTGAAACAGTGGGACAAAACTAAGCTTGCTCAAAATAGTATTTCCTCTGCCATGTGCTGCTTCTGTCATTGTCAGCTACATGGTATCATAGCAGCAATTCATGAAGAGGGATCAGTGATAGCACTATCAGATTGTGACAGCTGTATGGCTGCATATATCGTAGGAATTACAGGGCCATTACTTTTAATTAGATAATTAATAGAAAAGATACTGTTCACATTATATATCCAAGCCTTTACTGTCTGACTGCTAAGAGGACACAGAATTAGCAGAGTCTGCATAAACAAAGCTCAAGGCCTTACTCTTTGGCAATGTGCTTAAACCCAAATCGGAGAAAAAGAGACATGTTGATAACTAGAAATGAGATCACTGATATGTTCTTGCTTTCTTGTTCATGGTGGTAGCTGCAGTTCTTTATGTTTACTTTTGATCAACAGAAAGGCAACCAGAAGCCCTCTTTTGTATATTTTAAACAGCATTTCCCAATGGCACTTGTTATATCTATGGTGTCACTCCATAAAGGAACAAATCGAGTTGGTTTGTTAGTTGATATGTCTTATCTAGGCCAGAAAGATAGAGAGAATGAAAGCAGGCTGGGAACATGGCATCTTACAGAAGTGAATTTCTGCAGTGAAGCATAAGGTCTAACTCCTTATTTTGTCTTGATGGCCTTTTGTAGCTGCATCTTTGGTAGGAGTTATACCAATAAAACTGGATCTGATCCTTTAGATATTCGAAATCTGTTTACAAACTGCCTAGAAATATCTGAGCCAGGGTAAACTAGCACCCATCTGTATGTTCTTGGACACAATGCTGAATTTACCTAACTGATGCTGTTGATTAACTGGAGTCATCAGGAGAGACCTCAATCTGTCTAAGCAGGAAACGATCTGAAATTATTTCTGTGCAGTGACTGATGATGACTGTTAAATCAATATGTTTAAGTTTCTCGCTTAGAATACATAAGGGTGAGATCCATTGAACTGTTCAGGCTGGACTTAATCTGGAATAGTCATAGTACTTGGCACATAACCAGAAATGTTTTGTAAGAACCAAGTCATAGTTAGCTGCTCAGGTGATTACTAGAATGCTGGCTATTTAGTTAGTGCTACTGAGTTTGTACCTCTCATATTACAACGCAAGTGTCCCATTTCTAATGGGAGAAGTAGGAAGGAAGGAAGAGAATTGTAAAAGAAGGAGAAAGAAAGGGAAATGGAGCAATGTTCTTTCCTCCTGTATAGAACATGAACTGCTTTCTGCAGTTAGCATCGCTCATCTGACAAAGTATTTAAACAATTCTGAACAGTCTCTGAAATCAGTACAAAGTAGCAGTGCTTAAAATAGCACGCCATTATTAATTCTGAAATTGTTTCAGTCCCCTTTTCCACCCACTCCACACATTACATAGACATAGCTACTGTTATTTTTGTGCTTAGCTCCCAGTCTATCTGAAAATGAACAATGATGAATGCTTATACAAGGGAACTGGTAAAAAAATACATACATTATTGAGTTCTACTGTTAGATACACAGATCTATAGCATATACGGGGAAGTAAGTTCCTCAACTCTGAGCTCAAACTGGTTGAACTGCAGGTAATAGCAGCCCTTTACCTTGTTCAATATTTGCAAAGTTAAATACCAGTTTAGCAAATTTCCTCGAACTTGACCGCATGAAATGGTTGCATTTGCATCAAACTGCTTTTCTCAGAAGTAAATGTAGAGCTATGGTCTCAGCATTTGCTTGAGACTGTCAAATAATTGCAGTCAGCTTGTCAAAACAAGAAATTATTTCAACCTAGGAACTCCAGTGCTGTGATATGTCTGTGTCTGCTGATAACAGAGCTGGGGGACCTCAGATATTGCTGATTTAATGCAATACTCCAGGATTTTTGTTCCATTATACACACCCTAATCAAAAGAGTTGATGAAGAGAGGGTGGGATAGAGTAGCCATTCCTTCCTGTTTATTTTCTGGGACACATACCCTCCTGTGGCAGAAGATATGTACTGCATCACTACCACAGGGTAGAGGACAGGAGAGCTTCCAGAGACCTATGTCAATTCCAAAGCTGAATTCAGTAGCACAAAAATACTCTGACAGATATCTACAGGGAGGACTGGCTACCAAAGAATGGAAAGAAATTGCTTTATAACTTTCCTGCATCTTTCAGCGATTGCCAGTGGAGTTGAATTCAGCATGGAATTAAGCCTCATGGGTGATTGCTTTTCCCCAGATTTTTTGGAATGATCATCTGGTACAGTGCTAATGCTCAGTCAAAACAACTTGTAGCTTCCTATAGGAAAAAAGTAGTTGTGCTTATGCCTGTGACTAGAATTAATTTCACTTACTGCACAAGTCAAATATGAATCATGATGGATATGAGCATAATGACTGATTATCTTGTACATAATTATTTGCTCTATCTGAAAGCCCTGTGTATATATTAGGCTTTTTTTTTTTTTTAATTAGTCAATACTTTATCTATCATTACATTTTTTAACCACATTTTTTTTTTTTCTTTAGTGGATATGATAGTTTTCTTACTATCTTTCTTCTATATCTTTTTGTAACATTCTTTTTACAGTCTGAGAAGTATGCTAGACTTGTTGTAAGGGATTAAGGCCCAGCTTGGGTCTCAGCAAGTATGGGAATGGGTATTATGATGTCAAAGTTGCAAATGATTTCAGCCACCACTTTGAATATTTAAATTGCACTGAATTTCATGACTGCATTCCTTCTAAGGGTGGTGGGAAAACAATGCAATAATATTTGAATTACAAAAGAAACAGTGGGTGAAAAATAATATGGCCAACAGGCCTGGAGAGGATAAGAGAAGTGTAAATATGATGCTTTGTACTGTTGCTTTACAAAATTAATATAGTTGTCAGTAAAGAAAGCTTTGTCTTGGAATTCTTAAAGCATGGCAATGGGATTTTCATTTAACTCTCAAGGAATAATGCTTTGTGGATAAATTTCTTCTACTTCCTCTATAAATTTCAAAATTCAGCTTGCCATTATTGAAGAATTCAGATTTTGCTGTTTACAACATTACTAACTGATATGTGATTTTGAAATATTTCTGAAAATCTTAAATTAATACTCAGTGAGAACAGAACAATTTCATCTTTTGTGCTGTTCCAGGACTCACTGACCTGTTTTTCCACAGAATGATGATATAATGATGGCAATCACAGGTTGGTATTAAGGTGACTACGTGTACAATCAATGAATATACAGATGATATAGTATAACCAGGAGTTTGGCTGATGTAATTATTATACTAGAGTAGGAAAAAAAGGACACTCACCCTATCCTGGGCTCGCGTGATAGACTCCAGTGGAGCAGATTTCCAGAAGAGATCCTTTCCTACTGATAGTCAGCTCTTAAATGGGTCTAGGAGAGGTGGAGCCAGGCTCCACCCCTTCCTGCAGCACAGGTGAATTGCCATTGCTCGCCTCAGGTGATTAATCAGACGTTCAGGCCATGATTCAGCAGACCCATACACTACACTTTTATGAAATCATAGGTCCATCTTCTCTGTTTGGGTTCCTTTCTTTTGACATACCACATGCATCACAGGCTGTTCAGGCCATTGTTTCTTTTATCTCCTCCTGTACTGATACCAATACCTCCTGAAAGGTCTTTATCTTGATTTTAGGATCTCAATGACCGTTGGGCTTCAGTTACTCATATCCCATACTGTCTTTTAGCAAGCTACCTCCCAATCTTATTTTCAGCAAAGTACTGTCAAGTTAAAATAATATGATGCTGCACCTGGTTAGTGCTCCCTGGGCTATCTTTGAGGAAACTGGCATATGCTCATGTTGTAGGGCAACCTTCTCTGAATTTCTGGCACAAGCCATAAATAGAAAGATACAGGGAGAAAATAATCCTTGCCTCTCAACTGGGCTTGTTTTGCATTGTGCAGTTGTATGACTTTGGAGAGTTAGTTTAGGAAACACTGTTATTCTGGCCAGTGCTGCAGATCATCTATATTTTTCTGCTGTAGAGCATGTCTTCCTGTCTTGAATCAGTTCTTTCCCTGCAGGCAAGCTTTCACTTGAATTTTATTATCATTCCTTAACACTCGGTTTATCAGTACCAGATTCCATAGCTCGTATTAATTTTCCAGCAAATGAGATGAATTCCTGAACCTAGGATTACTCAAAAACATTTTCCAGATTTGCTGTTTTCTAACTCATCTAGCCTGGGTGAATAGTTCATATTTGTTGTTTCTAGATGTGAAAACCTACGTTTGACTGTGTGAAAATTGTAACTGTTGAGGAAATTTTTTTTTTTTTTAATTATTTGTTTGATGAGTTTTGTTGTTTCATAAGATTTGTTAGCTGTTTCATAATCTTTTTAAAATAGATTTTATACTCTAATTCTGATTTGTAGTCATCCTTTCCATGTTACAGTATGTCAAATACCTTACAGAACTGTGGGAATTATATTGGCTTAGTTACTTTAATCAACAAAACTTACACTCTTAAAGGATGCAATTAGACTTGCTTGACAAAAGCTATTAATTTCCCATAAAGCCATGTTGACTGATATTAATTAGATTTCTATAACTTTTAATTAGTTGAATCTTGCACTACCTTTTCCATGATTTCATCCAGGACTGAGGTCATTCAAAATTATGCTCTTTTTGAATCTTTTTCTGTTTTGCAAACACTTTTTATCAAGAAACCAATTACAGACAGTGCATTTGTATACAGTAGTTGGGCAGTTAAGAATGCACTAATTAATATTACAGCAGTGGTGATTATTATTTATTATCCATAATCAGAGAACGCAATTAAGTTATTGTAGAGTTGCTATGGTTTCCAAAGGAGGTACAGTGCAAACTAATTACTTCAAGATGCCAGATGGTGATGAATAATTCCTGAACAAAAGCCCTATCACCTCTGCCTCTCCTATGTTTGCATAGTAAACAAAACATTGATAAAATGAAGAATGAGAATACACTGATTTCCTTTTATAGGTCTCCACAGGTTTCTATTTGCCCTCAGCATATTTACATTCTTCAGACTATTGTTTAATTCTCTTCCATCTGTGCAAAGATCTTAATGAATGAACTGCAAACAGATGCTTTTAAAAAAAGCCTCTGCTGCTGGACACATTAAGTGCAAATGCTATTTCTGCTCTATACAAAATACAAAAATTTCTGTTATCATGGTTATCCCTTAGACGTGGTGGATAGAAAGATGTCAGATCCTGTCTGCACTACAAATAAGCTGTAAGAGGAAATACTAAGCGTTGCCAACACCCTAGGTTTCACTTTGTACTAGAAAATCACCACTTTGTGATTAATGGGGACAGCCTCCAGAAAGGAAATATTGATGAACATAGGACTTAAAGCTTGACATACAGGATGCTCCATAAATAATTTGGGTTAAAAACAACAACAACAACAAAAACACTGCAAAGCTTAAGGACAGCAAAGTCTAAGGCCACTCTGTCTTACAGACAAGGCTTTCATGTATTCCTGTTGCTGTTTTCTTTTTGAGAGATCAATAGGTTAGTCAGGTCTCTGCAAAATCTTTTGTTATACAGCCCAAGAGGAAAAATAAATACATCAACTCCAGGTTTTGATATTTTGTAGTGAATAAAAATAAATATAAATCTTACCACTGGGGGAAAAGAAAACAACAGAAAAATTACAAGGCCAGATGTTTTTGGTGCTAGGAAAAATCCTTTGGGTAGCAGGATGGGTTTCAGTAATCACTCTTTATGGTAATCCTACAAGTTCAACAAACAGAGACAAACAATAGAGGGGACAACTTGCTCAGCAGCCTGTGCATTCTGCATTAGGAGCCTGTGGAGCTTCTGGGGACAAGATCCAAGATCATCAGGAACTCCAAGTGAAGCAAGCCATACCCACCCATGGAATTAAAGTAAGTGCAGCCTATGAGAGGGGAAGGATGGAAGCTGGCTACTTCTGGCAGCAAGAGCAAGGCTCTGGCCCTGCCTAAGGTTTGCAGCTTCAGAACAGGTGCACTGCCCTTCAAGCTGAAGAGGAGTCAAAAGTGCCTTCAACAAAATTATTTTGTCCATCTCCGGCTCACAGAAAAAAGTTCTAACAGAGAAAATAAAGTGCAAGAATGACAAAAAGAAGGGTCTGGAAATAAAGTAAATTGAGAATAAGCTATAAAATCAGTTTAGAAACAAGAAGGAGTGTAACTCTTCTGACACAGGTAATGTAGACATCTACAGTCAGTAATGAAGATGACTGGTGGACTGGAATGATGATCCACCCACTGAGATGCCATATGGAGCTCCCCGGTAAAACGCTGAACTTAGGTTTGTGTCCAAAAGGAACGGGCAAGACTGATGAACTTGCAGCCCAGGGAAGGAAAAGGTAAAAGAAATAGTAACTGTATGAAATTTCTAGTTAGTGATAACTAATAGCTTTATAATTGTAGGCAACAATTATGCAAAATCATAACTAAATCAGTAGTAGCAAAATGCTTATTAGCTTAATTATATTAATGATTAGGTAACCATTTTCTTTGAAATATATTATGTAATCAGTGCTTCAGTTTTACAACAATTATATTTCAGAACTGCAGGCTTGAGGGGTGAATTAGACATATGAAGTAACAATGTCCAAAGGAAAACAAATTAGCGAAGACATAAATACCAACTGCTATTTTCAATGTTGGCTCTGGGTACAAATATGCCTGTCTACATTGTTACATTGATTAAACTAACTTCTCTTTTAAATATTTAAACAGTATGAATTGCAGTCATTACTTCAATTCAAAAAAAACAATTTGAAAATATCCTGTAATTTCTTATCCCTGCATAAATTTTGGTCCTTGCTTAATTCCAACAAAGGAAATAACAATGAAAAAGCCCTGATCAAATGAAATACAACGCTTCTTCCCCATAAGTACTGGCATTTTGGAAACACTGAAAGCAGATTACTTTAAGTCAATAAACTGCAAAAGAAAACACTGTTAAAAATCAGTAAATTCACTTTAGGAATATCTGTATTTCTCAAGATAACATGTTCAGCTGTGCAGTCAGCTTAAGTATATAATTCTAGTATAATAAAACTATATCATTATAGGAATCAGAGAGGTATGAAATCACTTATTTGCATTATGCAATCCATTGATCATGAAACAGCAGATTGCATAGTTTGAAAATACGTTAGGAAACAGTAAGTCTGTGATCTACTTTGTTCCATTCAGAGGAATTCAGTACTTCTTATATGTAGTTAACAATAGAAACAACAATCACTGAAAGATTACAAGGTAGAAAACTTGTTTTTATTTTGCTATGAAAGAACAACTAGTGTAAAATCCACCAAGGAACAAGCAGGAGAGGAAAGTTAACAAACTGGGGAGCCTAGGACAGGAAGCAAAACCAGCAGTTCTCTCAGAGGGAAGAGAAAAAAAAAAAAAGAAAAAAAAAATCAATACCAAAGGAGCTTTGCTCAATATGCAAAGGTTTCCATCCTCACTACTCCATTTGCTATCAGTGTTGAATTGAGTCAAAAGGCATTTAGAAAACTGGTTATTACTGTTTTCTCCTAATAGAATCATTTACATAATAGTTTCCTTTAATTTCATATATAGTTAATCTTTCTCATTTATTATCTAGTTGGTGTTATTCAAAAGCTGGAGGAAAAATTTTAAGCTGGATGAGGTTTGACAGAGAAAGAGAGGTGCAAGGACAGCAAATATGGTACTAAGTCAGCAGCACTAACATATATGCAAATATTTTGTCAAATATTTGAACAAAAGCCAAAGTAGCTGTGATATACACATGAAATATGTTAATACCACATGCTCTAAAGGATCACTGGCATAACTGAATTTTACATTACATATGCATTTTCAGTAATATGGTCATGTTTTTTTTGTAAACTATATCAGTTTACTATATTCCAACTTTCATAAGTCTGAAAACATTCATTGTGGATCATTTTCACATGCACCACATTATGCAATGACTGAATAGAAGTTTAATTAGAGATACACCAATTTGTAATCTTTTTCAACTTTAATATTTTCTTAAAATATTCTCTATAATCATGGGTTTAATTTACATGAAAAGTGACATCCAGAGAGTATATAGGTATCAGAAAATTTATAGGTCTCAGAAAAGTAATGATTCTGAATTAAATGGGCAAATCATGGTATTACAGAGATAATAAAAACTTAGAAAGGCATTCTTTGATTATTTGCATTCTTTTTTTTTTCCTACAAATTTGACAGATTGATAGCTGTCAAAAGTTAATATGCTAAGTTCAAAAAATACTCTTAGAATTCCTGACATTAACCTTATCCTATCTGTTCATGCAAATGGTAACTCACTTCTGTCCTGCACCCTGTATGCAACCCCTGTTGCAGTTTGGTTGAGCTGCCTGAGGGACGGAGTAGAAAAGACCTCCTTCTGCCACTTGGCCTTCTCTTCTCTGTATACTTTAATCTGGTAGGCTGCTGATATTCTTAAAGGAGAATAGGATTGAAACAGCAAAAATAATATTTGGTAGGAGGTCTAGAGTTCAATTTCTTTCATCAAGAAAGAATGGGATGATGACTTGAAAGTTAACAGCAGGCACTATTTCTAGTCAATGCTGTATGCGATCCCAGACTTACTGGCTTTGAAATACTCTGACTCCTATCAATGAGACTTACTTCTCTCAGTAGGAGTCAAGAGCCTCAACATTATGTTAGGTCTAGGGCATGGCACAACATATGTGGTTGCTTTACTGAAGATCAGTGTTCCTGCTCTTGCCTGCGGATATCCATATTGTTTTTATAACCACTTCATAAATCCCATCTGCCACTGTATCAGGCAGCATAAGAATCCTTCTGAGAATGATCTGTATTGAACTGGTCCATAATGAAATATAAAATTGCTGTCATTAAAATGCCAGGTAGGATAATTAAGCCCCTGCAGACTATAGGTGCTGCAGCGTCCAATGTCTGTTAAGATCACCGAAAGCCCAAATGCTTCAAGTGCTGACTTTTTGGCTGGCTTTGGTAGCTCTAACAAGGAGTAGGCAAAGGGGATGACTGATGGGAAACACTCATCTCACAGAAACATTGTTACTTTACAAAATATTAGCAAGACACTCACATACTACTATAACAGAAATACTGACAGTGAAAACTGTCAGTAGAAATCCTTGTAATCAAGTGACTACTGAATTGGCAGATATGAGATTTTGGCATCTCTTCTTACTAAAGTGCATAACTGGTAAAAGATTTAGTCACCAACTTGCATAACCAGATGTTCTGCATATTCTCAAGAAGGTTGACGAGTGTTGTATGTGCGTAATGTGCGTAAGAACTTCTTCACGGTGAGGGTGACGGAGCACTGGAACAGGCTGCCCAGGGAGGTTGTGGAGTCTCCTTCTCTGGAGATATTCAAGTCTCGCCTGGACGCCTACCTGTGCGACCTGGTGTAGGGAACCTGCTTTGGCAGGGGGGTTGGTCTCGATGATCTCTAGAGGTCCCTTCCAACCCCTACAATTCTGTGATTCTGTGTGATTCTGTGATTCTGTATGCCCCTCGGTGCAATGCCCCTGATGGACAGGCTCAGCAACCCTTGCATATTTACACATTTTCTTTAAGTGTTACAATGATTGGTGTTTTTAAGCAAGAGTGTAAAAAAAATGGAGATATTTGAAACACGACTGGATACAGTCCTGGGCACAACTACTAGTATAGAAGAATTGCATGAAGATTTCAGCTTCTATGAAAAATGAGACTTCTCTCCATGTTGATGCAGGGCAAGGTTGGAAAAAAAAAATAAAATCAAAGGATGCAATAACAGGATCAAGATCATAGAGGAAAAAGAAATGTGCACATGTTTAAATAGTAAAATAATTACCCACTATAAAGATTTTAGAGACCCTGACTCATGGATTTTTGGATGTTTAGGGAGTATGGTTGGTGACTGAGATCTAAGTAATTCTCTGGGATGTGCTTAAAAAAAAAAATAATAATCTGATATCTGTGCTATAGTTAAACTACTAAAATGCTTCACTTATTTAGAAGGAAAGCTTATCTGCCCAGGTATCATTCTTATCCAGGTTTTGTTGCTGAAAACAAAGAAAATAATCTGCCCCCAAAAATATAGGATGCAGAAAAAATTGTGGAGGAACATTACAGATTATCTGTCCTGAAGAAGAAATGATAGCAGAACAGTAGAAAAGGCATTTTGAATCCAACAAATGCAGGTCTTTGGAGATTACCTAACAATGGGATTCTAGAATTTGTGCATGACTATGAAAATTCTCTGTGGTATCAGCCATCCCAGGTGCCTGTTTTATCAGGGATCATTATGCTGCTCAGTGTTCCAGGAATGGTTCTGGACAATGAAATATCTTTGCATTCAAAGATGTGACGTTTAGTCACTAGACATTTAGCTGCCTGGAATAAAGGCCACTATTTATGTTCAAAAGAGTGTGCCTGTGTGTTATTAGCTGGAGACTATAGGTGAACTTCTAAATAAATTATACAGCAGTGCAGTCAGTATCTTGGGCTTAATGTCAGACTGGTCTGAAATCCTCTGAGCTTATTTAGACTGTCACTGAACCCTGGCAAAGACTTGATTTGAAATCTTGCATTTGCAAATACATAGTTCAAATGTAAGAATGTAATAAAGCATGCATGCATTTGAATTTACCTCTGGTGAATATAGACCACAAAGGAAATAAAAGTCACTAATATACAAGTGCTCAGCTGAAGGATTCATCCTTTGGGAACTGTTGAAATTCAATGTTCTTCTCAACTCCATGGAGGAAAGAAATAAGAAAAAGAAAACAGTTACAGAAAGTCAAATAAAACTATAAGATCTTCTAATTAGGAAAACAACTTATAGATTAAAGAATCTCACATTCACATGAATAATCTTGTAACTAGAAGGTGACACTGCCACGTGGTTAATAATAACGTGTCCTGGATGCACAGAAAGGCAAAATAGTTTAGAAAATATGTTTAGAAATAAACATTTACTTCGATTTCCAAACAGTTGGAATTTAAATTTAAAACAAAACAAAACCAAAACACAAGTAAAATGAAATCCTGACCTCTTTGTAGAGATTTCGCCAGGAAGCCTATAGATAAATTCACATACAATTTAATATTTACTGGAGAAGAAAGCATTACAATTTTGCTATTAGTTTCTTTGCCACTATCACTACCTGTTGGATCTTATTTTGGATTTCAGGTGAGAGAAAGCAGATGGATGCTGTGCCAGGAATTCCTGAGGCTGTAAAACCCAGGGACTGTTTTGGCATTGAGGATTCCTGTGGAGACACACTATCTCCGCCTTTCCTTTGCAGTCTGGTTAATGAGCCTGCAAATTGAATTATCTCAATCTAAGCACTGAAAATCTAAGCTGAAGTGAAAAGAAAACAAGATTAGAATAGCATACTTGTTTTGGTGCCACTAGTTTCCTGAGGAATGCAACAAGATAAATATAATAACAGGACAAAAGCATATGTGACTGAAGATATGCGATTCATTATAATGTACAAACCACTGCATTAAATTGTTCGGATATCAGAATGCTGTGTGTTCAACTCAGTGTTTTGCTGGTTCTAAGGAGATTCAGAGTAACTAAAGAAGGTATCTTATTTTTCTCAAACCCCCCCGTACTATACTACATGCATAACCTTCTAATAAGGCTTGACTTATTATCATTATTTTTTAATTATTGTATTTTTAAATATGAGATAAGTGGCCCAAAGAAGAGACTGCAAAGTAGAATTGTGAAGAAGTGGATTTACACAGTTTCAGCACTGAACTAAACTTTGGGGGAAAAGTGAGGAGCACAATATGATTTATTAACAAGGGGTTTTGAAGTTATCAATGCTGAAAGAAGCTATCTGTCCTCCCAACCTTTTCTTTCCTCTATATATCCAGAAGTACCTGTCTTAATGTTAGCAAACAGAAAAGGAAGGGCCCCTCTTCTGACAGTACTCCTGACCCCACATACACCTCCTTGGGCTGCCTTCTGCCAGTCCTGCCCATGTTACGGTCCTGTAGCTCCCCCCAAGCACGCCTGTGACCATGTGCAAACCATCTCCTGTCCTTCATTTAAGGCTAAGCTCTTCCTTTGTCAGTGTAAAGCAGCAATTTCATTCTGCAGAAGCATGATTTCACTAGTTGTCACAGAGGAGCACTTGTAGATGTTATTTCCTTTTTGCCTGCGTCAGACTGGCTGAGATGATCCCAGTTGGGTGGCTGAGATGTGCAGAGCCTGAATGATTCAGCGACTCATGCCTCTCATAATTAGCTCAGCCATTAAGCAATCCAATACTCACATCCTCTACTGCCTCTCTCTGCTCACCTCCAGGCACATTCATTGGTTAGTGAGGTGGAGAAATCACACCAGTCCAATCTGGGTTCTGTATATGGTCCTTCTGCCTCCTGGCCTTATAGGAATCACTTTTGGGAATTCACAGCTAATAAATCTCCTCCGGACTAAACAAGATGAAGCTGATGCAATACTGCTATGCTGACTGTATGAAACACTATTCTTTGTTTAACATCCAGGATTCAGTACAGTTGTACGTACATACATATTTCCTTCACCAATATTGATAGTGACCATATCTTCAATTAAGAACAGCACAACAGTCCAGGCACTGAGCTTATGAACTAGAAGCCAGAGAGAAAAATCACAGAGTAGGCAGATCATCTTCCTCATACAGGAGTCAGTTTGCTGTTACATATGTAAATAGTAGTGTACACAGCTGAAGATAAAAACCACAACTTCAAGATATTTTGGAGTCTTCTCCCTCCCCCCCAACAATGTGGAGAAATGGATAGCAAACAACATGTAAGGATTTATCAAGTTTTGAATAAAAGAAGTCCACAGAAAGACTCTAGTGGTACCATTTGCTAGTAATAATGTACCTAAATGAAAGTCCTTTATCTTATTTTCATCACTTCTACTCCCACATGCAAAGTAAAAGCTAAGCTACATTGTTATATGTTATTACCTCTGGAGTATCTGCTGTCTACATTCACAACAATGATGTAATTTTCTAAGGAGAAAAAAAAAAAAAACTGGATAGGAGAAAAACTGAAGATGATTTTCTCCTCTGAAAGCCAGAGATGCAAACAAAGACTCTAAATTAATAGCTGTATTTTTTAGCCAAAACCATGAAATCTCATAAATGCTACCCAATGGAAATTCTGAAGGAGACATGCCTCAGGTCAGATAAAGGATTTTGGCAGATACTTGCCTGCTCAGCAACAATTTCCATGCAGTCTGCAAGCAGTAGCATATTACATATCACTGCAGAAGAGTAAATCTGGTTAGGAGAGGGTTGATAGTACTGGTTCTCTCCAAGGTAAAGTCCAAACCCACATATTACCAGTTTAAAGCCAATTGGTATAAACCAACCTGAAAAATATTTTCACAATTCAAGAATAAAATTTTAAAAACCTGAAACCTACTCTCAGTACTTGTAAGTCCCTTTCATTTCTTTAAAAGCATTTCAGAGTAAAACCAGCAAAACTATATAATTAAATCTTTATTGTCTCCAAGGATCTTTTGAGAGAACATTTAAATAAGGTCACTCACTAATGAAATGCTGACAGCTCAGCAGTAGGACTCAGCAGCTGTTTAAAAGAACAAAGCAACATGAGGGGAAGACCACCAAGTCCAATTAGGAGCACAGAGAAAGTTATTGACACAGAATGCAACAACTTAACTGGAATTTGTACAAAATACTGAAAGCAACAGGTGCCTACTTTATGAAAAGGGCTAAAAGGTTTTGTATCTGGTATACATATGCATATATGTATTTAAGAGTCACAAGATGATAGAAGAGTGCTAGAATTATATTTAAATTTTATATAGCTGATATTACCCAGAGATACTGTCTACGAACAAGGCAATCCTAAAAAACTTACTTAGGCTACTTAACAAACTGTAGTTTCAGGAAGAGTAGTTCTAAACTGAGTTTCGCCAGCGTTAGTTATTTACACTCATTTTATTCTAACATAACTGAACACTGGATTCTTAGTCCCAATACTTGTATTACATTCATTTTTCTGCAACAGACCCAGTGCATAGTCCATGTTCCTACTGGAAGCTAAGAGAAATAAATGTATAAACATATGAGGCATGGTCACAGGACAGGGTTCCGGTATGCTGGTGATGCTGTTTCAAATGGACCTCTGAGAATGGGAATACCTGTGAAGGTATAATATTGATTATACCACGGAACAATCTGACAGAACAACTACTTCTTATTTCACATGCTTCTGGACTCTCTTAAACTGATGTATTGTGAAAAAAAAAAAAATAAAAATAAAAAATACAATTGCTCTTTTCTCCACATAGTTGGAAGTCTAACTTTTTGCATAATTCATTCTTGAATAATTTGGCTCACCTGACCCAATTACAGTAATTTAAAGGGTATGTATTCAGGCTAAACTAGTAAGATGGCGTTTTGCTACTCTCCTGTAGGAAAGATGCAGTGGATTGCATGCTGCCTATAAAGGTGTGGAAGATTCTTGGAAGTCTGTCTGAGAGCAGATGTCAGTCTTCCAGGCTGTACTGTTTAGCACCTCTCCACTGGGCTTCCTTGAGGGCAATTTCCTGAACCGCGTGCTAAGAAGTATGTCAATAACTAACAGAAGCACCATATTCTTTATGCCTTTCAATTTGCTGATAAAATTGTAAGAGGTTAAGTGTGAGGATTTTACTGGAAATGTCACTTAGTAACAACATCAAGCTAATGGACTGGTCTGGTTCCTTGTCACTCATTCCTTCTCTGGAGCCCAAGAATAGATGCAGTACATACACAACTGTAGTACCTGCAGTACATAAAGCTCTAACACAATGGAAAGAACAGCAATGACAATAGAGCAGCAAGGTCCTAGACTGCAGCAAGCAAGAGCTTTTTCAAATGCAACATCTGTTGGCACAAGAGGAGGGGAAAAAAAAAAAAAAAAAAAAAAAAAAAAGACAATGTGCTTACCTTCAGAAGGCCTCAGGGATGCAGGGATTTGCAACAAGATACCGTTGGCTTCCTTGCCTACTCTTAAATGAGGTCTGGGAAGGGGTGGATCCTGGCTTCACCCCTTCTGGTGACACAGGTGTATTGCATGCACCTGAGTTCCCCTGAGTTAGCCCTGTCTTCCTGACAGGTGCTCAATGACTGATTCAAGCCCTGACTTAGAATTTCCACTACACAGTGATTCTCTGTTCAGGAGAAATCTCAAATTTTCTCCACATCTTTTGTCTTTATGTTTACTGACCATCCTGTCCCAATGCCCAAATATCAAAATCAAACCAAGAAGAAAAAAAACAAACAATAGTCAAATGTTTCAAGAAGATTCATTGTTATGAGAAGGAAATATCTCATTAGTGTCAAATCTTGTGACTTTATTATTTTTTTTAAAGAAATAACTCTGAATGAAGGTAACTTTGTTGAGAGAAGCTAGAAAATGAGAAGCACAAATGTATCAGTTGTCAGAATGCATCATCAATGGATTAGTAGGGTTAGTGTCAGAATTCATTACAGGAGTGAACAAATTTAATTGTACAGGAGAGACAGAGATGCTTAGTCAAATTCAATCCTTTCTGTTTCTTGATAACGTGTATCCACAGATGGTACAAATGTGAATTTCAGTTCCTTGAACTCTCAGATGTCTTCTGTCATGAATATAATCACTTTAGAGTCTGTAATCTGTTTCCTGTTGGCTATGTGCACTTGCTCCGAAAAGTCACATTTACTCAGAGAAGATACACAAGAATGATGAAATCTTGTGTGTGTAGATGCTTCTATGAGGGGGCATTCTGCTTTCCTGCTTTCCTGTAGAGAAAATCCTGCATACAGTTGGTTTTTGTTCTCATAACCAGACACAAACATATTTTCCAGTGAATAATGGGATTGCCATGAAACTAAGTGAAAAGCCAATTTCCTACTAGCAGAGAACAAGTTATTAACAGTATTTGAAGTATTTTTAAAATGTTGTACAAATTAATTCTATATTTCTTCTATGATACATTAACTTTTTATATCACTTAGATATCATCATATCTACTGCTTTCTCTTTGTCTGGAACTAGAATAAAGTGGTTTCAATGTTAAAAAATATATAGCATCATTTAGAGGAGATTAAAAATATTATAAATATGTTTTGTTAAATGTTTCTGTTGTAGAAGCTCAGATTTCTTTATTTGTGTCAATTTATTGCAAAGCACTTGTACTTTATTTAATTAAAAAAAAAAAAGAGTAGTAAGAAGAAGATAATTCCAGCAGATTTCTAAGTGGAGATTACTCTGGTAATCATATGATACCATGATACAGCCAGTTTTGGGGCAGGCAACAGGCTCAATGTTTTATTTAGGTACCTTCTGGCCCTATTTAGGTAATTACATAAAAGATATTTTGAAACAACCATTCTGCTACAAAATGCTCATAGTTCAAAGTCAGCTTTTAGTAATAACAAACAATATTTGTTATCAAATCTCCTATGGGCCAGCCGCTATATTACAATGAGTATCAATCCACCCCCTTAAAATGAATTTTAGAAGGTATCTGCATGCAATATTAGTACTGACCATTTTTATTCTCTGAAAGATGAATAGAAGTTAGTTTTAACTCCAGTAACTTATTATTTTTACTTATTTTTTCCTGTGTTAGTAGTATTAGTTGATAATGTAGCAAACTAATGTAGTTGATAGTACAGTTGATAATACAGCAAAATAGGTATAGCTGTTAATATAGTGACATTTCCTTTTTGAAAGAAATGTGGAAACTACTAATGCTAGAAAGTGCCACTAATAAATTGTGTTCCTGTTTTACAGGTGAAAAATTAGTAATTTCATATCTTATTCTGAAGAAATATGATTTTGGGCAGAAGTGCAGCATTTAATGTCTCTCGTTCAAAAGAAAGCTGCAATAACTGCCATCTAATTGCTGAACGATTGCAGCTCACATTTCCAAAATCTTGTCCAGAAAGCCTCCTCAGATGCCTGAAGCTCTGCAGCTGCTCATGTGTTATCATTCTGGAATAGCTGAGCATCTAGGGACTCATTTCTTGCCTATACCTGTCTGAGGGGCTCAGGCTTCAGGATGCCATTCATTATTCATGAGGCTAGAGAGAAAATGGAGCTACAGAGAGTGCATAGGGAACATTTGCCAGGAAATTTGGGAAGGAATGTTATTTTTGATGCTGCTCTAGGTGATTATAGGCATTTTACTTCAGATGGAGAAAATGAAAGTAAGGCACTATAAGTATGGATCTCCATGCTTTGTGTTCATATGTTTTACTACATTATATTGAATAGACATCCAGAAAGCTGAAGTTTCTATAGCATTTATACTGTATATACACCTATAGTAGGGTGCTCAATATTGCTCCAAGCTCTGCTTATGACTTGTGGTGACAGAATTTGCTTACCTTATTGTGGTCCTTCATTTCTTTGCTGCTTGTTGCCCCAATTAATTAGTTTTCTTCTATTCGTTTATTCACGTTCCCTTGGTGAAGCCCTTTGAGAAAAACAAGAAAATAGAGCCATGGTAACTGTGTGATAATAGCAGTGGCTTAGTTCAATTTAATATCACTGTGTTATTCTGTAGCAAATTATGACTAATTGCTTCTCTTCTGCTCTGTTAGTCTGTGAGAAGGCCAGCATCACAGAACACTAAGTGATTGCTCTCTTCCTAGTTGCTGTAAGCTTATATAAAAAGAAAATTTTGGTGACTGAGGTATGGCTGGTAGGTGAATCAAGTGTAGTGATGAAAGGTGTTCCCATCGCCGCCTCCTCTTCAGTGTTAAGGATTACAATTTTCACCTCAGGTGTAATGTGCACAAACAGCCATGCATCTGCAGATCTTGTGGAAAACTCTTCCTTTTTGCCTTCTTCAGCAAACAAAAATTGCACTTAGATAAATTCTTGGAACGTCTTTGTCTGGGTTTATCATGTACAGTTCCGACGTTTTATTCCAATAATACAATTTCTCCCTTTCTTCCTTAGTGCTAAAAACTACACAATGGCTCTTTAATATTTAATTGATGATATCATTTTACAGGTTTTAGTTTAAAGGTAACCATAGCACAAACACATTCATTATTAACCGCTGAATAGCAGCGTAGGTTCTTGGGAATCCTCTCTGGCTTAATATGAGAATCCTCATCAGAAGAAAACAGCGCTGGTATTGTTGTTAAGCGTGACAAACTGGCAGACCCGATGGACACCACCCTGGAACAATGCAAACTGCTTATATCAGTGGAAGAGACCATGTTTAAGGGTGAGGTGAAGGCAGAAAATGAGAGGCTGTCAAGGAAAGTGCGGTTCCGTGTGGCATCCTCACACAGTGGCCGAGTGCTGAAGGAGGTCTATGCTGATGGGGAGGCCACCGACTCACTGGACTCTGAATACACCAGCAGCTCAGAGACTGACCAGACCAGCCGGCTGAGCGAGGTAGAGGGCCAGCAGAATGGGCATGGTGGCTCTGAGTGCGATGAAAATGAAAATGAGCAGGATGACTTACTCATTTTAGTCCGAGCCACGAAAGAGAAGGGTTTTGGTACAAAGCGAGTCAACATTCTCAGCAAAAATGGCACAGTCAGAGGTGTCAAGCACAAAGTCAGTGCTGGTCAAGCCCTCTTTGACAACTTGTCAAAAATATTTCAGGTAAGTGATGCAGTTCAGCTGGCTGCAAGCCCAGCATCTGTCTCTTTCAGCTCCTCACATTATTATTTTCCTTTGTCCAGAGCTCTTTCATTGATGATTTTTCAGACTCTGAATTCAGTTCTGCCTCATTTCCCTTGCAATCCACTGGCTGCTCTTGCATGCAGAGGCTCATTGCTCTATGAAGTTTTTCTTTCAAAACTGACCTAAAATGTGATGACTAGGACGGGGTATGTTGTGTTTCCTATGTCAGAATCAGGAAAGAAATGGAAGAATTAACCAGAGATCTGCACAGTTCATCTGTATGGAGACGTGTTGTGTTTCCACTCCTGTTATATTAATTCTAATGAGTTTGCAATATAAATATGTATACTTGTAAATTCCATTGTGTTTAATCTGCAAAGTAGATCAAATTAGATGCAAGATGGCAGCAATGACTGTTTTCCCACATGAAAATTTCAGAGGAATGAAATCTTAGTTGGAGGTCTCTTTCATTAATGTCTGTTTTCCATTCACTTTATTGAAGGAGCAGAATATCTGTATTTGAAACGGTATATGCCACATTTACCCCTCAGCTAGAGAAAGGCAGATCTCAAAAAAAAAATTGAGATAAAGTTCTAAAAATGTTACTTAATATATATAAATGATCTAGATATAATATTCAGGTCTTTAAATCTTTAATATTCAATCAGAAGAACAACAGGTGTGGAAACAAACTCTAAAGTTTGTTATAACCCAGGATTACACTGCTCAATTTAAATTGCCTATAGTTTACTTCAATGCATCATTCTTAAAAAAAGTGTGCAGTTCTAAAACACGAAGATTTTGATGATAGTAATTATTGCTCTTTTGTATTAAAATGAAACATTCTAAAAGTTCTTTGTTACTTTGAAATTGTCATTTCATAACACTTTAGGAATGGCTGCTAACTGACACTGTCTTGCTACTATATATGAACTTACTTCCTGTGCAGTACTTAGTATTCCTGTCCAAAATGATGTTTATTTGAGAGATGGCTGTAGATGGAATAGCTGTAATGCCTGTATTTATCACAGAGCAGTCACATAGCTTGCTTTCCCTATATGTATTAATTGGAGGCTTTCCCTACTCTGACAGAATGAGGACTCAATGAGGACTTCTGTAATTAAGAATGAGTTAAGAAGTCTTAACTGGGGAATGTCTGTGTTTTCCAGCCCTGATTCTAAATCCCATTCCATGTTGTTTTGCTACAGAGTATACTATCTCACCTCACTACCAGCCTCATTACCACATAAATTCTTCCTTCTACTGCATCACTGACACCAAGCTAAGAAATTTGAATCAACAAAATAAATGGAACCGTCTGTAGGCATTTACACCTCAATTAGCAACTCTCTTGTCTTGCTGTTTCTATCTCCAGTTCTAGACTCGGAGTTTCAGGGACTGAAGTTAATATTCTTGGATAGTAATGAAGTTTTATTCCTAGCAGATCAGCACTATCTCTGTGAGATGTTTTGCCAGAAGAAAGGAAGGCTTAAGAGTAGTCATAGCTATCTGATAGCTTCAGAAAATGATATATAGTTAAGTCAACCATAGCTGTCCATAATAAGATCTGGTAAAATAATAACTTAAAAAGTGATAAGGATTTTTAATTTGTAGTATTTTACAATATAAGAAACTGGGAAAATTAACCTAGATGGAAATGAACAACAGTTCTTTGTACAGCGGTTAAATAGATTTAAGAAACTAGAAGCACTGCAAAAGCAATAATAATACAGATTTTGAAGGCAGACGAGGACAATGTATGGGGAGAAGTACAGCTTCTTGCTTAGGCAGATCTAGATGCCTGATTCCTAGAACTGTGTAAACTTACCTCAAGCGCCTGTGGATCAAAGAGATATATTCAATGATGCAGAGAACATTGAGATTTAAGGCTTTGTCACAAACAAGTTCCTGTTTCTCAGATAAAATTTTAAAGTGTACTGAGAATGATTGTTTGCATATCTTTTAAGTCATATAGTGAACCAATTTTCTGTGCTACATGGTAAGCACAGAGGAGAGCAAAACACAAAGTTTGTATTTGGTGCTGATTGAAAATGGCCTGATCTTGATGTGAAATAAGATCATACTCTATCTAGATTCAAATGAGTAACAACTTTTAGGATGATGTTGTAGGATAACTTCTTGTTTTCTGCAAGTATGTTCTGGACAATTGATTTTGCAGTAATACCACTTAAAGAGCAACAAGAGTTCTCCATTCAAAGATTCAATAAAATAGAAACATCTATGTTAGAAGATATAAATGAAAAAAAATCTCTCAATCTGGGCACTTTCCTAAATTTTCTTCTTGATTGTGAGGCCATCTGCAGTTACATTCCACTTCTCTTAGGCAAGCAGCACTTAATGTGTAAAAGTAGCTAAGACATATATGGAATCTCTTAACCATGTGAAAAACTTGTCTCTGCCCCTCTGTTGATTTAGCAGTAGATCATCTCATTATACATTGCTCAGAGTCAAAGCAGGTACTTGGAATCTCACGATATATTCATCTTGACAGTCCTGAATCCCAAGTACTGATAAATTCTTGAATGCAAGCACTTAGTATTTAATGGATCATTTATTGACTAAAATGTGCGTGGAAGAAGGCAAATACTGAGCATGAGTGTTTTGTGACCATGAAGTAGTGGTTTTTTTTTTTGAGCTTTTCTGCAGCATCATTATTATGATTCTTCAAATTACATCTAGGAGTCCCTCTACTATCCTATTATCCAAAATCTCCAAGTGGGGTAGTGGAGAGGCACTTAGTTCAGACAATCTAGGGATAAAAAGGAATTTGTTAACTGAGCTTTGTTAAGTCATTTAGTCAAGAGCATAGATGTCTGAAATTCAGAAATATTGTAGTATACCTGTGATAAAAGCACTCGTGTATTTTTAATATTCCATGGAATAGTTGTCCTTTAAAATATTTTTTCCACAATTGCTAACCACACTCCTTCTACAGAATTAGTTCAGGCAGCACTTCCCCACCACACTCTTATCCAAAAAACTTCGTATTTTCTGGAGTTCTTGGAAATGTGAGTAGTATGAAATATGTAATACAGGAAATATTTATAGGAAGAAATTTTGTTATTATTGTTTGATAAAACTCTGTTCTGAGTAAGAATGTCTACTGCCAAGTAGATGTGCATCCTCAGCTATGTATTTCTGCAACCATGTGCTGAGCACTTCCATCACCAGCACAACCAGGGACCTCATTTCTGCTGTGCCATAAGATGATAAACTAGGTCCAACATATTGGCCTGTCCAACAACTATCCTGTGTCCTTGTCAGTGAGATGTCTCCATGGTACAAGGCAGAACAGCATGCATGTGGGTTGTCAACTCAGTTCCAAGGCAGGACATGCTAGGGGCAGAAAGATGAGAAGAAACCAGCCCAAATCACCTTCTGGGATGCACAGTTTATGTGGCAATCTCTCCAGTTTTTTCAGTGCAGAGGCAGCTGCCACAAGGAGAACATTCCTGTGGCAGGCATCTTCCAAAGGGGCAGGCAGCTACAGCTCCCCAGCGTACAGCCTATCTTATCCAGAGCTCAGTCCATCCCAATACCAAGTCCAGCCCATACCATCCTGCAATCCTGCCCACGTGTCCTCTACATACACCTCATGTGGGACCTGAGGGGCAGCTCATTCTTACGGGCTGCCGTGATTAAATGGTTGGAAACATTTTACCCACAAGAAATGTGCACAGTTCAAAAAACTGAATAATGGAAAGGAACAAGAGCTCTTGGCCTTCCTGTTCACACACACACTCAAAATAAGTGAAATTATCTCCTGCTGAAACATTAAAACTGACAGCTCCAGCAGCTCTGGAGCTGGGGGTCTGACCTGCTAGTTGCTCCCATAAACCTCTTCTCTGCATATCTAAAATAATTATCTTACATCAACACATTACTACTTTATTTTTTTTTTTTTATATTTAACTTACTTTTGAGCACTTAAAATATGATGCATGATGGATGCATCCTGTGTTATCCTGTAGAAAATTAGAACAAATTATTCTTGTTTCCTTGAAATAAATGGCAAGCCAAAATCCTTGAGTTCCCTGGCACTACTAAGTAGTGCAATGATCATTTCATGCCAGAGCTGGTTTCCCACCCAGTGTGTGCAGTGATGGAACTCAGCCAAAGGCTTCACACAGGTCTCCCTCATTTTCACATTTCGGCATGTGTCTCTTCCTCTAATCTCATGCTTATACACTTCTCTGGCCTTCCAGCATACTCTGAAAGATTTCTTTCTGCTAAATTAGCTACAGATCTCATGTTCAGGCTGGGCTGCTGACGTCTATTATGAAAGGACAAGCCTAGTTAACAAACCTGATTAATGCCTTTGTGAATTCTGCATCAGAAGGGATGAGGGAGAAGAGAGACATAATGTGTTTGCTTAAGTTGCGCTGGAACTTTAGTTAAGTTTGCACTGGATACCAGTGCAGTATTTCAGGCAGAGCTAACATTTAAGGTTTCAAAGTACAAGTCAATATTCAGTGAGATAAAACTTATTAATACTTAGAGAAAGAAATGGGAAAGAGTTAAGAATCAGGTGGAAGTTTGTAATGAGAACGAGAGCTTCTGAAGTGGTTAGATGTGTAGTCCCCTCTCTTTACTTGTTAGTGACCTGGAACAATGAATACACCTCAGGACATGCAGATCTTATGAAACTAGAAGGGCTGGCTAACACCAAATCACAGAGAAAATAAAATGAAAGATAGCAGCAAATACAATGATCTTCCAAAGAAGACAGATGATGCAAAATCACTACCATTGAGAAAGTTACATTTGTAAAAAAAAGTGATTTCCAGAGCTGGTTGCTGCACAGCCACTACCTAAAAAATGTCAGAATAGCAGAATAATTAAGGTTAGAAAAGTCCACTAAGATCATCTAGTCCAATTATCAACCCATCTCCACCATGCCCACTAACCATGTCCCTCAGTGCCATATCTTCATGTTGGTTGAACATCTCCAGAGATGGTGACTCCACTACTTCCCTGGTAGCCTGTTTCAGTGCATTACTACTCTTTCTGAGAAGAAATTTTTCCTAAAATCCAACTTGAACCTTCCCTGGTGCAACTTAAGACCATTACTAGATGTTTAGGCCTGTGCACTTTTAACTGGAGCCTGGAATTGGTCAGTACTTAGAATATTAGTATTTATTTTTGTCATGTTCTCCTTTAAATCAGCAATAAAACACTGAACTCAGATAAGACTTATTGGACCGTTAATGATATTTTAATATTTGCCATTATTGGACTTGTAAAACACATATTTGACTTAAGATTCAAAATGATGAGTAATCAGACTATAAACTACATAAACCTCTGGAAGTGTTGTATAGGCTTTGAGTCCAACAAGATTAAGCTGTCTGTTTTTAGAAAAAATGCAGGTAAGAGAAGTCTTGATTTTCCAATATACTCGTATTAGGAAGCTAAGCAAAATATCCACAGTTATATTTGTCACCCCTTCAAGACAGAATCAGTAACTGAAAAAAAAATTACTAGGCTTTTATGCTAGCAGTCTGATTAGCACATCCTGGATGTCAGTCTAACCTGCCAGCACACTGCGAAGCCTCAAAATTGCTGTGTGTGCGTGTGGTGTTGTGATCCTTCCCCAAAACAGGTTGAATGATGCTTCCCAGCACAGTCTGTAAACAACCTTGATGTTCAAGTCTCAAGCATAGCCAGGTTCTGCCAGGAACAGGATGCAGACAGCAGTGAGAAGATTGTTTTGGACTCTGCAATTTATCCTTTTTGCTGGTGAGAAAGCAGCTTCTAACAATGGCCCCAGCAGGTCATGCAGCCCACTGGAAAAAGCAGAGGTACTCCTTTGTGAAGCCTACACCAGATGGCTACTTTCCCAGAGTGATTTGTTAATAAGCCTCATCCCCTGGCCTTTTTCTTTGCATAACAAAGGAGAGAGCAAAGAAGTTAAGCTTATGCTGCAGTGAAAATTTATTGACTGGATACATATATGTAATACTAGAGCCAATTATGACTTCAGGTATAGATTAAAAAACTCCAAAATGAAAAAAAATAGGCTTCTGAAGAAGGACTTCATCCAAAATTGATTTTCCAAACCACCTTGTCTGAAAGGCAGTAACAGTCTTTTATTAAATGAAAATTTGACTAATGATCTGCCTTGGCCATGCCTCTGAATCACATCATTGACAGGACCTGACAGCTCCCTCCTACACACCGTGTGTGAACCACAAAACAGGCTTTCCCTTGCCTGCTTCACCTGCAGGTCTTCATGCAGTAGGTGTCCTCTGAGCACGTGCAGTGAATCTGATCCTACACAAAATGCATATAAGCAGATGCTTCTTTGCTACAGAATGTGTCTGCAGGAGGCAGTGGTGGGAGTTGGGCTCCAAGTGAGGCTGTCACAAGACAGCATGAATAAGTTACTGGGGCAGGAGTGGGGGACAGGCATGCTGACTCTCAGCTTGCCATCCCAAATATTATAGTTCAGCATCATGCTCAATTCCTGTTTCTTTATTCCTCCCACTTAAGCATTATAGCGTGATGACATTTGTTTAACATGGAAGCATATTAGAAGACCCTGTAACTTGCTTGTTAGGGACCAGAGGCAGAGATGAGATTGAATGTATGTAGACATGATTCAAAAGACTGCAAATAGAAACGTTCTGCCACTTCTCTGTATGCCTTCTTTTTGAAAGAACAAACTAGTGTACTTGCTCTCTGGCAATGAACATGAATGCCAAATGGAACGTGATGCCTCCCGACTGTACTGTGCAAGATTCCTAAGCATGCTGGCCTTGGGAATTTCTCTGAACTGAAGAGTCATAAGCTGAGACATTTAAGGTGAAAATGCCATATATGTTTCTCATCCTCTTGATCTAAGTTACGTGAACCATCCTATTATGTTAATTACCAGTATCAGTTTTGTACATTCACTGAGAGCAAATTAATTACCTCACAATCAGATACTTAAGGGTCTTCACTGCACCTGAGTATCTCAGGTGAGGTATATTTTAGTTATATTTGCGATCAAGGAAGGAAATATTTTGCTACATTGGCCCAATTTGTCACTAGTTTGTACAATCACACAGCTGTGCAACTGCAAAAATATGATTATGATGAGGACAGAACAAATCTTTTTTTTTTTCCCCCCAGAAATATTAGTTTCAAAGAGTGAGGAATTTTATGTACTTTGGTGGTGTGGTTCTGCAATCACATACTAAAGATTTCATTTCATGCCACAAAAGGCATTGTACCTGTTAGCAAATTAATTATACTACAATTCCTTGTAGTTCAGAGAACCTAGAATTTCTTCAGTTCTTCATTAAGATTTGCAAAATTGATATTTGCAAAATCTAGTTAGACAAACACAAATGTATGTGTGCCATATAAATGCTCTGTTACAGTGACCCAGGAAAACTGCATTTTAGCAGTTGCCCAAAAGCACATTTCAGGAATCACCTGCTGCCAGTTCAGTTGTCATGTAGGTGTCATTAAGGACTACCTTCCTCCTTAAGGGAGAAGAAATGAAGTAATGCATTATTTACAGATAACATTTGCTGGACAGTTCTAGTATGTCAACAGCCTGCTCTGACATTTGTCTGGTACTGCTGACAGTTTATTGCGCCAGCACAAGGTGTGCTATTAGCAGTTTGGAACAACTAAATGGTTAAAGAGATGCTGCTTTTTTTGCCTGGAGTTTTAATCTGTGACAGCTAAGTTTGACAACCCATAAATCTTTAGCTTAAGTGCAATAAAATGTGCTTTAGAATGTAATTTGTCAGAGAGAAGAGTATTACTTTCATGCATGAAGACATCCACGCTAGGTAGTACAAAGCACAAAAGTAAAATCTTACTAAAAATCTTCTAAACCTTATAATGTAAATAGTAATTAGGGCAGCATCCTCAGGCTGGTGATTTGGAAAACAGGTATTAAAAAATACAGCTTTTCAGCCAAAATGGCAGATCTTTGCACACTTGTATTCTGGAGAGCTTGCTACGGTATGTCTTTATGCCTTCAATGATATAAAGCAACAGAAATGGTCACAGATGAGCAGCTAGAGTCAGTGAGATCTAATTTCACACATGATAAGAAAGACGACAGAAAAGCCATCTGCATTGCTAGTACAGATTTTGGAAAATAATTTTAACAAACCTAGTGCAATTTTTCTTTGTAAGAATATCTAGAGACAGCATCCATCAGAAATGTCAAAACAGTATGTCTTCTGTACCACAGTAACACCACATGCAAACTTGCTCACTCCCCTCATTACAAAGAAAAATAGGAAAACTTACTGGCCATTATTGCTACAAAGGTAAAGCTAAGTGCAATATTTTCTCTTGCAATGACAAATCACTCAATTTGCTGGCAAAGAAATACCTTTTTTAGGGTTGAAGACTGATACAAGTTTTAAAGACATTAAGAATAGATAAGAGTCATGCAATATTACTTAGTAAATATCTATTTCCATGTGCAACTTCTGTGGTGAAGAAAGCAGTCTGTTTCTACAGCTGCCTTTAAAATAAAATGTTCTTTTCCTGCCTGGCTGCTCACATCCCAGATGACAAGGACTCTCCCTCCTGGCCATGCAGACAGCTGTGAAGCATTTTATTCAAGTGTAAAATGTCACAAGAGACAGACCGATAGTGACAACTGAGAAGTTCTAACCATTAACAGTAGAGTTCCTTCCACATATAGCAGGTCTTAGAATCTGTTTCTGGAGAACATCCCTTTCCAGGTGTGGGCCAGTGCCCTTAATCGTATCTCCAAACATGCACTGGGAAAGTCCAATTGCTCTTCTAAATTCTACAGTAGTCCAAAAATATAACCACCAACTCAGCCCCTCCAAGGCATAAACTTAGACATTCGTGATGATTAAAAAAAGACGCCTCCTAAACTATTTGTTCAGAAAATAGATTGCTCAAATGCCTTCAAAATTTTGCAGCGGTGGTGATGGTAACTGCTAGATGGTCAGGCTTTTAACAACTTCCTTAGTGCATCATGTTCTCATAAATATTCATGAGAGAGACTGTGGACTGAAAGAGTACTCTTTCAGCTCAATATTCGCAGCTGCATATAGGTGACATTGTCTTTTTGTTGCCACTGACTAGGAACAGTATAAACATGTAGTGTCTTCTACCAGATAATTTCATCCACAGTAGCTCTAGCAGTTTACCTTTTGAAGTAATAACAGACACTATGTTAGAATAAGTGTTGTTACAGGTATAGAATCATAGATCACTCAGGTTGGAAAAGACCTTGAAAATCTTCAAGTCCAACCATGACCTAACCAAACTACCCTAACAATATATGTTTGATGCAGGAGATTGATTAATATCTATGCGAAGGGAAAATGGAAGCATTGCTCCAAAAGAAAAGCGGGTAAACTATCATAGCAACTGCATTTACATTAATATTCTTTGTCCACAACACATTTATTATTGAAGGAATATTACTGTTGGAAATGAGTAATAATAACAACTTACATTTAAAAAAAAAAATAAATACATATTGCCCACGTCCTGATTCAGACCAGAGCATTAAGCTCACATTGTCCTTGCTAAAAAATGTTATTCCAATTGATGAAGTGATATATATACACATTATAACTACATCAGCAGACATTTTGTCTAACAGGTGGAAGAACTGGTAGGAAGGATACAACCTGTCACATTCTGATTTTCAGATGTTTCATCTATCTGGTTAAAAATACCAAAAAAAAAAAAAATCCTACAGCTTAGGTTTTTCTGGCAACAATGTCTATAATTGTGCACTACTGAGATTCTTTTTTGCTCACACAGTAGTGGTGGATGAGTCATCTTCCCCTTTTTGTACATCCAAGCTGGCAGTGACAGTACAGGTTATTCCAGGGCAGAGCTAGTTTATGTATGCTGTCTAGGAGCTGCTCCTTTGTCTGCATGAAGGTCTCCAGCTCTACCTTTCTTTTAGGAATCCATCATAATAGAAAAGGAATAAAACACCATACATGTGCAATGCAGATGTATCTTTAATATAAAGTAAGATCTTGAGTGTTTAACTAGCAATTAATTACTCAGAATTTGAAGCATCAAAGGTCTAGATATTAAGTAACAAGGAGATAGTTGAGAGCACAGTTGCAATTTTGTTAAGTAATTTAGGTCCTTCATCACTCAATACTAATACAGAACTAAGTGCTAAAACTTGAAGAGTTTCCTTTTCACCACTTCCACATACTGAATGATATGGTTCTGTTGTTTTAGGGCAAGGCAGAGTCAGTGCTCTGTCAAGGCTTTTCTTAGGCAGTGGACAGCTCAACTTTGCTCTTCGTTTCACTCAAAACATAGTGCTGGTATAGCGCTCTGCATGCATCTAAAAAATTGCATTTTTCTTAACCATGTAGAAAAAAGATAACATAACTTGTTAAAGGTTAGCTTGCTTTATCTCAGCCCAGATGAGTAGAATTTTCAGGTAGAAGTTAAGTTTTATAGAGCCATGGGAAAGAAAAAAAAAAAATAAAAATCACACCATGTTCCACTTAAGTGCCAGATATATGGAAAAGAAAAGGAAGCACACAAGGAGACTGATGGTCTCCCAGTTTTTGCTCAATATTTCTTATGAGTCTCAGAATCTCAGTGCATCTCATTCTAGATGCCATTCATAGGAATAAAACAATGAGTTCTGACAGAAAGCTTGATATCTGCCAGATTCAAAAACTCCAGGGCATATTCCAAATCAAAACTAGACTTCATTTAAAAACCTTTTCTCTGATTTTTACAGAAACATTTAAGCTGCAAAAGACCTTCAAGCAGCAAGTTCAATGCTTTATTGAACAGTAAGGTAAATTAAAAAGAATGGATTATGATTGAGTTTTCTCCTGCTGCTAATTGCAGTTTAGAAGTGGTACCTTAATCCATTTATGCTATTCTGCTCTTTTACTGATGTCTGAGAGAGCAGAAATAGTTCTGTTTTGTAAGACAGACTGACCCCAGGGCATAATTAACTCACAATGTAAATTTCCAGCTGATTAAATCCAAATGACAGGAGCTTTCTTTCATGACAGTTTGTACTTGTGCATTATCTTTATCACTAGGAAAATTACCAGTTGCAGCACTGGTACAAATAAGATATAGGTCATGGACTATTCTTTTGTTTTGTATGATTTTTCTTTTTTGTGGTATATTGAAGAAACTCCATGCATCATATGAAGCACATTTTGGCAAAGACAACAGAGGTATGTCACATCATGAATGGGATTCCAGCTACCAACCAGTTTGTTCTCCAGTGAGCAACTTGATGAATTCCATCTGCAAGAAGCTCAATAGACTGGAGTTCACCTGCATAGGCCAGCAATACCTTTTAACTTGATGAACTGTAGCTGATGTTTGGAAACTGCAGAGAGGATCACTGTGTGAGCTAACTGCACCTCTGTTTAAGTGTAAAATAATTATCAGAGATCAATATATGTTATTATTGCCTTACATGCCTCTTCAGCATGTAAGATTACCCACGAAATATTTTAGAAAAGACTGAAGGATTAGTGAAAGACAGGAGAAAGTATAAAGAATAATTATTTCTTAAAACAGAAATCAATCTGACCAAGTAGGATGGTGTAGCAATCTTTTCTTTTAAAATTCATGTACCTGCAAACAAAAATAACAGTTTCCCAAAGTTGTTGCCAATTTAAAAAGAATTTAAAAAGAAATTGGCAAGAGCAGAAACTAGTTTTCATAACAGCACTTGCTGCTGATCAACACGATCCTGCAGTATGAAATGTTCCACTGAGGGAAGCAGCAGTGATTATAGGCAGATAGGAGCAGCATGCTCAAACAGCTCTCACTCAGAGCCATGCTGTTTGCTGACTTTTTCACATGATCTGAGGTATCAAACAGCTTTATCTTTATCTGGCAGCCCTCAGCAAGCCCTGATCTACTTCACTACTGGCTAAAACCATCCTTAAAAGATATTCTCAAGTAGGACACAAGCTTTCCAATAATCCTACCTGGATAGGCAACTGAAGACTCAGATATCTTGAGCAGCGTGATAAATAAGGAAGAGTAAAAGCTGTCTTATGGCTGAAGAAGATAGGATTTGGTCCCTGAAACTGAGCACGCTGTTTAAGACAAATGTATTGTGCTTTTTTGTAGTAATTCAGTGTGTCATTATGATAAGTTCAAGTCAATCTTAGAACTGACTTGTCAATTAAGAGTCAATTGGACTCTTAACAGAGTTCAATTAGGTACTAGGATACAACATTTCTACTTCAGACAAGAAAAAGTATTTGAAAAATCCTACTCATAATAATAAAAAGGAAGCCCAAAAGAAAACCTAATATGTGAACTGATAGTAATTTAGCATGCAAGAAAAGCAGTTAGTAATTTATTAGGTTCTTCAGACATGTATTCAAACATAAGCAAGTAAGAATAGATAAAGTTCTGTTTTTGGGTAATTGACCAGACACTGAACACTAGTCAGAGCTCTTTCAAGTTGACCTACATACTCTTTTATTTGAAGCCCACCTTCTTCTTTAGACTTGAACTAGAAAATAAAAAGACCCAGAAAAAAAGTATATAAAATTAAAGCTTGTTCGAGAAAATCCATTCTATTCTATTGAATATCCTCTCTCATTTTATTCGTTTCTCAGTGTTACCAGCAATAAACAGAGAGGTGAAATAAATGCTGAACAAATGTTTAATAACAGTTCTTCTCCATACAGCTACACATAACTTTTATTACCAAGCAGTAACTCAACTGTTAAGCAATAGGAAATTAAACAGTGGAGATATCATCAAGAACAAAACCTCACTCTTAGATTTCCAGGACTTGAAAATAATGTGAGTATTAAATGCACAAGTCTGAACAATTTACATGATCCATCTGTGATTCATTGTTTCAGTCCTCTGGCCTGCCTCACTACCTCCAGAAGCAGCTTTAGGTAGGCAGATGCTATGCAGCTCCAGTCATACATTTTTAATTTACTGATGGCAACATTTCTTCAAGTAACATGTAGTAGACTTTTTTCCCCCCCCCCCTCTTAAATTAGTTAGTTATATTTGCAAGGAATTTTGGAGAAGTAGCAAAGATCTTCTAGTTTGTCTGTTCTCTGTTGTGTTAGTAGACACAGAAAAATTGGAAGAATTATATGCTATGAATTTATCATCTTTGTTTGCCTATTTTATTTGGCTTTCCATTTTTCCAGATATTTAAATGTGTCTATACTTTTCTCATGTCTAAAGCACACTGCATAAACTGCCACAGACACATTCTGTCTTTAGAGCAGCAGATAAACTGCCGTAAGTGATTAATGTAGAAATTCAGATCTTTTCTTTTGCTTTCTTATTAATGTAATACATAAATTCTCAGAAGTATAACCTGAAAGCTCTGCATAGATCAGGCATGCTACTGGAGATAACGTGACTTTAAATACAGTGAATGTTCAGACCCATAAACAGTCACATAGTTCATAGAGCAAAATAACATTACACTGTTTAGTAAGCATTGAGCCTGGGTGCAGCTGAATTCACTTCTAGACCCAGATTTTGTCAACAATTTATATTTAAGGAATTACATGCACAAAATCAAACAAGATGGGACCTTAGCAAGGCTAAGAAAACCTAAAACTACTAATCTAAGAGGTGATCTTAGGGAAGCTAACAAAGTCTAGAATAAGCAACTAGTCACTTACCAAGGATCTGAATTAGAAAGGCATCTTGATGTCAAGGTGTAAAGGATTTTTTTGCAGGCATAATCTCAAGAAGCATCCCTGCTAAGGGAAAATCCTATTATACAGCCAGCTACCATGCAAGAGAGCTTTATAGAATGGCCTGGGGTTGAAAAGGACCACAATGATCATCTAGTTTCAACCCTCCTGCACAAACAAGGCCACCCAACCACTGGTCCAAAGCTTAAAAGTAGGCCTTGGGTGCTCACTATTTATGGGGTAGGATGATTGCTTTGCATGCTCAATTGGTCCTCAGCTATCAAACCAGGTGTCTGCTATCAATTGTTTCAGTCCCCAATTTGAAGCAGATTTGTGGCTGTTAATCTGTTTTAGAAAGAATGTTATCAGTACTGTTGCTCACTGTCAACCTGTACAAGACTTGTCTGTAAGGTCAGGTCAAAGGAGAAAGTTGAAGGAAGGAAGGTGGTAATAAGGATCAGGGCTGGTGCACTGTCACAGACAAATTGAATAGTTTATAAAAAATCTCAGGTGCTAGCTATGCAATGTCTGTGACTAGGAGTATATCAGATAGAAAGGAGAGGAATGTTTGATTGCTAGGGTTTGGAAGGATTTCAGGGATGGCTTTGAAGGTACACTACAATAGTTTTAAATCCCCTATGTTGACAGAGCTAAAATGGTTAGGTACATGTGTTTGCCTGGGTTCAGAGAATTCCTCAACAATCCTACCAGAAAAGGAAAAAATGCTTTGAATTCATCCCATTTCAGGAATAAACTGTGATTGATAAAAAACTTTGAGGGTTTTGACTCTATCTCATTCTAGTCCAGCTTATGGCACTGGTTTGCACCAGAAAGGCAAACAGATCATTCACAGATGGATTCTGCTACAATTGACAGGACTTTGTTTTAGAGAGAGAGAGGAGAGATTCTTGTTGGGATATTTGAAGAAACTGAGCCTGCCCAATTTGTTACCCACACAAGTCTTAAGATAGATATGTATTTCTTCTATTTATTCTGTTGTGAGTTCCCTACTAGGCTTCTGTTACGCTTTGGCTAATTCAACATTTGCTCCATCTGAAGGGTAAGTAGGATGCACTACCTGTTCTTGACCTGGCATCAGGGAAATCTCTAGCAGTGAGTTATTCTTTCAGCCTGCAGCATAGCTTTGTAATTTTGACCTTATGCAAATCTTATGCAAAAATAAGGACTTCATTTAAATCACTGCCTCAATAGCTGCCAGACATGTCAAGTGTGGCAGTGATATACTATCTCTAGAGAATAAACCAGAAAGTGAGGAGCAGGAAAAGGAAAGCTTCTGTGTGCTGGCAGTTTTAAAGAAAGTGCAAATCTCTTCTGCAGGCCTGAAGAAAATGGGATGATAAAATTCTCAGAGATGGCTTTGACTTGGAAGAGGGGGGAAGAGCAATTACGCTTGTTGGAGAAGAAGGGAAGCTTTGGATACAGGCTGATCAGTTCTTTGAAGTTAAGAGAAAGGAATAAGGAAACACAAGTTTTCTATTAGAGGTTAGAGAAAGTCTGGCAATGAGATATGAATGGGAGGAAATAAGGCATTCTCACATTCTGCTGCAGCAGCACCTGTTGGTGTCCAACATAAAAAAACCCTTTTGATTCTTTGGATTACAACTTAAACATACCCACATTTAAGCCACCTCTATGATTAATTCTCCTCCTAATTTTATTGCAACCTGAAGAACAATCTCTAGCATAATTTTTCACTAGGACTTCCATCCAGATGTCAAGGGAATTCAAAGTTTTGCAATTTTTTCCATTTTCTACCTTTGATTTTTTCTGAATTTCTTCTCCTTTGTGTCTGACTGGCATAGCCTTCTTCTTAAGACATGCTATGCAAATTTAATAAGCATTTGTAAGTAATACTTTTATATGCAAAGACCTAAGAAGCAAACCAGAGAGTTTACATCTCCTGTAACACTGCAACACAGTTTTGCAGAAGTATAGATTTTGTTTTCCTGATCCAGCAATTACACCAAAGAGAAGTTGTTTATAATGCCACTCAGATTGTTCAGCTGAATGCCATTTATCAAACATAGCAGGTAATCAAATGTTACTAAAATTAGCTTGTAGCTCTCTTACTACTATTGCATCTGCAGAAAACAAATGTTTTCCTGTTTGTGTGCTAGTTTCATAGCATACTGCAGTAAATCTTTCAACACAGAATAGGCACATAGGTGAACATGACATGTCTCCCCCCAAAAAATTATTGTTAGGACCCATGGTGATGCTTGCATCATATGTTCTGTGTAGGTTAATATAGACATCAAGCATGTTCTTGTTAAATATTCTGTAAAACATCAGTGAGAAGTAAAAAATATTTTTTCAGAAACAGTATGTCCCTACTGAAAGTTATTTTTTCTATAAGGAAAAGATCTCAGAGATTAGTGTTGCTCATTATCTTAAAAAAAAAAACCAAAACCAAAACAAACAAACAAACAAAAAAAACATTTCACAAATACTATATAAATAAAATAATCCCAACAGTCTTCCTCTTATATAGGAAATCTTGGTACTCCAGAATGAATTGATCAGGGAAGAGGAGAGTAAAGGAAAACTAAAACAGATGAACAGGCTGTTTGATGAGCAGTATCAGAGCAATTTTGAACTTTCTTTACTCTCCTATTCCCCAGTCAGTTCATTTCATGACATTACAGTTATTGAACACACAGGTGAAATTGCTCTTGCCCTGCCATTGAAGACTGAGAAGCTCTCAATGAAGATGAAGATCAATATCAGAAAAATCAAGTGCACCTTCTTGTGCTTTGAGGCCATTTCTCTAACCCGACAAGCTAACACCATATCTGTAAAATAAATACATAGAGAAACTCTCATGGAACTCCACTCAAGTAAATCTTCCTGGATGTGTGCTGAAGAAAATAATAACCCAAGAGCAAGAATATAATTCTATGAAATCAACATTCCAATCAACGTTCTTAGTGACGGATAATTTTCATTTATGTATTATGTTCTAAGAAATATTGCAGTTTCATTAACTTTATAAATTAGAAGCCCTGTGGATTGATCTAAACTACAAATGTGCTTGAACTGATTGATATAAAATAATCATCCTAGCATCACCTTTTCTGTGACTTTCAGTGGTTGATATACTCTTATCTAAAGCAATGGGTCAACACCCAAATCCTGAACTTGTCTGCAACATAATTCAGGAAACACTTGGCTCTGGAGACATATTTTGCATGTAAGATTATAATAAGAATGGAAGATAGTATACCAGGTTTCAATTACCTAACCAATCAATCAAAAAAAAGTATGTTTCAGTAACTTGCTGAAAGTTGGTTTGGATTTTTCTTGACAGTTGCCTTAGAACTGAGCATGGAGTTTTAGGCTGAAAATGGCAAAGAACTGAATATTTTCCCCAAAAAAGTAATTATATGCTGTTTTTGCACAGGAATGTGCTAATCGAAAATTTTCTGTAATTATGTTTTCTTGCTACTGCTGTTAATAGAATTGCACCATCATGATTTATGTCAGATTTTCCCCTTGTGGATGCAATCATGAAGATTTTTTTTTTTTACTGGTAGTGGAAGTTTCAAATTTATTGGTAGTCTAGGTTCTACAGGCCAACTGTTAGAAGATTTCTTGTGGGACAACATGCCTGGCTCTAATACTTTATTGCTATTTGTCTTGTGCATTCTAAAGTTGTATTTTCACAGTGCCTTTGTAAGGGCATCTTGAAAGATAAAGAAAGATGAGCTCTACCAGTTTGATGAGATCTGGAAGGTGTAGAAAGAAGGTAAAAGATAGAAACACTCACCTAGAGTAAGCAGTTCAACTATTACCTACTTAAAACTTTCCACATGACAAAATACTTAAAAATTGTTTCAGTGTGTTCAATGTGTTACCGGACAACCTAGGTACAAATTATCTGGCTTCAGTCCTCTTCCTCCAACAACTGAAACAAGTACTGCATGATGTTAGATGAGAATGTTGAATATTGTTACCAAAGACTCTTTTGCAAACAAAACTCCAAACTGCTGAGGACAAAGGTATCTTCAGCTGTTCTTTTTTCTTCCTCTTCAGTCTTAGTGGGCAATAATGCAACACTTCCCTTTTCTTGTAATCCCATCTAACGTTGGATGAGCCAATAGTGTGTGCAGGTGGCCAAGAAGGTCAATGGGATCCTGGGGTGCATGAAAAGGAGTGTGGCCAGCAGGTCAAGGGAGGTGATACTCCCCCCCTACTCTGCCCTGGTCAGGCATCACCTGGAGTACTATATCTAGTTCTGGGCTGCCTGGTACAAACAAACAAACAAACAAGCAAACAAACAAACATCTCCTGGAGAGTCCAGCAAAGGGTCACAAAGATTATAAAGGGCCTGGAACATCTTCCCTATGAGGAAAGGCTGAGCAAACTGGGTTTGTTCAGCCTTAGAAAAGAAGACAAAGAGGTGATCTTATTAATGTTTATAAATATCTTGTGTGGGATTCAAAAAGACATGGCCAACCTCTTTTCAGTAGTCTGTGGGGCAGGACAAGGGGAAAGGGCAATAAACTGGAGAATAGGGAGTTCCGCACCAATATGTAAAGGTTCACAGACTCCAAGTCCCTGTACGGTCCCTGAAAGTATCAAATTAGATAAGAAAAGTGTACTATTAACAAACTGATGCATTTAAAAAAAGATCAGTACATGCTTTGACCTCGAGTGTTTGAGTAGCACTGCTGCAGAAAACTAGTCTTTATTCTATTGTGACCTAAAAAATACATAGATTTCTATACTTAATGAAGTTCAGCTTGTGAATTTTCCCAGTTGTTGATATAGAGTCCTTGAAGACAATGCAAACAGAATTAACAGCTTTAATGTAATAAGGTACATTAGAGAGTGCTTAAATTTAAAATTAAGTGCACTCTGTGCTTTGGAATGTGAGAGCCTATGGAGGCTACTACAAACAATAAAAAGGAACAGAATGTGATTTTGTACTGAAAGTACATACTGTGGCAATTTGCAATTCTTTCTGTATTTGTAAACAAACCTTACCTGTCAAGGAAAGTTATGTTACTTTGGAACATGAGATTTATTCATTGCGAGAGGTCTTCTGGTCTGGGAACCAGTTCCTTCTGAAAAATGCCATTAAATTCTTTATTCAAAATAGGCAACCAAAAAGAGCAGATCAAAGAGACTAGTTCACCACTCCATTAGCATAGTGTGACGTTGGATAGTTTTCTCTGCAACACTGACTTTCAGTCTCCAGCCAACTCATTCAAATAATGTTGTACATTTTCACCTAGACTTTGTCATACTGAAATGTGTGCTTTTCATTAAACACTATGCATTTTGGAATATGTTGTCCTAATGAAATATAATAAAAACCAGAAACACTTTGGTGATTTTTAAAATTTAAAATCATATTTCCAGTATACATAGTTTCAATAACCAATAGTAAGAGCTTTTCAATCCTGCAGGAATTAAATGGTTAGACTGATTTTTTTTCTTCAGAATTTCATCAACAATGAAGTCATAGCTGATTTAGTCCCTTCTATTTCTGAGTGTAAAGAGAAAACAAAATGTCCAAATAATGATCAGAAAATTAGCTAGATTGTAATTCTTCTTGCCAGTCAGGTACTGATTCTAATTCAAGCTATAAGTTATGCAATACCAAATATGAATTGAGCAGCTTAATTTAAAACTTGTAGATATGCAAGCATATGTTAAAAATATATGAGTAGGCACATACATGCATACATACAAAATTTTATACATACATCTTTTTTTCTTGCACAATGTTTTCTTTAGACTTTGAGTATTACATTTACTCACTGAAACATCTCTGGAGCAGGGTTTAGAACGCACTCTAGGTTTCTTCCTCAACTACCTTAGTGGATAGGAGATACTTTGCCAGTCTGATAGTATCTAATTACAAAGCCAAGAGGTGCATATTTCAGTAGAACACTCTGAGATGTTGAAAGATGATATTCTGAGACAGAGAAGGGCATATTAGCCATTGATTTAGGTCAAAGAAACAATTCACTACAGGATGAATAATGTTAGTTGAATGTTATATTTGAATATAGTAAAAGCCTTTAAAAATCTCATATATAATAAAGGTTAGCACTGAAATTTAGCTTTTGCCAGAATATTACTGTAGTCCATTAATCCTAACAGAAAAAGATTCTGTTTTAGCTAGTTGCTCCTATAATGCAAAATACATTTTTTGTTTGTTTGTTTGCTTGTTTGTTTGCTAGTTTGTTTTTCATAAGTTATTGGAAACAAGTACATTAAAAGTGCAAATTTTCAGGTGACACCACTATTGAAATTAATTATTTATGAGCATGAATGTAAATAGATATTCTTTTCACACCAATGAGAGTAAAACATGCATTCAGATCTTCCATCCAGAGGGAGAATTAAAAAGGTTTATTATTTACTACATTTCTTTTCACTGTTTGTTTTATGTCATATTTTTAATATTATTATTTATACATTTAGTTGTATGATTCTTACTTTCTCATTATGTCAATTTGTGTTTTTCTTTGTTGTTTTTTTTTGTTACTGTGAGTATTCATTTTAATTCCTTCCTCCCTCCCTCCCTCCCTCCCTCCCTTCCTTCCTTCCTTCCTTCCTTCCTTCCTTCCTTCCTTCCTTCCTTCCTTCTTCCTCTTTCTGTCTCTCTCTTTCTCTCTCTTTCTTTCTTTCTTTCTCTCTCTCTCTCTTTCTCTTTCTTAATGAAAAAAGGGCAGCTGTTCCCAAGTCACTGAGAGTAGCATCTGTGCCAAGAAACCATGCAGGTCATGCTGTTGTTGCTTCCTGCTGGATGGTCCCAAGCAAACTACAAGCTGTTCATACTGATGCAATAAAACAGACAGTGCCTTTGAATGCTTCTGTGGAACTTGATAGCACTGTGCTGATAACCTGTGAGCTGTAAATGATGCAGAATACTGTTGATAATACATTTTTTTTTTTTTTCCTCTGAAGCCTTCAATCCCTTGGTAGTATTTCTACATGGATACCTTCTTTGGAACATGCTCTTTGGCCTGTGTGCTTGGAAATTTCTGAATGTGACACAAAAGTTGCCCCCTCTGACCAGAGGATTTTCACAGCCTTCAGGTTTCAGTGAGAATCTCACAGGTGTGAGAAAACAGTCAGTGTATGTATGTCACTCCAAACCTTTTGGTTTATGCATCTGTCCAACTCCCACAGCCTAAAGAAAGTTTTATTCTGGTCATTAACCAGAGAATTATATTCTGTTTAACTACAGCTAAAATTTTCTGTGCAAGTATGGGTCATATAGGATTATTTTAACTTGGATTTTTTACACTAAACTGTAAATATTCATGCCATTTATTTATTTATTTATTTATTTATTTATTTATTTATTTATTTATTCTTCAGTTCCAGCCTAGGAATGAAAAGCAGAGCGTTATAATATCATTCTGCTGTTTTACTTTCAAGAGCATATTCTATCAAATAAACATTACAGGTTGCAACTATTGAAATGGATAACAAAATACAAATGAACATAGATTATCATTAAGCAAGTAACTTGTAAATCTCTTTAATTTTCTTTGCCTCCCTTTTTACAGCATGGTTCAGGACAGGTGACAGGAATGATTTTCCCTGATATGATAAAGTCCTGCCTAGGAAAAGTTTTACATGTTTATAGCACAGAAAACAAGATGTTTATTAAAATTTTTCTAAATGATAATTTATTCAATGCCCTTGTATTTCTTTGCAGTGAAAACTAGGGTTTTCTTCATTGTTCCACAATGGGGAAAAATAAAGGGATAAGCATAAAAGTGACTCTGTGTACACACCTTCCACTTGATATCTTTCCAGATCACTTTACAACTTTCCATTTTTTCCGTGTCTTCAACTGCTTATTTGTATTCTGCAGGGACACTACAGCCCTGATGGTTTGCTAGATAATGACAGTCTGTAGCTATCCTGTCAGCCCTGCTGTCTGGGAACAAACAGCACTAGAGATTACCGCTATGGAGAAGCATGAATTTCCAACCCTTTGAATAGTTTTGCACTCCAAAATGTATTTTCACTCAAAAGAGTGAAAGCATATGAAAATACCTTTTGAAAGAATACTGTAATACCTCCTTTGGTTACTTCTGAAAAGGATGAACTTTGCATTCGTATGACCTATGCACCATTACTAAAATTTTTGGCCATCTATGTGGAGTACTTGTCTTTTAAACAGAGGAAAAGCTAATTCTCTCACTTGGAATATGTGAATAATATGTTGGAGAAGAGTCAATTCTGCAGGAGAGATATAACAGATTATAGCTAGAAAATAGGATAGTGAAAATTAGTTCTCTTTTTGTAAACTTCTTTCCTACAGGAAATTAATGCTGACTTATCACAACAAGCCTCTTTTATGAGATGGGAGATGGAAAACAGGTAAACTGCAGATAGCGTCATAGAATTATTAAGGTTGGAAAAGACCTCTAAGAACTGTCCACCTATTACCAAAATTGCCCACTAAAATGCATATGGTTGTAGTTATAATTCTAGTGATCTTTAAGTGATCTGGAAAATTCATATCCCTGCAATATTTACATTCCTCAAGTATCTTCATTGGCAAAAGGAAAGATGAAGTATAAAATTTACCTTAAGTAACTGTGGAAAAACGTCAAATCTGCATTGTAACTTACTATGCCCAATGGAATTGAACACTGAATATGCGTAAGAAGCACTTTCTTCAGCGTTGGTTGGATTTTATAATGTTTTGACTGGATACCTCACTAAAAATTAGGGATATATCTGTCACTTCTGCAATCATGATCTAGTTCAGCGTGGAGAGAGCTAAAATAGGTCAGTGTTGACTCAAGTTTGTTTTGAATTTTCTATCTCCTTCAAGCTCTTGTCCTTGCCTAAAGGAGACTGTTAATACCTGAACTAGCAGCTCGGATTTAGCATGGGCATTACCAGATTCAGTTTGTACAAACAGGACTCACATTTTCAACAGAATCAGACAGCTCTAAAAAAAGTGTTTCTGTTGGATCTTTGAAGAATTTGTGCTTTTGCAAATGAAATTAAACTAACTCAATGCATCTTTCGGATTGGGGAATGTTGGTGAATCTGTGCATGCCACAACAGCAAAAAGGCAATTACTTATTAACATTTGGAATCTCGTCAGGATCTAAAATATGTCTATTTCCTGACAATATTGACAACCTTATGTTGATAAACTGTTTAAATTTTTTGTGCTTAAATAATATTTTAATGATATTGCTCAATATTCGCATGCTATTACAGCAGTCAGGGAAATAGACTGTTTACATTTCATGAACTGCAATGGGAACTAATTTTATTTCTTTCCAGGTGTCTACAGTGCCAGAATTTGGCCGCATAGTAATTTATACCACCAGCCTTCGTGTGGTGAGAACCACTTTTGAAAGATGTGAACTGGTTAGAAAGATATTTCAAAACCACAGAGTTAAATTTGAAGAAAAAAATATTGCTCTGAACAGCGATTATGGAAAAGAACTTGATGAGAGATGCAGGAGGGTGTGTGAAGCCCCATCCCTCCCTGTTGTGTTTATTGATGGCCATTACCTTGGGGTAAGTAAAGCATGAATCAATGAAGTCTAGAAGAACAAATGTAAATTGTTATGTTATTAGTGAGATTGTTTGCAGTGTCAGAGTGATAGGAACTCTGGTATACACTGGTATGATTCGTGCAAAGACAGAACAGACAGCTGGGGAGAGGGAGGGAGGGAGGGAAGGAAGATGTAGTAATTTCATCTAAGCTATCCCGTGTTTCTTAAACAAATAAACAAACAAACAAACTTATTTTGTAATTGGAACCATGAAAATCTAGATAAATTGACTTTTTTTCTTCATGAGAAAGATGGCTGACCCAGGGAAATTAATACACATTGCAGGACTATTTCATTTAGTAATATATGCAATGAATATGACCTGTCTAGCAGCTTAGGGCTTAAGAGCTTAAGCATGCACTATGTGGTGTATCAAGAAACTATAATCAGCCAAACATTGTTTTAAATAAAGAATTGATTAATACCTAAAATCTAGCACTAAAAAGGGAAAAAACTGCCCAAATGCTGCTCTGTTGCAGGAGTAGAAAACTATAATTAAAATTTGTACTTTGGGGCAAGGAAACCACCATTTGGTTCAGGCCTGTTCTTTAGAAATGTTTTTCAGAAAAGAATCAGAGTTTTAAAGCAAAAAGAAAAACACACACATGAACAAAATAGCCTGGGAGCTTAGAAAAGGTATTAATCTTAAGTGGTAAAGAAGTAGCAATTCGCAGCAACAGTGAGTCTATGATTTGTGGAGGCAAACTGTATTTAAAAACAGCAGGGCTGGTTTGTTGGTATTATATTTAAGTAATGAAATAAAATGCAATCAACAAACAGCACATAATTGACGTTGAGGATGCAAAGAACAATCAGGCACCCTTCCTCCCTTTTCCTGAGAGACTGGGATTCTGCCAAACTGCTTTGCCTTTCCCTGAGCAGCTCACTTCACCAGACAGCTGCAGAACCTGCAGAATGGGCAACATGCAAGTGGACATCAGCAGATAGAGAATTTCAGTTCACAGCAGTAACTGCTTTTATCAAAGTCCTGAGGTAGACAGCTCTCTAGCTGACCAGGAACGGCACTGCTACTTTCAAGAGCAGCTTAAAATTCACCAGGATTTGGACTAAGCTTTGCTCACCTAACCGGCATGTTAAATATATAAATAAATTAATCCACATGAGCTATGACCAAGTTCAAGAATATCTTGCTCCAGTCTGGAGTATTTCCAGAAGAAATAATTTAAAATACTGAAATGTATTGAATAAATTATTTGCTCAACCTGATTACAGTCGTTATTGTATGATGGATAGTCCATTCATTCACTGTTTTTTTTTTTTTTTTTTTTTTTTTAAGAATAGCAAGGGAAATTTGTTTTTAATGGAGAAGCAACAGTGTAGCAAGTAATATAATTTTATTAAAACTAAACTTTATTAATTTTTTTTTTAAACTATTTTATGGGATATTTTACATAGGTGTAGAAATGAGGGATGAAGGAAAGGAAATGAGGGAACCAATTGTATAGAGGAGAGATGTATCTAGTTGTCAAATTACTTGATGGCACCACCAAGTAGAAAATGAAGAAAGAATTCCGGTTTAGAAAACATCTATTACTATGTGCAAACTCTATTCATATTGTTTAAGGAAAGATCTGTTGATCTAATAAAAAAGAGAAGAGGACAAAACCAAATCAATGAGGAAGAGAAATAATTTGCAGGCCAGTTTGCATGCTGCGATGGTTACCGTTATTTACCCATTCTTCCAGGATGTGGAAGCAGTCACTCCAGCTAGGCCAGGCTGGACATGGCTCTGAGCACTCTGATCTAGCACTAGCTGTCCTTATTTGTTCCAGGGGAGTTTGACTAAACGGTCTTTAAGGATCCTTTCCAAAAAAATTTTGATTCCATGATTCTGTCTGCTGCCTTGTAGGTGGGGTGGGTGTTTGCAGGGCAGCAGTGTGCTGTGCTTGTGTATCAGTAAAGTGTAATTGAGAGCTCACTACATAATTTGGTCCTGTTGGTGACAGTGGATATTTCTGTAATGCCTTTTTGTGATAATTATCTTCTGCAGGACAAATGTACACAGAAATCCAGAAGCCTGGTGTCTTTGCAAATTAATCATGTATTATTTTTTGATCCTCTCTCTCTTTAATTTTGAATATTTATTTCCTAGTAAATCCTTTCCTGAAGGAGATTGTATGTAGTAATACAAAAGAGGATCTATATTGAACCAGGCACCTTTCAGTGAGTAATAAGGATAAAAAACCATCCTCATTAAAGTATGAACAGTTTTGAAAGGCGACAAGATTATTTTTAATGAGATAAATGTAACAAAAACACTAGAACAAAGCTTATGTGCATGTGACAAAGAACATGGTACTTGAGTCGCTCAGAAAGCCTGATGGGGTTGTGGAGTAATGCAAGCTGTGTGGATAAATCATCACAGGGCTGTGGAATTTATCATGCTTGCACAGGGGGAATGAAACAAACCAGCTTTTTCGGTAGAAGCAAAAAAAAAACCATATTTAGTCCCTAGCAAGGGAAGTCCTGTTTGCTGCAGTACTGCAGGTTTATTAATATCTCTTTTTTTTCAAGATTGAATCATTGTATATGTTGATACATGCTCTCTAAAGATCAGTGTTTCAGCAAAATGCAGGTTTTTTCTTTCTGCAGCACTCTCTTTACTGTCTGATCCAATTCCCCCACGCCCTTCACCAGAGGTTGTCTCCATCTGTAATGGAATTATGCCATCTGCTGGGGTATCAAAGCAGAGTGAAAAATGATTTCCAGAAAGCAGAAAGCAACATGGGGAAAAAAAAGAAAAAAAAAACACTGGAACATTCATTTACTCTTTCACAAAGGCACCCAGGATTGCTAAACATTTATGTTACATAAAGCCCCCCCCCTACTTGGAAAGGGATGAAAACAAAGACAAATAGATCAGTCCTAATACACATATTTGCTCACTGCTTTATATTTTTAAAACATAATTAATTCATTTATTTTTCACTTTAAATATGTGACTAAATGCCAATACTCAGCTGTCATTTGAAAATACTCTAAATATTTTCAAATCTGTACATTTATGATAATTATTGTTGCAAAGAAACAACTTCCTACTTAGTTTCCTCAGCTGAAATCAATCTACTACGGTGCGAGATTTTCAGTAAAAATATTTTCACTAATTATTTACTATTTCCTATGACTGATGAAGCCATTTTTGTAATTGTTCTTAGAAAATACCTGTGTAAAGTAAAATTTGTTATTCAAATAATAACACTTTCCTTTTTGCTTCTTTCCAGTGCCTCAGTGATTAGTAGCTCTCAACTGCATTCATGTTTTACTATAGTAATCATATTTCTGAGCTTTTCCTTGGAGGGGTAGATGTGAACAACTCTGTGGCAGTAAAGCTATGTATGATATGATTGTTGCATTCACTCACATGCTTCCCCTGCTTTGAAATTTCAGGAAGTGTGGGATTTAATTGCATGTCCTCTTAATAAGAAATCTGTTAGCTCTTTGCATTTCAAGTATAACATTTCTGGTGCTTATATCACGCTGCAGTTGCACTTTTTTCAGTTTATTGGCAAATTTCCAGGTGTTTAATCTCATTCCATACATGTTCACAAGAGATACTTGGGTTCAGCTGTTCTCTACAAACCACAAAGCGGCCGAGATTGGCTTCATGCCACCCTCATTTACTATTTCTGTGCTGTGCTAATTTTTCTCTGTATGTAAGGAATGATGCAGAAGAGAGGCTACTTCCCCATGTCAGCAGGCATTCAGTTCAGCCAAACCCATACATGGATAAAGATGCATCCCATGATGAGGAATTACATCAGAATTACATCATGGCAATGGTAATGGGTTACATTCATGATGGATGAGCATCAGGCTAGTTTAACGATAACACAGAGCTGGAGTAGTAGGTAATTTACTGGACTTGTCCTAGTTCTGCAATTAGTGGGACCATACCTGAAATATGATACTAATTACTGGATAATCAAAGGAAAACAGAGAAAATAGTTTGAAGAATAAAAACAGCACAGAAAACCCTTGAACGATTTAGCAAAGTCTGCACATAGCATTTATCTATCAAAAGGAAAGCAATCACCTCACTGCAGCCCCTGGGCTGGACCATGCAGACCGCTATTTAAACTAGCAGATGGGGCATTAGCAGGCTGGAGTTTGGAATATCTCCCTGGTTCACAAAACTGAAAGCTCTCCTCTCCTGGCTAAATGTTGTGGCCCTTCTAAGTTGTGTTCTTGATGTCCTTCTTTAGACGGACAGACTCTTAACTGTGTCACATCCCTCTGTGGTCACTTGCAGACTGACTACAATCTGAGAAAAAGAGGCATCACTCTGTGATCAGAAAGCAGCTATTGGACTTATTTAACAGCTGCTTTAATTACTCCATTAATTACAGACACTGCACATTAGACTTCACAGATTCAAAGGGTAGATTAACCTCTGCAAAGTATCTTTTATTCAAATTTCACTTGAGGCAGACGTTAATCAAAAGGACATACTTAAGCACTTGAAAATGCTGATAGCCATTTGGATGTATGGTTTTTAATTTTAAAGACATAGTAATGAGACTTTCCACTTTGGGAATAACACAGCTGGCTGACTGAATGTCATTTGAAATATAAATCCTTTGAAATATCAATCTATTATAAGAAACCTGTCAGACTTTTAATTACAGGCTTCCCAAAGCCAGTCAGTTCACTGTATAGTACCACTGAATCACTGAGGAGAAGTCACAAGAATGGTTTCACAAGAAATGATCTCCGCCTACATGAGGGCAAATCAGGGCTTGGCCTGCTTAGAGAATTTGAAGTGCTGTAATTATATCTGTAAAGCTGCAAATCCTTAATGTTTCTTCCTTGCACAGACAGTGTAAACTGTCCCAAGCCAGTACAGCATGTTTGAGCCTGAGCTAATGCTCTGTGGGCCTTCTTGGCAAACCTTGGTTTTGCTGTGCCAGTCGCTCCTGCTGGCCACTCTGTGTTAAAACAGAGAAAGATTAGGGGACAAGTGTGAACGAAGCTGCTAAAAGCTTCTTTGCTGGGGACACAGAGGGCTGCGAAGCACATGTTGAAGCTGGTACGCTCTGTGTGCACCATATGTAACAGATTGCAGCACAAGAAATGATAGCTGGTCTGTCTCCTGCCATATTCCACATAATTAACAACAATTAATTACCATACAGGTAGTTTTTTCTTAAATTCTTTTGGAAGTGGAACACTGAAAGAGTAGCATTTACTGCAGAAGTGGCACTAACACCACTAAAATATTAATATCTTCTTAAAGGAAATGCAGTCCTATGATTACAAACATCTCTACATAAGACATAACAAACAAGGTAAATGTGTCTGCAGTGGACCTGTTTAGTGTATCACCCTACACAGAGTCAGAAGTGCATTTCTTTGTGCAAAGCCACAGCAAAAAGTCTTTCAACAAACTCACTAGACTGTCATGCAAATTTTCTTTCAAAGTTTTTACGCCCCTTGGTTGACTTTTGGGCTACACTCTGAATTGGTTCTGTGTACAGTACAAAACCACAAGCAGAACTGCTGGCCCCTTTCCTGCCTGCTCTGTACCTTGGGAGATGTGACTGTGGTTGACTCAAAGCTAGTCTGATCTGTCAGCCTGCAGCCTGTTCCAGAATCCCCTTGCATCTCTCTGCTCACAGATTCACCAAAGGTGAATTATAGCAGTCTGAGCATTCAGGGACAAGGAAAGTGAAGAAATGCAATGGCATGAAGCCATCACTTACGGCCAATTGTCCTCAGCTGTGAATAAGCACAAGACATTGGAGAGATGGAAACCTACGCCTTGCCTCATCTATGCTCTGCTACTAGCTGGTTTCATTACTGTGCCATTCCTTCTGTCCAGGACTAGATCTCCTCACCTTTTCTCACTCTTTTCTGAATCACTCATTGAAAGCATCTGAAAGCACTGGTAGTAGTCAGAATTCAGTATATTTAGTTGTAACTGATGTGTAAACAGTCAAATTCAGCCCTCTAGTTACAGATGGGAAAGAAATTAAATTAATCAAAGAAAAAAAGGAAAAAAAAGCTTTACATCATCTTTAACACCTTTTTTTTTTTTTCTCTAAAAAATTATTATAATTTACTTTCAGAAGGAAAAAAGAACTAACTCAACACTGCCTTTGTTCAGCTCGCAGAGCCCTCAGAGGCCCAGTGTATTCAGACTGAATTATTATTATTCATTGTTGTGTCTGACTTTAATGTCACTACAGTATTTTCATTACACTTTTCCTCTGTTATATATTCAACATATTATGTCTTAATTCAATACTCAGCTGCTAGAATACTTGAAATAAAATTTTCTCCTCTCATTTAGTGCATTCTCTGATGTGTTGTATATTTGAGTAACTGTAATTTTTGATATAGTAACTAGACATATTTTTTATTCTGTCAAGAGGCATACTCTGTAAAGTAAAGTGAACACAACCAGAATTTCCAAGCTATGTCACTTTTTATGAAGGGGAAATGCAGTACAACACTTGGTAACTAACCTCAGACAGTTCTACAATAGCTGCCATTAGACTGTTCCCTCCTTCTATCTTTCCTAGTTACAAAATACTTAATGTGAGTCAAATTTGTACTCAACTTGCTTAAATTTTCAAGACCAAATACTCTAATAATCTCAGGCTTTTCATGCTGACCTTTTTCTTCTTCTTACTAATAGGGTGCTGAGAAAATTATGCTAATGAATGAATCTGGGGAACTGCAGGATCTCTTAACCAAAATTGAGGTAATTGTATTTCTGCAATTAATCATAGGGAACATGCACTGAATATTTACAATTGAAAATGTTTTTCTCAACTGATTACTTTTCTTCTGTTACAAACTGATGATTCCAAATTGAAATTGATTAGCTAACCAGAAACTCTTAAACAAATGTGTACGTGCAATTAATACATGCAGAATTATTGTTTCTGAGAGGATAGCTGGTACCTCTCCCCAACATTTTTCGTTAGTTTGGAATAATTGTCCCCGTATACTGTCTATGGGGAGGCCCTATGACATTAGTACCAAACCCAGTGTAGGTCCTAATATTTGCGCAGTAAGTACAATTAAAAGACAAAAAATGCCAGACTACAGCAGACTACGATAACTGCTTACTGAATACAACAACTACTTTGAATACGTAGTTACCTGCTGGGTTTTATCATAAAAAAAAGGTTTTGCTACAGTTACAAGGGACAGTCATGTTTCTTCATTACTGAAGATACAGAGAGTGGTTATTGAAACAATCTATTCCAGAGAGAAATAGTGATTTTTGAGCCACTAAGATAAAATGTTTCTTTCTTAGCTCTCATATTTTGCTTTCTGTGTGGAAAGGTTGTTACCTACAAACATAACAAGTAATAATGAATTTAATTATTTAAATACTAATATTGTATTAAAATTTTAAGATTAATTGCAATGATGAAGGACAAGGGCACACCTGAGATAAATTGATAGATTCACACTAAATTTTTCTAAGCATTGCCTCTAGAGTAAAACAAGTCATTTGTCCAGTAAAGAAGAATGGAGAAAAAAACAAACAAACTAACCAAAAAACCCCTTCTAATACTCTCATGCTACTGCATTTCTAGTTAGTTTGTCCCCCATAAAAAATTTCCATATAACTTCGATTTTTGCTTGACAGATGTATACATTGCATAATCTATTAGTCTTCCTATGACTTCTCCTTACCTATAACAATAATCTAACAGACCAATAAGACATATGGCAAGAAATAATGATGTAAATATTTTGCATATCTAGTAAGACCAAAATACGCTGCTTCAGATAAATTTGCACAATAGCTGCTGTGTATGAGCCAAAGCACAATTGTATCAATAGTATCATCAGGTGAAGTAAATAGGAACATACTTCTACGTTGCAGTATGGGTTTGGAGCAGAATCATACACCACCAGTAAGCAATCACTTAATAAATTAGCAATATTTTCTGCAAGTATAACTTAAACATGCCTTCAAAATCCCTGTGTTCTCCATTAGTTCTGCCAAATAAATAAATCAATAAAATGAGAAAAAACATTGTTTTACTCATGAATTAGGACACCTGGGCAAACCTAAGACTTGTGTGCAGCAATTTTCTCCAGATATAACATGAATAATGATGATCTTTCCCTTTTCCACATAAAGCTTTAGTGTTCTAAACCCATAAAGATGAACACACCACTTATTTCCTAAAGCACTGCTTGTCAGAAGCTATGAATTGCTTTTTATTTGGTCTGATCAGCTCTAACTTTAATAGGAGCATATTCAGCATAAACATGCAGATGATGAAAGTCATAATATCTTAACGTACATTGATATAAAACCAATCAATTGGTATCTAGTAGAATTGATGACTACAAGAGAGCAACGTACAGATTATTTCATTTTGCTAGCTATTTCAGCAACTGTGAACATGAGTTACAGAGGTATAATGTGACTGACAGATCTGCAGTGAGCCTCTCTCGCTACTGCATGCATGTCTCTACAAAGAAAAAGGCAGACATACTGTTCTTCCGTGGTGGCATAACTTAGGATGGGGAGGTGAAAGTTTCTCAAGACAGGAACAAAAATTTGTTTCTGAGAAGCTGTCCCAGAGGCCTCTTTGTCCAAGAGCTTATGATGGTTGACAAAGTAACGTTTTGATCTTTCTCACTTTCTTCTTTGAGCAGAGAGTCCAGCATCCTCATGAGTGCCTCTCATGTGGGGGCTTCGGTTTCCTTCCCTGCTCAGTGTGCCATGGGAGCAAGATGTCTGTGTTTCGAAACTGCTTTACGGACTCATTCAAAGCCCTCAAGTGCACAGCTTGCAATGAGAATGGGCTACAGCGCTGCAGAAGCTGTGCAGGTTAAAAAGGGCATCTCCACATGTGCAACTCAATTTTATTGTACTGCAGCAGTTTGTAATATGATTTTTTTAAATTAATCTGTTTATCTAATTCAGTCAATAAAAATCAATTTATAGTATGCTTCTGCTGGTTTGGTCATTGGAACTCTTTCAACCTGTGCCTGACTATATCATGAACTCTGAGGTGTTTGTTTCTACATTGATAGATAGATTTGTTGTCTACCAAACTTACTGTGCTTACATTTGAGTATGAGGTATTCCCTTCTTCTGTGGGTAATCAGCAACACCAAACAAGTGAGAAGATAACATAGCATTATATATCACATGGAAATTTCTGATATTCAACTTAGTAACAGTTATGGATCAAGGTCTGGTCTAGTGCAACTGTTTTAGAGCATTTGCTCTTTCCAGCAGGGTCTGTGGTCAGACAACTCTATCACTGCATACAACTTCATCTCATTTTTGGAGGGTTTCTCGAACAGGAACACAAGAGAATTAGGAACAAATTAAGAACAAAGCAGAACAAAACAATTTTCTCCACTTTTCATAGAGTCATAGAATCACTAAGGTTGGAAAAGGCCTCCAAGATTATCCAGTCCTCATATGACAAATATTTCCCACTAAAAAACATCCCTCCGTACAACATCTAAACATTTCTTGAACACTTCCAGGGATAGTGACTATACCACCTCCCCAAGCAGCCTGTTGCAGCACCAGATCAGGGAAGTTTTTCCTAATGTTCAACCTCCCCTAGTACAACTTGAGGACATATTCTCTTGTCCTTTACTAGTTACATGTGAGAAAAGGCTGATCACCATCTCGCCACAACCTCTCTTCAGGCAGTTGAAGAGAGCAATAAGGTCTAACCTGAACCTCCTCTTCAAGGTAATATCCTCTAGTAGCCAGAAAAGGGCTATATTCTGATGTGGAGAAAAATGAAATCTGATTTTATTTCTCAAAACACTCAAGGATATATGACCACACTAGAGAGTATTCTCTCTAGTGATAAAACAGAGTCTCACAATATTCATTTGTGCATTAATTTTCCCTGTTTTCTGACACCTGGGAATAGTGCACCATAGGAAAGAGATGTTATACTTCAAAAAAATCAGCCAGACCTGTGGGTTGATAAGTTTATTCTAAACCTTTTGCATCAATAGAGCTGCACTGGCAACCAGTGCTTTCTACTGCCTCAGGAGTCTAGTCAGCAGACAGGGCATAAAATCAGTGCCTCAGTCTGTAAAGTCAAAGGTCTCAGTAAAAGTTTTTTTTTTAATGTGTGTGTTAAATATAAGCACAAAAACAATAAACAGTCATCATAAATACTCATGTATTTGAGGTACTGTAATCATAGCTTTTAGCATTACATGCAAACTGATGTTAATTGCAGATTGATATTTGATAAGTTTTATCTGTTGTCATAATGATAGAAAAAAATATATATGGATATCATCAAGTAATAGAAATGTACTTTTAAACAAATGTAGGATGTACCTATTGTCATTCTATCCATCAGTTAAAATCTTGAGAATATGGATACAACAGAAAGTTCAGGCTATAATCGTTCTTGCTTAATGTTTTGACACCTTTGCTATTGAGGGAGTCCTCTTGTAATATCTTCTGGCACTGCATACATTGCAGCCAGACAAGTGATGTACTATTTCCTTTCTCCATGTCCCATGTTCTTTTACCAGTCTGGGACATAGTGAGCCTAAATTTGCCAGTCCCACATTCTCTTCTAAAAGTTCACATTCTGTGTCAAATAAAAGTTAAAAACAGAATTCTTTCCTGTTTTTATAGCCAATCTTCCAGCAAATATTTCATAAGCCGTACAGTTTGAAGAACTCTTTAATGTTCTACTGCATTTATTTTCCAGACCTTTATCTGATCTATGATAGTAATAAGTATGCCCTATTTCAGTCTATGCTTCTTGCAGATCATAGGATGTTCAGTAATCCCAAATATGTGATACTGCATTTTACAATTGCCTTCAGTGAACTCAGTATAGCTACTTTTATATTATTTATAGACTTGGAATATAGCCATAAGTCCTGTTGCCCTGTCTAGGAGCTTTTCTACTACCTGCCTTTGCTGTACTATTTCTTATGGTCTAGAATACTTTGCTATACCATAACTTGTTTTTCATGTTTGATCCTGGATTCATACAGTTCATCTTTTCTCCTTCAGAGAGCTTGTCCATCCTATTTAGTAGAGATAGTCTTTCCTACTAAATTTTCAGCTGCTGTCAGGCTTTGTATTAATTTAGCGTGCACTTGCAGATCAATAGCCTATTGATAAAGTGATTAATTTTTTCTCCCCTTAACTTCATAGTGAGCTTTCTTTTCAAGAGTTTTAGTAAACTCTTTCAAAATGACCTTTTCCCCCCCAAACATGGAATTTCACATAGATAATATTTGTAATAAAGGAATTCTTATTAGTGGATCTTAAAGTATTTCATAAACCTTGAAGGTCATCACAGCAGTTCTGAATGGTGAGTCAGATTTAGCATCCCCATTTTAACATCCCAACTTGCCTCAGCAGCAATGAAGCAGATAAAATTGATCTGAATTTCCACAGAAAAGCAATCTTTGCTGATGTCTGGGTTCACGTAGATAATTCTGGGCAGAAATTGGAATTTACTAAAAGCTTTACGCCCCCTAAAATATGCTCTGAAGAACATTCTTCCTTCTTCCTTTTTTTTTTTTCTTTCTTTTTTCTTTTTTTCTTTTTTAAAGAAAATAAAATTTTATTTTCCAAAAGCTTCATATTGGAAAAACTATGACTTTTTGACTTTCCTTATTTTCTTCTTCATTTAATACTGCTAAGATGCCTGGAAACAATTAAATTGATAAGAATACTCATAGCATGGTTGATTTAGGTTCTAAAGTCTGTCTGTGTGCAAAAATCATGTATGTTAAAAAGTGAATTGAAAATTCAAGCTTTATGTTCCACTTAAGTTCCGCTTAACACTGAGCAGCAGATAAATTCAGCGCTCATTAGAAACGTGTTTGCGGTAGCTTGATAGATGAAAGTTTGGTCACATTTTCTTGTGTTTAGAGGTACTTGATTCTTATTATCACTTCGAACGTTTTCAGTACTCATGACATTGAGTTGAGTTTTTTTTTGTAATACATAATAGTGCATAAGTATCATATCACATCTGCCGAAGCAAGGATTCATGCTTCATACTGAGAGGTCACCACAAGTTTTTGGAAAAATTTGTCAGTTCTGAACCTTATTTTGCTCGGTGATGATTTTTCTCCTGCAATAGAAATGGGCCACAAATATTTTATCTTATCATTTTGCAAAGATATTGGAATTGTAAGGCACTGTTTTCTATTGACAGAATATTGGAAAATGTCTTATCCACAAAAGACAACTACTACCATAATTGCAAGAAATAGAGCCAATGACGACACAAAAACAATCTCAGTACTTCATCTAATTGAAGTAAAAACAACACCCTTCCTGGAAGAAGTAGTTATTTTGCTATTAAATGAATCTACAAAATTGAGATTATTAGGTAAAAATAATTTAACTTCTTACTCTTACATACTTTTCTTCTTATATGTGTAATCTGTTCAGAATGCAGTTGAAAGGAGATAATGAAAAGCTGAGGTAATATTTACCAGAAGTGACATAACTTAACGGCTGAAAGAAAACCACAGAGCTAAACACAAAGCTACAGTCCCATTTTCCTTCCTTTGTTTCTGAAGAAAATAATACAAACACTTGTCCCATTGTCCTCATGAATTTGCTTTGCTAGTCCCATGGTGCCATGCGGCATTTGTCTTTTTCAGTTACAGAATTCTCTGAGGTGGACCTGAAGCTGCATTCAGTCTTTCCACAACACAGGATTTTCACTGACCTTTGCTGGACAAGACCAGTTAAAATTTGTCATTAACAGCTTCAGTCCCACATGAGGCACAGTGAAAGAATGCAGCAATTCAGCAAAGGCTCTGGGTGTCCCCTTATGCCACATTCCTGAACTAGCAGGATGGCATGCTATGGTAGCATATTGGATTCAGTAGCACCTACTGCTATTACTGCCGGCATCCCTCCATGCACAGGCCAAAATTGTCATTACAACTACGAAAACACACAGATCTTAGGTAATGCTACTGTTATTCACAATGTAAACTCATCTACTAGTTATATCAGTAATTTTCTTCTTTTCCTAACAAAGAATCTTAGGTTGTTCACAGAGATCTGACTTTTCCCTTATCAAAAGTAAATAAAAAGAAATGACTACCTATGCAGTTCAAGCCAAAATTGTGCAGATTCATTACTCAGTGAAAAAGAAATTTCATCACATGTAGAGATCATGTTTAATTTGTTTTTTGCTGGACATTTTCACATTCCTGCAGGCAAATACTCATCTTGCAACACTGAACTTTCCCTTTGAAGTACACAACTTGAATTAAATTGAAGCTCTTCACTTCTTAGCCAGACCCTTTTCTGTATACTAAATTCATCTCAAACGTCTACTGTGCCAGTAACCCAGCTAAGACAACTAAATAAGAAAAAAGAATGTGTCCCACGTAGCAATTACATTATATAATAGTTATATCCCAAATATTTAGAATAGCAAAAAAATGTATTTTAATACATCACAGTATTAGAATCACTGCCTCCTAGTGAAATTAAGGAACAGATTTTTTCTATCCTTTAGAATCGAATTTTCTTTTTTTTTCAAAGCAGGAAACTTTTAATAAATAAAAGTTTCTCTCGGTGAAAATCAAGTGATCGTATTAAATGTACGTTGAAACTAATACCAACCCTAAAAATTGTATTTAAGTTGCGTTGTATTTAATTTCACTAAGAAATTCAGATCAAGGATGACAATGTTGTCTCACATTTCTTTTAAAAAAGAATGTGTTGCCTTTAACTCTAGCATTATGAAGGTCCTCTCTAAAAGATTATAATTTTTTTTTCCTGTCTTGTAATGTTGTAAACATCCATATATAAAGAAATCAGTAGTTACAGTAAAAACTTCCTTCTTAATACAACATAATCTAGACATCAGTTTTCTGGGAGAGAGTGAAAGAGCTAAACAAAGTAGCAGCCCTAATCCATTAGTGAGACTGAGAGACCCGTAGGAGAAAAACAGTGATTGTGGCCTTTCAGGGAGCTTGTATAGCAAGTTTAGGGTTATCATCACTATGCCTTAAGTTGCTAACACTGCTGCTTATTACTGAATGAGATTCTCTACAGCAATTAACTCATTAATGCATTTTTAGGATATAGTTTTTTTTTGTAGCACAGATCACTTATAAGGAAAAAATAAAAGGTTTGCCACTTTAATAGCTGTAGATAAGACAGAGGACCAGATAGAAATATTACCAAGATGTATTCAAAGTTACCTGAACTGGAGATAGTCATTTGAGGCTCTATTTTTAATTCATTGGAAAAGGTCATGAAATCCTGAAAAATATTGCTGAAAAATGGCAAGCTGCCCATAGTAATCATGCAAAGGGTACATGTCTTCCTGATTGAATGCAACAGAAAATGTGGCACAGCAAAATGGATATTGAAGGACTTTTAGAGCTGCCCCAAAGGAACCAATAAAAGAAGAGGGACAGAAGCGTTCTTTCGTTTAAGGAGAGTAGAAATACCTTTGAGAAACAAAAAACAGCCAAGAGCTGCCAAGCGTCACTTAACGATACATCTATATAAATGATGTAAATAATACAGAGATTGTTGTAAATGAGAAGTATAGTGAGCAGGTCTAAACAGGTGGAGAAACCATTCTTGCTTTGAAAGTTATGTTTTCCTGTGGATTTTATGTTCCTGCTGAAAATTAGTTGCTGTTTTTAGTGAACATCTCTTACTCCAAGGAGAATTCTCTCTCTAGTTTAAGCTGCTCTGAGCTCATGTCTTAAGTGCATATCACATATCATAAGAGATCAATCGGATGAGTTGACTGAATTTTAATGATTTGGTGGAGGAAATCCTTGTTGTGAGAATTCCTGCTGACCTAAGGCCATAACTCAGATTCCCAAACTGCACAAATATTTATTAACATCATTTGGTCCTAAATCCATATATCTTTATTGGATGAAAATATTTCCTGCCTAGATCCTTCACATCCAATATCACATGCAGCCATAACATTTACACTGACAACAGGCTCTGGCCTATTATGTTACCCAATATATCAATCTGAAATTTGACACAAGGGACCTATGCAGTCTCTGTAATACGATACACACTGGAACTCCCATGTCAGCAACTCATGATCTCTACAGAAAGCAAATAAAATAATGGTTGTCAAAAAAAAAAAAAAAAAAAAAAGCTGATACCAGTATCTCGGCAACTTTGACACATATTATATTGCTGGATGTGAACAAAGGCAATTTAGAATATACTGGAAATTTGGGTAGTTTTCAAGCCTCAGAAATAACTTGGTACACCAATCAGGCAACAATTTTTGTAGCAAAGTCTACTTCTTCCCCCGTAGATACGAGGAATAACATAAATGGGTGGAATAAGTAGGGGCATGCAAAATGTAGTAGGTAATTTCATCAATGACTTCCTATAATCTTGGACCAAATGAAGAAAGCAATCTCTATTTATTTTATTTATTCTTTTATTTAGTAGGTGATACTGGCTTTGGAATTCAGATAACCTTTCTAGAAAACAATTTGCATCTCAGAGGAAAAAGCAAAAAACCTTTGAATTTGTACCAAAGTTGTTATGAACTTTGAATCTTCTCAGGTTAGCCCAGGATCATCCAAAATGGTGTTCTTTCATAGCACTCACAATCTAACTGAAAAGGAGGATTCCCCCTTCCCTCTTTTATAAGAAGAATTAGAGGTTTGTTCAGAAGAAAAAGACGACAGCGTAGGTATTCCACCACAAATTCCATAAAGTCAGATTTCATTGTGGAATTTGGAATAGATTATGTAAGCTGAAAGGCTTGCAGAAAGAAAAAACTACCTAAGAAACTCTAAACCTCGTAGCTAAGGTTGCTATTTCCTTCTCAGTTCTTTAGCCTTGCTTGACAAATCCAAGATAAATCTACTGAGTGCCTTTAGGGCCTCCTGAAATCCCAAAAGGGGTCAGAAACTCAAAGAAGAGGTACTAAGTGAGGGAGTAAGATAGCTGAAGTGTTTTCCTACTGCTGCTCTGAATTATGATTAAAATGGGAAAGAACTTGCCTTTGACAGAATGGAAATGAATGTCTCCTTTGTATCTGCACTACTCCTTGTAAGTACTGAATGCTTAGTTATTTCTGATCAGGAAAGCACACAGTAATGTGGTAGGGGGAATTACAGCCAAAAGCTGCTGTGTATTGTTTGTGTTTTGAACTGTCACATCACAGTGACAGCTATTTCTGGAAGTGTGATATATGGTATTTGTATTACCGCCAATGAGCTGCAGGGATTAGGAGAAATTTCACCAAAGAGAAAAATATACTAGGAAACAGTGATAGCACAGTGTTGACAAAAACAACAGAACCAGTATCTGGAGCACAGCAAATAAAAGCGTTCTTACTTTCACTGTAAATGAGAACCCAGCAGAGTAGGTAGAAATCCACATGGGATATGCAATATATTATCAGTGAAATTCTGTCCTGAAAGCATTTTATGGTCAGCAGTTTTACAGGATATCAGGAGTAATTCAAAATGGCTAGGAAGCTCCTTAATGACTGTATTGTTTGCAGGTTGGGCAAAATTTGTAGTCACACTGAGACCAGTGATACAGTGGACACGTCACTATATAGCGTTGTAATAGTTTATTGCCATATTATTGCCTTTCCTGACAAAAGAAACAAAAAAGCCCAGAAGCTGCCTAAACTTGCAGATTGGTTGGAAATATTTTCAGCAATTGTTTCTATCACAGGCAATGCAGCTCTGCAGGCAGACTCAGCCTGCAGCTGTCTTTTATCTCAGTAGCAAAAGAGCCACTGGGATGACCTTGCTTCTTGAGGACTCAACACTAATGCCCTCTAACATAAAAAGCAATGCAGGAGGGATAGAGCTTTTACTCTATAGGCAGAATTCCCTGTTTCCTTTTCCTGTTGCTCAGGAAGCTTGTGTCACTTTGATCGCAAATGAATCATTAAGAACAAAGCATAGAGAGAAATAATTTCTATATGAAGAAGAAACAGAATTGTTGCAGCTCTTGAAGCCTTCAGAACAGGGTGAGGTTAAAAGGGAAGGGCACAGCAGCCAGCTCTGGAAGAGCACACTGACATTGTCACAAGAATTTCCTGTTGCCCATTGAAAAGGGCTGTTACTTTCACCTTGCACCGAAATGATCCAAACCATGTTCCTGGTTTGGACAAGTAGATGTCTGGTGAACACCAGCATAAGCGGAAGTCCTTCACTCACAATGAGAGGCTATCTGAGCAATGCCACTCATGAAACCCAGGCTGAGATTAAAGGGACAAGCAGCAAGTGAACACAAAAGGGAGCTACTTACGTTGCTCTAGTATCTCTAGAACAGGACATGAAAGAATTTTCTTCAAATAAATAATCTTCAGCAAGTTAGTCTTTTCCAGCCCACAGCAGCTACCACAGAGATTGTTACTGTGGTGTGTCCTCTTCTCATTCATGCAAGTACTACAGCTTTTGAGTTGCAAAATACATTTTTAAAATTCCCATGATAACTTGAATGATATAAACAGGTTTGGAAAAGTAAGAGCAGAAACATACTATTGTCTACAACAGCAACTATAGGCAGGTAAAATATTATGAGATGAAACTGCACCTCAGAATATCTTAAACAGGTTGCAGACATTAATTATATGCACACATATGCAGAAATACTTAGTACATACTATTGCTATGGTGTATATATGTGTATATGTATATAAACAATGATGTTCAGACCATGAACAAGCACTTGGGCTTGCTTACAGTCTTCCCTTTCATTCTTTGATATGTATCATTGGCTATTCGTCATGCTTGTATTTAGAGTGTACATTTCTTACGTTTACTTGGAATCATCCCTTATGCTTTCTGCAAAAATATAATAAAAATATTTACAAATATTATTTTTATATAAGTGTGTCACTTTTCACTGAGGTCTTCCAGAACCTACCGACTGATCGTGATTTATAAGATGGATTGTTTTATCTCCAGACTAGGTCTGGAAGAGAAACAAACTAGAACATTGTCTTGATATTACCTGCATTCTGGGAAGAGGTGGTGGATTATAATGACAATATAACCTTTATATATATTGATATAAACATATATCAATATACATATCATTATATATAACATATATAATGATAATGATGCTCATGCAGGAAGTTTTTAAGACTGAACTGTCGCTATGCAGAAGATAATTCTAGTCATAAAGAGAAAGCAAGGAAATATATTGAGCACAGATGATGTTACGAACTGCAGATGAAAAGGTAAAATACAATATGCCTGTAGAGAAGCAAAATATACTTTTTAATAATTTATACTTTTCTCCTACAGCAACAAATCTACTACTAATCTTTTCACTTGGCAGCGATGATAAATTGATATCAGATAAATAACTTTATAACAATTACTCAGCTGAGGGCACGTAGAGATATATGGTTGGGTTATATAGAAAAATAAAACCTGTATCAGTCCTGAATTTCAAAACCATGTTTTTCATGTTCCTTTTCTTTCCATCTTTTATTTTGTTATCAAGCACTGACCATGCACAGTCTTCACACGTGAAATAAAAAACATAAGGCAAACTGTGCTCCTGTAATTCCCACTGAAACATCACTATGTAAAGAAAAACTACCAGATATAAGACCCGCTGATCTTTATAGATGACTTGGAGGACACTTTGCTTCTAATAGCTTCATCCCTTGCCCTTCACTTATATTTCTGTCAACATCCTCATCAATGTATGTCTATGGTTTCCATGAAAACTACCAGACTATAAGCCTTTCTCTTCAATGAAATTTTAATTGCTTGATGCACAGGAAGAGAAAGACAATAGAATCAGGATTCTGTATTATTTTGTCCTCTATTCTGAATAATTAAGTCTGCTAGGAGAGAAAATGAAATAGAACTTGTACAAATGATTTCACTTTTTTTTTTTTTTTAATGAAGACAGCAAGCCAAAGGGCAAAGGGCAAGTGAATTTAACCAGAAGAAATCTTTGAAGCTGTCTCAGAGAGGCACCTCAAGCAAAACATATTGCTTGGTCTGGGGTCAAACAGCTCACCTGGCCTTTGCTATCATGGGTAGGAGCATTCAGATACTAGCAACTGCTTTAGAAAATAAAGCTTTGAAGTTTTCTTGGCACTGGGAAAGTACTTAAAGCCTCACATTTACTGGGGCACCCTGACATCAATATGACAGCCACAATTGCTACAGAATAATAGCTAGGTATTTTTATCTGTTTACATTAGGTTGCCTGGATCATGGGGTAAAACACAAAGGTAGAAAGAGGGTGCTTTGAGAAAGGCCTTGGCCTCACCATAAAGATAATGGCAATTTAGTGAAGGAAGACCACCAGAGCGAGACTGATGCTGCTGTGACCAAGCTGGGCAGTGGAGGCAGAAATGAACACTTTCTTTCCCCATACTGAAAGCTCAGCTTGCATTGACTGAGTCAGTGTGTGGTCACATTGAGATCAGCTGGCTATAAGGAAATTTAATTGGCTTAAACAAAACTTGGGAAAAGACAGATGTTGCAGTGCTGGCTGCATTCCCACAACATGATTGTCACCATGTAATTTCCTGCTGGTGTTTTTCACATCTTTGAAAGCCCAGTTAACAAACTCAGCTTTGCTTGCAGCAAGCAGAACCAGGAATGCATTGGCTTTCCCTTCAGCTATTGCTTCCTTTTATTTTTCTCTGTACCCATAAAACTGAAGTTTTACTTTTTCTCCCCAGTTAACAGAACTGGAACACAGCACTTTATATCAGCAAGGCTTTAAGAAAAAGCTATTCTATATAATCACATATATGTTTCCCTTATATAACCCTCTGCAGTTTAGTGATTTCCTTTCAAAAGGACACATATATGATTTCAAATATCTTCTGCCATGCAGAATGTAGTTTCATTGGTTTATCTAACTTTCCCTAAAACCCCCAAGCCATTTCCAAAATGTATTCCTTCTTACCCTGTACAGCTCAATGATCATGCTTTTCAGGACTTCAGACCTCTCATTAAGTGCTTCTGCTCTCTTTTCTTCCCAGGATTCCTGTACTAACCTCATATCTACCAAAACCAGCTGTATTACAGCTATCTCCAAATACACAGCACACTTTCAGTTTTCTAAAGATTGTAGTGAAGGCACCACAGATTCTCTGTCCTACACAAGCTTATCTGTATAACCCCACCTCTTTCACATGGATAGAAATATGATGAACACTGTACCTCTTAAAGGTCTAGGCTGGCAGGAAATAAAAGTTAGATTCTTTTTTATTGCCAGAGAATAGTCTCCTACTATTTTCTAACCATTCTCTAAGACAAGCTGGTCTGAAGAAAGAGGGTTATTCTAATTTTATTTAATTGTATCAGCTACTTTATCTTTAAATGAGACATCATTTCTTTTCTTTTCAGCATAAACCTTTTGGATTGCCGAAGATATGACAAAGACACTTTTCTGATAGGGGGTAGATGGGCTGAGTGATTGGAACGCTTCAGAATATGTTCTTCAATAAGACAAGTCCCACAGTAGAAAAGAATTTAATAGCTCACATTTTATGTTAACAAGACATGAATATCAGCATTTGAAGAGTGATTACTAATCAATACACTGTCAAAAACAAGATTCTGTGCCAGAGCTGTGGATGACTTGAAAATGCATAGGCACAACACCTGTTTCTTGATCTACAGAAGCCAGAGTTCTCAGGAGAGGAGAAAGGCTACTGGTCTTCCAGCAAAGCAAGAGGAAGGCTCCACTATGAAACAGTTCACACACAAACAAAAAGCACATACACAAAAAAATTTGCTACCTTCCCATAAAACTAGCATAACCAGCAAGGAAAACATTTTATTTTTGATGATCCACCTCTATTTGTCAAGGATCAAGTCTCACTAAAGCTCCAAGCTGGAAAATCTGTTTTATATTTACATACAGAAACTACTCTATTTAGGAAGTCAGTGAGAGTTGGTGGCTTAAAGGTGGAAAATGAGGCTATATTGTTACATAAAATCTGATGTTGCTTTTGTCTAGTTATACAAAATGTTTACATTGCCAGGCATTTTCAGATATCCCCAAATAGCTGGGAACACAGCCATAGATTTTTTTCCATGCAGGTTAATACATTCAGAGGAAAAAAGTAAATGACTCTCAATGCAGACTCTTCCCTGTGTTCCCAGAGGTTCCTACAGACAATGCGCAGCTCTTGTCCTGGTGTACATATCCACAGGATTTATAGATGTCAAACAATCTTGAATCATCTTGTTTCACTTAGTTAAAGCCAAATGGGTTGCATTTCACAAATTTATACATCCAGGAGAGACATTTAATCTTGATACAAAGGCATGAAACAGTTAAAAACCCATCACTTCCCTTAGATGTTCCCTGTAATGACTGATCATCTTTGTTACTGGAAAAATGCCAGATTTTTCTGGCATGATGTTATGGTCTGGCCATATGTTCTTATTATGTCTCTACTATATTGAACATCCCCTTAATACATAATTTATTTCTGTGGAGGTACTTACAAGCAGTAATAGAGCCACCTTTCAAGCCCCTCTATTTGGACTGAACAGATTGCGCTTTCAAATTCTTACTAAAAAACAATTTCTCTGGCATTTAGAGCATTTGTTTTTCATCAGAGAATTTTCAGAAGGTATTTTGACTGTGTGGACACTTAAACTGTACACATTTCCACAGTATAAGAGGAAGTCTCAGCATAGTTAAAAAGAAATCAGTTTATTTTCCCATACCTTTATTGCTAATTTAAGTATCATATGACTGTTAACCCTTTTGCTGCTATGTCATATAGGATCTAATGAGTAGCAGATTTTATTAAAAATAGAACATCAAATCCTTTATTCCTTTGAAATATGCACTTCAACATTGGTTACATATTTTATTTGAATGTTTACTCATATCTACCTGGTCCACTCACGCTACTGATCTATTCAGCTCTTTTGCCATTGTCCCTGTCCTCCACACAGTTTTAAATATGTATTCTATTCATAAAGGCTTATTTTTAACACTTTGACTGCTAATCAGTAAAAGCACTCTGAATTTTGGAGTACAAGCACAAAATAAATAACATTAAAGACAAAAACATTTTGTCTGTTAGCACCTTTGCACTTTCCTGAGTCAGAGTATTTCAAGTTGGAAAGGACCCATAAGGAAGGGACCCATCATTGCATCCAACTCCTGGCTTTACACAGAATCACCCAGAAATCCATCCATATCTTTCTCCTTTGATATCTCCATCTTCCCCTAAGCCACGCCTGATACAGCTTGTACTGTAGCTTCTATTGATTAGCTGCATTGTATTTTTCCCTATAAGTTTCAAAATTTCTTTTTTTAACGTAGTTGTTATTTTTAGCCTAATTTTAAACTGCATTTATATCCCATATCTATCTTAGGGATAGATTGATTTTTTTTTCTTTAACTGAGACATTTAGCACTGATTATTTACTCACGGCAAATCAATTGCTTGTAAGCTATATTGATTCCATGTTTATTTCCCCCTTCTGCTTTTTAACTTTTTTTTTTTTTTTTTTTTTTTTTAATAGTAGTCTTATCTACTTGGGGACACAGAGACACACCAGTTAGTTCTTGCCTGTCTTAGAACTTAAGATGCAATTACTGCAGTTCTACTGAATACATGAGAACCTTCAAGAATGTAAAGGCGACACAGGTGTCTGGTAAGGTCTATAACATAAAGACACACAATCACAGAATCACCAAAGGTGGAAGAAACCTCCAAGATAATCTAGTCCAACTGCCCACCTACCAACAATATTTCCCCACTATCAACAGAAAAACGTCAGAGAAAGTCAAGGTAAAATGCAGAATGAACAGCTAAATAACTCTACTTAAATAGGTATTTTTCATTTAACAGCTTGCTCTTCTTAACCAAAGAAAATAAACTCGTAACTGCAACCTACACATAGCTTTAGCAGATTTGCAAACAAAACCTTCACAGAATCAAAAACATAGTAAACTGTTCCTCTACCTTAACAGATCACACCTAATGCTCTAAATCCTCTCCTTTCTTAAAGCTTGTACCTTAGGCTTTTATTTTAAAGCTTTACACTTAAATACATTCAGCTGTAGCTAGTTACTTTCCAGCTGGGATATTGTTGAGCCTAAGTACTGACTTTTCTCAGTAGGTACATACAATCTGGTGAAGAGAGGTCATTCCCCAAAAAAGGGCTGGGCTGCTGAGAGCTGCTAAACCCACATGTTTCTTTTTATATGTGGTACAGAACAAAATTGCTTTCCCACCCCTTGTGTGCTGTAGGATGAATGTGATAATGTGATCCCTGCAGTCTATAGCTAATTACAAGTTCACTGTGTTTTTTAAACACCTTGAAGCACAGAACCTGTTCCTCTGATGAAATCAGTCTATTAGTCCTGCAGTATGTTTGTCAGCTTTGCAGCTGTGGAACACAGGACAGAATTTGAACATCTTATATGAACCTTAGAAGCCAGTAGTTGTAAAGAATATTTAAAACACCTACTATGCTGTATTTTTTTCCCCGATACATGATCAATACTTTTTTTTTTTTTTTTTTTCCTTCAATTCTTTTCACTTCTTTGTCTTAAGTCCCCTCTACTGCAGCCTGAAGGTTCTATATTCGGTTTTCAGGAGAGGTTGTCTCTCATGCTGTGCAGAGTTGGGCTCTACCTTAAAGAGAAGATATTCATGAAAGGAAACACCCAGAGGTTACTGAGAAGCTTTTCTACAGCCTCAGATGCTGCCACCTTTGTCTCAGAATTAGCACAATGGCTGTGTAAAATATGCTAAGTAACTGTGTAATTGAATGCCCTAGATTTTCCACCAGATTAACAGCTGGGATGTGACAAGTATACATATGTTCCCAGAGATGGTGAAGTCAGTATCTGTAAAAAGTTTATCCTCCATGTTACCTTACTAGGACAACAAACATTTCACTTCAGCACACTTCAACATATTATTTCTTTCCCCTCTCTCCAATATCTGTATCATATGTATCTATATTTTTGCTTGTCTCAGAAAATGATAATTAGGACTTGATGGAGCATATTAAGTATGGAAAAGACTTCTCATCATTCCCTGAGGGACAAAACCCTCAGAGCTAACAGAAGAGATGCTGAGCAGAAATGCTGATAATCAGAGGCCTGAGTTAAGTACAGCAGCAGTTACTAAGATGACCTTCTACGTGCAGGATCTGTTTAGTACAAGCCTCTGTGAGTTCATAGATGCACCACTGGATGGAACAAACCCCTTCATGACCCTTAGTTAGGGACGTGCTTTGGGAGCCTCAAGAGATATTGTTTAGAGAGTATATAGCTCAGAAGCTGTACAAACATCTGTCTTTCATATTTTATGTCTGTGTTGTGACATCTGCACAAAGTCAAAATAAACACTTTTTCTATAGCTCCAGGCTACCTCTGAGCTTCCTTGATGCTCCTGGGGCAGCAGCCTACCAGAATTGAAGTGGAAGGCACACACAGTAAAGACAAAGACTGAAGTGACCCTTCCAGTAACCTCCTGGTCCAGGCAACTGCCTACTGTCTCACAGATGAAATATATCTTGGGATCTTCTGTTAAACTGCTCAGAAAGCCTGACACAAAGTTGGTTTCACTAATAAACACATAAAAATGAATCATTTGGTAGGAATATTTTATTTTACCTGATCAAGGTATTTTCTGTTGATTCATGCTACAATTTAGAGGCCCTTAGAAATCTTACTTTGGCATATAAATTATTCCTTTTTCAGTCTGGCCTCTGAAAGTTCAATAGCAGAAAAACATATCTGTAAACTGCTAGGACTTACTAGAAAGAAAAATACCTACACATTCTCTGGAGTTCCATCTGTTGATCTTGCTTCAGTGTCAGATGAGTTAGCGACTATGTACCAGATTGACTTCTACTAAAAAGGAATTTTCTCATGTCTGTTTTGATTATTTTGTAGATTTATTTTCTTATCAATTTAACTATGCATATTTTCTTGCTAGAAGCTGTATTTTAATACAGGCTTTGGTGATTTCTATGCAAAATTCATATCTAATGGGTACATCAGGTTATTTTCTCTAGTGAAGCAAGGAAGTGGTATATTGTCAGATACTTTTCTTTGATGATTAACCAATTTTTCATGAACGTGGAAATATTAATTTTGACATAGAATCTATTTCAAGTAGAAAGACAGTCTTTCTAATTAGATGTTTACTTCAGCATTTCTTATCTGCCTCGACACAATCCTCTTATCTTTACAACTAACAGAACTTGAAGGATTACTCTGTAACGAAAATCTTCTGAATCAGGTAAGCAAATTTTCACTAATGCTAAGGGCACAGAAATCTATGGAGGTCCATGAAAACAGGAAATATTTAGAAAGACTGGCAATTCACTTTTATAATGCTACTTTTTACTCTAAATATGAAGGACAGCACATTTTTACAAAAAAATTGAGACATTATTAAAATACACATTTTTGTTTCAGCCTTGACAAAGGTGCTTTCGTTGTTTTCTTATCTGCTTTCAGTACTCATCTCTTGATATGAACTGGCTGATATAAACAAACGTTCTAACACTGGTATTTGGGTAAAGCTCTGCTGACATAAATTCAGCAGATGGAGCTAGTGTGCTTCTAATCTTTGACAGCTGTGCCTTCCGTGAAAAAGATGAGCACAGAAGTACACAGGATTGCCTAGGATCTGTCATGGTCAGCATGGTGAAGATTATCTTTTTGCTACTTATTCATTAAGCTAAAAGTAGAGGGAATTAACTATCCTTTCTTAAGCACTGGTGGCTATGAGGAGTGCAGCTGTGTGACACAGATGATTTACCTCAGAATAGCAAAAATCCGAGAGGTATATAAAATAGTGTAGATGTCTCCCAAGGTTTTATGATACCCTGTTCTTTCAGTGTTCCTGTCACACAGTAGTACACCACTCATAAAGAGACATTAAATATTAATTCAAAGAACACGTGGCTGACTGTTTAGATCTAATTCAACATGTTGGTCATATTGGACGACAGTAAACATGGAGATGTCTCTGTGGAGCTGAAGCCAATTACTTCAAACCTACATTGATCTGAAGAAAAGATTTCAGTTCTATTCAGTGACAAGGACATTGCACATCTATTGGCACTTATAGATATAATGTAGGAAGATGTTGGAAGCACCCCTATTCCCAGCAGAATAGAAGTAAGATGCTTGCCAGTTAGTAACAATTGCAGTTGGTAAATCCACTTTTAAAATCATGAATTTCCATAGTTAAATCCACGCTTCCTGTCTCCAGATGTACTTTCAACCTCCCCAGCAGGCAGGACACAGATTACAGTGAGGGTCCATTCACAGTTCATTGTAGATGCCCCAACCCCAGAGGCATTCAATACCAGGTTGGATGGAACCCTGGACAGCCTCATTTAGAGGGTGGCAGCCCTGCCCATGGCAGGGGGTTAGAACTAGATTACCCTTGAGGTCCATTCCAAACCAAGTCATTCTGTGATTCAAGTCCATAACAACATTTTCTAATTTTTCCAACCTAATTTTGAAGATCCTTTAATCCAGAGGGTGCTCTTGTGATGGGAGCTGTCACTGAATGAAGGCCCCTAGCTGTTCGAACAGCTAGAAGCTGTCCTGTCTCCTTGTATGGGGAAAGAACTTGCCCTATTAACACCCCCTGGTAACTTTATTTCAGGACACTGAGGAGTAGGGAGCTATGTGCTATTTTCAAATTTAATATGCAATATTGATACTATCAGGCTGGAACTTCTCTACAGCTCTTTGGTTCTTACACTGTGATTTATTGTAGAGCATTATTAGAGAGGTGTGAAGGTTTCAGAGCTGTCATTGGTCATTGTTACAGCAGCATAACACTGACAAGCAACTGATGGGAAGAGAGGTTTTATTGCTACACTGCTCCCTCCTTGTTGCCCATTTAGGTCTTCAGATTTTGTAAATTAATGACTCCAGACTCTGCTGAATTCATAAGTGAAGTTTCCATGGGTATAAAGTAAGGCATTACTCTGTCATCTGCATGTCTGGTACTGAAAGGACAATTCTGGCTTTTTTGTGAACTACTTGCTGCAGCAACAACTGTGTCTTAATATGCAGTTCTGCATACACATACATAAAATTAAAGTCCTGGTTTTGAGTTCATGTTGTGATTTCATGACCTAATTTGAATTTAGTTGACTTTAAAAGATTATCTCCTGCAGATTTCTATTTATTACTAGTATTTCAAGACATTGTCCCTCATGTCCGTAAGACCATGACTATTCTGAATCTTTGTTGAAGTTTACTGCTCTCTGATACCAGGAATGTAGTGTAAAATGTACTTAGGAATGGAACATTCTCATGTCTGATATTTACATACAGCACATATCCAGCACTAATTACGCAGAAAGTGTTATTTCCTGTAAAGGAGCAAACATTGCAAAGTGTTGATGAATTTTCTTTGTTAGTATAAGTTCCTGGCTACGGCAATGAATCCCAACTAGAAACAAGGATTTTTTACTACTTTTACTCAGGTCTCTGACAGTATTTCTGAATGACTAGACCTTGCATTTCTTGTTGTCATAGTCTCTAAAGCAGTACTTGTGCTAATTGCCTTTTGTAAATTCCTTTAAATTAGTGAATGGAAAGTGATTTATGAAAGTTGGGTTTAACACTCCACTTCTATCCACAAAACATTCCTAGCCATCAATCTCATCTGGCTTCAGGTGTCCCCAGGCTTCTGCACTACTAATGGAGAGTGCCCTGCAAAGGAAGATTCAAAACATGTATGGCAAATGTGCTGTGGTCTCCACACTCTCTCTCCCCACTGTGGCTGTAAAGAGAGTCTGAGGAGATTATCTTCTACTTCAAGAGACATGATACCTCTCTCACTCACCTCACCACTGTCTCTGAGACAAATGTTGAGTTTGGAGTTAATTGTACAAGCTCTCAAAGAAATACCCATGGGGCCAGATTCTCTCTGCTACCAGCAGGGATAAAAAAAAAACAAAAAAAAACCCACAATACAGCAAAAAGCGTATTTAGAAACTGGTTGAGAGCAGGAGACTAACATCAGCACAGCAGAGATGACCTGCTTTCCCTTTGCATTTCTTAGGAGAAGGGGTAGTATACTGTCCTCCCAAGCATAAGGTTAATTTTTGTGATAGGCAGATAAGAAGTTGCATGAAAGAACTCAATTCTCACCCTCTCTGACTCACAGCACTCACTAATTTCACCACATATCCAAGCCAGAGCGGTAGATTTCCTAACAATTCCCTATCTAAAAACTTCCAGAATGGGAATCAGGGTCCCAGAAGTAAAGAATCTGTATTCAGACTGGGGCATTGTTAATACACAGATACTGCCAGGGAATATTTAAATAAGAAACATACAGAATTATTTTCTGAATTGTAACAATAAAACTAAAAGTACTTTTGGTTCTTTATTACTGTGAATTTACAACTGATAAAACAATTGCAATGAAATATCATCTTGCTAATGCCATTGTTTAAAAACCCACATAGGCTACCAAAACTGCATTATCCAGTAAACTATGAGAGTTGCTCTGGAAGTAATGCCTCCTATTTTATTACTTTGTCACACAACATGAGAGGCAGATGTTGGTGGTACACCACTAGAGATTGAACCTTCCCACCAATATTCCATTACATTTTGTGGCTGTGACACTGATGGCAACAAAGGAGCAGTCTGACAAACAGTATCTGACATGAAGTGCATATGAGGCAAACGGGCACCTCTGAATTCCTCCGTGCAGAAATAATGGCACCATCAACATTCATCAATGCTTATTGACCATTTATGGAGACAAAATTAGTGGATATGAACACAGTGAGGTGGCAGGTGGTGTGTTTTAGCAATGGTTACAACAGTGTGGAAGACAAACCCATTCTGGATGGCCATGCAATCTTTTAAAAGCATGGCATACAGGTTCCTGTTCATCCCTGGTAAAAATCCATAGCTAGTGGGGATGATAATGTAGAAAAATAGTATTTTGTAGCTGAGAACGTGTGGTATTCAAACAGCATTATTTAGCTCTTTGTCTCTGCAGTGTTCTCCACTGAAATTAATAGGAGCCATTACTTCTCTTTAAAGCTACATAGATTGTTCCAGAAGTATTTATACACATAATGCATTCCCTTCAAGCATTTACACACATTAATAACAAGTCTTCTCTTTGCTAGGCTTAACAATGATTTTTGTGCAGTAGTGTTTAAAGTGAGGCAACGTTCAGAGCCAGGAGATAGATGTTGACCATTATACTACGATCACGTAAGTTGTTTAAATGTTAAAATGGTTCCTGACTGCCTTATAGACTCTTAGATACCACTGGTGCAGAGATTCCAACACCTAACACCAAAGCTTATTCCTAAAAGGCAGGATAAGTGATGTTACACCAAGCTTGGCTCCCTTGTCACTCTGTAGTTGTCCAAGTCTTTGTAGAGGACTGTGAACACTCTGACACTCCACATACCCAGATCTGATGATAAAGCCTCATGTGAAAATGCTTCTTTAACTGGAGGGACCTTAATAATGTTGAAAAACTCAGCCTCCTTCTAATCCTGTTACAGCTTTACTGTTTTATGTGTCTCCCACCAAGAACATTACTTTGTTTAAAAAGTCTTATTTCAGAAAACACAAGATTGGTGAATTGGTGCTGTAGCACTGTGGATGCTATAATTAAATGCTGGTTAAGCTACATTGCAGAAAGAAGAAAAAAGGATATGGATAGAGACTAATAGGACTGCCTATGTAGGCAGGAACTTCAGGGGAAAAAAAGCCTAACATAGAAATTCAAAGCCATCCTTTCTGCCTTACATTTCAGAAAGTCAACTTTACAAAAATGCTTGATAGAATGTATCAGCACTAACGTTGAAAAGCAGATTCAATGGGAAAAAAGAAAACATGCTTATTTCCCATAGTGCCAGAAGAGCATACTGATGAGAAGGAGGCTGTTTTCATCTGTGGAGTGACAGAAAATGTCTCAGAAGCCCTTGTTGCTTTTTTGAGTCTCAAAAATGGCGTTGATTAAAAAGTAACTATTCTGACTGCCACACTATTGATGAAAACAACACATGGGAAACTCATCTCTCACTTGTGTCACAGCAGATGGTGCCTTATGTATGATGTGGAGAGGAAGAAGTGTTGTAGCACTTATGAACAAAAGATGTTGTAGAATCTGGAGATGAAGACATTGTATGCTGTCACTGATTTATTCATTAGCAAAGTCTATGGCACATCTTCTTCAAGCAGAGCATGTAATAAACTGATAGCAATTGTATGAAAGCCTAAAAAAAAAAAAAAACAAAAACAAAAAACAAACAAACAAGAAGTCCTCCATAGAAAAACACAAAGCTAAATTTCATTTTAGAGTTACTGTACATTTTATCCATCCAGCATTGGCTAAGTGTCTCCAGCCATACATAAACTTTCATTTTTATTTATTCATTGTATTTATTTATTGGGAGGACTTAGATGTATATCTGCAAAAGAGGAATGAGGATTAAAAGTATCCTTGAGGGACTGGGACTGCAAGAGTCAGCTTTCAGTCTCAGCTTTTTTCATATTGCAGAAGTGCATCAGAAGCTGTGAGGTAGCAGAAATTCACATCTCCCTAATTGCCTGTATGAAACCTTTGAAGGGAAAACTAAAAGTACTGCAGAAACATCAGAAGTGTATTGACACAGCAAAGGAAGAACTGGTTGAGAAGATTTTCCTTTCATGATATAAGAACCAGCTACAGATTTAAGAGATTCCAGGCTCCTTACAGTTTTCTTAGAGATCTCAGCACTCTTTCAGTAGCAATTCTAGGAAAGGAGAACTTGCTTCTTTCTCCTGTGACCCAAGGAATACTCCAGATACACAGGTAAAGCTTTAGACCTGAAACAGCCTATGAAAGCAAAAGCATAACATGAATGATGACTCACTGTTTTCTACAGAAACTTATAACCTGAGCCTTCCAAGTGATTGCAGGCAAATTAGCACATAACTTCGAGCTTACTCTTCAAAGCACACACAGTATAACACTGTGCCACAACGGAAAACACAGCAATGACAACATAGTAGCAAAGTCTGAGGCTACAGCACCTGAGGACTTGCTCAAAGGCAGCAATAACAGACGCAGAAATAAAGGAAAGACTCTACTTACCCTTAGAAGGCCCCCAGCACACAGGGAACTCCAACAAGATATCCTTATTTCCACTGCTAACCCCTATATGAGGTCTGTGAAGGGGCGTATCCTGGCTCCACACCTTCTGGTCACTCATGTGCATTGCATACACCTGAGATCCCCTGGGTCGGCTCTGCCTTCACACCAGCTGCTCAATCACTGCTTCAAGCCACAACAGCATTTCCACTACACCCAGATATGAACAAATACCCTTAAATACAAATATGAATAAAGCCACTCTGAGACTGTGGGAAGCCAATGAGAACTTTAGGTCAGACTATTTGATTATAAGTTTTAAACTCATGTTACTGCTAAACATCAGCAAAAAATTCTGCTGTGTAAGTGCCAGTCAACCATAAATTGAATAATGACACCAAAATCTCCTAGCAGAAAGTCTGTGTATTCCATACTGCATTGCAAAACTGTTTGAATTCTTGTATTGCAGATGGGATGTCTTTCTGTTACTGAGACTGATACCCATTCAGTCTTCCTGTTCAGAATAATTTTATTTTTGGAAGGGGAAAGGGGGAACACTTGAAATAGATGCTTTCAGGATAGCTGTCAAATTATATACATGACCAATGACTATGGAATGCTCTTCTTTGAGTATTCTAGACAAATAATAATAATAATAATAAAAATCAGGAATTTACCTCATCCTCTCTTGAGACCAATTTATTACAGCAGTGATTCTGCAATTGATAAGCTACTATAAGGATTAAGTGTATCAAAACAGGAAAAACCTGTTAGAATTTCCTTACATGCATCCTGGAGTTAAGCCCCATTACTGCTAGCACATAGAATTACTGAGTCACTAGGAAGACTTTACAGGTTTTATTAAAGGCAAGAATTAATGACAGATGCAAAGAACACCAATTCTAGACATAAATGAGCCAGGAAAATTCAAGTCTTCAGTCAGAGAGAGCAGGTACCAATCCATTTTAATGATATCATCACTGCAGTTATGTAGACACATTTTTTTTTTTTCTTCCATATTTATATAGGGGAAAATGTAGTTATTTTATTTACATACTTACTTTTACTCAAGTATTTTACCCATTACATAAAGAGTGGATTTCTTTCTAAGTTTGATGGATGGGCAAATAGATGTATTTGAGTTCAGGACTCAATAACTTCACTACTATGGTTTTTTTTTTTTTTTTTTTTTTTTTTTTTTTTTTTTTTTTTTTTCTGCAAAGGGCATAATGAATACTAGTTGTGCTTCCATCCTGGAAAATATTAAAGCAGCAGCGACTCCAAGTCAAAGATATCTAATAGTTCTTCATGAAAAATAAATTAATCAGTGGAACATGTCCAAATGTGTCGTTAGCTCTGGCTCTGGGAAATGGCTTTTACAGTAGTTTAAAACAAGCACATATATCAGTGAAGGGTGAAGACTCAGTATGTATTTCTTTAGGTACTGTTACCCTGAGGGGTTGCTTTAAAAGTCTGTTTTTTATTGTCAAATTTTTGGTCTGTCTTTTTTTTAAATTTTTGTTTCACATTTTGGCACCTCTTCTTTCTTGTCTTGTCATCGTAAAATAATGATGATTTTTCTGAGTTTTCCACGGGAGTGAGAGCAGCAAGCAGATATCATGTAAAACTGCAGTATGAAGTACCTGTTGTTTTGCGTGAATGTGGCTGTAGGGCCCAGAGTCTTTGGACTAAAGAGACAACTAATTAACGTGCACAGTGAGTTCCAGCTCCCCTGCCTTTGAGCTATATACTTTTTAGAGGAAAACAGTGCACTTGCTAAAAACAACCTATTACTGCTTCACTGGAGGTTGTGACATACTGAAACAAAACCCGGAGGGTGAATGGAATGAATTAGCACCTGTTTGTTCCTTAGATCATCCTCATGAGTTTGGATGAATTGGTAGGTTTGAAGAATAACAGGGAATATTGCCCTTTCAGTCTTTCAGCTGAGTATCTGTTATGCTGGCAAATTAAAGCGTTGAGCTCATTTTCTCAGGGATATTCAGGTTTCACACAGTCCTCATGAAGACTTCTGCAACTATCTTATTTGTGCTGTGTTTGGTCCAAACAAATCTTAGAGACATTGAGGAATAAATTCAGAGGTCCATCTGAGCCAAAGGAGTGAGTGATTCATGATCAGGTGTGAAATGTTCATGTATGCCACAGAATCACAGAACCACAGAATGGTTGGTTTGAAGTGATCTGGTCTAACCTGAGCTCCAGCAGGGGGATGAAAGTAGAGTACTCAGGTCCACATCCAGGTGACTTTGGAAGATATCCAAAGAGACTCCACCACCTCTGGGCAATCTGTGCCAGTGCTGTCAACCACAGAGCACAGAAGTGCTTTCTGATGCTTAGATGAAAGTTTTTGTGTTCTAGTTTGTGCCTATTGCCTCTTGCCTTGGCACTGGGTACCACCAATACAGAGTGCTCTCTGCCTTCAGATATTTACAAACATTGATGAAATGCCCCTGAGCCTCTTCTTTCAAGGCTCAACAGTCCCAGCTTTCAGTCTCTTCTCACATGACAGGTGCTCCAGGCTCTTGGACATCTTGGTGGCCCTCTGCTGGAATCCCTTCAGTATGCTCACATCATTTTTGCACTGGAAGGCTCAGAATAGGGCACAATTCTCTGGTACACCACTGAATCCCGTGTCTCATAAGCAGAACAGCAATGTTACTTGAACATTTATGCTTTCTGAAACAAATACAAAAATCCAGTAATGCAATGGAAAAAAATACCAAAGCCTCAATCCCCAAAGTCTCAGACTTAAAAAAGCCCACAACAAAATGACAAAAATGCAAAACAATGATACATAGAAAAATAATGCTTAAATGTAATTAGGAGATCCAGTGCTCTCCACTTGTTTCTTTTAAAAAAATGCAAAACAACAGGATGCTGTCTCAGATCTGTGGGAACACATTAAACAAGCAAGTGGAACCGGAGGCAGGGAATGGACTGGTGTCAGTTTCTGTGTTCAGCATGTGACCTAGGGGCAGTGTGCTGAGAGATCTCCCTGTCCAAGGAGAGAAGCAGAGGAGGAGCAGGACTGGTTGACTTTGATTCTGTTCACTGGGTCTCTGGAGTAATCTCAGCCTCTCCAAGGCCAGACATGTAAAGTCCAACGTTAAGGAGTAATGTTTTCAGCACAGTGAATGCAAACATCTGATGTTATCTGACATGTGTCATGCTTCTCACAAAACAATGCAGATCTGAAAGACTTAAAAAGGCTTTATTTTTTATTTATTTCATAAATATTCATGAGAAAGAAGCATTGTTAACTGGTGATATTTAATTTATCCATTTTAATCAGCCCTGTATTTTAAAACTTAAACCATTTTGACTCTACTTAATATTATATAGTTATTGAAAAAAGTAAAAAGTACTTGAAAACAGACTAGCCCACAGCTTTGGGCCCCAAAGTGTTTAATCTTTTTTTTCTTCTTCCTTATGGAATCAAATGACAAATACGAACTTAACTCTCAGATTTCTTTTAAGTTTCATTCAGCATTATCAGTGTTTCATCACTCTTGTCTGTGATTAAGAGAGATACCAGCTCTCTCATAACTCAAAAACAGGTCCTTTGCTTCACAGTATTTAATACCTAATTTTTTTTTCTCCCATAACTAAAATCTGTTTTCTTTGTTAAGCTTAAAGTTGTAGACTGTACATAGACTTATACAGAGGCTCTATAGAGACTGACTCGAAAATTAAGGTTAGAGATAGGAATCTGTAGAATGCTAACTGCACTTGAACATTGGGTTTGGAGCTGGTACAAGGGAATGTAAACAGGCAGTCTTCTGGCTGAAACCAAATATCCTTAGAGGGTTGCAGTCATAGCATGGTGATGAGATGCCTTTTCCTTGGTGCTATTATACTCAGAATTCAGATTTTCTCCTTTAAAAAAACATCTTATGCATATTTAATATAAACTTTACAAATAATACCACGTTTCTAATATCTGGTAGGAGAAAGTGTAGCAAGATTTACCAAAGACTTGGATAAACCGGAGTCAGTGTGATTGGAGTAAAGCAGGAAAAGGGTCACCCCTTCCTGAAAATCACTTTTTTTTTGGAAGGTGCTGTCATAATTTTGCTGCTTTTTCTAAATGAGGTAGAAAGGTTGAAATAAAGTAGCAGGATAAAAGCAGATATTAAAAATAAATTATTTTTTTACTGTTCTATACACCTGCATTAGAGTATCCTGTAGTGCTTATTACTGCAATGTCACAGTAAATTTAGGTCTGCTCTGTGGGGGCGTTAATGCATTTCAGTTGAGTCATCTGCTCTTTTTCTTTTTCCATTAGAGATCCAGTGCTCAAGATAAATCCCTTTTTTCATTTTGTTTCCTAGCCAGGTCTTCTTACTCAAGCTGTTTTAAGTGGAAAAGCTTTCTTGAAACTTTGCATCTATTCTGATAGAGGTCAGATATTTCAGAAAGCCGATTGCATCACTAAACCCTTCTGACTCTACATGTTTTTTTCTCTCTTGTCTTCATGCCCCGTCTGTGAGCTGCCTGCCTGCAGCATTCCCAAGCATGTCCCAGGTGACTTGTAAGAGATTTCATGTTGAAACAGTAAGAAAAACACCCAGAAAATTAGGGCACAATGAAGCATAAATTTCATGTGTTTTCTGTTGCAACATTACTAAGAGGCAGTACTCAGCAGTCAGTAGAAGCATCTCAAATTTCTGGAGCAGTAGCTTTCTGTAAAACTGTGGAATAACTAGAAAAAAAAAATCCACATTAATTCTGCCTGATCTATCTCAACAAGTTGTTCCAATTGCTCTAATACATATTTTGTGTATAGAATGCAGGAAATTCACTCCAGAATTGTGCTACTGTAGTACCTACTAAGACTGTAGGAGAAGGCTCATTGCCCAACAGACATTAAAGTGCAGTGCTTTTACAAATCTCATGAGGCAACTGCTCCTAATCCCTAATTATTTCTGTGAATTCCCTTGTTACAAGACTGTGCTTTCTCAGTAGTGCATGTTTCTGCTTACTCCGGTATTGCAGTCTTTCATCTAATCTCTCAGCATTCATGAGCCAGGAGTGTGCGCTTGCAGCCCAGAAGGCCAAATATATCCTGTGCTACATTAAAAGAGGAGTGGCCAGCAGGGAGAAGGGAGGTGATTGTCCTCCTCTACTCGGCTCTTGTCAGGCCCCATCTGGAGTACTGTGTCCAGTCCTGGAGCTCCCAGTACAAGAAAGGCGCAGAGCTCTTGGAATGAGTTCAGAGGAGAACCACTAAGATGATCAGAGGGGTGGAGCACCTCTCCTATGAAGAAAGGTTGGGGGGACCTCCAAGCTTTTTTAGCTTGCAGAAGGCTCCGGGGGGACCTCATTGTGGCCTTCCAACCCTTTAAGGGAGCATATAAACAGGAGGGAACAGATGTTTACAAGGGTGGATTGTGATAGGTCAAGGGGGAATGATTTAAAACTGAGAAAGAGGAGGTTTAGGTTAGGTATTAGGAGGAAGTTTTTCACTCAGAGAGTGGTGGAGCACTGGAACAGGTTGCCCAAGGAGTTGTGGATGTCCCATCCCTGCAGACATTCAAGGCCAGGCTGGATGTGGCTCTGGGCAGCCTGGTCTGGTAGTTGGTGAACTTGCATCTAGCAGGGGGTTGAAACTAGAGGATTTTATTGCCCTTTTCAACTCAGGCCATTCTGTGATTCTAGGATTCTATGATTCAGGAAGGACCTGTGGTTAGTTCTGTTCCTAAATGGTAATTGTATTTGGAACGTGTTGTCTAGAAGACATGCACACTTTCACTTCTTTCTGCAGTATCTTTCCATACACTGTTAAATGTTACTTGGTTCTACCTGTATTGTCATCAGTATTCTCACCATTACTTAGTTTTTCTGTTAAATGTATCACCAATGGGTATGTAGTAATATATATTGTTCTATCTAAAGAATGATTGAATGATGTGTAAAATATAGATGTGTTTGATTGCACTCCTTTTCTTCAGCCTTTTATTTCAGCCTTCCTCTTAGGTCAACATTTCTTAACCTTTGTCTGAGACCTGCAGGCAAGAATAATTTCTAGATCTGACAGACATCATCAGCTTCATCAGTTCAGTTTTGTTTTAAGGACCTTTATTACAGACAAATCTACAAGAAGGATATGCTTGTGATACCCTGGTGTTCTGCTGTTGATATGAGATAAAAAGCCTGAAAATTCAGGGCAACATTCAGTACTCTGAATGACATGTGTTCTAGTATAATCCAGTCACCAGACTTGATATCTGAAGTCTTCAGCTCAATCTAGAGGTGCAAGAACTTTAGTGTCTTTCAACAGAGAAACTGGCAGTGGAAAATGAGACAGAGGAAAACTGTTTGAGCAGGATACATGTAGCTCCAGTAGTTACCTTCCTGAAATCATACAAAACCTTTTCTGATCTGTAAATAATACATAAGTATACTAGATATCTTTCAAAAGTTGCCTTACAGTAAGATTTTGTATTTCTGAGACAAGTTTTGGCTCTTATATTTACCAGGAATCTTTGTATACAAAAAGCAGAAAACACTCCTGGAACTGCTAGAGAATAAAACTTGTCAGCAGTCTTTAGTTTTTACAAGACACTAGAGATAAACTATGGGAATTTGTTGCTGTTCTAAACAACACATTAAGTCTGAGTATCTCAATTTCAGTCCAATAGAGGTCTGTGAAATCATTTATCAGAAACATTTTTAATCTTTTCTTGCAGCAACCTTGCTGACTCTGATATAGTCAAAATGAAATAAGCTTTTGATCTAGTTCCTATTGTTCTCGTTCAAACAGAAGTCTACAGTCATATAGAGAACTTTTTAATAGACATAGCATTTGACAGTCCAGGAAACAACCCTGCCTACTTCTTTATTCTAAGATTTGCATTGGGAATTGCTCTAAGTACTACTGGACTAATATTTTATGTTGGGGAAAAAAAAAGCTTTTCTTATAAATTGTTATTTCTTTATTAGGAAGAGAGTACCATGTGGAATGGAGAGTTCATTAGCATGAAATGCCCACTATATCATAGTTCTTCATTGTGCTAAATTTACATATGAGGAAAAAGAGCCAAGATTCATGGCCTCACATGGCTAATGAGACCTTCCAGAGTACTGGAAGGACACAGGTGTCTATCTATTAGCATCTAGCACATACTCTTTGACTTGCTTTCAAATTGCTTGTTAAGTTTCAAGGCGTTGGATTCCAAATATGCCTGGGGTAATAGTTTTACGATCCTTATTTTCTTCTATACTAATCCATTTCCTTTAATGTCTATCCTAATTACAGTTAGATTAGAGCATATTTTATCCTTAATTTTATTCTGTATTTGTAGTTTCTGCAACTCGGCACATAAAAACAGCTAAAATAATGTTCTAAAAAGCATTAGTATATTTGCAATTTTCATAAAAAAGACAGGCGTGGTGTTAACACGCAGGAGCAGGAGCACAGCATTACAAATCATAAGATAATTGCAGCTATTCAGAGAGATTCAGGTAGGCTCCATACATCCTAATCTTTAATCCCAGTTGCTGTAGTTCAAAGACAGTGATTACTGAAGGCATAGGCAGCAGTAAAAATGATGGTATTCAAGAATGTCTGAATTAATTTGAATGTATTATTTTCATCTTCACTCAGGATTAAATATTTTACTTGGTTTCTGTTAATTCGTTGTATTTGGTTCATTTGTGCATCACTAAATAGTTCCACTGCACAATGATTTTTATGTGCCTTGAAAATATAATTAATGTAAAGCTGAATATCATTGATAAATGGAGGCTACTTATCAGTATTTAGCATATAGGAAAATGCAAAAGGGAATAATGTAATTTGTCTGAAGCAATTAGTTGTCTAAATTAGAGATAAAGGATTAAGGAAGAGACATTGAAAGAGCCTAACAGTGAATAAATATATTGTATGTTCAAAAATACAGACGTAACACTTTTAAGTTGGAAGCGCCTTGTAAAATGATGGGTGTCTTTATGTTTTCTATGGACAAACTCAGAGTGCACGGTACCAAATGATGCCTAGGTGCGATTTGCATAACTGCCTTGGAAATTAGTAGACAGGAAACACTGTAATGTGTTTAAGTCTTTAAACAACGATCATTTCAGTGTGTGTTTGCACTAAAGTCTTGAAGTGGAGATCTCTGGCATTGTAATGTTGGAAAACCAACTTCTGAAGAGTAGATTCAATTACAGAACAAGTATCTTCACTGAAACAAGAATCCTACTCATTTTCCTTATTTGAATGAAAACACGGGTACAGCCATCATCACTACTATCATGAATAAGTTGTGATATGGTAATAAATAAAAATACATTTGAAATAATTATTCATGAAGTTTTTTTTTTTTTGTAGAAAAGAATAGAAGTATTGGGATGGCTTTGTAAATTTGTTTCATGGGCAATTTCACAGCCTTTCTCTCCTGTAGAGAATTTGATAATTGATATTGATTGTTTCTAAAGTGAGTGCAGGAATGTGTGTAATGGTATCGCTATGGTCTATTTGCTTTACATGCATTGTAGCTGAGAAAATAAATAAGAGTCTCCGTGTTAACAATTATGTCACAGAGAAGATAACTTTTGCATTTCTGGACCATGAGAATATAATATTTAGAAGTGATGAATCCTTGGTGAAACATATAAATGCTTATTCTCACTTGAATGCCTGCCTTCAGACACAGAGTGCAAGACCTCAGACTGAGCTGTTCTAATTATGATTATGAAAGATGAAAAACCAAACTGTAATGCTCCTGAAGCTGTCTCTAGATTTCAACTCCTTTTTTTTTAACAGGTAATAAGCACACAATGCTTAGTGTAGACCTACTGTATTGCATGCTGTCTGATGAAGGATAATGTGATTGTTTTGGCTGGCTGCTATGGCTATCAACCTGATCAGGAGGAAGAAAATCTGAACAAAGGCTTATTTCCTTCTGTCCTGCAACATGCACTATGAGGAGGTCAGTAAAAAGATCAGAGATGTCTTCATGCCACTCTACCCTCCTGTGCAGTGCAAAGATATAATAACTGAGAAGAAAGAGAGACACGTGCATCCAGCAATACTCTGTGGCTTATATGTAGAAGCTGTGATAAAAATTAGCTGAGTGCTGTTCTTGTGGAAATGCTGGGCAGAGCTTCAGACCAGTAATATGTACTTATCACACTGCATGTGAAAATGTAGCTTGTTGGCTACAGGTGATTTGTTTTGTGTTAGTGACACTGCTCCTAATTTTATCAGGAGGTGGGAAATTAGGAAGAGACTTTGATGAACTTTCTTTCAGCATTTTTTTAAGAGTTGTTTCTAGTTTCTGCATCTCTGGTCAGTTTGACTCTTTTAATTTGATTTTTCAGAGGTAAAACAAATAATAAAGAAGTATGCAAAGCAGTTCTTTCTGTGTCTTTTTTGAAACACTAAACTTACATAATGCATTTTAAAAATTGTATCAGAAGCAGATTACGTCAAATATAGTAGTGTAATTCTCCAGGTTCTTCCAACTACCCTTGGCTTTTCTATATCCACCTCTTTCTAGAAAATGAACACATTATATTATTCTAATTGAATATCTGAACAAATTTCTGTTCTTATTCATACTAAGTTCCCAACAGTCTACCTCAAGGTGTGTCCTCAAAGAAACACCCTTTTAACAAAAGAATGTAGCAGCTTACTATTGTAATGATCCCTCAAGAGGAATTTAACTTTTAATTAAGTGAAGCAGAGTATTTACTCTTCCTATATAGCTGATTAATCAGGGCTTTGCTAGTTGTATAGAGGAAAGAGACTAAATTAAATACACCTTTAATGAGTTGATAGGGAATTGACCTCTGCTGTCATCTGGAGGGCAATATGTAAACACAATCACTGAGGGAATTGTTCCAGAGAGGTTAGATAATATCCCTTTAAAGACACCTTAAGTAGAGACAGATTGGTGTTAAGAAACATAAGCCACATGACTGAATGAGGTTCATGGAAACTGTTGAAGTTACCTCTAGATTATTAAAGATCACATTTGATGAAGCATCCAGTACAGCACAGTCTACCCCTTAAGAAATACTAAATGATGTTCAGGTCCCCTAATGTTAAAGTCCTTTGTAAAATATATGGTTTATCTAAGTACCACTTATTTTCCTGAATATCTGTGTTAAGAGTTCAGGCAATGAAAGGTCACTTAGTAGAAATATCAGTAAGAGATTTGTAGTCTGCACTGCAGTGAAATCAGTAGCAAAAACAGCAGTTATTTCTGTAGAAGTGAAATTTCACCCAAGACCTTCCTACTCCATCTCCACTGCAATATAATCTTTGTGTCTGTGTTTCATTCACAGAGGTAACAACCATTGCTTTGTCATTAAAGTCTTTTCCATGGTATAAACAGATGTGAGAATATGTGTCTTAGCAAGTAAGTGGCTCGGGAAAAAAAGTGGCTGTATTAGGGATCTGGTAACATGAAGACAGGAAGTTTCTTGGCCCATCATTCCTCTAGCAGCAAGCAACAAAATTATAACCTGATGTGAATTTTTGACTCCCTGTATCTCAAAAAAAAAAAAAAAAAAAAAAAAAAGCTTTGCAGGATGGCTGTTACATATTCTAATTGAACGAGATATAATATTTTATGATAGGAGTTTATATTGATAAAAACATTTCAGAACTATTTAGCTTCTCACAAATAGAACAAATATGAGTGTTATTTAACGAGAAAGTTTTGATGGTATTTTTCTTGAATTAAAAAAATATTGTGTTAAAGCAATATTAATAAATGCTTCCTCAACCACTCAATCAGTGGAAGAAATATTACTTCAACCTCTACATTATCTTCATTCCTCTGGACACTTTGATTAAATGGGCACATGACATTTATTCTCTGGACAGCACCATTAACCTCAGTGATTTTTTTGGGTGACTCTGCCCTCCTTTCTGCCTTAGGCGCCACTCTCGTGACAGAACTAGAAGGTAATTATCTTGACACTAGGAAAAGGAAGTTAATGAATTGGAAAGTATTATTGGAACATAGCCCTTACTAACATACACATTTACCTATGAAATAATGTCCTTGGAAAGCCTGCTGTAATAATGGCAGAGTTTCAAAGGGAAACCCTTTAGATATTTTCTAACTTTTTTTTATATATGCAATTGCATATTGACCTGCAATATGGAGTCATGAAATCATAAAAAGTAACATTCCAGAGAAAACCTTCAATAACCCTTGTAGGACTGAAAGTCAAATTACTTCATGAAAGAGCTTGTGTTTAATAAATAGTGACTGGTCTGTGGTGCTTTGACTGCCTATTTACTTGAGGGTGATAATCAAACCTTTCAGATTTCCATTTCTTTTGAGCAAAATGCTCATAACTATTCACATAAATTAGCTTCTAAACAAAATAAAACCAAGGAACTTTAAAAATTGCAACAGATATTTACAGAGAATTCACAGAGATAAGAAATAAGTAGGTTCCGTACAGATATAGCTAAGTAGCTGTGTGGGAAAGGATTTGCTCTCCTTTGTTTTCTGTTAAGAAATGCATCTGGCATGTTGGATGAGGTGGAGATGAATGACTCACAATTTTTATAAATTGTGGGAAGAAATCATGATCTTCCTTTGGAACACCAAAACATATTCTGCAGCTGCAGAATCTGAACCTGAATAAAGCTACCTCCGTAGCCCAACCTCAGCACTCCCAGTGTGTAGGGAAGAGGAGAATGCTACTCTGTTGCTTCCTCTTCCAGACACTGAGTTCCCAGAAACTGTGCCAGACTGTAGTCAACTAGTAAAGCCTGCTTGGTTTTCACCTACAACCAGAAATGAGCAGCTTATTTTTCCCTTCTGAAAGAAGGGGAGAAACCTTCTGAAAGTCCCCACCAATTTAGGTTTTCAAGATGCAAACAAACAACTTGAATAACCTTGTCTTGGCATTCTTTTCCATGAATGGTTGGATCAGATGATTTGGCTCCCTTCCAATATAGGCTGTCATGGTTCTGTGATTCTACTTCTTAAAAAATATGTTGCTCTTTCCACTTCTTGATGGGAAGTGCTGTGAAATTTGTTTTCCTGGCTACAGGCACACAGTTGGGTCTGTTGCATCACCAGTTTGCATTTGCAAGTCTCTGGTTTGTGAGCTGGATATCTTGAGACAGCAGGGTCAGGTTGTTAGCCAAGTTTGAAGTCTCTTTCACACATAGATTATTACAGCAGGTGTGTTCATCTTCTCTTTGGCATGAGGTTTAAACTATACTGTTGCAAGTTCTGCAGGTTCAAGCACAGATGGTAATATAAAAACCTATGTTGGGAGATGCCCATAAACCAGGATATTGCTGAGACCTGAGCTCAGAGATTCTTCTTCTGGACATATTTTTTCATGTGAAAGTACCAGTGCACCTGAAGTCTCTGTGCTTAACTCTGTAGAGGAGTGGTCATTTCTATGACCACTTCAATGAATGCATTTTTTACTCCTGTGCTTCTGATATGGTTGTTGTCAGTCTAGTATGGTCAGGCCTGTCTTTTGTATGGAAGGAGACAAAATCTTACCCTTCATTCTATAAGAGAAGATGACTGTATTAACTTGACTTGCAAGGTAACTCTGAGAATTTAAGACTTTCTGGGCAAAAAGAGGATATTTTTGTGCTTTATTTCTTTCCCTTTCATTCTCAACAAGTATGAGCATAATTTTATCTGAAAAAAAAAAAGCCACACTGTAACCAAATACTTTGAGCCACTATTACTGTATTATAATGGATACACATCATGCAAAAGCAGAATTTCCGAGGTTGCTGTAATGACTGCATCTTGCCAACAGATTGGTTTGTATTTTGGGAACTGTTTTCCCACTTTAGTTCCTTCTGTTCACAGATATTCATAAATAACAACTTAGGCTGTGATTTATTGCTCCAAAGTATTGTCTTTGCCACATCAATTAAATAAATACACATCAAACATAATGATGATTGTCTGATGCTCCTCTGGGTTCACTCCCTGGCCTTCTGTTCTGTGCAGTTCATATAATTCATATCTGTAGATTTTGATGACAAACAATCAGGATTGTGGAAGAAATATATTTTGCTTAACATCAACATATTTCAGCCTCTGTTAGTGACAGTGTTTTGCTGAAGAGAACTGAATGTCCATAAAACACCTGACCTTTAGGGGAGTTTGGGTTTAGCATTTGAAACTCTTAGCTCAGTAACTACTTTTAAGAAGTAAAATTACTTTTATTTTGATTAATACATTATATAATAAAGACACTGTTTTTCATTTCCATAGAAGAAAGTAGGTATTTATCTCTCTTTTTGTTTCTTACACAAAAGGTAGATGAAAATGAGAGGAGATGTTCGTATGCTTTTCAATCAATCTCTATTAATAGGAAAATACATTTATTTTCACATATTTCCTATTACCAAGAACTAATAACAAAAATTCTAATTACTGTTATGCATGGCTCTTTTAAATTAATCTGCACTTTACACATTTTTAATTAATCTCTATCATTCATATTTCTAATTAAAGTACAATAATGCTTTGAGAAGTTGCTGCTTAAAATGGCTGGGAGGGGACAATGTCAATAATTGTTTTTATTTCTTAGCGTCATAATGAATTCTATTTAAAATTTATCAGGAATATTAATTTTTAAAATATACAGCTATGCAAATTTAATCAGATTTGGAATTCAACAGGGGAATATTTTCTAATTTTCAGCATACTATCTATAATAAATTTTTTGTAAGGAGATTTTGTGAACAAATTCATTGATGCCACATAAGCCAAAAAATAATCTGTGCCTTTTACATTCACATGCTATTTTTAACTGCTGTAATTAGAAAGGGGTAGGTTTTTTTTTTTTTTCATATGCATTCATAAATGTTAAAATGCAGTTCATAAACACACAAAAAATGTGTGAAAAAAAAATAAATCATGTATTAGGCAAGATGTACCTATGTGTGCTTGTTCTTGTATAGACGTTTGTTTGGCTCATGTTCCCCTTGTAATCCATTAGAAAGTGCATATCTTTTCTGCAGAACTGCTGTATAGGCAATCATTCCTGATCCCATGTCATGCAATTGATTATTCTTGGCTATATATGCGTGCTCCTCCCTGCTGAACTATATTATTATTCCTTTTCCAGTCTGGTTTGCCTATTTGTCAAGATGGTATTGAATTCTAATGCTGCTATCTAATGTAGTAGCAGTATATTCCAGGGTGATATCACCTGCTGGTTCAGTGAAAATAATCTCTTTTCCACCATTTAGATCTCTAATAAATATATTAATAATAGACCAAGTGAAGAACTCTACAAAATCACACATTCTGTATTGTTCAGATCATGAGCCAGTGATATTCTCTATCATCTAAGATTTTTACAAGCATTTTTGCCATCTGCAAGTTATTTTGTAATAGTTTTATCTTCTTCCATATCCTATTTATAAGAATGTCATGCAAGAAATTCTCAAAATCTTACTCTATTTGGAAAAGAGAGGAAATTAACTACTGAGAAGAGTTTTCTGGGGAACCTCACCAGCTTACTGGAAAAACTGATCTAAGAGGTTTTATCTCTGTTAGCCCCATATGCATTTTTCCTCCTCTATTTTTCACCTTCAGCCTTTTTCAGTTGACTGGACATTACAATGGTTGATGGCTTCTTAGCTTCCACGCCTCAATTTTGTCAATTCTGTTTAGAGATAAGTCAGTATCATCAGGTATCTCACCTTTTTTAAGCTCCCCAAAATAACTGATAATGCATCTGAGACTGCCTGACTCCCTTCTTCAGGATTATGGAGTCAAATTCATCAGGTTTTGCCATTCAAAAACATTTGACTTGTATAAGTATCTTGAAGCCTTTACTTTCTTTGTCCCTACTACCACTCTCCCCTCCTCCCAAATAATACAGGCAAATGTATAAATGATTAGAGCTAGAAGAAGACCAGACATTCCACATAAAAACCATTCTGTGAAACTTAAATCTTTTAGCCTCTACTAAATATATTGTTAATAGAGCCCCTACTAGGCATTATTAACAATTTAATTTCCAGATATAAAAAATGAGGCAAAATAGCTGTGAAATGATGAACTTTTCTGTGAAATTGTTTCATTTCACACTCAAGAATACATTCATCTTATCACGACAAGAGGTCAGCAAAACTAAGCTGAAATATTGTTTTAGTGTTGATAAAGTTCAACTTTATCCCATTAATCCATTTCCAGTTATCTTGTAGATAGAAGATATTACACTGCAGCCTCAAAGATGGATGGAAAGCAATATTATTGCCATACACCTGTCAACAAAATACCTTAAGAGGCACTGTAGAAATGCTAAGGATTACCACTGTAATTTAAGTATGGGACCTGGGGAAACAAGTGGTGTTTGAGAGGGCTAACAGGATACAGACTATTGTGGCTGCTGAGAGCTTAGTTACCTAACATTAATCCTGTTTGAGAGAAGATTTCAGGATCAGGACATATTGTGACCTTCAGAATCAGCATTATTTGTGCAAAAACTTTGTTATTCGTACAGCATCACATTCCAATCTCAGAAACTTTCTAGACAACATCAAAAAACACATTTACAATGCTGGTATATAATTACCACTTCAGAAATATTTAATTGAAACGGTAAGCATGAAACATCTGCAGTTGCCAACATAACTTTATATATCTTATTAGCCCACAGCTTATGTTGTAAAACAACAGATTGCAGGACTTGTTTTCCCTCGTGGAAAACTTCTACAAGCATAAACTTTCTCTTTGCCATCTCAACTGTTTTCTCAGCCTTTTTTTCCCAACTGCAAGATGCTTATGCAGCTGCACTATCAGTTGGCATCCTTTGGTCTGGTGGCCAATATGGCCAGAACTGGACAGAAGGTCTCAGGTCTTCATTTCTCTCTCCATCAACACTTGTTCAATCACAGCCATAGGCTACATGGACTTTTGCCCAGCCTACAGACCAAACAGGTACATCAGTGACATGGGTGGGTGCTGAGATAAGCAGTGGTGTAAAGCCGATGGTACTGAGGTTCACCTGTGAATGGAAAAGCCTTAGGTCTTGTGAGCTTTCCTTCGTACACAACTAATTGTTGGAATTGTGTTCTATCTTCTTTATAAGTGATACATAATTACATCAGAGGATTAAATTGTTGAGTTTGGCTTCTCTGATGGTTAATCTACTGGTTATTTCTATATGAGCATTAAAACAGAGATCCCTGTGAGATTACCCATAAGAATAACAGTTTAGGAGAAAAAGCTCCATTCTATTTGTTGAATAAAATAATTATTTCAGTGTTGCTGGTTTTTTTTTTTTAGCTCTTTTTCCTTTTTTAGTCCCATCTGTTTATTAATCTAAAGGAATATAGAGATTTATCTTCTTATTACTGACATGCTGATTTTGGTGTGTCTAGAAGCAACATTTGAGTGACATAATTGAACTTAGTGCTGAGACTGTTTTAATTACATTAATTTTAATTATATACGGTACATTTTAATTATGTATACTGAGATAGGCGAATTTCCATCTATTAAGATGGTCTGCAACGCATTTACATAATGGGACCCTATTTCTGTCTGTTAGTGCTACTTTTCTTGATGGTTTCATTATTGGTGGAAGGTGATTTTTTTAAATTCCACTTTAATTTGTATTTTTAACAAGCACTTTTGAAATCCACTTGATATTCTTCCTTGCCTTGCACTGGAAGGATGCATTTTAAACCAAATATTCAAACTAGAGGAAAACAAAGGAAGCTCTCTGTGTATTACCTAGTTCCTCTGTCAGACATGAATTCCAAGGGCTGAACTGGGAAATCACTTTGAGTGTTTTCAAAACACCTGAGGAAAAATAATGTGTAATATATGAATACTGACATATCTATATGTTCACCACAAAAACTTCATGGCTATGGTCAAATATGTTTTGAGAGGGAATGTATATTTACCATTAGAGATACAATTCCCAAATGGGGCTTTCATCTCTGATACCTTTCTTAGACTTTATTTTTACGTCCCTGATGTGGCCAAGGGCACATGTACCTTCTATCTGGAACATGGTAGTTTCTCTCAAGTCCTTGCAATGTCTGTATCCATGGTGTGCTGCGTGGGCCGTGGCTGCACTCTTGACATGTCCTATCCTGTCTTTTGAAATGCAAACCAAGCAGATTTCTCCTACCAAGTCTAAGGCTATTGATGACAGTACAGGGCTCAGAATCATGAGTCTTACTCACAGAAGTCTCTCTCTATATTTTTGGTCTTACTTGGGCATTGTACTGGAACTGATGTAGTGTTCTAATCTGGAGGAACATGCAGAGTTGTTTCAGAGGGTTCAGAGGAGCCTGTGAAGATGATCACAGGGCTGGAGCACCTCTCCTATGAAAAAAAGCTGATGGAGTTAGTCTTGTTTAGCTTGGAGAGGAGAAGGCTCCAAAAGACCTCACTGCAGCCTTCCAGTGCTTAAAGGGAGCTTATAAACAGGAGAGAGAAAGACCTTTTACATGGGTAGATAAGAGATAGTACAAAGAGTAATGGTTTTAAACTAAAAAAGGGAAGATTTATACTGGATATTAGGAGGAGATTTCTTACTCAGAGGGTGGTGAGGCAGTGGCTCAGAGAAGCTGTAGTTGACAGTCCCTGAGAGCATTCAAGGCCAGGTTGGATAGGGTCCTGTGCAGCCTCATCTAGTGGGTAGCAGCCTGACCATGGCAGAGGGTTGGAATTGGATGGGCTTTAAGGGCTCTTCCAACCCAAGTCATTTTGTGATTCTATGATTATTAGGATACAGTAACCCTGTCCCTTTGCATTTTGTAGTCTGCTTTGGATATAGATAGTGTTTAATTCTTGAAAACACTAAGAGGATCAGAGTCTGCAATCTGATACATTCACAACTGTCATTTTCTTCTACTGTCTTTGTTTCCTAAACTGCGGTCTGACATTGCATTAACTCACTAAGCTTAGCCTTGACAACTCTCTCTCACAGACCAATACTGCTTTACTTGAACTTCCTTCATTATAGGAATTTGGAAATTTTTATATTCTTTTATTTTGGAAGGCTTAAATTCTCAAGTGAGATAGAATAGTAAATAAAACAAGCAATGAATTATAATTTTGGGAAGAGAAACAGTCTCTTAACTAAATGAGTGTCTAGCTCTGGAGGGTTATATTTGGATGCATGTAACTTGTAGTCTAGAATTTGGACCATAAGTGTACATTCAAGTATACCGGAGTGAATTAGGAGTTTGTGTTTGGTCTTCAAAAAGGAACACAGCACTTAATGAAGTTTTATGCAGTCAGATGAATGAATCCATCTCATCTCATCTCATTAAGTACCTCAATATATCATACCATTTTCTTTTATCTGCTTCCAGGTGGACTTTTTCCTATCTGACGTAAACCATTTTTGCAGAATGGGTAGGACAGTAATACCACAGATAAATCAGTGTGTATGAGGGAAAGGTGCAAGATTTTCAGTATGGAGATAGTTTGCAGTATGGATATGATTTACAGCTGAAGATAGCAAACTTTAACCTTTAATCAGAAACAGATAATTTAGCTTAGTCTTTAAATTCTCAGAATACTAAACTGTACAAAATTATACACTGAAATATAAAAACTGGTCAGACGTTTTCTATTGAGATTTCAGTTCTTTCCCTCTCAGGAAAATCTTGATTTTGGTATTTCAAAATATTTAGTAATTAATTTAAAATGTAACTAAAACACAGATTACGTTTATTAATTCAGTATTTAACAAGGAAACATATGGTAGGTCTGATCCAGTATGAAGCAAAATCTTTTCAGTGAAATGAAATAAAATATTTAAACTCAAATTGGTTTAAGAAAATATTCATAGGCAATTTTCCCTAGTTCATTGCCAATCCAGTAGTAGTTTGGGTTCCTTTCTACCTTATCAGCCATGCTCCCTGAAGCACTTTATTCCACATTATGCAGTGTGATTTTGCTCTAACCAAACTTTGCATGTGAATCATAAGAAACATATTATGGATGCATTTCAGGAGAGACGATTTCTATGTCAAGCTTGGCCCAGATAGAAAAGAGGCCTCATAGGACAGAATATCCTCATATGGGAGAGCCCAGTGAATATTGTCCTTTTTCCAATTTAAAAGTTTCTTCTGGAACTACCACTCTGTAAAGTGTGTTTGTACTCCAGAATATTGTCATAATTTGGTAGAGTCAAATGGCTGACGTGGCAGAACTGTCTTTGCAAAAGAGTTAATCATAAATTATTGGAAAACAACTGAAAAAAATCACATTTAACTTCTTAGTTATTCCTTTGGCTCTAACGCTGAACAGTTGCAGCCGCAGAGAGCAGTTCCAACAGCCTTGCAAGTGCTTTTTCTTCTTTTTGCCATGATCATTAATATAGTACTAATGCTGAATTTCATCTTCTAATTTTATCATTAAGTCATTCAATACCAAGCATCAGTTTTGACTAACCTGAGTCAATCTTTGCAAGGGATTGGTTTTGGTTAGATGTCAAGCTTCTACCCAGCTCCTTGTTTACTCAGCAGGATGGAATGGGGTAGGGGGAGAAAACAGGGAAAAAGACAGGGAAATCAATTACCAGTTACCATGGTGGTGAAACAGTTTTGACTTCGGGAAAATGAGTTTCATATTTTTGCAATTATTTAAAATACTGATGCTTTCTGCTGTGTCCAGCATGGGGTAGCCCTGTTCTCTTTTCACCATGGCTTCCCTGTTAAGCCTCTCTGCCACCAACACCTTGCCAGGTACACCATCAGCAAAGGCTGTCACTTCAAAGCACAGTATCATTTTCATATCACTTATTAATGAGTGCACAGTTCAGTGAATACATCTGGTGAAAGTCAGTATGGATTCAGCTGATATTCACTACTCCTTGCATCTGTTCCTAGAACATTTCCTTCCTCAAGTAGTTACTTGTGTGCAGAAGGACTCTTTCTCACAGTGGTCAGCTATATGGATCTCACTTAAACAGGAATCCATTGAGACCTCAAGGAAATATGAGAAGGAAATATGAGTATCCTTGCAACGCATGACCTCATGCTTCTGCTTCATGGCAAATAAAGGTATTTCACATTTGTGTTCATTTGGAAGTGTGCATTTTATTAGTCAGATGCACTCTGCATCAGAAGATTATGCTAGTCCATGCAGAAAAATTTAGTATGATAATCAAAAAGAATATGGATTTTTATAAAATTAAACCATTATACTGTCCTGTGAATTTAAACTTAGAAGGTGGAGTGTAGACATTTAAGTACAAGTGATCAATGTGCTACAATAAAACTCTATATAATGCGCTTCATACAGGCTGTGCCCTTGAATGTAGCATTACAGCTCTGTCCTGAATCTCACATGATGCTTTTTGCTCAATATTGAATGTACTTCACAAAGCAGAAAAAATCAGAAGGAATCCTTTTGTTGATCCTCGATAGGTTCTGGTGACTTGTCAAGAGCAGGATTAGACTTAAGGTTAATGCAAGAAGAAAAATGTATGCAAAACATCTCACACAGAAGGAATGTTACATAAAGAGAAAGGAAAAATTGCAATGAAAATGAAGAGGACTGGGTGGACTCAGGGCCAAAGAGCACAGAAAGAATGGAATATAGAAAATAGAGTACATCAGAGGCAAGAAGAATGAAATAACTTTATTTAAGAGAAAAGAGTTCTTGTCCTTAACAAACTGGAAATTATGTTTTCAGTGTCTCCATTTTTTTGAGACTGGTGTACAGACTGGTGTAAAGGTGTTTGGGTACATAAGTTTCAAAACAGAATTACATTGCGAGGCCTGGTTATATTCTTAAAGAACCTTGATTAAGGGTCAAAACCGTTGTTACAGAGGAATTAAATTTTTTGTCCCTTGTTTTCTTAATGTTTTAATTAAGTAATGATAGTTTGAATGAAGATAAAACCACTCATCCATTACCTGTAGTCCTCAAGAGGGAGAGGGACTCTGAAACAAATGCTTACATCAACAGTAGGCCTAACGAAGGGTAACACTTCATGCAGCTTGCCTCTTGCTGAATACATATTTCCATAATGTTTACCCCAAATTATATCTACATATTTCTCACTCTGGAAATCTATTCTAGCTTGTTTTCAGGATGTAGGTTATGAGATGTATTGTGGCAGTATCTAATCTGTTGCTCTCAGCAGGATGACTTACCACTGCAGGAATGACGTTGGAAAGATTTTGTTTTCACCTTGACTTTGTTTTTTCTTCTTCCAGATGGATTTTGCTCTTGCCTGTGCTTTAGCCTAACTATAGCAAGCACAGAGAGAGCTCATTTAGCAGCACTGTGAATTTTTTTACTTTTTTGTTTTGTTTTGCATTTGCTTATACCATTTACAAGACTGATAGCTTTGATCACTGAAGAGCTCTGAACTCTAAGCAGACAATCAAATCTGCAAGTTTCATTTTACAATCTCAATTAGAACTCAGTGTTACCAATCAATTAAAGAATAAATAGAGATGTGCTGACTTATTTGGAAAATTAATGGTGTTGGCTGTGAAGGAGAGTGGACAGAGCAGATGTTTGAGTAACTAAACCACTGAAACTGGGATTAGATTTGAGATTGGGTATAATGTCTGAAACAAAAATATTTTCTGGTAGATGGGCTCACATCAGTCATATTCCACCATTCACACTGTTTCAAGCCACAGCAGTGCAGCAGTATTTTTCCAGGTGGGAGATGCCTGAGCTGATTACTTTGGAAAACAAGTTGCCTGAGGATATTTTCTCACTGCTTGCATAAAAAAAAAAAATGAACATTGCATATGATTTATGCCACAAAAAAGACACTCACCCAAGCATAAATGAATATAAATAAAGGAAACAGTTCTCTTTAGCAATATATTTTTTGGCAATATCAAAATAGTCATGTATTTCTGACAGGGGTCCAAACCATCAAATGCTCAGGCTATGCTTTTATTAGTCCCAGTGGAAATTAGCTCAGTAAGACTTGACAAGACCTAGGAAGGAAGTGATTGTCCAATGAAACACAAGAAATTAAAAAACAAATCAGTTTTTAATTAGGATAAAAGGTATTTTACATATATTTCTCCAAAAGAAGTAGGAATCAAAAACATTTCACTGTGCTCCCAAACAGCCTAAAGGGTGAAGATAATCGAGTTGTAGGAGACCTGAAATAAAGTTCCAGATCTAGCAGTTATTTGATTATACAGGGTGAAATATCTTCTTTTCACAGCTCCAGAGACACATCCTAGAAAGTGCCTATAGCTAGTCATTCTGTGGTCCAGGGCTGATTTTCAGTTGGTGGAAGCCTTCAGATGTAGGAGATTTGGAAAAAGCCTACCATGGCACCAAGCTGCTGCTGCTGGCTATGTGCTTACCTGGGCTATAAGCTGGTGAAGCTCAAATCTGGTCACTAATAAGACAAAGCAGGCAGTGACCATATATATATACTCACCACATTTTGCAGGTGCCTGGACTCCAGGGATTTTAAGGTATCCCTCCATCAGTTTACTGTGGAGAAGAGCAAGCTTTGCCTTGCAGGTAAATGTCATGGATGCACTTCAAAGAAAGTAGAATCAGGATGACAGAATATCCTGAGTTGGAAGAGTCCCCTAAGGATCATCGAGTCCAAGTCCTTAGATGTACAGTTTATTCACTATGCATTCAGATTACGAAACAATGAAGGTGGCTCTGGAAATAAACCAGTCTGTGAGGTGATATCAAGGAACACAGCACAGTTTTATGCTCTCGGTTTAACTAAATTCTCCCTCCTATATCCTAGTACTCTACAAATAATCATATCTCCAAACAACCATGCTTTTAAATAAAAAGGTGATTGTTCGTCTTAGTACCTGATAATAGAGCTGTTTAGAAGCATCAGTTTTCTTTCTTCCTTTCTAACTTTCATAAAGTGAATAATACTGATATTGATTAGAAAACTGTTCTAGCAGGATTGCATAATCAAATCTATGCATCCTAAGTAAAGAGTATAGTTTTCAATACCCAGTCGACCTGGGATTCATGTACACACATACGATCCTTTTCCCAAAACAAATAAAAAAAAAGTACTTAAAATTGCAGTTTTAAACTAGACCTATCCAGTAAGAGATGGTGCTGTACTGTCCTGCCATACTACTTTCCATAGGATTAAGTGTGGACTCCATCCTTAGCTGGAGTGCTGTATGATGTTTCATGAGAAATGTAGTCCGATTGAGAGATCTGATCAATACAAGAAAAGAAGAAATGTGAGCATTTAAGCATTATCTGTGCTGATATACTACAGCAGCATTTTCCACTACAAATCATGGGGTATGGATAATTTTTCTAGTTATTGATGAACATATTTTTCCCAGTAAAAACACATTTTGCTGTCAAATTCTAGTTTCAAGCAAATAAATTTCTTCAGCTGTTGCTCCAAGTCATTGCTGTTCAGCAAAACTCCTTGCTAGTTGTCCAATACTCTACATATATGCGTTACACTGATTTCAAATAAGAGCTAAATGTTTCTCCCAGACAGAGATGTGCAACCAAAAAAAAATGTTAATCAAATGTAGGGGAACAGATTGGAGGAAAACAGAGTGGGCGAATCAGCCACGCATAATTGAATTCTACTTTAAAGTTTGCTAGGGCTGCTGACAGCAGTGTCCCCATTTTCCTTCAGCTGTGGCTCAGCAGACTCTTAGTACTTCAGTGCCACAGACACTTTTATAAGAACCACACTGAATTTAGGATGTTTAAAGTAACTTCTCAGTGTATAAAGAAACTTCCTAATGGGTTTCAAAGGGATACTGAGTTTATTTTATTTTGAAAAAAGACGCTTCAGAAATAGAAGTAAGTTATGAACATGTCATCTGAAAATTACGGGGCTTTCTTGCTCATAAAACAAAGAAGCATTGTTTCCATGCTCTGAATTTAAAGTAAGATATCTGTCTATAGTGCCTTGAGTCCAGGCTGTGAATAAAAGAAGATAATTTTCCTCAGTGCAAATATTTAATAAACAAAACTGTATAAAGAGAATTGCTAATGGAGATCCTGCAGAAATCATGAGCAATGAACAGAACAAAATCAATGCTTGAAAATGACTTGGAAAACATTAGATGAAAAAACACCACACCACTTACCAGCAGGCAGGTGCTCTAATCACATGGGGATAGGGGCTGTCACCCCAGCTGGGGGCTTCTGCCCACCCATCCCTACTCAGCCAGCACCACTTCAGCCATCAGATTCAATTTTGCCCATTGTGTTGTAGAAATAAAATAGGTGGTCCCTCAGAATACTGGATTACCATTCAGAAAACTGGTAACTTTGGAAGCCTCAAAGTACTTTTTTTTATATGGATTTTCGGTAGCCAATACTGTACAGCAGAGTGTATATTTTAGCTCTCTCTCATCTCCTTCTTACTAGCAAAGGTAGCTTTTTCTAGTCAGATAGGTTAATTTATTGTCTTAGTTGGATACAAACCTTCTCTGAACTTTTGACTAGAAGCCATTGCAACTTAGAGCTGCAAAAAAAATCATTGCATCAGATCTATCCCACAAACAGCACAGGGGCCAACTGATGATGAAACACAGTACAGAGCTTTCAACACCCTGACCTTCATGTAAGATCTTGTTTACTTCTGCTCTGCTGTGTGGCCGTGATCACTCCTGTTGTTTTCCAGTCAAAGAGGGAAGAGCAGCAAGCTGTTCCCTGCCTCCATACCCACATAGCTCTGCATTCACACTGGGGATAAAAAACACACATTAAACCATGATGGGATGTTGCATTTTTTTTTAAATGCATAAAGTAACAGTGTTTTCATAATATCCACATCTGCTTTTATTTGACCTGTATATAAGAAAGGGTGTAAGGAGAAGGATCAGCTGTGATTACCTGTCACAAAATTACCTGTCCTCAGTGAGATGAAGACACTGCTCTTTTTCTACATGTCCATTGGCATTTGTTAATACAAACAGCCTTCTTTCTGCTTTATGAGGATGCATTGCCTGATCTTTTGGTTAAAAGAGTAACAGAGGCGGTGCTGACCCTCTCCTCCCTGTCTGAACGTCACTGCTGATGTACTCCTGAGCCCTGTACCAACAGATTCCTGAATGCATGCAGCCAGTGAGATGATTATGGTAAGGCTGCACAACAGGCTCTAAAGAAGAACTCCTGTGCTTGAAGCCATGTGTCAGAAGCACACACAGTAGTCCAATCTTTCTTCTGTGAGCAAGAAGAGGTATAGCAATTATGATACAAGGATATTAACAAGGTTAAAATGCAGTTACAATCCTAATGGGATTTGGAAACAACAACAACAACAACAAAAAAAAAAAACCAAAAACCCGAGCATATCTCAAAAACTGGAGGAGTTCATCATCATTTGTTTTAAATATTTGCCTTTGTGTTAAAAAAAAATCTTTTGAAGAGAGGCTGAAATATTGTTCTGTTGACAATCATGACCCATTCTTTGTAGTTTTTTTTGCTTCTTGGCTAAAATTGCATAGGAGGAAGTAGTGAAGATACTGCATATTTTCGATTAAAGTGAACTGAAGCATAGGTTAAAAACACAGAACTTATAAGATCTTTAGAAAATATTTTGTCAGTGTTTTCTGTCTTATTTAAGAGAGCTGCTCAAAGATGCAGGCAAACTTCTCCTAACACAATGACATTTGAGTATTCTTACATATGTTTCATCAGTTTTCATGCAATTTTATCATTTTATAGTTCTCAACATCAAATTCATCCAGAACTAGTTGGTGCACTGCCATGAAGACAATAAAATGCATAGCTTTTTAAAGCAGCTAAAGTAGTTAAAAGGTTTCTGAATACCTTTGAGCAGATTCCTCACTCAGCCATTTTGCATTTTATGGGGCTTTGAATATTATGGGTAAGTCATCTTAGTAGCACTTCTTATATTCATGTAGAGTAGAAGGTAACAACCTGTCACTTTGTAGAGCATTTAAAAGTAAAAGGAATGACATTGACCTGACACAGGTACATCTTTTTATTTATACAGCAGCTTATTTAAATCACACTGTTTTCATCAAGTCTTTGTCACTAAAACTGATCAAAAGCCTAAGTCCTGGACATAAGCAGTGAAATCTGATGGGGAAGAACTCCATTACAAACATTTCAGAACTGAAAAATTCTAAAACTATTGCTAAATTAGAAAGACAAAAATATTGCAGAAAGGAAAAAATTCTCTTCAATTTTGAATAACAAATTTCATAAGAAATTATAATAGTATAGCATGACTGCAGGAAACAAGAATTTAGTCAAATGAGGTAATTGTTCAGAGATACAATTTCTAGGGAGATTTTGATTAATTAATGTACTTGGAGGAAAGAAAAATATTACTTGATTTATTAAGCATTAATTCAGTGATCTTTCCCCATTCATTTCTATCAAACATCTGTAATGGTTATGTTATCTTGGTTTCTCATTCTTGATTATCTCATTTAATTATCTTTGATATTATCATGTTATTGAACGCCTATGTCACTTATTTTGTAAGTATCTATGATGTAGGGTATTTTTTTTTTTTTTTAATAGTTTCTCAAAACGAGCTATTTTTGAAGAGATCTATCCATTAGACAGCTTCCCAACAATACTACTTGCTTACTGTGGTAGATGGTCTGTGCTCTGGTAGCATTTTAAACCTGATGTTATCTATTCTAACATGTGTATTGCCAAAATGAAACAGTTATAGTCCAGATTTCTATTCCTAAGACTCAAACGTGCTATTGATTCTTTTAGAATTAAGTATCTAAATGTTATCCAAATAGTATAATACATCTAAAGATTCTGTTAGTCCATCAGTTTTTCTTAAATCATCTCCACTTGCCCAGGAGAAGGAGAGAAAGAAGAAAAAAGAGAAAGGGAAGTTTGCTGAATCTTCATATGAAAGTATAGAGGAAAAAGAATCAGTGATCATATTCGACATTATTTGATGTATTACCTTCTTAGCTTAACTCTTTGAAGAGTTAAGAACAGGATTTTTTTTTTCTTTCTTTTTTTAAATCTTTCAGAATATTTTCTCTCAGCTGTGACAGCCACTGTATCTCGAATCCATTAGTATCCCATTAGGGGGAATGGTGGACATGAAAGAAAAAAAGAGAGAAAGAGACATCTCTGAATGTTGCTACCTGTATGAGAGTTTTGAAACAATAGTTATCTGCACAAACCTTACCAAGTTAATTCTGCTTTGCATGTGAATTGTACGTAGAATCTCTGAGAATCCTTGTGTGGATTCTGAACCTGAACACAGCAGGAAGGATCTCTCAATCTTTTGTCAGAGCATGAAGTATGACTACGTGGTGAATGTTTGGACCATTTGAGTGACCACTCCAAAGAGCCTATACTTCTAACTTTAATGTGAAGGAAGAAAATTTTCAAACATCCAAGCTCCTACTGGGACAGTGGGCAAAGTTCTTTCTTGTAGCTTTCACCCTCTACTTCATACTCTTTTTCCATCTATTTCAATCAAGGTATGAGAAAAGATGGTCTCATTCCTTCCAGGTTTTTGAGGGCTCCCTTTGAAATTAAGGGATTCTATAAACCACAATTCTAGTCTTACAAAGATGTATTTTGTCACTGGCACTACGAAGGCATATAATAAAGGAATGTTACAAATTTTCTGACTTCAGTTAATCAAGACAGGTGAACATTATATTGTGCTACTTACTAGAACTTTTAAAACCAAAGTTCTTTGTCTCCACTCCATAAAGTTAGAGGTACTTTCATTGGACTCTATCTGCAGTTATTCAGAATTTCCAAACAAGGTGTTCTGGTATGCTTTGAAACACTGTTGGAAGAAAGTTAGCAGAAAAGATAGCTGAGCAATACTTAAAACAAACAAACAAACAAACTAGGAATAATTTACATTACCTACAGTAACAACTAGCAATAAGGTAGCATCTAGAAACAATTATAAGAGAAAAAATTGGGGCATGTGGTTTGAAGCCCTGTATTCCATAATGTTTATATTAATGCTTATATTTCCATAGAAATTATCTTAATAAAATTTTCTCCTCTCTCAGGTTACACATACCTGTCATAAAATCAGAGGGTTGCCACAGTGCTCTACTCAGCCTGTTTCTCAGCATTTTAGTGACCTCTGGAGAGAAAGGATCCTCATGTACTAGCCCATCCAATGATGGTTATGAACTCTCAATGCTGTACAGCTGTGAGAAAGGCAAATGTTATCCTAGAATATTTCAGCTGGGATACCTCAGCAGAAATAAGGGAGATTAAAGTACCTTCCATTAGTGCAAACCTCATTTACTGCAACTGATTGTGGTTGCTTGCAGTCATTAAAGGACAGAGTGAGCTCTCAACAGCTGCAGAAGAGCTGTGAGGTGATCTTGATTGTGTAAAGAAGGAAATAAACAGAGGCAGGGGCTTAGTCCATCAAAAGTAAAGATTATTCCCTGCAAATAACTTGGAGAAATAAACACTAGGGAGGGAACAAAAAATATTAGACCAAATACTTCTACCTTTGACCAAATATTTTAAAAGATGTAAATAAGTGTAGATGAGAATTTTAAAGTTGTAATTAAGTAAGCCTTTAGAACAGTCCTCCAGTAGTACCAGGGAGTGAGCTCCATTCCCTTAAAAGTGGGTACTGGTTCTGCCAGATATTGATGTGGTTCCTTTGAAGATGTCATCTTGGTTTTCTGCCTCTGCTATTCTTAAAACCTCTCATTTTAAATTATTTTTTAAGCTAACACCATTCTTTATGACATTTGGCAGATCTCACCCCAACTTCTGGCTCCTGATGTTCCCGTTAACCAGTTGCTGAACTAATTTAGAGCTTTCCTTTCAATCTTCAGCTCCACCAGTCTTTTTCCAATTTATTTCAAATCTGATATTCTCAAAAATTCCTATCCATCTAATGTAAGGGCCTATAGTCCAACCTAGACAAAAGAGATGTGTTGTTTCAGCTTTGCCTAGAGAAGTTGTTATGGTATGAAAGAAGTGTGTCAGGTCAGCATTGCAAGGGATAATAGGGCAAGAAGCCAGGTGAGCTCTGAGATGAAGTATGGTCTTTTAACACTAGACCAAACTTGGAGATTAGATCTTATAACTCAGGTTACAGTTTCCAGTCTACTTCATATGAAAAAGGATAAATACAAACTACAAAAGTTCTTTGGCAACGCACAAAGTAACTTTCAAAATTGTATTATTTTCTACGCTTACATTAAAATTTGGGAATCATCCAGAATAATTTTTATTCTTTTTGGAAGGGTGTCTCAGCCATAAACAAAACCTAAGAAATAGTTTGTATCATTTCAGAGGAAAAGGAATGATCTTTTTTAAAGGAAGGAATTTTTTGCTTCCATGAAAATAAAGAGATGCATTAAATTTCTGTTCTTTAATTATGTTTACGATCTGCATCTACAGGGTTCATAATCATTAGCAGACTGGTTATTTAATGCTGAGCATATCCCTAAATGAAGAAATAAAACAACAGGAACATCTTTATGTTTCACTAATGATTGATTATTTAACCTCCATAATATGGTTGCCTGGTAAATTACCTGGTGCTTTGACCTTTTTGCTGGAATAAAGTACCTTTTGTTCTTGCTTTAAAAAATAAATAAATAAATAAATAAATAAATAAAAATAAAAAAAAAGACGCTCTTTTAGTGACATTTGGCATGACATTGTGGAAGACAAAAAAGAAAAAAGATTGGGAAGTTCATAAACTTGTTTGCATGTATTTTATTTGAATTATGCTAAGACCTAAATAAGTGGAAGTATAGAAAGAAGATCTACCTGTTTTCACTGGCGGTAAAGTATGGTTGTGCAAAAAGATACCATTTTAGAACAGACTTCAACTACAGCATACTGAATTACTTCCATTCTATTTGGGTGACAGTAGTTTGACAGTAGCTTAATATTTGGTGATGAAACTGAAATCAATACCACTCCTCTAATGTGTCCCTGATACCAAAAGAGTACCTTGACCTAAATGAAAAATAAGTATGTATAGACCAAGATGGGGGAAAAAAGCAAGGGAAGAAACCAAGAAGAAAATGAAAGGAAGAATAAAATATTTATCCGGATACTAAAATAAAGATATCAAATTAATCTAAATAATGCACTATTGTACTTTTTGTGCATTCAGGAAAACAATAAGTGTATCTGCTTACTTCGAAATATAAGATTGAGAGCCAATTCTTGGCTCCTTAATAACTATATTTCTTCTTTCCTATTCTTCTTGATGTTATATTGAAATAGGAATATTCTTTCAAAGCTGAAAAAACATGCCAATTGTAAACCATCAACTTAACAATCATAATTTTGTCTGAAATATTTTTTCTCCTCTGCTCCACACAACCTCTGACATTACCAGTCTATTAATTCACTTTGCTCACTTATGCAATTGACTAAACAATCTAATGCCATCAATTTTTCTCCTACCTATGTGGTATGTCAGCCAATATCTCATATCTTTTTTTTTTTTCCCCCTAGAATTTTTCATAAAACTGCAGGTGTGATAGAAACAATGAAAATGCCACAAACTCACAATAATAACAATAACAGAAAAAATGGCAGAAGTAATCAGAAGTATAGTCCCTCAAAATACTTCAGATGTATTTTCTGAAATTGACTGTGCTTCAGTTTGCCTTCTTCCCCTTTGATATGTAGCATATCTGGATAGTTTCTCTGTGGAATTTTGAATATAGCATCCATCAGCATAAGTGGCTAGACACTGATTTTTCTTAAGGTTTTTCATACCTTTAAGAGAAATATGGACAGTAAACATCTTTCACAAATCTAAGCTAGTATTCTTATGTTAGGTAAAGAAAAGCCATGACTTAGAGTGATTTTGCTGGAGAAGGCCAATGAACCGTTCATTGAGGTCACAGTCATTGCTAATATTGTGACAAAATTCTTAGAGAAATGAGCCTTCCCTAAGTTATGTATTAGTACTTAAATTTTGCAAATGCACCATTTAACAGTCTCTGATTAGCAACATTTATGTATTGGATTTCCAGTTTTGCAAACAAAATCCCCACAAGTGAATCTATTGAGTTACGTGGAGCAACTTTTAATCTACAGCTAGAGGAAAGGATGATTCATCCTGAAATTGGAGAATTGCTCATCTGGACTTTTTGTTAGAATCTTTGAATCATCCCGCACCTGCAAACAAGCAAAACAAACCAAACAAACAAACAACAAAATAGGCCCAAGAACAGAACACAGGGCAGAGCATGGTCTGGTTTCACTTGGGTTTCATATGAGCTATGAATTCAAACACTTCCAAGACAGCTATGATGTTACTATCTGCTAGTTAAAATGGTGGTGCAGAGACATGGTTAGCTCACTTGTAGCTGCAGTTAAAGCTCAGACTGTATTTTCTGCTTGACTTAGATGAACTGTGATTGTACCTATATGGTATAATCAGTAAGTGATACTTGGCATATGAATAAAGAATAGCAGTGAAGGTACAACAGCATTGGTTTATTTTGTGCAAAAACATGACGAGAAAGTAAATTCTCCATGGGAATCAGGAAAACATCTTGGTTTCTGCAGCAAGCTAGATCTAGCATTGCTGCTAATATCACTTGTGCTAACTGAAAATACACGTTTCATGATTTCTGCTTATACAAGCAGTAATCACAGCTTTATCCAGGCATACAGATGTATCCTGCATGTGTCATTCCCACTGTGGCAAAAGCATGGGTTATTTGACCATATTTCTTTGTGGAAAATCGTGAAGACTCTAGAGAGTAAGTCATGTTTAAGCAAATGATTTTTCAGAGGTACAGGCAAACATCACCAGCAGTGAAACTGGCCTGGGCAATACCTTTGCATTATTCACAGAATCTTGTATCCTTAGTCTTAACACTAAGTTCATCAGGACTCTGCTACTCTGCTTATTTTCAAGGCTGTGACTGCGGTGACGCTGAACACTAGTTGTTGGCTCACCACCCAGCAGAAGGCACAGTGTTCGATCACTTCCAAACACCACTGCTACTTCAAGAAAATAGGCCTGTGGGCCATCTATCTCCATCCTTTCACCTGTGAACGTCAAAGAAATCTCTTTTCCCATGAGCAGCTAACTCGTGAGCACCTCAGCCTTCAAAACACAGGAACAACGCAGAATTTCATGCATTCAGACTACATCATCTGTTTACCTTTCACTATTAGAATTAACTCAATTTATATAGCTAATTGAATGTAACAATCTCTTTGATTTCTAATTTGTCCTACTGAGAGACCCAGAGCTCTGAGTGTCATTTACTAAGTAGTATTCTCCTTGAAGCTATAACGTCTAGCTTCTTCCAAGCACATTAAAGTGTTAATTCAAGGGTGTGACTGTGTTTTCCATGACAAAACCAACATTTTTTTTTAAATAGGGAAACAGTGAGTAAATGTTGCCTTCCCTCCACTGCTTGGCTTTGTAATGCAAATTATTTGAAATTCTCAAGCTGCCTCACTGCTTCTTTCTTTTATATCAATTGGAAGGAGAAAATAAGGAAGCATTTTTCCAGTCCAAATTACTGATGACAGACCTATTTGCACAAAGTGCAGTCTCTATCTGGGGAAGTGTTCTGGTGTTCACAGTCTGGCACTCATCCCACTACTCTTCTAAAGACAACCATGACACCATCCAAATGGAAGACACAGCCAGGTCACAGCCAAGGGCAGTGCTACCATAGAGGAGCATAGTCACTGTCGCTATTACTGCGGATAAAACATCAGGCGCTACTTCAGCAAAGTGATGACACATTGGTTTAAAATAGTATGTTTCAATCTCTATGGATCCTGAAAGATATCCACATGTCCCTTTGCTGACCAACCCAGCACTGTACTTTTGTTGAGTATAAACTGATATTTTTCATCAGTCTTCACAATTCCTTGCTAAACTTTCTGATTTATTAGTTCAACCTTTCTTTTTTCAAGTACAGTTCTCATAGCAGCAGTGGGCATTCAGATAGCCCTGAAATAAAAAACAAACAAACAACAATCATTAAAAAAAATCGTTACCTATTTTTAATATGTTTGTGTTGAATGTTTTCTGAAAACTCCAAACTGAAAAGCAATTATTTTGTTCCAATAACACAATTAGAACAAAGAGACAACATAAATGCTTTGCAATGTAACATCCTGTTACACCTGAAGTAGTGTTTTACCGTTTGAATATGTGTAACACTGTAATATCATGGAGAGTACAGCAGTGACAACAGAGAACTAAAGTCCTACGCTACATCAAGTGAGGATCTGCAAATTCAGATTTTTTTGTGCCAAAATAATTTCTAAGTTTAAGAGTTATCAGTGTACTTTCATTCTACATCTGACTTTAGATACAATACTAAACAATTCCTTGAAGAAACTCCCCCTCCCATCACCAGCAAACCTGTGCTCATAGTCTGGAATTGGTCCAACATTCCTCTGCAAATCTAACAAGATGGTTAATTGCTGGAAACAAATCCATCATAAATACGTGGCAGAAAGCTCTCTGGACTGGAAAGAAACTGTTATTAAATGCAACATTAGAAGTTTCTAATTCCTTCCTTTATTTGTATTCCACTAAGCTCACGGCCAGAAGATCTGAATTACTGTTAACGAAGGAGATTTACAACTTGCATTTACACACAACCTGTAATTTGCATTGATACTTTTCTTTCCTCTGGTAAAGTCACAGCTGTTCTTTTATCCAGAACCTACAAAGCAATGAGAATAACTAACTTCATGAGGCTCCAGAAATCCCTGTGTGCTTTCAGATGAGATTCTTGATTATTATTTAAGATATTTGAAAACTTTAAGCAGAAGAGGCAAAATAATTACCAGCAGCTGAGCTATATTTGTTTATCTCTGCTCAGCCAGCATATAGATCACATTTTCAGCAAGGGACTGACAAATGGTTTCTCTGTCCATATGAGTCAAGGAAATATCCTACACTTCTTTCATTTTCTCTAAACACATACTACCTTTAGATTTCCAACCCAAAAGAGAGATGAGAGTTGTCAGATGATGCAAGAAAGGTTTGGTGGCAAACCTTTCCTGGTGAGACTTTGTAGCCCTTGGTTCTTGGAGTGTCATCACATGGTCTGTTCTTTTTCTTTTCCCCCAAATCTGCATGAACGTATTATACGTTCATGACACAAAAACTGCAAAACTAGCCTTAAAAAGCATTTATTAGTTGCCAGTTAGAGCAGAAAGACTTGAGCAGAAAACCAGAGATAGCTGAAGTGTGTAGGTATACGTGCTAAATAAGCTCAGGTATGCTTACTAGAATTCTAAGTACACCAGCATAACTGAGCGTGACTCTGAAAGAACTTTCCAGCACTTATTTTCCTCAGGGCATTCAGGTTAACTGCTAATCAGTAGCAACTTCACACCAGTCAGGCAAAGAAAAGCTCCTGAATTGATTCAAGTAGACCAGCTAATTTCTGAGAAAACAGCCAGCTCTATCTGTTGAGAGGTTTATAGCCTACAGCCCTCTTCAGGGTTCAGTGGGATTGGTTAGGAACAGAAGCAATGAAATATTTGCCTAAGGCATGGGATAGCACAGGAATACCAGTTCTTCCATCTAGATTAATGACAAGACTCCAACATGTGGGAGCACTTCATCCCAAAGGAAAACCTTAATAACTTTAAAAATTTGAAATAGTAAGATATCATTACTTCTGTGATTTGCATTTACAGATATAGTGCAGAGAACTGCTCAAAGGGAAAGTTCCTTCAGTTTGAGCTTCGGTTTTCAAGTTTAAAAGAAATTGAACAACCTTTGTATTTATGCTCAGAAACTCCTTGGGTGTACAGGAGTTTTGAGGTTTTGCTTGCCTTGTGTCAGTACTGAAACTTATTTTTAATTAAGAAAGCTGGGAAATTCTCAGTCTTGTTTTGGTATTGTGCAGATTTGTCATGTAGAGTTGTGAGGAAGGCTTATTGTTTAAGGTAGAAATAAGAGTAAATATTTTCACTGAACGGAATCTTGTTCTTACTGAAGTATTAAATTAATCTCTCTTGGTGGATAAGGGACAGAACAATTCTTTCTTTACTAGGAGAATCCTCAAACAAAAAACAACATTTAAAAAAAAAAATGTATGTAAGAATTGCCCCAGAAGGCAACCACCCATAAAAAAACAGTTCTTCCTAGAAAAGTGATAGAAGATATTAATAAAACTATTTAAAAAAAAATTAAGATACTCCAAACCTCTTATCTGACTCCATGTTGGTCTATTATAAAATATTTGACTTAACCATACTGATAATAGAGATTTTCCCTTCTAAAAATCTAGATTTCCTCATGCTATGCACATTTTAAAGCAAATTATATGATCATATTTTCCTCTCTTTTTTTTCTTATTAAAGGGAAAATTGCTTAACTGTAACTATATAGAGAGAAAAAGCCCTCTTGATAGGTTTTAAGACCAACTGAGAATGCTCTGTTCTGGTGCAGAAAGTTAGGATTTCTATGTGGGCACTGATCCCATTATGGTCACAAATATTTTGTTATCAATCCAGAAGTCTCTGGGATGCTTAAGACCATCTCTTCCTTTCTCTGTGCTGTGAACATGTATGGCTTTCTTCAATGCTCCTAGCAGAAGAGGAACTTTAGCTACTTTGCAACATTACTCCTTCAGTGATAGTTCTTACTTGCTCTGTTTTATCTTTGTCTTATATATTTCCTGAGTACTCTTACAGCTGTCAAGTCAATCTTTTTTGGGGGGATCAATGTCAGCTTCATCAAGTATCTTCAGTGATGGCAAGCTGCTACAAAATTGTATGGACAGTATAAACTCAGTCTTCGAAGAGAAAGAAAACATTTTTCATTCTCTCAATGTCATCCTAAGGAGATGCAGGGAAGTTTTTTATTCTAGTAAGAATTGGTTTAGAAAATAATAAAATACACAGCACATATTTTTGCCCATCTGGGGCTTTAGTCAAGACTTGCTGAAGTTAGAGAGAAAATCTTTCCACTGAGCATTCTTAAAAAGAATGTGTTATTGCTTTCAAAAATCTAAACACTTTCCATCTTCTCCCCCTCTTCTGATGGATAAATCTGCAGTGAAAGATATGGCTTTACTTAGCTGAAACCTGATGAATTTAAAACTCGACAAAAATGGGGTTTTAATGAGAGATGTAAAGAGAAAGAAAAATCTGAGAAGGTAAAACACTGTGGGAGTGAAATGACAGCAGTTCCTTTAAAAGTGATTGCTTTTGATCTTTGCTCAGTTCAGAAGCAACATGAAGCATGGGAATAAGAATTTCTGGGACTAGCTACAATATAGTAAAAAGTTAATATAGTGATCAATTGGGTTTCTTAACTATAAAGCAGAAATCAGCCCAAAGGCAAAAGGCTGCTACACATCAGCCTTCCCAAGGGTACTGTATTGTCCTTCCCAAGGGTACTGTATTCTCACCTGCTCCATTAGGAGCTAATTCTCTGAAATTCTTTACTGTTTTTCTAAAATACATAATTTCCAGATATTAAGATGCCAAACAATCTGAGCATTGACAGAGTAAGAGAGTAAGTTCATAACTGAAGAAAGTGAATATATTGATGTCTTTCCTCCAACCACCAGTCCAGACCAGACGCTACATGGAGATATATATACATTAAAATAAATGCCCAAACTTCTAAGGGTTATACTTTGAGAAGATCAGCCTGGGTTAGTACTTGTGAAAGTCAATCATGCATCTCTCCATTCTGTCTCTGGTAAGACCTTTCATTATCTGCACTCAGTTTTCTGAATAAGATAGTATTCAATTTCAACTATATTCAAGCCATTAGTATGTCATAAAAATTTACATGTCTCAATTACATCCACAGTACATTAATTTATAGGGTGAAGTTATAGATACACTGTTTCTAATGGAACAAGGTAAAGTAATACATAGCAGAGAAATCACAAGAAAATCACTCAGTTCAGTCACTGAAAATGTCCCTGTGGATTTGGAGGCCAGATGCTTCTTTTGTAGCCATTCTCAAGTTGCTAACTGCATTTGGAAGAGATTATTTCTTTCATGTACATATGGGCAATGTGACTTGGATGACAAAGATACTGAGTTATATAACCACAAGAAATCACATTTCTTAGGTTAGTGCATGCGTTCTTATATCCTTGAGAGATATTGCTAGTGATGCTGAAACTGGTCAGTGAGGAATGCGTGGTAATGTGCACTAGACCTGAGGAGAGATTTGCAGGTGGAAGCAGTTATTCAGAGGGACAGCCCTTTCTCTATCAGGCACAATGACCTACTTCATCAGAAGTCAGTAAGACCTGGGATCTGCTATGGTTGCCTTGCCCAGATGAATGGGGGAGGTAGGGACTCACCACTGAGTGAAGGTCACGTGTTTCTCCCAGTCCAAAAGTCAAATTTCTAATTCCTTGATGCAACTCATGCATCATGATCCCCATACTGAAGTCAGAAAGGCTAAAAGTTCTGCATGGATGCCAGGGCCGGTTCCAATGATCTCAGAGTCCCCTTGGAGATGTAGTTCAGGAGCAATGCTCTATTTCACAAGAAAGATGGTACCAGTGAGCTTGCTGTCCACATCTTCCAGCTGTGGAAGTCCATGAGTGTAGGACCAAATTAGTTTTGACTGCTTTGGGAATATAATGGGAGCATGTTGTTCCCACTCATTCTGGAGATGTTGCAGATGGAGCCCTTTCCTACATTTCCTGACTAGTGTAATTTGCCTTAGCATGAAATGTGTAGCCCATCTTCCTGACAAAACATGGCCTGTCATAATAATTCACTATTTGTTTTACTGACTTCACATGTAAAAACACTGATTCCTCATTTGTGCTCAGAAAATACACGGCAGCTTAATGAGACATCTACAGATATGTACCGATCTTGAGATGCTGTGATAAGGAGACACACGTAACTTCTTGGAGGCATTTGGGCCTTGAAAAACAAACCACAAGTGCTCTCACAAAAAGGAAAAACTCTGTGTTCTTATTATCACTTTATTTGTAGAATTCCAAAAACACTTAGTTAAAATTGTAGCCTTCATTGATAAATAGCTGCAAGTCAGGTTTTAAACACTGATCTGTGGCACCTCTAATCTTTGAGATACTTTGCCAGATTTGAAAGACTGGTTACTCTGGTCTGCCCAATACTAATACCAAAACACATGAAATTTTTTTTTTAGCTGTTAGTGTTGGGGATAGTAATGAAGGTGAATGCAGAATATTGAAGGTGACTGCAGGGCAGAGGAAGGGTCAAAAGATACAACAAATTGAAGTTTATTTCTAAAACTACATATGTGTGATGCCACATGGATTAACACTGTATTGTTCTGTAGCAAGTCATGAAAGATGATCATTAACTGTGAAAGAGCATTTGTATTAATTCTTCTTGTGTCTGGGGCTTCTGGGATGTTCTCTTTCATCTTTTTCCCACAGTTTATACACTGACTTTCCCCAGGTTACTGACAGAGGCAGATTCTTAAAAAGGTATTTAAATGGCATTCAACTTACTACCTACTGCCACAGGTAGTAAGAAGTCTCAAAGAGGATAAGATAGTTTACACTGATAAGAGTAGTATACACCAGAAACCAGTGAAGCTGGAGAGTATATAATGAAAACAGTTTTTCCTTTTACAAGGAGTACTATAGCTGTAGCAGGATGCAATTACCATACAAACTCATCTTTGTGGTTTTCCAGGCTGCTCCATCAACATTTTCTCAGTGTGTCATTTATTGATATTTCCTATTAAAATGCACCATTTGCAGAATCCTTTTTCAAGATACACTGTTTTGAATTTTGAAGATTGAGATTTCAGGTATGAAAATAGGTAATAACAGGCCACTTCACAAGTCTTTCAAAACCCTTGGTTTTTCTTCACAAAATTCACTATGGTAACAGAGACAGAGAAAAAAAAAACCCAAACAAACACACAAAAAAACTTCAACCAGCATGGAATGGAATAGTGTTGAAATGTTAAATTGTTGAGCTTTCATTCACCATTAACTCCACATGATAATATTTCATTGCTGAGTTAAATAAATAAACATTAGTTGGCTAACATATATAATTCATCGGGCTCCAGCTTTCTTGGGCTTTTATTTTAAAATATTTTTATTCTTTTGTGGTTACGAGGAAAAAAGCAGGAAATACAAATAGCTTTCATATATGACTAGTGTATTTTGTATACTGTTTGATGTAAATAGCTAAAAGGAGAGTTTCTTGTTGCACAAGTATTGCTGAGAAAGAAAAGTGCTGAGGCTTTGAAGTGGGTCAGTTTATCTTCACAGCACTCAGCAGGCATTCACTTAGTTTGTTGTGTTTACTTTCAAGAGAATAAAAACAGCAACAAGGCTACAAAGGCGTATTGCTGTTTATAGAAAATTGCTAAGGGGAGAGTAGAGGGTGGCTTTTTGCCAGCGTACAAAGTTCAAAGTCTGTGTCTTTTCACCTGTGAAAATCCTCAGTCCATATCTGTTGGCTCATTTCCATGGGAACTTAAAATTTTTAATCAGGACAGTTCTCTTGGGCTTGGAGTCTTAATTCTCCTTTTCCTCTTGTTATTCATAACATAAAGTATATCCCCAGTCCTTTTAACGGTAACTAGTGGCCTGAAGGCAGCTGCTCTAAGTGCTCAGCTCTTCAGGAACATTGCCTCCTGTTGTTAATGGCAAACTTTAAAGATAACTCTCTATGTTTAATTATGTCTATGGATAGTTTCCTATCATTATTCCACAGCCTATGTTTCATATACTCTGGGTTCTCTTGTTCAAGAATGACGGGGAACTTTTGGAGGGAGTCCAGCAGAGGGCCACCAAGATGATGAGGGACCTAGAGTATCTCCTGTATGAGGAAAGGCTAAGAGACCTGGGACTTATCATTTTGGAGAAGACTGAGAGGTGATCTTATCAACACTTACATATATATACTAAAGGGGAATGGGGAAGTGAGGCGGGGGGAGAGTCAAGTGGATGGGGCCAGGTTCTTTTCAGTGGTGCACACTGACAGAAAAGGGTAATGGACACAAACTGGAGTATAGGAAGTTTCATACGAACATTTGGAAAAACTGAGGTAGCAGAGCATTGGAACAAAGAAGTTGTGAAGCTCTGTGTTATTGAACATGAAAGTCCAAACTCTAGAAATGCCGTTATCCATTGCTTCATTTTATGGTCTTCTACTCAGAGAAGTAAGGATGGAGAAATTAAAAGTCAAGATGTTTCTCATGGAAGATTTTCTCATATTAAACTGAATCAGATTAAATTGTCTGGTTCCTGAATCCACACAGATGAGATTGGAATACTCTTTCAGTACTCAGTTTTCTTCAGTATATTTGGCCAGTTAGTGGTATGAAAGAGAATGATTGATGAAATACACAAAATACTACTGCACTGTATTGTATAGTACCTCTGTATCAAGAAAATTATAAAGCTCAGGTTATTAGTAAAAAGAATCAATTCCTACCAATCAAGATTTTGCAGAAACATCCTTAGCAAGGACCATCCATTTAAATTGTACTTATATGGAAAATATAACTAACTAGATAATTAAGTATTCTATACTACCAAGAGAATATACTATGGCTAATCAACTTGTATCTTTTCTCCTTTTTTTTCCCCTTTCCAATTGTAATAAGCTCTTAACAAATATTTAAAATTTCACCTTAAAAGAATTTTTATTCTAGCACTTCATTTTTTAAAATTTATTTATGTGAATGGCATTTACAGGTAGCCTAACATAGAACTGCTGTTGTAGACAAACTGAAAGCACACTAATATTTACATGATGATAACTGTGACCATACTGGGGATGAAAAGGAATAATCGTCTTGCTGGTTAAAGAATGAGACTTAGTAATGAACAAAGTCAGAACCGAAACTAGCACATTAACTTCTGCATCCCATAGTGACTAGGGAGATAACTACCTTCTGCTGATGAAGCAATCTCCTAAGGGAATGAGCTACTGCTCTGAAACAAGTGATTTTTTCTTATCTGACACTCAGCAGCATCCCTTCCCTCTTGGTCTATTACCTCCCTGTTTGTATTATATATAAGTTGTGATAAACAGATTATGCTGAATATTCCTCAGTTTCAGAGAGCAAAACTCAGGCTCTGGCATAGGTTTTAGCTGGAAAGATAAGGAAAGTCACATGCAAATTAAAAGTTTGTGTCTTTCAAGATAATTGGCTTGCTGCAATAAAATTGACTAAATGTGGATTTGAGTAGGCTTGCTCAGTAAGTTCAGATACAGAAAGCAAGGCTCTAGTAATGTGAAAAAAGTTTACTATTTTTAATATTTCAAATTTGTGTTGATAGACCTTCTTCATGTTAACAGTCATAGTCAATGTTTTTTTCAAAATAAAATTGATTTTCAGACAAGAAGATGAAGAAAGGTTTGTTTGTGCTGTCTGAGATTATGCTTAATTTATTATTACTTACATTCTGTAAGTGATTTTTAATTTTTCAATAAAAATTTGCACAGTCAACTGGCAGCAAACTCTTCTTACCAAGAAAATTTGACAGAATGCAGATGGAAGCAATCAGACAGTCAGATAATTCTCCCATTTAGTATTCACCTATTCTTTGCTGAATATATAATAAAGTATAGTCAGTGTACACAAGACAGGAAATGTAAAATCTCAGCAAAAGATGCAGATCAATATGAAGATTCACACAAGCTTTAAAAAATCTTGAATCACAGACTTGTCGGCAGATGGGGATGTCAGAAAATTTAACTAAAATAGACCTTGTCTGCTGCCTTGTTTTGTTATTCAGCAGATTATTTCCATCTCTATTCACAACAAAAAACATCTCTATTTACAACAAAACTACCACATGCTTTGATGTATTTCTTCTTTATTTTGAGTCTCAAAGCTCGGATGAAAATTTTCACCATAGTTGTGTATTCCAAAAAGGAAAAAAAGAGATCATTAAGTCAATGCAAAATCTCGCCTTTTTCCCTCCTTGATTTTAGCTCCTGTAGAATTTTCACTCACAACTCTTCACAAACATGGGTGACTTCGGTTAAATCAGATAAGAAATGTGATGTTTTAAAATACATTCCATTGGAAATTCATATTTCACTTTAATTTTTTGAATGCTTGTTTCCTTATCATCAATAACTAATTCATTTTCTAAATCTAAATTGAGATTTTTGGTCAGGTCCCAGTCAGTTCTGTCAGTAATCAGATTCAGATTTTCAGTCTTGCTTTGTCTGGCAAATCTCAAAGCTGAGCTCCTGTATCTCCTTCTAGACTTTAAAGGAATGCTGTCCCTACACTGACTATTCTGTTTTGGGCTACTGTCCCAATCCCAATCTCTGTTAATACTCTCTTTATTTAACTTTTTAATAAGACTACTTTACAAAGCACTGTTTTTGTTTAATGAATGTCTCTTTTTCCACTCATCTCCAGGGGGTGTGACAGACAAGAACAGAATACAAAAGCTGGACAAATTCCAGTGAGTGGAGGCATAATCTCCAGTCATTGCAATAAAGTCAGAAATATATCTTGGTTTTTCTCTTCCGTAATTCTTCATTTGTTGGTTCTTGGGATAACGCCCATACTCAATTTACCATTCTTTGAGAACTGTAAAGAAAAACAATCTGCCAATATTCTGTTCAGTAGGAAATGGCAGAGTCTAAAAATGCTGTCTCTTCCTTTTTGCTGAATTTAATAGGGTAAAATAAGACTTTATGAAACTTATGATTCGGTGCACTGAAAAAGATGTGACAATGATGGTTGCAGTTTGAAAAGCAGTAATAGGTTAAGCATGGAAGGGACATGTGCAAGTCCAACAGTGAAGCGTTTACTAATTTGAACAGAAAATTACATTCATACAGTCATGTGTGTGTAGAAACTCAGCTGTAGTTTACTGAAAACAGCGTACCAAGCATTGGCCTATTACAGTTAGTACAGCTATTCACATGTCCGTCAGCAGGTCTGTAAAGTCACATTAATAGTATGTTGCTTATGTGATAATATTCAAATATTCTTTTATTTAAAAAAAAATCCTACTAGGTACTAAACCTTCACTGTTGCAGCTGAAATTGTGGAAAAAACAGCATTAACAACTTGTGAAAAACTTCCTTCCAGGCAAGCACTTCCCCAAAACTGTGGGATCTATAAAAGTGCAAACTAGAAGTTATGTTACACTCTGAAACCAAAATTATCACAACTAATAGTATTCTAAAATAATTTGAACTTAAAATTCTGATTGCGCTTGTTACTTTTCAGTTAGTAGTTTCTTTTCCTGTTTCCTTTCCCTGGGAATGTTGTTACTAAAACATACATTTCTCACAGTTTGACTTTATTCTGAAGAATAATTTGTGTAAACAATAAATTTACTTTGAGACTTCTGAGTCAATTTTTTTTCACGTGCTTTGGCACAACACATAGGATGGCATTTGTCAAAACACATGTAACTGAAATGATTTCATTCTACCTAAACTTGAAATCGAAACAGGAGAAGTCCAATCAGACTGAAAGTAAACTTTCCTGACTTCCTTAGATGTGCTCTGTTCATAATTTCGCAATGTAAGCAAATCAGTATGAAAACAAAAAGGACACACTGGAAGTAAAATTGCTCAACCATAAAAGAAAAAAAATAAAATGTATGTTTTTTACTTTGGCACACTTGAAAATATAAACATGAAATGGATGTGACACAGAGCTCCTGTTGAACCTAAAGAGATTTTTAAGGAGACAAGGTGAGGTAGCACTTCACGGTTTGCGTTTTTACATGCTCACCTTATACATTTCACAAGGCGTCAGTAATAAAAGACAAAAAAGTCAAAGCTGCATCTAAGGACACTGCTGAAGCAATAACCAAAATTAATTGAATAAATTAAACTCATTAATGTATTATTTCATGTACAGACAATTCTTGTGGGTTCCATCAAGGTTAATCAATTTATCTGACTAAAAAGACCACAAGGGAATGGTGAATTCCAGATGCTGGTGTTGAAGCCTGTTTATTATTGGTGAGTAAATAGAAGTCAAGGGATTTTTAAACAATTTAGATCTCATCTTTGTGATAAAGTGACAGCATTATTGACATATGTAGTTACAGCCTATCTTTGTAACTTTACAGTCCAAGAAAATTGTTAAGAGAAATAATCATCAGAAATAATTTACTTATGATGGATAATGTAATTTGCAAGACTGTAACATTGTTCATTATTAATTTTGCTTGACCGTGTCTAGTATAAACCTTTCTTTTCAACTGAAAAGAAACTCTTGACAAATTAAAATATTTGTGCTGTAATTTTGTGTATTGTAGGTTTTATTTGAGATTGCTTCAATGGCATTTGTTGAGGCTGTAGTACTCACGGAAAAATCACTCCTTCCCTTCTGAGAAAAAAGAATTAAAAACACAACGTTACAAATAACACTTAACTTTTGATTTGGACAGTTTGGGCTTCCCATTTTTAGGTAAAGTTTTTAGAATCTTGGATAAGGATTAATATGGGAGGAGAAGTAGAGCTATATTTATCAACTATTGTTGAAAAATTATTGATCCAAATCTGGGCAGCAGGGCTACATTTATGACAATAAATGAAACAGTTCTGGGGACTTCTGAAGTACTGGAAGTCAACCATTAAACACATAGCAGTCTGTTGTGATTTTGAGGTGTGTCGACTAAAACACAACACAAATCACATCCAAGGCATTTTGCACTTCTGCCCTGTTTGGAGGCTAATTTACTTTAATAGCTTGGACACAGCCACTCCCATTTCAGTTTGACTTCTGAATCACAGCGTAAATCAAATGTAAAATATTTTTAGCCTCTATCAAGTGCAGATTATAGCTGTTTATATAGTTTAACAACTAAAATAGCAACAACAAAAAAATAAAATCAAGTCTCACAAACAAAACTCAAGGAATTCAAACCTCCTACGGCTGACAAGATTTCTGCATATGTGCTGGATTGCACAGCTGCTATCTCACAGAGCAATTAGGCATGCTCAGGACTGAAGCTGTAAATTTGGATTTTCATGTGACACCTATCAACAGGGAATTGATCTCTGCTGTGATCCTAATAATCCCCATGGATGACACACATGTTGCTTAAAATGTGAGGTAATATTACAGAAATGATAAGGTGACATGAGCTAGACTTCAAACACTGTCAGGGGGTACATTAGCAAAATATTGCAAGTCAAGCATCTGAAAAACAAAGTGCACATGCAAAGCATTTAGCTGTAGTAACTTGTCCAAGAACTCTAGTTCCCTCAGGCAATATTCTGGTGCCCTTGCCACGAAACAACACTCCTTAAATTCTGTTCTTTCTTACTTTTTTTATTTTTTCCCCCACTAAATTTCCCACTGAAAATCTGCAGGAAAGGAACATCAATCTGTCCTACTTCACACAGTTTGTTTCCCACAGAGAAGATCGTCACCCTATGAAGCATGACATGTACTGGAATACAAAAGCAAAATTTCCCAAAGCTGCATACTTTTTGCCTGTTAACACAGCATCTTAAAATACAACCTATATTAAAGTTATTTTAAAATTATATATAATAAAAGAAAACCATGTATTGAGCAAAAACTTAATCTTTTGCCCACCATCATGGCTTTGGCTAGGATAGAATTAACTTTCTTTCTAGCAAATGGCATGATGCCTTGTTTGGGAGTTAGAAGGAAAATAATGTTGATAACATAGGCATGTTTCAGCCTGTTTTTCCTGCCAGCAAGGGGCTGAAATGCCCCTGACAGGGAGTTGGGAGGGAAAAAAACCAGAACAACTGACCCCAACAGGCCAAAGGGATGTCCTCTACTATGTGGCACCATACTGAATAATACAACTGGGGGACTTGTCTGAGGAGCTACCTCTACTCTGGCTCTGGCTAGGTATTTGTCAGCAAGTGGTGAGCAATTGCATTCTACATCATTGATTCTCTTTATTTTTATTACTATTAATTTTCCCTTCCTTTCTATCCTATTCTTTACCTCAACAATGAGTTTTACCTTTTTCCAACCCTATTCTCTCCTTCAGGGATAACAGTCCCTTTATCAGTGATTATAATATTATTGTTTTAACACGCTGTGGTCAAATATTACACCATCTCAACAATTTGTGCCCCATGTTGGATGCTGAAAGGACTGTCGTGGTTATGCCCTTCTGGATCATTCTAGTCACTGTTAAGATGTCAGCAATGTAACACGGAGGTTTTGGAACAGTACCTAAACATTTATGTTGCCTCCATTGTTTTCTTCTTCACACAAACACCTTCACTTTGTTTTTCAAGAGGATTGCACTTCGACACTAAGTAGATAAGCAAGCCGCCCTAATTTTTCCGCATCTGCTGTCTTCAGCTGAAACTGAAAGGGACAGCAAAACTTAGCCTAAGTTAGCTGCTTTGTCTTTATTAACATTGCATAAGTTGCTGTTTGCAAAAGTAGTCAATTTATCACTGAGCCTTTGTGAGCAGAGAAGTGACACTGTGAGAATAAATGTTTTCTGGATGGCACCAAGTGGATCAGTATCGTACGTGTTTACGCACATACAGAAAAAGAAAAGGGAAACAGGTGGAACCCAAATGGTCTAACATTCAAATTTTTCCTTGTAACAATATTCCTCCTAACAGTGTCAGTGGTCCTAACAGTCTTGCCATGGTTTCCCTGTTAGAAAGGTTTCCCTGATGACATACATTGGTTTGCTAACAAGTATCCTAGGTACTTTCTGAGTCTCAGTATTAAATTTATTATTAAGAACAGAGAAATTAATTAACATTTTCTTACTGAATATTTTTTCTGCCTTAAAGATTAGTCTCAATTTTAGGAATTAGGATATGCTGCCTTATTTAGTTCTCAAGAATAGCTGTACAGCTATGTAGAGGCTTCAAAATATCCAAAATGCAAAATTCTCCGTCTACTGGAAACATAATTAGTGGGAGGCTTATGTAATTAACCATTTTAATTAATTTTTGAGATATTATGAAACTAAAGGTCTTTACATAGATTGAAAAACAAACAAACAAACAAAGCCACAAACAACTATAGTTTACTTAAAGGCCATTTAGGAGAGATAAAAAAATAACAAACTGGAAAAGCCAAATCACAGTTTACTGTGAAATAGATACATATTGCGTAAACATTTAGTTACAGCTTGCAAACAAATACTGGAAACACATCACTGCAAGTGACCAAATAACCAGAATAAAATAACTGTGTGTATTCCTTGTCCAGCCTCGGTTTATATACAAAGAACTAACTTGGATATCTGTGGAGCCTGCAAAGCCATACTAAGAGCCTTCAGAAGTGTGGATGTGTCCCTATAGGTGAAGCAGGAGGTAAGCTGTCCATTCATATGACTCTTGCTGAGGCTGAAAAATCTACTCTTCCACAAACATCTTGTCACACTACTTTCCCTTTTCTTTCTTGATTTGACTTCACTAACAACAATTGCAACATCTCAGAACCAGACCACCATCCAGGCAGTCTTTGAGTGATTTGGTGGAATTGCTGATATCTAACATGAAAAAATCTGATTTTTTACTAACTAGAAGAAATACTTACAAAAACTATACCAACACATAAAAGTATCTCTGTCTGTTCACTGAAATTTTTCTTAGGTCCAAACAGGCAATTTGTGGTGTAAATTTGAGATTTACACTCAATATTATTACAGCAAAACTATGAATTTATGAACATAAATCCCTGTTAAATTTCAACTGAGAAATTTAGACTTCTACTGCAGAAGTATTGCTGAGACTCACTGGCAGCATTAGGTTTATCTTTGAAAGTTAGCTGTCCCTGAGAGTAACCTAAATAACTTGCTGCTGCATTAAATAACTTCAGTGTTTGTAGCACATATTGAGCTCACTAGTGGACTGCAGCATCCCTTTGCATCACCACTTTCAATTATCTTTCTGTGACACTCCAGCAGTCCTAGGTCTGCAGATACAGCACTTAAGAAGTGCTTTGCCATTCTGCCTAGGCTATAGCCATATGCACAGTGCTCCCATGGAAACCCCAGGACTGCATGTACAGCGCTTTTGTAGAGTTGCAGAAACAATTTGGTTTGGGCTTCTTGGCAGTCTTTCTGCAGAATGTTATTTTTCTGTCAACAAAGACATCACTTAAATAAGAGACTGTCTTACAGCTGAAGTAAAAAGACCTACAGATTGCAAAATAACATTTTTTTTGGGGTGCAGTAGATATATCTTAAATCCAGCAGACTTCTTTCAGAATTACCTCATGATCATGAAGTAATTCTGAGGGTTTCCAAGACTGTGTTGCAGGCATGATGTTTTATAGCAGGCTGGCCTGAAGTCTGTCAGAATAGATTCACATTTCCAGCTTAGGCTAGCAGGAAGAACTAATAATGTAATCAGAATCAGAATTTAGTAGAAATTAGACAGTTAGACATCTTAGTTTTTCTCCTCCACCTTATTTAAAGGTTCTTATTTTTTTTTGGTCAGTTTAGAGAAAATAGCTACTGTGAATTTCACAACTGATTCCCTGTCATGAGGTTTATAAAGAATGGTTCCTCGCCAGACAGCTTCACTATTATCACACCTAGCTGTGGATTCTTGTCTCCCTTCTGCAGCATTCCTAGTTTAAAGTTCTTACTAGCTTGTCTAGCTTGTTAGCAAGGATGTTTTTGTCCTACTTGGTTGACTGAATCCTGACACTATCAGATGGCACTGTCCTCCCAAATCATTTTACAGTTGTAAAATCCAAGTTCCTCCTGTTGACACCAACTACACAGATATTGAAATGCAAGATCTCTCCCTCTCTCCCTTCCTCCCCCCCCAGGAATCTTCTTGAATATTCTTGTACTTTCCTTTTGCTAGAATGAAAGTACAGTAAATGCTTTGAGATCAAGAGCCATGACCCAAGAGACTTACTGAACAGCATGACTATTTCAAAAAGTAATTAAAGTTTTTTTAAGGTCTGTTTTCAGATTTCAAAGGTTCAAGAGTGTGTATTTGGAATCTATTTTAAGCCTTGAAAATATTTTGAAGAGTACAAATCATCTTGCACAGCTTTTATACCTCTTGTATCATGGAACAGAAGACAGAGATTCATCAGCCAAAAGCCTTTTGTAGCAATTGGACAGACCTATATGATGGGAAAAGATGTTTGACCAGAGGTGTAATGACATAAGGATCAGCATGATAGAAAGGTGCTATAAAGGAAGGGAAGAAGATTGCTTACCAGTATCAGAAGATTCCAGGTTTGCAGGGGAAAACCACCAAGAAGCCAGGCTCCACCCCTTCTGGTCACCCAGTCAAGTTGCCTTCACCTGTGGTCTCAAGGCTGACCTGGTTCTTTCCCCAGCTGCTCAACCAGTGGTTCAGGCTGTGACTCAACAGCTCCTGGATACCTGTCTACTAACTTTTGATTTACAGGATACTATGTTGCAACACCATCAATGGTGAGCGTAAGATTTGTCTTTTAGACAAATGTTTGCCTTTCAAGAGGTGATATGAACACTTTGAAGTGAAGTGAGTGTGCAAAGAGAAGTTACTTCTGTTGTTGGCAATTCTGGAAGTTTTAAAATCTTTCTAGGATGGAGTGAGGTCACCAGTTTGCTTCTTAGTTTGTCTTTGATTCTTGGTTTTGTTTTATGAATTCTTACCAATCTTGCAAAATGGAGAACAGTTAATCTTTCCAAGCATTACTTGAACAACAATTTCTTGATTTAGACAGAAGGGATTTCTGGATTGTATCCCACCCACGTGATCCAGAGCTATTGAGATCACTAGCCACCTAATGTACTTACAGGTATATTAGTAAAAGATTTTAAATTGGTAATCCCATCAAAAGAGAAAAAACTGAAACACAATAAACACTGTCTATGCTTTTCTCCACCAAAATGAAATGCCTACAAATACAGAAAATACAGATGAAGCTTGTGTTCTTCATCCTGAAGCTGATGATGAGAAAGATACGTATTTCCTCTCTGAAAATAGATCTTTGCAAGGATCTTTGGCTATTTTAGCATATTACATTTCTTATTTGTTGTACAAAATATGTTTGGTTTAACTGAGAGAAGAAGAGTGAGAAGAGTTAAATTATAATTGGTTTTAAATTATAACAATCTGCTCAGTAACATATGAAAATAAATCATAGTTTCCTCTTCTATTTTTTTTTTCTTTTGACATGAGCAGAAAAAAAAGGGAAATGAAGTGGAAATAACACCACCACACAGAATAATCAATTTCTTTTTGAAAACTAAGATGACCATCTGGATTTGGATGACACAAGACAAAGACATAAAATTCATGGAGGCACAGAGGATGAGAATATATTACAAGGAAAAGGAATAAATCAGTAGAATGCGCCCAGCTAATATGGAAAATGACAGGATCATCTGCTGGTACCTAAAATTTGCTAAAATTTGAAGAAGTTGCTTAAGATTCAAAATACACTCTGTCTTTTTACTAGGGATATTATTTATTCCAAATACATTTTTGTTATCTTTGAAAGGATAACTTTTCTGCTAGGAAAAAAAAAAAAAGAATTTCTCCATTTTGTTATTGTGCTACCCATAAACAATGCAATAAAAAAGTTTGATATAAATAAGGTGTTAATGATTTCATGCATTATAAAAGCAGGATACTTCTATATGAGCCATTTGGAATAGCAATTTAAAATTTTATATGTGCTTTGTGTAACTATAAAAACAAGCCAATATGCTAGATATCTTTTGCTAGCAAAGAAAGAACAGTTATTCTTCAAAATAAGTACTTCTTGCAGCTCCCCCAAATTACTCTATAAGCTAAAATGTACAAGCCTACATGATAGGCATGGAATTGTTGTCTCTAAAATCCTAAGATTGTTCCATGTTTGTAAAACAGATTGTGAAAGAAAAGAGGCTGTTGATAGAAAAATAGCACAAAACAGCATAAAACATTTGAGGGAAACGATCTCCAGAATTACAGATATAAGCTCTGGTTAGTGAAAGCTAAGAAAACAGGAACAGTTGTATGTCAGCAGATAAAGACAACAGCGATGAGTATAAAAATGTTATTTTCTCATTTAAGTTTTTTCATTTAAGAACATGTGGCAATCTCAATTTGTCTTACATGAAACAATTGGCAGCCAGTGACATAGCCATGCTCACAGATGGCACTTTGGTGTTGTGCATATTACTGCTTATGTGTGAGAATTAGGAAGACTGGGTGAAGTAATGGCAGGGTACAAAGATATTACTTGCAGAAGAAAAGATATTACAGTAGAAAAGGGATTATTTTCACCTCCAGTTGCCTTTCATTTCTATGCTTGCTTAGGGAAAGGTCAGTAAATTTGGAGTTTGCGAGAGGACAAGGCAAGGTTGCGCACTTAATGTCACAGAAAAGACTTAAATGCAGCAGCTGAATGAGTTTCCTGCAATTTTAACTCCCTTCTAATTTTGGTTTCTAAGTATTTATCCCTCTAGGAGATGCACAGTTGATTGAATATTTATTTTGTTTCTGATGAAGAATTTTTTTTAAGTAACAGATACCATCACAGATTTCTCTTTTCTTTCTTTATTTTATTTTTCAGATTTTTATCTCTTACATACATTCCTGTCATAGTTTTGGTAACCCTAAATTCTACCTCTGCTAGCCTGCATTCCTCTTCTCTGTGATGAAAGCGATAATGATTATTTTTATCATAGGAGGCTACATTCTGTCTCTCTTGCTTTACAGCTCCCTTTCTTATTGCCACTAAGTGTGGAAGCACCTGTTCCTGCCTCTGTGGATTGCAACTCCTAACTGCAACCATGGAATTGTTGAAAACAAATGGGGTTTGGTGAGCTGCTCAGATAGAAGACGTGTCAGTGTGAGCTGTTTGTGATTCATCAAGGCAAGTGGAATCAGGAACAAGCAGGAAGTTTCTTTCATGAAGATTTGCAATTGGCTGAAGGAACACGATTGTGTTGGGAAGGCCCATCTGAGGTCATGCACCTGTGATTGCTAAACACCAGAAAGAGAGATTTTCCTGTCATCCCCTAGCTAAAAATGTTTTTATCATTTTTATTACTGAAATCATTCATTTTACCTTCCAAATCCTCAATAAAAACAAAAGAGACAGGTAATCAAGGAAGCTTCAGATATGTTGTAAATAGAAGATATGGGAGTTGATGTAGTTGGCCACTTGTGCTGTGTGTTATAACCAGATTTTAAGCAAGCTGGTGGTCTTGGAATTACAGAGCTGTACTTTTTTAGGCCTAATTAACTTGCAATGCTTTCTGTTTCTCTCTCTCAGTTTTTTTCTCTATCATGGCTCCCTTAAAAATTCATGAGCGACTGTTATTTACATTGCAGTTTTGTGCAAACTTTTATTACAAATAGTGATGAGATGATCCTCACAGGTAAGTCCCTGTCTTATCACTGGATTCCTGGTAGGAAAGAGAAGCTGTGATTTTTCAAACTATGAGCTTTAAAAGCTAATTTTTTATCTGGATGGTGAAGAGGAGACAGCACAGTGAATGTTAAGTGATGGATGGAGCTGAAGTGACAGGGATGGCCTTCTGTCTGTGAAACTCAGTAAGAGAAGTAAGGTGTGTGTTAGCCAAATGGGACAGAACTGCAGTGCCCTGGGAGGGAGACAGCCATGGCCTGAGGAAGGAATTTTAGTGGTTAAACAACAGATCTACTTTAACTTTGGAAATACAATGAAGAAGGAAACATTATGGTATAGTTACAGCTGAGGTTGTGGATTCAGAGTCTAGATGGGTTTTCTTAGTGTGAGATAGTTAAAATTAACTAGTGAGTACACCACGGAATGAAACAGGGATCTGTAGGAACGCAAAATCTGGAACAGAGTGAATGCCAATCCCCTGAACTCCTGTACCAAGAAACTTGTTGAAATTTTCATTTTACCTTTACCACATTCACATAATAAAGTTCCTTAACTTATATCAGATAGTGTGAGAAAGCTTGTGTTTCTACACTCTCAGCTGTAAATTGTATAAAATACCAAAATTACATAGAAAATCAAAGCTCCTGTGAGACTCGGAATAGTTTTACTTTTTGTTCCTCCTTACACCGAGTCTCAGAATGCCTTACTGTGTGCAGGACCAATGAGATGCTGCACTAAGCTATAAGAGATGCCAAATCTTTAGACAAGGAGCTCCATGGTCCAGAAAGAAAATGCTCTCATGAATTCTGTACCTAACTTATTTTTTTTTCAACAAATTAGCTGTTGATGATCTCAATCAGATGCGGTAGTTCTTGATTTATGGTGTGACAGCACAGGATATAGTATCGGTGGCAAAGCTGTCATGGGAAACAGATCAGTAAATCTTTGCTTGCTGAAGAATGGTTCAACATCTGTGATACACTCAAGAGTACACATATTTAATGTGTTAGTCCCTTTGAATGCTATTTGAACACATACAGCTAGGAAAGGGACAAGCTATGACTCAGATTCCAGTACTTAGTTCTGCACTTGGCACACTCTTAATTATTGTCATAATATACTGCAGATGGTCTCCAAGTCATCTCCTTCAAGGATTTTTAATTGATTGGAAACAGGAACAGTGGGTGATACTCAGGCAGGAATAAATACACAGAGAACATCTGTGGTCTGCTGGAAAGGGAGCTGGAAACAATAGCTTAAACGAGTGTGACAGCAAAGCTTTCTGAACTGCCAACCTTGGAGCATGGACTGTCCTTCTGTTTTTTGGGAGGAGAAGCAATAATATGTCACTGAAATATCGGAATGAAAAGCAAGAGACACCTTGGAGAATTTGTGCGGTGTACCTGACTTGTAAAAACTTGCTTCAGATTTATGCACAGCCTGCTACTAGTTTGGTTTTTGCTAAGTAAACTGCAGCTGTTGGGATTCTCTGTGCTGCTTTCTAGGTGAAGAAAAGGAGGTGGTTTTGGTGACTGCAAAGAGGCAGTATGCCAAAAATGTGCAGAATGAATGCTTTGATTCTCGCTGTTGTTGGGTAAGCTGTAATTCAAGCTTAATAGCTTAGTTGAGGGAAGGAGAAAGAGAGAGTAGGTTTGTACTGGTGAATAAAAGGATTTAGCTTTCAGCTTGTCTTGGTTCATACCAGATCTACCCAGGCTGTGTACAGGTGAATTTGGGATTATGTTAGAGTATGCAATGTTAGAATGACTTTTCCTTCTGGGAAGTGCTCCGGAATTTGCCCAATGCCTATGCTGACAAATGAATTTGTGCATAAGGAATGGGGATGAAAGATAACTGTGGGCTTAAGCACAGGATCAGATGCCACATGATTTACAGAAAGTGCACATGTAGCATCATTTAGCTGTCTCTATTTTACAGGAAGAGAGTTATCTGTGGGTTGTCGTCTGCTTTTGAGGACAGTCTAGTTTTCTTTAAAAACTTTTAAAGAGGTGAAGAAATGATCTCCTGTAGCCTTCATTTCCCAATTTATTCCTGACAATTTAATTTAAATAGATCTGGCGTCTCTGAGGCAAGAAATATTCCACAAGCCGACTGAAGCTGACAAAAATTATTATGATGGACTATAGGCAGATGCCCCCAAGAAAGTGGATGTCACGTAGCAGAATGCCTGGAGATTGTCAGGTCACAAATGCCTTTCATGTATTTGATATTTCTCTGACTGTGGATAACAAAATGAAGATACTTGTTACTGAGATGTACAGCTGTGAATCTCAAATACAAGTGTGAAAGGTCTTGACAGCACACTTTTGCTGCCAAGCCAGTTCAATCTTTTAATAGACTTATATTTTGCTCAGGGTCTCATTGGAAGCTAGAAATGATTAGTCACTTTGCAATTATATTGTTTCTGCATAAAATGCAGATGAGTTTAACTTCCTATTAGGCTTTAATGCTTTGCATATTAATGCATTATATAGATTTTTCCCCTCGCATCTTAATTGTGCTTTGAAACTTTCTTATCATAATAGAATCAATGTGAGTTTAGAATCTAATGCCATCTCTGAACATCATTAGATTGCTATATGTGATGTTCATTCAGGGATACATCAGGGAGGCTGCACAGCTGTACAGTGTCAGGCTATTGGCAGAGTGTGCCAAATCAGGCAACATTAGGGGAAAGCCATTGTCCCCTTTATATCTTATTTCCCTATCCCTTCCCTCCTATTAAATCTGTGACTATCATTACCACAGTTTTTAGTAATTCACAACAAGAGAATTCACAGTATGTTTTGGGATACTTGTGAAATTTACTCCTGCTTTTAAAAGGAAGATCTTAAATGATCTCACAAAGGTCATCACACATATCAGCTGCAAAAGACAGTACTTTTGCAGCTGTCTCACTTTCCCCTTGCTTAAGGGAATATGTGCTTTGTGTGAACCTTTTCCCTTCAGACTATTATGTTTGTGGAAACTGCGTGTTATTCTGCTTTGTTGGCCTGAAAGCCTGATAAAAATTTCCTGCAGCAAACACCTCTGGGGGTATAAAGCAGACCTGAAAGGACTCTTCAGCAGATAGAAGTCAGGTGAACGTGGGGATCTTTCTCTTGTAACTGACATTTCAAAGATTCAATCTGTAGATTTTCTGCTCTTTCACCAGAGCATACTGTTTTCTCTCACCAGTCAGTTGCAGAAAGATGTACAGCTTTTTTTTCTTCCCCATGTGGCATCTCTAGCCAAAAGTAACTTGGTCTTCCTATGTCATTCTCTCTGTACTAGGCTACTCTGAGAAAAGCCAACATGCTTTCTGTTGTGTAGCTTTCTGTTGAACAAGAATAATGACTTTTTCACTTTAGAAAACTTCTGATTCTTTGGTACAAAAAAAAAAAAAATTGTGTATTTTTTGGAATTTGTGAACGAATACCTCTGTATTAAACAAGCTTTTACCGATGTAAATCTGAGTAAATACGAACGTTAGGACAGAGTACAGGCTATTAGTTATTTGCTATCATTAAACAAGTTGTAACTAGCTTACCGTTTAAAATTGGATATAGCCCAGGCAATAATTACTTTACATTAAAGTGTGTGCCATATACTGCGGAATTGTTTCCATCAATTTTTGACAATTGTAAGGTTGCTGTATTTGCTTTTAAAAACATTGCTATTGATTCATATCTTTAATAAAAATCTAGTAAATAAAGAAATAGTAGAGGATAAAAATATCAATTTTATAATTAAAACTCAATTTTTCCCTGTAAAAGTCACTTATTTGTAAAATTCCTAGAATATCTAGAAGAAAATATATGAATTAAAGATGACATATGGATTAAAGATCTTGTTGACATTAATTTTAGTGAAGACTATTTACTTAATTGATTTCAGACCCATTCTAAACTAGCAACAAGACAGCTAAGGAAAGCTTTCATTGATCAATGTACCTCAAGCAGAGAAGAAAGAGGAGCTTTACTTACACATGTTAAATTATAGGATTTGAGTTTAGTGACTGAAAAATAAAAAATAGAATAGGATTCCGCTTGGACCAATCAGAAATGTCGTTATACTTTACAGGAGTCGACTTGTACTGTTTAGTTCCACAAGAAAATACTGTTTCCTGAGAGTATTTGGCTGTGTAATCCCATTTTTGTTTTTACATGTTAGGAAGGAAAAATCTAATTAGAAAATGAAAGGTAAAACATATTCTGTATAACAGTATAGAGAGCATGCTTTTATCTTTTCTGTTATTATTATTCTATTTTTTTTTCTCATTTTATTGAATGCTACTTGAATTTCTAAACAATTTAAGAAATTATATTTGGGGCAAATTTTACAAATATGCCAATACTCCCCATGGAAATCAGTTCTTTTTTCTCTTTGGCCTTTCAATCACACATGTTGTTATAGTGCTACACGTTTACATGCATTTAGAAGCCAATGGGATCAAAATGCTCAAATGAAAACTGAAAGAGGTAAAGTGGTGACAGCAGGGTTGCTGTAGAGTTCTTAACCATGTGTCTCACTGCAAAGAGAACTGTGTTTCAAGTAAGAGTACCTCTGAGAGGGAGATAAGCAATTAAGCACTAAAAAGAAGCTGAATTTCTTTCAGGAAAGGAAGACTGTTTGTTTTTCTAAACAAGCATCTAGGATTACATGAGAATGAACGGTAATGTATCAGATCAGATCTCAGTCGTCATCAGTCTTCATACATTGGATTATAGTAGTAGTTGACCACTGCAACTTGGAGAAATGCTCAGAGACGTGCTCTCAGCAGCTGTTCGACCAGCAAAAAGTGAATTCAATTGTCTCCTGTTACTTGGGTAACCTGCTGAGTACAGTACATATAGGATACCCCCTTAATGCTCTACAGTTTTGTTTGGTTATAACCCATTTTGCAAACCTTAAACTGTGTTTGCACTGATTTCCATAAGGAAATCATGGAAATTACTTCTAGCTGTAAGGGTCCTAGATCACATGATTTACCAAGAACTCAAACAAACCAACTGAAGTTAATTTCAGCAGAACAATCTTCAACTTCCACACCCATTCATACACTCATACTCATGAAACCACCTTTCTGAGCCAAAATACTATTTCCCTAATACTGAATACTCTACTACTATAATTCTGCTGTATGCCAGTCTAAGAGGAAAAATCTCTGCTCTACCATATTTATATCATCTAACAATTAAGGAGAGATGTCTAAATTCTATGAGAGAGGCAAGGACTGCTTCAGGGCTAAGCTGTCTCTGGGAAACACTTCCACACTTTCTAGCATGATACCACATGAAACGGTGGGCTACTGAAGGCTCAGCACCACATGCTGAGAGAAGGTTGAACAGCTCAGAATTTACAGCACTTTTAAGTTCCTGCAGTTTTACTTCCATAGCCACAGACAGTAACTGAAAGAATTTTAAAATGGAACTTATGGAAGTAAAACCCTGAAATTGTACTTCTGTACCTAAGAAACTAATACAATTATAATCAGAGTAATTTAATGAAGAACAAAAACATATTCTCCTTTTTCTACATTTTCCTACATGTGGCTGGCTGTGGCATATTTTGGATTTTAAAATAACTCCCCTGAAAATTTAGTACCAAATTATCACTGCATTTGGACTTGACTTCTCCTTTAGCCACTCATTTTTTCTTCCATGACAGTCTGTCTCTACCTCCACACATGACTTGTGGTGAAGGAGATATCTCTCTTCTCAGAGGCACCTGCCCATGATGGGAGTACTGTGACATCTGACACAGGTAAATCGGCTGGATTGCAGCTGTGGTATTTTCTTCTCTGGGGGTTTATTCTCCATAGAAAAACAGTGGAGAATTGATGTCTCCATAAAGCAGTATTACCAGAAAGCATACAGTACATAACTGTGTGGAGATCCCACTCCAGGGGAATTTGTGGAAACCTTCCGCATGGGCTTAAAAACTATGGCAAACAGATGCCTTGCTGTTTGATACATGGGTGAAGATGCTATTTGCTTGAGGGAGTCTACCTGAACTTCATGCAACATTAATCTTGACATCCCTCTCCTGTCTGCCTCATTTGTAAGTCAAAAGCTTGAATTTGAAACCTACCATATAACAACTTACCCTGACCCTTGCCTGTAATGTGGAAAGAGAATGCATCTGATCATTCAGTCCCTCCAGCTGTTAGCAATTCTCTGTAATTTAACCCAACAATCTCTAGCCTACGAATCATCATATGTTAATAGAAGAAAAAAAAACCCCATAAAATGATAAAAAAAATCATAAGCACCCTGCTCAGGGTAGATTAGCAGAGTTAAAAGCTGAAGAAAAAAAACACACACACACACCCCACACACAAAAATGCACCCCCCCCCCCCCCCCCACAAACACAAAACCACCCCCCCCCCCCCCACACACACACACCACACACACACAAAAAAAAACCACACCTCCCCACCCACCCACCAAAACACCCCCCCCCCAAAAAAAAAACACCCCCCCACACACACCACACACACAAAAAAAAACCCCACGCAGATTATGGTAAATCTCTGACTTGTTTGAGACACCTTTGGAAAAAAAAAAAAAAAAAAAAAAAAAAGAGTCACAATACTCATTTATATGAGTATGTTGAGTATGTTGTTTGAACAGTGATTGTACCTTCCATATGTACTGCTATACCACCATGTCCATTAACACTTGCTAATAACATTAACGACTGATGATGTAGAGATACCAATTCTCTTGCTTCTCTTTTCATCTACTCTGAAGATTTTAAAGCTTGAGTAATTTCATCTTTTTGTCCCAAACTACAACATTTTCTCATTTGTGCTTTGCAACACAAAGAAAGTTCTCTTAATGTGTTCTTGTGTGGCCAAAACGCATCCCTCAGCTGCAGCCAGTACATGCAGCTTTACTCTTATCCTGTGTTTATCTGCCTTAGGATCATATATCAAGAATACTAAAGAATTATATTCCCTGTAGACATAGAAGACTTGATATATACTAGTTATATACTAAGTGCAGATTGCACTCTGACTTTACTGATTTTCTATTAAGCTGTGACACCTAATGAAATGTTAGGTGTTTGGCTTTACTAAACTTTTTGCTCTCCAATTTTTCCTTTTCTTTTATTTGCCTAATGAATATTAATCTTCTAGTCTAATTGGTTTTACTGATTTTTACATGATTTAAGATATTTTTTATGTTCAAATAGCAGGTATTTTAAGTGCTTTGCCTGCAAATGGAGGCTGTAATAAAGACAGAACATAATGAAAAACAGTGTTTAATAAAAGGAATAGAACTCAAGTTCTTGTGGAAAAATAAAACATAAGCAAAGACCGAATATTTCAGGAAGCTGGGTTAGGAGAAGACAGTCTGAATTAAAAGATATTAAGTAACATACTTGAAGACAAACAGGATGGAGCTCTTGCTTTTCTCTGGTCTGAGACTTCCTTGAATGTACTCACTTAATTCTTATCATTTGTTTATTCACTGAGATGTCCTCCCAGCTGTGATCCTTTATCATCAAGTTCAGAGACTTCAAACCACTTCTTCCCTATGAGCCCAGAAGGACTCCCAAGAACCAGATGAGGTATGATACTCAATAGTACCATCTTCCAGAGTGAATTTCCAGAGCTAGCAGGAAGGGAGCATTCCTGGACTGCCACTGCTTAGGCATTACAAGTGAAACTTCCTTTGAAAGCTGAAGGCACATGAAGGTTTAATGTAGCTTTTAAATGGATGATTTAGCATCATTTTAATTCAGAGCAGAATACTTAAATTATTTTATTGTCTTCTTTATTTCTCTCTAAGCCATTTCTTAACAGTCTAAAGTATCCTTCTGTTAGTAAAATTATATACTACATTAATTTACTCAAAAAAAAAAACTGAAATTCATTATATTAGAACTATGTAGTCCGGGTAATTAAACAATTTTAATTTCATAAAGTGCATCCACAGAAGATGGCAAAGGAAAACAAGAAATTGTACAATGACTTCAGATAACTTCCTCCATTAACAAAAATGCAAAACCATTCTGAGATGGCTAAAGGTTCATTCCCACAAACTACTTCTCCACACAAACTGGCAGTTTTCTGCTCAAGTCAGAATCATCAAAATCCAAAGAAGCAAGTTTGAGAATCAAATTGTTTGCATCCCAAAAGCAGACAAACATCTAAGTTTAAAAATTGTATTATTTTTTTAAAGGCAAAGAGCCAACCACCAGCTATTATTTATTCTATCGTATTTTCTTGTTTTTCTCTTAATAAAGAATTAAGGAGACCCTAAGAAATCTCTTCAAAAATTCTAATTTACGCAATGATATATGTAGTAGAATTGTTAACACAAATTATTTGTGCAATGAACTACATTTCCAAAAGCCAATTATTTTGCAAAAGGTAATGTCTGTGTTTAATTCTGTGTGATATTGATTACTATATGCTACTTTCCTCAACTGTAATGGAGTTCATTTCAAGTGCTCCCAGCTACCATCCCTCTAGCTCTGACATTACAAGCTCTGCCCCTGCTCATCTGCCAGCAAGGAGCCCTTGGCACGTACATGAGCTACATTTTGGGGAAAATCTGGCTTCATGCCCAGCAATAGAAGTGCTAGGAAAAGTGTTTTTTTTTTTTTTGTTTGTTTGTTTTTTTTTGTTTTGTTTTTTTTTAAATAAAGCTTTTTCAAAGTCTCAGAAAAATAAATGCTCTCTGCTGGGACAAAAGGCAAAAAATAAAAACACCTAGGTGATGCTTTTGCACAATTTCAAGTTTTTCCCTTCACATTCTTTGAATTCAAGCCAACTCCCTCACAATTTAGTTGGATTATAGAACTGGAATGCATAGACCATATAATCACATTATTTACTTAGATTTCCTGACTGTCCTATTTTTTTTTATTTTTTTTTTTTGCAAGGTGATATGGAACCTCTGGCAAAGGTTGTTAGGAATTTTTCTGTTTCCAAACTAAAAATATGCATTAATAACCATATATGTTCATTTGCTTCAGTCTGCTAAACTATTTTGAATAAAAGTCTTTCAAGAAAAGATATATCACTGCATGTATTTAAGAATCAAAGAGCAGATTCCTGTTATAAACAAAAGAACGCCTTGCTCAGAATCTGAATACTGATATTCTCCTAGAATATAATGGAAGTTTTCCCAGTGATTTATATTGAGAATGGATAAACACAAGATCATTATGAACTCCATAAAATTCTTTCTTTTCTCTCCAACAGCAACAACTCCATGGTAATTACAATGCTCATTCCTTTCTGTCAACTAGCTGTGATTGCAGGTGGCCCTAATTGAGCAGGGAGGTGACCAGGTGACCTCCAGCAGCCCCTTTCAACGTCAACCATTCTGTGAGATGGAATCCTGAAATTGCTGCTGAGCGTTCTAATATCCACTCCTCAGAACAAGTAAAAAACTGACTGAGAATTAATTGAAAAGAAACAGATTTTTTTAACCCAATTATACTCTGACAGAGATGATTCTATGTCTTCAAAGAAAAACTAGTGTGAAAACTAACAAAGGAAGGTTCTTCATCAGAGCAGTTTTACATCGTTTTTACTTTACTTTCACACTTAATTTTGCAATAACCAATGCATTTGTATTTACACTAAGTTACCATTAATTTCACCCAAAATGATTTTAGAATGCCTGTGTTGGAGGTATTCAGTACTGGACTGGATATAGTCCTGAGGCATCTGACACAACTTTGAAGTTGAAATAAACTTGAGAATGCTTTGGGCACAGAGTTGGACTAAATGACCTGTCTTCCCAACCTAATTTTCCTCTACTTTTTCATGGCTTTTTTTTTTTTTTTTTCTTTCAGTCAAGCTGATATTAGACATAAAAAACCATAGCATTTTTACATATGCTTCACTCTCAACTACAACAATCAATTAAAACACTTAGGTATTTGTCTTGCAATGTTACCAACCTAAAAAAAAAAAAAAAAAAAAAGACTCCCACGTATCTTTCTTAATAAAAGGTGTCTCACACTGTTAGAAGTCTCTTACAGTTGATCTGCTATTTATTTTGTAATAGAAATAAGCAGTGTAAATATTGATTGTAACTGATTATCAGTTGTGGAGAGGTAAGGTGCTGTTTTACTGTATGGTATATCAAAGCCACCTGTATAATTACTGGACCACATTCTTTTCAGAAACTGATTCCAATGTAGAAGTGATAGAAAAACTAGAAACTGATTGCAGGAAACTACACATCAGCCTGGCTTAAAGTATGAAATAGCTGTGGGACTTTTCTTTGTCTAGTTCACATGCATAAAGCCAAGATTGGCTGAGACCTCTTGCATGTGTACATTTCCTGCTCTCTTCTTGTCTTTCCCTTATAGTGGAACAGGAATGAGAAAGACGGCACAGCCCTCAGCAGCACACTAGATGAGAATTCACCTTGTAGATAAGAAATTATAGTTGGGCAAATAAGCTGCTTGGAAATGTAGAAAAGGAACATCACATTCCTTTTTGGCTCCTTAGTTACAAGTACTTTAAAGTAGAATAAAGTGGAGCTTAATAATAAAATGCATGCATTTTTGCTATTTGGTCACTGAGGTGTTAACATATTTGCAAACAATTTATGTCCAAAAATCTTAGCGTTGCAACAAAATAAGCAGTATGCATACCAAGTCACTTTTACACTCTGTTCTTAATCAGAAAATTGTGAGGAGGGTTTCTGACTAAAGCATGATTTTTTTTTTTTTTAACCACTCTAAAAGACAACTCCAAATAAATTAGCAGGAACAGTGATTTGAAAAACACAAAAGAACTTCATTTGTGTACTTGTGTGTGCCTGAGAGGGTAAAGAGTCAAATCAATTTGAGATGCATAAAACATGAAGTTTGAAATTATGAAAGTTTTACAACGTGTAAAAGTTATGTTGCCTGAATACATACGCTTCTCACAAGCAGGTGGGAAAGAGAAAGCTGTTGGTTTCCCTTTTTCTTTGCAGAGATGTCAATGCTTTTAAAATTATTCTAGTCTTCTGAATGAGTTCAGAGTTAATACACCTAGTCTAGAGAGATTGGTGAAGTACTCTAATACCCTGAAGAAAGAAAACAGGGAGTTTTTTTTAAATATAAAACACAGCTTTGTCAGCAGTTTTTTTTTTTTTTCTTTTTGAGAAATTTAAACAATATTTTAACTTTTCACAATTGAAACACATATCCAATTTCTATATTTCTTGGCAAGGAAAATACTGTGATTTAATAGGCTTGTAATCAGGAAAAACTAGGACTGTGCCCCTCCATGCTTCCTATTGCTTAGTGTGCTGCAGCAGGAAACCATAGGGCCTCCTCTCTGCTGTAGCTGTGTTTCCCTTCTACAACTCACCTCTAGTTGGTATTTCTTTGGACTCCAGTTGCCCTTGGTTGTAGGATGCAATTATAGTAAGGTCACCATTACAGATGGGGGCCACACTGGCTGTTCTTAAGGCCAGTTGACTGCCATGCAACAAACACTTGTTCACATGGTCAGGCTCAGAAATGGCAAATTTGAATGGAGACCACAGCAAGGTCAAGAGATTATATCCCACAATGCATGAACTTACAAACATGACAATCAATTCATTTTTCTTGTGCTCTTACAGGCTTCTCATATGGAAGGACTCTACACCATCTTATCTAGTGCTGGCACCTGCGTGAAGACGTCTGGAGGCAGGGGCTTGTTCCTAAAGGCAGGAGCATTGGTTGCTTAGACAAGAAACTGTACTGTAGAAATTGAAGCAGATACACTGCCTAGTGAGAATATTGGCAGTGATAAGGGTCTCTCAAATGCTGCAAACTAAACTTTAGTAAGGAGCCACTTTGGTGTGAAATAGCTGAAACATCAAGAATTTAATATTTTATTATTTGAAACAAATGTGTCTTTTGCCTGCTGAAGATGAAAGTTTGTTAGGTTGACTTTGGTAGATAAATAAACATTCTTGAAGGATCTTCTAACAGGGGAGATAAAGGAACATATTTTATAATGTTTGACTTTGGCAAAATGTGACTGCTACAAATATCTTTTAGATTCTTTCTGCTGAAATATCATCTTGTCTTTTTACTTCACATTGAAACCCAGCATATATTTTTGTCATAATCACTTTGCAGACAGAAGAACACTTGAATTCTTTGTGTGGGGAAGAAGGCATTATAAGTTTCTTACGCCAGTAACTTTATAAGATAAATTCTCTTAAACCAAGCAAGGAAGTAACTCTCTGAAGCTGCCATTCACACAGATAAAAGAAACTGTAGATCGCAGGACCAATAAAGCTTCTATGGTCTCAAGATCTTTGAGCTTGTTAATTCTGTAGTCTTAAGACATGATTTCAAATGACAACAACCTGGCCCATATAATAAATACCAGTGGAGTAAAGTTGATAATGGAACACTGCATTGTTATTTCTGACTGGCACATTTAAAATAACAAATAGGTAATGCTTCAGTATTTTTAAACACTTTTTGTAGACTATGACCTATTGTACCTTCTTTGCATCACTATTAATGTCAAGATTTTAAGAGCAGCTTTTTCTGAGGAAAACAAAGATCAATTTAAATAAGTGCTCTACATCTGACCATAACTATTTGCAGAGGTTTAGCAAAAAAAAAAGGACATACACAGGTCAATTATACAATGGCACTTGCCCTAGTGTGCAATTCTGCCTATCAACAATCCGCAGTTCAGGGACTTCTAGAGCTGGAGACTGCATCTAAACGAGCATGCATAACAGCCTCTTGTAGACGTTTCCTCTTGAATTTGCATCAAAAATTTACTTTCAGAGCACATTTATACTCTGGCTTCTGCAACATTCTGTAGCAATAAATTACTTAATTTAATCACACTCTGTGTGATAACTTCATTGGATGCTCTAAGTCCTTCTGTAATGAGAAACTATGGGAGGACAGAGGAAAAAAACTAACATCCATCACCTTTTAAATATCTTTTTTTCCAAGTGGAAATCAATTTTTCTCTCCTGGTACAGAAGCTGATGTATACCTCTGGTCATCTTTGAAACCTTTCTCCAGCCAATTTTTAGTTCTTTGTTACTTTTCAGATGACATAACAGACGATGAAAGCACAGAGGCTGTAGGTAAACAGGCTTATCCTGCGATTTAATACTGGAAAGACTTATTTTCAATTCTTTCACTACTATATTTTACAGTTTATTTCCTTGGTGCATTGCTACTGAAAATTGACAAGGTATTGTCTGCTATTTTCTTTCATATTTAGCAATTTCCAGTCTGCAAGTTTTTTGCTTTTTTTTTTTCCTCCCCATTTTTGCTTAATATTACAATCTTTTGAGAACATACGTGATACTTCTCAAAAGTTTCAGTTCTTCACTACTCTAATGATTTCTGTGTTGCCTACAAACTTTGTGGCTTCTGCAATTAATTTCTTTTTTCAACAATATGTTCCGTTAATACATTCATCAACACAAACCTCAAAACACATCTCTTCAGAACTCCACTGTTCCTCCCTGGCACTGAGACCATATTTCATTTTTAACCTGATTGGCAAATCAAAACTGGCCAACATAGCACTAATTTTATAACTACTTTTTGTTGTTTTATTCAGTGGCTAGATGATTTACATATAAACCAACCTTGCAGAACATGTTTTCAGTGATAATGTAAAACTCTAGAGAACAAGCAAACTCAAGTTTTAATAAATTCTGAATTAGCCTGTCTTATTGAAACACTGAATTTGATCAATCATAAAGAATAAATTCAGTTTTTGAATATATCTGCTTTGTTTTCTATCTATGCCTGATGAGCAGGAAATATACGTTACATCTCTCTTTAACTAGACAGTAGTCATTACTTGAATCTATAGCATGTAATTTTGTGCAGGAAACAGTTATATGTTGAGATTAATGAAGGAGAAAAGAAGTTGACAGTTTTAAGTTCAAATGCCTTGAGTTTATAGGATACTGTTACATGCTTAATTTGTAGAATCACTTCTTTATACATGCATGCATCTCTTATCTATTGGCAAGGACAAATACTCCTTGCTCAAGTCCGACAGATGTTTATCATTCCTTTTCAGCATTCTTGTCCGATAAAGAGCACACCGTAATATTACTGAGGAGTTTGGAAGGAGGTCTGGGACTCAGGTATCATTCCTATTGGGGAAAAAAAAAAAAAAAAAAAAAAAAAAAAAAAAAAAAAAAAAAAAAAAAAAAAGTCTCTCCTAATTCTAACCCTAGCGTTTATTTTGTACAATCTGATCAGTTGTCTTACCACTAAAGAGCTTAATAAAAGTGGCCAATATTATCCTTACAAAAGCTCTTTTATAAAGAAAGATCTTTTTTGTTCCTCTCTCAAGCTTTCTTAAAGAAAAATGCCTCCTTTGTTTTCTCCTTACATTGATTTTTCTAATCTCTGTACCCTTTTCAAAGGGTTTAATTCTAGACAGGGCTTCTCAAGATTTTTGCAAATATCATTTTGCGTCCTACCCCTATTCACATATGCATAGTTGCTTTAAAAAAAACAAACAAACAAAAACAACAAAAAAAACAGTAGAATACTATTTTTACTGATCTAGCATAGTTCTCACGTGGTGGATCCTTGGTGCTATGATCAGAACAGTTTAGAAGCACTATTCACCCCATACTATTAATTACCATTCACTGAGTGTCTAAATTGAAAAGTTGAGCACCATCAGTGTGAAAATGCTCATTTATCAACCCAAATTGGGTGCACATCAAGTACTGAGCAGAAAAGAGTTAAAAGGAATCTGGTTAGTTTTGTTTTAAAAATGCACGTTTAGCAGTTGTGTACAGTGAAATAAAAAAAAAAATGGAAAAAAAATGGAAATTTAACTTTTTTTGTGATTTATCATACATAATTATTATTAGTTTTTTTTTAAGTTTGTAAAAAATTTGAAATATATACACATATAGACACTTCCACTTTTGCAAGAAAGCCTACTAATGCTAAAAGATTTTTTTTAAATAATATTTTTCATGATGCATAAGTGAACACTGAATAAAACTAAGTACGTAAGCACTATCTGATGAAGCTTTGAATCCTTATCTTTATTTCTTTGCGCCCGCCTAGTTCCCACTTGTTTCTTTTACTTTCCCTTCCACTGCTTTCTGTAAGCTTAATTACAGATACAATTTGTTACGTGTTGGCACACATAAAGCTAAAATACAATGGAAAGCACACCAGCATAGTTGCAAAGTCCAGGCTACAGCAAGTGAGAACATGCTCAAATACAGCAACTGTAAACACAGAAACAAAGGAAAGACTTTGCTTACCTTTGGAAGGCCTCAGGTAGGCAGGAATCCCCAGTGAGACACCCTTATCTCCACTGCCAGCTCTTAAATGAGGTCTGAGAATAGGTGGATCCTGGCTGCACCCCTTCCAGTTGCATGCACCTGAGCTCCCCTGCGTTGGCCTTGCCTTCTCACCAGGTGCTCAATCACTGCTTTAAGCTTTGACTTAGTATTTCCGGTACAGTACAGTTTCTTTTAATGGCTTTGTCTGGCAAACGTTTTTTTATATAATGTGGCCTGATAAAAGATTCATATCTGTACTGCTGGGAAGCATTCTTAACAATTAATGTAAGTCATGAAAATTATGATAGTAAGCAAGACATTTTTACTATTTTAGTTAAACATTTTTTGGATTATCATCAGTACAGGGAGATTTGTTACTTCCTGAGCTGAGGATCAGCAATTTTTAGAAGTTGCTTCCTCTTCTTTCATCTTTTCTCCTTTTTTTTTTTTCTTTTTTTTTTTTTCCCCCCCCAGTCTTTTAAGGCTTAAGTTAGCAAGTGATATCATAGTGTGAGCTGAAAATATACACTGGCCTAATAAGACTGTGAAATGTAATTCGTTACCACTGTGTTTCCAAATACCGTATTTCCACACTGTAATTTTTTTTTTTTTTTTTTTTTGCCATTTTATAATGAAATCATCCCCACAGATGTAAATCATATGGTGATTTCAATTTGGGAGGAAAATATCTATTGATTAAACATATTTTAGAGGACAACTGGAGAAGCAATGACACAGCCTCTGATTTCAGAAGATAAACGTGTGGTCCAGAGAAGTAAAAACACCACCACTGGAGAATATACCAGTACCCATGTTCTGTTTCACTTGTGTTACATGACACTGTATTTCATGTGCCATCAAAACCAATAGCAATCTAACTCTTTTAGAAATGAAAAATGCAAACTTTCTCACAATTTATACTCTATATTGATATTACAAAAGTTTCTAGAGGAAATGTGCGTCAGTAGAATTATAGAAATTAATAGACACAAGTAATTTTTAAATTCTGTCCATTTTTAGCCCTAATGGTTGGTACTCTTTTTGCCAAAAGCAGAAAAAGCCCTAAGGAATTTTCTTTGAAATAGATTACTTTGAAAATATATTTTAAAAAACCAATCAACCAACCAACAACAACAACAACAAACAAACAAAAACACTTGGAAATGCTTGAAAGAAATAAATGAACAAAAACATAATAATCTACATTTGTTTTCCAGTTTAAAATCAATATGATAAAAATGTCTAGAAAATTCCATCTGAGCTATGCACATCAGTTTTACTTGTTTAGTCTGACCAGGAGCAGTGTTCTCGAATGCTTGGGATCAGCGGTGTACCCTAAGCAGTCAGTAGGGAAAGGATCACAGGCACAAATAATCCATGTAAAATGATCAGTAGTGTACTACTGTAAAATACTGATTTCTATATTGAGCCTTTTTTGTTGTTTTTCACATTTTATCTGTCAAAAGACTTCAGTTTAAAATTACTCTAAATATCCTCTAATGACACTATGCTTGATTCTATTCTTCTGAACTTGCTGATAAAAAATAAAAATCTGGGACTGATGTTTTGGACAAGAGAAAATACATAAAAAATTGATTTCTCCAAGGAGTCTATCAAAATACATGCCTACCTTATTTGCAGACAGACCAAATATGTGCCTACCTTTCTTATTGTCATGACTTAATCTTACTCCCAGTAAGCACTTCAGGCTGATAAAGGAAGTACAGTACAGCAGCTGCTCTGTATCCTCTCATCTAGTTTTATGAAGTTAATCATTTAAAGAATCCAGACTCTTTAAAGACCTTCCACTATACTATCTTCCTTACAAGTAATGTTAGAATTATGAGATGTTTTTAATTAAAAAAAAATGCTTCTCACTTTAGGGAAAATAATGGTAGCTTTGTATTTCAGGTGTGTGAGTATGCACAAGTGTAATGATTAGGTTCTTTTGCATATATATACAAGATATGAGTTGAATGTGATGTGAATTCTTCTCTCCTGTATGTAGTTACATACTTCTGTTATATAGCAGGGAAAGCAATCCTGTACCGGTTTTTATTTTCTTTCTGATTCTGTAGAAAGGTATACGCTTTTACTATGCTAAGGTTGCTATGGCAATGTTCAACTGATGTTTTCCTTCTTCTGATATAATTCCTCACATGACATGCACACATGTCTGTTAATAATTTTACCCCTGAATTTGGAAGCCTTGGCAGGAGGTTCATCTCAAGAAATCCTGCTATTGCTTTGCTGCAATAAAAATACACTGCCATTGCTGCAAACTGTTTAAGTGCAGGTACAAGAGTGAAATTTACTTGATAGGCAGAGTTGGAGGAATTTTGTAATGTACCAGATGGAAGTATTCTCGCCAAACCATGTAGAACTATCTTTATTGAGGATTTTACTGCTTGCCCCCTGCCCGTTCTGCAATTCTGGCCCTTCTGTTATCCAGCTGTTGTAACCAAGAGGCTGCTTGCAGGATAAGCTCCCCTTTGAGATTCAAGCACGAAGCTTGAATTAGCTTACACAAATCTTCCCATATGTGAGCTCCAGCACCACCCTGGCAGATTAGACGATATGAAAAGGACCAATCTGAAACATGGACACATTTTATACGCATTATCATTGTGATTTTTGCCATGTATTGGAAGTGTCTTTGAAATAGGTTTCTGCTTACAACTGCCTTCCTTCCCACAGCTGGGACATTCACTACTTGGACTAGAGAGAGCTGTAGTAAAGATGGGGCAAAGAGGTACATAAAAGAATTTGTTACAAAACACAATACATATTTGTCCAGTTCTGCCAAAGGATTCTGGAAATTGAAGGAAAAATCTATTGCCTTGAGCAGAATATACATCACTGGGTTTTATGACCTCTGTGTTATTTCCTGCCCAGTTGTGTCTAATTAATGACAAAAGAATGTGTTTTATGATTACAGTGATGCAAAGGTTCTTTGGTTTGCTCAGGCTGGTAATAAAGTGTCTGCTGAGAATGGAGGAAATGGGTCAAATGACAAATGATCTCATTTAATTTGAATTTGAACGATTTCGAATTTAACAGTGGCAGTTAATTCTTTTTAAAAAAGGAATACCTATTGTACACAACCTGCAGTATTTACTGTTATTGGACCTGGTCCTGGCTGCTGCCAGAACCATGAAAATATCCTGAGAGTGATATTAAAGGGTGTTAGCACTTTCTTTAGAGTTAGACTTTTTATACAGTAGGTCTGGGAGGAAATAGAAACAAATACTGCAGAGAAGATAAAGGTGCTGCTAGATTGCTGCATTACAAATTATTCTGGAAACGCATCCAAGGCTGTAATTAGTTATTGTATCGTGTAGTCGTACCCCAATTTTTAAGAGAAACTTAAAAGCTGTGTCTGAACACATCTCTTACAAAGTTCTTAGGGGTACCTTCAAAACCAAATGAACAAATATACCACTCACAGCCAGGACAACATCATACTCATTGCTTGAATCAGCACCACACATCACTGAAGACTGCACAGCAAAGCTCATACCAGCACTTTGGTATTGGTTCCCAATGCATCTGAACTATAGGATGAGATTTGCTTCCAGTCCACTTTTCTGACAGGTCCTCTCTTTGTGTTCCCTCTTCAGCACTGCTGTCTCTAGTGAGTATCACGTAGAACCAAGCACAGAACACTCCCTGGAGCAAGTCAGAATCACTTGTGAGTGGGAGTGATATGGCCTTGTATTGTTCACAGAGAAAAGTGTTACAATCTAGGTCTAAAATATGGTCCACAAACCAGTTTTTACTTAAATGTCTCATAAGCCCTAGAAACATTAGTCAACAATAGTCAAACATCTTGAATTTTTAATTAAATTGAATTAGCTTCTGGTTTACATTCTTAAATGACTGTTGTGAAGCTGCTCCAGTTTTGATAACTTATGTATGTCAGTGCTGCTAATATTTTTTACTCACTTTGCATATACAGAAACATAGAAAACATAGAAAACATATGCACTTTCCTCTTAGTTTATCTTCCGAATTTCCCAAAATTTTTTCAACCGTCATTCCCTATTTTACCTTTCCCCTTGGAATTATTAGTGGTGGGTTTGATTGCTGTTCAAAACCTTAAATTTGGGAAAGGGTGTGATTAGTCTCGTTTCTTTGCTGGCCAGGGCTAGTTGAGATGGACTGCAGTCCAACTCTCAAATCAGCGCAGAGAGAATAGAGGGAACTTAATCCTGGATCACATAGATGAGGAGAGCATCCTAATTCTCAGCCAGCTGAATGTGAGAAAGTTCTTTGCCCTTTATCTAGGTATGTTTTAATTGAGTGTATTTTAACAAAATTGAGAGAAGTTATTTCAGCTAAGGACTTATGTGTAAGATCAGAAAAAGAATGCTTTTCTCTCACTGTCTGAAAAAAAATAATTGACATTTCCAATGACTAGAATTTAGGATCAGACAATGGTTTTCCATTTTCAAAATAAATATATAAAACATTTTTATATTTATTTATACAGAATCAAGGGATTTGATTAAATTATGCAAATTCCCAAGCCATGGCATGAGGATAAGACAAATTAGAAGACATGACATCTGGTGATCTTTGAGTGAGCACCAGGGTAATTACCTCCATAATTTGGACTTCAACTGGCATTGTGGTGTTGTAAATTATATAAAATTAGAAGTAGAAACTCAATTTTAGTTATTTGATCTTTGTTAGCCTCTCTGGATCTGGCTGCAAAATTGGAAACCTTCATCAGCCTCTATTATACAGCCATTATAATTCATAAAGTTTTCCTTATCACAAAAACTTCGGTCTTTAAGTGTAGGACAAATAATCATGAGTTTACAAAGTAGTAATGCAGTAATGAAGTGATCATACTTTATATCTTAGTGCTCAGAATAAGCAGTCAGATCAGACAATCATTACCAGAGTCTGTTCACAGACACATAATCAAGAAGCCTTTGAGCAGAATTTAAAATGAACTCAGAGGGAATAACAGAAACAAAGAATGGAAGTAGGAAAATTAGGGTGTTAAGATCTGTTGATAATATTTACTAATGAGGAGAACATCTTGGTGGTATTATTCTGTTTATTAACTATATAAATAAAGATATTCACTGTGTAAGCAATTTCAGATGGCAACTTGCTAATTTCCATGTTTTATGGTATCTACCATGTAACATTTTTCTTTTGACTTTCTGTTGTTATAGACATTTTACCAGAAAAATTTCCAGTAATTCCAAAATAAAAGAAAATCAGACTTCCTTCCCGCATTCTTAAACTTATCTAAACATTGTGAGACCACAAAAAAGCATGCCTTAAAAAAAAACTGCCTTAAAAAAGTAAACAAACAGCAGATCAACAGACAGGAGCTACATTTGGAAGCTTCTCCCCAAACTTATGAACATTTTGCCTCTTACTGTACACTGGATTATTCAGTAATCTAAAAGCAAGAGCAGATAGATCATTAATAGAAATTTCAGCATTAATAGAAATCACTTTCCTAATGATTGACTCCAATGACACCACTCCGATATCTGGGTCTTGTCTTAAATCATTCCCTGTGTTATACTAAACTGATGACTAATCAATCTATTACAGTCTACTGATGATGAAATTATTTCATTTATAATTACTTTATCCAGTATATTCAAGTAACGTGTTTAAAATGATGTTAAAAGAGAGACTACCTATGAGATCAATTATTTCTCTTACTAGGTTCACAGAGCCCAGATCCCCGTGGTTGTGAATTTTTTACAGGAAAATTTCTCACATGAGGCATATATCTCCTTGGTGGCAGTGGAATGAAAGGGACAGTCTTGTTCCCGCAACAGCGCTGATTTGGTGAATTTATTCAAAGAATATCAGTAGAAGAGGCTCCAACTAAACCTTCCAAATGTTCCCATTGCAGGGAAGTGCACATGGCTGTACATACCAGTCACATTCACAGCAACTGTATGACTGACCTCCAGAACTGTCCATGTTAGCTAAAATCTCCTGAACTATTTTCATTCAGTCAGTGTACTTCAAACACCCAATACACCAAAGGATTATTTTACCAGAATTTCTGTCAGTCACAGCCCCCCAGGCTTTGTAGAACAAAGGTTCCAGGTGTGCACACAAGTGCCTACCATTTGCTGTGCATACACAGCACAAGTGCACCCAGGCTGGGCAATCAGCAACAACTAGAGCTCTCCTGGGACAGGAGACTGTGGGCTCTTGTACCAATTCTTGTGGTATGGGGAGCTTAGGCCAGGTTGGGGCTGTGTGTGCTTCAGTTTATTTGTGAGATCTTCATGGTTCGTTTCTGGCTCTTTTCTCTTGGAAATGGAGTTCAGTGTGGAGCAAGGTACATCTGTGCACTGAGCTGAAGAGCCTCCTTCCCAGCACTCACAGACGGCTGCCTGCCAGCCTTTTATCTTCAGCTTGCAATGCTGATTGGTTTGAAACAGGCACTTAGACTCCTGCTGAATGTAAGACTTCAGATGAGGTCTGTTAAGCTGAGACCCATTGCTAGCTTTAGCTTAAAGCTTTCCTGTGCCAGAGCCAAATATTGATTCACGTATATTTGCACATATCAGACAACACCTCAGTCAGATCAGAAAAAATAAAAGTACTGAACTTGAGTGAAAAAAAATTCAGCTTCAGCATCTGTAGTCACACAACCTGAGTGCATGTTAGGATGTTATCCATCCACAACCTCTGTGCAGAGAGACTTAAAGTGATAGTTAACTTAGAGACTAAAATTATTTAGGTGTTTAATCACATATTTAGGTGCTTGTCTTTACTTTGGAATGATATATTAGCCTTTTCAAAGGGGGAATGAGAAACACACCACTTTTATTACATATAAAATACTCAATTAGTGATAGAAATGGCTGTGAAGTAGAAGAAAACCTCCTGGGTTAAAGACCTGAAAGATTTGTAATGTAGTGTTAGCCATTTATTCACTGCAAAAGCTAGAGTACAAAGCTGGCTAAGCAACAAATGATATTACTCCTCAAATGTATGGCACAACTTCTTCACTCTTCTCTACTGGAAAGTACACTTTCCCCCAGACAACTGCAATTAGAGTTTGTAAAGACATACGGCTCACTTAGCAGTCCATTGTACTTTGCTTGGAGCCACAGCTGTGGTTCTAAGAAACAAATCCCACAGCATCAGGCAAGTACAGAGTACACGCACATCGTCCATCAGAGGCAGGTCTCTTGTTACATATTCAGTCCCAGACAGTTCATATTCTGTTGTGAATATCAGGATTAATAATTTCAGTTAGAGGAAGGGAGATGCAGTGACAGCCTTTCCCTTATCATATTTTTTTGCTTTGCCAGTACCAGTGTCTCAGCCTCTAAGGGAGGCACTACTAGCTATTTTTCTTTTTTCAGTTCATAGAGTTAAGCAGCTCATTTAAGGATTCCAACATTTTCCTGTCCATGAATTGCTATGAGAATGATTGAAGCTCTGCAAATGTGTCCTTTGTTCTGATGTGCAATGATTCACGATCCATGAGGTAGATGAAAATACCTAAATCTTAGAGACTGTGTAGTTAATACTAGCTATTATATTTATATTCTTATTCCTTATCTTCTAGGCATCAGAGCAGGCAGAGCAGGAAAACATCAGAGAGAGAGAGGATCTCACATAATTCTTTCTCTAAAAAGAGTCTTTTAGGTTGTTGCACTAATCTCTCATCTGCCTTTTAGTATTCAGGCACCACAGAGGTAAAAAACAAACAAACAAACAAACAAACAAACAAAAAACTTTTCAAAGGAAAAATCAAATATTATATTAACTTCATTCAAAGAAAGTTGCAAATTTTAGAAGAATCTGTGAGAGTTGTAAAATCTATTGAATAAGTGTACCGACATTCTGAAGAAATATAAAGCATAAATAATAAAGTGTTTTATTAATGATACTGCCCTGTAATGTCTTCTTTGTAAAATAATAGTATGTATGAGATGCATTCCATCCCCAAGTGGACATTTGCAACTGTTCTACAGCACAATTATTTCCACGTATCATAATCTCAGATTATTTATAGAGATATATGCACTTACTGTTGCTTTATAGCAGTTCAAGAACATTTCTTGTATTGATTAATTCAATCTTTGCTTTGTTGAAGTAAAGGTTTATACTTATTATATTATTATAATAATATATTATAATTATAATTATAATATAATATAATATAATATTATTATTATTATTAACCTTAGCACTTTGTGTGTGTATGCCTCTAAAGTAGAGGCAATATCCCTCTGGCCATAGGTAATGATTAGTGGCTGAACTTCAGAATGGCATTCATCACTACTAGGCAATAAATACAGACTGTAATAAATCCTTCATTTTCCTCTATATATCCCTACAGAATTGCAACTCCAGAGAGGAAAGAAAGAAGAAACAAGAAAACCAACCTACGCTCGTTCTCTTTTCTTGAGAGAATTAAGGTAATTAGACTAAATACTCCCAAAGAGACAGATTATGTGCTTTGTTCCCTGAAGGTCTTTCTGATGCCAACAAAACAATTTAAGCAACATGCTCCTTAACCTGAATAAAAGTAATAGTGCTTGACTTAGAAGGAGCACCTTTCAAAATATCTCATTAATTATGAAAGTACACAGCATAAAGTATGTAAACAGCAACTTGTAGATGAGGTGTGTGGAGAGGGATGCAACACAGCTGGTGAGTCTGAAAACCACTATAATTATAGTTGTGAGCTACTTTGCAGTGATCTTTCCTACCAACCTTAATAGATGTTGTCTTTTTTACATTTTAGACATAAAAGACAGCACAAGAGGAAAGCAGTGAGTAACTTCCACATACAGCAATTAGAAATGATCCAAAGGGTGCAGCCATGTAGGACAGGGCATGTGAAAAATCAAACAACCTAATGCAGCTGCAAACGTGTTTGGAAGGAAGACTACATCAAATTGCTGCCTTGGGAAAGGTGAGAAATATGTCCTGATTCATTGCATTAATGTTGTTATTGGGAGAGGGTTTTATAGCTTTTAGAGGTTGTGTTGAGCACAAAATTTGTAAAACCAGACCAAGCACAGGTTAGGCCACTTGTATTATTTACAACCTTGGCATAATGAGAAAAAGGAAACATTCACAGCAAGGATTAGTTATCACTGGTAGTATTGAAGAAATACAGTCCTAAAAATGTTTAAAGTTGTCATGGAAACTTAGTTCTACTGCAGTTCTTATTAGTTCTTGCTTTCTTTGACAAGTCTCCCTGCCAGCTGCTAGAGGTAGTAGGACATTTTCAGTGCAGGTTGTGTAGGATGACCTGTTCCAGGTTTAGCCAGTACCAAGGCCAAGCACCAAATGGCCATGAGCTCCACAGAGATAGAAAGTGGTACCCCTACTGTTATCCACACAGACACAAATAGCACTCATGGATGTGATAAAGCACAGTAACTCTGTCCTTTCCCTCCCAGTCGCTGGGGAATGCCAGCTGCTGGGACATGGCACAATCATGCAGTAAGTGTATCTCCAGAGGCTCTTGCTGGACATCTGAAGGACATAGAATCTGCTCCAGTCAGGATCTGGTCAGTCTTTGCATTTATCCCTTTTTCCTTCTCTTTTCCTATATTTGTTCCTCACTTATTCACCTTGATATCTGCTTTTGATCCTTTCCCTAAACATATCACAGTAAGTTTTGCACTTTTCAACAATGCTATTAAAACATCCTCAAATAAATTTTATGAAATCCCAAAATTCTCTTCCATCTGCACCCCATACTAAGTCCTATAATTCTTCAGGCATTTACCCTGTCAGTTTGCCCAGCCACCTGGAGAGACTTTCTTTGGTTGGCTCATCTTCCCTGAGACAGAGAGGATGTTGAAGAGAGAATAGATGATGTATAAAACTCTTTCTCAAAACTCCTACTGAATTTCTTCCACTTTCCTTATAGAAGTGTTTAGCACTCAAAAGTCAATCTCTACTCTCTGTCACGTATGTTCAAACTATGATGCTATTTGTTCACACATAGCTGTAAGTTTGATATCGACTTTTGTCAGAGCTGGAACCAGAAATTCTCTTTTATCTATCTGATGTGGTAGTGGGCAATTTTATTGTCAACACCTGCTTGCACTTACTGGACATTATTTTACACTGAGAGTTCTAGCAATGAAAGCAATGAAGAAGACATGGGTTTTTATTTTCAGTTGTTGAAAATTCTGGAAAATTCAGATATTACCATGAAAAATTGAGATGTTAGAAACAAACTGAAATAGGATTTTTTTTAATGCTGTGTGAACTAAAAAAAAAAAGAAAACAAAAAGAAAAAAAGTTGATATTTATTTAAATATATACAAAAAATGAAATTCTATCTTTTTTTTCCCTCCTCCTATTTCTCCTTTTGAAATACCAAATGTGAGACAACCAGTTCACTTTTTAATACATTTAAATTTTTATCAAATCAGTCATTGGTCTTCCAAAAGATTAGCCTGGATCAGAACTCTACTAAAGCAACACTGTGTGCTGGGTCAAGCTGTGAGTGTAGGGACACAGCCTAAACTAGCACTAGTACCCCTGACTTTGTACCCACGCAGCTGTACCATTCTGCTGGCAAGCAGTGACCAAGAACTGAGAGCCAGATGGCTGTCAGAGTCATCTCTCAGCCAAAATCAGGAGCTGCCTGCATGAGTCCCATGCAAAGCCAAAGGAGCTGGGTGCCTCCAACATAGGGATGGAAGTGCAATCTTGCAGGCATAGCCCAGAAGCTGCCTGTGAAGCTTTCAAACCTTTCTGCTCAGGTTTTCATGCAGCTTCCTCTCACGTCTTCAGCTGAGGCCTGGAGGATGTACAGACTTTCCCAGAATTCTGATTCATCTCTTAGAGACCCAGTTTACAAGCTGTGCAATACAACATACGTTTAGTTGGATGAATCAGAGAAAATAATATTGCTATGGAAAAAATATATAACACACACTCATCTACAGCAGGAACTGAAGGCTGTTTCTCTGCTATCGTGTACAATATTCCTTCTAGTATTTTCACACTTCCTGGAAAAAGCATGCTCCTCTAATACATAAGAAGAATGTGAATTTGCAGAGAAGCAATTTTTTGAGTTTGGCAAAACTAAAATAAGTTCATTCATGTGTGAATTTAGTTTTGAATTAAAACTTTTGTGAAACCTTTAAATTGCCTGAAGTTGCATTTTTGTCAGAGTCAAGAGTGTTATCGCCGAACTCATAAGCATGAGAAACTTAACCAGAAATTATATACACAATTGTATACAGAATACCATTTGCAGAATATTGTGAAAGATGGTGCAACATTATCTTTACAGCAAAACAGCGATAATTTAAGCCTCAAATTTTAAGAATGTAGCTAAGAAATCGAAAACATAATACTGTAAAAATGTTTTGGTTTGCTTACAGGTCATTACTAAAAAGTGAAAATTAATGCTTTGCAAAGGTGAGTGAGAAGTTGTAATTAACTTCTGTCAAGGAGAACATTTATCCAGTTAAAATTTTCATGGATGGTCAGTTAATTGGAGAGGGAAAAATTTGAAACGTAGATGGTAAAGATGAGAAGTATCCTGAACCTCCCTTGAAGAACCTCAGTGCTTTGCAAGACTGGATTTCCATTTTTGAAAAACATTTCTCAGTACATATAAAAAGGGAAAGGAAATTTGGCAACGAAAGTAAACACCTTACAAAATATATAGGTAAGTTATCTATTATGATGAAAGGCTGTGTTTAGCAACAGAAATAATTTCTCTTTATGCTCTCAGATTGTGATATGCATACTTTATGAAACACAGAAATAACAACATCTGATCTATGATAGAACATCAATTGAATATAGAGTTGATTCACAGTGGTTACCTGTAGCTTTATATTACCACACAACATAATTCTGAAAGAAAACATGACCCTGATCAACAAAAAGTATAAATACGAGCCTATATGGGAAGTATTTTCACTCTAAATCCTCAGGGATCTTTAATCCCTTCATCTGCTCTTCCATCTGTAAATTAAGAAAAACAGAAAAAGGCTTTTCTCCCTTCTGGTATGCTTTAAGGAACCGATATCTTCTGCTTACAGAGCACTTGAATATGTAAGATGCTAAAATATTAAAGTGATGTGAAAAGCGTAGAAATTTATGTTGACTGAAATAAAAATGAACTTTCTAGATAAATCCACTGTATTTCTTTGAAATATTTCTGCAATACATTGTTGGTTACCCACCAATTCACTCATTCTCATATTTGTGTGTATATCAATAACGTATCGTATAAAAGGAACATTCTTTCCTTTAAGTAAACAAACACTTTTCTTTATTCAGGATTGTTTTCAGAATTAGAAAAATTTATACTTTTCTTTCCTAATCTTACTCATGATTTTCTCATATTAGCGTGTATGCCACAATATCTGAGTCTTATTTTGCCTGTTAAAATTAAATTTTTATTGGTAAGCTTACAGTTTTGCTACCACTTCGGCTTCATGCTTCTGTCTGGGGAGAAACATATCTTTCTTCAACATCTCTCCAATTATTTTTTCCATTGGCTATAAGAGAATATTCGTGGTTCAACAGACATATCTCTTTTGTGGAGAGTCTATAATCCAAATTGGTCAGGGTCATATAAAACTGTAGCTTCATATGCTAGTAAACAGCAAGCAATCTTGTTTTTTCAATCCTGCGCAGTTTTAATTATTTAAGGCAAGTAAGTAATTCATAAGTGACAAGTTCAGCAAAGTTTGTCATCATGGAAAAAGACTAATACTCATGCTATATCATGTATAAACCAAATACTAATAAGGAGAGGAAACAACTTTCATGGTAAAATCAAGCTTAATGTAAAAGTGTGGAAATGAACTTACTGATAGGCCTTTAATATTTTAATGTGAACTAATGCAAGAATGGGAAATATCTCAGAATGCATCTGAAGAGGTCTCTGAAGCAGAACAGAATGTCTCCTATTGCCCCCTTTTTTCTAGTAGGGTCTGAGATAACAGGTGGAAAATTATGCCAATGGTTAAAAAAAAAAAAATGTAAAAAGAGGCTTTGGAAGATTATTTATATATGTTTAATGGACATTTCTATTTTGCTTGTGTGAGTTCTGGACCATAATGAGGAAACAGACTAAGAGTCGTCCATTGGTAAGATGCTTTGATGGAGATTATTTTAGAGTCCCTGATTTCAGAGAATCATAAAATCATTACTGTTGGAAAAGACCTCTAATATCATCTTGTCCAACCATCCACCTATGTGAAAGCATTTATTATCAGAAGTATAAACTCACCTTCTCAAGACATTTCCATTTATTTCTGTGTAAAATCAATTTTAAATGTAACACAGTTGGCACACTCTAATAAATTACATTTTCTCTGTATAACATGGTAGGATTAGTTCTCCCATAATTAGCTGCATGTTGAGATTCAGCTTTAAATATTTACTTATAATCAGAAAGTTTCTAATTAAACCAAAGCTTTTGGTGTTCTGTGAAAGGGCTGAGAATCTCCCCACACCCTTTTTTTCTTTCAAGAAAACAAAGGTAAAATAGGCTCTGGGCATTCTTCAAAAATTTCTTTGATATATTCTTGACAAACTTATGATTTGCTCTCAACATTGAAAAGTACCATTAAAATAGCCTAGACTTGATTAACTATATTATGTCACTACACCTAAAATCTTGAAGTGTGTGCACATTGTGAGCCTTCCCTTTCAAAAACATGAAATCTATGAGAGGAAGAAAAATATCCTTGAAGCTAAGGTACTGAACTGGAAGAGAGAATCCACTGAAACAAGAACATGCCCAGGCTTACCCATGTGCTTATACAAGAACTGTGTACCTACCTCTTCCAGATGCCTTTGAAATGCCATGAAACTAACCAGGATAAGTCTAAGAATGTAGTCTCATTCTAAGGCGTGCATCTATGGCATGGTGCTGCAGGGTTCAGTCTGTAGAGAAATTTCCATTATTCATCACATTCCCTCTGCCTCTTAAATCTGCTAAGCAGAGTTGCTAAAGCCCCTGTCTGTTATAATTTGGTTCAGCAGGAAGACTTGCTTCCTAAGGTGATAGATGAGTGATTCATCATCCATGTTACTACAAGCTTGAAGTTAAGTATAACAAAATTAGTGGTGCACCACGGCAGCCTTACTTTTTCTCTGTAAATGGTCCATGCCATTGTACTGATGATATGATACTATACTTTGTTTATTTTTCTATAAAGATAAAAAGTATCTCATAATTAAATACTTCAAAACATTCTAAAGATTATTTGTATATTTTTTTATTCTTGTTTTAATATTCTGGGTAGATTCCAGAGCTGCTTTTCATCCAGTGAATCCTCATTTGTTCTTGTGTTTCACTTTTACACAAACAATTTGCAACAACAAGCAGTTGTCCCTTCAAAGTTGTGCTTTCGTCATTAAACATTGCTCTTTCTCTTCTTCTTTTATACAAGAGCTGCTTTGAAAGTAATATCTCCTATTTTATTATTTTGGACCGTAACATAAAGCGTATGTTGGTAACGTAAAGCAGAGCAGATGTTGGTTGTATAGTAGTAGAAGTTGAGCCTTCCCACCAATATTCTGTTACATTTTGTTGCTGTGTGACAGATAGCAGCAGGGGGGCAATCTGACAAAGTGGTGACAGACATGGAAATGAGTATGTGTGTCACTGAATTCCTCCATGTGGAAAAAATGGCACCCACTGATATTCATTGACACTTGCTGAATGTTTATGGAGACCAAACAGTGGATGTGAGCGCAGTGAGGTGGTGGGTGGTGCATTTCAGCAGTGGCAATAGCAGCAGTGGATCACCTCTGATGGTGCAGATTTTTTACAAGTTAGGCATGCAGGCTCTTGTTCACTGCTGATGAAAATCCATAGCTAATGGTGGTGACTATTTTGAAAAACAAGCTTTTGTATTTGAGAATTTAGTCTGTCAAACAATGCTACTAAGCTCTTTATATCTGTTGTAGTTTCCATGGAAATAAATAGGTGGCATTACTTTTGAAGCAGCTTACGTAAAATCTGAAGATCTCCTCCTCTGTCCTTCACCAAGATAATGTCATACAATTTAATGAAGTTGAGAGCTGTATATATTAGCAACATTATTATAAATTTTATGACTGTATAGAGTACACAGTGACTGTTCTCAATGATACTTTGCAAGGTGGAAATGATAGTCTGGACAGGTAAAGACATTAATTCTTCCTACAAATATTTCATTCTCATTCCTTCTCTGCTTGAACCTCTTTTCATTGCAATTAGAAGAATACAATGTAATTTCCTTGTAGTAGATTCTGTGTTAGTTTCATCATTAATTCCATTAATTCATTTTTTTTTTCTTCAAATGAGTTATGATTATAGTAGATATTCGCTGATAGTAATTAGAGTCTTCTGCTATCCCTGATCATCCTTCACACTTCATTTCAAAGATAAAATCATTAGGTACATCAAAATGTTCACGTCTGATAAAGTCAGCAAAAACTGCAAGGCCCTTCGCCCATTTTTTGACCTCCCATTTGGTATTTTGATATCAACACAGCCTCTTAGCCAGAGTTAAAGAAAGATGAGTGTGAAGTAATTTAATATATCCCTTTCATGCCTTTAGGAGAATGTTATTCTTTTCCTGTAATACAGCCTTTGTAACAGAGTACCCATTATCATACCTTGAATTCACAGTAGATCTTTTATGTTGACACATCCACACATGGATGTTCTCTATCCAAGAGACTATGAGTCTTTCCTAATGGCACCACTCAGTCCGATCTTAAGAGCTAGATTAGAAATTTATCAAAATAGTAGAATAATGTATGAAAGGTAGGGCAGAAATGTATCAGATGTGAGACGTAGTAGCATAGATTTTTGACTTTCTGGTCAGAATAATCCTAATCACTGTCTTTTTTTTGTTCAAACACCAACGCTGTTGCAATAATGAAAACTAACTTGTAATCTCAGCTCCAGCTTTTCTGTAGGAACACTCACATCTGGCCCTTGCTTTGTTCTCTGTCCCTCTCTGACTTAAAGTCATGTGTGTTGTACAAAGGCAACTCTCTGTGATAACTTTTTTTTTTTTTTAATTTCACTATCAAAAAACTATTTGTGTTATTTATAAAGACTAAATATTAGCTTTATTTATTTATTTATTTTTATGTGCAACATCTGCAGCATAGATCAGTAAGTTTTTGGCAGGTGAGGAACCTGATATTTTATGGTTCATTAGTGAGAAAAAGAAAGAGCTATATTTTGAAGTCAATTTTAAATCCTGAAATAAACAAGTCCACATACAGTGTTCTCCTAAAACCAACACTGGATTTGTATGAGAAATAAAATCATGTATACAGCTGTGTTTACGACTTTTTAAAAACAAAATACTACTCAAAGTTTGGTATTTCTAATCAGGTTAGGATTAGGCAAATATCATAAAAAGAGAAAAAGAAATATACAAAGGCTCATTAGAGTCTATAAGTAAATATGCATATGTATTTACTATTGTAAAAGCTCAGTGAATACTTAGAGTTTAAAATTTATTTTCAGTGTAACTCCATATTGCATGAAAGAAACACAGTGAGAATTCCCAGAGGCACTCAAGCTCTTGGGTTTCAAAGATTTTTTGTCATATACTTCTCTGGCTTTAGAGATAGATATTTCTGTTACATGAAGTGCCACTGAATGATACAGAAAGTGACCAAGTCTTAATGATAGACATAATATTACCTAATTATTTCCACATCCAAACACGGCTTATGATGCTGACAATGATAGGGATGAGGACACTCATCAGTAAGTCAAGACGCTTCCAAATTAGAACAAGTTTTGCACTTTCCAGAATTAAGTTAAATGCTCTATAAGCATCCATGAAAAATTAGAATTGATACAAGGCTTGTGGCAGTTTTTTCCTAAGTTTTATTATTGGTCATGGAGGACAGATATAACACAAAAACTCTTCTTAAAGATATTTTTAGAATAGCTTTAATGAGTAAAACTCTTGAACTTTGTTTTTGGTAGTCAGTATGAATATGACTGATTAATAAGTTTCTAAAGAAAGAGCAAAAATATACCATAACATTATTTTCATTTGTTAGGTAACTCACTGAATAGTGGCTTCATATCATTATAAATCTGTTCCAAATTAATTCATACCCTACACTATTATTTTCAAGACTGTGTTAGAACACTACTAAGAATATTCGGAACCATGAACTATTTGAGATTTGAAAGTGTGTTCTCATTTGTGACTGTTGATGTATACTAAGGGAGATATCAGATCTGTAAGGTTTAATGGTCTGCAGAAAGCAGGAGTTTCTGAATGAATATTTGCCCAGTTCACATACTACATAATTTAGCAGGACAAAATATGGCTAAACTGCCATTTTCTCTTAAAGATTGCAAAGAATGGATTGGTTTTCATTATTTGTGAAAGAATTTCAGGCTATATTTCTTTTGACAGTCTTGAATATAAAACAAGACTGAAACATTTCTCAACAAAATAATTGTGTCTATATTCTGTTGTTTATAGGATTTGAAGTTGTTTTCCATGTTCTCAACAGTTACTTTTGTATATTACAAGGTCTACTTATATGCTATATTTTTTTGAGTTCTTTATTTTTTAAAAAATTTTAGATCCTAAAATATGACTACCTAAAATTATAGGTACAGTAGCTTCTCACAAATGAGTTCCCAGGAGGATAAAGTATAACAGATAATTGATAACAAATAGCAAATTCTCAGATCACGTATCACTTTAAAACATATCCAAAAACTTCATAGAAAAATATAATTAGACATACTTATATCCTTTAAAATATTGTTTCTTATAAAAATATTTACATACTGATTTCAGAAAACTAAATTACTTTAATCCAATTCATTCACTTTTTCCTAAAATGTATGCTTCTGTAAGTCTCTAAATGTTGTTGGTAGCCTGACAAAATACTAAGAGCTCAGCGTAGCCCAATTTCAGGATAAATACTGGACACTGAGATATTTCACAGTGTGCCTATTATTTGTATATTTTGTATCAGAAAATTAATCATTTTCCTTTCTCATTCTATGTTTTACTTTTGCTTTGTTTCAAAATACTGAATTTATTTTGCTATTTTTATTGGAGTGCAGCAATAGAAAAGTTTTCTTGAGTAGACAAACTTGCACGAATTTCAGAAAACTGGTGAATATAAATTTTATTAAGTTCCAAATAAATGGCAACTGTAAAGAGTTTTACTAATTGATTTTGGATAAAAAAATGTCCAATTTATTGAAATCAGTATCACTACACTGTTTTGAAGTTTATGCTAACTTAATGGAGCAGAAATTTTTATCTTAGAGAAATACCAAAGCAAATGCAAGAAACAGCTTTTAAGTTCTTTTCTCTCCAAATGGGGTACAAGAAGAACAGGAATATGCTACCCCCTATAAAAGTACATGTATTCCTTTATCATTCTTTGTAATTCCTTTATCAGCCTCTGGAGAAATCTGTAGTAAATGAGTGCTTTGAAGGGCAGTTTTTATTCTAAATCCCTATGATGTACAGGCTAGACAGAGCTTTTAGGCTAATTATATTGATTTTATTCCATTGACTGCTCTTGCCTAAGCAGTGTATTCTCCACCTTGTTACAATCTCATAATTTTGAAGGATAAATCATAGTTAAACTTTAATGGAGAGTTGCCCCAGACAGAAAGAAACGAGGTTAAAACTGAAATTTTTTCTTACATTTTGAGCAGCCTAGAGCTTGTGTCTCTTCTAATTCTTTTTTTACCCAAGAGGCATAAATAGCTTTTTATCTCCTAATCATAAAGATACTAGACTATTTTCTCATTTGGATATTCTTGCTTCTGTATATAGATAAAATTTTATTGCAAAAATTTATTCTGACATAACCATGAATGAATTCAGGTTCTGTGAGGGTCAGCAGAAATTAAAAAAAAAACACAATTGTTTCGGTAAATAGGTTTTCAGAAGGACGCTGCAGCTGGTAGAGTGATTTTGAAGTTTGTGAACTCAGGAAGCTGGACAAACAGCACACACAAGGGCATTACAGTTTGTCTAAATATTTCCCACATTTCAGATGTGTTATCTGAGAAATGGGATTGAGGAAGAGCATGGGTTAATCTTCCAAGAGTCTTTTAACATATATATATATATATATATATATGTATATAAAAATATATATTAGGACATAAAAGTCAACATTCTGGAACAGAGCATTTAATAGTTTAAATACACTGTATTTGAAAGTATTGCATCATTTTTAGAAGTGGAGTTTCCTGATTTCTCTGGGTTTGCTGGCAGTTGTGTTGTAAAAAAAGAGACTTACCATATGCCCATTCTCCATCCCTCCTATTTGTCCCTTCCCAGGCTGTGGGGGCCTAGACTATTTAACCCCAACCTACAGAGGAGATGAGAAAATGATGCATTGTATTTATCATCCTTCAGTAGATTGATTCTGCTGTAGTTAGAGTTATAATAAGCTACAAGATTGACTAACTAGAGCTAGAATGACTTCAGTATAAAAACAAACCAAACACAGCTATATGAAACCTATCTTGCAAAAACAAAACAAACAAACAAACAAAAAAAACCAAACCAACAACAAAACAAAAGGAAACAAAAGCTCCTGCACCCAAAACAGGGCAATCCCAAGCACAAATACAGTCTGGGCAGAAAATGGCTTAAAAACATCTCCAGGAAAAGGATTTAGGGATGTCAGTTGTTGAAAGACTCAGCATTTGGGGACCCGAAGAAGGACATCAGGCTGTTGGAGTGGGTCCAGAGGAAGGCCACAAAGATGATCAGAGGGCTGGAGCACCTGCCCTACAGGGGCAGGCTGAGACAATTGAGGCTCTTCAGCCTGGAGAAGAGAAGGCTCTGGGAGAACTTCATAGCAGCCTCCCAGTACCTGAAGAGAGCCTACAGGAAAGCTGGGGAGGGACCTTTTTATAAGGGAATGCAGGGGATGAGGGGGAATGGCCTTAAACTGGAAAAGGGTAGATTTAGACTAGATATTAGCAAGAAATTCCATACTTTGAGGATGGTGAGACACTGGAGCAGGTAGCCCAGTGAGGCTGTGAATACCTCCACCCTGTGGGCATTCAAGACCAGGCTGGATGGGGTTTTAAGCAACCTGTGCTAATGGGAAGTCTCCCTGCCTACGGCAAAGGGGTTGGAGCTAGATGATCTTAAAGGTCCCTTCCCACGCAAATCATTCTATGATTTTATCATTCTATGATCTTATGCAGAACCTCACTATGCAAAGACAGGAAAGGAGAAGACTTTCTGAGAAATTTACACCTGGTTAATAAACTGTCATTGCTAAGAAGATACTTTATTTCCAATTGATTATGCCTAGCTTCAAATTCCAGCCACATGCCATTTTCAGTAAGATTAAATGCCTATCAGCAACGACTGTGTTGCAAAAAAAAAAAAAAAAAAAAAAAAAAAAAGTTAAACCTTTTTTTCATTCATTTACTTTTTTATTTTTTTTATGCTGACCAAACAAACAGTGTTTTGCTGTATAATATATCTATGCAGATTTCTGATTATTTCTGTAGCTTTTTGTGAAACTACCCTAACATCATTTTATTTTTTTAAAAACTGTGAAAACTCAAACTAATGTGGAAACCCAAAGTAAAGCATTATAGCATATCTTCAAAATGCTATATGTGAAAGTTAATATCCTATTTATATTCAATTCTCCTCTTACATCCCAGAATCTCCTCAGATGCACTGCTGCTCTAGAACTAATTCACAGCTGTCTGGTTCAGTATGATTCCAACACTCTTTTCACAATGTTTAGGCTTTCCATTACTCAGGACTCTGCAGATTTAGCCAGCATCACCATTACCCCCAAGGAACTTCACTGCCTATGTGCCAGGGTGCTCATTTTGCACTCTGTACACATAGTTTGATGTGTAACTTTATAGTTACACATTTGGTGAACTGAACTAATGCAATATTTAATCTGTCTTTGAATGATTGCTGTGAGTTGTTAATCTGGTAATCCTACTAGGCGTAGTATTGACCCACAGAAATATTCAATTTGATGAATGTTTCTTACTGACATTCATTTTGCAGTTTTCAGTTAGTCACGTCTTAAGCGTTTATTGGTATCAGCCTAATGATAAGTTTTATCAGACTGTCCTATAACACAAAATTGTGGATCTCGTAAAACTCTAGAAGTATTATCTGCAGAAAGCTATCCACATGAGTTGAATTTAGCTTTCTTGAGGTACATCATCATAGTTTTTGCAGGTGTGTACATCACAGTCTTGGCTTTAGCCCTTTTCCTGTCTGTTCTAAGTAAATTTTGGGAATATCAACTTTTCAAGACTATAACCATCCAGTACATTTCAGTTCCTCCAGTCTCGGTTTCCTAGACTTCACCTTTTGAGCAACTGAAGGATTTGTATGCCTTTTCCAGCAGGCCTGTTTTTCTTCCTCTCTGTGAACTTATTTTAAAATGAATCACTAATAGGTAATCTAAATGTCTTTCCAGTCCTTTTAATTGTAAGTGAAAATATACTTCCTCAGAATTGACTTCGGATCTCATGTATACACCCAAAATCAACAAATACTTTTTGTTTATTCATGAAAGTTTTCTGAAAGTAGATGAAATGCAAGATGTTTTTGGCTGAAACTTGGCTGCAAATCCTTGTGAGGTAAATATACTCTTTCCATTCACTAACAGTCTCTGCTTGTCAGGATCTAAGATAAACATCTAGCCTACAAATGCTATTATTTAAATAGGAAAATCACTCCTAATCTTTAATACTCCCAGTGTTTAGATTTGAGAAATGTTCTACCCATTAACTTGACAGGATAATATACATCTTAAAATGTGCCTGGAAATATGTTTGTTTGTTCCCAGGCACTAAGGATTCGGTGTTTCTAAGTGTACTGAACACATTTGAGTAGCTTTGCATGAGTGGTCTCCCACCAGATTATTAACAAAAATGAGGCCACCCTCAGAGAAACGTATTGAATAAATAAATATGTTCCAGGGCAAAAAAATTCATATTCCTTCTCATCTGCAGTTTATTCTGCCCAGGATGGTGAGACAGATAGCAGCTTTTGTCATTTAATAACACATTTATAAAGCACTCTCAATTTTCAGAATTATAATTTTGAGGATTTTAAACTTACTGCAGGTATTGCAGTAGCAGCTTTTCTTTCTTTCTTTCTTCTTCTTCTTCTTCTTTTCGTTTTTTAAGAGAAAATTAATATGACAGACTTTGTTCAATATCAGCCTTCTGAAAAACTGATTGCTGGGATTTATTTAGTGCCCTGTCCTGGTTCCAAGGAAGTTAAGTTTTGTCATCTCCCATTAACAGCAGAAATAGCTGTACTCTTACATTTCATAAAAAAGGTCATAAACTGCTGAGAGGGAAGGCAGAGGGAAATACTTTCTATTCTTTTATAAAGAATATTTAAACCAGCTCCAAAAAATCAAGACACAGGAAAACATGCCTGGAGACATTTTCTACAAAAAGTAAATGATTTTCCATTTTCTGTACACCTCCATTTCTATTATCTAATTAAAGCACTTAAGTAATGTAAGAACTTAAACTTCTCTCTCATTTTCTGGGAATTCGTTAGGTCTTTAAGTAGATTTGAAAAAGAAAAGCATTAAGCAAAGAACCCTGTAATGTGTGGAAAGAAAAATTAACCCCAAACCGATGTTGAAGTGAACCAAACAATCACAAGATGTTTCTATTGTTGTAAATAAGAGATTAGCTAAAATACTAAAATACTGTCTTAAAAACCCTCAGAACCTTACTTATAACAATATAAGATTGATTGTGTATGCTAATATTAACAAAACAAACAAAGTCGGCCCAGTGTTGAATTTGGATTTTAAGAAGAAACTAATATTTTAGAGAAATCATAACCAAAAACTACTATTCAAATCTCCAGAAAAAAATCTCCAGTGTTCAGACTGCAGGGAACGTCAGAACTGTATTATGCAGCTGGTAATGGCCAGATCACCCCAATTAAGATATCAAGGAAAAGACTTAGGGAAGTTTGTTCCTTCCAATATGTAAGGAGATGACGATGAGGGGCTTCTTAATGATGCCATATAAAGCTTTTTAAATGGAACTCAATTAAAAGAAATACTTATTATTTGGAGAAACAAAGGAATTTAGCAAAGAACACAAGAGATAAATATGTCTGGAAAAATTTATTTACTTAGTACAAGCTGTGAATAATACAAAAAGAGAAATCAATTTTCTCAAATAATAAATTTTATTATTTTTTCTACAGGAAAATTTGCTGGACAACCTCTGTTGCATTAAATAAAAGAATAGCAGGAACCATAATTTTCAGCTGTTTTAAAGGAAGTAAAAAAATACACGATCTGTATCCCAAACAGAAGAGTTTTAAATTATGATCTGGATAAGATATTGTGAGGAGATCAACCAAAACAGAGTATTATCTCTGAGGTAAATGGACTGAAACAGATGGAAGAGAGGAAAGTGAACTTTCGTAAAGGTAGAACGTCTATGTCACCAGCTGTTACTGGGAGATAATGTGCAGTGACAAACAGTGTATAGGAGGAAATACAAATGCCTTTTTCCTAGTCTACAAGAGAAGCAGATTCTCTTACACCTTTGTCTGGTTTAAAGGAAGGTCTCAAATTTACAATGGCCACTTACATAGCAATTCTTTCACAACTGAATGAGACTGGAAATAAATGTCAAGATCAGCTTAAAAAATAATTACCTGAGAGGTAATTAAAACATTATAGAAACATGAGCAAGACACACTCCTTTGCTCTAAAGGTTTCCTTTTTTCTTTCAAAATTTGAGTATTATTTAGTACAAAAGTATGGTAATTATAGAAATTTTCAGTGATTTTATACTTGTATTAGAATGGGATATTCTTTGACGTCTGAATAATGCTATAGTAACAAACATTAAAATAGACTACAATAAGATCTTGGTACATCTGCTTTGAGTGGCTAATACAATTCAGAGTACATATTAATATACTGTGCTGTTAAATTCTGAAGTTTACATTCTTCAAACAGTAAGAAGACAATTGTCTCTGCTTCTTAAAATATGATAATGTTCCCTCTGTCAGTGCTAGGTTTTTAAAAGGTGATTAGACAGTTAATAGAAAAAAAAAACAGATCTATATTTTTTAGGAGTATCTAAGAGTATTGACTATCTTTGTCTGAAAATCCTGATACCCAACTATTTCTTCAAGAATCTAAATAGGTTAGTTCTAACCCTAATGGTTAGAAATCCAGCCCATGGTGCTGAAAGTTTTCATAGATCTGGAAATTCCCTCTATGAGCAAATAAATTTCTGAACTTTTTCTTAGGCTTTAGTGAGCAATATCCTGATAATAGTATTTACCAAATTTATTTAATAATTATTTCTTTTTTTTTTTAAAGAAACAGCAGTGAATTTTTAACAAGAGGTATAAAAATACAAGGAAATGAAGACGGACGTAAGAAATGCTCTAGCAACCATTTGTGCTTTTGTAAGAGATCATTCTTTTATGCCATTGCCTCAAAGCTTGCTGAGGACACAGATGAACAAGTCCAAGCAAGTTCTTGACCAGGGTTGAGAAATCCTTTATCTGGAGAACAAAGGTGGACAAGGCCATGAGATAGGAGAGAGATAAACGGCAGATTAATGGCCCGGAAGCAGTTTTTTGTGTGTACTTATCTTGAGGGAGATAGCCCTCTCAGCAGGTACTGCATATGACTCTTACCCAGAAGTGCCACGGTGGCAGAAGAAGGAGGATAAAAAAGGGACCTACAACCATGAGATTAGGTTTCTGGCAACAGATTCCTCATGAAAAAGAAGGGGTTTTTCTGATGTGAAAAGCCTCACAACCTGCCTCCCTCCTGGACTTGCTCTGCACTCTACCTTCTTGCTGCCTAAGGCTGGCCATGCTTCTGCTGTTCTCCCCTGAAGAGTGAGAGCAGCAGATTCCTCACGACCTGAGACCTGCATGCTGAAGAAAGGTGTCTGCCATCAGATTCCTCACTATGGAATGCCTGCATGCTGACAGACTCTCCTGGGCCTGCTACCTGAGCCCTGCTGCTTCTTCCCAGACTTACCCTGCGGCTTCTTCCTGCACCTTCTTGCTGCCTAAGACAGGTCACTGTCTTAGAATACTGCTGCTCTCCCCTTGCACTTTTGCCTCGGACTACTGGAACGGCATGCAACGTGACTGCTGCTGGATCCTGGTGGTGACTATCCCTGCTTTACGCAATTCTTGCTTCTTTCCTGTCTTTTCTATTGCCCGCCTTCCCTTCCCCATCACCCTAATTCATAGTAGTCGCCAGCCTCCCCTTCACCATCTCTCTGATTAAAATTCGTAATAAACTGGTTGGATCAACATTTGAATCGTTGTTTCTTAATCTCACAACAGGTAAACATATATCAAAGAACCTCTTATCCCTTCTATAAATTGGAGCGAGACAGCTTCATCTGGATTTCCCAGAAAACCAAGGGGTTCCGTCTTTTTGTGAATTATATCTGTTTACTTTTTGTTATATTAATATAGACCAGTAGAGAGTAATTCAAAATGTGCAGAAAGGCTTGAGCAAGATTAAATCATCAGCACAGTCTAGTAGACTGCTAAATTGCTGGCTTTACTAAGGCCAGCAAGAGTGCAGTCCATGCAGCTGCGTCCAGGGTAAGAAGACTCTCAGGAAACTACTTTTTATCTCTCATAGACTCATGGAATGACTTGGGTTGGAAGGAATCTCAAGAATCATCAATTTCCAGCATCCCAGCTACAGGCAGGGTTTTCAATCACTTGATCAAGTGCTAGACCAGGCTGCCCAGGGCCCCATCCAACCTGGCCTTGAACACCACTAGGAATGGGGCATCCACAACCTCTTTGGGCAGCCTGTTCCAGCACCTCACTACTCTCTCAGTGTAAAACTTTCCTCTGACATTTAAATATTCCCTTCTTTCATTTAAGACTACTATTCCCTTTTGTCCTATCACCATTTACCTGTTTAAAAAGTTGAATTACCTCCCTTTCATAATCCCCCTTTTATTATTTGAAGGCTGCAATGAGGTCTCCCTGCAGACTTCTCTTTTCCAGGCTGAACAATCCCAGTTCCTTCAGCCTTTTATCATAGGAGAGATACTCCAGCCCACTGATCATCTTTTCAGCCCTTCCTCTGGGCCCTCTCCAACAGCTCCGTATCTTACATGTGCTGGGGCCCCAGACCTGATCACAGTACCCCAGATGGGCCCTCACAAGGGCAGAGCAGAGAGGAACAATCACCTCCCTTGCCCTGCTGTCCACCCCTCTTCTGATCGAGCACAGGATACCATTGGCCTTCCAGGCTGCAAGTGCACTCTACTGGCTGAAGTTAAGTTTTTCATCTACCATGACCCCTAAGTCCTCCTTGTCAGGGCTACTTTCAAGGAATTTTTCTCTCAGTATGTATATGGGATTACCACAACCCAAGTGCAAAACCTTGCACATTGCTTTGTTGAATATCGTAAATGAACTCGTAAATGCAAGATGCAATTCTGAAATACCCAGTGAAAAATTGATGTACCTGCTTATTTTTGAGAGGAAGAGTATCATGGTACTTCATCTCAGAAAAGCTTCAGGTTCAAATGTAAACATCTGAGTGAGGATGCGAGAGACGGCACTGGTATTGTTTCATCATTTCTTTGTGCTTTCATGTTTCACTGAAAATGGGAATCACATGACTCTGCTAATAGCACCTAAACAGTATATTAACTATGAAACAGCTGCTCATTATGCTAATAAGGAAAGTAGTCGTGACTTTTTTTTTTTAAACTTCCTGTAATTTTCTTCTGTTTATAGAAATTTGTATGCAGCAGTAAAAAAAACTAGCAAACTGACCATGGGTTCAAGTGTAAGAAAGCATCTTATACCAGTACTAAAGCTATGGCTCTTTCCATTTTGCATAATTTTCTCTAATTTGTAGAATAGTATTAATTTTTTTATACTATACATTAGTCATTAGAAAAGTTCTTAGCCATCCCTTTCGTCTAACTCTTTGTTTGAAGTTTCAAAGAGACATCCTTTCTTTGTATAACAAATATTTACTGAATACCAAAAATTTTATGTACAGCACTAGAGATACTGTGAAAATCTTTTAAGCAAGATTAGTCTGGTGAATTTCTAGTAGCATTTTTTTTCCCCATGTACCTGCGAGAATATTATTTTCTCTTTATTATTTCATTCTTTAAAAAAAAATCCTCTTGTCAGTCAGCATCATTTAGAAATTTAAACTACCACAACTAAATGGGAGCATACGTATTTTGCACAACAGAAAAGCTACAAACTATGCATCACACACAGCTAATGAAAACATTCTGAATGTACATGACAACTGTCTTATATCTCACCTGTTCCACCTTTTAAAATCCTCAGTGAACAGAAAATTTATCTTTTATCCCAGCACACAACTTGCTAGAACATAATGGTTGAAGTCATATTTATTAAAAATATAATGTTATGCCAAATACTCAAGCATATCTGTAAATCGTATAACATATAGAGAAAGCAGCTTATCTTCATTCATTTTCTCTGCTTCTTTATGCTGTGTTTAGAAGGCTAATAGATGATTTGACCAACCGCATTGCATACAGGACAAATAAAAGCTGTGAGTACTTTTATTTTGTTGGTGGTTTTTTGTTTTTTTTTTTGAGGTTTTCTCTCAGAGATCACAGTGTTTTCTAAGAAAGGAAACTCAAAAAATTGCTAGAGGCATCGTTAATATGCTCTTTGGGTTCATAGATTCAGGAAATGGACACAGGTAAAGTGACACTAAGATCTCAGAAATCCTATAAATTAAAAAATATCCAGTTTCCTTTAAGTCTACAGTTACTCTATATGCGGAATGCTATCCTTATAGCTAATATCACATGTATTTTCCTTTTAGAATTAGATATTCAGTCCACAATCTGGCATTTCTAAATGATCAGTATCACAAATGGTGAGTTTATGTAAGTATTTTTTCAGATGAATCAAACCCTTGACTAAGATATTTTAATTGCTATAATTTGAATAACAAATTCCAAGTTTTGAAAATGAGTTGAAGGTAGTATGTGATTAACTACTGCTAATGAAGCTGTTACCTGATTAAGTAACATTTCATGCTTGGAACTAACTGATTATATCTAAATGCAAATTAAATTGATTTGAATTGTCAATTTTTTTCCTGGATTAATAATTTTATTTATTTATTTATTTATTAATGTTCAGTACTTAGTGTTACGCAATGTACCTTGCTGGTTTAATGTATTGGTCATTCTCTAAGTTTAAATGTCCAACATGAGCTCAGAAAACTCCTATTCCAATTAAGTGTAGTCTCTATTCACATAATCAACATTTAAAATTTTATTTTCTGGAAAAAATTGCCAAAAAATTTAAACTTAATGTTAGTAAAATGACAGTTAGCATTTTGCTAGCAGTTATTCACAATGCTTCACAAAATCTTTAAGAAGTGTAGCAGAGATCCCAGTGGAGGGAGGCAAGGTTTTACCCTTTCAGTAAGACCAAACGGATTCAAAAGAGAGCAGCTTCCTGAAATAGGTGGGGATGTCTTTCAACAACTTCTTTCATGTATTTTGGTATCGTTATATATTTCCTTAATAAATTCATATCTCTGTGGTTTTTTCTGTCCTACTGTCAGTCATTCCAGAGGAGCAGAAGCTCTTTTACACTGGATTTTGTTTTGCCAACTTTACTTATGTTGCAAGGTTCTAATTATAATAAAAACATCATGCAGTAAGAAAAAGGCTGAAAGAATCTGAGTAATGTCTCCAGGTTAATTCTGAGAACCAGTCAGTGAGGTTCTTGCAAAGTTAGTAAATTCAAGTATATGTATTTTCTGCACAATTAGAACTTCCCAAACTTGCTAAGGTTAACCAGTGGCATAATGCATAGTGCACCAGTAATTTTTGAAAGACAAAGTGTATGACACGTCTTCACAAGGAACACACTGAAAAAACACAGTATAAGCCTTTCTAATCTAATATCGCAATTGTGTTAAACACGTGTTAACAGTTTTTTATCTACCACATGGTAATTTACTGACATTTGAGTTTGACTTTATAGTTTCTGGACTTTCAAGTTGCTTGAAAATAACGAGCTAGTCATTTTCGTATGGATCAAAAAGTCAGTCACAAAATGGCTAATAAGTGCAAGAACAGGAAAAGATAAATATGTTTGCTTAAATTAGCATTCTATCAATCACTAATTCATGAAAAGAATCAAATTACTTAATATTTTTTCAAAGCAAGTCCTGTGCACATGAAGTAAATAAATTTATGAATCCATATTCGCAGTATTGAAAGCGTTCCCTGGCCAACTTGATTTAGCCGTGCATATCCTTATTCATTGCAGAGGAGTTGGACTAGATGACCTCTAAAAGTCTCTTCCAACTCTAAGGATTCTATGATTTTATGATTCATCTTACCCATTTTTCAGCTAATTGACTCATTAAGACTTAGAGTGATTCTCCGGCTTGAAACAAGAAGGTTTCATCAGTGTGAAACATACAAATGCATTTTGGAACTGATATGATCCCTGGGTCAAGATCCTCAATTAAATTTGCTCTCTTCTGTATGAAGTGGGTACATTTCTCTGATTTTTGGAAATCTGGTGAAGGATGCCATGATTTAATGACAACAGTAAAATTGGAATGCATTCACAGTTCTGCTATATGGTAAACTCTGGGACCTAAGATAACTTTAAATTCTGTAAACTGAGACCTAGGGTAAGAGTTTAAACTCTGAGTTCTTTTCTCTGCCTTTTCTTTTCATTAATGATTATATTAAAATATAAAATACCTACATGTGAGTTTACTTATGTGCTTTTAAGCTTAACAGAAGAAAAACTGATGAACCTCACGGTCCTCTTCATAGGGGGAGCAGATTAGGTGGTCAAATGGTTTTCGCTACCCTTAAGGAATGCAGGAATAATTTTACACTTTAAAGAGATAGTGAAATTTAAATTGTTGACGTTAGTAGGGCCCATTCAGAAACTCAGATAGATTGAGAGAGAAATAAGATCTGGGATCTCAGTCATTTTAAACCAGTGTTGAGAAATTCAGCTACACTGGTGTCAGGTAAAATGGAAGTACCTATCTGAGTATACTCATGAATTACGATGGACATAACCAAAGTAATTCAAGATTTATTGTGGAAGAACTGCGAGGAAAAGAAGTCCTTTTCTCCATGCAGGAACAGTTAGGTGAATAATTAATAACAAAGCACTTATTAATTTAACATATTTTATCTTTTCTTTCATGCTAGAATTTTTCATATATGCGTTGTTATTTTCTCTGATGTATTCATTATTCACTGTATTATTTCTCAAGACATTTAGCTCTGAAGATTGCCTGTTAGAAGTTCATTGTAAGTATTCATTATTCCAAATTTGTGCTGTTCATCCTGGAGAAGTGTCATGTATTTTTGATCATTTGATTAGTTGAATTTAATTCTTAGATTTCCAGTATGAAACATGAAATGGAAATTTGCTTTCCAAGCTTACTATTACCTCTTATTTATAAGCTGCTATGTTGATAAATAAACTTTATTCTTATAAGATCCATGAAGATCTTGGAAAAAGGGACACAAATGCTTTATGTCTTGAAGTATCTGACATATTCCTATTAGATTTTTTTTATTTTTTTTTTTAGGAACTGGCATTTGCAAAACTCATTATAAATTTTTTCTGCTCTAGCTTCATCTTGAAGTTGCAATTGAAATGCAAACAGCTCTAGGGAAAATCAGTCATCTGTCAGAGACGCCCCACAACAGTTGAGACAACAGTAGCGACTAGAATAATGGCATGTTCTTCATATAACTAGAATATTGCTACAGCACTTTTACCATTTTCTTGATATAATTTATCACTTAAGCTACATATCTGTGAAGACATTTTATTTATAATATGACAAACTGTGTGCTCATCAAGTTTATTTATAGAGATGTTTTCCCAATTCTAATGTTAATTTGTTGACATCACTTGGAAAATTGTCAGTAATAGGAAATGAAATGTGCTACCCATTTAACTTGGAGTCTCGTCTCTCATGCTGCCCAACACAGGAGCTTTCTGAAGATGAAAGAAGCTTGCATTAGCAAAGGTATGATAAACTATCCTTAAAATTCACATGCTATGTTGGGGATTTAGTTTATTCCAGCTCCTCCTTCATGCTGCTGAGTTTCAGTAGGGTTGGGTTGGTGTGCTCTTTCATTTCAAATGATGATTACATGAACTTGTCAGTCAGGATCTGGACTGGCAGCTGAAATCCAAGACACACTTTCAGCACTGTTGGGAAGCAACGTCTTGTAGTTTTGAGGAGCTTGTCACTCAGTCAATCTCCCAGGTTTTCAGTGGGGAACTAGCTTCTGATATCACCAAGAATAGTTCACAAAATTTCTGGTGTTACAGTACATACCAATGAGAGAAAAATTCTAAAAAAAAAGAAAATAAATCCACAATTTTGACATTAGGATTTTTGTTTTTCTCATGATTAAATCTCTGACTGTGACCACTGCAAAATTTGTGCTAATCATTTGTGCTTAAAATAGGTCTTCTTGTTAGAACAATATTTATATCTATTTTGGTTTTCCCAGTGAGAAACTCAAGTACTCCATAGATGCAGTGATGAAGCATCAGAACACACTGACGTCCAAAACTGAATACTCCATTATCTTTTTCCTGAGTTACAGAATGCTCTCTAGGCATGGGACTGGACTGAGTAACAAAGTATGAAAAATTGAATTAATTTTGTGATCTTATGCAATTATCTCTGAGGGTTAAGAAATTAATATTAAGATGATTGAATCTCTTATGACATACAGCTTTTATTAATGTACTTTGATACTGAATGCAGTCTTTGTTTTTTGGCATGGTCTAAAATTTTTTATGGAAAGGATGTGTAAAATGGCTAACGAATATATTTGTGTGTGACCGTGGCATTTTGGAAGCATGTGTTTAATCTTTTTTTTTTTTTTTTTTTTTTCCATTTTTTATTCGTTTTTAAGGAGATTAAAAACACAATAGAATCTTTATAGGTCCAGCTGTAGCAAATTTAAGATATATAATATATATATATATTTACACAGCTATATATTAGTATTATTTGTGAATCAGCACTATTCATTATCTGCCATGGCGTGTGCTATTACTATACTTCTCTGCAGAAGCAAAAGAGAAAGAGGGAAAAATTCTGCTTTAGTGAAAACTCATTTATCATTTCCCTGCATTATTATGTTTGTAGATGTTTTCTAGGAATTTGGGAGAATCTGACTATGTTTTCAAAGTTGCTGAAGTTCCTAGTGGACATATATACATAACTTTACACCTGAGTCATCTCATTACAGTAATTGCATAAACTGTGCATAGGTGTTACTTCAGTAATTCTAACTATAGTTATAATAGGAAGAAATCAAATCTAAAGAACAGTAACATTAAGAAATTTGGTTTAGCATAAACTCCATTTCCCTTAGTCATCTCTTTTATGTACAGATGCTGTTAGAAGAAGAGAATAGAACTGTGAAACACTGGTCATCATATACAAATATTTAATATACTGGAGGAAAAAAAAATGTGTTCTAAGTATTTTAAATTCCATAAAATCTATACATTCAACATCAATATATTAACAGGTTATGGTAATTATAATTAAACTCGTCAAATGAAATTAATTCAAAAGAAAACCAGCATAAATAAGCATAGGTAGTATTTCAGATTGTATCCAGTAAAATGCTTAATGATGTGACTTATGAATGTACCTAAAAAAATTGAAAAAGTGAAGGCACTTAATACGCACACAAAAAATTGATAAGAAAAGAACCTCTTCTTTAGATGAGATTTGAAGAAAAATAGAAGCTAATGAAGTGGAAGGGTTTTGTTATTTTTCATCATTTTTCCCCTCTGCCCTGTGCAAACTTTCTGCCTCATTGAGAGATCATAATCTTCCTCCTGCCTGTAACCTTCCTCTGTTTTTTGTTTTCCCTTTAAACTGGAGCTCTGCTGTCAGGGACCTGATCCAGGGCATAGTGAATTTCTGTGGGTTGCAGTCACTTTTTGCTACCTGTTCCTTCTGGAAGAAGCAGTACCGGTTTGAAATTGCTGCTGGGACATCTCCAAATTTCCAACTGCTGCGACTCAGCTGCTGTTGGATTTCAGCAGATGACAACCACTTTGATAATACTGTATATTCAGGTTTTACTTTCTTCAGCTTTCAAACACTGTCTCCATTTTGTACTTCACTGCCCAACCTCCCACCCCTCATTTTCTGTGAGTTCTCACATCCTTTACGCAGTTTCTGACCCCACTATCACTCTATTGTTTGGGTCTTTCTTTTCTTCTGATTGCCCCTGTGAAGTCCTTCCCTTTCAACTCTCATGCCTTTCAACTTTTTCAGCATCCTCTCCTTCACTAGGTGGATTTTTTTTTTTTTTGTCAGTGATGCTAATTCTTTCATCTCCATCATCTGGTCAACTCCCCTCTCAGACAAGCTGTCTCAACTTCTTACACCTGTAAAGCCTTTTGAAGGAACACACTCAAACAATGATTTTCTGCTGTCCTATTTCACTCATGTCCCTGTTCACTGATCTTAGGAAGCATTTCTTTCTCCTTTCTCTGACCCACTTTACTAATGCATACATCTCACAGCTCCAACTGTTCCAAGGTCACACAACCACTGGTGCACCATTATAAACTGCTTAGATGTTTATGAAAAAGTGCTAGTAACTATCATCATCTAATTATCTCTGTAGCTGACTAAATATCAGGACATTTTTTTATTTTTAAACTATGAAATATATTACAATGATAGAGGATCACACCAAAACCCAAATGTTTATTGCAGGACTTGCTTCCAAGACATTGTTTACTTCAAACTAACTGAGCTTGAAAAGGGATGTTATGTACTACAAAAGAATTCAAACATTTCTCCTTAATGTCTTATGAAATGGCTTAAGACTGGAATAAAGTCTGGGATGAGAATTAATCAGAAATTGTCTAAAAAAATTGCAGCAGAAAAAAAAACCATCCTATTTTATCCTCTTATTTTAACAAAGTGTTTATAAGTCTACTTTTCAGGAACGTTTTGTGGTTGTACATATACTTCTGTGAAATGTGTATTATAACAATAACGTTAGCAGCCATGCCTAAACATCATCAGCTAATTTCTATTTTTTAATTTTTTTTATATTCATTACATAGTTTCAGAAGTGAACAGTGCCCCCTGAATGCAAATATAAATTTTGAAGAGATAATAGTCATACTTCAAAACTATCCACTAGTTTTAAAGATCATCCAAATTACTTTGATCTGGAAACTACTTTAAAAACCTCACAGCCAAAAATATTCCTCCACCAGTTCTATAGAACAGGACTGAAAATGGGAATCTTTTAAGCAAATTTCTTCTTCTTTTCTTAAATAAGGAAACCGATGTGTGGACATGAGGAGTATATTTATCTGAAGTTCACGATACCCTGAAAAATACCTTTGCCTCTGGGATTAGAGCTGTCAAGAAGAAAATGATGTTGCATAGCATAATCAGAGATTTAGACTTTTGGGATTTATTCTAAGTTGAAATAAGAAATTTCTGAAACATTTCACTGAGAGATTATATTGAAAATTACTGGACAGAAATGTCACAACAGCACTGTATTCTTATTCTTTCTTTTAATTTTATATATCGAATGACACGTGTACTTCAACTTGTAGCAAAGTTTTTCAAGATTATATTGCACTGTCAGAATGTAGCGTTAGAATATTCTAATATTGTACTCTGATAAGCTCAGAAATTTCTTCATCTTGAGTAAAAGGCATATATCAATAAAATATTTGTTTGCAAAGTATTTCACTTATGCAGAAAAAACCCTATAAAAGTTAATTTGTTAGTCTTTGATTTCTTCTTCAATCTAAAAATTTCTCCAGATTGGATGGGGTACTTAAACACACCTTTAGATTCCATAAAAAAGAGAATTTAATGCTAAAATAACTAACCTCTTTTTATTCCTTGTTAAGATCAAATCATTGTGGTTCAGAGAGCTGCATGTAACACAGTGCATGACAGTATTATATCAATGGCTTGCCAACAGTTGGTATTCTTTTTTTTAAAAAAAAAACAACAAAAACAAGTGGTTCTTCAAGAGATGTTTACAAACAAAAGGATATTTATTCAGAAACACTGTGCAGAATTATAAAAACATTATGAATGGCCTGTATTACATTAAAAAAAAAGTATGTTAATAAAATGTATCTGAAAAATTCAGAAGATACAAGTGAAATTGCAGTATTTCTCTGTCTGCATAAGTGCAATTTTGTTTTTGTTTACTTACACAAGAGACATTAACGCCAAATTTCCTTTGCATCCACGTTCAGTTCAAAGTTTATAAGTTTACTAAGTTTATAGAACTTAGTAAATAAATATTAATTTTTTGTTTAGTTATGGATGAAATTGAAAGTGCACAGCAAGCTCCTTTCAAATGAAAACCAATTTAAATTCCCAAAATACGTTACAATGTAGTTAGATATTTAATAGAAGATGAAGCAACAGGACACCAGTTTATTTTAGACCATTGCTTTTGAGACACCTAGATTCTTTTTTTGTAAAACCTGAACGCTTACCCAGGCTGAGTCAAGCACCTTAGTTAAAACTGAATAAGTAATGAAGCATTTCTGAGTACGAATAATACATACATGATTTGAGTTAAATGACATCAATTTTAAAATTTTGAAGGTATTAATTTCGTAATTAATTGACCTTGTTTAAAAGAAATAAAAATCTGACATTTTAGTAAATAAAATACTGGCAATTTTGAATCATCTCTTCTCCAAACTTTTTTTTTTTTTAGCTTTATAGAACTCAAGAGTTACACTGCTGTCTTTTTATAGTCATATTATCAACCATTTTTCAAACCTCTTTTACTTGTGTATTTATATATTGACTTATTATGCAAAGACTTTGTTTTTCTAAGCTTTTATAATTTTGATGAGTGTTTCAAAATATAATATTATACAATTCTGTCAGAAGTGATTAGATCATGCACTTTTCATTTTTATAATTTGCTATCATCAATTATATCAGTACAATATTCAAGCAAAGATGTTGGCTAATGGAAAACTCGAGCTGGAAGAGTTAAATACAGATAACCGTACATGAGCATGAAAAAGTCTTGCTGTGAAGTTAGGAAAGCCTTTGATGGAGAAGATAGGAAGAATTATTGAAACTTAATGTGTATCCAATGACACTGGGTATAAAAGTGAGATTTTACCTGCTGCATTATAAATGTACCGACTCTGTCAACAAAATTCCTTTTATGCTTATTTGCTACCCATAAACATGAATAAGCTTCCTAATTAATGGATATTAAAATTCTCCTATTGACTTAGAGATATGAAATATACTTTCAAGAAAGCAGGATTCAGGAGAGGGCATGCTGGTAGAACAGCTGGTAAAACAGAATAAGGGTGGCAGCTGGAGGTTGAACTGAAGTGGGGTGTGTCTCTCAGGTCTCTTCCTCCTCAGGAGGTGCCTGGGGTAAACAGAGCAGTCTGGATCTCAAAAGCAGACTGGTATGAGGGTCTGGGAGGAATGAAGAACTCCAGGGCACTGCACTGAAGCAGAGAGGTGAAGAACAGGAAGGCTCATGAGGGAATCTGAAGGAATGAGAGAAAGAATGGGAATCTAAAGGTGGGAGGAAGACTGGGTCTTCCATTACAGGGAGGGAAAAAAAACAAACAAAAAAAACTTGGTCATCATTTCATTTGGAATTGCTTCAACATATGTGTTGGCTTTGCTACTCAGAACCTACCATCACTGCGAAGAACAATACCAATTTACTTGCGAGCGTATTGTTTGATATACTTGACCTTTGGCTAAAACATACCCTTGCAAAGTAGTTTCCTGCCTATATGATACCATAAATTTTGCACAATTGTACTTAAGCATTTTCTATAGTCATTAGAGAAATTACGGCATAAATTGTCAATAATTGGAGTCAAAGACTTCATATTCCTAAGTGTTGGACTGGGCTTTGCTGTCATAGTGTTTGCTTCCCAGTATCTCAGAAATGCCTCAATGCAGTGTATGTCTCAGGGTCAGCAGACAGCTAAGGGAAGTTGTCAGCTAAAGATTGATTCACAGGTCATCAAATAATCTGTCTTATGACAAGCATAAAAAAAAAAAAAAAAAAGATCTGTGGAACTGGGATCAAATGTCTTTTTTTTTCAGGCTGGGATCAACACCTTGCTTAATGGAATGCTTTCAGGAGTAATGGGAAACAATAAGCACATAGCTTACTAGCATTGTGAGACATGATACCTCTTATTGACCAACTGTGTTAGAAACAATTATGATATCTTGGTGCAAAATCTACCTCAAACATCACAATTTTAACCTCAGCAAAAAAAAAATAAATAAATAGTGGTTCTATTTTCACATAAATTTGCCATTTGTAATTATTTATAGAAATTCCTGCTCTCGATTGGCTTTTTCTTCCATTTTTGAGTCTCTGAAAAACATAGAATAATTATAAGACTTGCTCAGTTGAAGAAACACAGCAGTGGGGAAGAGGGCTGTGGGAAATATGAGAAATTATAACTATTATTATTAACAATAGTAGTGTTTTGCTACCAGCATCTGAGAGAAGACCTTACCTAGAATGAGAAATTATTATAAATGAAACAAAATACTGGTAACTTATGTGACATGGAAATACCTCTGAACTCTATTAGGAAACTGCATCTGAGAGAGACTATGGTGTCTTTGGATTCATTTGTTGTTCCTTCTTGTTTTAGACTCCTGAACACAAAAAATCTGGATTGTTCTTATCACAACATTTGTCACTATTTTATGCCTGCAGCTATTCAGGTATTCATGTTCCCCTTTGTCTCAGCTTTTCTATTGTAATGAATAACTCTTCTCTGTGGCAGCATGTGAACGGATTGTAAAAATGCTCTGATTATACACACACAGTATATTCTTTACATTGTATGGTTTTATACATCCATACTTCAACATCTGCAATATCTCAGTGAGTGTTATATTCTGAAGCATCCAATTACGAGCCAAAGTAATTTAGCTATGTTTTGTACAAAAGATATCATAATTGATTTGAAATGTAATCCAAAACATGTGACTATTTCAGGCTTCTCTGTTAAAATAGTCTTCAAATGGGTTGAATAATTTTCATACTCCTTAGTGGTATCTTGTTTCTTTTGGAAGAATAAAGTTTGAAAGATGCATCTCATCCATATCAAGAATGATCTGCTGGGGAAAAGATCATTCCTGCAAGACTGGCGACTCCAAAATAAGATACAACCTACAAGAAAAAAACTAACACAATAGACTGACATCTTCAGTACTTTCTCCCTCACTGAGACTGCTCCTGAATCTGAACTAGTTCCTCTTCTTCTTCATCCACTTGACTATCTACTCGGCTGCTCTGTTCACCTCTGTAATTTATTGCAGCAATAGCAATAAGTCAATCTAATTTCATAGAAAGTCTGGAGGTGATGAGGTCGCCCAAAGCAGGGCCTTAAGATACATCACTATTACTAATTATTTTTTTCCCTAAATCATAGGGGAAAAAAAAAAAGGGGGGGGGGCGGCAGCAGCTTATCCTGCCAAAACAAGCAAGGTCTCTTTAGATAATACTAAATTATGCATGACTATTTTAATCTTTGTAGGAAAAGTAGTACTGCGTAAGAACTGATACTGAAACAATACTTTTGTGGTGACAATATCAGAATACAGAATTTGTCAAAAACATACTGTATTCCACTTTTTTTCCTTTGGGGTTTTAATATCAAGGCTGAATGTCTCAGTGAGAGACAGGATTTGAGAATGCACTCATGTATCCTTATTCTCCTACTGTTTGCTTCTCCATGTATTTCATGGATACAGCTAATGAAGATGATACTCCAGCATTAGGATCTGTGTTATTAATATTTTCAAGGCATTTACATTTCAGTAAGTAAATTTTAACTTGCAGTGCTAATAGCACATTCTTCACCTCTTTGTGCTTGTACACTTGGGAGATACCACAGTGAATATAGCTTTACATTGCCAAGTAGCTAAGTCAAATCTGCTGATTTCTTCTGAATAATGAATAAAAATTTTTATGCATAGCATTCCATAGATTATTCAAGCTTTTCATTTGCATGAAAATAAAGTACTTCCCATTTACATTGGTCTGTTAATTCTTTAGATTTTCTGTACACTACAACAGAAAACTTGGTGAAAACATCAATTTAACTAAAGGTGGATGCACAGGCTGTCCCTTTTCTGTGCTTAAGATCATTGCTTCCCAAGCTGGAAACTGGAAACTCATGTTTCCAATAATATATTACTATCGACAACGGATAGGTTTTTCTTTCTCCTTAGCCCCAGAGCTTAAAAAGGGCACAAAGCCTAAAAACAAACAAACCTCTGGATTTGTGCTAGACACAGAGCAGTGTGTATTTTTCTACCAGGCCAGTTTCTTACAGAGTATGGCAAAAATTATCCTGCTGCTATCATTTTGAAGTGCTCACAAAGAAAGCAGAGATTTTGTTGGTTAGTATCTCACTATGTTTCATGTGTCTTATGCACTTTTAAATATGTTGATGCTTTGACAACAATATTTCTATGTTTCTTCATCAAGTAACAAGACTCCTAAAGGCTCTTGTTACTTATTGCCAAATTCCCTGTGAGTTTTGAGAAGGCACAGTGAGATAACATGATGCAATATTCATATTAACCTCTTAAAGCTAGTTGTTTCCTGAAAAAACATTGCCTTACAAGAAACATACTGTTCAGAAAAGCTCATGCTTAATATGCATACAAATCAAGCTGGAGGTCTGAATATGAGACATTTTAAAATTATCATCTCACCCTAGCTGTTCAGTTTGTGTTTTGATGTATTTCTTAGAGCTCAGACCCAAGAAAGAATTTACAATATATTGTCTAAATGTTTTCTAGAATCCTCATTAACATTAATATTCTACTTTTTAGAAGCTGATGAAAATCTGGAATTTTTGACACAAATATTTTTGGGGGAAATCGTTGAATATAAAGAAACAAGAAGCACAAAAATTTAAGTAGATATATAGGTATTTCTATGTATCAAAATACACCACAGATATTTGGGTGTTATTTTAGTCAGCTGTGAACAATGTTAGTTTCACAATGCCTAGTGCCTTATACATTCACCAGAAATTTATAGAGCTCTGCTAGGATAAGGACATCTTTGGAAAGAACCCCAAAACAACTTCATACATTTTATCTAATTAATGTTTGATTCTAAATGCATAACTGTTCTAGAAACAGGGATCAGAGATTAATGCCTTCACTGCAGTGAAAGCATTCATTGAAGGGTCACCAGATCTTGTACTTTCAAGTACTTCTCAATGCTGTAAATTTTGAACCACTTCCAACACATTGTCAGAATTTCAACAGGAATAGTGAGGTCATGGTATTGCCCCAGGCTGCTGGAATTATGGATCTGTCACTGAGAGGAAATTGAACACAGGCAAATGCTATAAATAGGGATAGGGAAAAGGTATTGTCACAGTCTTTCTTCTCATATGATTTAGAAGATTTATTTGTTCACTTCCAGGTTTTCACATCCTTTAGTCTGTCTTGAAAAGTGTAGTCAGGGCTACAGTGCTGAGCAAATTTCCTAAAAACCCAAAGATGATGAATGCAATGCCTGGTGCAACACTTGATGCACAAGATTACGACCACGTGATCTTTCATCTCCAGGATCAGTTTAAATTTTCATTTACCTAGATAAAGTGTCTTCTTGATTTTTCTAACAAATCTAACTCAAAGCCTTTTGAAATTAAGTGTCTAAACTGATTGCAGTGTACTTTTGATATTTGTTCTGTAGATTACCTCTCAAAATATGAAAATTAAGGATAACTATGTAATTATTATTGCTCTATGTGAATCACTACAGATTATATGAAGTTACCTATGGACTACAGCATCTGTTTACCTTAATACTGTAATTTCCATAACATTTTCAGCCTGTACTATAACCAGTCTGATATTTTCAGGAGAATAATATATGGACTGAGTGACTGGCTGCTATTACAGAGTCTGAGTTCTGAGAGATTTTCACATAAGGACTTCCTATAACAGATGACTGTGGTCTCATAGTTTGTCATTATTCCTTTTGTTTTCCTATTTCTGATCTACCTTTCACTTCTTGGAAGCTATATTGCAGCACTCCACCTGTTATTCATAGAAAAAACTTCTTAGGATTGGGTCCAGAGAAAACAGTGAATTTTATTTAATGGTTTCAAAGCCACAGATACAGCTTCATCAAATGTAAGTTAAATGAGAAAGAAATAGAGAGGAAAAGTATATTTTAGTCACTCGCTTAGCCTCATTCTTCTTTCTTTCCTATCATAAAAGATTTACCATGTAGAATTTTATCACTTGGAAAATAATATATAACTTTGAATACAGAACTTCAATCTATTTAACTATCAGAGTTTTGTTTAATGCATGTTAATCTTCTCTTTATTTTCTCCATCTTGGAGATCATCTCCTAGCCTAACTTTAGAGCAAAGATTGGCAGCCTGCAAAGTATCAGGGTTTTATGCCAACATTTCTCATACTAATTCAGTCCTCAGGTATTTCAGTTATCTAACTTAGTACTTGTTGATCTGACTTATGTAAAATCTCTACCAGAAAACCAACTTTTTTCTTTGTTTGCATTCTGTTCTATTCTCTGTTACTATCTCATGACATTTGTTTAGTAGTTCTAGAGAACTCTGTACCTTTTTGAATCTCTTTTTAAACCTGGCCTCAAAATAAGGATCAGCATGAAAGCTCAGGTCTTGCTTTGAATTTGCCACACTAAAACTGTGGAAAAGCGACAGTTTATTGGGAAGATCTCCCAGATACTCAGTATCTGAGATCTGTAGTAGTCTGGGAGCTGGTAGAACAAAGTCCCTCCATTTGTTGGGCTGTGCTGCCTAAAAAAAAAAAAAAAAAAGGGTAATTGTTGCTGAATTTCACATGTAACAGCCTAGTAAATAATGTAGATTTTTTTTTTTTTGTAGATGAAGTCCCTTCTGCACACACTTCTGCTAAAAGCACACTATATTATTCAGTTGCTAATTAGTACAACCAACGCTAAGTTGTAGGTACAGAGCTGCAGGACAGTACTACATCAGTCCTTGGTTGAAGCCTGCTGCACCAGCTTATAAATTCTTTGTCAGATTTTTTAATAATTGCTCCTGTACAAATTGTAAGGAATAACATTTGACAGGTTTTATCTTCCTCCATGCTAATAGCAGTGAGTACATTAATATTTATATGGAACTGGACTGATTCTACAGCATGTGATATTAGAGATGCTAATCTTGGCTATTCATTTAGAGGTTATGCTATATAATCAGAAAAATGCTGATCAAGCATCTTCTAACATTACTCAAAGTTTTATTCAGTAGGTTTTATTGCTCCCATTCACAGAGACTACAAAATAAATTATGTTCATGGTTTTAAGAGTGTAATGTTCCTGTATGTTAATTGATGCTCATTGTAGGAACTTGTAAAATATATTCTTGAAAAAAGTGACAAAGGAAAGGGAGTGAATACCATTTTCTGAAGTGCTGATCAAACAAACCATTGATTCTTCTTACAGCAATTTTTATAAACTGCAAATTAACAGCATGAGAAGTTCAGCAAATATAGCCATGGGAATAATAAATAAATACTATTCTACATCACTGGTAATGATCTAATGAGAAAAAATATATCTACTAACAGTCATATTTGGGCAAAATAGTCGCTAATAACAACTGGAGGAATGAAAACATGTCATAGACAGTACTCAACATTTTCAACAGGACATTTTGCATTTATCTTTAGAAAGCAAAAAGCTGAAGTACATTTTGCCATGATCCAGTTGGAATCATCTTGAAGTGTTGAGAATACCAGATTTAACTCCCTGTTCTTCAGCTCCCACTAGTTTCTCTTTCATCCAACATATATATAATTTTTACTATTTTTGGTTAAAAGGAACACCTCCCTTATTTATGGTGATTAATTATCTCATTGAAGTCAAGTATTTTGCAGATTTTTTTTTTAAAGACAAAAATGTTTTGAAAATTAAGATTTGCCTTCTTGATGTCAGAAAGGTATATTTACACCTGCATACGTGTCCCATTCTTACTAATATGTAGTGCTCTAGTTACTGCAAGTCTTGATGTGTTGTTTGTGGTGGGATGATGGATGGATGATGATGGGAACCTGAGAATCCTGCTGATAGTGTCTCATGCTGTACAATTAATGTACAATTAATGATTATACGATGTTATGGTATAGCAGTGTACAATCAATGAATATACAGATGGTATAGTATATCCAAGAGCTTGGCTGATGCAATTATTATATTGGAGTAGGAAAAGAAAAACACTCACCCTATCCTGGGCTCATGAAATAGAATCCAGCCGAACAGATCTCCAGAAGAGATCCTTCCCCACTGGCAGTCAGCTCTTAAATGGGTCTAGGAGAGGTGGAGCCAGGCTCCACCCCTTCCTGCAGCACAGGTGAATTGCCTTCACCTGTGCTCCCGTGGCTGACTCATTGCTCACCTCAGGTGATTAATCAGAGGTTCAGGCCATGATTCAGCAGCCCCATACACTGAGGTCTCAGGGAAATACCACATACCTTGAAAATTGGAAGGCTTATTTTTATTCTATTTTGAATTAATACGTGTACTTTAAAAGCTAGAGATCTTACTGCAAATTCAGAATTAAATCTCTTTCTAATTAAGTTCAAGTTTAAATTTTGTAACATTACTGAAACAGATTTAAATAACTGAGTGCTTTGACTTCTTATGAATCTGTTAAAAACATCATTGTATTGACCCATGTTAAAAATACTATAAAGTCATAGTAGCAGTTAACTTTTTCCATAAAAGCTCAGGCAATTCAGATGCTTTGAGGTTCTAACTATGTACTGTAGTCTTATTGCAATTTGACATATATTTACTATTGGAAAACTTCCTACAGCTATTTCTCACCTCTGTTTCCTGTCAAGAAACAACCATTTTTGTTTCTTATTTGTTGTCTGTTAAAATTGATAGAATGGCTGCAGGTGAAATGTTATACCAGTGTTTATACCTGCCATTCATGGGTCCCCAGCACAAGACAGACATAGACATGATAGAAAGGGTCACAAAAATAACCACAGGGACTAAGCACCACTCCTATGAAGAGGGGTTGGAAGAGATGGGATTGTTTAGCTTAGAAAGGAGAAGGCTGTTGGGAGACCTTATTGTGGTCTCCTCCTATCAAAAAAGGAGTCTGTATGTCCCTCCTATTAAAAAAAAAAATAAAAGCTTACAAGATAGGGAGAAACTCTCTCAGGTGTCTATTAGAACAGGTAATGGTTTTAAAACTAAAAGAGAGTAGTTTTGGGTTAGACATAAGGAAGAAATTCTTTACGATAACATTGGTGAGGCACTGAATGGATTGCCCAGAGAAATTGTGGATGTTTCATAGAAGAATTCAATGTTAGGTCAGATCGGACTATGAGCAACCTGAAAACCTTCCTTGGATTCTACAAATATATTGCAGAGGATCCCTATATAATTTCCTCCAAAGAACCACATTGCAAAAAGCAATGAGAAAGAAAATTGAGAAAAAGAACAGAGAGAAAGGAGGCTGAGTTACGATTTTTCTTTATGTGAAATATAATTTCCATCCCTGGGATTAAGAGCTTAAATATACAGTAAGATAAAGGCAGGGTACCATTCTCCTTGCTATTTATATTACCCTACCCCTTCCTTTTTCCATTTCCCTCTCTTCCCTCCTATCTGATTTCTGGTTTCAATCAAGAAATGAAGAGAGAGTTGGAATAGCATAGTGCAGGAGATTGTAGATGGAGTATGTTTGAAAAAGCTCTAAGCTGTCTTAGAAGTCCTAATTTTATACTAATTCCACGTCGATTTTCCACATTTCCAGAATTGCCTTGAGCTGCTGCTATAGAAACTAAAGTGATGGAAATGTATAAACTGTCAATATTTTTGAAAAGCATCAGGTGATTATACACTACATATCTCCTACTGTTTTAGGAACTACAGTCTAGCATCAATACTGTAATTATAAGCATAGCTTTTAGCATAGGAAGAGAATAAGATGTTCATGGTGTGAACTATATTTCTTCTGACAGTTCAAACTTCTGAGCATGGATTGTAAGATATTTACATTCCAGCTGAATAAATGAATAATTCAAGGTAGCTTACTACATTATGCTTTTTAAACATCTGCAGATGCTTAAAAAATTCTAAATAGCAACATATTTTGTAAATATTATACAAAGTAATGAAATAGGTTAAAAATTGCTGCTGATTTTAAGCCATTTACTAGATCGGAAAGACTATACATGTGTATACTGCAAACCAGAGGTGAAGTTTATGTTCTGTGAGAACTTATCCTAGTCCTTCCATTCTCCTTCAGTTACAGACTCCTTGAAAAAGCTGCAGTGTTGTCTCATGAAAAGATGACTGTTTAAAGCCAAAGGGATGAAACGGAATAGAGAAAGTAACATGTAAAGGCACTCACAAAAAAGAGCAAATCTATCTTCAACATATCCCGTCAGTAGTTTTATGCTTTTCATCTTAGTCTACTGGTAGGTCTGAATATCTGTCAAAATAACAGTGCTTACTGACAGTAAGTAGATTTAGAACTCCCACTCCATAAAATCCTTAAGGGTTGTGGATGGTGGTAGTCGAAAACCACACCTGAACATTTATGAGGTCCTAGTGCTATAGTCAGACATTTTTGAGCATGACTAGTTTGAAATTCTGTATGCTGAATTCAAGAAGATCCTACATTTAATGGATCACATAAATGTTGGTGCTTTAAACACATGCATAATAGAAATCAGATATCTGATGAGCATTTTCTAAGGTGGATTGAATAACTTGAATTATTGATATAATTATGAATATCTTATGTTTAATTACCTATGCAGAGCCTGTATAACACAGTAAATGTTAAAGGGGTAGAAACTTTTCTTTAATGTGTTAATAATGTTTAATACTTTAATTTTATGAAGTACTTTCTAAACAGTAACTAATTAATCCTTACAACATCCTTACGAAACAGATGAGTGATTCTAGAGTTTAAATGTAGTCGTAGCCTTACTGGCACTTATAGAGGTCAGCACAGGCCACAGTTTTCCCAGAAAGTGGGAAGCTCCAGTAGCTTCACCTCTGGAGCAGTACAACTGTGGTAGATTCAGTGAATTTAATGTCTGCTTTCTCGGTCACACAGCTAGCCAGCCTGAATAGCCCAAATAAACATTCTAATCTTTAACTCAGCTTAGCGTAAAATCAGAGAAATAAATTCAGATTGATGTAAGAGAAATTAGGAAAATCTAAAGGGAAAAGATATACTTACGTAACCATTAGCTTGCAGAAAATACTACTATATTCATCTTGAATAAGTGATTATAATAAAGATAATTGTTACAGATTTACCATTTACCATCTTGGCAAAACAGCAGGTGTGACAAAGGTATCTCCTGAGATGCTAAATAAGCTGTTAAGGCTCATGTACAATAATTCTAGGTAGAAGTGCTGAATATGACAATTCACCTAGGTAAAGGCTGTTCTATAATCAGCTCCTAGCCTCCAATTCATGGATAAGGAAGAGGACTCTAGTTTGGGAGTCAGCTGTAAGATACAGTCAAAGAGGGAAAAAAAAAAAAAAAAGGAAAAAATTCTCACCTAGTTGCCATAGGTTGAGGGGAAGAGTGAGATTCCCCCTCCCTCTTCCCCCCCCCCCCCCCCCCCCTTAGGTTTTATTGCAAATCAAGTTTGAGTTAAGCATATTTGAGTTAGGACAGGTTACAAATATCTCACATCAGTGAGACAAGTAGCTCAGCCATACAAAAAGATAAATCTACTTTAATGTTAGCCAAAAAGCCTAGATACTGCATTTTCCTCATTTTACTCTTATAAACCCCATGACAGAGAAGAGAGGAGCAGAGAGATCCTGCAGAGAACAGAAAACTAACAAAAGAAACATTAGAAGACTGACATAAGCCTTTAGTTGCATGAAAGTAATTAAGAAAAGATGACATCTGACAGAATTATTGTTGGTAATACCTCAGGGAACTAAATTAGAGAGGCTCTAGACTAATTAAACTATACGCACTGCATTAACTTACATATTCAAGACAGCACACCTCTAACAAAATGCTATGTGTATAAATACCTCAAGGAGCCCTAAGGACATCTTTAGCAAGGAAAATTCTCTTGACACGTAGGCTTTGACTTGAATCACATCTATAGAAGATCTAACTCAGAAGCTGAAGGAAATCACTTAATGTCCTCATAGGGAGTCCTAGAACACCTACGGCCGTAGAAGAAACAGATCCATCCCATCCAGAGATAGACCTGGCATATACGTGGCAGATTAATATGCATTGCATAAACACAGAAAGGCAAAACTGGATCAAGAAGGAGTTCAGGTTTCCACCATAAAATCCATTTAAAGCCAGAACTTTGTATCCTTACTTGGTTCTTTTCTTTAGACGGAGGTGAGGAATAGGTGGAATTCTCATTTCCCTTTTGAAAAAGAGAAATAAAGTTACAGATATAAAAGGAAGACAGCTCCCAACTCTATTAAGTCTGTCTCTGCTATCAGCAGACCAAGCACAGATGTGATATCCTTCTTCAACTGGAGAAATAAATAACTGAAATAACGATTCAATCTCAGCTAGGCTCTACCTTTGCATGTTTTCAATAGACCACCTCTTCAAATTTTTTCTTCTCCAAATACTTTCTAGCTCCACATAAGTATATATCAGTAGTCATTCTGTCATAATGGAAAGATGGAAAGAAGAATGCGAGTATTTTAAATGTAAAAGATGTGTGCACTGGATCACACTGACCAATGAAATACTTGAATGCTAATAATACCAAAACATTACTTTAAGTCTGCTCTGCGCATAACATTACTTTCTAAAGGTATTTGCATTGCACATTTACAAGACTCTTGCTTTCTTTATTCTGTTTGGCATTCAAACCAAGCAGCTTTATTTAAAAAAAAAAATGCTGCAAGACAGTATTTCAGACAATGGAACATAAATCTATTTAATTAATACTCTTTTTGGGAGACAACAGATAATGACTTATGTACCTACGTTCGTGAAATTTAAGTAACTTGAATTAGCTTGTTTCTACAGATAGAGGTATCTCAGCCTGTTTCCTCCCTAATTATTTTGTCTAAGAGTCTCACTTTCCTCAGTTTGTGACAAAATGTTTCTATGGAAGAGAGAAAAAAGGAGCATTGTTTTCTCTTTTTATGCCTTCAAAGGTTTGTGAAATAGAAAAGAATGTTGCAAACAGTATGATTCTGTAGGTATGAGTTCAACATTTTAAATATTTTATAAGAAAACTGTTCTTGGATAACCATAACTTTTTGGGAAAATAAAGTCACATGCTTTGAAATTTCCAATCATTTTCTCTGATACAAGTGAACAAATATCAGGTAAGCATTTCTGCTGACATAAAAGCAGCTGAAGAGTGTATATAATGCTTTTTGACATGTGTTGCCAGTGCTAATGAAAACGCTCTGCTTTTCTGAGCTTAGAATCTGCCCTTCAATGCTTTCAAGCCTACAATTCACAGCACTGAGGAACAAATGACTTTAGTTCTGGGGAGTCAGAACTGGGAAAACGACGTACTTTCTCACTTTCAGTATTTCATCTGGATGGTTCAAGCTGCCTTCTGCACCTCCAAAGACTGCAACAACCTGAGCTGAGGGCAGAGAAAGGGCAATTGTGCATCTCTGGCCCTGTGATAGCACAGAAGTACACGTTATATGTCTGTTGTATGAGGATTGCCCACGATTGCCCTTTCAATTTCCAGTCCCTGACTACATCAAAATGGCGTGAATGACTGGTAAGCACATTGGCATGTACATATCAATATGCTAAGTCAGATTCTTGCATAATTTGGCTATAAGAATACCAATAACACTGTAGACATAAGTCTGTACTGTGCATAACTATACACAGCACTCAATAAAAATCAAAGGCATTGCATGTAGATCTAAGAAGAAGGGAGAAGATCTTATTAAGAAAAGTGATTGATTCTGAAAGTCTGCAATATTCCTGATCACTTCATAATACACACAAAAAAGCATGAAGCTTCTCTTATTTCAAGAAATATTTGAAGGCAGCACCAGTTGTAAAAAACAGAAACATTTTTGAAGTGCAAATTACCATAACAAAGGAAAAAGCACATGTTTTATGCTCCAGTGAGAAGGCAGCTAGTGAAGAGGAAAAAGTCTACTCTAACTTCATGAAAACCTACTATATTTTGATAATGGATTCTCCTCTTTCAGAGCATATTCTGAAGAAAAGCTGCAACACTTCAAACAAAACTTTATTCAACTTTGCACAAAAATATGAGACCCTGGCACAAAAAAATACTGTTAAGAAAACAGAGTAGCTTGATACAGACTCCTTTCACTTACTGTGTTGAAACACTGCCTGAAGATCCTGAATGATCTTTGACAGAATACAAAATATATTCAGGATAAAATAGGAAGGTGAAGAACTAGGGCATAAAAGTACAGGGATTATCTAGCCTGAGGGAGAGAAATTGCACTGAGTCTTTTGATGGCTTTAGTTTTTAACTTCACTAAGAGATGAGTTTCAAAAGAAAAGGAGGAGAAGGTATCATCCAACAGCACTGGTTTGCTCTTCATTAGGGGAGTTTAAGGGCATGTTCTGATTAGCACTAGCAGTAATTAGAAGGAATTCTATGTACTCAGGGTTCAGGACCCGACTTTGATATGTTCCTGAATACACTCACTGTGCTAACCATTAAACAGCTCTTTTAGGAGAAAACAGAAATACTATGCCTGGTGATGAAATAGCATGCATAACTTGTTACTCCCTTAATTATTTGTATTGTATTATTTGAAACATCATAGATTTAATACCTTATTTTCTTCTTGCTTTTATTATAAAATCTAAGTATACTTAACAGCAAATTTAATGTACTTCTTAAAGATGTTAGTATCTTTATAAATATTTGTTTGGAATCAGAGTGAAAAAAAGAACATTTTGAAAGGTAGAGTTATTTTAATGTAAATTTAATTTTTCTTTCTGACCCTTTCACATTCTAGATTTGAGTGCTTTCAGCAGGAAATAAACTTCATTTAATCTAGGCATGAGGACTCTTAATTATAGTGGATGAGCTTTTAATTACATAATTTTTAATAATTGTGGAACTTCTTTTGTCAGAGACTAATCAAAGGTAAAAAAAACTCACTTGAAATGTACTTTGCAATTAAATCAAAAATAGCTTTGTGTTCTGGTGATTTCATACCAAGTAAATAACACTTGAAAAGTTGATGGTCTGGCTCAATACATTTTTAAAGTAGATACATATCATAACTATTTATTAATTTCTAATAGCATCCATAGTGCACTTACACAGTTTCAGAAGGAAGGCAGAACCATAAATGTTAACCAGACTAAATTGCCCAGTGTTTCCCCAAAGCAATATCCACCAAAAAAAAAATAAAAAAATCACAATTTCATTCAGATAATTTACATCTGAATCTGGCTTCATCTTAATTGGGTTTTCAGATGCTCTGATATGAAAGCCAATACACATGATTATCAAAGGAGATAAAAGAGAGAAAGTTGTGCAAATATTTTTGAAAACAGAAAGTAGAATATCTGATCAGTATTATGCAAACAAAACAAAAAAGGACTTATTCTTCTCATGACTAGAATTTTTATTTTGACATAGTACTAAAAGTCAGATTGAGTAGCAAATTTAGATGAAAAGCTCACCTCCTGTAAAGCTACTAGCAAAATGGCTCTTAATTTCATTAGAAATACTTGTATATGATAACTGTCTCACCTAAGTAGACATAGGAGACATTCAAACAAACTAACAAAAAGTGAGAGATTTTAATTGCAAAGGATGTTTTAAGGAAATATACTTTCCCTGGAATATTATTAATGTTAAGATGCATACTTGTACCAAATTCATCCATGCTAATTTTACATAATTAGGCAGTACTGGGTTTGACTGCTTGGTACAGATTTACCCTAGCTCATTCAACACATCCAGGAAACACAGGATTCTCCTGGAAACTAGAGATAGCTGGAGATCTTGCTCAATGCTGTTGAAAACTGGGATGAAAGATGAAGAAAAAAAGTAAAAAAGGGCTTCAATCTAATGTCATTACAGTGTGGCCACTGTATACAAGAAGATAAAAGCTTTCTACAGGAAGAACCGAATGTCATGTAAGCAAGAATTACGTAAATGGAGTACGACAATTAAAAGTTCACACATTAAGTATGGTCACACATCAGCATGACTATGGCCCAGTAACGCTGAGAAAATGGTGGAGAAGTCTGTAGGACTGAACAGATAATGTTTCTTGTCTCATCTGGACAGGCTGGATGCAGTGTAGTATTTTCTGTGTCACATTATACAATGGTATATTATTGTATAAAGGGGAGGAAGCTTATTTAGAAGACCATATAAATTAAGAGATCTAAATTAAAGAAGGATAGAGCTCACCAGGAACTGCTTCTAAAAAAAACCAACCACCAATAAAAACAAAACAAACAAAAATCCCCACACACCTAGAATGGTGAAACATGGAAAGACAAAATTCAAAGGGCACAGTTGGTTTAGCTCGGAAAAATAACAGCTGAGAAAACATCTTGGGCATCCTTTTATGAACATGTGGGGAACGGTCTTTAGGGAAAAGATTAAAAATACAATTGGAAAAAGAATGCATAAAAAAAGAACTGTGAGACGATGTATCCATGAAGTTATTTGATATCCAACCATCAGAGCAATAAGATCCTGTAAGGATTTACTGATAAGTAATAGTAGGTCCCAAAAAGAAACCTGTTTTTAAAAACAATGGCATAGAATATGCTTGCTGGGGTCTGTACTAAAAGGTCTGAAAATCAGATAAATGCTCAGAATTAGACTTTTGCATTACCAATATGCCACTGTTGTAGGACGGTGATCAGAAACCCCCATAGGTTCCATTAGGAAGAAATTCCTTTCTGTGGGAATGATGAGACACTAGAACAGGCTGCCCTGTGAAGCTGTGACTGCCCCCACTCCAGAGTTGTTCAACACCAGGCTAGATGAGGCTTTGAGCAACCTGGTGCAAAGGGAGGTATCCCTGCCTATGGCAGAGGGGTTGTAACTAGATGATCTTAAAGGTCACTTCCAACCCAAGCTATTCTATGATTTGCAGTATTAATCCTTTACATTAGTGCTGATCAGCTATGTAAAAGGATTCTGCTGTTCAAGGAGCTATGTACCCAGGGAGGTGTGGTTTTAGAGAGATTTCTAGGCTTAAGGACAGCAGTCTTGGATAGCAGATCCCATGACAAAAAACAAAACATTGACTTCAGGGTTAATAGTGCATGTATTTCAGATATTGAAATAGATTGATGCACTTTGTGCGGAATATCAGTAATTATTGCTTATGGACTATTGCCCTCCATTCTCCTGCACCTGAGATCTGTAATCTTCTTTCACTTTATTTGTGCAGAATATCTTGTATGATATGGCTACCAGAGATGGCTAGTCATAAAAATAAAAGATTTAGGTAACCATAAAGATATAAAATTATGAGTTAATAAATTCACGTATCTCACCAGGGATTGACAATTCTCATGGGATCAGGGAAGAGTGATTTCATCTTGTTACCAATTTAATGCATGTGTTAATTCAAAGATAGCAGATGACCCAGCTAAATTTTGAAATTTTAAACATGGAATAAACACCCTAATATATTACTTGCCACCACCCATTTAGGAAAAATTTATTGCAATTCAAAATATTGATACCAGCTAAGCTGTCAAGGAAGCTAAATTTATTTCTAAATGATTCATCAAATCTTATTCTATCATACCTATTACGGATATTAGATCATTTTTCTAGTTTGTACATACACATCTTCAGCTAATGGAACACTATCATTCCTAGAAGACAAGGTTTGCTAAATATCCACACTAGAGCAATATTAATCTAAAAAAAATAAAATGACTTCTTAAGACCTGCAGTAAATGCATTCCTAAAGGAACCAATGGGCAGCAATCCCAGTATTTAACATGGCTGTAGCAAACATCGTTATAAGGCTTCAGTTCTGAAAAAATACTTCTAGAACTACCTCACTGTCTAATTCACTCTCTTTCTAATGTCTTCCTCAATGGCAGTACAGTTGTTAATATTTTATACATAACACTGGAATTGTGAATGAAGATTGTGCATCTCTGTGTTTAAGACAATAATTTTCAGAAGACTAATATATGGTAAACATGATCTAAAATCATAAGTAAAAATAGAACTTAATAATATAGTCAATACTTTTTTTTTTTTAATTCTAGTTGTTAAATTAAAATGCTACAATTCTCTTTTCCAATAACTCTTTTAATTAGCAATTGCAGTAGTGAGCTTATTCTTACCTACAAAATTATTTGAGTAAAATAGGATACTTTGTAGAAATAAATAAATAACAGAAAGGGTATCCTTAAGTGCTTTCCAACTGTTCTGGCTGTACTTGAGTTGACTGCTTTTATTCCTTTGCTGTCAATGCATTTTTAATGTTTTTAAATTGCCTTGTTCTTACTGACTTAGGCTGAAATTCTGCTGGCACCATATGTGGATGACTGCCAAACAGAGGTTAATTTACCACTGCTGATTTCCCAGGAGAAGATGCAGGTTTTCCTAATCTAACTCACAGAACATAAGAGCAAGAGGGCAGGAAAATCAAGAAACTGGACAATTCAACAAAGCGAGCCAAGTAGAGCAAAGTATACAAATAGATATTCCTGATGTGAGGTACACTTTTCTGTAAAGAAGGTAGAGATTGCTTTTCCATCCCCACAGCCTACACCTTATGCTGATTTCACAGAACACAATCAGTAACAGCATATCAGTAACGTACTGTATTCATCACAACACCTATTTACTAACCACATACAGTCAGAAAAGAGCTGCTCACAACTGATTCTAGATCTCCATAATATAGTTTTAAAATATTGGAGATAGTTCCTCTAATCTTGCTCTGAAATTGGATGTCAAAAGATTACTTCTTAGAACTTAAGACTCAACAAAGACAGAGATCCAGTTAAATCTTTTTACACCACAAGATATAGCTTTTTATCCAGGTATCCCACAAAAAACAAATATTTTACAGTAAACCATATTATGAGGCTGAACTACAAGCCACAAGCAAGTCACGTAACCTAAAACTCTACTAACAGCAGGGACCTGATTAAGCAAGACAGAACTAAACAGAAAGTCACAACCCACTATGAACCACTCCACATGATTAAACAGTGTGTTTCATCATAACAGAAAATCTGGCAATTCGTAAAAACAAAAATACAAAAGTAAGGCTAAAAAAACAGCAGCAAAGAAAGGGTTTGTCTTATTTCTTTCTCCTACCTTGCTTCAGAAAGACTCACATCCTGTAACATCCAAATTTTCTGTGACTACAGGAAACATATAGTTTCTAACAGCTTTCATTTGATGTGCTTTTAGTAATTCACACCAGGTGAGGACAGTTGATCCCAATCAACTGTCCCAATGGGCTTTTAACTCCACCCATCAGGACCCAAGTGATCAGAGGTGGTGAATGGAGGCCTTTTATGGCAACATCATGAAACACAAGTATGGAATGTGTGAAAATAGATAGGAGGATAGGGAAATCCATAATGTTTTTTATATATTCCATTGTGAATCTTCTTTTTTTTTTTTTTTCTTGAACGTGAGCGTGAACGGACTTGTGGGTTCAAGAACTTTCTGAAATTAAACTTGCTACTAGTATGAAAAAAATAAACTGCAAAGGGCTTACTAGATACTGAGAAAAATTAGAAAATAAATCCTTTCTCATCCTTTTTTTTTTTTTTTTTTTTTTTTTGCATCCTGACCTTCCCTTACTTGTCTGTCCTCAAGATCGACTGAGCATACAGAACTGCTGGCTTAGAGAAGGTGTAATTCTCCTGACCTTTATACTTGAATAGATATTACTGTAGAAGCTTCCATATAAAAAGTCAGGTTCGTGTTTTCCTATAGCCATAGAAATTTTAAGACCTTCTGACAAGAATGCAACTTCCAGAATTAGAGACAGTAATTGCAAGAGCAAGGAGATATTATAAATAAGCATACACTGCCTTTTAAAAAATATTTTTTAATTTTGTCTTTTTTCATCCAAATTCTGATCGCTAAGGGAAAGCCTATCTAGTTCCCAACAAGAAACAGAGGCAGAAGGAAGCATCAGCCCTGTATCAAAGCAACTACACTTCCTTTTCCTTCCCTTCCTCTACATATTCTTCTAAAGTCCTTTCTGTTAAGTTGTGATCTTCACACAGTAATGTGAAAAGTCACTCAGAGCAAATGTGTTTGAGTCTCACCTAAAACACGCATTCCTTATTGTACTTCATAAAGAACTGCTATTTGAATAGCACAACTTCTATGAGTACAATTCAGCATTGCACATCAAGACCAAACTAAACTAAACTGATGCTTCAGAAATTCTGAACCAATTATAGCTTCTTTCTATAATAAAATTTGTACTTGTTTTTTTTTTTTTGTATGGAATATTTTAGAGAGTCTGACTGAATTGATGGAATAATCTGCTATGAAGTGTGTATCATCTTTCTTGTGGCAGGCTTATTTTCCAGACCAGAAAAGCTTGGCTTGCAAATAGTGGAAATCTTGATTCAGTAAAGTGAAGAATACTCAAATATGAATTTGTGTGTTAGGATTAGTGAAAGAAAGAATTTAATAACATTCACTCTCTGTTTTGAGGATAAATAAAAAATAAATAAAGAAGAAATGCAAGTGATTAGTAATTCATAAGGTTGCTGCCAATGACATGTGAGGTAAAGTATGAATAACAGTGGAGACAGACACTAGAAGTGAAAGCAAGATATCAGCCAAGTTCACTCCTCCAACAAAAAAAAAATCTTGCAGTGTCTGATCAGTTTAACACTGCTCTTTATCCAAAAATCACTAAAGAAACTATTTTCTGTAATAAATAACTCACTTTTAAAAGCTCTATCTGATGCTGGAGATTTGGGTGAAGTAAATGTTCATCCGACTTAATGTAGAGACAAAAGACATGAGTCAGACCTCTCGTTAATAATTTAAAGCCGTTCTACTTTCTTTAGAAACAATGTCATTTGTTCTTTGCTTTGTTATGCATCTCACAGGTGACCTTAAGGCTGTTTCTCTTTGTATTACAGCTTTCTGTGGAAGACTTTAACTCTTCTGGCTGCATCTGCAAAACATTCAGAAACAAAATTTGTTACTTGTAAAATGAAATACTCAGTGATTCCTGTACATAATTTTTTATTTAAAGTGAATTTAGAATTGCAGTTGTTGAAATTAGTATGGACAGGTTTGATTTATTCTATTATTTCGATAATATACTGGTTAAATTCCTTTGTGTGGGTTCAGTAGTCACTAATCTCAGGAAGACCTATCCCTGCATAAGGAAAAATAACTAAATACACATAGGAATATTTGAGTGATGAAAGCAAGATTTATCTGCTTCTGGAATGAAAATCAGAAGCTAGAAGTATATATTTTGTTCTGATTCTACGATAAGCTCTCAGAAATTCAAATAATACTATATTTATTTGGGAAATATTATGGACAAATTAGTTGATAAACAGTAATAGGGCAGTGTCACAAGCTCCTATTTGCACTGCAATAGGATATGAACAACATATATTTTAAGAATAGAATTTTCCATATCTGTGATAAATTTTGAGATACTGTTTGTTGCCAAACATTCATCTTTACATGGTTACCACTATCTTTGCAAGGCTATAGTATGACCAGAAAGTAACTCTGAAATTGATAGATCTGTCTATGTATCAGAATACAAAACTATATTGGTTTTTTTTTCCCCCTTTTTTCTAAAACCTTTTTTTTCTTTATCACCTACTTTAAGGTAATAATAGTAGTTGCAAAAAATTCCTTTTAGCATTAAAGCAAGGCTGCTATATGCCTGACAAATCAAACTGTGGCTTTAGTTACTGAAAAGTTAGCCATCTTCATTTGGCAGTCATAAGACTTTCAAATATGTATGCCAATCTGAAATGCAATTCTTCTTTGGTTTTCTTCTACTTGAAGGCTGCTTTCTTTTTTTTTACCAAAAAAAAAAAAAAAAAAAAAAAAAAAAACTTAAAACTAGGAATGCTCAGGAGAGTTGAGAAATCTCAAGTTCAAAGTCTGTACCTCAGCAAAGATGTAGAGATTTCCTTTTAAAACTTATAAAAAAGTTTTATTTACCTGAGAAATAAGCTCTCCTTATTCTCCGATGGGATATGGAAACATGTTGTTGAGAATCTGGAGTTGATTGCATACATTAACTGCTTCTCACATTACTTTTTCATGCTTCAGCTCCTATTTTAATTTGAAGTCAGGGAAAGGTACCAAATTAATTAAGCAACATTCTTTATAGACTGGAAATAGATTGAATACTTTCATAGTGGTGATTCCTAGTATGACATTTTGCTAATAAACCTTGAGCTAAGAAAACATCATAAACATTATGGCAGGGTAATTTCTTTCCATTAGAAAGTGACTTACATCTTCTGTGTGATGTATGAGCATCACAGAGGTAAAAATGGAATCTGTAGATATGCACAAGTTTTTTTTCATAGCATTACTTTTATTTTGATTTTTCTTACAAGTTTGTCTTCTGGAATAAAAGTAGCCTTGTCAGGTTATCTCTTCATAAAATAACTAAGTGGAAAATATGAAATCCATATTTTTAATTCACTCTGAGATCTTTTCAATTTCCTTTGAAGTTTTAGAACTTAAATTTTACAGAGTATCATTTGTAAAAGAACAACACTTCAAAATCTACCACCAGATCATCAATTTACCGCAGCAGACAAATTAGAGACAAAAATAAATAAATAAATAAATAAATAAAAATTCAGTAAGATATCTTAGCTGCTAGCATTGAAAGCAACTAAAACACTCTCACATGAAAACTTTTCTCCTTCTCTGAAATAAGTCTTCTATATTTTAAAAGCGAACCTGAAGGAGCACAGAGAATCAGGAAGCCTTAGAAATGAACAGGCTTCTTCTCTTTGTAAGAAGAATGTTGGTAGGTCTTGAATAAAATTACCAGAATGTTTTACACATAGAATATACTTAGAAAGCCCATTTTCCAGACTGCAGCTGATTCTACTTATCACTTGCAGTGTCATGCTTTTATACTAGTTTCCACCAAAACAATTTTCACGTTACATATTTAATTTACTTTGCAGCCTGACTGGGCTGACGCAGTATTTGATATTAATAGTTAGAGGCTCCATCTCCCATTGATCTTATGAATTAATAATTTCAAGTCTTCTGCTTGTGCTTTAATTCACACAGCAAAGTGAGAATGCTTTTTCAACCACAAATAACTGTACCACTGCTTGCATTTTTGACTGGATTATTTTTGGGGCAGATGTAGCACTGCAGAATATCCCTGGAAAAAATGGCAAGCTTCTTCCCCTTATTACATGTACAGGTGCATTTCTGGCAGGCTGTGTTTATAAAATATAGCGTCACGTCATCCATCAGGCCATCTAACATCTGCTGTAGCAGGACCGTGTGCCAGTTCTCAGGAATACCAATATTTACCGTGTGTTCAGCCATCAGATTCACTGTGCAGAGAACAAACAGAGGCTCAAAAGCTTTCAGTTTCTCTTTGTCCTTTTTCCATTTTTCTCCCGGTGACACTGATCTGTTAACAACAACAGGAGATAACAGACATCAAGGCAGGCGGAGCTGACAACTGAGGGCTTCAAGGAATTTTCCTTTGGAAGCAAAGTGAATAAAATATTTCTTATATTTTAATTCCTCCGGCAAACATTTCAAGAAACAGACAGGTTTGCCCCAGCAGGTGTGCCTGAATGGATCCCAGAAACTGCCAGGCCGAGTGCCCCTCTCCTCTGCGGGGAGCTCCCATGGCAATGCCTTTAGGCCACGTCAAAGGAATTGCAGATACACATATATTTTTTCCTTTTGTTTATTTCCCCTACTCCTGTGCCAGTTCAGAAAGGGTTGCTCTCTCATCTTTGGGACATTGAGAATTGCCACTGGGCTACCCAGCTCCATTTACTCTGTTTGTTGTGTTTGAAAGACCTGTCCTACTTCCCCTGTGTCTCTGGGGTGTCTGAATTGCTACATACAATGAAAAAAAAAAAGGCAGGAGAGACTTCCAAGAGTGCAAGTTGTGAGGGGAAGCTGCTAGTTCACAGCTCAGGCATTTGGAAAACAGCTTGTTTCAGGTTTTTTAATATGTTTGCAATTTTCTAAGGAGTCTGGCAATAATCATTAAAGATAAGACATAGTGCACAAAATGCAGCAGCTAGAAGGATGTCTGCAGAATTTTGGCAGGCACTCAGTTTTGTTGTCAGTGATTTATGCTCTGATGAGACCGATCGTTGCTCTGGCAATACTTGGCAATTGATGATGGCATATATATTTAGCAATAATCTGTGAGAAAATAGTTGAGACCTATGATGAATTTGTTGGAAGATTTAAGAAAAATATCACTAAAATCAATCTGTTATTTGAGAAGGTTTTTTGTTTGTTTGTTTGTTTTGTTGTTTTGTTGTTTGTTTTTGTTTTTTTGGTTTTTTGTTTGTTTTGTTTTTTGTTTTTTGTTTTTTTTTCATGCTGCTGTACTGGGAAGAAAATTATGGTGATTGGCATCTGAGAAATAACTACTGTGCAGGCTGTAGATTTAGTGAGAGCATAAATACACAAATATAGAGTAAATTGCTCATTGTGAGCCTTCCTCAGCCATAGTAAAGTCAGAGAACATCTTTTCCAATCACGGTGGGCTTTCAGTCAGGCCCAGGAGGGATATGTGTGCAGTCTGGGCTACAGGATAGTGCTGGGACAGGAGAGCTGATCTTGCATGATACAACCAAAGGAAGTGAAAGTTCTCCTACTTCTCTTCTTGGGGCTCCTTGTGAGTTTATCTCTGTAGAGAACCATACTTCTTACTTGCATCAGTGTATGAGACTCAGAAAGTCATTGTGAAAATTATAGAAATAAGGAAAAACAGAAGATTAGCAGTACCCTGCTTTGCAGCATGTCTCAGTAACAATGCTTCAGGTAAGTCTGTTGATCAAATTGATGAGTTGCCCAACTAAACAGCATACAGCTCCTCTATCTATGTCCTATGAAGACAGACAAATCGTATTCCGAGCAGGAATCTGTGGATTTTTTGTTTCTTAAAAAAAAATTTTTTTAGAGATTTTTTTTTTTAATTGCAGCTACTTATATATTATTGTGTAATCTTTGTCTTTCAATCTAATTATCAAGTCAAAAATTGATAAACTGCCTTATAATTATGGAAATATCTGCCACTTCACAAAAAAAAATAAAAATAAAAATAAAAAGTCATACAAGAAGCATCCGCTCTGGTTTTCCAGTGCTTCAACTTTCTGTCTGTTGCTGTTCCAGCTACAGAGTGCACTTGGCACAGCACAGCACGTGGAACATTTCCCCTTCTTTTGACAAATGCTGTGGATCAAAGAATTGCTGTGCAAAGAAGATTGAAAAGAAGTTGATGATAAAACAAATGCTAGCAGTGCAATAAAGATCACATGTACTCTGGACCACACATAATAATGATGTATATCTGTATGATAGGAGCATCCTACCACTATAAATTGCCAAACATTCAATTTTTCTCATACTGCACATAAAGAAAAACTTTATTCCCCAGTATAGATCACCAGAAGTTCTTCTATTATTCATGTATGAACACTAACTGGAATGAATAAAATGCTCTCATGCAGAAATAAAGCTAATGAATCATGCAGTAAGATTTAGGTACGAGTGCTTAAGCACACTATCAAGTTACCAGGTGTCAGCTGATTCATGAGCAGCGTGTGTAAATACACTTGTTTCACAGGTTATGCAAAGGTATTAAATAAACTTAGGCCTTTGTTACAGATTTCCACAGAATGTGTTAATTTAAGTTTTCATCAAATCTATTTGGTAGGTTTTTTCAAAAAAGTGAATTGACTGTGATATTATTAATACTAACATTAGTTTTAAGTGTTAATTAATTAATTACTTTTTGCAAACAAAAAGTTATTTCATTGACACAAGACAGTTTACACAACAGATGTGAAGGATACTAACAGATCAAGAACTGTGTTTGGTAATTTGTTTCTTGCTGGTGATAGTTTTTTGTAAGGAATAGCAAAGGTTCAATACTTTTTCTTTTGCTATGTTTTGTGATACTGAATTTTCTTTTCAAAGGAAATATTTAATGGATATTATTCTTAGTTTTGATTCCTAGAGGAATGAATATGTGAGGTTTCTTTTTTCATATATTCATTTATACATATTAAACTTCTTTTCTCTGAAATGTATTGATTTGGTATCTTTTACTTCTAAATGTGAACTGCTTCATTTTTTTATTCTTTACTGGGACTGGTAGATATCTTAAGCAGCTGAATCTTGTGTGTTATGTTTTTGTTCTAGCTTTCTGGAAATGTTAAAAGTTTTATCTTTATTACCTATCTCTGGGCTCTCTCCAATGCTTATAGTAACCAATTGAAAGATTCTCTGCCACATATATACATGCTAAAAATTAATGCTTTAGGCATGGAAAAGCATGTAGCTGAAACAAGGTAAGCAGATTCTTGAGTACCTATAAACATAAAATAAAGCCATAATAATCTATGTCAGGTTTCTAGTCTTTTGAAGAGTATAGAGCTGCATCAGGGTAAATTCAGGCTGGGTATTAGGAAAAGGTTCCTCACCAGAGGGTGATGAGCATGGAACAGGCTCCTTAGGACAGTGGGCACAGCACCAACCTGCCAGAGTTCAAGTGTTTGAACAAGGCTCTCATACATAGGGTTTGAACCTGGGATCAGAAAATTGTTTCACAGTGTGCCCACTAAGAAACAGTGAAAAAGAGAATCACAAATTAATTTTACAGATGTGTCCCATTCCTTTATTTTACCCATGGTTTTTGAGCTAGTTTAATCCTTTTCTTGGCACTTGGTTATAGGATTATGGAAGTGAGGGAAAAACTGTCTTCTTTCAACTGGCATGCTGCCTTTCTTTTCTCAATGCTAGAACTAGAATATGCAAAGTACTTTTTATTGGCCCTTAGTCACAGGTTGTCAAGCTGCTGTTAAATCCTCATAGTTTTCTGTCTGACTATTCTTCCATAGTCTGCAAAGCGGACACTGCTTTTCAGCATCTGAGAGATATATTTGCTTTTTAGGTCCAGATTCATAAAAACAGTTCTTGTCATATGTACAGCTTTTCCATAAAGTATATTTAGATGATGCTGAATGAATTATTTTCTAGCTCTTGAAAGACATTAAGGATTCATGTATTTTTTCTATGGAAACTAATATGATATTACATAAGTACTAGCATTCTCTTTTACAGGTGAAGAGACTACAAAATTACAAGTTAGTATGACAGAACTATAAACACTTTAGAACTTGGAATGGTCTACTTCATTTCTCATACAATATTTAATAAAATACTCTCATACCTTACTGGAGATGATAATAGCTTTCACATCAGAAGTAACCAATTGTAAATATAGACCTAAAGTTTATTGCAAACCTACTGTCAAGGTATATCAAGGAAAAAGAAGAAATGAAATCAAGGCCTTTTTATTCTCATGTCTGTCATGAATGCTACATATTCTGTTCCTTTTCTAGTTATTTTATAGCTCTGCCAACAACAACAACAAAAATGCTACTTAGAAGCATTTTTAAGATCTCTAAGTTTAAGATCTTTTATGAAGGGAGTGATGAAATGTCCTCAAGCAAGCAGTAATTACATATGCATGTGCCAGTTTGAAATTTGAAAATATTAATGTACTAATATCATTTATTAACAATAAACAGCTCAGATTAGAATTTGTGCAGTAGCAGGAACAATAATTTGTAACGAATGTAATTAAATTACTGCAGGATTTTAGCTGCAGAGTATAGCTTAAGTAAATTATTAATGCTGTCATCTTTTTAGAAAAAGCCATATGAGAACATTACAATTTTCAAAAATAGATGCAGTCATGTCATACTGAAAAGAAGGACAGACCTGAAGTATACAAAAATAATCTGTGCAGCACAACATATATGCTTGTATGATTTAGCATAGTTAACAACTTCTGACTTAGAATGGGATTTTCTGATCAAAAGTATTAGAGATAGCATGGAAGAAAAACTTAGAACAAGGAGATCTCACTTCTAATGCCAACACTGGAAAAAAAACATATCCACAACCTTTTGCCCAAATACAGATAAAGCTAATTTTCTTCGTGCAGCCCATCTACAAATTTAGAGTATGCAGCATTCATAACTTCTGGAAATAAGGACTCTTCACAACTCTTGACAGAAGGAGGTGTATCGCATGTAAGATTTGTTTGTGGTTTATTTGGACAATCATCACTGCAAAAAATAAAGTGTCTGCCATATATTTTATTAAACCATAGACTAGCTGACTGAAATAGCTGAAGGCTCCAAATCCTTGTAACAGGGATTAAGCTGAAAACATTTATTGTAGCTTTTGTCACTAATAGGTATGACTATTTCAGGCTCTTTTACGGTACTTTAGTTTTAGCCACTACTAAAAAATTCTGTTGCTAGATTTGGATGCTCATATCTCCTGTTTAATTGCTCATTTTGTTGGAAAGTTGTTAGTGAACCTAAACAGTTGCACACAAACTTGTCTACATAGCAGAAGAATAAATAGCTTATTAGAATTAAGATAGTTAAAAGAGATAAAATATATAAACTAAGATAAATTAAGAATTAGAAAAATGAAAAACTCTGAGCAGATTTCCAAATTTGAACTTAAGAAGTGATCTAGCTAAAAGGAGTTCATGACTGAAAGACAAGTTTCCCAAAATGCATCTATTTTCATGTGAAAACTCAGCCCAATTCCTGAGAAATTCTGTATATTTTAGCTCATCCTTGAATGATTTGCTCAGGTCCTGCTTTGTTTCTGAATGAGTCTACTGGGACCAATCAACTAATTTATTTTTAACGTGTGGTGAGATAGTGAATTAAACATCTATTCTCCCAGAAAGCACTTCTAGTGGATGCTGTCAAAGAGGCATTTTTAGCAATTACTAGTGCCAATCCTTGAGGGAATTCCATCCTGAGAGATTTTGATTACCTTTCATACGAATCCTCCCTGCTGTGGATAGCTGATATCTCCAGGCAAATGCTCAGCTTCCTGCAGATGAGATACTGAGGTTTCTAGAGGGTGGAAAGTCATGAAGTTGACATGATACAACCCATTTCCACAATAATGCTGCTATTCCACCCCTACAGTTCATAACTTCTGATTGCCTAACCATCTCACATCCAGAAGAATTTATTTATGCCTCCCAGCTGACGAGAAAATGAATGCGGTGATATAATATAATAAAAGTTTGGCATAATCTGCTAGAAACCATTGGGATTTCCTTCTAAGTGGAGGGTGAAATTTAAGGAGGTAATTCCGCCACATTCTTTTTCGCTCTATTCTTACCCCAAACCAAGTACTGTTAGGATTTAAAGACTGCAGTTTCCATTAAATTACATTCCCTGTATTTCTTTAGTCTCCCTTCACTCTGCATACATATACTTAAAGCATATTTTCCAATAAAAACTATGCAATTACATAAATTACTTATTCTGTAAAACCACTGTTTCTCCCACTTTACACATAGAAGTAGAAATTTGATAGTAAGTGATTTAGAACTCACAGTTGATTCATTTTTATTTATTTACTGGGTTAATATTTTATAAAATTAATTGCTTATTATGCGGCAATTTCTATAATGAACCAAATTTTCAGTGCCATCTTTTGTTAGAATAAGTGGGACTTTTTTTTTTATTTTTATTTTTTTGCACAGGAATATCTAAAAATACCCTTGAGAATCTGAAGTAACACCTCAGGTTAAGATGAGGGAGCATTACAAGATATTTCATAAAAATCTTGAGTTTTTATATTTTTCCTTCTGATTCTGATCAGACTTTCCCTTTCACATGAACTATCTAACAGGTAAACTTCAATGAAATACTATGTATCAAAAGATTGAGTTGTGAGTGAGCATTCCAAAGCCAGAAAGCAAACCTCAAACTTTTAATTGATGGTTTGGATCAGAAACCTGACAGTAACAGTTAGCAGTCAAAGAACTTAAGTGTGTCATATGACAATCTCAAAGCACCTTCAGTTTCTTATTCAAGGATTATTTGTGGAATTATATGTGGAACACACTTCATTAATTCTCTTTTAAAATAATTTGATTAACAATGCTAAATACAAGAGAAATATCCCAAATAAATCTTGCAATAGAAATTTTCTTTTAATATTTATTTAAACAATTGTCTGTTGAGGTCATCTTTTCCATCTTGTTTGTGAAATTTGCTGCTGAGGCTCAAGTACAATGGAAAGGAGACAGGTTACTGATAAGAAGTCCTCCCAGGTATTAGTGTATCTGCCATGGTGTTAAAAATTAACAGATGACTGAAAAGATACAAACAAAGAGAAAACAATGTGAAACTGAACTCACAGAGAAAGCAAACAAGGAATAACCTTCACATTGATTTGCAGGAAGTAAAACTGCAAAACTGTGTGACGAGTTGTAGAAAATCAAGCAGGGCCACTTGAGAGCTACTGCTTCCCAACTCATAAAACTGAATATGTTTTAAGTCAACACTATATGCTGTATTTTCAACAGAAGAATTTTGCTTTATTTTATTTATTTATTGAGCATAATGATCAAGATATCTGTAGGATTTTTACACATATTGTAAATATTCTCCATATTTTACACAGTTGCATGAATTTAAAGATACAGCAAATAATTTTTCATATTGATTTTTAAAGCAGAGCTATTTGTGGATGTCTCTTATGACTCAAGTTTCACAGCTGCCTTCTGCTTTAATTTTCTTCCCATTTCTCTGACCAAAAATATAATTACAAAAAGAGCTCTGTGAGAATACACGAGAGGTTTTAAATGCAAAATTTCACTTCTTAATGGAAGTTATTTAACATTTTCTACTTCATGTGGAAATAAAACTATGAGGGCTGCTCTGAAAGTAATGCCTTTTATTTTATTACTTGGTCCATAACATCAGAGGTGGATGTTAGTGATATGGCAGTAAAGGCTGTGCCAGCCCCATTATATTTTGTTGCTGCGTGAGAGATGGCAGCAGGGCGTCAATCTGATGATGAAGTACAGATGAAGCAAAGGTGTGGCATGGAGTTCTACTATGAGAAAAAAAAAAAATTCCATACATTGATATTCATCAATACTTGCTGAAGTTTTATGGAGATCAAACAGTGGATGTCAGGTGTGTTTTGTTTTCTTTTGTGAGGTGGTGTGTGAGTGCATTTCAGTAGTCATGGCAGAGAAGTGGAAGACAAGCTGTGGATGACTGAAGATACGTGACTGTGAAGAGCATGCAGGCTCTTGTTCATTGCTGGTTAATATGGACACTAATGGTGGTGACTACATTAAAAAACAGCATTTTGAAGCTGAGAATTTGCTCTGTCAGAAGTTGTTATGGTGCACTTTTTGCCTGTTGTAGTTTCGAAGCAACCTGCTTAACATTCTGAGCAGTTTATAAGTGATGATTTGTGTAATTGAGAAGAAACATTTTTTAAAAATTTGTTCTTTCACCATTAATTATGATTTTCCTCTCATTTAAAATTGATTTGTTCTGTCACAATCCCATAATATAGTTTGCCTTTCAATGTCTACACATTTGTCTCATTGATCACTAAAAGAAAAGGGAAGCTCAGTGTAGAAAGAGGATATACAAACTTCAAAGTCCAGAATGACGCTATTGATCAGTAAGATAAAATAATTTCAAATAATTTACATCCTATCTATTGACTATCTGGATTCTATTATATAATGCATAATTTCTGAATGAATGTTCCCATTGTGCTATTGATTGTGGTGGTGTTTTTGCATTAGAGGAATTATCTTCTGTTTCTTGAGACCATATGTGCACTCATCCACCCACATTAACAGAATTTTATAAAATCATTTAGTATGATAGTTGTGCTGAGTATCCTCAGTTCTCATAAGGGCAAAGTGGTCTGATTTGAAGATAAGACAATATGATAATAATCTTACTCTGATTAGTAAAAATATTAAACAATAACCTAAGATTGGTTTATTGTCTAATTCATTCTCACTGAAATTCACATTGAGAACATACTTTAAAATAGATATTTACCAGAAGCACAGAATAAAAGACGACAAAATGCTGTACTAATGATCTCCCATGTGAACTTACTGGCAGTTTGACCCTCCGAAAGTTGACATATGACATCTATCCTTGAAATTAAAGAACTACAGTAACTGGCTGGTAATATGAGTAGCTCTTTATGTGTACATCGGATTCAAGCAGAAGGCACTTAGCTAATGTTAAAAGGAAAGATACTTTTGTTACAAAATATCTTCAGTGTTATAGTAAAGAACCATTAAATTTATTGTATTCTATCTTCTTGCTTTTTAAAAATAATGAACATTAGTCAGCTATAGGTATCTGGGAGCTGTTTTGGCATACCAGCATCAGCCTCACTGGGAAGAAACTCGGTCACTACATGCAAATAAAAATGATTAGCTTTTTTTCAAATAGAGTTTGCCAATATTCCTTTTTTACTCTGCTCCTTCTAATTTAAATATTGCCTCGAGTGCATGCTATTTCCTTGTCTGGGAAAGAAAAAAAAAAAAATCACAATTAGTGTAGCTAAATGGAGATATGTCATTGCATTGCCTGAAAATGATAAATATGTTGTTGCTAGGGAACAGTTTCAAAAAACAAAAATTTCAAAGTACCGTATTTATATGGATTAAAAAAATGTTCCAAGCATAATCCCAAGGCAATGCAGAAACCTGAAAAATATTCTCTTGTGGGGTTAGAAGACGAAGGGAACAAAATCCTATAGGCAGATACAATTAGTTAGAAGCCTAATTTAACAGAGAAACATTTAAATACACATCCTTATTTTAATGTATTCGCATACTGTTCATAGAATACCTTTCCAAGTCTGTAAATCAAAATCATGGTTCAAGATAATTGTGATCCCCATGTTTCCATCTGGTCTTCAAAAGCATCTTCCACATGAAGATATATATGTTAGACCAGAACAAGACTGGTGTGGTCCTTACTGACCAGCAAAGTTTTACATATTTGAACAGATTTACTGTAAAACAAAAAGTGTTAATGTAGTCATTGGATAATCTTTTTTTGGGAAGTCTCAGTAACGTTGTAATGGCAGCTTGAGAAAAGTTTGAATGAGGTAAGAGCAGGACTGAAATTTTTCAGAAACCACAAACGTTTCTGCATGGTTCAGCTGCTAAACATGTAAGATTTTCTCTCCTAATCTTTGTTTCGGATGATGTTCTTCTTATACCAGAAGCTACTGTACATGAACCTGTACCACTGCAGAAACTTCTGTGGGGAGTTGTGCTTGGGGGCTAAATCTCTTCAAAATTAGAGAAGCCAGTATTATGACACCAGTCTCAGTTGTCCACTCTGAGACCTCCACAAAGTGTGGACTCAATAATTCCCTTACTCCAAAGTGCTCTGAGATATTTTCTGTAAAAACCTCTAGGTTGTTTTTCAGAAACTTCCTTAAGAAGTCCAAATCTTCTGTTGTTCTTCAGGGACAGAATTTTTGAGCAGCTGTTTTCTGATTATCGGTTCAGATCAGCCAGAAGAGGCAAATAGACCCTCAAATGCCTGCAACAACAGTAGCAGTAGAGAAAATATTTTTCATTTTACCAGTTGAGACTTCAAGGACCACAGATAAATTTTGTTGCAGAAAAGAAGCTTCTAAGATTTCAAGCAGCCAAGTCTTACACACGCTTAAAACTATTGAGTGAGATTCTCAAGTAATCTAAATACTTATTACCAGCCTGGCAAAGTGTGGTTTCTCTGAACACATCAGGTGCTAGTGTCCAGAAAAGATATTGTAGGCTGTCCTCTAGAATTGTTTTTTTGCTTTGCAAAAGGAATTTGTTTCCATAAGTAACTAACTCATGAAGGCGGTGAAAGTCTATTGAGAAATAAAAATAATAAGATAAAATTATGGAGCCAGAGCTCAAGCGGTTCTTGGTGAACCAAGGAAAAGGGTGCTGAGGGATTCCTGCAGTCCAGGTACATGAGAAAATGTATCTAAAAGGGTAGTTCCCTTTCCATAGAAGACTAACTCAAATATTACCTTGGTTATTTCAATAGAAACTGGATTTTTCAAAATGTGAAGTTTAGATCATTTCCTAAATATCAACCCACAGAATTTTCATTGTGATTGGAAGATTGTAATAATTATACTAGACGTTATAAAACATGAATATAAGAAATATATACCTATCCCTCTAGTTTGTTCTTCCTGCTCCCTCTTCCTCTTGCATACCCAATATACTTTGCAGAGCTCTACACTTCTGAGCCCTTTCAGTTTGTTTCCTGCCCTGGTTCCTGAAAGTAGTACATATAGCTTGTTATCCCACAAATTAGTGTGACTGGAAGTTCCTTGTTTCTGTCTCCCATGTTAGAAGTCCTCCATCAGATAACTCTAGTGGAATAAGCATTTCTATTTCCCACATGCTCTCATAAATTAATGTGACAGACTAAGCTTGGTTTCCATCACTGCCTCTTCAGACACCCCTAAATGAGCAGACATACTCCTTCTTCATAACCTTACAAAATGTATTCTAAGTACACAAAAATTAGAGTTCTCTAATATATAAATATATATATCACTGATTTTAAAGTCCTGTATTCTTGCAAAGTAGAATAGGTAATGATCATTCATTGGAACTGCACTTTTTCAGTAATATGCTTTGTGATTAAAATAAGTAGGGCAGGGCAACTGAAATGCAATGTATTTAAATATATTAGTACGTAATTACAATTTTCAGTTTATTACTATAAACTTTATTCTGAAACCAATTGCAAAATGGAAAAAGTTCTTAGGTATCCAAGGTGACAAGTACAGTCTCAAAAGACTACACATCACTCATTTTTTAGCTAGGGAGATTATTAAATTTCATGTCTGAAAGCATTGCTTTTTTAACTCCGTACAGATTCACAGCCCCAGAAACAGCTGACCTGAGCTGACAGGTATCTCATAAGCCTCTCTAGTACTCTGAGTGCATACAGTCCTCTGGGCTTTCTCAATCCTATGGGATTTTCAGTCTGGTGCAAATTGGATATTGGTGTTCAAGTGCTTTTTTTGCAGGTAAGTGCAAACACATTTCACCAACCAAAAACCATACCACAGAATCAGTGTCACAACGTTCATCAAAATTAAAGCAGCCCAGCTGATATTCTGGATCACCACAGAAACTTTACAGTGCAACTTCAAACTGTTCAGCAAGACTTCAATACAGCTTTCATGGTCAATCAAAATTTGTGGGTGCTTAAAATCACAGAATTAAAGAATCACAGAATTGTAGGGGTTGGAAGGGACCTCTAGAGATCATCGAGACCAACCCCCCTGCCAAAGCAGGTTCCCTACACCAGGTCGCACAGGTAGGCGTCCAGGCGAGACTTGAATATCTCCAGAGAAGGAGACTCCACAACCTCCCTGGGCAGCCTGTTCCAGTGCTCCGTCACCCTCACCGTGAAGAAGTTCTTGTGCACATTTGTGCGAAACTTCCTGTGCTGCAGCTTATGTCCGTTTCCCCTCGTCCTGTCTCCACGTACCACTGAAAAGAGACTGGCCTCACCACTATGGCTGCCACACCTCAGATTTTTATAAACCTGGATCAGGTCCCTCTCAGTCATCTTTTCTCAAGGCTAAGCAGACCCAGTTCATTTAGCCTTTCTTCATAGAGGAGATGCTCCAGGCCCTTCACCATCTTTGTGGCCCTCCGCTGGACTCTTTCCAAGAGATCCCTGTCTTTTTTGTACTGGGGAGCCCAGAACCGGACACAGTACTCCAGATGAGGCCTTACCAGGGCAGAGTAGAGGGGGAGGATCACCTCCCTTGACCTGCTGGACATGCTCTTCTTAATGCACCCCAGAATGCCATTGGCCTTTTTGGCCATGAGGGCACACTGCTGGCTCATGGCCAACCTGTCATCCACCAGGACGCCCAGGTCCCTCTCTGCAGAGCTCCTCTCCAGCAGCTCATCCCCCAGCCTGTATTGGTGCATGCAATTATTCCTCCCTAGGTGTAAGACCCTATACTTGCTTTTGTTGAACCTCATCTGCTTTCTTACTGCCCAGCTCTCCAGCCTGTCCAGGTCTCGCTGAATGGCAGCACAGCCTTCAGGCGTGTCAGCCAATCCTCCCAACTTCGTATCACCCGCAAACTTGCTGAGGGTGGCCACTATCCCCTCATCAAGGTCATTATGAAGATGTTGAACAAGACCGGACCCAGCACAGACCCCTGGGGGACACCACTGGTTACAGGTCTCCAGCCAGACTCTGCACCACCAACGATGATCCTCTGCACTCTGCCAGTCAGCCAGTTCTCAACCCACCTCACTGTCCACTCGTCTATCCCACACTTCCTCAGCTTTGTTAAAATTGTATTGGTACTCTGCTGATAAAAGTAAGCAAAATCCAAAGATTGAGCAAGTTGCTCAGTGTTCAGTCCAATTGAATTCTGAAAATTTCTGTGGGTAAAGAGTCCAAAACTGTCCTTGGAAATTAGTTTGATTGTTGGTGGTTGGACTAGATGATCTTAGCAGTCTTTTCCAGCCTTAATTTTGCCATGATTTTAATCATTCTCATTTTGATCCCCATCCCATTCTTCATTCAAGTTTCCTTGCTACAGCTTGTGACCACTGAATATGAAGTTGTCATAATGTGATATGCATAAATAACATAAATTCAGATTTTGAAACTATATTTATCATAAGCATTAGGTGGGAGTTGAAGATTTTTAATGTTTGTTGTTTTTTTTATTTTCCTTTAAGCAAAAATTTTGTGTATGTATAACAGAAAACATACAGTAAAACTGATGATTTGGCTTTGGGATTTGTCGCTGAGATTATTTTGTTTTCTTCAATAGATCTCGATTAGTTTAAACAGATCTGCTAGGAAAACACTTTGTGATTAACAAAAATATAAACAGTTGCAGGAAGAATGAATGGAGGATGGATAAATTATTCCTTATCTAGACTTCTGAAACATGTTTACAGAATCTAAATAAAAGTTGATCCTAAGCTGGAGGTATTTGGAAACAATCACTGGAAAGTAAGTAATCTCTTTCAGTAAGGGGAGGGGAGGGGCTGGAAAAAGTAATGTCAGGGAAAGAAACTATTTCCATACATTGTAGGGACCTTAAAGACCATTGAGTTCCAACCCCTATGCTGAGGCAGGGCTGCCACCCACCAGATCAGGTTGCTCAGGTTTCCATCCAATCTGGCTTTAAACTCATTCAGGGATGGGGCATCCACAGCTTCTCTGAGCAGCCTGTTCCATTTCCTCGCCATTTCCTGAGTAAAAAATTTCCTCCAAACACCTAATCTAAATCTCTCCTCTTTTAGCTGAAAAATGTTCCCCCTCCTATTATCACTATCTGCTTGTGTACAAAAAATTCATTCTCCCTCCCTCTTTTTTTACAAGCTCCCTCTAAGTCCCTCTAAGACCTATCTCAGCAGTTTTCTCCAGGTTGAACCAGCACAGCTCCCTCAGCCTTTCTCTGCAGAAAGGTACTCCAGCCTTCTGATCATCTTTGTAGCTCTCTTCTAGATCCACTCAAACAGCTGCCTATTTTTCTAATGCTATGGCCCAAGACTTGAGTGCAGAATTATGGATAGGACCTGAGGAGGATAGAGCAGAGGGGAACAATCACTTACCTTTACCTTTTGGCAACAGCTCTTTTGAAGCAGTCCAAGGCACAGTTGACCTTCCAAACTAAAAGAGCACATTACTGTCTCATGGCAAGTTTTTCATTCAGCAGAATCAAGGTGCAACATCTCAGCCTTGCTGAATCTCATTTGGTTCAGGTGGAACCACTTTTCAAGCTAAATCGGAGGAGAAAGAGGGTATTAGCTGGAGAGAACACTCTTTTACAGTATGCTTGTATTTTTTCTATCAGTTGCTTTCATACTTTCTTGCATAGTAAAAAAAAAAAAAAAAAGTAGAAAAATTACTATCCTAAGATTATTTTCTACATTGTAATTGATGACATGGTCTTCTTTTCAGTTCTCTGATGTTTCTCATTGGTTTAATCAAGCCAAAACAACCCTGCTGTGAAGTCATCTGATAAAGATGAAATTATTTAATTTTTTCAAAGTCTGGGCAGATAGAGAAAAGGCTTTCTAAATCTTTTATGCATTTTTCTATATAATGGCAGAAGAAATGCAACATGGAGAAATATAAAACAGTACAAATGAGTAAAAATTTTCTCACATATAGATAAAGTATAAAATATAATAGGAGTTATTTGACTTATGGATCTCCCTCTCTTTCTCCTTTTTTTTTTTTTTTTTTTTTTTTTTTTTTGTGGTGAAAGCTTCTGTAGTTAAAGGCATATATTAAATTAGAAATTCTAAAGCAATCTTATGTTCTTCCTGTAACATATGCATGGGAAAGCATTTATAGACAGTAAAAGTAATATATTTGCAAAATTTCAAGGCAGTACTTTTTTGTGTGAAGTACAATTAATCTGCAGAACTCACTATGGAAGTTGTCACTTTCCTTATTGTTTAGGATATTAACTCCTCAATTCCCTTGACAAGTAAAAATAGTTACGCAAAAAAATCTGGTATTATTGTGAAATCTATTTTCCTCTGAAACACTACTTAGGTCTAAAATCTTCCTCAGCTACCTAAAGACCTCAGAGTGAAAGGGTGAAATTCTGAATTCTAATGTTGGTGTAGTGAGAAATAAGTCTCGGGTGGTCAAGCATTTCCCAACAGATCTATTTCTGTTCCAAAAACAATCCTCTTAAATTGCCATTCTGCAAAGGCTATGTAATCTAATTCCTATCTAGCAGGGTAATTTAACTTGTGCTTAATTTCAGACATGTATTGCTTTGATATCTGTGTTATTTATCCCTTGAATCTGAAGTTAACTCCAGAGGAAGGGGAGAAAGAAGATGGTGGATGTGTCTGCACCTCTGAGAGAGAGATTTCAGCACATGTCATTTGCATAGTGACATATGAGAGAAGAAAATCTTTCTTGAGTGGCTTCACAAGGGGGATATAGAAAGGCAAAGTTGGTAAGCAAGCCTTGGCTTATAACATAGAAAGATGTTGTTGTTTTTTTTTTTCCCAAATGCTTCTTACTTCCAGACAGAGCTTGGGAGAAAATCGGTTGGAGGATCAGTCTTTTCCTTAGGGACTTTCTGGATTTTCCAGGCATGTTTTCCACCTCCTTGTTCTAATAAAAATGCTAAATTAGCAACTTTTGTCCCTGACGCAGTGTGGGATTTATACAGCTTTACTTGACTGTTACACAACCATACTCAGTTGTGTATCTCAAAACACTTTTACAAAAAGTGTGTGATTGATTTTATAGATTTTTAAAATATCCTGACTTCTCATGCCAAAAGCAAAATACTAAAAATATTTCTTTCTTATCATAGCAAAATCCAGTACAGGACCCCACATTTTGATTATATGTCAAGTTTCATGCACATAAAATAACTTAGGATGTAAATGATAAAGGGGTTTTAAAATAACATCAGATAAGTCTCTTTTTTTCTAATAGTTTTCAAAACATCTGAAAGTCTCAAAAGAGTCATTCTCTGAAAGGAAATCCATACATTTTACTGTTCTCCCCCACTGCTCCTTTTTTCATTCTCCTAGGGATAATGATTGAAAATTTGACATATAACAGAAGATTAGTTTCAATCTTAATTCTGATATAAGAAGTTACTTATTCAAATCATTAAAAAAAGAGAAGGGAAAAAGATTACGTAGATAAAAGCAGCAGGAATTTTGGATGAGCTGAGATTTTACAAGCCTAGTTAAGCATGGTAGGACAGTTATATAGCCCAGTCAAGTATGGCTGATTGATTTTTATCTGCAAATTGTTATTGACTGTGAATGCTCGATGCAAATTGTTGTTAAAATCAAGAGCACTGTGCATTCTATTTAGAGAATAGTGGTTGCACAATAAATCTGTTTTCCGTAAAAACCATGCAATTAGTATTAATGACTTCATCAAAAGGAGCAAGAGCAGGCTAAAAAAGTTGCTTGAGATACTGAGTTGAAAAACACCATTAAAATAAAAACTGTCATATTATATAGGAAGAACTGGATGCTCTCAAAGCCTAAGAAAATGTGACAGCTGATAAAAATTGTACAGATATCAGCAGGCAATGCTAAGCACGTACGGGATTTTTTATGAAATAATAACACACTAGATGCAAGAAATTCAAACATTTGATGGGAAGGACCAGGGTACAGTGATAATTCAGAATGAGTACAACCCACCAGTAGGAAGTAGCTATGTGTTACGAAGATTAAGTCTTCAGAAGAGTTATCCTTAATATGAAATTATATACTTGCTCAGTAAAGATACTGAATTATTAATGTTAATGTGCGAGAGGCTGGGTATCTCACATGTTACAATTTTACATTGAAAATGCAGAGCTAAACAGGTGGACAGAAAGACTGCTAGGAGGGTGAGACTGGAGAGCTAGCTGTATGGCAGGAGCCAAAGAAAGCTTCATTTGTTCAGCCAAGGAAAAAAAGAGAGCTGATGGGGTATATAATTAATGTCTGCAACTGCAGCTAAGGAATAAACACATGGAAAGGAAAATGAAAACATGAGTGAACTTATCCCAAACATATTTTTCTGAATTATTGAAGGCATGCACTTTAAATGCATTTACATTTTATTAAGTGTCTTCATCTTTGTAAAAGACAAACATAAGAAAATTGACTACAAGTTAATAATGAAAGATATGCATTCGATTTTTTGTCTGGTTTGAGGAACACTGCATAGAGGGAAGGAGTTCCATGTAGAAAAGGAGAAAATATTTTTAGATATAGACAATAGGGAACAACATAGACAATAGGGACTACAAAAAAAGTCTCGCTTCAATGAGTGTCAAACAAGCAACAGGGATATATGATTTATAACAGGATTGCCGTTCATTAGAGGACATCATTCAAGAATGTTCATGTCAGCTAACTATAGTTACAATTGTCCCTTACCATTAAAAGTTTACAGTCAAAATCCCCAAAGTTAGCTATCACTAACATACTATGTTCTAACTTCCAATGGACAGTTCAGACAATGTGACAACTAAAGTCCTCGGTTAAAATATAAAAAAGGAACCTAAGAACAATTGTATCCACAATGTGAGCTTTTAGAAAGCATAATCCTAATGCACGTTCTCTGACAATATTTGTATTCAAGTCAGGGAATTTCTTGCTTGTGATCTGACCAAGATGCACTTGAAGCTTGGTCATGACTTCTATTTTTTGCTAAACATAATTAAAATTGTATTGAAATTTGCAAGCTGCACTACTCATTAAGCATTTGCAGATGTAATACCATGACAATCACTGATGCTCTTCTGTTTTGGAAGTTGCCATTACCATGGTAAAAGACGTGCTGAACAAATAGATCGTCTGCACATTGGAAAATAAAAGCATGACTAAGACTGAGAAAAGCAGTTCTCTAAATTGAACTTCACCTGTGAGGAAGCTTTATGAAATTCTCCTGAAACTAAACACATTCTTGGTAAGAGCCTAACAGATAAAGTCTAAGGCTGGCTTGAAGCACAAATAGAAAGTGATTTTTTTTCCCCTTCCTTATTAATTCTGCAAGTTTTGATTTCTGCCATGTTTCTAAAGTTTGAAATCCTTTATGAAGCTTTCCTTTATATTATAAGTTTAAGCATCATCTTAAGATATGAAATTGGACACAGATCTAAATGATCTTCAAGAACAGCATGAATTCACAATCAAGGAAAATTCTTCCAGAAATTTGCAGTTTTGACAGAAAAAAGTGCAAGAAGACACATAGTTTATACCTTAGAAATACAAAACACACTTTCTCAAAGTTTTTTTTTCTCTGCTCTTCTGGCTGAGCAAAATTCCTTCTTTTTGATGCTTTTTTGACACTTACCTTCTACTTTTATGCTTGTTGTCTGGCAAAAAAAAATAAAAGCTTTTATTTATCTATATCTTAATCCAAACTATTCTTACAGGTAAGTTGTCAAGTCTCAGATCAAATTTCCCATGGATAGAAATCCATTTAATAGAATGATTAGCTTTTTTTCTTCTTTTTCTTCAAGGACAAGAACTTTGGTCTTTAGTTTAACAAGTGGAGTAGCACTCCCCATGTACTTTTTTTTTTTTTTTTTCCAATTCAAATAATACAGTACATTTCAGGCATTTCCCTTGGTGGACAGTGAATTCTGTTTACTCAAAACTCTCTCTTTGTTTTTATAAAGTCTGTAATCAATTTCACATGTCGCAGCCTGACAGAGTCACTTGTGATTTTGAATAGTTGTTTATCTCTTTCCAGTGCTATTGGCCTGGCAGAAGTATCCAGATTTGGAAAGGTCAAAGAGAAATTCAGTGCCAAAGTCATGACAACCTGCAGGTGGGACTGCAAGCTTTCCAAACTACAGAAAATGCCAGGACGACTATTTTAAAATATTTTTAAAATCTGTAAAATAATTGGAATGAACAATACACATATTCCTGTGATATAAAAAGGAAAAAAAACATTTATGCTTTGTCTGTAAATTATTGTATTATTGAGAATTTTTTTTTACACTTCTGCTTGAATAACTGAAATATGACCAAATTATTTTTTGTATTAAAGGCTCTGTTCAGTGAACAGTAAGGCCCCTTATTTTGTATTTTTCAGTTGCATAGGAGCTGAAAAACCTAGTGAGGGTAAAATGAAACACAGATGCAAGAAAGTCAAAGTCCTAAAGAACAAACATACTAATGGGAGCAGCAGGCAGACAGGCAGTGAACCTCACATGCTCCGTTTGCCTTGGAAAATGAATGGAATTTAAACAGAGCGGCAAAAGCTGTTGCACTGCTCTCACGTAGAAATTGCACTGTTCGTGCCCCAGATGCTTTATCCAGGCTTTTACACCGGTACATAATGCAAGGTTCATAAGGAAATGCATCTATAGCAGATGGATGTAGCACAGCAGAAGAATGAAAGTATTTACGGCCAGATAAATGCCAGATAGTGTATTGGTAAGGATATACGAGGGGAAAAAAAAAGTTTAATAACCTCATATTAACTTTCTTCCTTTAGGTCAAAAGAACATATGAGATTCCAAATTAGTCTTGCACATTTCTTTTCTCAAAATGGTGAAAATGTTCAATTTATTTCACTTTACAAATCAGAGGTATCAGGAAGTCAGGTGCTGAGGCTGTTGCTGTGTATCCCATAGCAATAGCCATTATCCAGTACCATTACCTAGCTGCCTCACTCCCTTCTCTTTCCAAAAAATCTTCCCTATCAAATGAAGCATGCATTTATTTATTTTTTCCCCCAGGGATTTAATTATCAGCTTGAAAAATCTACAGTTTCATTTGAGAGAGGTTCAGGTAGAGTTCTTTTCAATAATGCTGGTAAAGATAAGAACCTCAGCACTATAGCACTATTCATGGTGTTTCTTTATCAGCTAATAACAAAGATTTTGTTAACTGTAACTACAGCAGTTGTTCTTATGCTCCTGGACAAGCAGGGGTTTTTTTTTGTTTGTTTGTTTTGTTTTTTGTTTTTAAACAGTATTTTCATGCATGTATGAACAGGCATCTTTTAGAAAAAAAATAGAATAGTACTCACTGCTATAGCTATAAACTGCATTTTTCATATACCAGTGAGTTACATTTCTCCTTTAATCATATTGGGAGAAAAAAAAAAGGCTACAATTTTTTTTTTATTATCATTATTTACAAATTTTAAGCAACAAGATCTAAAAGAGTAATTGTTTTTGCTGGTTAGTAGTAAAGCCCAGCAAGTTTCAGCCCTGATAGCTTGGAAATGTCACCTCTGAGGATGCTGCAAAAATAGTGAATGGTACACATATTGCAACATTGAAAGCTTGTTATTAATTTGGGACTACTGCGCCTATAAGAGTCATGAGACTATATAAGAGTAATGAGAATGCTGTTTGGAAATTCAGTAACTGTGCATACTAGATAAATGCACAATTATAGCAATATTTCAGAGTGTTTAGAAGAAACTTATTTAGAAGTGAAAGAGTTATCAACAGATGTGATTTTGTACCTATACATTCACTATCTGCAAGTTTTTATCAAAGGATAAATAAATCTCTTATCATTCATCTTCTATATTTATCAGGCTCCAAAAACTCCATATTTACTCATTAATTTTCCTTCAGAAAGGAATCTGAAAGCTAATGCAAACTAATAAAAAAGTACTAAATGGATCTCTAACTTAATACTTGTTAAAAACTAATTATGTAAAAATGATAAGTGCATTCATATTGACCTCAAAGTTGTACTGAAAGCTCACTTTCATTTGGACAAGCAGTTTAATTCAGAGTAAGAACATACAATAAATGAATTTTTTTTAAGTATATATGATTTTCCAGCTAATATATTTTATAAATGGAACGCATTGACATGTAAATACTCATTAATACTCGCTTAATGTCAATTAGTTCTGCCAGTGTTTGAAGTTTAGAAGTCTCTATTGGCAGCTGAACTCATTAAATTCATTAAAAATTTTTTGTCTTCTCACAATCTTAAAGTCTTTTAACAATTTCAAAGTAATTTTGTATCCTCTGTACCCATCTTTTGCCAGATCCTCTTTGTCTGTCTTTCCTCACACTGCCCAAACTACACCACATGAAAATGTTCACTCCTCTTATTTTCAGCAGCTGAACTAATATTGAATTTCTTTGTGTGATGTGTGTGGATGGTGTGACCAAGTCTTACCAGGCCATGTTGCCCCTGTGCACTTTGGGCATTGTATTTATTCCTACTCTCTCTTTTGCCATGGCAAGGACTCACGTTCAGTTTCCAGCAGGAGAAAGATGGTATTTGGGAGAAAGCACTGACCATAGGTGGAGATCTTCCTTTCTGTAACTTTTTCTGACAGATTTTTGTCTTAAGTACATAAATACTACTAAGAAGGTACAATTATTTATTTTAAAAAATTATTTCTTTTCCCCTGAAACATAGGAACATTCTCATTCAAATGAGAAAATTTTGAGGTAAAAAGCTTGGAATAGAATTTTGCTCAAACATTATGATTACTTATATTGCCGTGAAGAGGCAAACTACTTAAATAATTCTGGTGATTGTTAAGTGTAAATTATTTTCTAGCAGGTACTGTATGGTGTGCAGGGCTTCCTTAGTGCTCTTCATTTATAAATCACCTGAGGAAAGAAAAAGAGTTTGCTGTTTATCTGATGTATCTGATACATTTCAGAAGTCGTGTAAAGATGCTGGGTGGCTCTTTGCAGGCAGATGGTTTAGGCATCAGCCATCACTGTCTCCACCTCATGGCAGAAGCAGATGGAAAGTAAATATCTTCAGCAGGAATGAAAAATTATTAGCGTGCCTCTTAAGAGTTTAATACCAATATGGAATGCAAACACTTATACTAGTATTTATACTATTATTAATATTTTAAAATATGAAATGCAAACATTTGTTTCCCCCATGTTCTCAGGAAAAGTATGTTTCATGAAGAGCAGCACCACATTAACTAACATTTTATTATTTCTACCAATAGGTGGCACTAGGAATTTTCACATGAATGTAAACGAAGACAACGTTCTGGATTTAGCCATCCAAATGATCCACTATAAACACTTTCCTTTATAAAATATTTTGGAAATATCATGAGTGGTATCCTTCAGTTATTTACAATAGGGCAAATTCACTGTTTTGAGAGGAGTTGCTACAGAAACGTAATTACAAAGAAGAAGAATAATGTTGTTATTTATATTACTTTTCATGTTGTCAACACAGGGAGAAGTTCCCAGCTTGCTCTTTTCTAAGTAGTTTACTTTATACCAATTAGCCAGAATTACTCAATGGGTTCTTTAAGGTATCTCCCAGAACATGACAAATGCTGTAGTTTAGCTATTTTATGCACACTTTCCACAAATTCTGTCCACTCTTGTTCAAAGGAAGAAGAAAAGAAAGACACTCTGTCAGAAAAGGCTTCTCCTGAGGGCAACACTTCAGTAGCAGGATGTTCTCACTAGATTCCTTCCTTTTGGCATAGAGTCTGATGACTAAATGTTCTTCACAAGGAGGACATATCTGTGAGCAAGCTATTCGGCTCCTTTCCAAAGCAGCTGCAGAGTGCTGACCTCTGGGACATGACGCCAAGAAGCTTCTGCTGGTTCCAGTGGGAGGTGGCTATCACTGAGAGCATCAGAGAACGTTATGGCTCTAGCAGGGATGAGATGTGTGCTTTATTTCAATTTAATATGACTTAAAAAAAAAAAATCACCTGCTTTCTGCAACTGAATTCTAAGTAACAAATAACTACTCTTCTACTGCTTCTATTCTGACCTTGCTGATAGTCAATGTATTTTTAATGGACTGAGGCTATAACTGTTCTTTTGGCAGCTAAGAGGAATCTAGTGAGATAGGATATTTGAAAAGATGCACTCTAGTGAAATCTGATTGCACAGAAGCCAAGATAATATTTGAAACTTGATATGAAACAGACCGAAAAAGAAAAAGAGAAAAAAATGAATGAAGGAATTTTTAAAAAATAAGAAATCTCTTCACAAATATAAAAAAGCAAATTAAAAAAACATCTGTGAAATCAGAAAATGCAGGATGAAAAGGCAACACAAGGAAATATTGGAATGAAAATAGGAAAAAACACAACGATGCAGTAATGTCAATTTTCTGAATAGCCTATTCAGCAAATGGAAGTTATTACTAGAAGGATACATTTTTCAGCATCCAGGTGGCATCTGCTGAACAGCATGTTAACAAATATTCTTCTGTAGGAATAGTTCCCTCTGTACTCTGTAAACTACATACCTTCTGTGAAAAAAGAAAAAAGATAACAATGGCAGAGCACACTTGGCAAGGTAAAGCCTGCTGTGTTCCTTCCCCCAGAACTGTCCAACATGGTGCTGGGGCAGTGGTGAGCTCTGATAACCAACCCCACTGACCAAAAAGTCCCCATGAGTAGGTTTCACTTAGTTCACATTGAATATATTCTCAAGTGTACTGGTTATCTTGGGCAGTCTGAACAAAATCCAATTACAACAACTTGCAAAAAAATCACATTGTCAGCTTGAGGCTAGCGCTAAGTGTGACATTTTATCTGGAAGAGTTCACTAAGAAAATATCTCCAACCATTCAGCAGTGTGATCACTCTGGGGATCTTCAATTAAATAGCAAGCTGGTCAGCATCATGGATGGTTTTCCACTTCAGGCCCAGAGAAGCACAGAGAGTAGTGTCTTATCTGAGATTTGTTTCTTTGCACCCAAGGTGCATGCATGTCACCCATGTTTCTGTTCCTTTCCAGAGTCTAGTCACCTGTTTTCTAGACATATTTACTTCTCCCTAATAGACCTCTGCATTAGGCTTGCAACAAGCAGGTGTATTTCAGGAGAGGTCCATGCTAGTAACTCCTTTTAGGAGGAAATAAAAATCTGTAGGAAGATCCGTTATGAATCTGTCTGACAGAATACTTTTCCTCAGCCTTACTTAGCTAATAACTTTCAACACATTTTAGTACACACAACTGTTGTGCAACACATGCTTTCATGGAATAAGATAAGAAAATAAATACCATGTGGCAAATATTGCATGTATTTATCACAAACTGCTAAAACTGAACAAGTTTAACAATTCTATGCTGAAAATTAGAAAAATATACAAACCTAGAGAAAATCTAAGCATGCAAACTCAGTATTTCTCAATATTATTTAATGACACAAGTTGTTTTCATGTTTTCTTGTGGGATTTTAATACAATGTACATTGACATCTGACAAATGATTACTGAAAGAGTTTATATGACATCTAATGTGTTACAAAGTTCTATAACAGACTTTGCAATAGCTCTGATATTAAATTTGCATCACAGCCTTTTTTCAAATCAAATAACATTTTGAAAGCACTAAAATGATTACCACAAAGAACCACTAAAGAAAAATATTGATTCATTTGGTATTTTTAAAGACCTCTGCTATTTACCAAGGTCTTTGCTTATCTCAAAGTTTTGAACTTGCTATGTTGTCAAAGCTTTCATTTTTTAATATGTGTCATCCTGAATATTAATATTTGTTTTGTAAAGCACATTTTCTTAAAACTGTTTTGCAGTGTCATGTAAAGTCGTCTTTATGACTTATTAGTACTGGAGAAGTTTCATCTTATTGACTTTACCATTTTACATACATTCTACTTAGTATTTTCAGCCATTACTTTTCAAGTACAGGAGACTGTTAGAGGATAATTTTCCTTAATACTTACTATTGCTGCTGTTCATTACTCAAATGCATCTGTTAGTATAAACCCTTCCTGTTATTATGGATACTACTGAGCACTTTCGGATTCCTTTCACTATTTCCTTTCAGCAGCTTGATTATATACCACAGGACCCAGGCCCCTTCTGCTTGTGCATATTTTCTTATGTGCCAATTAGGTACAACATGCTTCTTCTGGGAACAAAGGTGAGCTGCAGAGCATGAAGCAGGATGTTTTTTCTGATCCTGTCCAGCTGTTCTTTCTATTCTTCACAGCTGGAACTCTGTTTCTTTTTCATCCTGTGTCATGAGACTCTGAGCAAAATTCCCTTAAAAACAGACTTGAAAGCTGTTATTATTGTGACCTTTTACTTAATAAAATTCAAATTTACATTCACGATGATGCATCAATTAAGTGTGGTTATCTTACTGCACTGTACTAGTAAGCTAAATTATTCGTTTTTAGGTTAAAACTTAAGCTACATAAGCAAGGATTATTTCATTATCATGATGATTTTGACCTTGGATTTTATGACACAAAATGCTAAACTTACTGCTTTTGCATGAAATGACATCCTGCTTTTCTTCCAAGCCATGAAGTTCTTGACAGAAAATTTATTCAGATTCTTTGTTCAGTAGCTTTGAGTGTGTTTCTCCTTTCTTCTGGCTAAGCTACCAATCATTAGGTGAGTTGCAGGCTAAGCCTGAGGAATCACACACCATGTACATTTTGTCAGAACAGCCCCTTTTCCTTAATCTATAGAAGACAAGGTTAGCAAAAATAAAATCTTCCTAAAGGAGAATTAGAAAGATGGATACAATTGATTGCTGAACACAGTTTTCTTCTCATGTTGTTTTCTGTTGTTTTTTTTCCCCTCCCCCCATACAGTAGCAGCAGCACAGAATATAAGTTTTACAGTCAGAATATTTTTCCACAGAAAAAAACTGAATGACTTAGTTAAGGTCTTTAGGCCCAAGTTTTATGAGTTACTGAGAGACTCATAAGAAATGCTGAGGGTCCCTAGTCCCTACTAGACTGATGAAAAGATGCCTCAGATCTTCTCAGAAACACATGCATAATGGATTTGAGTCATCTCTGATATTCAATATTAAAAATACACCTTTTATGTAACAAAATTACATAAGATATATGGTCTGTACCAACTTTTTTTCCTGAACTATTTTAAGCATCTATTATTTGACCCCATTCCAAGGGGTCAAATTTATCCTGTTTGAAAATTTGGATTTAATGTGTGTATATATATACACACACACACATACATACACACTTTAAATTCAATAGCAATTTAAAACATTATTTTTGTATCATTTCCCAAGAAAAACAATAGAGTAATTTTGTAAAAAAGATATATAAGGAATCTTCCTGATTATCAGAGGACCTGTCCTAACTTGTCCTTACATCCATGGCAGGTTTAACAGCAATGAGAAGAATACATGTTCTGATGCTCAGCACAGCCCTTAAGGCAGGAAGTATCCTGCCCCATTACCCCAGTTTCAGACTTAACTTCAATTTAAAACATCTCATCTGACATCACCTTTTCCATTAAAACAAATAAAAAGAATGCTTCTTATGCCCCAAAACCTCTGAGTTTTAAATGAAAAGCTAACTGCTCCTCATATGAAATGTCACTAAATAGGGAAATTGGTTTCACTCAGCTTCAGTGGAATTGCAAAGTAATTTTGTCATGGTCTTTTATGCTACTTAGATTGAACTCCTTACTACTCTTTATTATATGTCATTAAAGCCATGAAACATTGATTCATCTCTTGATATTGAGTGACTAGGTGATAAAGTGACAGATGAAATTCAACATTGATACGTACAAAGTAATTCTCTCATAGAAAAACAAACTGTACTATACATGCCTAGTGAGGGACATTAAAGAAACCATTGCAACCTTGAAAGAAGATCTTTAGGTCATTTTGGATAAGACTGTAAAACTGTCTTATTACCGTACAAAGGCAACAATGTTATAAGAAAATGCTACATAAATAAAACAAGAGTTGGTTTATCACAGAATAGCTTTCTGGTAGGCTCACACCTTTATTATATACATTTTTTTGAGATCAAGTAAAAAAATTAGAAGAGGTATAGAGAGGCAGGGAAAGTGATCAGAATTGTAGAACAGCTTCTACTGAAGAAAGCAAAGATCAAGACTTCTCAGCCTAAAAAGAGTCTCTAAAAACAGGACAGAAACAGAAGGTAAATAGGAAATACTTAGCATTTCCCATGTAAATCTAGAGATATCAGTATCAATATTGATGCATGAGAGCTGCTCCAAAAATACTGCATATTTCTCCACACAGTCACCACCATTAACTATGCATGTTTGTCAATGATGAACAAGAGCACGCATGCCACGCTCATAAGAATCTGCATCAGCGGAGCTGACCTGCTGCAACTGTATGCAATTTCTCCCACATGGAGGAATTCAGAGACACACCTTTGCTTATACATTACCATGTCAGACACCATTTTATCAATCTGTCCCTCTGCTGCCATCCATCACATGACAACAAAATAATAGAATATCAACTGACAGATTCAATCTCTATTACCATACAACCAACATTCATCCCTTATGTTGTTTTAATCTCTACTGCCATACCACTAACCTCTTGAGTCATGGGCCAACATTTAAAAAAAGAGACATTACTTTTGGATCATCAGAATCTATCAGTCCTTACATCTAGGCTGATTTGTTTATGGTGGGCCCAAGGAATGCTTGACATCTTCCATATCTGGCTGTTCTTCCCAGCTGTGAGCTTATTCCATGCTATAATATTTATGATGCTGTCCATCTGATTCTGTTTTCATGGGATCTAAAGCCTTGTGAAAAAAAAAAAAAAAAACACTTGCTTTCCATGATCCTGTTATCTCCCTGCCTGCACATCCACGTGGAATATACATTATACTTGATTTCCTGTTTGGGTGTAGTCCAGATGAGATGTCATTTCCAGGCATGTAGTAGGAAGAACTGCAACAACAAAAAGTAGATTTAGTTTTCTTAGTCTTTCAATCAAGATTTTTAGTAAAGAATGGAGTACAACTGCTGTAAAATGTTAAGACTTTGTTACTGAGTGTAACACTAAGTAGATCACATTTCTTGGCTGGTAAGCAGTTAATTATTATAAATTAAATCCCACTATTTTCCTCAGAAGATATCATTTGGAACGTATCTCTGTATTTTCTCTCTGCAGTCTATAGTTCAGTTTACACACAAATCCTATGAAAAAAGCCATCATATTGCCTAATAAATAATTTATTGTTATTTCTTCTGTTTCAAAACAAATTGCTTCCAATTTTCTCCTTCCTGCAGAGTGACCTGACCTGTAATCAGTCTTGTAAAGGGATTTGTTAACACCTATTTTTAGCTATATCAAATACAAACATATCAGCCACAACATGCATTATAGAAACTGTTTTTAATAAATTTGTCTACACTGCAGATTTTTCCTGCCAGCTACAACAAAAGTGTTTGTGTTTGTGGTTTTTTTTTTTTTAATTTTATGAAATTTGTTATATATAACTTTGATCTGAAGCAATTATTTGTACTTACGGACTCCAGGCTCATTATGTCAGATATACAATACATTCTACAGGAGGTGAAGGTGCTGTCGATAAGGAAACTTCAGTACACATTTATTGAGCTTCTCAATGAGATTTTAGTAGTTCTTTAATAAGCATTTAGCCAATTAGCACTATTGAATGTCATTTCCATGTATCTATAAAATTGGTTATCAGAGAAATATAGAGATTTTGTTTTGAAAGAATAGTTTGTTGCAAGTTTTTAAAGTATAGATAAAACACAATTTGGACTTGCATCACAGTCTTACATTTGTCCATTTAAATTGATATATTAATATGTAAGTGTTAAAACTTTTAGGAGAATGTGACAAAATGCTGAGATTTTGCATATCTGAAAAATATGATGACATACACTTCTGAAAAGGGAAAATTCTATCTTCATTTCGAAGTGTCAAAAATAATACTGCCTTTGGTATAGAGAGGTAGCAGTACTTAGGGGCACTATGAACTACATAATCTTAGTCAAGCCACTAAATTTTGGCTGCCTTGCAGTATTACAAACATGAATAAATTAATTTAGCACTCTCTCACTACACGTCAATCTGAATTTATACTCATAAAATGTATCTTGCAATTGTAAATTAGAAAATCCACTTTTTCTAACACTAATGAAAATAGTCCTGCATTTTGCAAATATTAATGTTGACGAAGCTGAAAAAATTGCACAGAATGTAATACAGAAAAAAATGTAAGCAAGCCTGGTTGGACTCGATCGCTAGAAATTCCCTTCCAACCCCTGCAATTCTGTGATTCTGTGAACATCAAGATTTCACGCCATATTACAAATACGTATGGTTATTGGAATTGTTGATGCTGTAAAACAAAGGAGAAAAAAAAATAAGTGAAGAACAACATTTTGTTTCTGTAAGAACAAAGAGGTGAATTGAATGTTAGATTTTCATTTTTTATCTGGAAAATATTAGCAGAAGCCATGCAGTCATTAATAGTAAGCTGAAAGCTGCAACAATATGAAAGGGTAGGATATCCTCAAAAACCTCAAGAACAAGTATTCTTGCATACTACTTACTAGTACAGCTAATGATATTTCAGAACTTGAACCCTTTCTGTCTTATACTTTGGCTTATTTGCTTACATTACAGATTTTTAAACAGCATAAACTTAATTACAAAGTGGCTGAAGATGAAAGCAGTCACCTTACCTCATAGTGATGCTCTCTGAATGCCACCAATTATTTTGTGTCTAAGTCAACCCTGAATAATAACTTGCTGCATTCTTTGATTCTTCGGTTTCTTGGTAGTACTCAGATCTTCTACATAATTTACTCTGAAATGGATATTAAAGTTCAGAGCTAGTGGAAGTAAGCTACGGAAAATGGTATAATGGCTGTTATTCTATGATCACAAGTAATGGAATTACCTGCCCTTGTTTTGAAACATTCCTCTGTTTTAGCTCCTTACTAAGAGAGATAAAGTTGTTAGGAAGCAAAATCTGCAATCTTGCCACAAAATTGAATCATCCTGCAAAGAAATTGAATCATTTTGCCAAAATCAGTTTACTTCAGATACTATTTATTGTTTACAGCAGTTTAAATTTACTCCTTTTTCCTGTTCAACTACAGCGCATTTTCCTTTCAACATTTCTAAGTGGAGTGCTGTGCTATTAAAATGCGAATTAGAAGGGGGAAAAAAAGAAAATCTACCAGAATAACAATGAACAAATACAAAAAATTAAACAATGTAGAACAGAATGAACGACTTTCTTTAGTAAATTGTAGAATGCGCTCAGCTGCCACTGATCTGCAACTTATCTATTCAGAATAAAGTGCATTTATCCACCACAAATGCATGTGGTATGCATATTGCATATGGTAGGAGGCATACTCATCCATAAGGTAGCCTGAGAATGACCCTAGGCTGCCAGTTCTCAATTCTTTAGCTAGAAACCACATCTTCCTTCTGGAGTGATATGAAAATGAAAATCAAATAGCCAGGTACTTATTTCTTGTAGACTAGCTCAGGGGAAAATGCCAAATCTGTTTATTGACATTAAATTCAATTGTGGTCCATTTTATATTCTATGATCCTGGACATCAACTCAGTGGTTTGCTAACCGTGGTCATTACTTTTTGATAACATCAAAATTTTTCATGAAAAATAAAATCTTTGAACTTGGTACCCTTGTACAATAATATCTACCTTCTATATGTGCTAAAAAAAAGCATTAGCAAAATAGAAGCTAGAAGATTCTTACTTTCCTTCTCAGAAAACAGTCTTAGAAGAAAACAGGATGTGAACATGAATGCTACTTATTTTGGACTGAGTTTTCCTTGTATTTCTTATAACACACTTAGTCCATAAATAATCATTCAGCAGAAGTCAGTATTATTTAAATTGCAGTATCTTTAAATTTTATTAGATAATTCATGATAGTACACTGAAAGTTTTAAATAAAAATAATGAAAGAATCAAAGTAACAGCAATAAAAAGACAATATCTATTGTTAGTATATTTCCTCAGCTATTCACTAAGCTATGGATTTTGTTTCTGTCATTTCAATTATACTATCTCCATTTCATTTTCCTTCTCACTAAGAGGATTACAGTTCCTTCCTAAAATTAATATGTTGCCTATATATTGCTGCAATTTCACTAGGTCCAGTCAGTGAAGCTAATTTTACATACTGATTCATGCAATTTAACTTAAGAAGAAACATTTAGATTACTTAGTCTGATCTTCTCTATCACTTGGGCCAGATAACCATTGCAGGCAACAAAATTTATCAGCTATACGTGATGTAAGCAATTCACTGAATAATACATAAAATGGTGAAGCTGTTCTCCTTAGCATATTGTTAATTACTTTCTCATGTTTGCAGTCACAATACAAATACATACTGATTTGTAACCATTTATCATTGATTAAGAAAAAGACGTGTTCTCCTCTTCCAAAACCCTCCTAAAGTCACTGACTGGAGTTGTTTCTGGTAAAGCAAACAAACAAAACCCTTGATGTAGTTCTTTATTCGCTTTAAGTTCTTTCTCAGGAATTAGGGAAGCTGGGGTGGCATTGTCTTTAATCTGTTAATATGTTATTAAAATATAACATTAAAACATTCTAGATTTTCTATACTATGCTGACAGATTGCCTCCTCCTCCTATATACTGATGACCACCATTCACACATCTTCGGCCCATGTGATTTTAAAATCTATTTTAGTCTTAATTATTTTGCTCACAGTTTCCTATCCTGTAGCTGTTATGACTTTCCAGTTGATAAGAGCATTTTAAAACCTGGAATATGACATTTTTAATATCTGAATGCTCAATGCTTCTAAGTCAAATGCCTGGTCTCATATCCTCTAATAATCAAACCAATAATTTTTTCAAATAATTAAACTAAACTGTTTAACAAGATGCATTTTTAGGAAAGCATATTTGTTACTAGGATTTTTATTTCTATTCTTTATCTTGTAGGTAATACAGACCTGCATATTAATTATTTTAAAAATCCTGCATGAGAGCTCTCATTATTTCCCTGTGGATGATGTCTTGATAACTTGCTCATAGTCGTGACGGTCATCCAGCACTCCCTGTTTAAATGTTTGCAATAGCACACTTCATTCATTTGTAATTTCTCTGTCATGCCAAGACTTAACTGAAATTGCTAATAGTGAGTCAGATCTCTATCTATAATTTCAGTAAAATTGGGTGGTAATTTTAAAATGTTTACTCTTAGTAAAGTCTCCCCAGTTACAACCAGAAAAGCCTTGATATTATCAATTCAAACATAAAATGGAAAATCTTAATGAATATTTTTGCATCATTAGGAAAATGCAGCAATCAAGCAGAGAATTATATTAAGTAAAATCTTTCAGCCCAATTCTCTTTTCAAAATGTCTCCTTGTTCTTTGCCTTTTTCTTTTCCTCCACTATTTTAAAATCCACAGGTCTCAGCTACTTCTGTGATTTTTCTTCTATTACATTTATGTTTCAAACTGCTGTCCATAGTTTGTTGTGAAACATAAAAGAATTTTAACCTGAAATGTCTTCTTGTAGGTTATGAATTTCACATTTTACATGTTCTTAATCTTGTTCATTTTAGGAATTTGCTTCTTCATAAGTACTTATGATTTTGACTCTGATCAAGAACATTGGCAGTGAGGTCCTGGCAGAAGTTTAGCAACAAAAATAATCTAACATTAAGGCATGAATAGTTTTTATCTCATCATCCCTTCTGTTTCCAAAATACTTTCAATGCATTTTATCTGTCAAAAAATGCCATCTATAAGCTTTAGAAAGACATGCATTGCTATGGTGTATTGGAAAAATAACATAGGGGATTTCCAAATTAAAATCTTTTCCCATATGAGACATCTTACTGATAGAGAAGATCGGATACTTATATGAAAAATAACGTTATATGAAAAAACCTATTTTTCTGTTTTTCCTTCAAGTAAAATGACAGTATCTCTTCTCATTTCCTACTACCAGGATGTTGTCTCAGTCAAGCAGTTCTCAAAGATCCAGAAGCATAAGAAATCTCAGAATCACAGAAATATAGGGGTTGACAAGGATCTTCAGAGATCACCTAGTCCAACCCCCTTTCTAGAGCAGGTTCCCTACACAAAGTTGTGCAGAAAAGTGTCTAAGCGTGTTTTGAATATCTGCAGAAAAGGAGATGCACTTCATCTCTGGGCAGCCTGTTCAAGTGCCTTGTCACCCTCAAAGTAAATAAGTTTTTCCTCAGTGTTTTAGTTTGTGCCTATTGCCCCTTGTCCTGTTGCTAAGCACCAGCAAGTAGAGCATGGCACCATCCACTTAAATCCCATCCTCCGATATTTATAAACACTGATAAGATTTCTCCCCAGCAGGGAGATACATACGCAAGTGGAAATACAGGATTATGATAAAGTAAAGAAGAAATATATACTAATTACCATTAGTAGAGGTCTACAGGAACAAGTTAAACAGCTATAGGAACAAAGGAAATGACAGGGATACAGTTGATTCCTCCTTGACACAGAGGGATAAACTGATGAAAAAAATGACAGACTGACCTCCGATTTTCAGTCATGCTGGCTACTTTGGAAAGGATTGACATTCAGTTCAGACTTATAAAATATGTGTACATGGTTGATGGTAAGAAGACTGAACCCATTTTATATTTTCTGTGACCAGACTGCTAAATAAATTACAGAACATATTGTGACAGGGCATTCATGAAACTGAGGACTGCACTGTAACTTATCTCTACTAGAAGTTTCTTCCTTTCCTTTCTTCATTTATGAAATGCAGAGGTATCCTGGGTTTTATTCATTTAAAGTTAAGCAAACAGGTCAGATGGTCACAGAAAAGCAGTCTACAGTGCCCTGTGGCATTTCTGAATCAAGTGCAATACAATTCTCCATACCCTACATTCAGGGAACAGATAAAATGAAATAAGAACAGTTGAAAGTAATTTATAAGCTCAGCAGAAATATTTCTGTCTTTAAAAGTAATGTTATGCTGGAAATCTCAGAGGGGGCGTGATAGAAAAAGTAAACAAATTACAAATCAGAAATTTAGATCTAGGAACCAAACTCAGCTCTTTAACAATATTTTCCTCAGGCCTGACACTAGCATACTGAGCTTGCACAAAATGTTAAAGGATTACTTAAAAACCAGTGAGATCTTCCCTGCATGACGGTATAAGAAGTGGTTTTTAAATCAGATTTTATAGTCCTGGCATAGAATTTTTAGCTTTTTCATAGCTATCTAATCCTTAAAAATATGTAGACAATAAGTAGATGTTACTTAAGACCTGTGTTCCTGTTAAAACAATTACACAGGTTAGATATATTTTCTTAACAAATATTCAGTAAGAGCGTGACAAGTTAGGCTCTATTGACCTTATTTCATTCTAATCTTAGTTTAGACACTCACTAATCTTCCCATTCACTTCGTAATGACTTTCCCAATACCATGACCCCAAATAAAAAGGAGGAAATGTGAGAGTTTATCAATATCAGTAGTCGTGATTTAACCCAGCAGGCATCTAAGCACTTCATAGCTGCACCACTTCCTATGCTAGTGGAATAAGAGAGAATTGAAAAGAGCAAGAACTTTTGGGTTGGGATAAGGGCAGTTCCATAAGAGAAGAAGTATCAAGAAAAATAATAAAGAAAGCAAGTGATGCACAATTCAATTACTCTCCACCTGCTGAATGATGCCCAGCCAATTTCCAAGCAATGGCAGCCCTCCCACCCTGACCAACTGATCCCAGCTTTTACTGCTGAGCATGACACATCATGATACAAGATATCCCTTTTACCATTTTGGGTCAGCTGTTCTGGTTCCACCCCATCCCATCTGCCATGCACTTCCAGCCCCTTGCTGGTAAGGCAGCACCAGAAGCTGAAGGGTCCTTGACTTCACATAAGCACTGTTCAGCAACAACTCCAACATTCACATGTTGTCAACATTACTCTCATTCTAAGTCCTGACCAAGGCACTACATCAGCTACTAAGAATAAAATTTAATCTATTCCAGAATTGGTACTGAAACCAGAGTATTAGTGGCTATAGTTAGCCACTAAATAAAATGGAAAGCCCTAAGGAACATACAGGTGGAATGAGGTAAAATTTGAATGCTTAAAACCAAAACCAATTTTCCTTGTACTTCATTGTCTAGGAAGGCAGCAGGGATTCTCAGGATATGCCTAATATGTTGACAATATGGAAATCTTCACAAATTATGGCATGCGGTAAGAGAACAGCTGGTTAAGTCCTTTTGTAGAACAGTCGAATTATTATTAAGAAAACCTTGGGCTTATTGTTGTTCTCCTCTTCTTAAAGATTACAGGATGGCGGAAAGCAGTTTTGGGTTGTGGTTGCTGCCCTTTGGGAGTGAACAGATGTATGGAAAGGAGAGAAGGTGGAAATGGAAGATGATGGGAGAACACAGAAGGAAGTGACAATGCTTTTGGCAACTCCTGAATTCCAGGAATATTTCAGAATGCTTATGTTTAACTAAATTAAGTAAATATGTAGTTTTGACCAAAGCAATGATTGAACCTATAAGGCTGTCTCCTCTTCCCCCCGCCTCCTTTCCCTCCCTCTTCACTCACACACACACACACTTCGATTCCTTCACAATTTCTCCTCTGGTGGAAAGAGTTCTGTCTTGTGCATACACAGCTGACTTCTAAGACGGTCTGAACGTGTATGCTGCTATGATAAAGCTTGAAAACAGATGTTTAGTGAAAGTCTAATATTTTTATTGTGCATGCAATTATAACTCTTGATTACTTTGCCATGTTCACTAGTAAGCTTGCACGTATATTTGTACATATTACATGCTGTGTTCCTAATTATCTCAAATGCGAATCACAGTACTGACTACTGTCAGGATTAAAGTTTACAACTCTAAAATCTGTTGGCTATTCACTCTTCCCTTTTTCAAAGTGATGAAGTTATGTACAAAGCAAATAGACTTTTCCCCTCAGAGAGACCTCTTGACCCAGTTATTGGCTATTTATGTCAGACTTTTAGACCTTTAACCTTTTCCCTCTGCATTATTTCAAGGCTAGATGTCACTCACATCTTTAACAAAATACTTCATCTTGTACTCACTATGCATGGAAACTGAACAGGAAAATACATATTTTCTGAGGTCACTTCCCTCAAGAATTGTAAAGTCTTCCTTTTCCCAGTATTTTGGCTTTCAGACTGTCATTTTCATTCAGTGAACTCACAGGATGAAAACTCCCTCACCAAAAACCTGCATATTGATCAGTTATATTGCTGCAAATACACCACTTTGCTTTGATGTTTCTCTCTGCATCTTAATCTGTATTTCGTTGGTTTACTTAGCTAGGTACTTACCATCAACTACAGTAGTAATCTTGTGATGGCACAGGAAATAGTCCATCAACTTATACAACGATAATGAAAATATCACACATACAAATAAAATGAAAATCAAGTAAGTGCAAGTGAATCATGAAAGTCTCTGATCAGATTACAGTTTGATAAAATATCATCAGATCATATGCGAATGCTACTGCACTTAGGTATTACTAGTGCAGCTAGACAAAAATGAATATTTTTGAGGATGTTAAATGCTCTACAACTCTTTGAGGCAATACTTGTCCTTACTATCCAATAGCTAATACAATTCTTAATTTTTAAGAAAAAAATGGAATTGATTATATCCTTAATTTAGTGGTTTTCTCCCAGCCTTTTACCTCCTAACCATTTCAATTAGATAAATCTTAGAGGACTTTCCATAGTTAAAATGACTTGCCAGGATTCTTTCCTTTTTTTTTCTCCAGTTTATTACTGGAATAATTTTGGGATAATTGCAATTCTGATGGATTTTGCTGAATGAGGACAGGCCAAAATGCAGACAGCAAACATAAATACTTAAAGTATGAAGTAAGTGCATAAGTCTATTCTGAGAGGCAGGCTTAGTGTATACTTGGGCAAAAAGTCTGATCCGGAAGTAGACAAGATTCTCCTTAGCCTGAGGCTAAATACACATATCTGATCTTGAATGGATTTTCAGATTCTGCTCCTGGCTGTGGAATAGTTTTCACAGGCAGACTCACTGTTCTTAGGTCACTACAGATTGATCAAAACCAACTTTCATCAAGCAGTATTGTTTTTCTCTATTAAGTTACTGTAAAGTAAGTTCTCTCACATTTATGTAGACCACTCTGAAAGTAACACCTCCTGTTTATTTCCATGGAAACTACAACATATACAAAGAGCATAATAACCCTATTTGATAGAGAAAATTCTCAGCTACAAAAATCTTTTTCCAACATGGTCATCCTCATTAGCTATGCATTTGCTATGCTATGAACTAGAGCTTGCATGCTGTGTTTGTAAAACATCTGCATGGCTATCCAGAATGCGGCTTGTATTTCACATCGCAGTGGCCACTGCTTAAATTCACCACTCAGTGCCTCACCATGCTCATATCCACTGTTTGATCTCCACAAGTGTTCAGCAAGAGTTGCTGAATGTCAGTGGGTGCCATTTTTTCCAGGTGGAGTAAGTCAGTGACACATCTTTGCTTCATACACACATTTACATCAGAAGCCATTATGTCGGAGTGTCCCTCTGTTACCATCGCAGCACAGCAACAAGATGTACTGGAATATTGGTCAAAATTTCAACCTCTATTCCTATACCACCAACATCTACCTCTGATGTCATGTGCCAACATTATAAAAGAGGAGGCATTACTTTTGGAGCAACCCTCATATTTCTCTAAAGAGATTGTTCTAGATGTGGCAGTAATGGAGGAGAATGTGCATAGAAGAAACAATGAAAAAATTGTCATGAAAATCAATTTCCCAAATAAAGTAATTCCAATACAGTAACATTGTAAAATAATAAATCTCAAATATGACATGATTATGCTACGAGGCAAAAGTTGATGTCAATAATCAGACCATCCTGTGGTGACAAGAAATACATACTGATTTTTCAAATGCTGATCTACTGCTCCTTGGTGTTTGTTTCACATGTAAAGAAAAGTGACATGGAAAGCTAACAGTCTGAATTTATCTCCCTCACAAATGGAATCATGAAGAATGCTGAAAGAAGGAACTGTGGTTAGCTTATGAGGGCAGAGTCTTTTTAAGAATCTGTCAAAGGACTTAATACTAAAACAGTTTAGAAGAAACGGTAAAAGCTGAAGAATTATCAACTCCTAGCAAAATAAAGAGAATCATCCATAAACATTCTCCTCCTACTGCTTTAAAGCAACAACACAGCGTTCAGTAAAGAGAAAGCAAAGGAAGGAAGTGATGCAAAAATCAGTTGTCACTTTAAGATACTGTTTTTACAAGATTGATCTCTAGCGAGCTGCAGTAACTATTCTTTATTTCTGTGAATAGCTATCAGTATTAACAGTGCACAGAGAAGTGTTTTAGTGTCTCTTAATCTTCCAGCTACATGAATTGAATAAGAAGAGACAATAGCAAATCTTAAGTTTACATACTCTGACCTAGTAGTGAAGGTCAGTCTTTTTAAAAAGCACACTGGGCTGTTTTGTTCACAGTCTTAGAATCCTTTGTGTTAGGAAAAGGTTTTTCTCCTTTGCGTGTTCAAAAAACCTTGCAGCTCCAGACTGCAGTTCATGCCAGAGTTCTAGTTCAGGTACTGTGAGAAACAAGATAAACCAGAACCTCAGGAACAGGATGCTTTATGAATACTCAGTAGGAGTCTATTCACATGGTCATTCAAGATGGATTGAAACCCATGCAGATGTCTATACTTACTATGGGCTTAAACCAGTAATCATGCACTGGAAGGAGACAAGCTCTTGGTGCTAGGCCTGCCTTTTGGCTGGAGCTCCGTGAGCTGTGAGCCAACACTGGTGAGATAGATTGCTCTTCAGCCCACCTCACAAGCACTTGTTTTGAGCCCTATGTGCCAGTGTACATTTCAAATCAGAGCTGTAACGAGCCATCTGCAGGGAATGAGTTGGCAAGAGAGCTCAGCAGGTTTGACCCTACTCTTAAGTTACCCTTCATACCTACAGGAAAAGACTAGTAATGAAAAGCCTGAGGGCATCAAATTATATTACAAGTACAAAAGATCAAGCACCACCTCTTATAACAGCGTAACAAGCCACAGAGAATTCAGCAATATGGAAACTTGAAAAACAGTTTGGTATACCATAAAAATGACACTGCTGTTCCTAACAGGTAGACTTTTCACTGTTTTTTCCAGTCTGTTTTTTCTCCCTGCTGCTTTTTGGACTGCTTTACTGGAAATCGTATTTCATTACTGCTGCAAGAATTTACAAATCTTTGTTATTTAGAATCTGACAAATCCCTTCAACTTTTTTGTCCTAGATGTCTGCAAAATGAGTAAAAGAGCTGCATCTCAATAAAATATTATGTTTCTGTAATTTTTAAGCTGAGTATCCCAAGGGAGCGTCTATAATGGTCTTCGTATAAAGAGAAAAGAAAATAGTAATAATGAAAACCCTTACCTGTTAAACTGTCCTCTGTTGATCCTGTAAATACATTCATCAGAGAATGAGTGTTTAAAATGATTTCTGGGTAAAGCATTGCATACCGTTTGCAACATAAATGGTCCCCAAATAAGCATCTTTAAGAAGCAGTACAGACAAATAACTCGTTAGAGAAACTATTTTAAAATAGTTTCTTTTTCTTCACTGGGGAAATGTGGTATTATTGCCCTAGAATGATTTAATTCACCCTAATTATATTCTGTTTGATATCTGCAGCTGTCTTGGAAGCAGGATTCTACTATGTAAATCCAGGAGACATTTCTCATCTCATTTGAAACCCCAACATGCTCTAATTTTCAAAGGAATTATGAGCTACTTTCTGCATATGCTCATTGAATTTTTCAGTGGAATATCAAAAGAACTCCCAATTTTCTGAACACTATCACTTGTACAAACTCTATTCACCTTCAGTTTCCCTTATATATGTATACAACACTTTGTATTGACCCTGCAATATTAATGAAAATCTTGTGCAGTTGCATAATAATGTGACCAGAAGTGTCTTTACTTTGTAATTCTCATGGAAGACACTAATCAAAGTTGCCTTTTTCTTTTATCTAGGAGTTCCATTTTACTTCAGAACAGATGTGAATTTGTCTCACATACAACTTTTCAACACAGCTAGTAAATATCAGCATTTGGGCTGATATCAAAAGACGACCATAAGAGGATATATTTCTGCCAAAAATTAGTGTTGTAAATGCATCCTTCAATGTATTTGGCAGTTGCTGTTCGTATTACAGTGCATATGCCACATTGCATAATTCACATAATAATTATGCACCAGAATTTGTAATTAAGTATTGGCTCACGATTGATAACCAGAAGTGACAATCAGTGATCATTGTTATTTATTGGGAATATCACCATCAATCCCAGGGAAGATGGCAAGGTGAATCAGCATGGTGTGAGAAAACACAAATGCCTGTAAAGTGTGTGAACAGCCAGTAAGTGATAGCTTCTTGCTGCTCTCTACAAATTACCAATTAACAAAATAGAGCAGTTTGCCTTCTCCTACTATGAACAAAAAAATTTTATTTTAGAAGTCTTAGCAACGATTACAAATTTTATGGAGAGAAATCAGGGGAAATCAAATGCTTCTCTTCAAATAAATTGACTTCAAAGAGTAGGGTCCTAACCAGTGATTAGAAAAATAAAATAAATGAAGTTCCATGCTTTGAGGATGAAGCCAGAGTAAAATTTAAGTAGACATTGAAAGAATATCCACCAGCTTCCATCTATATTTACTACAGTTTTTACCAGATGGGCTTCATTAATAGCTAATTTTTTCTTTATTGTCACACAATTTTTGAAGGAATAGGTTGTAGAAAGCTTTAACAGGAGTAGGTACTTCCCTGTCAAACAAGCCAGTCAAAAACTGTATCTAACCAACTATCTAGTGCTTTCCAGCTTCTGCCTTGTCTTAATTTCAGTAGGATGGCAAAATCTTTGGTTAAACATAGTGGAATTTTTATGTATGATCCAACTGAATCCTGTACAATATTCTATTGGAAGGCAGCAGAAAGAATAGAAATTAGTCTACCCTATAGTTCTTTTCATAGATCCATCTAGAGAAGAGTATAATCTGATCATCCAGCTAACCTCATGGACAAAATAGAGAGGACTCATTCCTTGCTTTTACTCCCAGATCTCCCATACAATCATAAGACCTTAATCTTCGCTGAGGGGCAGCACCATCAAGAAATAGGAGTGACCTTGCTCTCACTTAGAAGGAACAAGGGAGACAGTTTGGTTCATGAATCCTAATCCTGCCTAAACTTCTCATATACAAGATATTATAAGAAATTCTTCTTTCATTCCCAGCTACCTCTCTTATCTGGCTTTTTCTCCAGCCTGTTGTGTCAGTTTTGTTGATCAAGACTTCCAAGCCTCTTTATGTACAGTTAAAGGAGAAAAGGTTATTAACACCTGAGCAAGAGATCCAGTTTCACGTGTACATGACTGGAATTAAAAGTTGTTTTCTCAGATGCAGCACTAGGATCAAAGAAAAACTTTAGTGGAGCTAGCATAAACTCCTGTAAGTCCTGAAAATAATTTTTTGGGACTGAAAACTTCCATTCACAAAAAACAACACCAGAAGTTATAAAGATATACCACGCATCAAGAAATAAATTGTATACTGAAAAAAGATAAAAGTTAAAATAACTTTCACGTATTTTTAATAAAGGAAGCTTTATAAGTTTTAAGCATATGCAAGATTATTCTTTAGGGAATATTTCAAAAGTAGGAATGTTATGGAAAGAAATAACACTCGACTTTGCCAACTAGTCATAACAAATAAAGATCTTACAATTTAGAATTAATTTTTTTCTGTTAAATTTTAATTTGTATTTCCCTTCCTCCTAGGAAAATAGACAGAAATCATGAATAAATATAAATAGCCATCAAAAATTTCTACACTTTAAGTTGCACACAAAGATCACAAAAATCTAGGCAAATAAAGGCACGTCTGTGGAAAATATTGAATTAAGTGGATGCAGTTTATCGCATTTCCTGAAACTTGTGTATGAGTTCACTGTATATGAGTTATACAAAATACTGGAACTACAGCTAGATGTCATGTGATCATAGAAGCTTCCTGTAAGTGTCAACATATTAAGAAGTTGTTAAACAGTAACAGTATAACAAGGTCTTCAGGTAGAAGTTCATAGTGTGATAGATATTGAATAATAGGTTAATGTTCCCAGATATTATTACTATAGTGAATGTGATGAACAGCGTTGATTCACTTTTTATTGCCATCAGTAGACTGAAGCCTAACGATAGCTAGCACAAGGGAAAAATTCACCATAACATATATGTGCTCTATCAGCCCCTTTGGTGAAAGGGGTTTTGTGTAAGACTTAAAACAGTTGTTCCTGTGTTGGGTCCCTAGGTTTCTACAACTGTGTATTTGTCCATGATGGCAGCATTCCTCAAGAAAACAGCAATAGCTGATACAAGTCAGGAAGGCATTTTTATTCAACAGACGTTCGAACTGTATTTTGATGACTTTGTAGTGTGTCTGGAGATGTATGGCATGTACTTTTCAAATCCCTGCAGCAAACAGTACCTTGCTGAGTGGAGTAGTCTGCTTTAATCACAGGTTCAGCAATCTGCCAAGGATTACATGATTGAGACTGATGATAGCACCCATAAGTAAATCAGGACTTGATGAGACCTTTGTATGTCACTTACAGTGATGAGACAAAGTGGATTTTACACCATCTAACTAAATCCAGACACTTGAAATCCAGACATAAACCCTCTGACCACCCTTGAAATGTAGACTGTGACAGTGGAGAGTGTAGTAAGCAGCATCTACATAATACAGATCTGAGAGAGAGAAGCAGGGGGGAAAGACACAGATCTCCAAAATAGTATTTCATCTTTGTCAAGTCAGAGGTAGATAAAAAACAAAATGTAGAGAGAACCTGTTTTCTGTGCATCTCCAATAGCAATAGGGTAATTAATTTAATGACATCAATCACAGAATCGTAGGGGTTGGAAGGGATCTCTAGAGATCATTGAGTCCAACCCCCCTGCCAAAGCAGGTTCCCTACACCAGGTCGCACAAGTAGGTGTCCAGGCAGGTCTTGAACATCTCCAGAGAAGGAGATTTTACTGAGATGATTCATTCCTTGTCTAATTCTTCTGCAGAAAAAGTATTAAAAGCAGCAATATAGTAAAAAATTTCCAACTTCACCAAACTACAGGCATTATAGGAAGACCTGAAAGAACTTCGACAGCATTTTTATCACATGTAATATAAAAATATGTTTAGGTATTTTAATGTAAATATTCACATTGCATATGTATGTACATAAAGATACAAAAACTCAATATACTGAATACATAGGCATGTAAACATACCCAAGCACTCTTTCAATCCTCTTGCTTTATGAAACTAGGATAGAAGGATAGTATTTTACGGGTTTACAGTTTGAAAGATTATTGTGGTGGAAAGAGACAACAAAAAATGAAACACTCACCCATATCCTAGGCTCACAGTAGAAAACTCCAAAAGGAAGACTCTCCAGAAAAAGATCCTTCCCCAGTGGCAGCCAGCCCTTAAATGGAGTCTAGGAGAGTGCAGCCAGGCTCCACCTGTGACTTCCAGTCACACAGCTGAATTGTGCTTCACCTGTGCTCCCATGGCTGACTCAGTCCTTGCCTCAGGTGGTCAATCAGTAGTTCAGGCCGTGATTCAACAGTTCCCATATAGCAGATAAGACTGGAACTAGTGTTAACAGAGGTAAAATTCATAGCTGGTTGTGAAAATCATAATAGAAATGACTGAACTACCAATTAATGGAGATAAAAGCTGTAGTTTACTGTAGACTGTAAAGTGGGAGTGATACACAATTCATCTCAATCTGAAAGTGAGGGTAACTCAGCTTGCTAATAATACTATAAATGTTGGTTATTTTCTTCTTAATAACTTGAAGTAATTTAGGTAATATTTGCACAGTATTAAGTGGTTTTATCCCACAGCCCATCTATTTCATGCAAAATATTCACCGGTATTAAGGCTGAAAACAAAAGAATGGGTAAAAAAAAAATGGTAAGAACATCATTTTGTGACAGATCAGGTACTGTGGACAAGATTCATCACTTACATAGCACAAACAAGAATCACTTGTTTTTAAAATAAATGAAGCAAAGGCTGAGGAAAATATATCTATTTTTCTTCCTGCACAGAGGAGAATGCACAGATGTTGCTTCTTCTCCCAAAATTTCTGTTTAAAGAAACAATTTAAATTGGTCTAATCCTCTGAAGCAGAACTTTCATCACTTTTTAAAGAATAACTGATGGAACAAAGAACAGAGATTGAATGTGTGGTTGTGTGCTGGTTATTTTTTCCTCCTCCAGCAGCTGGTTTACTTATATAGGGCACAGGAAGAAAAGCAACGATGCAAAGGATGAAAAAGTTGTTGAAAGTATATATTACATTCTTTTCCACTAGAGAATAGTTCAATAACTCCAACATACACTTTTTATAATCTTCTGCATGCATTTCTTTTTTTTTTTTTTCCTTTCTCTTTTCTCTTTGGTTATGCAAACTTGTTCTCTAGACAGAGCTAAGAAGCTAAAAAGATTTAGGTCACGATTAAGTGCTCTAGTACCAAGCAGATGCAAACCTATGGAAAGGGCTCAGCTACACAGTTAACTATGTATGCTTTTAGGGATATTTAGTGAAAATAGCATAGTTGCATAGCTTTTATAGCTCGTAAGTGTAAAAGGACACAGTTAAATTTGCAGTATGTGGGGCATTTTTATTTGAATTGAACATTAAATAACAACATTACGTTACATTTTTTTTCTTACAGTATTTTCTCACAGTAAAAGATGAGATGATCAACAAGGTTAGGTTTGCCAGTAAGTTGAAACAGGCATGAATTATACAAAATAGCTTAAATGAAGGCTGATAAAATATCTGTGTCTTAATCTCTTTAACTCATAAGGACAAACCAAAATGACCATTTACCCAGATGTGACTAGTGAGTACAATTCTTTCAATGAGCAGAGATATGCCTGCTAAAGAAACATCAGAAGCAATGCATAATTCTTTCAACTGATGTACGCAGTTTTGATGGAAATCAGAAACATACACAGCAAATCATCTAAGCTGATTAATCACATTTTCAAATATACAGAAGTTTCTAGATAAATAAATACATCCTTCATAAGGGTACACATGTGCACAGTAGGTAGCATATTAATACCTAGGCTACTTTTAAGTTCCAGTATATGTACTTAAGCCACGATAACATACTGATGGCACTGCAAGTAGAAAAAGCAAATATAGCTTCTACTTTCAGTCAGAAAACATAGACGTATCTACCTTTTTTACTCTGATACTTGGGAGCACTTACAAGACAGGTAAAGATATATTTTCTCATCTGCCTTTCATTCATTTCCCACTTCTTCTTCTTGATAGCTGAAGCCGGGCCAGAAGATTCGTGATGCGAGCGGAAGGAGGGGTATAAGAAAAGCCAACTCCAAAGTTTCATGTGTGGGATGCTGAAAAATATGGGTTCAGTTCCTAAAATTTTTTGTAAATTTTACAGCTGCTGGATTAAATATATAATAATCCTAGGAAGGGTTGTTCTGTGAACTCACAGCTCTGATTGTGTTCTGCCTTATACAAGAATCAATTCCCTTAGATCTTCAAGAATTACATCAAGGAGCTGAAATATATTCACTAGCATCACCAAAGGAACGAAATCTGGGCTATACGGCCTCAGCAGTTCTAGATCTGAGTGAAATAGCATAGGGTAGTGAAGAATAAACTCACTGCCAGGATGTCCTTGGGATTTGTGGCTGTTTGTTTTATACAAGATCTAGGCATTTAAACCCAGAATATTTACAATGCACTGAAGGGCATGTATGCAACATTCATGAGGACTAAGTACAGTGCATGGCTGGTTCTTCCCAGGTAACAAGAAGTGGCTTCCAAACTCCATGAATTTTCTTTTTATTTCCAATAAGTTTCACAGGGTTTAGGATGCAGCAAGGATTTTTGTCTGAATTTTGGTTGTCCCAGAAAGAACTTCTATGAGGATATTTCTGAGATGTGGTGAGAAATGTATATGAGATGCAGATGCAGCCATTTCTTAACATAGGAAACTTGCAGCTTTTCTACGGAAATCAGCTGGCTTGAACCACAATCATGAAAATTTGTGAGTGCTATCTAGGGACAATTCAATAAGTTCCACATTATTCTATGTCCTCTAAACAAGATACTACTAGCTAGAGCGACAGTTCTGTATATTGCAAAGCATTCCTGAATGAATAATTTGGTCCAAATTGTTAGTTATACTGTCACAGGAGAGATGGAGTGAATCCTGGTAGTATTCTTTAATGTTGTACACTGCTGTCGTGTTACTTTAAAAGAAAAGAAAAAGGAGGAAAAACAAAGAAGTAATGTGACAGCACATATTAAAAGATATACAAAGATATTTCTTGAATCATTTCCTTTTTCTCTCCTTGCAGGCTATGAAAATCCTTCCTTTAAAACATAATTTTTTGTATCTGCTTTCCTGCATAAACTTTTTCTATGGTTTTGTATTCTTTTTATGTCTCAGCAGATGCCATCAAGGAAGCAAAGCACACATTTGTATTTGTTCTGCAATCCCAAAGCCTTTGCTTCATTTCCTCTTTTCCCACTGCTCTCTGCTCCCCTGTTTAGAAACTGTTCCTCAGAGTGCCATCTGGGTTCTGCTCAGTACCTGAGATGATTTATCAGCAATTCTAATATCTTTCAGACATAGAGAACACGGAGAAAACATACTAATAGGAGGAAAAAAGGGAGAAGGGCACAAGAAAGCATCCAGAAGCTTTGGAAAAGATTTAGAAGTAAAGCTAGTCAGACAAAAATATAAATATATTTGAGGAAAAAAAAAAAAGCATATCTAGGAGAAAAAATAATACAGGAAGAAACACAGATAGATCTCAGCAAAAAGAGTCTATCTCTGATGTCCATGTCCAACCTTTTTTCCTGCAATTTTGTGTGTTAGAGGTTCTGACAAAATCATGCTCCTAATAAGTTCAGACAGAAGACGAGGGTTGTCTAAGTTCTTGAGTGCGAAAGAAATCAAATATCTTTATTTACGGTGCCTTTACTGCCTGCCAAATATATTCACTACTTCCCAGTAATACAGAGATGATATTTCAACTGTGAATGTACAGTCTGCATATTGAATGTAAGCTTAAAAGAGTTGCTGGTTGCTGGTTAGGGTATTTGGCAAAGAGCTACTTGAGCAAAGTGCATGACATGTCTGATTAAACTCACTTGTCCTTGAATCACACAAAATATGGACTCATTGCCACAATTGCTGCTCTAGAGAAAGAGCCTGAAACGAAGACTGATGCTGTCAGCATAAGGCTACTGCAACAGCTTATCCTTTCTCATTAAGTAACATGGCACTGGCTCTCTGGATTCTGCATCTTACTGGTATTTTCTGAGACATGGCACTCTGCTAGACTAAAAAATCTAGGAAGAAGGTGATGCTTTATGTCATCTTTGAATGAGCAACAGAATTGAGAGTGGTGGTATGTGCCAGCCAAGAAGTTCCATGATAGTCATGCAAGAAACACTGGGTGATACAGAAAGCCAGTGAGTACTGGGAGACAGCACTGACCATGCCATCTCCTGGAGGGGAGCCTGGGAGGAAAGAGCAAGTCCAAAGAGCTCAACCAGCATCAACAGATGGTGCTAAGGAAAGCAGCACAACTTCTCGGGGCTGTGTGACTGGGGTCTCTTGGCTGAGTTTCTGCAGCAGCACTGGCTGAAGGAAATGATGGAGAGACAGAGTGAAGCAACCAGAGGACATGCACACACCCTCCCTGACTGTAGTGTGGCTATTGCTGCTGGCAGCCCCCCAAATTAACACACAGCTCCCCAGACTAGTGGAATAATGTTTCTGTAAATGAGTTATTATATTTGGTATAAGTATATAATTGCATGCGATCAGTGTCAAGGACTATTAACACTGAATTCTCACTTGGCAAAAAAAGACCATTGAAAAGACTGGTGGGCATGCTATGGGTGGTCAGCTGGAACCCGAATTAAAGAGATCTCTGACACTGGTAAAATAGTCACTAACAGCTAAAATGCTTTGTGTTTCTTTTAATTTTCTCAGCAGAATATCAGGACAACGTAGGGTTTATAAAAACCTTGGTTCCTTTAGCCTCACTCCTTGAAGCAGCAGCATGTCCTGCTGTACCAGCCTGCACCTTCAGGGGATCTCCTTTCACTACTGCAGCAGTCCTCCCTTTTCTGGCTACACTGAATTCAGGGGCAGAATCAATAAAGTGATTAGTATATGAATAATTTATATCCACCAGGATCATTCCCTGGTCTCTCATAGGAATTTATGAGAATGATGAAACTATTTTGTGAACTCAGCTTCCAGTTTTGTAGAGCCACTTTGCCACTTAGCAATAGCCAGAGTCACAGGACAGTCTATTTTTCTTTAAACATGTATCTCAGCTGTCCATGCTCTGTCAATCAAAATTTAATTTTGCAGGCAAGTATTATCCCTCATTGATGTTACAGAGACTCTTTTTTTTATGTTATTTTACTCCTCAGTTTTTCCCCTAATTCTGTTCTAGATATAGGTGTCTATATAACAGCTCCTGTTTTATTAAACAAAAGATATATTGGATTTAATTCTAATCACATTTCTATTGGATTTATAGCTGTTTAACTTCACTGGCTTCTGTTGAATCATTGCTGTCTTACATTACATTGAGTACAGCTACACTAGCCATTATCCTAGATTTCGAGTAGCTCTAAAATTATGCCCAGGTATTTCTGCTAAGTTAACCTATAGAAGTAGTCAGGTTAGACATCCTGACTCATGCTAAGAAACACTTTTTTCCCATCTACTTATTAACTCTTCAAATTTAAAATCCAGGTTCCTCTTTTGCTTTTTACATTTCAAGCAATTCATTCTAATAACATCTCCCTGTAAAAATGAGATAACATGCTGTAAAGATAAAAGTGTACCAATGTGCACATTTCTGAATGTCCGCATTATGGGGGTTCTGCATGTCATAGCTGCTGTGCTATAGAAGATGATTTGAAATAAGCTCTCTAATTGATCTACACATCAAATGCTTGGGAAATGTAAAAGAGGGGCTTAGAATGTCAGTAGCTTGGCTAGCTCACCATCTATTGTCCCTGGTCTCTCATTTCTTTAATATGTATAGTGACAGCAATTGCTAGAAGGCATCTCCTGTCAGTGTTAATAAATCTCTAAGAGAACTTTAACAAAAATCACGTTTTATTGTTGGAAAGTTTCCTTGTCATATTTATTTTGTGAGTATAGGACTACTACGACAGTGTTTTAGCGCAGTAATGTCTGCTGGGTCATATGTGATGCCCATTTTCATACAAAACATGCCTTTTCACCATCTCTGGCTGTTGCAAAAGTTCACAGCAGTTATAGAGGGGGAAAAGGTTGGGATACTGACAGTGTGCTGGAGGCTTTCAGAGAACAGATGTCAGCTAGACATAAAAAAAATAAATAAATAAACTTGGCTCAGCTGAGTTTACCTTACCTATTCCTTGGGATATTAAAAACAAACCAAAGAAAAACAAACAAACAATAAACAAAAAAATCCACCCTCCCAATCAAAAAAACTCAACTCAAAACAACCAACCAAGAAAAACCCAACAAACTGAAAACTCCAAACCCCAGCATCTTGACTTTTGTTCCCCATCACATAGAATTAATTTGTTACTGAATTCATGCTTGATCTAACACCCTTGAATTTAATGTCTTACACCAGGCATGAATTCAGCCCTTGGTCTTTAAAACAATCTTTCCCCTTGTGTGAAACAAAAACACCATATGGTGAGTCCTTGGCTTGATATCCATAGCTGAGCTTGCTGTTGTTCCTTTCAGATTCTGTTGGTGGAAAAGGTTAAAGCCTGCAGAGCTGCTTCAGTCAATGCCAAACTGCCACAACAGGAGGTGAGAGAGGAGTACATGGGGAGCTGCAAGCATCTGAGCCTGCTGCTCATGCTCCAGGAGCAGTACATTACACAAGCTGGGCTGTTTACACTGAGAGGAGCTGAGCCCTGTGGGGAGTCAGTACAATCCTCTTCCCCAGAGCTCCTGTTCAGCTGTTCCTGTAGATCATTCTGTGAGGCGTTCCTCCTTAAAAGTGCTCCAGAGAGGAGCAGTGCATGAAAGTCTCCTCCTCACATCTCAGCCATAAAAATGTTTGGGGAGTGATGATCAGCAAAAGGGTAAGCAGGAAGGCAGACCAGTGAAGTGCTTTTGCCATAGAGCACTGCATGTATTCACACAAAGTCTGAGGGTCTTCACTCAGAAAATCTCCTAGTGATGCTAACTCTGTAAGCCAAGAAGCAGTGGTTATCTTCTCTTTGCATTCATCTCTGTGGTGCTCATACAGCAGTTTCCCATCTGCCAACTGGGAGTAACATCCTTACCTTACAAGAGATCATTTGATAAATTAGTTGCTGCACTTCCTGTGTGCATTATTCATACTAAAAATAATTCAAAAGAAGTTATTTTATACATTCACACATAATGTATAGCAGTGCACATTACTGATGGGCCTCTCAGCAGCACAGCATTAAATACCTTCATTGAAATTCATTGTGGACTTATGAGTCTGACCACGTCACTTTCTTCAAAGCCACTCTACTGTTTTCCTCTCTAACAAATACCCAGTGCTAACACTTTGCCTGGAACTGCAAAGCTGTGGTTCTGCTTTTTGCCTCCTGCCTTGAAGCAGGATTTGCCCGTGGTTGGTAAGCCATGACAACTTGTGGGCAGCTGTTTGTCTCCTTTCTCAAGTGTATTTCCAGTATCTCCACTAAGTTGCATGAAGAATGCTTTCAGGTAAAAAATGTCAGTTCACTGTTCAGCTTTCTCTGTGAAGCTGTTGTAACAGTGCAGAAAACTTCCATTGTTGGCTAAAGACTAAATCCAGACTGCTTTCTATTTCAGAATGTTTTCGAATCTCAGGTAAGATTCAAATATCATTATATAAAATAATGCCATTGTTTTACACAAAGTTTTAGAAGGGACTGCATTTGTTTTGCAAAGAAATTAATTAGTCTTTTAGTTGGAAATTGATCCTTTAGGAAATTTTCATGCTGTTTTAAATCATGCTCTTGTCCCAACTGAGATCAGAAACAAAGTTAGAGGCAGCTCTTGAAACTTGTATCATTAACATTCACAGGGCATTTACAGCACAAGAAGCATTAAAAGATTTATTTCAGTGTTACTGGTGTGGGGTTTTTTTTTCCCTTATTTTTAATAATTGATGTCTTTTCTTTTTTCCTGCACAATGAGTTGATGCTCTTATGGTATTGCAGAGAGGAAAATGCACACAGCACAGCTTAGTTCTGAAGATACATTCTGCCTTATGTCCCTCCTCAGCTGAATAAGAGAGGCAAACTTGTCTGGAGAGCAAAAGTAGAATAGAAGCTAGGTTTAAGTTCTATCCTGGAGGAGCTCTCAGGCAGATGACTATGGGACAGGAGGTTAAAATCTTCCATGTATCCTCTGTGTACCTCTCTCCTTTCTTTCATTTTTACTGAATAATCACCTACTTTCTGTCATTATTCTGTTGTTTTTTTCCTGCCAGCCTTGCTGTCAACCTGTAATCTTTGGCTTTATTTACTGCCAACAGTTCAGACTCTGCTCTGAGGGCAGAAAACACGTGATTTTCCATTCTGCCTGTGAGGTGAGAGTGTGGTACTGATCTCCTTGTACTAATCAGGACATGAAGGGCAGTGAGATTTCTGTTATGAAAGAAAACAAAGCTATAAGCACATTGAGCTACACATGAGCCAGGATGGACTGTTCAGACAAGAGCTTTTCTTGCTGGAGTAGCTGACGGTTTTTACTCTCCGTATGAACCAATAGTGTGAGATCCAAACCTAAGCAGAGGATTTCCAAGCTTTGGTTCACTGATATTTCTCCAGAACATGTGGGTATATTTCTATAACTGAAGAGATGCTTTAATGAGAAATGTGAAAAGTGCTATGACTTTTTGCACAGGTTAATAAATTGACTGTATTTTGGTAAGCAGTAAGTGTAACATATATTTCCTGAGCAAAAATGGTAGTAGATTGGAAATCCTGTTCCAGAGTTTCTTGGTCTCAGTGTGACAAAAATAAAACAAATATTAGTCCTAACTGTCATTGTTGGAGAAGACAGAATAATTTTCTAAGGAATACTTTTTCTAAAAAAGAAATTTCCAAAAAGTTATTCTTTCTGAAATGAACTAGCTGATATGAAAAATTCTAGCTTCAACAGCTGAAATTATACAAATTGATAAGTAATTGAATGTAGAATCTTCTAGATAAAGTGTTATGTGGCAACCATTTTTGTACTCATGTACCTATCAGCTCCACTTGTAATCTGTCTTTTACTATTTAACTACTTTCTCTTTACTACAGTGACATATAGAAATAAAAATTACCCAATTTTCACCATATGCTTGCATTAATAAATAAAATAATGACGTATTAAATGTTTCAAATTGTTCACAGAAAACATACTGGTGATTTCTAGATATTCCTGTTTATTCTCCTCCCCACCTCCCGGAGAGGCCTACAGGAAAGCTGGGGAAGGACTTTTTATAAGGGCATGTAGAAGATGAGGGGAAATGGCTTTAAACTTAGAAAGAAATTCTTTACTGTGAGGGTGGTGAGACAATGGAACAGGTTGCCCAGAAAGACTGAGGATGCCTCCTCCCTGGAAGCACTCAAGGCCAGGCTGCACATGGCTTTGAGCAACCTGGTCTAGAGAGAGGTGTCCCTGCCTATAGCATGGGAGTTGGAACTAGAAGATCTTAAAGGTGCTTCTATCCCAAACCATTCTATGATTATATAGTTCTATAATCTCAAAGACAATGTCATAACAATGGGGAATGAAAACAACAGCATCCATAGTTATGAAAACATTTTAAGTTATGACGGTTATTTGTAATTTTTGGTATTCTGCTTCTAGAATTTTGCTACTTTTTGTCTCATTTGGTTTCCTATATACTAATGTGTCTGCACCAGTGCAGAAAATTTGTGTTAGCAGGATAATGGGACTATTATTTTCAAGATAACAGTTTTGCTGTTTCAACATAAAAGCACTTTTTCTAGCTCTTGACTGCTGCAACTCATATGAAGATTATGAGTCACCAAGCAGCGCTGGAACCTTTGTAAACTAAGAATAGGAAAATAGATTTATGAGTGCTTATCCATTTGGTGCTGGAGACTGTTCCAAAACTGGAAGCATAGTCTAAGCTTTCATATACCTGTTTTGAAGTGATGGCTGACAGAGAATGTTTAAAGGGCTATTTAGGTAGAGCAAGTGAAATAGCAAGATCTGAAAACCCCATTTACCATAGGAAGTAGCTGTTTAGCCCAAAGGGCTTGCTTTCTTATTCCATTTCTTATACATAGGAAAATTAGGTCTGGAATTAACTGATGCAGATAAGATACCTTTGGAGAAGCCCTAAGGTGTTTAAGATCAATCTTCTTTCTTTCACAAATGCAAACTGGCATCGCCAGGATGTGTGGGTACACAAAGAACACAGGCTGGGGCTTTTCCTCTGACTGCTGAAACTGTGGAGTAATCAACCGAATATTCCACTGAGCTCCTATCCATCTGCCATATTACACAAAATGTAATAAAATATTACATAAAATGTACTTTTTTGAATTCCCAGACAAAATTTGCACATCTGTTTGCTGCATTAGCCACCTGGGTTTGTAAGAGTATTTTGGAAATATTTTTAAAATGATATTAAATGTATTTCAAGAAAGTGCATTTCTTTGAAATAGTCTATCCGAAAAATACAATCTCCAGAAGAGTAGATCTTTAAGATTTAAAACTCATTTTACTCACCTTCAGCTGGTCACAACAACAGAATGATTCCTAGGAATCATGAGCACCAATACTTATTAGCTACAGGAAATAGATCCGGACAATATCTGTTTCTCCTGCCATGGTAATATCTCCTCTGATATACAGCACAGGTTTCCAGCTACAGAGGGGGAAAAAAGGTGCTTTCACTGCACTATGATTTGTTAGTCCTTTTAAAGAACTTTAAGTTCAGAAGCACTTACAGTTGCAGGGCAGTGCTTACTCATGATGAGAACATCAGGAAGGAAAGCTGTTGCTTTTTCATTCTGTGGCTGGGGCTAAGCAGACTACAGCCATATTCATTTTCTGGGAAATAGGCTTCTGAATCTATACTTGTTAATGGTTAAAAATAACTGAGATCTCTTTTACTGAGAAAGAAGAAAAAAGGGCTTTGGATGTATGTTAATTTATCCTAGATAAGAGCTTTGTTCTATTTCATTTTGAATTCCAACTTCTTCCATTTAAATGAATTGAGAGGACTAGCAGAAATATTTATAAAAAAATAAGAAAAAGATCAAACAGAAGCAAAAAGAAGACCTGAAAACTAAGAAATAAAAGCCAAAACAGTGTAACTCTAACATTCATTAAAGATCTGCTAGAATATCTAACTCTGCTTGTAACTTAATCATACCTAAAGCAGGTAGAATGGGCTCAAATCAATTATCTACTGCAACTTTCTTGCAAATGTATAGGTTTCTAAAGATAGAAGTCATTTGATATTCAGTATACGTTGTGACAGGTATAAATAATACAGTCTAAAAGTCATCTTTTGAATCCAACAGATTGCATTTGGATAAATATTATATATTAGTAAAATATTCTGTCTTGACTTTAAGATAAAAAGAATGAAGAATTTGACAGTTTCTTTGTTAATTTGTTCCAAATGTTTAGTCATTACTACAAAAAAGCATATTTTCAACTTGGATTTGTCAGGCTCTTACTTGGAGCTACAGAAGTGCTTTCAATGTCATTCTTGTTCAGGACACAGGTTAGTAGGCATGAATTTATTCGTAGCCCCTGGGTGTAAATTCTTAGATTTGACTGTATTAAAATTACGACACTTTCTTTGAATGGTCTCATCTCAAAGAGGTATCTATACTATTCTGCATGCCTCCCTGTCCTCAGCAGTGCTCACCATTTTGTCTCTTTCTTCTTCCAGTTTTATAAATGTTTCCAAAATGTTAAAAAATTGGGAGGTAAAATATAAGAGAGAAAACTGTTCCTACACAGAAGCTTGTTTTTATTTTATACCCTATTGCTGTGAAAGAGAGACTATTTTGTAAAGAATTCAAGCAGAGTCAGAGGTTTGATAGGGATCTTGTAATGGAGTAGAAGTGGATTAAAATAAGAAAAGTCGTATTTAACAATGAAAAAACTTAGGCATTAAGGTAAAGATGAGAGAGAAGAGTAAAAGTAGGCCAAAGGGAAAACTATGTAAATGAAAATTATATGCTAAATTTACATCTTAGAATATTATTTGATTTCTGCTGAATAAAACATTTAACTTAAAAAATACTGAAATTATAATATATAATTCTATATCTGTTATTTTATCATTTTTGGATGAGGAAGAGTACTGACACTTGAACATTATAACCCAGAGAAGTTCTCTGTGAATTGATACTAATTGATACTTGTGAGCAATAATATAATCATAGACTCAGAGAATCATAGAATATTGGGAGAAGGAGGAGACCTTAAATCAACCAATTCTAACCCCCTGCCATGGGCAGTGTTGCCATCTGCTAGATCAGATTGCCCAGGGCCCAGGGCCAGCCTGCCTTTGAACATTCCCAGGGATGAAAGATCCACAACTCTGAGCAACCTGTTCCAGTTCCTCACCAACCTTATATTTTTTGCTAATATCTAATCTGAATCTATCTTCTTTCAGTTTAAAACCATTATCTCTTGTCCTCTCACTGCACTCCCTGAAAAAGTGTCCCTTTCCAACTTTTTTGTAGGTGCCTGTTAGATTCTGGAAGATTGCTAGAAGGTCTCACCGGAGCCTTTTCTCCTCTAGGCTGAACAACCCCAACCCACTCCACCTTTCTTCACAGGAGAGGTATTCCAGCCCTCTGATCATCTTCCCGTCTGTCCTCTGAATATTCTTCAGTATCTTCATGTTTTCTTGTTGGAGGCCCCAGTCCTGGACACAGTTCTCCGGATGGGGCTTCACAAAGGCAGAGCAATCACCTCCCTCTCCTTGCTGGCCACCTCTCATTTGATGCAGCCCAGATTATGGTTGTTTTTCTTTAGGCTGCAAGTGCATGCTTCTGGCTCATGTCAAAGTTTTCATTCACCAACACCCCCAAGTCCTTCCCTGCAGGAATGCTCTAAAGCCCCTTACCTCATGCTGCATGACAGGGCATGTCTTACTGAAATTACGATACAATTGGCCAGGTTTCTTAAATTGTTGTGCTTATGTCTCTTTAACATGTCCAATAGTACTAACTGTAAGTATGTACTGGTACATGCCTGGTATGTATTAACCAGGCATGTACAGTTAGTAAGTATACACTTTTTACACACAACAATACTGAGCATGGGTATAGATTACAACAGAGTGCCTACTGGCTTATATATTTGCAGTATATAGTTTGCTACTTTAATATGTCTTATTGAGAAATAGTATTTTGTTTCTGAGGGATTATTAGGGCGTAAGGCTTCCCTGATCTTTTTCAGTTCATTGAATGTAAAGAAGTAACAAGGGTTTTCCACCCAGTTTCAATGAAATATTATTTTCCTGGGTAGTTATGAGGGGAAGTTAAATTTTATCCTTATTACATACAGTACAGTTTCCACAAGGGGTAAATGATTATTAATATCAGATCTTCCACATTTAATGAGCACCTGCTATGCAGAGTGGGTCAGTGTTTTTGATGAAACATTACAAAACACTTACTATAATTAGCGTAATTAGGTCTTTTAAATAGCTGCCCTATCTGTAGAAAATCAGATTCTCAAACTTACTTTGCAGGTGGTTATAATACCCACTGATTTAGATGAGTTTCTGGCTGTTCAGGCAACATTTATTAAATCCTCGGTCCTTCTGGAGACATGCTTAGCAGTAGCAGTGACAATGCTACAGATATGTTCATACTTTATCAGCCCAGTTGTCCATTTAGACTTTTGTACTGTCTTTGGCAATGGCTCATGCCAAATAAATCATAGAGAGATGCAAAAGGCTGCTGCTAGAGAACTACAAAGATTTGTCCTTGACTGATTGTTTTTCTTTAATATTCCTCAGCTGGATGCAATTTAAACACATATCTCAGTTTTAAGATAGGTGGTTCTTGTCAAGTTTAGATCCCTACTTTTTTTTTTTTTTTTAAATGTGAAAAGTCTGTGTTCAAACATGAATTAATTACAATAACATGCTTCTCCTTATGTGTTTTCAGGCTTCAGTAGTTCAGACAAAGCCATGACCTATTCTCTGCTTCTTTCCCACCCCATCTTCAGATTGTCTCCTTTATTTATGATATCACTTCTGCACAGAGCACAACAGAATGATCATCATTTATATGGAACTCTGCATTTCTATATAGCAAAAATAATTACTAACATTGGTCTTAAGTTATATAACAAAATTAGATGACTAATATAGTGATATTTATTAATTTGTTTCTGACAGTTATTTTCATCAATTCGGTCCCTTTCATGCAAAAGCTTTGATTTTGTCACAGTTTTTTTGTTTTTGTTTTTTTTTTTAAACCCCATCAACATACAAAATTTTCTCTGATTCTCAGAGAAAACTTCTCAGTGTTACACCAATGAAATGATTCATTTTACTTCTGAAATATTAAAATATTCTTTGAAATGTTCAATTAAAACATTTCTAATAGGATTTTTTAAACTTTTACTTCTGCAGAAAATGGCCATGTTTCCTTTGAAATACTCTTCAGTAATGGGTTCTGAGAACTTGCCTTCTATCTGTGCTGTGGAGTTACAATGAAAGTTTTAATATAATATTTTTTAATAAAATAACATTCTTGGAATGTAACTGTGCCAACATAAAAATCACAAAATCTCAACGTAATTTGTTTCCTGAACTCTGGTTAATTCTTTTATAAAGCAGATTAAATTACTTTAAATTTAAATTTAACATTACTGTAAATTTCCCTAAAGAAAAAAAAAGTTGAATAAATTATCCAAGAGTTATTTTAACAGTATTTACTGCAACCACATTGTCTTTCATGGCTTGCAGCTGTTCCACCTACTATAGCAAATATTTATTAAAAGGCTAAAATTTTTGTAAATAAGTAACTGTAAAATAAATTAATAAATGTGAAATAAATAAATAACACAAAACAGAGAGTAAATATCTGTTTTGACTTTTATTTATATTTAGTTAGCATTAAAAGTTTTCAACCCTTCCTTTTACTCATTTCTGCTTGAACTGGAAAAAAATATAAACTGTTTCGCACAGAGTAAAATATGTACGTTGCTCCAAAAGCAATGCCTCTTATTTATTCCTGTTTAAACTACAACAGATATGGAGAGTATAACAAGAGCCTCTGAGAGAGCAAATTCTCTGCTACAAAACAATATCTTTTAAGATAGTCACCACCATTACCTATGCATTTTCACCAGCGGTGAATGAGCCATGCTTGTAAAAATCTGCATGGTCATCTGTCTTGTCTTTCACATTGCTGTCACCACTGCTGAAATGCACCACTTGCTGCCTCACTGTACTCACATCCACTATTTGGTCTACAAAAACGTTCAGCAAGCATCAAGAAATGTCAATAGGTGCAATTTTTTCAATACAGAGGAATTCAACAACACATCTTTTCTCATACGTATTTCCATGTCAGACTGTCCCTCTGTTGTCATCTCCCATATGACAACAAAACAGAATTTGGTGGTAAAATCCAACCTCTATGGCTGTACAACCATCATCCACCTTTGACAATTTGGAGCAACACAATAAAATAGGAGGCATTACTTTCAGAGCAGCCCTCATGCTTAAAGCTGTATGATTGCTAGAGGCAAGTTGATTATTAACTTTGTAATTCAGTTGGACTAACTTCCCCACAAATATTACGCAGTATTATTTTCAGATTTGGTAAATATATCCAGCATGGGAAAATATTGGTACAGCATGAATACATGGAAGGTTTTCGACAGAAACATCAAAAATTTGTTTGTAAATATGAGGGAATTTCTGCTTGGAGAGAACTCACTCAGCTTCAAAAACTTAAGAACCTGAAGGGAGGAAATATAAAAAAAAATAAAAATAAAAAATATTTGTGGAACATAGAGTTCATTCTTTAGTCTTTTCTGCTCATAGTGTGGCTGAAGAACAGCTAAGTCTGAAATAAAAATGTTTGCAATTTTAATATATTACAGTTCATAGTGTAATACATAGAGACATTTTGCATATGCCAACATTATCACCATGATGTTGAGTCAAAAAGCTCTTTAGACAGGATGCCTGCTCAGACCAAATCATTCCATTTATGATTACAGGAAACCAATTCCATTTCAAAATTAAAAAAGAAAAAAAGTATGGATTAAACATTTACTATTGTTCATAAAGACCATCTTTTATGTCTCTTAGGATCAAAGTACAGCAGACGAAGAAAACCTATTCCATCACCCTTTCCCAAATCCCTGTCAACAGTTCTTAATTATCATCTGCAAAATGCTAGTCAAAATGTTTCATATATTGCAGGTATGTGAGCTGGGAAAAAAACAAATAAACAAAAGAGTGCTTTGATCAAAGACTTTACTTGAAGAGGAGATGCAGTTTATCTGGAGATTAATAATCCTTCAATATTTTAGATCTGCTACATTAAAGCTGTCAAAATGTTTTCAATTTCAGAAGCCACGACTTCAGAGAAAAAGCTCTTATTGTCATAACCATATATGACCTAGTTTCAAACAGCTTGCTTTCTTTCCTCTTTTTTCTTCTCTTTCCCCTCCCCTCTCCTCTCTTCTCTTTTTCTTCCCTTTCCCTCTTCCTATCCCTTCTCTTTTCTCTTTCCTTCCCTTTCCCCTTCTCTTTTTCCTTTCTCTTTCCCTTTCCCTTTCTCTCTCCCTTCCCCTCTTTCTTTCTCCCTTTTCCCTTTCTACTGCTCTTTCCCTTCCTTCTCTGACTGGCAGGTGTTGGCCAACACAAGTAACCTCAGGTCTGGAATGGTCTCTTACCTAAAGCTAGTATTAACAGAGGAATCTCTGTCACAGCTACAGAAACAGGACAAAAAATATTATGTTGTATACATATTGTGCACAGCTGTATTCTGTTACAAGTTATATGACCATCAATGGGAGACAAGTACATTTTCTTTCTCAGTTCCTTCCTGGCTGATTCCACCATGGGAGTTTCCCTAGCAACACTTATAGCCACGTACATCAAAATGAGAAAGATTTGGGATTTGACATTTCTTTGAGCCAATCACCTTCACATGCAAAATCCCAAAGAAGGAGATAAAGTTGTTCCAAACTTCAAGGATCTAAATATATATATATATATATATTCTATTTTAAACGAGTGATTCTGGAATAGATTATATTTCAGGGGTTGGAAACAGCAGTAGAGATTGCTTTTATATGCTATTTTCAAGCTACACCTGCTCACCATGAGGCAAGATGTCAGGAAATAATGAAGCAACATTATACATATTGAAGTTGCAAGATGGGAAATCAGAATCAGATCAAAGGTCTCTTAGAAACAAACGAATTTCTGACATTGAAGACTGAATAGTCTGTCTTTGAAATCCTTTCTATAGTCATTGGAGCATGCTTAATGGATTTTTTCTTTTTTTTTTATTTTTTCTTCATCTTTTATTAAACATCTCATATGACAGAATTAGGTATCACAATCAAGCACTTAAGTCTATCCACGTACAGCTGTATATTTTCCACACACACAAAAAAAAAAATTACACTAGTATTGTGATCATAGGTGAATAAATGGATGTTATTATTTGATGTATTTATTGACCTCAGTATGTGCGTCAACAAGTAATCTTTCAAAGCTGTCTGGACAAAATGATAAGGATTCCAAATATTAGTCTCTGGAAACTGATGCTGTAGTGGTATATTTCAGCTGTATGTCCCCTAATTCACTACACTTCCAAGTGTACCCCACTGCATTTCTTGGCACTAGTTCCTTATGCATATTGCAAATATTGTATTCCAAATTGGTACCTGAAATTGCAAAAGAGGATAGCCCATCCTACTAAGGAAATAGTTAACATTATTCAGGATATTCTCATGTTATACCACTGCAGCACACATGATAATGTGCTATCATCAGCGAAAGCAAGGAGCTGAATGTCTGAAATGATACCCTCTAATTGACATCACAGCTACCATTATCATGACAGGCTGACGCTTGCAGTCCTAGTAACCAACTACATATAACTGAGTAGATAAGAGAGGTGAGGAAAACAGCCCCTGCTGTGAACTAATTCACTGAACCCAGTGGAGATCTGCAGATGTACTTCAGGTGAGGGCTCAGACCCTCAGCAAATGAGCTTCACTTTGAGCAGAGTTGAACTTCTAGCTTACCTTATCACAGTGAGTGCTCCTTTTATTTTTGACTTCTAATCTCTTTAGGTACTGTTAAATAATGACCTGCACTGGAAGTATCCCTCAATTCAGTTACTTTTCTTTTGAAATGTATTAAGATCATTGAGGAGACCTTGAAAGTGGTCCCTTTTCAGATTGTATTAATCTCTTGAAACTCTACTCATGTTTAATGTAAGAAGCAAAATATTTCCCATGAATCACTTGTCAATTACCTTTTTCAGTGTTCTCAAGACATTTTTTTCAACAGCAACTTTAATGCTTATTGTAAAGCAAATTCTTTCACAAATCCACACCGTGTTGAAAGCCTTTGGAAAACAAGATATAATACCGATTATGGAAAAAGAAAATATAGCAATGAGCTTACTTCCTTACTGAAAAGTCAGATCTGTGAGTCAAAGTCAATTTAAATAATTGGTTTTGGATTTAAGAAGCTTTTCAAGAGTGAAGAGATACTATTGTTTCCTCTGACATAATAAAACAATTCCGAGAATAAGCAATCGTATTTGAAATGACTGTGTAGGTGTCACGCTTAGCTAATCACAAAATGTCATTTTCCAAAATATTAATGCATTTCTATTCAAATATAAAGCAAAGTAACATACTTTGTAAACAAGATCACCATTCTTAAAGACTAGAGAAATACTATTCACTTGCTGCACCATGTTTCTTCTCTTCTGGTAATAAAAGCTGTCATTTTTTCTTCTACAAAGGGCTTGAAATCTGAGAAATTATTCTATATTCAAGTCTTATCAAAGTCAGTGGGAAAGGAGGATTTGTAGTGCTCCTTATGGAAGACAATAGCCTGGAAGGTTACATTGTGCTGATATTTGACCAACTAAAGTTAGCAAAATGCAAAGATTCTCAATCTGTTGAATATATCTAATCAAACGGAAGAACTGCACTAAGTTTGTTCTAAAGGAGAGTGATAGGGTTATTGTCAGTTCACAAGAAAAAAGAGAAATTCCCCCCTTAGGCACCCACACGCAATATTTTTTTTTTTATTTTGGATTTCAAGCAATTATGCTGTTTTCTTCTTTTGTAAAGTTTGCTTCATTAATGTAAAGTAAAAATTTTCACCAGCATTTAAGGATTAGCAAATGTTAAATACTGGAGCATAGAAGCTAAAATCTCTCAGGCTTCATTTAGTTTACTTTCTGAAAAGGTTATTTATATGACAATGTTGATCATTCCGTAATTCATGCATGAACTTGTCAAAAAATCTATTTCCACTTCTCAGTAATACCGTGAAGTTTTTGAAGTACATATTGGTGATAGACTAAACCTATAAACTATTTAGAAAATTTTAAAAGGTTGAAAAATAAGAAAACGTTCCACACCAGCACACTGTTTAGTGTAAGCTTATAAACCAAGAGCTGCCAAAACTCACATTAATTTTGCTACATTCATTTCATATCCACTTTACCCTGTTTGCACTTTTGAAAAATAAATTGAACTCCAAAGGATAGTATATTTCACTGCTTTTAGTTTTTAAGATGTGAAATCATAACAATTATATTTTCTTAGAAACGATAGACACACAATAGTTTCTGATAAAATACAAGAAGTAATTATCACAGAATCACAGAATTACAGAGTTAACAACAAGAGAGATGAGCCAAAATTCATTTTTCTTGTGGTTGGGAAGCATTATTTATAATGACAGACTTCAGCATACAGTGTGCTCACCCAGGAAAAATCAATAGGGCATTTAAAATTACCCTAAAGAACAATCTTTTTTAGTAACATATAATTTTGTCAACAATACCTTTCATAATACTTGAAAAGAGCATTTCACTCAGCCTTATTGTTCTTGAGGTATTTTCCCATAACTGAAATAAAATGGGAAAATAATTCAACGATAATGGAATAAGGACAGATTATCTATCAATGACACTTTAATAATCATGCATAACATTCTATACAAACTCTGTGACACAGATTTAATTGTTGGTGTTTTGGGACTAATATTGTCCTTTATTATATATGCCTGCACAATTACCTAAAGTGCATCCCAGCCTGTTCTCAAGTGTAACAGTTTCATCTATTAACACTTCAGAGTTCATAATAATCACAGTGATGGAAACATAAAACTAATGAATCTGGAAGTGTTCAGTGTAACTCATTTGATCTATCAGATTTCTAATTCTAACATTTATTTATTTTTTTCCCCGCAGACCAGATTTGCTATCCAGGTCCTTTATTTTTGGATCGTTATGCAGTTTACTTTACTCACACATGGTATTTTATTTCAGTTTTAGTTATGAAAAGAAGGGCAATCCCAACCTGTGAAGAAGTATAACTACATCTTTTAATAAGGTTCTTCCAGTGTGTTAGTAAGCATTGAAAAAGGTGAGAGAATAAACAATAGATATAGAAATAAAATGCCCTAGTTCTCTCAAAAAACAGGGCTCTGCTACTGGGATTGAAAGATAACGACTTTCTGTTGCTTTATACTCTTTCCTTTAGGCTGATTTTAGGGTCCACCTTGTGTCTCCTCCTTTACAAGTGGGAATCGTGTTTTTTCTGGTTAGAAACGAAATAAAGGACTCTGCTCAATCTATCTCCAGCATGCAGATTCCTTGGCAAAACATTATTCTTTCAATCTTTTACTTGAATATTAAATCAAATTCTGTTATTATGGCTCTGCCTAAATTGTTGAATAAATTCAGTTTAACGCTGTCAGCAAGTCTCAGAGTCACTCCTGAATTATTCAGTGACCTCGTGGGTATTCTTTTCATCTAGCAAAGTTAGAGTTAGCCCAACTAAAACCAAATTCTTCATTGACAGTCACTAGAAATTGAGAAGTCTAATGGATCTTACTCTGATTTTCTTCTTAACAAGAATTGAGTGAACAGTAAAAAAGCAATCATTGCAAAGTGAACAACTCTGAGACATTGACAGGATCAATACGCATCACCACTATGTCAGCCAACATAATGTCTACAAACTGTCATTTTCATTTATTTTTCATACACTTTTTAATATACAGAACAGAAAAATGTGGAGGACTTAATAGCGGAATATTAAAGATGCCTCAAAATCACCTTTTTTATCTTTTTTTTCTAAACACTGGAAGAATTCCTTGGGGATTTGTGCAGAGGTTTTCTTCTGGCTAGTAAAAATAGCCAAATTCTAGGTAAGTCTCTCTCTGTTTTAACCACTATTTCTGTTTATTACCCAGATAATTTTCATTTGCTTATTGTTTATTTTTGTTCTCTTGCTTCTCTTTCACAGACATTTGTATTCCCTGATAGAGATACAACGATAGAATGCAGCCATGCTTTTATTTTCAACCCTTCCATTCACTTTGGCAAAAATTTCACACTAGGAATATTGTGCCTAGCCACTTATACTAGAGACTAGCAAGTAGATCTCTTTATATCTCTTGAAGGGGAATGTATACCTTTAAACTGTCTTATCATCCTTCTAAATGTGAACTAAGAAAAATTAGGATGGTCATGCATGTATAGTTAGCACTGGTGCTACTCTACACTATTTTTAATATAGAGATAGATATTCTAAAGGCTGCATTCACTTCAACACTCAAAATATATCTTCCAACATATCTCCTAAGTTTTGCAGTAGGGCAAATATGTAACTGCAAAATCAGGTACATATTTCTAGGTACTTGGAAAGAGTCTATCGAAGTTGAAGCAAGAAAGACGCTCTCTCCAACTTTCACATCGCATGACCAAAAGACTCAAAAGAAAAAAATAAGATTGCATTAAAAAAAAGATTGCATAATTTTCCTATTTTCTGTAACAGAAAAGGCACTCCTAACCTTACTCATCTGTAGATTCCCATGACAGTAAAACTAAATGACTTTTCCTTGTGGAGCAATATAATATCACATGCAAACTAGAAAAATGCATGAGCACAGCTAAATCCATGCAAATTTTACATCAAAATAAGTCCTTGTAAAAACATTGTTATGCTAATTGCTTGACTCAGTATGATACCATGTCAAAATGTAATCATCCAAATTCATCACTAGATCCAAATGTGTCACCAGCTGCATATATCAGCAATTGAGTTACATGAGCCATTCATTTGGCCCAGTATGTAATTTATCTCATATTTATGTGATCTATACAAAACTCATTTCTTCCTAGGTCAGAACAGTGACACAATGTTGATTAATACTTTTGTCACTTGAGATATTGATTATTGTAATTCACTACTTATCAGCTCCCTCACTGCATGTTGCACAGATTTAAGCTTATGAAAAATGCTGTTGCATGTATCCCAGTCAAATTATAAAAGTTTAATAACATCACTCTTTTTAATGAAGCTTCATTGCCTCACTGCTCATCCATGGAACAGGTATAGTGCTCACAACTGTCATACTAATGTATAACCTAAACATTTCCTGGCTTACCATAGTAAGCAACTTTTGTCTTCTGTTGCATATTAGTTTCTCACATGATAACTTATGCAGAGATTACTGATAGCAATCATGCAGTAAACAAAAATACTGGTTGTTTCTGTCTTAGTGCTTTATGCAACTGATCTGCTTTTTTTTCATATTGACTTTTTTGTCATCAACTCTAGCTATTTCTTCTGATATATTATTTTTCTAGGGAAAAGGAGAATTATAAAGAAAATGGATCATAGTCTTTGCTACTTCTTTATTAACTTTAAGTGATCTCACTCAGCTTCATAAAGTTATTCTGTCAGAAAGAAATTTCCTCCTGTTTAGTGATATACTTGCCTCTGAGAACAATACGAGAACTCTTACATTTCTCCTAAAGGCTGAAAACTAATCCACCCAACATAGTTTAAAGCAATTTAGGAAATGAGTCCATTTATACACCAAAAGTTTTCCAGTACTAGATTTCATGTAAAGGCTCACATTGTCTTTGAAGAAGAAATGAGCGCCATATTTTGGATATTTTTTCTAGTGAAAAGGGTATGTAGACAGGCAGGCAAATAGTGAACAAATGAATTACAATCTGTTTTACAACAGTTCTTGGAAATAGCTACACTATAATTTGTATAATTAAAGTTATCTTTCAATACAGATAGAACATGTTTACTTTCACAAGTGGAGACAACTAAAAAGACAGATCCATAATGAAAAATTGTTCTTCTATGGAGGCTACACTCTGTATTTTATGTTATATGACATTTTACAGAATTTCAGGAAACTGTAGACATGGAAATTCAGATTGAGGCAAACAATGAGCATATATTATTGTTCTCCATAGATTACACAAGGAGTTACAGAATAAAGATTCCTATGCATAAGTAATTTTGTAGTCAAAACTTGGTAAGATAGTGACTGAATGTTTTAGATTTATGCCTTTAACATACTTTTGATTTAACTGAGCATTAATGATTATGACATTTCCTGACAATTAACAATCAAAAGAGAGAAGATGATGGCCTCAGGTTCAGCCGCTGTTAATCCCTAAATTATCTGTACCAAATCTGTTTTCATTATTGTGAGATGAATCCTCTTTTATTCCTGTAATTTAGTGCTCATTGACAGCTGTGAAGATTAAAACTTTCTTTTTTATCCAAAGACACAGTGGTATGGCTCGAGACCAGAAGCAGTTTGCAATATATGTGTGAAAAGTAGCCCAGGGGACGTTCTGCAGTTAGCATGGGACCTGTTTCAGAGCACGGGCTGGATTGCCCTTTATAGGACAGAGTCCAGTTGCCTTACCTTCAACTGTATAAAATAAAGTATTGCTGTCTATTTAATACTGGTGCTTCCACCAAGCACAGCCTCCCAAAGAGTTTGAAAATCAACAAGTACCACATTAGAAGCAGAATTGCACTTGAAGGTAAAAAGACACGAGATTATGCTTTCAGCTGAAAGGACCTGTGAGTGGATTCTACTTGAACAGTCACCTCTTAGGGCTTGTTTTGTTTCTTCTTAGTTGTTGTTGTTTCTTTTTCTAACCTGCTTCTGTTTTCATGAATACAATTTATTTCTGATTAATTTATGGCAATAAGAGCAAAAATAGGCACTAAATCCAAATCCAAGCTGAATTTGTAGTCTGATTTCTTAATGCAAATCACCAATGGAGGAAAAGAAATAAATCAAAGGAACAAAACACTCTTCTTTCCATAGAGAGAAGAAAACATATATATATGTATATTTATCTAATATCTAGTGAATTTATCCTTCTTTTCCTTGACTTTCTATGTAGTCTTGTCCAGATTTTAAAAACATGTCCGAATTTATTAGATTACATTTACAAGTGAAATACTGGAGAGTTCCTACTGTCATTACTACAAATCTTTATTTGCACCATTAATAAAACTGCATTGGTCTATGTACATCAGGATTTAAAAAGAAAAAGCAACATAGAGGAATATTTCAGGTAGAGGAAATGGGCAAATAGTATTCTTTATTCAGTCGTCATCATGTATTTGAGGCTACGCTTCAATAGCCAGAGTACTGAGACTAGAAAATGTATACCATTATACCTGTGGAATAGTACATAGACAGTTAGCAATATCAGAAAAATCAAAATGTATTTCAAACAACTGTATAGACAGGATAATACAGTTTATCTTCCCTATCAACCAGAAAGAACAAATATCCTCTAGTAATTACTGCCATATTTTACTAAGAGAAAGCAGAAAAGCTACATTAACCTGGTAAGGAAAACTGAAAAGAGCACAGAGCAGTGTAGCTATTGTCTCCTGACATTCAGACACAGTGACTATCAAGATGGGCTTTAGATAAAAAATAGGTGTAAGTCAACATTCTAGGCAAATTCTATGGGCAGAAGGGTTAGAATGAAAAGGGTAAGTAAGAAATCAAATACTTTATGCAACTTTCACAGAATCACTAATGTTGGAAGGCACCTGTACACATTATCTAGTCCAACCCCTGTGCTCATACAGTCTCCCCTACAACTCATTGACACAGGACTGTGTCCAGAAGGCTTTTGAATATCTCCAAGGAAACAGACTCCACCACCTCTCTTGGCAGCCTATTCCAGTGCTCATCCACTCACACAGTAAAGAATTTTTTCTTTGTGTTTGAATGGAAACTCCTATGTTCCAGTTTGGGCCTATTTCCTCTTGTTCTATAGCTGAATATCACTGAAGAGACCTACTGTTAGAGATTTATAAGCACTGATAAGAATCCCTCAGTCTCCTCTAGGCGGAACAGACCCAGCTCCCTCAGCCTTTCTGCATAAGGGAGATGTTCCAGGCCCCTAATCATCTTTATAGAATCACAGAATATCCAAAGATGGAAAAAACCTCCAAGATCATCTAGTCTGTTTGTCCACTTATCACCAATATTTCCCACTACATCATGTCCCCATGTAGAACATCTAAAATTTCTTGAACACCTCAAGAGACAGTGATACCACCACCTTCCTGGGCAGCCTGTTCCAGCGCCTAACCACTTTTTTGAATGATGTCCAATCTGAATCTCCCCTGGCGCAATTTGAGGCCATTCCCTCTAGTCCTATAGCTAGTTACATGGGAAAAGAGGTCAATCCCCACCTTGCCACAACTTCCATTCAGGTAGTTATAGAGAATGATAAGGTCTTCCCAGAATTTTCTCTTCTCCAGACTGAACAATCCCAGTTCCCTCAGCCACTCCTCATAAGACTTGTGCACCAGACCTCTCACCACCTTTGTTGCCCTTCTCTGGACATGCTGCATGGCTTCAGTGTCTTTCTTGCAGTGAAGGGCCCAAAACTCACAGTACTCAAGGTTTAGCCCCACCAGTGCTGAGTACAGAGGGATGATCACTTCCTTGCTCCTGCTGGCTACACTGTCTCTGATATAAGCCAAGATGCCTTTGGCTGCCTTAGCCACACTACTGGGCAGTTGTTCATGAGCTCTGACACTCCCAATCAGTTTTCCAGCCACTCTGACCCAAGCCTGTAGTGCTGCCTGAGGTTGTTGTGGCCAAAGTGCAGGACCCGGCACTTGGTCTTGTTGAACTTCATCCAACTGGTCTCAGCCAGTCCATAACCCTCTGTAGGACCTTCTATCACCCACACTTCCTCCCGACTTGGTGTCTTGCCTTTTTCCTGCACAGTCTGTACTTAATCCAAACTACTTTCAGAACACTCAACCTTGTGGGTAGAAAGGATCTGCTAAAGTGCCCATTTCAATAAATTGATGCAGTCAGGAAGCTCCTAGCAGAGAACTATCATTAAAATAACAGAGCAGCACTAACTATTGCAGCACCTGCTTCCTGAAAAAGCTTTTTTTCAACAATATAAAACTATATGTTACCATTTTGAAATATTTCAAAACATCCCTTAAAATCAAGACTTTCAAAGTACAGTTCAGAGGAAGTGTTCAATAAAATTGTTTCATCTTTAGAATTACAAAATGTTGTTGACTGAAGAAATGTTCTTTTAGTAATTTCATATCCTAGGAAATACTAAAATTTTTACTTTGGGAAAAGAAAATAAATGAAATTGGAAAGTCCTGTCCAGCACTAATGAAACTAAGATTCTTTTTAGAATGAATACTCATTCAATGTGTTCCTTGCAGTAATTTTCATGGTCAATCATTAAAAATATGTAAAAATAAATATGTTCTGATAGGATTAATTGATACACTCATTCACCTAAAAGAATAAATTAAGTTCTAGATAACCCTAACCCCATTCTTTTAATATTTTGATTAAGGGAAAAAATGTAGTAAATGAACTACGGTAAAGGCTAAAGTATGTACAAGAAAATAAAATCTCTGCATACTTCACTGGGCATTTTCTTCCTAATCTTCCATGCTATGAAAACAACACTCTTGAAAATCAGGTAGATATATATTGCACGTTCAGTAAACTCAAATATAGTCTGAAGAATTGAACACACTTTGTTTCTGTAGAAAATTATTACTATTATAAGTGATGACGTGAATCACTGGAAACCTGAGAAATAGAAGTCATATGACTATAACTTGTTTGTGTTCAGGTAACTCAAATATAAATTCAGAATTACAAAGTAGTATATATTCTTTGCTTTAATATTTTAAGTGTTTCTAAAAAACTGTCTACACTGTCTGTCTACACTGTAGTTCAAAACCAGTATTAATTAACATTTAAGTGGTCCCAGATACATTCTTAAAAATACTCATCATATTTTTACATATTTTCTCTGAAATTTTAATGCACTGATAAGCAAATTTCTCCTAACTGAAAAATCTAGCACTAAAATAGACAAGGACATAAGATTCAGGATTTAATTTAGAGGTGAAATGCCAAAAAAGGGAAATCCATGTTTAAGGTTTTTCTTCTCTGTACCAGAAACACTACTGTTGGAACATTTAATAAGAATTAAATGAAATTTAACTTACTTAAAAATAAAATAGCTTCCTGTGCCAGCATATAAATACATTAAGTGCATTATGAAATATTATTTATTGGTTGAAAGGATGATTCAGGAACTTGCATTGCTCAAAATCAGATTTATCAAAATGCTAAGAAGGAATACAGATAATTGTTTGTATTTGGTCGTGCCAGCCTCACAATCTAACATAAACAGGAACATGATCATATAACATATACCAGTGTTCTACATAGAATCATAGAATGGCTTGGGTTGGAAGGGACCTCAAGGATCATAAGGTTCCAACCCCGTTGCCACAGGCAGGGCCACCAACCTCCAGATGTGGTACCAGGTTGCCCAAGGCCCCATCCAATCTGGTCTTGAACACCTCCAGGGATGGAGCATCCACAGCTTCTCAGGGCACCCTATTTCAGCACCTCACCAATCTCTCTGTAAAGTACTTCCCCTGATGTAAAATCTAAACCTTTCCTCCTTGACTTGAAAACCATTCCCCCTTGTCCTATCACTATCTACTCTTGTAAAAAGTTGATTCCCCTTCTTTTTATAATCACCTTTTAAATACTGAAAGGCTGTAATGAGGTCTCCTCACAGTCTTCTCCAAGCTGAACAAGCCTGGTTCCCTCAGTCTGTCTTCATAAGGGAGGTGCTCAAGCACTTTGATTAGCTTCATGACCCTCCTCTGGACCCTCTCCATATTCAAAGATTACCTCACACAGATATATTGCCTTATCACACCAACCATAAATATCAATTAGATTCATTTTTATTGCTCTGTTTGAGGGAAAGATAACTTGTGATAGAAATCCATTAGCCAAACTGTCACAGATTTACATCCCCTGCTCTCCTTACTGCAGACATCCAGGCACCCCAGTGCTACACCCAGATAATTAGCTCAGTGATTTAACCTTGGTCTACAGGACCTTTCAAGTCACTGCACTGCTTTGAAAGACATCCACATAGGAGCCAAGAAAAGCAAGCATCGTAGAGTAGCGAAGGAAATCCTTTTGGAGCTGAAATCTTTTTTGAAATCTTTCTGGATCTGAAGAACCGTAGGCAAAGAAAACGATGCAAAGGACCTAATCATAGAGGTGCATAAAGGATACAGCCAAATTGAAACATTTGATGTATTAAAGATGTGATGCTCTATGAGACTGCTAAAAAATAGTGTCTCTAATTTGCAGAAGAAAGTAGCTGTAGAAAGAGTAATATGACATCAATTTAGGCACTGCCATTTCTGAAGCAGAATTTGACCGGTGAGAGATTTTGAGATGGAGGAAAAGCACAATTAAAAACAGAAATTACTGAGGTAAGGGCAGTACAGATATACTTGAATTAAAGAGGAGAGAATAGCACTGAGTGGTGGACTAGCACTTTTTTTTATTAAAAAAAAAACCAAACACACACACAAAAACCCAGATCTGTTACAGAGCACAAGGAATAGCAACTAGACTAATACACCCTATATCACAGCTGGCTCACTTAGATCCTAGAGTAGCTAATCACAGAAAATGGGTCATAATTTGGGAATGACTCATTGTGACAATTTTTGGCATAACTATGTCAAGCTCTTTTTATTTACAAGCTCACACATTAACAGAAATCTTCTACCAGCAGCAGATTTGACTTGTGCTGCGGTGAACTCCATGGCTGTATGACTGCATCTGTGTAACAGAAACCATCTCACAGCCCTTCATTGAAACACAAATCCTCACTGTGTGAGTCTAACCCTTCTTTGTGTGGGCCTACAACAGGTAAAATTGGGCACATTATGACTTTAGGATTCCAGTGGTTATTACATTTGGCACCCTTGTTTTTATGTTTATAGTGGAAATGATCAGGTTCTGGCAGTTTCATGTTACAGCCTCACTCTGTAATAGCGAGGAGAAAGTGTGAGGCTGCTGGCTCCTAAAATATGTGACATCAAAAACACGGTTTGTGAGCAGGAGTGAAAATCCCTTTAGTGTTTGAGGATACCAGATGGGAGAAGCTTTGTATCAAAAGACAAGAATAGGTAAACAACTCATGTAATGGCACGTCCCTTGCCTTCCTTAGCGACTGTTCTTTTCCCTGTAATTTATTTGTAAGCTAAAATTTGTGAAGAAATGACTTCCTTTAGTTCTAGCATGGACTACCTTTTCAAGCAGGTAGGTTTGTCTAAAAACAAGCTTACTAAGCCTTATTATCCTTCTTTAACAAAATTGTAACAATCTCCAAAGCCAGACTTCATTCTGTTTCCTGTCTGGTTGTCTTGTAGTACTGCTGTTCTGCCTACTCTCCTTCATATGATCCAACTCGTCACTCAAATTCTGACTGTAATGGACTGTAAGGAAAAATAACAGACTGCAATTTTGAATGATTTTTGACAGTTCTTTTATATCTCAGATCCTCACTTCTGTCTGCAATATGTGTAATGGGTTCATTTACTTTCCAACAAAAGAAAAATGTGGGATCATGTGGAGAGTTGTATATCAAATTAGGTAAGCGGACTGATGTGGGTCCTATGAAGTCATCAGCAGCTTTTCACTAATACATTTTCTCTCTAAAGAACAGTTATGAGTTTTGATTGTCATTAGTTACACTTTAACTACAAGATCTGGGCCAAAGTAATGGCTTCCCTTACCCCACAGTACAGTCAGAGTGAATCTGCTGAAGTTATTAATGACGTTACACCAAAGCTCAAATGATGTAGGGAAAATGAGATTCATGCCTTTAATGTTAAAGGTGACCTCTGCTATGCATGCACTCTGTGAAAATCTACAGCCCTTGGGCAATTTGATTTTCTGCCTGAAAATTACTGAAGAGACTTCAGTATCTGTGAGGCAGTCTCCTTTATTTTCCTCTGTGAAGAATTAGTATGAAGGGCCGAGGGAAGATATTAAAGATCAAAGCTGAACTAAGAATTTGGTATTAATAGTCATTTAGCTGTAAAAACAAGGCACAGTTCAGAGGTGCAGGGGCAGTTTGTGCAAGTTTGGTGGTTTCTGATGGCATTGAATCTGCTGACTGCATTTTCCATCTCATTAATCTGAGGTTCCCTAAGGGGAGAAAGACTCTGCGGTGCTGGGGAAGTGTCAGGCACAGCTAGATCTGTCATTTGTTTGCCTTGTGAGAAAGTAAAAACATTACTTCAGTATGACTGCTGCATTTCTCCTACACTGCCCATGGAGTATTCCCAGCAGCTATTGCAATCCCTCTACTGGTCTTGTGGTTGGACACAGGAAGAAGGACCTTCCCTTTCTCAGGTATACTTGGAGAAGATACAGAACTCAATAAGAAGGAAAATAAGCCTGAAACAACACCATTGTGGTCCAGGCAACAAAATAGAAAAATTAAAGGTGAAACATAGCCTTTCCCTCTCAGGAAAGGTCTCCATCGACCTGTACAACAAAGGCTTCCTGTGTGGCTGAATGTTGAGAGACATACATAGGAACATTTGCAACAGAGCTAACATACAACACCACAGCAGAGGCACTCATATGCACTTGCGAAAACTTCCTTCAGCACAGGATATGACAAACAGACCTGGCCAGAGGTCACCACTGCCCAGGCATTCCAGGTCAGCTGCAGGTGGCAGTACAGCGTGCATGGAAGGCGGCTCCCCGGGGTGCAGCTACAAGGAAGCCAGGCAGGACAGCCACAGCTGTCACTGTGTGATGGAACTACTTAGCACCTCAGAATAGGTCATATGAGCCTAAATGTAGCCACTCAGATTTTAAATACTTATGCTAGTAAGGATCATTTATCATATTTTCTATATTATGCAAGCGGTTTATTTTTTTTCCCCCCAAAACTAGTTGTCAAAAAGTATCAAGAAAAGAAAGTCTGTGGTCTCATGCTGTAATTCAAATGATTTATTCAAACCAGATCTGCCAAACATGTGGCTCAGTGACTCAGAAGCCAGCACATAACTCCCCAAAATCTCTCTTGCTCACTCTATGATGAAGGACAAATCTCGCAAGCTCTGTTCAAATTTGTACCACTGAGACTGAGTTCAAACTGCATTCAGAATAAGTAAAATGTATCAGAAAATAATTAAAATATTTTTGGTGCCACAGAGCCAAGTCTTGAAGGGCTCAAAGAGGAAAGAAAAGCAAACTGAGAATGTGCTGAATTGCAAAATTGTTCTTGCTTCCAATGAGGAAAAAGATACAGAGAGAACTCAGAGAACAGAAACAACTGAACTCCAAGCAACCATGAGCAGTTTAGGACAGAACACATGGAAGTGATGAGGTGTAGCAGCTGCTCACAAAGAAGGCACAGACAGTTTCCAAAACACGACCTGGCTGACCAGAGGAAGGAGTTCAACTCTGGACAAATGCATCACATGAGTAAAACATGAGATCAAAATAGGGAGATGCATGCTGAGGTTGGACTGAGAAAAAAAAGAAGGTGCAGAAGTTCAGGAGACAAAAACTGCAACACTGTTGAGTTGGACAGAAGGCTTGACATGTATAGCCTAAGGGGAAAATGAAAAAAAATGGAATTAGGTGAAAGAGGATAAGAGTTTTGATAAATTATCTAAATTTTAGCAGCTGAAATAGAAAGCACATTTTATACCTTGCTCATCTTTCTGCTGAATAACTGGAGAAATTTAGCAACAGCCAGTGGGTGGGAAGGGAAAAAGGGAATCTGATTTAATATTCTTCTATCAAACTCGAGAGTCTGGGAGCATGGTGGAGTTATCTCACAGTGATGAAGAATAGGGAAAGGGGAGAGACAGAAAGCAAATTAAGAACTATGATATTTGTATAATGTTCTTTTTCTGTATGTATAGGAATAATTAATAAAACTAGGAATAAAGGCATATTTTATCTTGCCATTTCCTATTCCTGTCAAGCACTGACTACAACACAGTCCAGTAATGGCAGAGCACTATCCGTTCTCAATGAGCAAGATGAGGATAATTCATTTTTGTGTCATGTATCACTCACAGCTGTCTGCTGTGACTGCAAAAGTCAAATTACCCCATCCTACATTCTCACTAAGCCAAATTTGTTTGGGAAGCGTGGGACAGAAAGTGGGAGTGTTAATAGCAGATAATTTGCTTCCTGAATATATTCAGGTCAAAATGGGAATTTTAACAGCCTTGCCTAGTATCTTGCACTATTGTAGATATAGGACCAATTCTCTTGTACTGCTTATTCAAAATATAACATGCAATAGTTTAATTTTGTTATACTTTAGAACTCTATAACATCTTGTATTTTTCTCTGTTCTTCCTTCTCTTTCATTTAACTTGGTATATTCTTAAGAAAACATCCAAATGGGTCATATTCCTGAGCAAAATTCAGATGAAAACCAAATTTATTGTAATGCAAACAAAGGGGAATTTAAAGGATTAACCATTTGTGCCAGTTTGCCAATGCTCTCTGCTGTACTCTCAGACACTCTGGAGATTATCCAAAAGTACATCCTTTGCAGTCTTTTGTTTTATACAGAATTTGATTAGGTATATAATGTGAAATAAAATTCAAAATAAAATAATGTCTGATTCTTTAGTTTTGAAGAAAATTCAGTGATGATCAAATCTCTCTTTTCTATTTCAGCTCTGACTACTATTGTATCAGTCAAAAATGTAAGTGCTTTTTCACACACATAGTTGTGTGGCAGTAGAGTTGGAATGTGTAGGACAATTTTTCAAAACAAAAGATAGTGCAATCATTTTTAAAATCCTAGCCTTTTCAAAATATATATATTTTTTCAACTCAAACAGTAAAGTCACATTTTTCTGGAATCACTGAGGTTGAATCATCTAAGATCTTCTAGTCCAACTGTCCACCTACCATCAACATTGCCCACTAAACCACATCCCTAAGTACCAGATCTAGCATTTCCTTAAACGTCTCCAGGAATGATGACCCTATCATCTCCCTTGACAGCCTGTTCCAATGCCTCACCATTCTTTATGAGAAGGAATTCTTCCTAATATCCAATCTGAACCTCCCTTGGCTCAGCTTGAGGCTAATCCCTCTAGTCTTATCATTGTAACCTGGGAGAAGAGGCTGACCCCCACCTTGCCAGAATCTCTTTTTCAGGCAATTGTAGAGAGCAATAAGGTCTACCCTACATCTCCTCTTCTCCAGATTGAACAATCCCAGTTCCCTCAGCCACTCCCTAAGACTTTTGTTCCAAATCCTTCAACAGTTTTGTTGCCTTTATCATTTTTCTACAGACAAGCTCTGTTTGTCATCATAGAGTAGATTAAAATAGTAAGCGTAGAAAGTTGTCATGTCTTCTCTCCTTATAAAGTGCAGTTGGACAGCATATTTTCCTTGAGTTCAGCATGTCTTCTTGCATGAAAGACTATTTTAAATGCTACTGGTATTGCTGCCCACTTAAAGGAGGCTGGAACAATAACTGAGCCACATTTCAGACATTCCTTCCCAAGAAACCATTACTTGTCATGGAAATGGATTTCCTGGAAATAGCTGAACATCTGCCTATTTCACTTTCATTGAGTATGAGGCTTTTGCTTTACGTAGTAAACTGTCTCTATCTCAACTCGTGTGTTCTTGCATTTTCATATTTCCAACTCTCTCCTGTACCCTGCTGTGGAAGGAGTGTGTGAACAGCTGCATTCCAAGCAGGAACCTCAACAGTTACTTTAGTAGCTCTTCAGTCCTTTAGCAGATGAGAGCTGATGCTCTCTTTTTAGGGGCTGTCTCCTATTTCCATGAATTCTGATGCTGTCAAAACACCCTGCCAGAGAGTAAGAAAAAAAAAATCAAAAGATCTCCATAGAGTAGTTCAAAGACCTCAGTACCCTCTTGTATCAAACAGTCACCATTTCTTAGGAGTTTCACTTAAAGGGCTGTGACACTGCCAGTTATACCAAAACACAGCTGTACAGAAATTTTGTTTTTCCAGTACTATTAAGTTGACTTTATTTACAAGAATTTGAAACACAGGGTGAAAGAACACAGGCTGTTCGAAGAGCACATTAATATCTTATTTGGTGAACAACTACACTAGTATATTTAGACAGCATTCTGCTTTGTAAACTTCTCCATCTTCCTAAATGTGTATTCAGAAGTCCTCTATAAGAATGACTTACTTTGCTGACAGCATAAGCAGTACTTTATTTTTTCATAGCATACTTTGAATGAGATTTGATTCAAAATATGTATAAAAGTGTCCAGAAAACAGAATAACTAAAGAAAAGAATCAATTATATCAATTATCAGCCAGCAGTAATGCCCTTTTGCTTCTTCTGAAATTCATTTTCTGAACTTACTGTTGTTCAGTGACTCAAAAATTTTAATTGATAATGCTATATTGCCAAACAAGTGTAAATTATCAGGAAAATATATTTGAAAGATACAAACTTTCTTCTAAATAGGAAGTTGATCATAAAAATAAGAAGGTAACTTATAATGATGGAGTAATTTAATGCAAGTATAAGTTTTATAAGAACTTATAAGTGAATTCTATCCTGTCAAGAATAAAATAAGTGTTCAGAAGAAAAATTTTCTCTTGAGAGTTTTAGGACAGGAAGGTTGAAAAAAAAAAAAAAAGTATTGGAATAGAAAAGTTTAATAAGATGCCAAGCGTAATAATTGAAATTCCATTTTCCGCTGGATACACAGGGGTACAAAATTGTCAGTTGCTGTTGATCATGTGATTACATTTACAGATTCCATTTCATTACAAACTGTATTTGGAATTCTAAAACCATTTAAAAATTACAAACAAATGATGCATTCCACTCCAGCTCAAATGAAATATTACATTTGACAGTTTAATCCTCTAAAATGATATCTGACCTCTGTTGGTTTTTTTTTTTTTTTTGTTTGTTTGTTTGTTTTACATTGAGCAAGGATATGCTTGTACATGAGTTAATCCTGCAAAGCTTCAGTTTAATATAGTCCTACCCATTATTTTTTTTTTCCTTCAAGATATCCTAGTCCCATTTAACCAAGACAACAGTGTGAATTCATTTCTGGGTTATAAGTCATTAAAGGAATGAGATGAGAACAGAAGTATTCCCTTGCACAATAGAGTTTGCACTCTGGCTCAAGCTCTTCAATTACACTTAACTTCCTAGTATGTTCCTGAGAAAAGGGGTGTTATCTCTGGTAGCCACTGTTCAAGTCATAATAGATCCAAATCAGAAATTGTACCTGCAGTCTTACTGGCAACCAGAAGCACTAGTTTATTGCATTGTCAAATTGCAGATTCACTTGACAGAGTAGTTTAAAAGGTAGATTCAAAACAACCAAAAGGAAGTTTTGAATCTAGAACAGAAGCTTGAGGACTTCACGCACCAAATAGATCATAAAATGTACTTGTATCATGGAAAGAAAACTGTAGCCCTAAGAAGTCTTGGATTCTAATTCCTCCTAATTAGATTGCTCTTCAACAATAGTAAACTATTTAATACAGGTAAAAATATCTTTATTACTAGAACTTCACTCTCCTCTAGTTCCTTGAAATAATATTTAAATAAAGATGATATGGATGAATTTGTATGTTAAGCAAAGGCTTAGGATATCTAAATGTAACAGAAATGCAATAATCCCCCTCTGAACTGTTACATTTTTTGGTCATCAGTCTTGGATTACGTTTTTTTTTCCCCCCCATAGAGTTTACATTTTTTCATTTTTTCCACTGATGTGTTTGATTTTGTAGCATGCATAATACATAATTTCATTTGCTCACTTTTTCAGTATTTAATGTCTGGAAAGTGTGATTTACAAGAAGTACAGCAACTTATTTTCCTCCTCATGTAATGGAGGCTGAAATGTGTCTTAAGAAGAAAATGGAAAGTTAAATGTAAAAAAACAAAACAAAACAAAAAAAACCTTGTATTATACTCTACAATTCTCAGTGTTTTAATGGACCGATAACGTCAGAAGATCCAGTTTAATATTTGCTTTCTACATATTAATGTAAAAAATTAGTAAGATGGTAACATTTCCTGTAAAGGACATCAATTATAAGATGACTTTGTTATGAGAAGTACATTTATAGACTTTGGAGTGTCCTGAAAAAGAAACAAATAAAAGGGAAGATATGAGACGGTTCTTTAAATCATCAAGTTATATAAAGAGGGTGAATAGTGTGAGAAAGAATAGCAAAGAGAGTGAATCTGATCAGATATTCCCTGTCTCCTCTAATTCAGTACTAAAATCCATCAAATGAAATGAGAAGGTAACTCCAAAAGCAAAAATAAATAAACAAATATAAATAAATGACAATTACTTCTTATGATAAGTACCTAAGCACTGGAAGATGCAGATTTCTAGTTTCTAACAGGTGAACCAAAATTCACTGGACAAAGATGTTAAAGAAAAATCCATAATTACTATATACAAATATACCACCGACATACCAAGGAATCCCATAAAACTCCCCCACTCCCATAACTTACAGAAATTCAAAGCGGAATCAATGGGAGAGAGCACTCAAACAAAACTCAGAGCATTTGAGCTCCTCAGGTCTTTATATCCTTTCCAGGTAATCTTAGCCAAAAACTGCCCTTTCAGAAAGTATAAAACTATGATGCTACTGAGCTTATTTTCACGTAGTTTTATATTTAAGCTAAATTTCACAGTCCATTATCAGCTAAAGTAGTGCAATACAGTAATTATATATCAACTGATATAATTCAGTAATTAGCTACAATCGATCAGAAGAATTAATGTTTCCTACTTTCTTCAACCTGACAAGTAAAGGAAATAAAGAGAAGAAAAATGATATGCTCATAGTAGAAGAAATAATTGATTTCTATTTCACAAAAACAATGCTTATAATAATTTCTGAAGTGACTCCTCCATAGAAGGAGACATTAAAATTCCCTAGTAAGATTAAAAATGAATGTATGTGACAGGCATTAACGTGTTATGAGTGTGTGTGCAAACTTAAGAAAATTAAAAGAATGTGCTCATGCACTTGCAATATAATGTGAAAAGATAGTATGTCTTAGTAATTTAAAAGTGAAAGTTAAATATAACTTTTAAACTTCAAACTAAAAAAAGCTAAAGAAAATACTATTCTTAGTTATAAATAATTTTATGTAAGGTACCCTTCTGAAAGCTAGATTAGCTGTAAGGTCTTTTTTAAAAAGCTGAAAAATTATAACATCTTAACTGGAAAAATATTTCATGTTTTCAACCCCAAAGGTCTTCAGTTAATAGTTTTTCTTTGCCAGATTCCAGCCCTGCAGGTTTCTTACACAGGCCTGGGGTATGCAAAGTACCCTGGCTTCATAGAACACCTCAATGAATGGGGAGCTCTGATTTAGTTTCCTAAGAGATATGAATTACTTTAATAACTGCTTTAGAACACGCTATCACTTCAAAGTACAAGTTACTCTTCTTTCCCTCCCACACCAGATGACAAAACATAAAGGAAAACTGAAAAATACTATTGCCGAAAGCACCATTTTATATCTCTGATTTTTTTCATTAATTTACTTTTAGACCTGGGGGACAGCTGCCTAGATCACAGCTTTTCTTAGAAACAATGCTGTTGTAACTTCAAAAGTAGAGAAGCAGCTGTGAACTGTAGAAACAGTTATTTCCTTTGCAGATCATAAACAAAGATGAAGAAATAAAAATTATTAGGTTCTATAGAACATACATACATAACATATATATACACAAAACATATAAAAATGTTTTAATGGGGACTTAAACAGCAAAAACATTTTATCTATGTGCACACTGAGCAATTTGTTTGTTGTAGCTGTTACATCCTTTTAATTAGCCATACACAAAACAAAAACCTCACAATCTTCTTGGTTCAATGCTTCCTGCCCTTGCACTCTGTTGTACAAACCATAGAATATCCTGAGGTAGAAGGGACTCACAAGAATAATCAAATATTCATCAGCAAGGCATAACATTATTCTCTACTAATCCATCCTGACTCAGTATTTTCTCTTACATCCTTGACTCATCCTTTTCTATCGTGAGGCGTTCAGTAAAAGTCATCTTTTTATCAAAGCAATGCTATTTCTGCAGAATCTCATTGTTTTGAATGTTTACAATCTTTTTTTTTTTTTTTTAATCAAATTCAGTTTGTATCTCAGAGTCACTTCATATTTATTTGTGAAGAGTGGGATTTATTATACCTCATTTTGACTAGCTGAAATTTAATTATCTGTCTATGCTAGTTATATAGTTCTCTTGAAGACAGTGGAATGAGGTGAGCTTGAGTCAGGAAATTGTTCAGGTTATGAAGATAGATATACAAGACCCGTATCCATTGACTGAGGGAACATAGTTGTTAGATAATGGATAGCTATCTTAGATGAGAATTATTTTGGTAGATAAATCTAAGAGAGATGCATTTCTGTTTCTGTCTTTCATTGGAAAATTTCTGGATAAAAATATCAAATCTAACAAGGAACAAAGTTCCTCTGGTAAGAACATGGAACTTCTGTCCAGGTTTCAGTGAATATTATCTATATAAAAAAGTTCTAAGACAGAGAGAGGCAGATCAGGACACATATTTAGCTTTGAACACCATGGAGGTGTTCAATACCAAGTTGGATGGGGCCCTGGACAGCCTGGTCTAGTATTAAATGTGGAAGTTTGGTGGCCCTGCCTGTGGCGGGGGGGGTGGAGATTCATGATCCTTGAGGTCCCTTCCAATCTGGACCATTCTGCAATTCTGACTTTTTTTTTTTTTTGAAACATCTTTTTGGATTTGGGACAATCTTAAAAACTCCACAAAAGCCCTGTCCCAGTCTTAAAGAGGACAGAAACACAAAAATAGATTTCTGATTCTAACACATTGCCTGCATACTTGGTTTAAATACATTCTTTTTTGAGGCAAAACCCCTGAAATAAATTATGGGTGTTATATTTTAAAATGTTATAACTTATTCTGTACTGAGCTGTTCCTTCATCTCTTATATACTGCAGTATACAAGATTATTTTTTGAGGAACCTCTTACCACAAATTTTTGATTTTTTTCCTACTTCCCTTAGTATGGGCAGCAGCTATAGTTTCCTGCATGTTATTTGAAACTAAAAGAACTTCCTGGACTTCTCCCAGGAAGAAAGAACATATCCAAAGAAAGCATCAAAGTATATAAAAATATGTTCATCATGTACTTGAACTCATCTGAGTACATCCAAAGAGAAACCGGTCATCTGGGTTTATTTTTATCTAGCATGTGACCAAGTCTATACCTTACTGAAGTTAATGGTATCTGTTAACTCCTGTGACACCAGGATTTTGCTTATACAGCTCAGCATTGTATCTGAAAGTCTTCCAGTTACAGACAGCATAAAAAAGTTATCCAGAAGTATGCTTAGAGAGAAATCTCCTCACAGTAACTTCTTACGATAGAATTTATACTACAATATCTTATTTCAACAAGATGTGGGAATTCTCCCCCCCCACCATGATTCACACTCTCACTAAGAAGAGAAAAGATTGACTTAGAGATTTAAAATTCCCTAACATTAACATTTACTTTCTTATTTTTGAGGAAGGAAGAGAGTAAAATTAAAATTAGGAAAATTACAGACATGAAAAGCAATTGTTTTGTCAATTCTTGTCAGTTCTGCACCTTCTTTTCCTGGAAAAGAATGCCATTATCAGTTTAAGAAGGGATGTTCTCAATTTTTCTTTCATTACTGGTGAATGAAAATTAGCAAATAGCTATAAAGAAAAGATGTGGAGTGTTTTTTTACTTCAAGTCACATTGGATGAAATTTGATTTCTATAATGAAGAAGCCTCTATAAAAATCATACATTATCATTAGACATTAGTTGTAAATATCCTTTTTTTACTTTATCAAATTCTCTAAATACAACATAATCTTAGCTATATAACTTTACTTGAAAACAATGTAGTACCTATTTTTCTTCCATCCAATCGATGCTAGCAGAAAAATTTGAAGTACTGGCAGTACTTGATACCTAGAATGTTTCTGGTCACTGAATATGTCTTATAAAAGCCAATAAATAGTCTGTGCACATGTGTTTGCAGCATTTAGTAGTAGTTAACATGGAATTGCAGAGCCAGGAGATGGACTCAATGGTCCTTGTGAGTACCTTCCAAATTCTGATAGAGGAATAGAGATTCAATTGGATACTCCATGATTTCATGATTCATTCTAACTAGAATGAGAGATTACACAGATGTTGTACCTGAACTACCAGTCAAGATACAACAAACAAATCAAAGTGGTACCACATATATCTCTTTTTTTTTTTTTATAGTTGAACACAATGGATTTTTCTAAGTTGTTTTGGAAATACATAGCTGCCTTTGCAAGTTGATTCATATCTCAACTCCAGTGGGATAAAGAGACAGAACTTGTCTTGTATCCACATTCTCTCCCTGTATACTGTAGATGAATTTCTGCAATGGCTATGTTTAAGGATAAATCATTCAAACTGCTGTCTTTTGGCATAGTGTTCTACTGATACCTCTCTCATTACTGCATACTGACGCTAAAAATGAATAACTTCAGTGAAGAGCAAGCAAGTTAAATTATGCCTAAGAAAAACACTCTAAGCTTAGTGCTAGAGCACATTAATAAGAGCAGAGCAATCCTGCCAGTGGTAGCACCAAAAGCATGATTTTAGTCAGTTAAAGGGAAATCAGAATATTCCTTACTAGCAACTGCTAATCCCTTTTAGAATTTAATATTGAACTGTGGAAGGATGTCACTCAATTGTCAGGTCTCCACTATGCTAGACATACAGTCCTAACTGGCAAAGCTAAAGCTAAGCCTTTTGTCTTGCACAAATGAATTCTGGATTTGATCGCTGGTGGTTATGAAACCATTGTTCAAAATTCCATGAATAATTCAAAATATACTTTTATTTGCAGCAAGAAGCCCAGAGGAAAGAGTTCCTGAATTGCTTTTGTAATTTTCCATGAAGCACACCTGACTTTAACAGGAGATAACACAGAGATAAAACTCACAGTCAAAGAGGTTTCCATGTACTCTAACTGCTACTGGGGCTGAATATTAAGCATTAAAATTCAGAATTACCTTGATTATATTATCCTTGGTTTCACAGTTGGTGTGATCCTGCTCTATTCTTTGAACTGAAGTCATAGTCCCATTCTTTGAAAAACCATGTTCTAGCTTTGCTGACTAGCAACCTTGGAGAGCATCCATCAGAAAAGGTATCACCATTGTGCTGACATCTGAATTCTCCAAGCAAGTCACACAAAAATGTCTCTGATGCAGCTCTGCATCCTACTCCAGGAGAAAGAACCAGGAAAGATCATTGCAGAAGAGCTGGCAGTGTGTGAATAAACCCCCTTACATAAGGTGACTGAGGAAGTAAAATGACATAGATTAGATATGTTCTGGGAAGAGAGCATATATTGAACAAGAAGAACATGCTGCAAGAAGCTAAACTTGTTTCCCAGTGGTCTTCTGGAAATGCACATTAAAGCATAATACAAGGCAGCTCTGAAATCCATCCAGAAATAGGCTCCTTGTGCTTCTCCTTTACATCACCTCAGCCTGATAGTGAGGACTAGTCTCTGACTCACATAAGGGCAGACATATGCTGGCTGTACCATGCTAAAAATATTGATAAAGCTGTAAAAGTAAAATCATCCTTCAAAATGAAATTCTTTACCTGTACAAGTCAGAACTGCTTGCAAAACATTAGTGCAATTAAAACAGATATTCTCTGTACATGTGTAGCAAATTACCATCTGTAACTTCCTGAATCATAAACAGGGTGGTTTATAAAAATTAACAAAACAAAAATATCCCTGCAGTGAGGCCTTTTCATTGCAAAAGGTAATGAAGGTTTGATAATAGAAAACCTGTTGGTGTACAAAATGAAAAAAGACTGCACAGAAGGATTATATTGTTTACAAAGCTGGAATTTGATACTTTGTCAATTGTCATATTTACTAACTCTAATACATCAACATTACCTAGTTAGAATGGAAAGAAGGATGCATTAATTTAAAACATCAGTTTATAACTATTTTACATAAGTTTTCTGAGGGATCAGTAACATTCTACATATATTTTAATTCTTCCACTAATAAATCAAAACTATCTTCAGATTCTATTCCCACAACAGAAGTATTCTAGAATAAGAGAAATAAGATAAGGCCTGTCCTGTTCTTTCCCAAGAAAGTGTGTCATAGAATGTTTTGGGTTGGACAGGACTTTTAAGATCATCTAGTTCCAACCCCCCTGCTGTAGACAGGGATACTTCCTACCAAACCAGCTTGCTCAAAGCCCCATCCAGCCTGGCCTTGAATACCTCTAGAAAAGGGGCATGTAACAAGGGAACAAATATTGTATGTGATATTAATTCACAGATGTATTTACATGAATTCTAGGCTCCATGAAGCTGAAGTACATATCCCAGTAAACGCATTTTTCTATACATTTTGGAAAGCATAAATATTTGTCCTTTTTTGTTTAGGTCACAGCTTTTCATTAAATATTTATTGAAACAAGGATCTAAGAACCCAGTAATGGATTTTCACTTGACTTAGCTCAAAGTCATTTGAATTTTTTTGGAGCAAAGACTTCTGCTCACTGGTAACTAGTCCGCAAGAAACAAATTAATCTCCAATAACATTGATGTACTTCAATTGTTTAGGGTGTATTTTGATCTCTACAGCTATCTTCCTTACATGTTGATATATTTCTCATATAGTCAGAAGAAATAATCCTACCTCAAATTTATTGAAATATGTATGGTTAGTACTTACTTTAACATATTCTTGTCACATTTTCCTTGTTTTCAGATATCAGATAAGCTTACAGTTAATTATTTTAGTGCTGTAGTCAAATGTAAAATGCATGAAGGCAATGAAAATGATGTTTATATTGAATCTGCACAGAGGTGGGATGCAAATTGTTTTACAAAGATGTGGCATACACAAGAGATCTTCCTATCAGAGCCTGATCATTTTAGGCAGGCTTCTGGTGAATTTACTTTCAATCTATTTGGCTTTTTAATTCAGGCCTGACTGCAATGGATCTAATTTCATGCAATTAACAGAAGTGTTTATGTTAAAATTACAAAAACCACCCTAGGTTTATTTAATAGTCAATGGAGAAAATAAACACCTTTAGACATTCTAGTTCATCAGACTTCTCAGTTTTAGTTTAAAGAGGCTCATTCCTCTGTCTTCCTTGCACTGGAAAGACTCCAAGGGGACAATATTCCTAACTCCTGTGCTTTACTGCAGTGGAATTATTTCAGTGAAAAAGTGCGAGACATGGCCAAAAACAAAATTGAAGTAAATATGCTGAATGTAAAATTCAAGCTCCTTAAAAATATTTTATTTTGGTTTCTGGTTTGTACATATACCATTCTGAAAAAATTGATTCAGAACTGTACTGATATATTGAATTATTACTCGGGTAATGGTTAAAGTTATAGATCCCTGTTACCATATTCCTCCTCCTCTAAACCACATTTCATGGTAGGTCTTGTCATTTGATTGCACAGTAAATATCAGGTAGTGGCAATGTAATTATATGATGATTACTGCAGACATTACAAAAGAAATAAAACCAGCATAGTTTACACAGCAATTATTCCTCGCCTTACTGAGCATTTTACCAAGTAATCAGTAAGAACATGTAATTATATTATCATGAAAGAAAATCAAATCTACCTTCTTAACTTTCACATTCTTCATGATCTTCTTATAGATTTGCTACATGCTGATCCTGTGTCTCACTCTGCTTCTGAAGCCACTCATTTCTGCCCCCTCCATTAGATTGCAAACATCAAGATAAGACTGAGTTCCCTATCTTGTCATATTAACATTTACAAATGCAAACCTTTGCATTTCTTATTTTTAGGTAGCCATTCAAGCATAAATAAGCTATTGCTCACATTCATGCTCTAGGAAGACACAGAACCACTAAGGAAGTTTTGTTTTCCAAATAATTTCTGTGAAAGGATTTCTGCAGCTTCACAAGAAGAGATTAGCACTTTTCTATTGTAATTTCTGTAGTTTGATTTTTGAAAACATTTTTGTGTTTGCTACAGCTATACCTCGGATTTTCATAGTTCACTGTCAATATACAAGTCTTCCTCTTTGTCCTACTTCACCATTTATCCAGTCCTTTTACATAGCAAGGAAAAAAATCACACGGCAGAAACATAACATTTTGCATTGTATTTTATATTTCTACTACTTATCTGGTAGTTATATATCTGATGCTTGAGGCAAATCGTTCAATATTTAGTGTAGGAGAAGGATAACAAAGACAAGCCAGGAAAAAAAAAGGAAGTATTTCCCACTGAAAAATGACATTTTTCTAAATAACTGTTATCTTTACTTGTGCTCTCATTGCACATTCTCCATACCTACCCTTACATTCATCCAAATTTCCTTCTGCTTCACCATGCTTGAAATGCTTGTGCAATCTAACTTCTCCTTGCAAGAAAAAGGACTAGGAAAGAGCCACTGAATAGAAAGAGAAACTGAATAGGACACCTAAATTTGTTCTTGGGGTTCTCCATTCAGTACAAACTTGTTCTATGGCTACGACACAATGACTTAAACTATGGGAAAGGTTTGAGACCCTTATTTATTATATTCTTTACTACTTCAACGTACTTTGGTTTGTTTGTTTTTTTTTTTTTTTTACAGGATTCAAAGATCTAGCTTGCATCAACGTCAGGAAACTATTCTAGAGACCATAATCCACCAGGGTTGAAGAAGTTTTTCGGCACTTTTTCCCTTTGCTGACATTTTTCTTTCAGTTAAAATAGGAACGGCAGTTGCTGAACTACTTCACTAGGATATGTATATGCTCATTTGCAGCTCATTTCCGCCCCCACTAACAAGCTTTTCAGCAGCCATAAGTAGTTGGAAAGACAATATTCGCAGCTATTAACAAAGGCACTGTTTCATGACATTATAACCCATCCTGACTGGAGCCTTTTACTAGATATTGGATTGCTTGTTGAAAGTCAATTTTAAAACAAAATAAACACTGTCATGACAAATTTCACTGTTTTAGTTTTATAGATGTAGTTATATACCCTACACTCCAAAGAAAAAAAACAACGTGTGCAAATGAATTTAGATACACAGCAACTGAATTTCCAGTGGTGACTTAATTAAGGTTATAAAAGGAGTGCACATACATAACAGCTACCGTGGGAGCCCCTCTCGTGCTCTTCTATGAGTGACAACAATATTTTTCTAGGTTTGTTGTCACATTTACTTGCCTTTTGGTAAAGTAACCAAATTATTCAGTGTCTAAAAAGTTTCTAAAAGACTGAGAAACACAATAATTAGACCACTCACATTCAAACTTTGCATTAGAGAAAAATAAACATTGCTGAATCAAAATGCATCCAATTTGTCTGTGTTCTCATTATATACATATGTACCTCAGGAGAACAAAGTTAACTTTCCTGTTTTCAATTCTTTTCCAAGATGATCACCTGATGTCTGAGACAAGCGTCAATTAGCAGTTCTCTTATTTTAAGAGAAAATATTGGTCCACTTTGGCTTCATTTATGATCCGGACACCACCAGGTAGGCACAGTGCAGTACTTTGTTGTTTATCAAGGGAGGCTTCATTGCTTTTTTTTTTTTTCCCCTTTACTGTTACCAAAGGAACTAAGTGCTGCAATTACAGGCACAGTTCATCTTTCTGTTCTTTTTATTCACCTGAGAAAGCAGAAGCTCTGTCAGCTTTATAGCACAAGGTCATAGAAAGGGGGCTGCTGAGAGTTGTAAGCACAAGAGTAGAAGGAAAGACACCTAAACACAATGAGCAGAGGTCCATCACTGATCTTAACTTTTTTAAAATACATTTTGGAATTCATAAATAAGAACGTGTAAAACCAGCAATTTTAAATTTAATAAATATTCATAAATTAAACTTCACTCTGTATTATGAAGTGGAGAACTATCTCAATAGATATTCAGAGCCACTTTTAGCTCATGTTCTGCATGTAAAATAAATTTCATATATTTCTCTGGCAGCTTTGTTTCACTGAGGAAAAAATTCAAAATGGAAGAACTAAAACAAAATAAAATAGATTGTCTGTTACACAAGAAAATGAAATTATTTCTCTTCCATCACAAACTAAGCAAGTAAACATGATACTTAATAGTCAAGTCAGGTCAAACATTTCACTCGTATTAAACTCAATCAGGATTCACCAGTGCTTTTTTTTTTTTTCCTTTTTTCAAAAATAACTGCTTTTAAAAGAAATGTTGATATTTGAAAATATTTGAAATTTATATTAGAAAACCAAGTGGTGAAGTAATGAAACCTTTGAAGTTTTGAGAACTCAGTATTTTCCAAGAGACAAAAAAAAAAAAACTCAGGGAAATTTTCTGCTGTGAATTATACTATTTAATTGAATTCTAGCTCATAAATCATGCAACATGTCCCACATCTTCATTAAGAGGTGATAAAGAAATGAATAATGTGAGAAAGAGCCAGAATGAAGAACCCATCAAAACAGAAGCATGAGATTATAAATCCTGAGAAAAAAATTATAACAGTGCCTTCATTTGGCAAGTGCCACTGGTTTAAAGAGAGTATTTCAACATATATCAACTTTGGATTAGTTACTGAAAAATTGAACTTTTTCTTCTTAGAATTGTAAAGTATCAAAGCACTCTCAAATATATTAAAATAATTTGCTGCATCTCTTTTTATGTAATATACATGCTCACAAGGTATCACTCCGCACAAGGTGTAATCTGTTCTTTATTGAAACTATTATTCCCTTGTTGCCAAATGAACTACCAACTCCAGTGTTTTTGGACTCTTGCTTCACTTTCATTAGAGATGCTCATGGACCCTCTATGGTTAAATCTCAGATTATATCCTCATCACAGCTGTCAAATAATCAGAGGCACATTCACAGCCAATACAAGAAGTAATAAAGATCTATAATATGCTGTTAAAAATAACATGGGGCTGCAAGGGTGTCATTCAATCCATTTGTTGTACATCACTGCTATTCTTTGCAAAAAAAAAAAGTCATTTTGGAGGTTTTGATAAAAAGTTTTTTTTTTCCTCCCCTACCTCTAATTAACCATTTAAAAGTTCTTCATAATGCCCTGTTCTCCCTCAAAACACCTTTAAAATAATATTAACAATAATGATATTTCAGGTTGCAATTCCCAAATAGCCTTGAAGACATATAATCCTATTAGATTCAGTCAGTATACAGTTAAGTCTGTTGCAATATTTCCATTCAACCATTTGACTTGACTAGCATGTGATTCCAGCAGCTCTAGACTTAACCTCTCAGCTTGTTTGTTATTAGAAATTTGTTGCTTATCTGTTATGATTTTCTTGTACTTTCATTATTGTTGTAAGCAATGGAAAGCCTAAAAGAAATGCTGACTTCTGAACATCCTTAGAAGTGTAACAACTGGTTTCACAATAGTGAAGACGTTTAAACATATATGAAACTCACAGCTGCTTGTTAGGTATACCTTATTCCGAGTGCAACAGACAATTATAAAGGGATATAAAAAGAGAATCTAAATAACATTTTGCTGAAAGCAGAGATAGGAGGGAAACATTTTACACACATTAGCTTACCTCACAAATATTCATGTCTGCTTCTCGGCAGTTACAATTTGTATTTGATACTCCTTCAAAGTGTCTGAAAAATGCAAAGAGAAGAGTCATTAGATTATGCATGGTATATAATGGGTGATATGATCAATGATGTCTCATGCTTTAATATAGATATTTCATACAAACACTAACATTGCAATACTAAAGATCATCTGAATGAGGAAATATTCACAAACACGAGCAAGGGGTACACAAGATCCTGATATATAATTTTCTACCAACTTGAAAATGATAGTTTGATTCTCTACAGTAGATAAAACAAAATCAGAACTTTGCTACTCTTGGAAGACCAGAAGATTTACGTTAGATGTTAAGATGGATAAATATTGGAAAACATGTTAACTACAGTAGGATACAATCAGCAACTATTTGTTAGCTACTGATTTTTAAGACAACTCATTTTTGTTATTGCTTTAAAGAGAAAAAATGCATTATTTTGAGAAGGGAGAAAAACAGATCAGGAAACAAAAAGAAATAAAAAGAATATCTTTCTATGCAGAAAACCGTAAAGAAAATATTACTAAGGAGTAAGAACTTGTTTTGAGAAAGGGTGACTGATCTTCATATTTACAAATGTAAACAAAATTCCCACTGAAAACCACAAAAAATGACACAGAACATTAGAAAACCACTGAGTCTACCACTTTGTCTGAGTGGGAAAAAAAACAGAGAGATCATTGATAACATTTTCAAAACTTCTAAAGTGATAAAGAATCTTAAGTCCCTCTCCTTACAAAATAAAATATTTTCCATTGGGCTTAGTGGAGTTCAAGTTGAAGTGCATGATGCAAAAAATAAAGATAAACTTCCTCCTCAGGGGCTCCCAGTGCATCCCAGGGTTGGAAGCAACGTGCTCCAGTGGAAAGTTCTGCATGAGGTTACTCTTTTATTCAACATTGGGTCCATTATGCTGTATAATAAACACAGAATTAATTTTGAGATCTATGTGCATCTCAATTCAGAAGCCGAGAGTCATTTCAAAGACAGCTTTTCAGAACTGTGTTGCTGAAACCATATCTTTTGAGCAAAATAAATGAGTGATGGCGAATACTTGTTTTCCAGAAATGAAAACAAGGAACTGAACCAGAGGGAGAACCAGTCCAGATACATTTTGTATAGTTATTTCTATAAGTCAAAATATTCAAAATACCAGGTTCATGGTGGTAAAGTTCTCACATTCCTAGTGACAGATTTCATCCCTATCTTCTATATATATTTTCATACAAATACATAATTCCTTGTGTTACATATAGTTTTTAATTTGTATCAAATGAAATGTAACAAATTATTAATTTCAAAATGAAAACTGTGCTTGCAAAGGCTGAATATTTTCTCCAAGACAAGTCATTCCTGGAATAACTTTCTGCTTAGAAATTTTTCCTAGATGCATTTTGTCCATAAACATTTTTTAGTGTTGTTTGGAAGATAAATTACTACTGCGCAATGAAGGTAAGGGCTTGGCTGCTCATTCAACCATGTAACTGATTATTCTGAATTCAAATGGTTCTGCTGTTCATAGAACAAGGAATCAGCAAAGCTGAACAGGAAGGTAAGAGCTGTAGCCTTCACTTTAGTCTACAATATTATATTAAGACGTAATAAATGTGTTAAATATAAAGTGCCACAGGTCAGTCATAGTGCTGATCAGTGGTTTATAATTGGCTTAATAGTACTCACAACCTGTTCCCACAAGTTACATAGCTTAAGCATAGCCTACAACCACCAGAGCATGAGAAGGTCATATATATTATATTAAGCAAGAGTATCAGGGACAGAAAGCAGTCACCATCTCCATCGAAAGCCAATTTAATAAATCAGGGATGATCTGATCGTTCTTGGACTTCATAATCCATCAACAAACAAAAATTACAGTGAAATTCTTTCAGTTGTATGTGAGCTATTGGTTTCACCCAGCAGACACCAGATTTTTAGCTGTGGTGAATTTGGTGCTTCCTTGGAGTTATGCAGAGGCTTTCTTGTCCTGCAAAAGCCTCCCTACCTAGTTTTAGAATCCTCTTGCATTTGTTCACACAGTGCTCATCAGTGTGTGAAATTAAAGCATGAACTGATCTGGATGCAAAAGTGAGGTTCCTAGAGTTAATTATAACAGGGATGCCGAACACATTTAAGACCGACCGCGCAGCCTGCTTAAATGAGCTACTACTACCTCATTGACAGCAGAAACAGGAATGACTGAAAGTGTAGACTGGCTGGTATTTACTAATGCCAGGCAGATATTAGCAAGTTACTTAATAAGGAAAATTAATTTCATTTTGCTAGGGTGGCTGATATTAAATCATATCTTTAAACATGAAAAGTGAGTTCATAAAAGCTCTGTTTTTACTGGAAAGATGTATAGTTTAAAGACAATATTTTAATCTGCTAAATTGCTTACATATAAACTGCAATTTTCTACTTAAGTTATTGAAATCAATGCTTCCATATGTAGTTATATTACCTGTGCATTAAGAATACTAGCGCTTTACCTCCTTAAAGGTATTTTGAAGCCATAAGTGGACGTATCAGGTTAAGTTAGCCTGGTATGCTAAATAAACTGTATCACTTTCATACAGTTAGTTCTCAAAGAGACTGTGAGCCACATGTGGAATCAGGAACACAATGAAATGAAAAACATAACAGCATGCAAAAATGTTGTAGCTAAATGCTCCATTAGACATTAAATCCTATGGAAACTCAAAGTCTCTGGGAAAGATTTAAGCCATAGACAGTGTACCGATAGGAAGACAATAAGAAAGTAGCCTAATTTGCACTGGAGACATCTAGACAGACAATTGTGCATGCCAAACCAATTTTGCTGGAGATGGGATACCCAGTACAGTTACATCGGACTTGATTGAAAACTTATGCTCCACTCTCCAATGAAGCGATGGGCTTTGACAGAGTAATATATAACTGCTCTACAGCACTTGGTAAGAAGTATTATGTGGAATTCTGTGGCTATGATGATAGGAGAAAGTAGAATGCAGACTACCACCTCATCCTCTAAAGGATTCAAAAATGCTCTCTTGCTGAGAGCAAATTTTGAGCTGTTACACAAGTAGAACAATGTAGGTAATAAAATTATGAAACAATGGAAAAATCAATGACGGGTATTCTCCCAGAAAATTGTTTAAAAATTACTATAAGTCTGAAATTATATTTTTAAAACATGATCATATATCCACTAATACCTGTATAGAGTTGGCGATATGCACCTACAGTAAAACTGCTGGTAAGCTGGAAGATATGCTCAAGTTCAGAAACTTCTAACATTAATGAAAACTTTTTCAGAGAGTATCTGTTCAGCTTGGTAATAGCCACCAAAAGGAAACATTATTCTTTAGTTTTTTTACACCATAACAGCTGTGTTATTCTGGTATAACAATACAGATTTGTAATTAAATAAACTAAGAGAAAAGTAAAAGCAATTTTTTTTTTTTTTTTTTTTTTTTTAAGTAATGGCTAAGTGTGCATCGCTCACTGCATCTTGTCACTAGTAGGTATGGGAAGGATGGAAGAACCTACTTGGAATGAATTTTGGGAATTATTCTTTCCAGCATGCATTAGGGGCAAGGGTAATGATATGTAAGCTAAACTCCAGTACTGAGATTATCTTTCCTCATTCTGAGAGCAGGATCATACTGATTTTCAGAATCTTCTGTGCTGTGAGATTTCCCTTTTTCATTTCTTTCTACTTATTATGTCAGCAGATAGGATGTTTCTCTAACACAGTCACACTTCTTCTCTACAACAACAAAACTAAAGTACACAGTTTCCAGTACTCTGTATTACTTCTTTTTTTGGTTATCTTTACCAAAAGAACTGATATCAATGCAAACCTACTCCCTGAGAATTTTACTCATCTAGCAGTAGATAGCACACTTCTCTAACACAATTCTACTTACTTAATCCCACAAAACTAAGATACTGCTCATGATTTCCAATTTTTAGTGCTTTTTTTTCTTCTTTTCCAAAGGAATTTATATTAATGCAAACCTTCTGTTCTCCGAGCTTGGTCTTGCTCTCACGTTTTCTTCCTTTCTATTGTCTTACTGAACTTGATTATTTTTTTTCCTCCTATCTCCTGTTATTCATAGCAATTTTCTTGTGCCTCTGTATGTTCCAATCTCTATGTTAATAATATTATTGACTACCCTTCAATTTAAGTACTTTAAATTGAAATTGAGCAAACAATAGATATGTTATGGAGGCTAGGTTCAGTTTTGAAAATTTTCTCTTCAGGTTTGGGAGATATGTTTCTTCCTGGCTAATAATATAATTTTTATATCTTCCTATAATTTCTCTAAAAATAATGAGAAAATAAATAATTGAACAACTTGTCCCACACAAGCATATACTTACCACCCATGTGGGATGAGGGGGAGAATTAGTAATAAAGTAGAACATTGGTAATAAGATAAAACCTATTTGTAAGGCAGCAAAGGAGAAACGGAAAGAAAAACGTGATAATAACGATCCACAATGAAATTACTCACTATCCAATACCCAGCTAGCAATTCACCTGTCCTTGGACAAACAACCTACAAACCTGCCCTCCTCCTCACAGCTTTATGGACTTCTGTGTGTCACCTGGTATGGAATAGCCCTAGGTCTAATTCAGGACACCTGTCCTGGCTCCACCCTGCCATAAAGGCAGTGGCTCTTGCCCAGGTGTGTGCCTATCACTCAGTAACAACCAAAAGAATTTTGTGCTATTAAGACATTTTTGACTGAAACTGGAATAAAAACTATGTTCTACTGAGAGTTTTACAGAAGTTTAAATGCTTGAAACACAAACTTGATAAAAGCATCCTCACACATACATATAAGAATATGATTCCCAGAAAACTGTGTCTCCTTAAACATTTGAGCAACTCAAGACTAAACTATTCTTGCTTAGTTAACTATTGAATTTTCTTAGCATCTTCTTTCCAGATCAGCATCCTAAAAATGAAATTATATTGACATAAAAGGTTTTCACAGATCTACTTAAACAAATTTTCTTTCAAAGAATATTGAACAGAAGCATTTTGATATTTTAGGAAGACGAGATTTGTATGTGCATTTTGAAAATTAATATTTTGTTTCATTTAGAAATATATACGTGATAGAAATCAGAATATTGGCTATAAATTCACAATTGTTTATTTGTGACTATTTCAAGCAATCAGACAATTTTTTTCTTTTCTAATGTTCGATGGAAACATTTTCTGAAGTGTAAATTTATGTAAAAGAAAGTAGACGTTCCCATTCCAATGAAATTCTAATTTACTGTGTTTCAAGGTAAAATCAAAGTTGAAGCCTTATTATAAATGATGGCATTTTTCAGAGTTAAAAATACTAAGGCATGTGGATTCAAGAAGTGCAACAAGGAGAGGATGAGATTAAAAAAATGTTATTTAGAAGTAGAAAGAAGTACATGTTTAGAAGTAAAAAAAAGCCACACAAATATACTTTGTATAACACTTCAGTGTGATTAATGGAGTTTGGTGTACTGCTATACTGAAAATAAAAGATGTACTTCTTGTTATAATTTCTGATCTGCTAAATTCAGAAATCACGGCTAAACATATCAGATAACTCTCTCCAGTTTTTATTAATCCAATTTTTAGCTTGCTTTTGTTTGGACGCACTCGTGTCAGCTAAAAGAACACAGCCACTTTTGCTCATGTTAGGACAACTTTTATGGTACCCTTTACCTTTGAAGAGAAATGAAATGTTCTAGGTTTATTTAAAAGCAAACAGTTTCTAGACATAAAAATGGAAATGTGATCACCTGTATATGTGTAAGTTGTACATAATTTACATTTTAAAAGTCTGTAATCCTCTGTGTGCTCTTATTGTTTCACATATAAAAGTACAACCTCATGCACAATTAAATCATACAGAGAATACATTAAGGGCTCTAATGCTGCCTTGTATGGCTTGTGAAATAATGAACATGTTCTGCTCACAGCCTTGGCCATTATAATGTTATTACATAGTCATTAAATTGAAGCTGTTATTCCACTTCTAAAAAAACTGATCAATATCCATTACCATTCAGTGATGATGCCAAAATGCGATTATACTGCAAATGAGCCACAGACAAGGTAATGATCCCTCCACTTCAATATATTTAAAGGCATTCCCTAAAGCAGATAATTTCCTTAAGAAAAAGAGCAACTTTTCTATCAAGTCTCCAATGTAAGTGAAAAAAATATGCTTTAATTATCAATAACCTTATGTAATATGGTTTGTAACGAAATAATAGTGTCCTAGGCAAAGATAACTACTGCTTGATCAATGAAATCATTTCTAGCTTCCATTGAGTTCTGTAAGTTCTGCAGTTTTACATGCTATGTAAAGAGGTTGAGCTTATGCCTTACCAAATAAACTTAGCAATTGATATAGGCTAGAATTCAGTGTCCCTTAATGAGATAAATTTTAGTTTGTCCAAAAACAAAAATAATAATGGAGAAATGTCTTTAGAAGGACCTTTGTGTCACTCCCATATGAAATCCAGGGTAATTTTGCTATCCCCTTTCTAATGATTTTTAAAGTTCTGTTTGAATCTCTTTTGAATTGTTCTTGGATAGTTCCTTCAAAGGCCCTTCAGTCATTGAACTGAGATATCTTCCCTATCATCTCATTGGCTCTCTAAAGTACGTACGTATGTATGTACATAAGTATGTATATATGTATGTATTTATTTATTCTTCCTTCATTTTAACCTGATATCCTCACAAGTCAGATGTCCTACAGTACAGCATCTTCTTTAAATTCTGCATTTCCTTATGGTACAGGATACTATGCCCAGTTCTGGTCTCCTAGTTGGAGAAAAATAGGGACTTTCTAGGGAGAATCCAGCAGAGGGCTACAGAGATGATGAGGGGCCTGAATCACAAAATCACCAAATCACAGAATTAAAGAATCACAGAATTGTAGGGATTGGAAGGGACCTCCAGAGATCATCAAGTCCAACCCACCTGCCAAAGCAGGTCCCTTACACCAGGTTGCACAAGTAGGTATCCAGGCGGTTCTTGAATATCTCCAGAGAAGGAGACTCCACAATCTCCCTGGGCAGTCTGTTCCACTACTCCATCATCCTCATCATAAAGAAGTTCTTGCGTACATTTGTGTGGAACTTCCTATGCTGCAGTTTCTGGCTGTTTCCCCTTGTCCTGTCTCCACACACTGCTGAAAAGGTCTGGCCTCGCCACTCTGCCTCCCACACCTTAGATATTTATAGACCTGGATCAGGTCCCCTCTCACTCTTCTTTTCTCAAGGCTAATCATCTCCCATATGATGAAAGGGTGGGAGACCTGGGACTGTTCAGCCTCAAGAAGAGAAGACTGAGAGGAGAACTTTAGAATGCTTGCAAATATCTAAGGGATGGTTTTCAAGACGATGGGGCCAAGCTTATTTCAGTGTTGCCCAGCAGCAGGACAAGGAGTAGTGGGCACAAACTGGAACACTGGAAGTTTCATACAAACATGAGGAAAAGCTTTGGGGGTTACAGATCACTGGAACAAGCTGCCCAGAGATGCTATGGAGTATACTTCTCTGGAGATGTTCTAAACTCACCTGGATACTTTCCTATGCAACCTGCTTTAGTAGGGGGTTGGACTGGATGACCTCCAAAGGTCCCTTCCAGCCCTTACAACTCTGTGATTCAGTGATATGCAGAACAAAATATCAGCATCTTGCATCTGTTTTTATCTGATCTTATAATTTTGCTAATAATGTAAAAACCTTCATAATTAAAAAAATTGTAAGTTTATTAATATCCTTGTGATATATAGCACAGTACTATATTAATATGGTAATATAGTAATTAATGTAGTCTTATTACTTCAGCATATTTTATTACTATATATCAAGTCAGTTTTCCATTTCTCATTTGTTTTTCTTCTTTATCTGCTGGATTTCATTCACATTTTTCTGAGACTGGCTGTTGCTTTATCATACATGTACAATTCTCAACTTCTTCCAAATAGCTCTCTTAGAACCAGAATTTTTATTTCTTTCTTCTTTTGAACTCAATCTTCTGTGACAGAATATATTCTAGAATACTAAGAGCACTGTAATCCTCATTTATACAAAGCAGTTGAAAAAATATAGCCTTACTTTTGATACTCTATTAACTATCTGGAAGGAAAAATGACTAGCAGTTATGATTGGATTACACAGGAAATTTTACATTAAGTATAAATGTTTCCAGTGTCTAAAAGAATACTTCCAGTGGTAATGTAAAAATATTGGAAGTCTAGTAACTCTTCTTCGCACACCTACTTGTTCCTGGGAGACTCAGTTTCTGTTATAAAGTTCAGTCTGAGTTCTGCAACAAGATCAGAAAGACTTTTGGGATGTCCAAATGTCAATATCTCTGCAAATGTGGTGAACTGAAGAGGCAACTTGTAATCATTTATATCCATTAAACAGAAGCTACAAAATGGACATGTTGTCCACCTGAAGTATTAAGTAGAAAACTCCTGTTGTTTATAGGCTGAGTTCTGATAGCAGTATTTGCAAGTGCTCTCTTCTTTTTTTAATGTAAAGCTATGAACTCATATTTTTCACAAAGGGAATGTTTCCAGGCCATTTCTTTGAACAGGTCATCTTTAGTTTCTCCTTCATCTTGCTTGTTCTTTTTTTCTTCTTATGAAGTTTTCTCTCTTATCAACCCCATTTGCTATCTCTTACCAAATACAGCTGTTTTTTTTCCACTGTTACCCCTGAGGCTTGAAAGAACTCTACAAAAATATTCAGTGAGTTATTTCCCATACCTCCTCTCTTTAGAAGCCTTGAATAAAAACTTTACTAGATAGGCAGCTGGTGTTCTGTGACTACTGTGTGTGAAATACCAAGCCTCATTCTACTACATCGCTACACTGGCCATACTGGCATTACTACACCTTGCTATACATCATCACTTGTCCATAACAATGTTCAACAAATGTTCAGCTGCCTAGCTTGGTCACCACCACCATCACTGTTGCACCACAGACTTCAGTGGGAGCACTGTAAGACCATCCGGGATTGCAGGAATGGGCTGAGACAGATGAGCTAGCTGTGTATGCTACAGTAGTTTCACTGTCATGTTACCCACGGTAGAATGAGCTGACTCAGGCATGCCTGTTATACTGTGTTCCTGCCTCTGATTGCTCATTAAGCATACTTTCAATTATAAGTTCCTTGGCAGAATTGTGTAGTCTAGTGAGAACCATTGGAGTCCATGGCTACTCTGAGGCACAATAAGAATATCAATAATAAATGATAAACAACAGCAATAACCTTGCATCATCTGGCAGCTCAAAGGCATATTTAATGCAAAAATAAATAAATCAGTGTTGTGAACAGACTCTTACAGTCCCTTCTATACTACTGTATTCTGCTTCATTTGATGTAAAGTATGCATCCCGGACTGACAGCCCTGATAGCAGAGCTGTCAGAAGACTTAGTGGAATTGTATGATTTTCCTTCTCTGATCAAACTGGGAAGCTCCTTGTCTTGGCAAATCTGTAATGAGGTTTTGAATGTTGACAGAAAAAGGACATGGTAGGGAGAGGCACGGGTCATAAAAACTATCTAATTTAATGAATATTATAATTCTTATTATGTTGTCTTTTTTGTTTCTTTCGGTTGCTTTTAGACAGTCTTCTAGTCTTCATTTATGTATTCTATATGGATGCACTAATTACATCTCAGCTTTCAGAGATCTGAGGATTGTGCTAGTAGCAAAACTAGATGCTCCTATTTTTAACAACTGTTTGATCAATAATATATTGCAGATGCACAGCCCATAGTACGGTGTTACAAACATACACGTGGGATGCCTTCTTACAGCTCCCGCACTGTGGTAACTCGCTTTGCAGTGCCCAATGTTCTTTACACCAGATTAGAAGCCTGTGGAAATCTATTTAATTGTGTGAGCGTTAGAACAATACCATAGCTTAAATTTCAGCTGATAATTAACTGGTAAACAGGCAAAGCCTGAACGGGAGAAAGGAAGTGTGATGTTATTTTTATTGCATGAAAAGAATAATTGTACTGAAGATGTAAGGATATTTCTGCTGTTATTTCAGACCTATATAATCTTTAGCTTTGGCTGAGTATAATAACAATAATAACAGAAAAAAGAGGAACTCAATTTTCTTTTACTTACACCTGCCACGTCAAGACTAGCTACACTGCAGAAAATATGTAGAAAATATGTAGGTGAGCTGATTCTGATGGGTTGATTCCTGCTTTTATGACATGAATGCCAACTGGATAGAATCGCATTTTGTTCTTGTTACTTCATTAAATTTGGTTGATAAAATTGAGAAAAATCACCAACATAATGCTATGCATTATAGACAGCAGGTATATTTAGATCTGTTGTCATTACAGCAAAAAAGATATTCTATCTGACAAGTGATAATGAACAACCTATAAATACCTCAGCTCAACAGAGTGGCTTAAATAGCTCTTAGCTACATACACAGTAATGAAAAAACGTGTTATTTTCAAAAATAAAGATTCCAAAAGCTTTTTCCTACCTAAAGTAATAATATTTTTTCCAAGAAATAAGATACCTTCATCTTTACTTCAAGTGCTTAGATCTGTATTAAATTTCTCTCTAAAGATATTCAAGAGCCATTTCCTGATCGGATGCAAAAACTTTCAGTAAAATTCTACTGCTTGTTAAACAGAGCAATATAATGGTCTCTCTTAGTTTTAGAGCTAATAATATTACCTTTTATAGCATTACTCTTATTATTTAGAACGTTAGTATCATACATAAGCAGCACATTCAACATTGCTTACATGGTAACTCGTGTTAAAATAAAGATGTTTTCTTGTTTTCAAAAGCTAGATTAAAAGTTCTTAACAGATTAAACTGAAAAATTTGCTTCATTCTTAATTTTTCTAGCTTTCTTTTCAATCAGTCTCTTATTTTGTCTATTGCTATACACTATTTTGCACAACTCCCATTGTCTTCATAAATGTTTTAGCCATTTCACTGGGACTTGACATAATCCATTTTAATCAATTAAAACATAATCCATTTTAATCAATTAAAGTTAACTGAGTGGCCAAAGATTCTGATGTCTGAGAGTAATTCAGAAGAGAATTGTTTTCTCATGATTTATTTTAAGATATACTTGATAGTCAGTTCCGTCTAATGTACTAAAGAAGTTACACTCTTTGACTGGCAACACTATTCAATAGGCAAAATATCTACAATAATGTTTACAGGCTAGCTGGTAATCATAACTATCACATTAAATTTTATTTTAGTTTTTTAATATTGGTCTCACTTACATTTCTGAGTAAAATTGTGTAAATTTATATTTTGTTTTTTAATCTTGCTGTTTTCCTAAAAGACTTTTTTTTTCTTAACAACAAAAATGACAGCTATATAGTGTTTTATATCTATGCAACACTTTAGTTTATAAAATGAAAAGAAAAAAAGACAAATTGCAACAATTCATCTGGGTTTTCTTGCCTTCTAAGCACATCACTGATGTGTGTAGTTGTCTGTGTGATATCACTAAGTTATTGATGATATTTTTTTCTTACCTAAATACTCTAAGTGTTTAGAATAAAATTATTTTTTCTAATGGAGTTTACTGGAATATGAACATCATCAGGGAATGTACTAGCAGCTTTTAGTTTAAACAGTCCAGTCCTGTTCTAGATGAGGTCAAAGAAATATTTCCATTAATTTTCAGGTACGCTAGTTTAGACTACAGAAAATTCAAGATAAAAAGTCATAAAGCATGAAGATACAGTGGGTAGATTCTAGAATTCTTTATACCAACTTTTATGTGTGTAAGTCTGTCAATATTACTGGAGCTTCTTCAAATGTACATTGACATATAAAACAAGTGGACCGATCCAGAGATTAAAATAGGTCACACGAAGCTTCACCTGATGCAGTAATTCTTGTTCAATAAAATATGCAATTTAATTTCTACAGGGTTACCTCCATAGACTAACAGGTACAAAGTTCAATACAAAGCAATAGGTGTCCGCAGTTTTTCTGCACCATTGGTTTAATCATAGTGGAAGATCACATGAAGGTTTTATGCATCCATATATATGTTTGGCATGTCTGTGAGGAGTTGAATGTTCATGACTTTGCCCCCAAGTAGAAAGGGGAAAAATGCATTTTTTTCTTTTAGGTGCTTGATCTACCATCACACTAAGCACATTATGGAAATCTCAAGGGCTTTGAATTGCCATAAGAGTCAGAAGTTTGAAAGGTTGAGTCATATAGACATTTATTTTATAGCAATTAATACCTTGAGACATGAAGTCACTAAGATGTTATACATCTTAATTAGAAGCCACATCTCCAGTTCAATTTAATTACCCTCCTCTTTCACATCTTCAACTCAATTATTTTCTTTTGCAGCTTGAATGACAAAGGTACTATTCTATGTAAGATTTACACTGGATTTAATTGTTGTTTTCTTGTTTGTTTATATGAAACTTGATGAGAAGATGAAAAATTAGTGATTCATTTATACTCTCCAGTTTTTCCTTCCCAGAAAAGCCCATTCCTTAAACAGGAGCCTCATGACACTGCCCACATCTTAGTGCAAAATTCTGAACACACACCAATGTCCCAGCTTTTCACTTTCTCATGTATGTGCTAAAACAGGAATGAGTACTCACACACCTCTCTCATAGTGGAGCCTCCTTTTAATAACAAGTTAGTGACTCAAGTCACGGGTACAGTCAGAAAACACAACAGAATATATACATACTGGCTCGTCTTCTGAATCTGCTTAGAAGAAGGATGCTAGTACTTTGTTTTTTAGCAGTGCCTCAATGATTGGATTACTGCTCTGAGCTGGGTTTTGTGTCTTTTTCTACCTCAAGGATTTCAAACTAACATCTCTTCTTCTGTGAGCTATACTAGCATATGGGGTTCTTCCTTCTGATGAGTCATTCCAGTCCATACTGGAACAACATACCTGAACAACATACACAACATACCTGAAGTCTTCCTGATAAATGAAGTGTGAAACAGTTGTGGTCCTGTCTTCCAGTGGTAGAATGGAAGAAAAGGAAATTTCAGTGTTGGGAAGGGCTCCACATAGTTTACTTTTCATTAAAAGATAATAGAAAGTGTGAGCTAATGTGAGTTCAAGGACCGAAGAGAATTTGCTCTCACTAAGGGTCAAAATCTCTAGTCTTCTCTTTCTTTTTAACTCTTTTGAAATATTTAATTATATTAAAAACTTAGGAAAATAACTTGAACAAGGTAGAGTTAAAACATCCATGCTTCCCTAATAATTCTATAACTTGGTGGGTACAGCACATATGGTTTTCTATTATAAGCATGAAACTGAGGGCTAAGTTAGCTGAAGCCAAATGTTACACATCTGTGTTGAATATGCTAATCACCCAAGTTCAATGGAAGAAGTTAGCTATTGAACTATAAAAGCATAGATCTACACATTTACATGATACTCAGAGAGGTTTAGATGAATACTAAGCTGAATCCCAAGGAAAACTTCACATAAATCCTTTGCTCAGTTTTCCTTCTAGTAATTTCAGGCCCTCAGTGCTCAGTGTCAATTTCAGTAGTCTCTGTATTGCAGTACTTTCTTCATATTTTGCATAAAGAAGCCAAGATCTCTAAATCAAGGGTGCGGATCCTGCTTCTATGAAGGCTGCTATGAAAATAATTCCTCATATTCTGTTATGTTGGTCCACTATATCAGAGGCGTTTCCCCATCCTTGGAGACATTCAAGGTCAGGCTGGACAGTGCTCTGGAAAATCTGATCTAGCTGTAGGTGTCCCTGTTCATTGCAGAGGGGTTGGACTAAATGACCTTTTAGTATCCCTTCCACCTCAAATGATTCTACGATTCTGTAGAAGTATAAATGTGTTCATAGACAGTCTTGGAGAATAGATACCTATCAAACATAGTGATCCTTTTTTATGTCAGGAAACCCCCAGCTGCTGGCTGTCAGCTGTAGGATTGGGTGTGAAGATAAGGAGACTCTGTCCACGCTGTTTCCAGAGATGCCTATTATAAATTGCTTTCCAATACAAGTCATGTAAAGATGTTCATAAGTAGTTTAGACATCTAGATTAAGATATAATTTGATTTAAGGTACTTAGGTTGCTGGAATAAATTCAGAATGAATTATAGATATCTGAAAAGAGAATTGTCAGCACTGGAGATATTGAATTTTGTTAGAAATATTATCCTCAAGCAAAAGGCAAAATTAATAATGAGGAATTCTTCAGATAACAAAGTTCCTTCAGTATAAGGTTATAGATTCCTTAATTATAAGGTTTCTTCCTTAATGTAGTTCTTTTTGTCCCAGTGAACTGTGCATTAAAAAGCTTAACTTAGCAGTATCGTAAATAACAACTGAAAAATATATGTACATACATACATGCATGTGGATTTCTGCTGATTTTAACTGTGAAATATTAAGACACAAAGTGTTGCTGTGAAGGATATATTGATAAGGAGTAGAAACGACAGAAAAAAAAACTACACTCTTTAAATAGTAGCTTTAAAAGTTACATTGACAGTATTAGGAATTCTGTGAATACACTAAGCCACTTTTGTCCCATGAACCCTCCTAAAAAATAGTGAATTTTTGAACTGTTTTCTCTGATTCTTTGTACAGCAAACTGATAGATAGAGTAAATCTACCCTTACAACCCTCCAAAGACAATTACTTTCCTGACATTTTAATAGCCTCAATTCACATTTGATTACCATAGTTGTAATGCCAGAGCCTTTCCAAATATGGGGGTATTCCCAGCAGCTGTGTTTCTATCTCATTGCTTGCAAATGTTAGGCCATCAGTTCTTAAATAAATATGTTGTAGAAATAGTGATCAGGGAGTGTTATTTTGATGGATGGTTCACATCCTGAATCCCAGACTGTTAGATTTGTTCAAGCTAGTAAAATAAAAGTGAAAACAATTCCTGGATTGGCAAAAATGATATGCATTGTTTTTCAAAAATCTACTTAGTGGAAAGTTTTCTCTAAGAGGATTTCAAAACCCAATTTGGCAGAGCAGACACAGACCCCAGAAAAAAAAAAAAAAGAAAAGATAAAATAAAACAGAATAACCAGCAGTAACCCTTTATCCATGTGCAAGGAAGAGTTATACATGACTAAGTAAGCTTTTACAACCTGGCTGAAAGTGGCTCTTTTCCAGCTGGTGTTAACTTTGCCAGATCTATGTTTGTGAACCAATCGATCTTTCCCTTTGCCTTTTCAGCAAGATGAAGGTGTGGGAGGGAAGTGGTCCAAGCCAACGGAGACACACAGGCCATCTGAAGGAGGAACAATATGAAAAAAAGAGAATTTGCAAATCATAACTTCAAAAAGCAGCAGTATGAATGATTGGGGCATATGATTGACAAAATATACAGCAAAATATATGACTTATCTATATCTCATTCAAATTTATTCTTCCATATTTTCTTTGAACTAGCTCCAAAACAGGATTTTCAAGCCTCACTGACAAAGAATCCAGAAGAGTAGCATTGCACTCTTCACAGGGAGTGTTCAAAGGTCTCACATATTTACAAGACAATATCTCAAGGAGGTCTACTGGTAGTCTGTCAGTCTGCTGAGCAGCCAAAGCCCAAAACTGTCCTTCAGCAGCATCTCTGGGCAGCCTGTTCCACTGCTTCACTACACTTATTGTATTTTTTTTCTTCTTATATCCAGTCTAAATCTCCATCTTTTAGTTTGAAGCCATTTTCCCTCGTCTTACCACAAAAGATCCTGCTAAAATTTCTGTCCTCTTCTTTCTTATAGCCCTTTAGATACTGAGAGGCTGTTTAAGTGGTTGCCATACAAAGTGAGTGAAAGGCTCTGGCATGCTACATTTGGTGGCCTGGATGGCTGCATGTTTGACTGGGAATGTTTGACATTTTTATCTAGTGGAAGTACTTCTGATTTAAACAGCTCAGGAACTCCAATCAGAGAAGCAATGAGCTGCACTCCAACAGGTACCCACCTGCCAATTAATGGTGCACGGTCCTTCATAGCGACTACTGTAGCATCTCCCTGTGAAAAATCACTCACGTCCTGGGGACTGATAGCAATCACTACTCCAGACTCTCAGCTGTTAGCACAGGATGATTTGATCCCTTCGGGTCTCTGAATGCCTTTAGGCTTGGAAAAGCCTATCTTCAGAGTATCTCTTCATGTCCTAAGTTCAGCAAATTACATTTTTTCTAACTCTCATTCTAGAATGGTTACAGTCCATTTCCATAAATGTTATGGATGTCAAAACAATTTGCTTTTTTTTTTTTTTTTTTTTTTTTTTTTTAACCACTATATTAAGTTCTACACCAGAGAACTTGAGCTCCTGAGAGCACCTTAGCTTCTGTTATTCTTTCGGATGATGTTGAAAATAATAAATGAAAGTACAAACTCCAGGATAAATTCAAGAGACGATGAAAAGCATTCAGAGATTTATACATAGTATTTTCAAGTACTTTGAAAGAAGTTAATTTAAAAAAAAAAAAAATCACAAAAAAGAGAGTCCTCTGCTGCTATTGAGTGTTCAGGTGCATGAAAGAGGGAGTGGGGAAGACAACTTTTCTACTACTTTTGGAAACATTTATGATTAAGAAAATGACAATATCTCAAATCTAAATTTTTAAAATTATTTAATATTAGAAACAGTTGGCAACGTGGCAGATATTCATCTTGTGCATTAAGTCACAAATGTTTTTCTGCATCATGTGAGATGGAAATTTTTGGATAGTACTGATAATATTTATAATACTCAGTGAAGACAGATTAGGTGAGATAAGTATTTTCTTCTTCATCTCTGAGAAATAATCGATTACAGTCAAGCGCTCCTTATGAAATATTCTCCTTAGAATTGTTTTCCTACCTGGAAGAAGGTGAAGAGAAGACAAAGACAGGAGATGAAGAATTTCAATAAGCTAAAATGATCAAAGAGGCCTCAGCTCTTGAGAATACCCGAATCCAGAAACTGATCTTTCAAGTTGTGAGTAGATAGAAATCAGTACAAATGATAAATGCTTGGTTGCAGTTCTAGCTGTAGAGACCTAGCTAGTTAACTTGCTACTTGAAGCCAGTAGTACAGATGCAAATCCACTGTTATAATGATTCCATTATTTTATTTTCTGAATATACTAGTAGGTTTAAATTTTATAGAGAAAGGATGATCTCAAATACTGTCATATTAAATCAGGACATCAGTTTCAGTCTATACACCTTAATATAAAGAACATTTATAAAAATCAAAATTCAACTGGCTTTGCGTTGCAAATTCTTATTAAAGTAGAAACTGGGACTTTCCAGTTTAAAACTGTTACTAAACAGCTGAGTCTCATCAGGAGACAAAGAGCTTATCTAAAACTTATTAACATTGCTGTGAATGACCTTGCTAATTTTAACTGGCTGCAAGAAATTTAAATAAAAATGTACCTCTGATTAGGAAGAGAGGGATTCCAGGGTCTCTGAGTTAAGCATGATGGCTAGAGGTTAAATTTCATTCTTAAACATCTTAGTTTGAAACTGTAGTCTACTGTCTACTTTTGGTATATTGACTTTGTAATTTTCCTTGTTCTGATCATTATAATTTGTTCCATCAGAATTGATAGAAAGCTGGAGCTGTCTTAAAAATCTTTCTTACAGTTCTTCCTTACACTAGAAAAAACAAATTTGCAAAGGCAAAGCTCCATTAATCAGATTGAATCTTAGTCATTAATGACTGGTAATTACAATTTACAAATAAACAAACATATCCCTCAACTGTTTGCTCTCTTCCAAAGAGACTCCTTTACAGACTTTTGCAAGTTAGATTATTTCTAAAATAAATATGCTCCACTTCACCAGAAATATAATTTAATTTTAATATAATGTGCTATGATTTTAGATAAAAGTTTTTGTAAAACAATAACATTTTTACTAAGATAATGGTTTGTTTCAAGATATTAGTATTCAATTTCTATTCTTATGATTTTAATAATGATGCAAACTGATTATATACTGAAACAGAAATTGTTATTCCGATCAGAATTGCTCTATACATCAAAAAGATTAATGCCTGTTAATTATATATACATATCTAAATTTTATATAAATATATATATATAATGATATATAATTACATATACATAACTTCCTTTCCCCAGTGCTTCTTGAATGAAATAGTGTAAAACTTTTTCTTCAGAGCAATGTCTCATACTAAATCATTAAAAATCTGTCAAAAACAGAGGGACATTAAATTTTTATAATGGCAAATTTTTCAAGTAAGAACACCACTAAATTAAAATGTTAATGGTAAAAAAAAGAGGAAAACCAAAACTTCAACACAAATATCTTAGATAATTTTCTAATCAAAGAAATATCTTAGATAGTTTTCTAATCAGAGACTCCAAGTTAATGAAAACTCAAGAGGACTCTGTCAAAAATACTTGCTATCTTCAGTGTATTGAGATAGATTCAAACGCAACTGAATCTCCATCTTTAAGAATCAGATAACTCAATTTGCATCAGTAGGCTCTCAAAGATTGTATTAAGTTCCAAAAACAATTGAACATAATATGGCTTCTGCTTCTCAGCAGTGTTCAGCTCACTTCTGAGATGGGACAAATAACTTCATTATCCAGCATTTATACTAATACCTGCATAGTCTCCTCATCTATGGCAGCTGCTGTGGTGCACTTGCTCAAGGTTTGCACATTCCATACTTTTAATTTGTTTGTCCATAGTCTAAGTATGTTACTGTCAGTAAATTTAGCTGCAATTGTCCCCACAACTGCAGACTTTTAATATTATACTTTTCAATCTTTCCTTATTTATGAATAAGCAAGAAAAAAAATAAAGAACTTCTTACTGCAGGTCACTGCTACGAATGGAAAAGCTATTATTTAATGCTGTGAAGTATGTAAGTTTTGCTAATATGATAGATGGCTAAGAAGTGGAATTTAATTATTTACAGAAAAAACTAGTGTTCTAAAAAGTAAAATTAAAAATGCCATAGGCTCTTGCAACAACAAACATGAAAAATCGTGCATGGATTTTTTTTATTTTAAAAGGCTACTCCTTTCATTTACAGTTATAGAAAATAAATCTGACAGAGTATGTGATGTGAGAGGAAAAGAATTATTGAGTATGAGCTGCAGATCACAGAGGGAGAGAGATGAAAGAAAAGCTAAATGGAGAATTTTCCCTGATAGATTGTGTAGTTACCTACATTTTACATACACATAAAGAAGAGGTTGTCTGAATTGTACACCTCTGTTACAGTGATATGTTATCCTTAGTTTTAAAATATGGCTTTATCTTAACGATATATTTCAAAGATTCTCCAACAAAACTTTAGGCAATATATGATGGCAACTGTAAACAGAAAAAAATAGGAAGAGAGAATTTTAATTGAAGCTTTTTGGAAAAAAAACAAAACTCCAAAGATAGAAATAACTGCATAATGATAAACTTGAAGGAGTTAGAGTGGAATAGAGTGTAGGTGGTATTTATTTGGCAGAGTACATCTGTCATATGGACTGATGTGAGTACTGAATAGGAAGGAACTCCAAAATGTGGCAGGGAGATAGGTGAGAAATTTGGGGTATCAGGGAAACAGGTTAAACTGCTATGCTGCTGCAGGTAGCTGAAATCCGACTGATGAGCAGAGTGTGGCAGGAGAGCAGGGAGCAGCTCCATTGATGACACCCACAGGTTTTTGCACTTTTAAAGGAGAGTAGAAGGGGAGTAGATGCCACAAGTGGCACCAACAAGTGCTCATAGAGTCAGTGACAGATATTTGTATTAACATAATTCCCAAGTTACACTCTTCCTGGGCAGAATGAAAGAAAACATCTGTTGCAGAGAATGCAGAGGCTTTGCATTCAGGAGACATTTGAGCTTTTATGCACAATTCAGACTTTTATGCATATTATGAGACTTTTATAGTGGTGCCTCAAATAAACTGTGTCTCCCTTGTGAAATTTCACATTGGGTTGGTTATGGGAACCAATAGCCATTACAATGGTAATTTGAGCAGGGACAGAGTAATAGCACCGCATTATGGAGTAATGGGATACTAATGTTTGTAGTGCACCCTGGCAGTGCATAATAATGAAGGGGAAATATAAGTTTAAAATCAATCCTTAATTAGGTGAGTGACTTTCTGATTCTGAGAAATACTGACACTTGCCCAGAACTTCAGTACTGATTCAATTTTTTTGCAGTTTTTCTACCTTACATCACACAAGTTACCTGCCCAGTAGTTTTTCAGAGGCCATTTGCTTTAGCTTTGATTGAATACAGACACCTGAGTCTCCGAGTAGCTTCTCAAATCCCTTAGATTTGCACACAGCTTTATTCCTGTAGTGCAAATTATTTTATGCCATTTGGCATCACCTGCCACTGCGATGAACAAATTGCATGATTCCAGCAGAATGAGAAAGCAATGAAAAGGGAAAATGCTGGCATTTCGGGTGCACTTGTCTTCATTTTGATAAGTGTGAGGAAACAGCTGCTGAAAATGATTTCAGTAAATCCAGTCTAAGTGTACATCCAAGTGCTTCAGGTGCTTCCCAGCATGGGTCATGGCAGGCCAGAAGATTAAACCAAGTGGTTGTGTCAGATCCAGTGCAAATGGCACCTGCAGGGATGATGTTGTGGCTGCTTTCTTCAGCTCCTGGATGGCCTGAATATCATGCCTTAGTCATACATGGTGGGGGAACTGGTAAAATAAACAAACATGTGGCATGATTAAATCTGCCATAGTTCTTACACTCTGGCACAAAGTCTTTTATGCTGCGCAGTAGCTTCAGTCAGTATAAATGGCAGTGAGGTTGAGCTCCTCAAAAGCTGAACTGCAGAATTTCATTTTTACTTTAATATTTGCGATCCTTTTAAATTATTTATTTATTTATTTATTGCAAATGATGCGTAAGAATTCTGCCCTTGGGTTCAGCTGCACCAGCTTCATAGTCCATTAAGTTAAACATCCCTACTGTTCTCACTAATTTTATAGACGTGGTGTATGGGTTGGGCAATTCTGCTAAATATCTTGTTAACACATTATCATCTGAAGACTACATATACTGTATATAGAGCATGTTCATCAATCTATGTCTTCACACATCTGGAAAGCTGACAGACTGCTTGCTGGGCACTTGCAGCAAAAGGGAATCAGGAGTTTAGGAAGGCAGCAAAACAGAAGCAGAAAGCAAGCTCTCCTGTTCTCAATTCCTGCTTTAAATGCTCATTTTGGAAATTCCTTCATTCATAATATCTCTTGAAGTCCCTGTGCTGAAGTTTGTGGCTGTTCCTAGAAATGCATAGAGACATATTTATAATGGTAATCTTTATGGGCCAGGGATTAAATTATATAAATGTTTTGTGTTTTCATAAATTAGTGCATTTTCTTCTTCTTGGATTATTACTAATTCCACCTCACACTGCTATTTACTGCTTGCTCACTGGTTTGGTCAAGTAATTTGAATTTTTACTGTCCAATCGTGATTTTAGGTCATTTAATTTAGGGCAATTAAGTTAGTTGCTAGAAATTTCAGGACATTTCAGGTCATTTCATTAAGTTTTATAATTCTTCTGACGTTTAAATTTAACACTTTTCAGCTGAATTACAGCTCTAATTAATTATCCTCTACACTTTGCATCAAAAGCAGTAATCTTCTCCTATCTTAATCTGTTAATAAATGGCAGTGTTTATGAAAAAGAATTTGCCAGATTCTCATTTTCACCAAGGCACTGCAAAAAATGAAAGTAGAAGAGGCTTTATAGGGATGTAAGATGCACTGTCTCTAGTTTTAGAGATACTTCTCTACTGATATAACGGACAGGTTTTTTATAGTATCTAAACAAGGAAAGATCTAAGATTTTGTGAGTAGAGAGGCAAAGAGGCAAAAAATAAAATATGCTAGTTCTAGGATTTAGAACCCATTTTGTGTATATATATACAAATATAATATATATATGTACACTTCCTTTTGCTTGATATAATGTTGTATACTGGTATAGGAAGAGATCTTTTCTCAGTATTCCCAGGGGCATGCCTAACTCTCCCTGTCGACAAGTCTTTTTAAGGTTCATATGTTTTCTTCTACCAGCTTCATTGTTTTTAAAAGTCAGCCTGAGCAGTTTTATAAATCGAAGAGATTGGAGTGGGAGTGGGAGGGCAGAGAATGGGGTTATTTTTTTTGTTTCTCTGACAAATGGTTATTTGCAGAAACATGCTGACAATTCATCATCCCCAGGTCTTCTCTGGTCTGGAAGGAGAGCTATATTTTGTGTGTGATTGCTTCTGATCCAGAAAGTAACAGCTTCATTCCTGTCCTGTATTAGTATAAGCACATAACCTCTTTGTCCTGAATAAAATCATTATGAGCTGTTTAGAATGCAAGGAGGAGGAGATGAATAGGGAGCACATCTGTCCAAGGCAGGTATTTGCACAGCTTCTATTCTTTGACCTGAAAAATACAATAAAATTGGGAAAAAGAGATTATTTTTAAACAGCCAAAATTGCATTATGATATTGCATTATTGCTGTTACTGAATTGTAATTTTTATTTTTATTTTTTGCAGTACTACTTTAGCGTTCCAGTCTAATTTTTATTCCTAAAAATAGACCTAGTTAAACAGCTCTTGTACACATATATGTGGTCAGGATCTTGAAGCAGGGGGAAACTGAGGCCACCTCAACCCCTCACTTAGGACCAAGGCAACCAGAGGGCAGCTTGGGGCAGCCCCAGCTCTAGGTATGGGGCCCTTCTCTGAGACTGGGAATGGAGAGAAGCTAGGATGTCAGACCCCAGGTAGACTACCTTAAGAAGCAGAATGGCAGCTTTGTTTGCAGTCTGGGCATCCCAAACATTGTTTAAACTGTAATTCATCTTCAGCCTAACCCTCCAGGTATCTGCTTTTTCATCATCACATACATGCCAAAGTGGCTGCAACCTGAGCACACACCAAATGGTCACACCCCAGGGCCTGTACCCAGCAACAGTCCCCAGCTCATCCAGCAGATGAGCACCTGGACAGCCACATCTGCTGCCTCTTGGAATTCCCTTGCTGCACCAGATTTCTCAGAAAGACTGTTTTCTTCACAGTGAGGAAAGGAAGGGACCCATCATGCAGTCATGCTGAAGCTGAGTAGTCAATACCCATCACAGAACCATGTCTCACAGTTAGCCCTGCTGCTAAGCAGTCCTTCAGAAGGCATGTGGGGAAGAATATCCCATCAGCAAATGGCTAAGGAGGGGGAGAGGCTAGGTCTGTTTTGGCACTACATTTACCTCTGGGGGCATGTTTCTACTCTCTGTGGCTTGCAAGGGATAAGGAAAGAATAGTTCTCTGTTTCTCATTTCACACTCACCATCTGACCAGACACTGTTTATTTTATAATGTCCCCTATTCTAGCCTCAGCCCCTCACAACTTCTCTCAGACTCCCCAGAGCTTCTGATGGCTTCCTCACAGCAAATTCACTGACTGTTTCCACTTCAGCATGCACAATTCACATTGGCTGAACACATCACACCTGTTTCAGCCTCTTCCAGGCCCCCTAGGACCACTCAGTGGTGATGCCAGGACAGCACTTCAGCTCTGTGTGCTTGGGGAGAACTGAGATCAGTTCATCAGCATCACTCCTGGGGCTCTGCTTGGCCAGAAGCCTCCTTTCTGCAAGTGGCTGGCTCTCCATGTAGCACTTACTCAATGATCCTTCTGTGGGTAGCACCAAATCAACTCACCACAGCCTGCACAAGCATCACTTGGTTGATACAAGCAAGCTGTGCAGTCTTCCGCTGCCCTCTCTGCTCAGTCTTATTTTTATTCAAGGAGAGACAAAGTTGGCTGCAGGCCCAGATTTGCAGCTGGTGTCTCCAGAAGAGAGCTTACAGAAGGAAAAGAATTACAAACCAATAAACAAAATAACCCAAATTCCATGCTGAATTTGCAGGCGATGCAGTTGGCATTGTTCAGCCATGTATGATACTGGATATGTAGAAGCAGGTTAAGGCTTAAGCTAAGCGAAGAGTAGCAGTAGCCACATTTCTCCCCTGATCAATAAGCTGAGAATCCCGGGGAAGCCGTGCTTTTAGTTACATGGCTTTGCTGTGCTGTCCAGGAATTACAGACTATGAAAGAAGAAAATGGGGATTTCCTGACCATGATTTGCAGGGAATACAATGAGCTTCTGTCATAAAATACCCCCATTGCCAGAAATAAATTTTTGTCTTGAAAAAAAAATTATATATTTTTAAAAAGCAGATTGTTTTCCCTCCTGAACTGTACATAAAACAGCAGAGTCAGAAGATAAAAAAAGGGATATTCTGCAAGGAGGAGAATGCAACTCTTTTTTACCATTCAGCATCATGCTTGGGTAATCTAAGCAGACTTGCAAATGTAAGCATTGCAACAGCTGAAAATAGTGATGGACCAAGAAAATTGTTTTGGACAAGTGTGTTCCACAGAGCTGAAACAGTCAATTTTCAGAGGCATTTTTGAGGAAAGTAGAGTATCCTATACACAAGTGAGCAGAAAGTTGCCCCAGTAATTGAAGAAGTCTGTTGTGTGGCATCCAGATCAAGAGATCCTAACCAGAGTCACAGGAATGATCTGGATCTCTGTTTTTACAGGCAGATGAACTCATAAAACTGCTAAATGTTCACTTTTTGTTGTTGTTGTTGTTTTTTATTATTATTATTTTGAAAAACCTTGATGCTCTTTCAGCTATCATTAGAAACCTTCTTAAAGATTACCTGCTGACATAAGACAAAATTTCTCAGATATCACACTCCAACCAGAATGTTCATTGCTGGAATAGGTTGTATGTAAAGCTTTTTTCCTCTATCTTGCATTCATAAGATGTGATTTCTCAGTTAGCTGATCACACAGTTGGTACAACCTAATTGACAATGATTTTCATTGACTTAAAAACAAAAGATTTATGAAGGGATTATGATTGCACTCCACACTGTAATAAAGTTAAAATAGCCATTCTAGGGAATATTAATGAAAATTATATGGAAATAAACAATCTCATTGCATTTATATTATGTTCATTTCAACTGTCCCCATTCCTGTTTTGTCATTTTCAATTGTTTTAAGACAGGAGAGAAGTTTGTATCCTTAGCTGTAAAGCACTAACCATGTATCTCATGCAAAATAAATAAAAAATGAAAGAATCATGATAGTAAATCAGCACACACCTACTGCATCAATAATTATTTCTACCAAATATCCTTTGGTGAATGAGGTGCCATCAGGGAAGGGGAAAAATAAATAACATACTTTCAGAAGTGGGAGGAAGCATCAAGCAGATAATTGCATGAGCATGCATACAGCTTCCAACCCTAATCACATAACAGCTGAAAATAATCCCTTAACAGCTAGAGTAAGAACAATATATAGCAATTCTGGACATGAGTCCTGCTGTTTTGCTGAGATTTGAATTCAGACCATGATGGGATGTGGTGTGCATCCAAGAACATAATTCCTGTGGGTAGTATACGCCTTTCCCACCATTATTACAAATACAATCTTGAACTTACCTCCCTGATTTCTATGGTGGTGTATTGAAAGTTTTAGGGAGATGAAGTCCATGATGGCTATTTAGAAGTCAGGCAGGATCTCATCTCCTGAGTACCAGCTATAAACCAGGAACCAACTATAAACAAGAAACAATAAACAAGGCTCCAGCGCATAGGCTGTCTATCAGTGGAGAATCAAAGTAACCAATCATATGCAGAAATACATTCAAAAGACCTAAAGACCTTGCTGCTTCCCAGATAGTAGGAGTGGAAGAAATGTCTCAAATCACCTTCAAAGCAAAGCCACACAGAACATTTTTGTCCTTTTTGTTTGTTTGTTTTTTTTCTTTATTTTGCCACTCTTCCCTCCCCACAGCATCTTCACTGTGTGTAGACTCAGAAAGGGAGACGGAAACTTTCAAAAAGCTTTTGCAAGTTTTCAGAAACACTGATGTACATCTAATGTATTGATAGCTTGTATGTATGAGTTCTCATCTCTGAACCCCAGAGAGCAAGATGGTGGCTTCCCTCCTGCTGAGATGCCTATCACAGGCTGCTCAGGCAATTGCTGTTTACAGCAGTGTGAGAATGAGACAGACTCACAAGGAGTATTAAAACATAGCTCTTGTCAGACAAACTTGATTATTCCTTTTAGTAAGCACTATAGAGTAAGTGAATGAAGGGAATGTAAGGATATAATCATGTCTGATTTTAATGTTAAGAAACCTTGCTGGTATGATAAATTTAAATTGCCTTGGAGTGGAAGAGGAAAGCTGTAGTTAAAAATGATTGACAAGTCCTACTGAGATGAGGGGAAAAGCATAGACGACAGGAGTTTTTCAGAGGTAGAAAGTTAAGTACTCAAGTCTCAGTAAAAGCCATGGAGAATCAGGTCTTTCTCACCAGTGTGCTTTTGAAAATCTCTATCATATTTTTATTTACCATCTTCTCTAATTATCTAAGATAAAGTAAGTGAGATGTTCATAAAATTAAAAAATAAAGAAGATAGGAATACTCCTGAATAATTAGAATCATAAAGAAAGATCAAATTTATCTGACTTTATGAAGAAAATGCTCTGGTCAGAAACAATTGAAAGAAAGAAAGAAAGAAAGAAAGAAAGAAAGAGAAAGAAAGAAAGAAAGAAAGAAAGAAAGAAAGAAAGAAAGAAAGAAAGAAAGAAAGAAAGAAAGAAAGAAAGAAAGAAAGAAAGAAAGAAAGAAAGAAAGAAAGAAAGAAAGAAAGAAAAAAGGAGAAAAAAACAAAGGAGAGAAAGAAAGTGATACCAACCAAACTTCAGGCCAGACATGAGTCTGCAATACAAAGAAAGTAAAAAAGTGACCATAAAACAATGAATTTTATTAATGTGAACACTTTTTATGGTGCAAGAATGAAATATCTTTTTTTTTCTGCCTCTGCCCATCCATTACTAATCAAAACAAGAATTTGTGCATCTGTGGATACTTACTTCCCAAAAGAGTATTGAAGAGTTGGAAGATGTTCAAGGAAAGTAAGAAGACACGTTTAAAGAGATGGAATAAATCCCAGTGTCAGCAGAGATACTTGCCAGGGAAATTCTGGACAACTATTTGCATAATTTAGTGACTGGTCATAAAAAGAAGAGCCAAAATTTCTTTCTATTTAGGGACCAGGAGGACATTCTGGATCAGCATCATAAAACCTGTGAAAGAGCAACATTTTCTTCTGCAAAGACTAGGCTTAGTTCTGTGAAATGGTGAAACTGGACTTTCCTTGGGGAAGGGAATACAGGAGCTTCTCATCCCTCCCTGCCTGGAGAGAGAAGCATCACAGGCTGCGTTCCACATCCACAACAGCATGGAGGATTATTTTTAAAACTGTCTTCTTAAAACCCATTTCCCTGTGCAAGGTCTCCAGGGCAGACTGCATGGCAATTTTTTCACCACTCAGCAGTCATCTCAATTGCTGCTGTCAGAAGCTTACGAATGTAATTTAAATCAAAGGTAGGTATAAATCAAAATAATTCAGGACCAATGTGCCAGTGACTGTACTGTACTGCATTGAATCTTATACTACAGTCAACAGATAAATAACATCAAATGAAACACAAAATTCACCTAAATAGGAACAAAAACAGGAAAAAAAAAAATGCATTTTAAAGCCACTGATTGATAGTTCATACATTTCATCCTAGGCCAAACTAGCAATCTAGTAGGGATGACAAATATTCCACAGGTGTGGCCTGCCGTCAAAATATGCACTTACTATTCTCAATATACATTTTTGAGCTAAACAGCCTGTCAGAATTTTAGCATGAGATGCTGGGCACATTATGAATTGATCAATATTAAATTAATGAATTGCATGCATGGTAAGCAGATAGTAGTTAAAGTAATGGCATTTCAGAATTAAATGTTGCTTCAGAATATAGAAAAATTTGTTACCAACTGTGACCTCCCTTATTTTTATGTTAATTTAATTTTCTTCCTTTACTGTCATTTATTATTGGGTGAATTCTAGCTAAGAATTACACAGTATTTGAATCAAAATGCTTATGTTCATTACTAGAATTTCATCCAATATACGTATGAAAGATTACACAGTCTAGTATCTCAAAACCAAACTCATTAAGCTATTACTACACTCCTTCCATCTGTACGTAATAGGATTAAGCAACATTTTAAATAAGCATAGGATTTTCTTTTGGGAACCTCAATACAGAATGAACATTGATGTGCTAGAGCAGGTCCAAAGAAGGGCAACAAGGCTTGTGAAGGGCTTGGAGAATATCCCTTCGAGGAGCAACTGAAGGAACTGGGGTTGTTCAGTCTGGGGAAGAGGAGGATGAGGGAAGACTTTATTGCTCTCTTCCAATACTTGAAAGGTGCTTACAGCAATACCAGGGTTGGTCTCTTCTCACTGGTGACAGGACAAGGGGAAATGGCCTTAAGCAGCACCAGGGTAAGTTTAGGTTGGATATCAGGAAAAACTTCTTTACTGAAAGGGTTGGTAAGCACTGGAATAGGCTCCCCAGGGAGGTGGTTGAGTCACCTGAATGTGTTTAAAAACCATTTGGATGTGGTGCTCAGGTACATCGTTTAGCAGAGGGTTTCTAGAGTAAGGGTAGTATGGTTAGATTTTGGTTGGACTTGAAAATCTTTAAGCTCTTTTCCAACCTGAAGAATTTTATTATTCCATGATTTTTAAAAGGCAATACAACAAGAAACTGAGATATTCCCACTACCTCTGTCATGTTTATTATTGCTTCTCACTCTCTTTCCCTTTCTTTTCTATCTGAGGCAAAGAGATGGCCCAATAAAAAGTGGAGAATTTCTCAGCAAAAATTTTCAAATGCTTATTCTCTTATATTCATCATTCACTGTACTCAGTCTATTTGTTCTTTTCCCCATTTTACAAAATATGGTGTCTGTAATTGAGGGATGCCAGGGTGCCAGGCTCCAAAAAGATAGGACCACAGTCAGTGCTATATTTCTCTTCTGGGCACTATATGCACTCTGTTTTCTCAGCATCCTATGTGCATCACTGTGAGGCCAGCTTCAAAGATGGATGAGTGTGCCAGTGCAGCAGAGATCTCCATCTTCTGCTTTGGAGCTGCACACAAAGATATGGTGCCATGGAACAATTGTCTTCAGTGCAAATAGTGCTGATCCAGCAGGATTAACCAGCAGTCCCAATTCAGATGATCAGGGTCTTGCCTCTGAGAAGGCAGAAACCCACCACAGCCCACAGTAGATTGTGTACCTCCACAGAGACATGTTGCATGAGTAGTAGCTCTTATCTGCTTTGTACAACACGAACTTATTATCTCAGCTGCGGTACCAACACAAGGCATTTATGTATGGTAAACTGAGTGTTGACAGTACTGGACTCCTTATGTGTGGATAATGCATTTTTTTATTGCTTCATTTAATGATCAGACAGCACTAAAAAGATGTAGAGTGATGCCCCTGATTTAACCTTCCAGCTTGTGCTAGGTTAAACTAGCTGTCTAGGAGGGATTTCTCATCCCCACTAGAAATGAGAAATGTTATGCCAGCAATGCTTAAAGTTCTTCAAACCAGCAAAATTCCCCTGTGTGCTCAATTTCCCTCACCACTTTCTCATGCAAAACTTGCTGTAGTCCCTTTCAAATTTGGTTATGTGACTTCAAGTAAAGAACACATATGTTCCTAAATAAAAGTAATTGTAAGAAAGTCCATAGGAAAACAATGGAGAAAAGAGAGAGGCAGAATAAAAAAATATGAAATGGGATGAAAATTACTTCTAGGTAACAGCACCTGGAAAAAATAAAAATATTTGATGGCCTGCAATATATGAGCTGAAGTAAAGTGTGTATGCTATTTTTATAGCCATACCAGTGGTGTCATCCTGCTAAAAGCTAAAGCCTTCTTGAGAATTTCTGAGCGCTCCCAAGCATCTTGGTTCACTTGTAGAGTGAACCTAACATTGCCCTCTTTTTATCAAGTATACTAAATTGAGTCTTCCACCTCCAGAAGGAAGTGTAATTTTGAATATCTTTACTGGAACCAAGACAGCATTAGAAAGTCAAACGATTTTGCATAAGCACAATTTTTAAAGGTGGACACAAAATGCCATTTTTAATAAAATTCAGTACTTCTAAAATTCATTCAAAGTGAATCAAACTGAATTCTGAAGTACACTTCAAATTAATTTCAAATCACATGCTTAGTGATACTATTATGAACACTAGTGATTTCTGTCAAAACACTTTTGCTCATCTGATATTTTTCATAGATTTTTCTTTCAGTAGATAAACTGAAAAATCAAATCCAATTCTTGTAAATTTAGGTTAGTGGAAGAAAAGCTCAGAAATAATTCTTCATAATTAATTAGCCCACCATGTGATAATGATCTTTTTTCACACATTTTAAAGGTGCCAATTCAATTGCATGTACCACTACTGCCCATCTGTTCAGTTAGGACAATAATAATATAAAAATAGACCAATACAACATCCATCATGGCCTAAATTAATTTTTATAGTGAGTAAACATGAGCAATAATTATTTTTTTTTTATTGCAGATGCTGATTAGAATAGACTAGACTAGACTAGACTAGACTAGACAAGTTCTGTTTGTGAAAATGCTTAGTTTTTAGTTCTTATCCCCTCTGCTTCCTAGCATATCTCTCTTCCTTCTAGAGAATCTGCATGGTGATTGCAATTTAATAGCACTACCCTAAACACTGTTCACCCACTCCTGAAAAATATATTTTTTGGTTCATTTTGGTTTTTTTTCCAGCAAAGTGATATGAAAACATTAACAAAAAATAACAATTGACAAGAGATAGGAGATACCAACAGTCAAGAAAATCTACTAGATAGTTCTTTCAATAAATACATCAAGGTCTCTTTTATTTTTCTCCAGTTTTAGCAACTAACATAACAGGAACTTTCAGACCATCAAACCAGTTTTCAAAATCTGCCATAAGTTTGAATTTCACAGAAAATCCTGACAAGCACTAATAGATGAACGTCGTTGGTGCAATAATAAAACAGTATAAGGCATATTTACACCATCCTTACATACAGAACATTTTACACACAAAGAAATCACAGACCTAGAACAAAGCAAATTTAATCCCTTAGACATTTCACGCTTATAGACTTGGAGTCAAACAAATAATTCTCCAAGCAACAGACAACCTCTTGTTCTTGTGTGATTTATTTGTAACATTGTGCTCATGCAAAATAGGTATTTGCTTTATTGCGTTGACATTGAAAGAACATTGGGATTTAGTTCTGAAACCAGCTCAATCAAATTTTCAACCCTGTTTCTCTTCATCCATAGAAAGTCTGAGCCATTTATATTTGTGACATAAAACGAGGCATTAACTGATGATTGAGATTTTTATTTGACAAGTTCCAAAATGATCATGAAGCTCAAATGACTACAGTTTGAGAACCATCTTTCTTCACCATGCACATTTTTCTTTGCTATCATGAGGTGGTTTAGATGAGACACTTCTTGTATTTTTAAGTTTCTATCTTTTTATATATATATTTTAAAGAATCAATGTACTATCCAACATCCACTGTTCACAGAAAGAAATAAGCAGCAGGAATAACTCTGGTGGCAGCACTGGCCGGAAGAAGGACATCAGTAAGTTAGTGGCAACTTAATAAACAACAAATGTCCCAGAAATACATCACGAAAGAGTTGAGTACTATAACCCATATTTCTGTAAGAGTTCGGACTGCCAAGGACGTTTGCGCTCTGGGAAGTAATCTGGAATGTGGATTTTTTTAAAATCTTGGATGCATTTTCTCATTTCTTCTTCAACGCTCAGCTTCTCGCATACCTTCTTTTTGGAAAGATTTGTTTCTCTGGATTTGCTAATGAGAGTTTGAAAGAGTTCACTGTTCCTGCGTTTGTCTGGTTGTGGCATCCACTGCACAGGAGCCTTCTTAGATGGACGATCCAAAGTTAGAGTATTTGGCTGGTGGGCTGTGGATGGTTGAGTGCCAGAGGCATTTTCTTGAGGAGTGCTTGCATCTGAGTGGCTGTCGCAGCTCGAAGTGGACAATTCGTTACAGGAAGTCCCACTTTCACTTCCCTTGTCCAAGACTTTGTCGTGCTTCCTCTCCTCATGGTCTTGTTTGGGGGAAACAGTTCTCTGTGGGGGCCCTATTGAAAAACAGGAAAGAATGAGTTTTAAACAAGTACTGGTTTATACACAGAAAACTGATTAGCTAGCATTTAGAAGAACATGACATGGAGTCTTAGCTGGGATAAAATGGTGGTGGCGTTTTCTTTGAGTTAAAAGAACTATACCAGATTGGTGCAGATCTTGAAAGTCTGCTCCTACACATAAGTTCAGCTGACAACATTCTCACACCTAAAAATATTGTAGGCAAGAATTAATTCACTGCCTGACTAAGAATTCAGGTAATGAAATGTACATAATCCTTACAGATTATCTGCACCACAAATCCCTGCAGGCAAATTTAAATGAGCTATTTTGCCATTGCATTCCAATAAGCTTATTATGAGAAATCAGATTTTGTAGTATTAGGAAAATACTGCCATACAAACTGAAAACTTTCTTTTTCTTAATAAATAAATAAATAAATAAATAAAAATATTCCAAGAGCATCAATATTTTTTTGGAAACTCTAATTTACATTCTCATAACAGTTGACTGACGGCATGCTTTGCAGATGTCAACTACGCAGAAGCCCCAGCCTGCAAAAGAGTATTAATCCTGAAATAACAGAGATTGTTCTCTACTGACAGTCTTTAGGGTGTTTTTTTTTTTCTTTTTCTTTTTTTTTTTTTTTTTATCATATAGTTAGTGATTTCACTGCACTTCTTACTGTCAGTTGTTATCCTAGCTTTGCTTCAGTGCAAGTTCATGATTCAGTAGTACATCTCTTAGTGCATAAGCTGGCAAGGAAAAGAAGGCTCTGAAGTTATCAGCAAGAAGCACTCTGCAGCAGCAGAGAGAACGATCTAGTGCCCTATCAGCAGGAACTGCTCAGAGATTCATGCAACTGAAAGTGGGATCAAGGCTGTATTAGCACCAGATATTATTTTGCTTTGAAGTCCTGAGCAGAATATGAAAGTGAAGAATTAGATAGTTGTCACTAAATCTTTACAAGCATTTGCAGTTCCAAAACCCTATTTTAAAAATTCAGCTGTGAAATGATGCTATGCTGACATCACATAAATGTTGTGATCTCAGTTCAAAACAATATCTAAAGCTCACAGGAATATCTACAGAGTTTAACAGGCTTTGGATCAGACAAAAGAGAAAACTTTCAAAATGTTTAAACATCAAAATGAAAATGGAGAGTGGGATTTCAGTGGCAGTTGTCTGTCTGCTAGGATTTCTGAAAGAGTCCAAACAGTTTTAAGTATCTAAATGTCTTATCAAACCTTGCTTATCCTTACAGTTTATCCAAGAATCACTAGTGTCATTTACTGTCTTTGCCTGGACCAAATCTACAGGTATGACAATCCACTCCTAGGACAAAGTTGGAAGGAGATTTTAGAGTCACTTGCTATTGTTTTTCAGAATTACAAATTAGAAATATAATTAAAATTATAAAGAATGCAGGAGCAATAGGAACACTCTACTGTTTTTGATGGTGCAGTTCTATGATTCAAAGAAGATTGCAGTATTTTATATGAGACACGGGAGAAAACAAAACGAAGCAAAACACAAAAACAGATAAAAAATAATCTAACAACTACAGCACTCAGTAATCCCCTTTTTTTTTTTTTTTTTTTTAAACAGCATCTCACAATACTGTATCACATTTCTGTAGTCCACCTAGAGAAACTCATGAATAATCAAGATCAAAAGAGAAGAGACATTATCCATCAGGGCTTGACTTACATTATTCTGCGTGAAAATCACAAGTGATTTTCTACTTCTTTGTATTCACTCCAAATACTCAGTGCATAGCTGCATAATTTCCCTCCTCCTTCCTTTCCAGAAATATGTTCCCCTTCTTAAATAGATTTACATGCCTGCTTTCTTTTATTATATCTGGCATTTCATTTCATACCTCAATACTATTGTATGAATACGCTAAGGCTAGAGTCAGCTGACATTATGGAATTACTCTGGCTGTACAGCATGTGATTACAAAACCAAGCAATTAATCACACAATGATTTCAGTATTGTTTCTCTGATTTTCAATAACATAATTAACACCACTGTCTAGCTTACAATCAGAGCTTCTTCAGATGTAACAACATAGTCTATGACTAAGAAATTAGTTTACTGCTAACTATACTCTGTACTCTCTCCAACTCTCTCTTGTCCCCTCCCCCCTTCTTTTTTTTCCATAACTTCATGACTGATGTCTAGTTCCTGTATTTATAATTGCTTCCTCATTGCTACTGCTTGCTTCTCCAGGACTCAAACCTGCAGTGTTGTAAGATTCTAGCTCAGAAAAGCATTGAAATATACATACATACCTTCAAGAATATGAAAAATTCAATTTCCTGCTACAACATTATTCAAGTCTTTGACATTAGCAGGTATTTAAACACTTTTTTTGATCAGAGCCCTAAGGTTCAATGCCTTTCAGCACTGAGCTCTCTATGCTTCACTGAATTGCCTAAATTCACAATGAATTTAATCCATGCAAAGGTTTCTCTCACACCTTTCCTTTTAAAAATTAACAAATACTCTCTCAGAAAGAATTCTTTGTATGCCTCTGTACTTGTTTCTCAGTAGTGTGTTATTAAAGAGGTGACAGTTCTGCTGAAGGAGAGTTTTTTTTCTCACTTTTTCTGCCTACTGAAACCCAAAAAGAATTTATAAATACACAACAAAGGATCCTCAGAAGACATTTGTTTTATTTTCAGAATTAGGGATCATTAGACAAATTCCGATATCTCTCTAATTCAAAAAGCATCTACTTATTGTCCTCTTTTGTGGCTGGGACAGTGTGGTGGGATGCTGGCTCCACCATACCTCCCCTGCCCTTCAAGATTATCATCAGAAACATTCAGAAAGACCAGTTAAACCTATTTATTTTCCAGTGTATAAAAACTCGGAGAAAGTATATTTACTCCACTATGCATGCAACTCTAAAAAGCTCTGTATTGATTTCCAGCTTTCACCCTTTCCTGCCCCTCCCTCTCCTGCCCTTTTTAGAATCTCTTACTGCTGCTGGTTCTCCAGTTTAGAGAACTGAAAGATATAGCATTATGCAATGACAGGCACAAGGCATCAGCCAATTAGCTAGGAAGCCTGTTCCAGTATTTGACCACCCCCGTGGTAAGGAAATATCCAAGCCTCCCCTGGCGCAGCTTTGTGCCTTTCTGTCATGTTGTATTGTTGGTTCCCAGGACCAGAGCCCTGTACCTCCCTTTGTTTTTCCTCTTCAGGGAGCTGCAGTGAGCAGTGGAGTTACCACTCAGCCTTATCTTCTCCAGACTAGGGAGAGACTTTGTCACCAGCTTTTGTGCCCTCCTCTTTGTGCTCTCATGGACCTCAACATTCTTGCTATATTGTGGAGCCCAGAACTGCATACAATATTGAGGTGAGATTGCACCAACACTAAATGATAGCAAGAGAATAACCTCTCTGACCAGCCAGCTAAACTGTGCTTCATGCACCCCAAAATGCAGTTTGTCTGCCCTCTTGGTTACCAGGGCACAGTGCTGACTCACGCTGAGCTGCTGTCACCATCATCCCCAGGTCCCTTCGTGCTGAGCTGCCACTCATCTCCTGGCCCCTGCCTGTGTCTGCCATTATTCCATCCCATGTGCTATACACTGCATTTTCCTTTGTTGAACATCATTCTGTTGCTTATTGTACAATGCTCCAGTGTATCTAAATCCCTCTGAAAGATCTCTCATCCCTCCAGAGAGTCAACAACATCTCCCAGTTAGGTATCATACTCTTCCATTATCCAGATCATTGATAAAAATGTTTAACAGGACTGGCACTAGAACTGAGCCTGGGGAAAAACTTCTAGTGATCAGCCACCAGCAGGTGTAGCTCCGTTCACTACAATCCTATGGCTCCATGACTTTATCTTTCTATGATTCTATGACACTTTGAACTCTGCCATTCAACCACTTCATTATCCACCATAGTGTGAACCAGTTTATCTCACAGTTGGACAGTTTGTCCAGAAGGATACTCTGAAGGCCAGTACCAAAATTCAGAAAGGCTACAGTAGAATTCAGTGTGGCACATAACCCTTGACTGAATTTTTCTTCTATTATGTCCTCAAATTACATTATGTTGAGTGAATATGACATGCATTCCATTGTGTTTTATGTTTTATTTTATGAACCTAAGTAAAATTAGTTAATAAATTATCATAGAAAAAATACTAATCAAATCTTACATTGTGATGGACTCATTAACCTTAGAATTAAACCTTGCACATATAGTTTAGGTTTTTTTAATTACTTTATACCACCATTCAAAATAATACACTAAATTGAAAGCTTACGGAGAAGTCACCTGTGAAATCTAATGAGAGGTTATAGCTACTATGGGAACATTTTCATTACCAGACATTTGAGTACTTAGCATCATACTTAAATGGTAAGGAATTATGTTTCATGTCTAATTTCACTTAGATTTTATTTCAAAAAGATTTTTTTAAGAGTTATAACAAGGTAGTTCTATGAACCCAACATTTTCTGTGACATCTTAATGATATTTCCCTTGTTAAGAGAAAATCCTGTTCTCAGAACTGAGGTCATTCCTTGAGACCAGCATAGGATTTAGCTAGCCTCTTACCATCAGAGCTGTAAGTTAAAATTAGCAACTGTAACTTCTGTGCTATATCATCTCACTGAAATCTCTGTATGAGCTTTACGACAGATAAGCTTACGAGAGGACTGATGCACTCTGTCCTCTTTAGTACACAGTAAATTAAAGCTGTGTATTAAACAAAGCTGGCCAGAAAAAAAAAAAAAATGAATAATTTACCTTGTGTTTTTTGTTGGTGAGAAACTCTATAGTTTCTCAAGAAAAATTCTGTAGCTATTATAGGTCCTGCAGTTTGTACCTAATTTACTCCTGTTGGTAGAAAGTGGAGAAAGGCAGACATACACACACCACTTAATTGCAGTTGTGAGACTACTATTCAGGTCTACACAGGAGTTAAAATGGTACTCAGGCACAGAAGCACAGCACAGCTGAAGCTGGCAGGGACCTCTGGGTCATTCTGGCCCAACCCCAGCTCCTGCAGGGACACCAGAGCAGGTGCCCAATGCCAGGTGGCTTCTGAAGATTTCCAAGGAGGAGACACCTCAGCCCCTGGGCAGCCTCTGCCAGTACTCTGTCACCCATACAGTACTTATTTCACATCTTGCCTACGAATGAATTTTATTTATTGTTACCATCCCAAGCAAACAATACTACTAAGTAAGCATTTTATGTGAGAAATATCCAAATACTCTTTACAAATGACACTCTTGACTAAAACATTCAATATCCAAATTTCAGTGGAGTAAAACTTTGTGAGCCTATGGAGGTATGTGCTTGGCTGTGTGGCTTCAGATCACTTAAGGCAGTAAATAAATAAATAAATAAACACAAATTCAGTTGTCAGTTGGGTCTTCGTCTGGAACTGTTGTAAACCACTTTTTGGATTAATGGCCTGATCCAAAAAATGCTTAGTATAAAATAGTGAAGTATTTTTCGAAAGGAGGGTTGAAATTCAGCTTTTCCTGTTTTCATCCTCCCTTCAGATGAGTGACCAATTATCATGTTAGCTAAATGCTTACTTTGATCTAGCTGAGACTTGGCTTTAGTCAATGCAAAGTAGAAGAGCTTCAATAAACTGAAAAGAATGTTTCCTTCACCAGCAATTACTCCAGAGCCTTCAGGATAATATCCTCAGTTGGAAAAAGTGAGTTAACTTCCTTCGAACACAAGAGAGAATTAGTATCTGTGAGGCTTTCATTTATTAATTCTTGAAGTCCTGAACTCTTGTGTTAAATGCCAGCACTGTTGACAAACCAACTTTAGTACTTAGAGCAGAATCTAAACTTTATGTGACCTAAAAAATCCAGGCAAGTCAGCTAGCAGATGAAACTGCCACAGAAAAATCTTGTAAATCTCAGCAGGGATTCATAACATGAAGAATAGCACTTGAGTTACTCACATTTTATTGAAACAGATTTGTAAATATGACCTATGTCCTGGCAAAGTTTCAAGTTCCTATCTGCAGGGCATTTGTTTGGCTTCATAAACAAGCATGAATCTGGTTCCAAAAGTGTATCCATTTAAGTAAAAAAAAGTTTTAGATTAAAACGTTGACTTCATTCAAGACGGAGGCAACACAATCTATGGCCTTAGACTACAAATGATTGATAGCAAAAGAAAGTGTGTTCTTTGTAGCGTAAACACAGAAACAAACAAACAAACAAACAAACAAACCATCTTAGAAAGAAATTAATGGTAAAAGTACAAGGGATGAAAATATGCTGTCTTTTAGGTCCCAAATATTAATTCAGGAGCATGTGAAAACATTATGTTCTAAAGAAAATCTCAACATAGAACTATCATCTTTGGTAGAATGAAGAATCTATAAAATAGAGTGTTAAATGAATCATTGCAGGAAATCAAAGAAATTATGAGAAATAAAAAAAAATAAAAATAATGATTTCATGGCTATGTGATGAAGGCAAAATATATTCCTTGAGTATTCTGCTAAATTTTGCTACTAAGAACTTAATAGGAAATTCAGTTTTCCCAAAAACGTTTCCTGTTCTCTATTGCCATGCTCAGGAAGCATCTCACACTTCAATTTCAAAACAAAATTTCAAAGTGGAAACTATACATGAAGCCTTGTTAATGTTTAGCAGCATTAAAATTTCTATGTTTGTTTACATGTTTGAATACATGGATGCTTCAGTTAGCAAGAATATGAGTGTGATTGCACACCTGATGAAGTCTTTTATTTAAATCCCCTTACCTGCCATGGAAGTTTAATAAGCAGTGCGTAGAAACTAGCTGTCCTGGGCATAGCTCCCAGAGGAGAAATTACTCTTTAATAGTGTTAAGCTTGGTGGTGTGTGAATGGTTATGTGGTACTTGAAGGGAATGAACCAATTCATCTTTCAAATTAGGACCACATGCCTGAAAGTGGTAAGTGTTCTGTCTCAAAAGAAGAAAATGAACACAACACATATATATATATATATATATATTTTTTTTCAGTCAGATTTACTACCATCTAGTAAACTAACTTCTAGAAAAGGTACAGTAGAATGAGTTAAATAAATCAAGGAGGATTTTTTTTTTGTTTCCTTTCAGTTAGGCTGTATTTTAAATATTAATATCATTCACAATATGAAAAGATTAACTTACATAGAAGAAACTACTTTTGTTATTTGGAATGACTGAAGATAAGCAACGAACTCTCCTGTGAGCAACTTGAATTGATTAGTTAATTCACCCTAATCTTGTTTTGTACAGATAGCAAAACCATAATCTTTCCATTTATTAGTTTTCGGAGTAGTTTTTATTGTAGGCAGAACAGTATTTCCATAATGGAGTTAGTGATATTCTGACAATTTGTTGCATTCCAGTACAATCGATGAAAAGTCCACTAATTTGTTTTTATGTATCGTAATCTGAAAACTGTGAAGTTGTTCTGAGAAATGCCTTTTCACAAGCCCAAATCTGAAAATGCAGGCATTTAAAATAATTTTGGTACTTCAAGAAAAAATAAAAAAAGAAATGCATTGGTATGTGTGACAAATGAGAAATACTTTCATAAAAATCAAGTGTCTTCTTGCAACAGTGAACAGGAAAATCTGATTGCATTTCAGTAATATCTCAGTAACTTCTAGTATACATCTTTACCATTCATTTTCAAACTGTCAAGTTGGTTTGTGCCCAGCTCTGTGTGCCAATATTGTCTGCTCCTTTTTTGACTGGTTATTTTTCTGTGGCTAGCAAAGTTAAGAGCTAAAATCTGTAGTTCTGGCAATGAGAAATGTTAATTTGCTTTCACAAATGATGCAATATTATTCCTTAAAGAAATAGCTCTTTAAAGAATAGTTTTTCAAGGAACAGTTCCACTATCTTGTGCTGAGAGAAAGCTGTAAATATCCATCACTGGACATTAATCCTTGACACAGATCCCACACTTCCAGGTCCCACTTGAAAGCTAAATGGAAAAGTGCCTTCTCCATTCTTTCAACACCAGAATAGTGGTCACTTCCAGAGTATCTCAATTTCAAGGATTCAGATGCCTTTAAGTTGTTCTGTCTTAACTATTTTCTTGAAATCATGTCTACCACAGCACTAAATTACAAGAAAAAAAAAACAAAAAACTAAAAATACAATGTCTTTATGCAAGCAGAAGTGACAAGAAAAGACAGTCACTCCATCTTTGTATGGCAGAAACAAATCTCATATTCTTCTGCCCCTGAGGATTCACAGGACATACTAAAAATTACTGCTCAACCTACGGGTTTAGTGACTCATTATTCTCTTTCCTATTTTATATCCTCAGACTGTATTCAGAGAAAACAGCTGTGGTGCTAGGGAAAGACAGTGACTTTTAGATCCCTATGCTTTCCTTGAATCTCTGAGGTTGCCAGATATCATCACTGACATTCCTCACTCTTTCTTCTAAGAACCTATTTATGGATGATCAGGAATTTCAGTATGTCATTTACTGCATTACTGGCTGCTGCCTTCTGCTTTGTAAATATTTATATTGGTTGGACATTTGCTCAGCTGTGAAATAGTCTTCTAGCCACTGACTGTGTTTGGTAAAGTCCTAATCAGACTTTTAGTCAATGTGTACATGAATCCCTTTCCATTAAGTTAAGCCACACTATTCTTCCTAAATTAGGTTTAAGTTCTCAGGTGTCCAGTGTGTCTCCTTACATGGCCACACAAGTGCTTGTGCCAGAACAAAAGATATCAGAGGGACAGGAACAAATACAAGGCAAGGGATTGCACTTTTCAGCAGCATCTTATAGAAACTTGAATCTGTAACATATGTTTGCTGATTCGTTTTTTTGTTGTTGTTTTTTTTTTTGTGGCATATACCTACAGCAAATATACTGACATAACAATGTCCTCATCAAAATATAGATTACTTTCAACAGCAGTTTGCTTATATCATAACAAAATACCATCCCAAATAAGATTTACAAAGTCAAACTCATTTCAGTGAGATTTCAGGGATTCCGTCACTGCTCCTCCCTTAGAAGCTCAAACATGATTTCAAAGCTGAAAGAGAGGGATTATGACAACTATCTCAAGAATCTTTGTCATAACATTTTCTTCGAGTAAGTTCATTCACAACTCTTACGCTGGTAAGAACTTTCTCTTTGTGAAGAATACTGCGAGCAACAGAAAAAAAGAATAAAAAGGAGACATTCCATTGTCACCTTTCTGGCTCACTTCCTGATTCAATTTCAGATACTAAACCAAATTTTTTCTTCCCTAATTTTAATTCCAGTTTGTTTGGTATCATCTAATATTTCTTTGCTTTGACAGTTACTTTAAATAAAATGTGTAATTTTCACTTCTTCCTTCCAGCTCTTTCAATTTTACAGATTTCTTTCCTACTGGCATGCAAAGTAAATTAATTTTAATGTGAATTTATGGAATATGTCTAAAGCATGTCAGCAGAAAGTTGCTGAAATACCATGTGCTGACTTTAGAAAAAGTGTCTCTTTAAAGAATTATTTTAGACACCACAAATCTCGGCAGGCTAATATGATACTAATGATAGCATTTTAGGCAGTGCACAAGTACGAAACAATGAGAGATAAACCCTTGATTTAAGTATGTATTTTAATTTTGATTATTGGCAATTAGTAGATTAACAAACAGAATAAGAGTTCTTAGTGAATTTTTCCTAAAGGTTTAAGAAGTAAGAGGGCAGCAACTCAGAATACACACAAATTATATTTGTATAGTTTTATGTCTTTCCTTGCTGGTTCCTGGGAGAATGAAAATGTGTCAGTCTTCAAGAATTCTATGAAAGAGCCAGAAATGTTTGCTGAAAGTTTTTCCTAATGGCCATAAAGAAGATCTTATCCACTTCAGTGTACAAACTTTGAAATAGAATTCATAAATTTTATCGTTAAGGTCTGGTATATAGTAAAATGCTATGAAAGGAATGTGCCATTGCATTCTAAACTGTAAAAGACATGCTCATAATAATACATTACCTTTAGATCTAAATTCCAAGATCAGCCTTATGGAACATTCAAAGCATTCACTGTAATAACTACAGAAAATATGAAGACATGGTGAAAACCAATCTAATTTATATACTATATGTTTAAGCAAAATAAAAGTTATTGAATAATGAATTCACCTCACATACATCTCTTCAAAAAACAAAAGAGTGCAAATGATTTGTATCTAAAAATATTATATATCCATACTTCTATAACTAAAATATTATGACTGTTATATAAACCCACAAATAGATACAAACAAAGAATGAAGGCTGAATTCCTTAAATTAATTATCCCCAAGAAACACTGAAACTTCAGAGATTACAAGTGCAGTGCAGTAAAGACAGTGTGAGATTCTTAGCAGAAATTCTGAGTATTTGCAGGAGAGCAAACTACATTTGAGACAACACACAAAAGCGTTTAAGGAGCAGAAGTACACCAATCACATTTAAAAATTCAAAACATATCCCTAACAGCAACATTTGAAACATTACAAAAAAACTTTCTTCTGGGATAATATTTGAAGATAAAAGTACATTATATATGTTCAAGTAAATATTATCATCTAATCCTATACCAATAATAAAAACAAAGGCCCAGAAAGGATTTACCACTATAAAGAAGGTTGCTGTGGTTATTAATATTTATTCTCCTTGCGGAATATGCGTTCCAGTAATGTGCTACATTGCACACGATGTAGTTGGACTGCATCAGCATTAATTAATTGATGACCTTTGCCACCAAACAGTTAAAAATCTAAGAATAAGAGGAGAAACAACAGATGGGAAGATACAGACATATGGGAAACTACCAAAAAACGTAGTATTGGTCAGCTCGATGGCCTGCTTGTCTCAGACCTCCAGCTGTCTAATCTTTTGTCAAGACTTACATGAGCAGCATTGAAGCAGAGTTTTAAGGAGGATTTTGAAGGAGAACAATGAAAATGCTGCTCAGATTTAAGTGGTATCTTCTCCATCAGATAAGAAGCCAAATCGGAGATAACATGAACGTGAGCAGTAGATAAAGTCACCAACGTCTGGTTGCAGCTAAGAATTACATGTAATATTTGGGGTGAGATGAGGATAGTGAATCGAAGGCCTTGAATATGAGGACAAACGGCCTGCATCTGGCATAAAATGGAGAGATGTAGAAACTGAGAAACAAGGCTCAAAGAACAAAACTACAAAAATTATATTTTTATTAAAAATATGAAGCAGATGCTCTGGAAGGAGATGTTTTATTTTTCACAGACATTTAAAGATTGGATAGAAGAGATGGAAAATAAAAACCCTTTCTTAAAAATATGATTTACTAATTAATATTTCTAAGCAAGCCTATGTAAGACTAAAAATCCATTTTGTTGTTAATGTACACAGTTATTATACACAGTTATATACACAACTGCCCTTGAGCAATTTTCATCGTAGTACAAGAATTTGCTTTTTTAATGCATCTCAATGTCATCTGGATATACGATTTGCCAGAAATTCATTGTTGAAGATACTAGTTACCAGACGACTTTCTGTGTCCTTGGTCAAGCAACTATTTATGCCTATGGGGCAGGCTGGTCCTGGTTAACCTTTCTATCCTTTTTTCAACACTCCCCGTAATACTTTCTTATAATGACTTTTATAGCTCTTTCTAATGAACCCTTCCCGTCCTATTGCAGCACCCAAACAAGGGATGAATGACACCAGAGCTGTTCTGGGCAGACTTGTAAGGTTTGTCCTGCTGATACTGTATACCTTTCTGATTCTCACTAGCTTATGCATGCAATATAACATGTACTTTATAAGCAGAGAGATTCTGCCTGCAAAATCTATTTATTGTTTAAATGTCTCATCAGAAAAAAATGCTGCAAGGTGCTTTTAATAGTGTCCAATAATTGCATTTACATGTGACATTTCCAGTCCTGACACTGCTTCCTACCTCAAAGGAAGCTAAGATTAGGAAGAGTAGTAAGAAGTAATCTACCTCCTACTTCCGAAGTTTCAGATGTCTTATCAGGAAACACAATAAGTATACATAATTGAGATATTTAATCACTTAGCACTGTTGTAATGAATAAATTATGCCCAGCTCAGACTGAAAAGAGTCTATTTAAACTCATTCTTTGTTGAAATATTAACTAGGTTTGAAAAGATTTTAAATAAAAATGCTAAATAATAAAACATGGACTGATTTTCTTCTATCCCACAAATTGAATACAAAATGAGTCCAAAAGATTGTCATTTCTTACATTATTGTTACAATTTGGGTTTTTAAGTAACATACCAAATCTTGAGAGATTTACAAAATTTGTATTAGCAGTACTGAAATACAGGTTCTATTAGTTGATATATAATTTAGCCCTCATAGAGACAACACAAACAAAAAAAAAACCTTATAAGAAATATGAGAATTTCAGAGGAAAAGTACACATTCGTTTATACATTTTACAGTAATCCTACATTCCAGGAAATTATCTGAAGAACGCTACAGTTAACAACACAGAGGGCTTTGTAGCTTTACATGGAAACCAAAAGAACAAGAGCTGAAAGGAAAAGTATATTAAAAGTAATTTTGGGAGACTGGACAATACTACTGAAAAATTTTTACATCAAATTTCATTTGCCAAACAAATCAGAGCAGTTTTCACTTTAACATAGAAATCTACTTTATAGTAAAAATACTTTCACAGATAATTATAACCTCAGTCTGATCATCACTAATTGTTCTGCCTTAATGTGACCGATATAAGATATGAAAACACTTATTTCTTGTAATAACCATAAGGCTGGGGAATATTTACTTTTTTAAAGTATCTGTCATGTGACATGGCAGCAGAGAGGCAGTCTGACAAAATGGCAGCTGACATGGAAGAGTGGATGAAGCAAAGATGTACCAGTGAACTCCTTCATGTGAAAAAAACTGCACACAGTGACAGTGGGTCACCTCCACTGGTGCAGATTCTTATGAGTATGGTATTCAGGCTCTTGTTGCTCACTGGTGATAATACATAGCCAATGGTGGTGACTATGTTGAAGAATACTGTTTTGTAGCTGAGAATTTTCTATATCTAATAGTATTATTGTGCTAATAGCTTCGTAGCTATTGTAGTCTCAATGGAAATAAATAGGAGGCATTACTTTTGGAGTTGTCTATGTATGATGGAAAAGAACAGATTTCTGTCTTCTTTTGCTCAAGGTGTTTTTCATCTTTTGTCTCTCATTTTATGACAAAATTTTGCCATTTCAGCAAGTAAGATGCTTGTGGATGCTTGTCCTTTTTTAAATATTTATATATATGCGTGTGTATAATGTAAAAGAAGAAAAAAGTAATCCACATAAATTAAAAAATAATGAAATTTACTAAATTAACTTCCAAATCTTTAGAAATTGTTTGCTTTTATTTGTTTATAAGAATAAATTCAGTTAAATTCGCATGCTTCAAATATTTGAGCTTCTGATGAAACCCTAATTTTTAACAGAAAAAATATTTTAGTAGATTTTTCTGAACACCAGCAGTACCATAAATATACCCTCCACTTTCTATATTTCCATATGTCTGTAACATAATTAAATTGCTAGATCCACAGATTATTCTCTTATGATATATTTCTTAAGCCATCTAAAGTCTTTATATGAAAGACTAAAAAGAAGAAGGTACAAAGGATATGGGTAATTTTAACGTATATTAGAAAAAGAGTACCTATGGATTATGCAGAATCCACAGATAATACATTCTCCATAGATAATGAAGACATGGAACTTAAAATATAGGTGTATGAATATACATTGATACTAATGGCAAGGCATTATATACTATACAATATGGCACTGTTTCTCAGAAAATGGAGGCAGGCAATTATTTTACAATCATCATATTCTTTGCTTCTGACCACTATTGCTGCACTCAGTAATGTTAATTTCAGTTCTGGCACATTCATACAGAAAATCTGACAGTGTGGATCAGATCCTGATTCAAGTTACACTGCTCTGAATCAAGCTTCACTTGAGCAGTGCTGAAGAAGGAGCTGTGGTCTTTCACCAGGCTTTAAACAGAATATGAATTAGGTTCAGTGAGCAGTTCTGATTTATTCTCATGCATCAACCTGAATATATGCAGGAGAGCCGCAGTCCTGTATTCATAAATGTTATAGTTGAACCTGAAGGAACATAGCACCCTATGAAACATGAGTTTCCAAAAACTCATAAATGCTTTCACAGTCATCATTAAACAGCATTGCTGGGATTGGAACCAATGTATTTCTCCTGCAGTTCATTTTTTATCGTTTGCTTATTTTGATATATTTTTAAAGCATAGCTCCTAGAAAGGGATTCATCATTTTTAGATGATTATTTTCTGCCTTGTGGAACAATCTCAGTAGGCGGTCCAGGCACACAGACATGGGAAGCTAAAAGCCTGGAAAATGGAGAACTGCTATAGATCACAAGTGCATCTATAATGAAGCAATAGCTGAGTCAGGTTTCTAAGGTTGACGTTTTTGAACTTGTCTGAATGTATGCCTAAACCTTCTGCTTTTTTTTTTTTTTTTTTTTAAATATGAATTTCCATTTTTCCCTAACTGGAACATTGCTTAGAGATATTTGAAAAATAATCATTTGATGGAAAACTGTCATGTAAGCAATTTACAATTCAGTCATGTTTTCCTCCCTCATTTCTTTGATAAAGACTTCATCAAGTATATTCAGAATTTCAGTTTAGCCAAAGTACTTAGAAAAATGTTTGAATGTGAAGAGAACGAGTGAAAGAGGCTTGGAAATGGTAAATGATAGTACCTTATCAACCGTACACTATATGGTGCTACGCACCAGCAGAGTCCCTAACCCTTCCTGAGTTTTTACATCAGGACAAAGTAGACACAGGTGAGAGCCCTCTTTTTCAGAATGAAAATAAAGCTCTTGCTTGCAACAAGGAACACTCTGAGAATGGGTTCAATTTATAGAGAAGCAAATATTGCCTGATACGCACCATTTCAGACATAAGAAATAGCAATAGTCACTGAATGGGAGTCGTCAGCATTAAACTAAACCCCCTCTGTGAGCACCATGTCTTTTCAGGATTAACAATTTATGAAGTTAATGCAAATCTAAGTATGCAGCTGTCCTTTTCTATACTTAATAACCAAAAAGAAAGTGTCACCAAGTAAAGGGGGAAAAAGCTGCTTCTCAGCTGGGTCTGCACAGAAAACAGTGACTGCGTTATTTTCTGGGATGTAGAATGGTATTAATTTTGGGCTTAAACGTATAAGATAGACAAAAATTTTAATCCATTTTCCATTCGTTTTATTATTAAGCTGTTCTTTGAATGAACTTTTTAAAACTGATAAGATAAATATGACTTTATGTGTCATGGTGTGGTATAAACAAGCATCGCTACTCTAAGTATTCCAACATTCCATTGAGTTTTCTTACTGTTTTACACAAGAATTAACATACATAATGCCTCTCTTTCCATAGTCATTTAAGCATGAAGAATCCTGAAGTGTTTTTCAAATTTTAAACGCAAAAGAAAACCTTTCAGTGTTTAAATACAGCAATCCTGCGTGTGATCTTTATATAAGTGCATTTCTGTTCACTATGGGTTTGGCGGTGGGTGCACAATAAATACTTGGTAAGAATAGAATGTGCAGCTGCATTAAAAGTTTAATTCTGAGCAATAAATATTTTGTTAAGACATCAGCACAACTTCTCATCCTTTTGAGGAGTTTTGTGGAACTTTTATACCAATAATGCGCAAAAAGCCAGACAAGAAGAGGACTGATCCACAAACACAAAAGTGGCTACAGCTTTGACTAAACGGGAGGTGAAGATGCACTGCAAATTGAATTGTTGAGCTTGAGAAAAGTGACAAGTAGTTTCCCCTAGGAATCATTCTTGAGAGGAGAGTGTCATTTAATATTAGTAGTAATGACCTCTGTGCAATAGCATGCTGCTAAAATATGCTGTTGACACAAAGCTGTAAGATATGGCCATTAAGAGGGAAGTTCAGGATATTGGAGAAGTGAAGAGATGCCACAGACCAAAATGATGAAATCAGGATCAAGATTCTGAATGTTATTTATTCCTTAAGCATTTAAGCTGGGAAAAAAAGGAGAAGAAATAACTGGTTGTGATAATTGATCACAGTGCCTCTGAACAAAGTAATGTAGACATTTAAAGAATAGGATGTATGCAATTCCTCAGCAAGACAAGTAAGGCACTCCCAGAAAAATACTGAGCAGCTCTATGAGGGAAAGGTAAGTCCTGACCTAGAAGATAGCATTTAACTACAGCTTTCCAAACTCATGAAAGACAGTTTCAAACCAAAGGAGCTGTAGGAAGAGCTACTATCTTTTTTCTCTTTCTCGTCTTTGTTCTTTTTTAAAATTTTTTGTTTCAGAAATGACAGAGTTGGTACAAAGTAAGTTGATTTTAATCATTTATGAATACTGTAGCTTTTTAACAAGCAAAACAAGAAGTTTTTTTTGAAGTTTGATACATTTATGATCAGGGGTGTGTATTAATGCCTATAATAGCACAGGAACAAATCCAATAAAATGGTAATTGTTTTCCAGCCATATTTACAATGAGCCATCCAGCTGAGCTACAGCTTTGGAATGAACTTGCCAAGTGATTTTCCTTATTGATACTTCTCAAAGGCTCTTATTGAACAAGAAAAAAAAAAAAAATGAACTGAACAAAGACAGGTTTTCCTTAAATTGTTTCTGCTATAAGCTATCAGATTTTTTTCTGAGAATTGTACACACTGCATCTTTACAGACCTTTTCCCTTCCAAGTGATCCAGTGAATGCACCAGGCAGAAGCAATCCTTCCTTCCTTTTCTCAGCCTTTATAAAAGATTGCAGAGTACGAGCTTAAGGGAAAACAAATTCAACACCTGCTGTCATGACACCGTGCCCGAAATGAAACCAGTCAGCTATACACATTTTTACGTAACTCCAGCACCTTGATCAGAAAAGCAAGCAAACAAAACACACCACCTTATAAGAGTTTCTGAGGTTTTGCTCTGTAGTTCCCACTAGCACACATATTACAATGTGATGCTGAGAACACGGGAATTTTGGCCAATCCGTGGGTCCAAGACCCTTTGCCATCCCCAGGAAGAAGAGGCTACAAAATACTTTGAAGCCAAAGGAGAATAAGAAAAACAGAAGAGTAGAAAAAAATATTTTACAGTTTAGACTTTCTATGGATACAAGATAGAGGACGGGACTGATTAGGGACTGCACTCCCTGGGAGTGTTCAAGGAAAGACTGGATGTTGTGTTGAGGGTTAGGTGAACGGTTGGACTGGATGATCTTTTAGGTCTTTTCCAACCTTGGTGATTCTATGATTCTAGAAGAGCTACTGGATTTAACCAACTTTGTTTATCTATTTAAAGCAAAACTTGATTCCCTTGATCATTTGATAACAGATGTCTGTCTTATCAGCTTAATTTGAGTGTAATGACTGTGGGTTACTATTTGATGAAACCGTTATCATAACTGCTGAATATGTACCAATATATGCTGTTGATTTCCTAAGATTTCATCACTTCAGTGGTTGTCAGTCTCAGAACTGTCAGCACTATGTTTCTTCCTCCCATATTCTCTTTAATTTGCTTAGCATAGGGCAGGTAGTGGAACATGATGCTTGTGCTGCTATCTCTGCCGCTGTTGCTTCCACATCCAATGAAATGTGAGATAAGTTGTTAAGCCATTGTGAGAATAAAATACATTATGAAACAGGATACTTTATTATAAAGAAACTATGCAGAAATGCTATTTTTAATATAAAAATAGTTTCATTTCATCACAAAAGTCTGCATAGGAGCAGTTAAAAGTCTGGTAAAAATCATATTCCAGGGTCATTAATACTACAGGTTGATAAACAAATATGAAAATCTTTCTTCTAATTCAATAATGCAACTATTCCAATGCTCTGTTAATAACCTGTACATTTCCCCAGTGCATCTGTAGTAGATATCAGTTACTCTGAAAACAACAGTCAACTATGTCTGAGGCAAAGTGAAACATACATCTATCCTTTGAAGATCTCAGTAGCAACTAAGTGTAATACAACATTCCCTATTGACGGGTACTAAATATATGCTCATGGGAGATGAATTTTGGAAGTTTCTTCCATGTTCATCCTGAAAATCCAACAGCTCTATGATTCCAAGGGGGAAAGTTGGACTTTCCAGTCCCTCTAGAAGACAAAGCGTTGTCACAGCATCACTGCGTACGTACAACTTATCTGTTCTTCTTAGTATATTTATAGGGCAGATACCACCATACATCAACTGAAGTGGTCATGAACAGGGGTAAGATTTAAGGGAAGTAGAAAATTAACAAGGACAGACATACTCTGGTGAATCTTACAGAGGAAGGACAGAAGATATTAAGCTTAGTATCATCTGTTCTCCGTGTATCTCTGAAGAGGGTATAGATCCCTGAAACTGTAAAAGAAAATAATGTGCTTGCTCAGCTACCTTGGATCACAGCCCAATAGTCAAATCTATTAATTAAAAAAAAATAAAAAAATCAGTGTTGTTTTAAAGGAATAAACACTAATAAAAATCTTTCTTGTTTGATTTCATCAACATACATTAGAAAACATTCCTTATATCGCTGAAATACCATGCATCTTTAATGTAACCAACAGTTACAGCCTGCTAACTTCTATTTCATATTTTTTATAGTTTGTTTTGCTGAATAATCCTGTAGTCCACAAATAATATTCTTGGTAAATAAATCTTTGATATGTAGCAAATACTTCGTACTCATAATGGAACATTTTCACATGACTTCATATTTTCTGCAATTTCACAATTAACACTTACTGAAAAATCAAGAAAAAATGTGGACAGGTAACAGCACCTTAGTAATTAGCATCACACTGTGTGCAAAACAGTCCACAAGAATGCAAGATATTGTATATTATACAAAGAGATTGCAAAGAATATCTATTATGACTATCACCTTGAATTTAAATATTGGATAGTGTCTAAATTGTCTTGACATCAGTGCTATTATGGTTGTTTGTTACAGGAATCTGTCCGGACTTAAGTTTATTTTTCAATTCTGTATGTTGCCCAGTCTGACTTTAACTACTCTGAACAGACATTTAAGTGCTTATTTATTTATTTATCTTTACACCATAACCTTATTAATGAAATACACTGCAGTCTTTGGATCATAGTCTGAATTGTGCAAAGGAAAGCCCTGCAGATAAATAAACACTATTAAATATAGGAGAATTCAGCTAATGACTAAAGATTGTCCAGAACGTATAATTGCAAGAAGTTTTCTTTGGACAATTATACCGAATGCCAGCAAGATATTTCCAAGCAATAACCCTGCTCAATAACCTACCTCCAGTCATCCCAAAAACTCCAATAAATAAACGAATTCTAGCCTGAAAGTAGGTAGCACTGAAAGTAATGCCACCTTCTCATTTCTGTGGAAACTACAACTGATACAAAGAACAAAATAAGACCTTATGATAGATCAAATTCTCAGCTGCAGAACACTATTTTTCAATGTAGTCACCCCCCATTAGCTATTTCACTGGTGATGAAAAAGAGCCTGCATGCAGTGCTCATAAAAATCTGCATGGACGTCCAGTATGTGACTTGTCTTTCATGTCACCATCACCACCGCTGAAAGGTACCATCCACCACCTCACTGTGCTTACTTCCACTGTTTGGTATCCATAAATATCCAGCAAGCATCAATGAATGTCAGTGGGTGCTACTTTCTCCTCGTGGAGAAAGTCAGTGACACACCTTTGCTTCATTCACTCTTCCATGTTACATGCAATTTTTTCAGAGTGCCCCTCCACTGCACTGCCATCTGTCACACGGCAACCAAATGTAATGGCATATTGGTGGGAAGATTCCACCTTTATTGCCATAGCACCATACCATCTGCCTCTGACACTGTGGGCTAACATAATAAAATAGAAGACATTACTTTTGAAGATTAGTTTGTCAAAGGAACTATTTTGGAAAAAGAGAAAACATAGCTGGAAAAAAAAAAAAAAGAAGGATATATGTCTTCATGTCCTGGATGCCTCTTATACGTAAAGCTTCCCCTCCCCCCTCCAAAACAAAAACCTCAACATCTTAATTGAAAATAAGTATGTTGAGAAACTAAGGAAGAAGCATTTCCTAATCCTATAAGGTAAAGTGATAAAAAGCCAGCTAAAAAGTATAATGAGATAAGGAATACAGCCTAATTGGTGATAAAGTGTCAATATTCCAATAGATACATACCAGCAGTCCATTAGATTTAATTAGGCTTTCTCAGCAAGCAATAAATCATGCAAAAGACAAACTGGAAACGAAATCAGCTAACTGATGTGAAACGCTCATGGGCTGGTTTACCAAAACTAATCTCTCGACAAATTAAGGACCAGCACAGACACGTTAAGCTGGGGATTTGAAAAAAGACCAATGTCAAATATTAATACAGGATTAAGAGATTACACATGAAGATCTAAAGTCACCATTGATCTGCTCAGGTTTTAATTATGATCTCATTTATTGATATTATAAGTAAGCGTTAGGGAAGTTTTGAATGACTGGAAAAACCAGGCTGCTTACACACAACCAGGTTATAGAAACTGTTAATAATTAGTGTGCAGCAAGAAGATGCTGCAGCTTCATCCTGTGTTCAGAAGGGATCAATACGCCTGCCTCTGTACACACTAGATTAAAACCTACAGTTCACAGGGCATGAAAGGAAAATGAAATGCAAATGACTCAGAGGCCTCATTTGCAGAATTAGGGCAGAAGATTGGGAAGTGTAACATGAACCGATTGAACACAAAAACAAGAAAGCAGAGGGTATGCAGCTATGAAATAATCAAAGTACTCTTTCTTGGATTTTGCTAAACAGTGAAAATCCAGTAGGACATAATTTATCTGTCTAAATTAAAATTACTTTTAGATTGAGATCAAGAATGGGATTTTATGTTTCTACAACTCTATGAAAAGATGTCTGAAAAAGATGTGACATTTTAAAAAGTTTTCATCAGGGACATAAGGAAGAAAAAGAAGTGGAGGTTTTGTGCTAAAATTTGGTAGAAGCCAAAGCACGACAGGAGTAAGAGAATATAAGGAAACACACTTTCAGACCAAATATAAAAACAACAATTTAAAACATTTTTTCCCAAATTTATCTAAATAGTTGAGCTTCTACTTTATTTAAAATGTATCTGATGAAAATGGGATAGAACTGACATAGAGCTCAATTTCCCACAAGTTAGACATGCTCCAGTCATGGTAAAGCACAGTAAATAATTTTCATTTTTTCAAAAGTGATGCTCTGACAGTTTGCGTTAAGTACTGAGAAAGGCATTCAGTCTGCACAATATGAATAGGATAGGACTGGTAGGAGAGAATTTTCTGGGTTTGCTTTTTTTGTTTGTTTTTGTTTGTTTTTGGCATCCTGGTAAAATTCTATATTCTTTTAAATTCCTGGCCTCAATCAACCCTCTGGGAAATTATGGGGAGGAAGAAAGAGAGAAGAAGTTAGAAGTAAAGTTTGACAAATGTTTGCTGCATATAATTATTAGTTTGAGCTTGCTTTCTTTTATCTATATATTAATATTCTATGAAATTATCTCAGTGGTAAAAATGCTAACTGGAATGGTGATTTGCAGTGAATAATGGAGAATAGCAGCAGAAAATAAGCTTTCAATTTGTAATCCTGTAAACTCTCAATTTGTCTCTCTCTGTGGGAGACTGCCTTAATGTAGTATCAAAAATATTTAAAATTGAAAGTTAATAACCCATCTGTCAGCACAGTAAAAATAAGTTGAATATTGGTCTTTTTAATAGTTGTGCTTGACATCTGCATAAAATTGATTAAAGAAGAGAAATTCTGTACTTTTAAAATAATTCTGCTTTTAAAATAATTATCTAATCTTCTTCTGTATCCCACATCTCCCTCTGTCAAACAGCACTGTGATTTCCTCTGTAAAATATGACCTCTCAAAAGAAGCCATATTCATCTTAGAAAGAGTGGTCCTAGGGAGTTCAGTATAGATTTGGATTTGGTATCCTGTACCATCTGAGTATGCCATTTTACAGAGATCTTAGCTCCACGTTTACAAAATATTTGCCCTGTCTACTTATAAGACGAGTCTCCTATGGATGCTACTTTTCCAGTTGTGCTTCATTTCTTGACATAGCAAATGGCTTAATTCAAATCCAGGTGTCAGTAACACGTGGCTCACTAAATCTACAACAATATTGTGAGAATAAAAGTAGTACTTAATATAATGTGCTACAATCAGGAATATGGATTTATTAAGTTATTTTCATTCCGATAACAACCATTTGCTCAGTTAAGCTTGGGCCAATCCAAGTTACAGGTAGATAAAATGTTACAGCAATAAATATCTGTGGCATATTTTCAGTACTATACCTTATCACCAGGGTACTGCTAACAAGCATCAAGTATATCATTTCTGGCATGAGATGAGCTTCATCAGCAGTAGCTTGGAGATATGCTCCACTTCACCATACAGACCTGCCCTATGAGAGGGAAAGGATATTCAAATGCTGGTATACCTCAAGCAGCTCATTCTTCTTCATTTTGTTCTTCATTATTGATTTGGAGATGTTATTTAGATTTTCCAGTTGTAGAAATTGAATTCTCTCCATACAACTTCTACATGGTTATTATGTTTTATATGCATTACTATTACATCAGTAAACTGTGAATCTACATGGGAAAATTTACTAAATGATAATCATAGAATCGCTCAGGTTGGAAAAGATCTTAAAGATCATTGAGTCTAAGCACAACTTAACCTTACTACCTTAACTCTAACAACCTTCTGCTAAATCATATCCCTAAGCACCACATCCAAATGGTTTTTAAACACATCCAGGGATGGTGACTCAACCACCTCCCTGGGGAGCCTATTCCAGCGCTTAAAAACCCTTTCAGTAAAGAAGTTTTTCCTGATATCCAACCTTGTATAATCAATGAACATAAAGAAGTTATAATTACGAAATAGACAAGAGAGTTTGGCTAAGCAGGTTATAATAACAAAAAGAGAATAGATAGAACAATTACCTGCATCCTGGACTTGTTGCAAAACTCCAGAGGAGGAATCTCCAGAAGAGATCCTTTCCCACTGGTAGTCAGCTCTTGAATGGGTCTAGGAGAGGTGGAGCCAGGCTCCACCCCTTCTAGCAGAACAGATTAATTGCCTTCACCTGTGCTCCCGTGGCTGACTCATTGCTCACCTCAGAGCAATCAGAGGTTCAGGCCATGATTCAGCAGTTCCCATACAAACCTAAACTTACCCTGGTGCAACTTAAAGATATTTTCCCTCTTCCTGTCACCAGTGAGGAGACCAAACCCACTCTCGCTGTAAGTACCTTTCAGATATTGGAAGAGAGCAATGAAGTCTCCCCTCATCCTCCTTTTCCCCAGACTAAACAGCCCCAGTTCTTTCAGTCGCTCCTCGTAGAGCATATTCTCCAAGCCCTTCACAAGCCTTATTTGGCAGGAAATAATATTTAGGTATTGTGTGGTTTCTTAAGAACTGGAGTTTGTCATCTGTCACTTCCTGATAAATAAGAACTGCTAAACTTCCATTTTTTTCAATGAGTTTCAAAGTCTGTGTTTTTCCTGGGGGACAAAGATATTGAAAAAATAGAATTCTACATATAAGTTTACTTGCTGGATTTTTTTCATGATTACATTCATGAATGTAGTATAGATGCTAGAACTCAGCCTTCTGAAAGTATTTAAACACTTAACTATTCAAATTATTGAATAAAACAACCCTAAGAAAATTCTTTAGTTAGGATTTGTACACCAAGGCTGCTTCAGCTTCCTTAGACTCATTTAGAATATGTATATATATAGGCCATTTCTGGTATTAGCTTGAAAGTCTAATTGGTTTGATTATTAAATTTGAATTCAGTAAAGAGTAATTTGCTGATCTGACCTTGCTGTGATAGAGTGCTTAATATTTGCTCAGTTAAAACCTATATATAGTAGCCTAAGTTTAGTGATGTGTTGTTGTAAATGTTCTATCAAATCTTACTAATGCTGTCACATTTTGTGAAACAATAATTTGGTTTATAACTTTGGAGGGACAAGAAGACATTAAACTCTCACATAAATCAGCCTTTGTTTGTCACAGTAATCTTGCAGGATCACTCAAAGAAGTTACAGACCCAGAATTAAGTATGATCTGATGCTTGTGAACCACCCTGAAAAAATAGTTAAATAAATTAATAGCTACAAATTATTCACCCTGTGGGAGTTGAAAATTTGAGGAAGAATTTGTCATTTAAATCCTGTTTCAAGCTACTTATGTACACTGATGAAAATAATAGAAACAAACATCACCATTAAACCTGATCAATACATGACAGAGTAACCAAGCTGAGCACATTGGTGGTGTTTACTGAAAATTGCTCACACGTTTTTGTTGATACATATACTGTCTTTTAATAACCATTGAAAATTATCCCAGGAGAAAACCTGTTTGGTATTTTCTGAAATTAAGACTGTACTCAAGCAATGAACACTGCATATTCCCCAAATCAGCTGCAGAGGTATCTCTGAAGTATTTTCTGGTAATGGAAGAAAAGCTATTCAAGCTGTGAAAGCTAGATAGAGGATTGAAAGTAAGGTATGCCTATATGATCCAGAGCTATTTCTCTAAGCCCTAGAGGTTCATTTCATAACACAGACTCAGCAAGGCTAGATGAAACTTACAGAATCAATGAGGGAATCTTCTACTCCAAATCCCTGCTCAAAGCAGGTCAACATAGTTGTCCAGGGCTCTGTCCTAGAAGAAGACTTCATAATCTCTCAGGGCAACCAGTGCCAGCATTCATCCAACAAATCTGAAAGGTGTGTTTTTTTGTTTTGTCTATTTTTTAATGTTTAAATGGAATTCCTTTTATTTCAAGTTATGCTAATTGCTCTTGTCCTGTCACTGGGCAAAACTGAGAGGGGTCTTGTTTCATTTTCTATACTCTCTCCCACCAGGCATTTATGCATATCAATAAAATTTTCCCTGAGACTTTTCCTTCCTAAGTTAAACCCTCCTAGCTCCCTCCACCTCTTCCTAAATGACAGATGTTGTAAGCTTTTAATTATCTTTGTGGCTAGACCTGCTCCAGAACACATCCATGTCTTCTTTTTGTGGTGGGGACCCCAGCACAGAACACAAAATTCCAGACACACCTCACCGTTTTGAGTAGCTGAGCCATGTTCAGGGTGTATCACAGTTGTTTATGCAGATAGCATGAAAGAATTTTGCTATCTGGGGTTGTTCCTTAATCTCTTGATTTTACAGGTGACTGTAGGTGGTTGACAGGAGACTAAAACCCAAGTTTAACAAAGAATTGTGAAGTTTCTTCAATAATAGCTTTTACTATTAATTCCTGCTCTTTCATTGGTTTTAAACAGTTCATTTTCACTTAACTAATTACAAAATAAAAAGTTGAAAAAAAATGCATGGTACTACTTCTACTTTATCAGAATTCTATATCACATTGGAGGAAATTCTTATCTGAACTAACCTGTAGAGGACCAAGGGCTCTACTTCACTTGCTCAGGTCAGGAGTCATCAAAAAATATTCCTCAACATTGATAAAAGTTACTTTAATTATATTTTCTCAATTTAGAGTTTTGCATGGGATTCTTATGGAGAGAACCATGTGGAAATCCCGAAGAAATTCAAGGAAGATCTGTCAAAACCACCCACCTATAATCTGGAATGTGTAAGCTCAGTCAATGCTTCGAGAAAACTTTATCATGGAGATTCATGACAGAGGTAGCTACTGAAGCAGTGGCTTCTTAGTATTTGCGAGGCTGCTGGCAACTCATCAAAATTTACAAACCTTGTATGGTAGCTCTGGGGAGAGCAAGGGAGTAACGGATTATTCTGGTCTCCATTACTATACAGAAGGTGGGAAAGGGAAGAAGATAAAGAATGGCCCTAATAGGTTGATAACTTATCTGAAGAAACTGCTTAACATATCATCACAATTAGTGTTTGCTTCAAAGTTTTCTCGATGAGTGCACTCGTCATCACCTATGCTGCCTTAATCCTTTCAGACAAAGAACAACAATGCTTCGATATTTCTAAAAAAAAAAAAAAAAAAGTAGCATTACTTCTTTCAAAATATTAAGTATGTCTCCAATCCTGCATGCATCCATCAGAAATGTGAGATTCAGGAAACAGTTCAAAGTATCCCTGTTTCAGAGATCTTTTTTTCCTATTTATGATACTTATGTGTCACTGCTTTTACAGTATCACCACTGTACTGTATGGAAAAGTGTTTTACTTACTAATAGAGCAAAATGGGCAATAAGCCTCTATTTAAAAAAACAGAAAATAAGTGATTCTGAAATCAGTATCTGTTGGAAATATTTTAAATGCCATATATGACAGTTCATTTCTTTTGTTCATGGACTATTCATACAGATAATATGAATGAGTATGTTCTAATAAACTAAATTTAACACCTATAAATATTCACAAGGAAAATGCTTTTCCTTCAGGACATATATTCATTAGTTCTACCTAACTAGTATCAGCATCCAGCTAAATTTCATGATGAGAAATTGATATTATCTATTCATGGTGTAAAGTTTGTAATTTGTGACTGAATACTGTTGTGGGTTATTTTAGATATGAGGCAACGATTTCCCAGTAGTCATCCTTCTAAATGAATCTGAAGAACTCTGAAGGTTAGGACTTTCTAATGTTCTGAAGGTTTTAAAGCTGAAAGAGATTTTTAATAGAAAAATGCAGGATACAGGAAGCCTAAGGGGGGTTTTAGGGTAGGCTGAAGTACGCTTCAAACCATAACTTCAAAGATATTTGTACAAGGTACAGAGTAACATTTTAAAATCTTTGAGGGTTTTTTTTAATATATATTTTCAAATTTTTAAACAGTTTGAATCACAGTTACATATGACTAAAAAAGGTTGATAGTTTTACCCTTTGATGATAAATCATTACAGTTTGGTGATACATTTAAATGATCTGTTCATTAAATATACAATTTATCAAAGCTTGGATTTCTCATGTATTTTAAATATATGAGAAAACACTATGAAAAGGCATGTAATCTAGCACACGCTCATATATATATAGGTATAGGTAGTTTTTTCCAGGTTCTGCAAAGAAAGTTAGAAATAGAAGGAGCAAAAAGCTTAATGAGAAAACCATTTTAGAAATATTTAGGAAGTATTTTCTTAGAGAAAGAAAGCTCATTACAGAATATCTTCCAATTTACAGAACTTTGTCTGGTGACCACAGACTGAAGCAGTCACAGGAATTGGGCACCAAAAATTTGAGTTTTAGGAGCCCAATCCAAACGTTCTCAACAACTAGTGCAGAACACACACCACCAGATGAGCACTCTTCTGGTTTAAATGATATTTCCTCCTTTCTAGTTATCCATAGACAGGCTGACCAGCTCATTATTAGCTCGGTTGTGTAGAAAAAATGGCACTGAGCTGGAATTTCTCAGCTGTGCGTGAGCTTCTTTAACAATTCAAAGTTCGACAGCAGGATGCTTTGCTGTTCTGCCTAACCATCCTAACTTCTGAAAAGTGAAAATGTAATATACAAACAACAAATATAGGTATTCACAGAAAATGAATTGTTTATTGAGCCAGATTCCATTGTTCCCCATTGAGATGGGTAAGGTCATACTGTACAGAAGGTCCTTGGATATCTACTGCAATGTGCTTGCCTAAAAAGCCACAAAAACTGAAGAAATAAGAAATCTTTATCCCCACAGTGGAGATGAACAAAAAAAAAAGTCAAAATTAGTTTTTTATTTCAAACAATACTTAATAATGTCAATGACTAAATCTCCTCTAAGGGACCTATAAACTGTCTGATAATGGAAACTCACCAAAAGATGAAGTATTGAATTTTATAATGCATACTTATTGTCATATCTGTAATCTAATAGTAGTAACTTAATGTTATTCTAAGGAATCTCACAATTACTAGAGTTGTATTTTGGATGCTGGGTGAAGCAGCAAAAAAAAAAAAAAAGATATTATTGAACTTAAAGATAAACATGATAAGTCCCTTCTTACAACATCTGAACTCCGCAGTCTGAAAGTTCCCAACGCATCCTCATGACATGTTTTAGAAAGAACTATTTTAATTGTATACTAAAAGAGCAACATAGTGAGTGAGATTGTTCAAGCGATCTCACTTGTAGACATCACCTACAGCCTGTACAACACTGTTTTGTGAGTGGTAATCAACGTTTTCCATTTCAGCTTAGACGCAGATGCATTTTCAATCTGTGTGATCAGATTATCTGAAATACACTCCTTTTCTTATCTAACAATATTTTTACCCAAACAGAAATGAAGGATTACAAGAAGAGAACAATTGTTTGTCCCTGAAAGTACACAAACAGAAAAGTCAGTCATTTTCCTGACCAGCAGGAATCAGCACATACATGAAGCACAATCATCTTAGCATTTTGTAGACAGTAAAATTCTTCCTTCTCTTCCTTCACCTCGACTTCACGCTAACCACCTGTCACGACAGTTTGCTCACCTACAGAAAGTATGCTGACTAGAGACAACAACAGAAGTGGAAGAAAAATAAGCTGAAATTGGTTATTTGAGTATAGAATCTCATACTCAAGAGATAAAATCTCATACTCAATGAGATAAAAAGATATACAGTTTCCTTCAAAACCAGGTTGTGTATGGCAAAGCAGATCTTGACGCAGTTTGAATTTTCTGCACATAGTTTAAAGTTCTAGATTCCTTGTTATGTGAATGCCAGAAAAGCCAGTATATCCATAACTGGAAAAAAAACACATTTCCTTAACTAGATATACATCCATTAAATCAAACAAAAACAAACCTTCTGTTAATGTAATTTAACAGAAAATACGCAAAAGTGACTCAGATATGAGGATGGCTGAAGCAGCTCTGTACAATGTGAGCTGATGCTAGACCTTGCAAGGGCACGGAAAAGCCATTAAAAATCTAATTACGCTAGCTCAGAGCTCAGCCCCCACTCCACATGAACAAATTTACTCTGTTCCTTGGGTAATGTCTTGCCAGCCTGCTGCCAATGCACAGCTACAAATACTGTCTTGAAGTCATGGTAAAGAATAGCAAAGACTGCAAAGGAAAATAACCCTACTCCTTGTAACTGGAAGAAGGCACTCAAGGCATTAAGTTTACTAAAGCAATGAAGAAGTGTACACATCTTGGAGCATCATTCCAACATCTTCAGACTGAGAGGTGGAAAAAGATATGAATTCACCCTGAATATCCTCCTCCTCTTCTTGTCTCTTGTGCACTACAGACATCTAATGATCTAATAGTGCTGGTAAATAAATTAATAGTTTGGTTGAAGTCTGTGACATGTAAATTTCAGAAATAAATTTCAACTGAGAGAAGTTAAATAACTGCCAGAAAGATTTAACTCATTGAGAGAAATGTTTGGTGGCATGATATAATAAGTTGATATTCTTATCAAAACACAGCAATTCAAAACAGATTTCCACATTATGAAAACTAATTGAACAATTTAAATTATCTCCAGTAAATAAAAATAATCAAGGAGGGGTAATCCACCTTTATTCATGCTTCAGGCTATCCTTCTCTTGAGAACTGATTGGTGAAGAGTAGTTATTTGGCCGCTTCAGGCCAATGTTTCTGGAATTAGTTCTTAATATTTGAGTTATAAGAAGCATCCTTTCAGCTCAGGAAGTATAATCAACCATTTTATGGGAGAATATATTTGATTAATTTTACTTTAGACTGGCAGGTCTTGAAGGACAGACAGACAATAGAATGATTTATTTATATATGTATATAAATATATATTTATATATATAAATATATAAAAATACTATATATATATATAGTATGCTAAACAAAGGAATTACAAGGTATAATTTATAGCTCAAAATGAAGTATTTGGTAGATAGTTCTGAAACAGCAATTCCAGGATTTCTCTTTCACCACCCTCTCCCTGTTCCCCATTGTGCTTCATCCCCAAATACAGAACAGCCTTTAAGCAACAAGTCACTTCACTGTTTTCTTTTCCATTTACAAAACAGTCAATACATTAAAAGTATATGCAAACTACTGAATTCCAGACCACTCTTGACATAACTGAGCAAGTATGTGATTTTACCATCACAATAACTGTAATATATTATTATTATGCTTCTATAAAAAAAATATGAAATTCAAAGCTAAGTTGCAAAAATCAGAGAACTATTTCTTTAAATTTAATTTATATAGTTTAAGAAGTATGGCAACAAATACTGTAATAACTCTTAAATCTGTCACCAGGTAATATTTTATTAGTTCTTTGGATCCTCCTTTGTAAGGAAGAAGATTATGATTTTCGTTAGAGATGATATGTCTATAGAGTCTGTCTGAAAGTAATCTGTACAACAAGTGGAATGAGTCATTTCATCCTCTGCTGTAAAACCAAGTACAAAGGATATTAAAGGACCAATATATATTCACAAATGAAGAACTGGCTGGAGAGAGGGAGCAAAAATCCAGACTGAAAAAAAATAAACCAAACAAACAAGCAATAACAGATGACAGAGTAGAGCTTGGGTAGGATTACATTCATAATTCTTAAATCATTCTGAAACCTCTAGAGTTTATTGCCTGTAAAGTAGGCAAAAACCTATCGGTATCCCAGTATTTAAGAGCTGGCTAAACTTGAACAACATACAGTAAGTAGACCTCCAGCAAAGTCAAAGCTCTATAAGTTGCTAGATTTAGAAATACAATCTTAGACATTGCTTTTCAATGTGGTGCATAACTTTGACAGTTTTCTTATGTGAAGCCTAGATGTAAGAGAGAAAGCCACTGAGCTACACTTGTTACCTGTGTAGTGTGACAAAACCAGGTGGTCTTAGCAGAAAGCATGTCTAAGACAATGAGCATTGGTGAGATGGAATGAATTTCTGGCAAATCAGCCTCAGCTTACATTGCAAAGCCAACTACTGTGCAGAATTTGGATAAGAGCAACTCAGAAAATGGGCAAGTTCCATTTGCAGGTTATCCTGGAACAGGGAACGCCTGCAATAGAGATGTGCAGACAAGGGTTCCTTAGTGCACTCATCACAAAGCATCACAGGGTCACCACCACTTTCTCATAATGACTTCCAAAAATCTGCATTTTTACTTGTGCAATTTTCAGTAACAAAATACACAATAGTAAAGATTAAGCATTTCTTCATAAAGGATGAAGAAAAATCTGACTGATCGTCAGTGGTTTTATTTCATAAAATTTATGAGCATCCTTGAAGAAAAAAATATCATTTTTAGATAAAATCTGTCTTTATCTGAAGGAACCAGAATCAATTTTAGAATACTAATTACAGGGCAGGAGATACAAATCAAGACACCCAATCAAAATCAGGAAAGTAATAGGAGCAGATGGCCTGAAATAAGAATTTTTTCAGGCAGTGCAAAATCTCTTAATCCTTAAAATGGAAAAAAAGCCAGTTTCCAAAACTATTTGGCCAAAAATTTGTATTTTTAATGTGATAATCACTTCTTGTAGTTTTTTTATTATAGTCTCCAGCATAGGCTGCGGTGCATTTTCTAGAACATCTTTGTTAAATTGAGAAAATATTTTACCTTAACATTAGCATTTAACATTTCTGAAGGATGAGGATTAACAGTATTTCACGGTACTAAAAATCTAATTCAGAGAGGCTTTGTTACAATTGTACACTATTTTATGTAAGATTTTCTATGTTATTTGATCTCAACCTCTTGTATTCGCTGAAGTCATATTGAAATAGAATAATATCAGAAAGTCCAGATGTATTCATGAAAGACTGGAAAATCTACACAGAGGCTGATATAGGCAAAAAATAGAGCAGCAGTTATGAAACACAGCCGTAAGTCTGAGAAGAGTAACTGATCTCTAGTATCATAGAACAAAATCATATATATATATATATATATTTTTATTATTATTATTATTATTTTTATTTTTTTTTAAACTACATGAGCTCCAAAATCACGGCCTAAAGACTTTTGAATTCTTCAGTCCCTACCATTTGGTTCTTATTCTACAAGCTTTCAAGAAAGCTTTAGGTGAATTCAAGATTTTCTCTGGGTTTGAAGTTAGTGATAGCAAATCTGTCACAAATGAATGCCAATTTTCAAGTACTATTATGCAAGTCAAATAAAGAAAGCAGTGATTCACTGCTTCCTCAGCTAGAAACTGCCTTATAAAGTGCATATCATTTCTTAAAACAAATAACAGTGGTGTGCTAATTACTAATCATACAAGTAGGTGACCATTTCAGGTGATTAGAGTGCCTAAAAATCTGAATTGAATCTATGAGCTCAGTTGCACATCTTTGCAAGACTACATCTAGCAGGATTAGAATAGATAGAATCAAATACAACCAATATTGATTGACAGAATTAGGGTGGAAATGAATGTCTGGCAAAGATGGTTAATTTCTTAATGAAGCTATTTCCTTAAAAATATATTTATGAAATAAAGGAATTCCTCCAGATTGGTATGATTCCCTTACTCCACTGCTTAGCAGATGGGAAGTTTCATTACTGGACTGAAAGTTGATTTTTCTGACCTTATTTTGTAGGGAACAATCCAGATAATACAACCTGTGCGTTGACAGCACTAAATATGAAGCTGATCTTCACTCCAGTTGAAGCCTTGCCTGCTCTTTGATCACACTAAGCAAAGTTGAATTTATTTTACCTGAAGGTGTACACTGTAAAACTTAAAAGAGTAAGTGCTACAAAGAAGCAGCGGAAGCATCCATAATTTAAATGACAGCATGTTTTATACAGAGGGATGTCAAGCAATATAACAAAGCTGTGGAGTAAATTGAACAGAATTCAAGGATTCTAGTGTGCAGTTGGTAAAGCTAAATGATAAATTCTAAAATTGCTAAGTGAAATAAAGTGTATTGGAAATTTAAATAGTTGGAGATGTAAAATGTTTGCTATTGCCTAGCACACTTCTAGTACTACACAATATAAAATAATTGCCAATTAGGAGAAAATAACTATAAACATCTTAGTAAAGAAGAAAATTGGAAGACAGAAACTAGAACAAAGAAAAGACTTAGAATATGAGGCAGACAGCAAAGACTAATTTATTTATTGGTAAAGATTCTCTCGCTGGTTGAAGTTATGCTGATGAAAACATGTCAGGGTCTTACACACGTCAAGTGGCCTAGCATAGGTGTTAGCCAGGAGATACTGTATGAAGACATTATTCAAGCGAAAACGGAATTACTTGCATTCATTTATTCAGGTTTTTAGTGCAATACTATGCAAGAGTAACTCAGGCATTTTATTTTGTTTATGGTAAATAAACCAAGTTCCTTTTTCTCTCTCCAGTGCATGCACATAGCAGTCCTAAAAAAATACATTGGACTATAGGTATCAGAATAATGTAAAATTATCTAAAAATAAAATTTTATGCTCTAATTACTAGCAAGCTCACAAGAGATGAAAATACAGTAAGAGCCTCCTAAATGAATGGAGCAGTGCAGACATCCCAGGGATATCTTCCATCTGTACTCATATCCCTGACATGTCCTCATTTGCTCGGCAGCATCTCATTAAGATGAATGGACCACTTCACAAGTCTTTGGAGAGTTTCTGAAAGGGCAAGGAGACATGAAAGAGAAGTGATAGTATTTACCTTCTTCACCATTTAATGCGTATTTACTGGCATGGTGATCAGGTACTTTACATTTTAAAGAAAAACAACTGAAAGAATGACTCAAGTTCTTAGAGATGTTTTACTGTAGTTGCCAAACTTCCCCATCCACTACTGAGAGTTTTGTTCTATTTTGTTTCTTTTAATTAACTAGCTTCCTCTATATTTCCTTTAAGACCCGTAAAAGGTGAACTATATCAAGTTACTATTAATATCTGTAACCCTCAAATATAGCTTTATGACAGGTAGGTGCAACATAAATACCTTCAGTATGTATAGGTTTAATTGAAAGATCAGTAAAGCAGCACACTTTTGGTATTTACCTAAGGTACCTTCTCCAGCTGATCTGAAAGTTGTGCATTTATCTTCAGAATTCACCCTGAAATGCAAGCGATACCTAAAACAGCAGGATAAACCCATTACACTACCTTAATGAAAATTTAAGTCCACTTATTAAAAAGAAATGGTGGCAAGTAGAAAGAAATGATAGTAGGTGAAGTTCTGGTACAGCTCTAATTATGCTAGTGTAGCATTCTGGGAAGCTACAAGCAATTAGTAAATTTCAAGTCAATCTTATGTTCAAAAAAAAACCACAGATAGTAACCTCCATCCACCACACTTTCTGACAGGATCCAGACAAGCTCCCTCTCCTCTGAACCAAGTTGTCTCATGATGAAGTCAAAATTCTATGAATTTGTGTCCAAGAATGCAGTGCAACATTGGAATATGTGGCTCAGAGAAGCCTTGAAACCCCTTCTCTTACAGTTTTCAAGACTTAACAAGACAAAGACATATCTGACTTCATGAGGCTGGTGACATCCTGCTTCAGGCAGAAGACAGAGAAATGAAGTTATTTCCAACCAGTATTTCTCAGATTTCATGAGAATTATGAATTCAGATAGCTGGAATTGGATGCCTTAAGTCGACCATTGGAACTGTATTTGAATTGGAAGTCAGATGGCTTGGAGCATTTGAATTGCCTTCACTCTGGGATGCTCTGGAATACAGATTCATTTCCAGTGAGATTTTTCAAATACATCATCAGTAAAGCTTTAGCCTTAAGGTACCTATCAGTGATGTGTGAACATGAAATCTGAATTCTTCTGTTTAAAACCATTGCCAGTGCCATTGTGTGATACAGGTGACAATGGACTAACTTCTTCCTGAACTGGAATTTCTTGTATCTGTATTTTAAAAATCACTAGATACATAACACTGCAGTCAAACCCTCAGCTGTACACTGTAACACTCCCAATGTATGGAACACTTAAAACTTTACACTGTATTAAATTTGCATAAAGATTTATATGGTTTTATATATATAAAATGATAAATTCCTGCTAATTTGTTCAATTATGTGTGTTGAACATATGATTTTCTGAATTTTCAGTCTCTGTTGCTCTGGAGAATTAAGCCTCTAGCACTGCAACATTTTGTGAAACACACAAACATATGAATACAGAAGATACAGAACATGTATATAATATTTTCATAGATTGCCGTAGCAAATACTTAAAAGATAAAAAAAATTAATTGAAGCATTTTCAGTTAAGTGCAGGAAATTTAAATATTACAGCCAATGTGTCTAATATGTTGTGAAGTTACAAGTTTCCTAGGATTCAATTCAAAAAGAGAGCAAACAGTGTGTCAGAAGATCATTTATTCTCTACTGTGTATTTTGCTTTAGATGCGTAGAAATTCACTAAGTATGTGATGAGTAACAATATTTTGATGTTAAATCTTTCCTGTAAACAAATGCTAAACTTGCTTTTAGTGAAAGATTGATTGTGCAAGCAAATTCCCAACTAAATCTATTCAAAATATCACTTGTTTTTGCACACCTTTTTAGGTTGTAAAAAATACTACCCTCAAACCTAAAAGCCTATTTTCCAACAATTTTATGAATGCAAATTCACCCTAAGTGGACAAAAATTCCAACAAAATATTTTACATATTTTATCTGTATGATTAACTGTTAGAAAAAGAGAAAATAGAACACTTGTAAGCCACTGAATAAATAAACATTCAGACTTCATAAAAAAAAAATCATACATCTATGGACATTAATAATAGAATTAACATTTGTGACAATAGCAATCTTGAGTAGCTGGAGGACACTATTTACTAAAAGAGTGATTTTAATAATTCTCAGATAAAGGAAGTAAGTTTGAGAATCTCTCTTCTCAGCTTTTAAATGTCCTAGTGATATGAGCAGCTCATGTGGAGACATTTAGCTTTTTTTCTATGTTGATGTTAGTTTTGCAGTTATACTTGGCATAACAGTTTTGATTAAACATTATATAAAATTGTAAGCTTCCTGAAGGGACTTAGAGTGGAGCCATCAGGTGCTAGGGCTGCTTTCCAGATGGCAAGAGATTTGCTCAGCTTCACACTTGTCTTCCCACTGATGATACTAAACCACTGTGGAATTCATTTGCAAGTAATTCTGGGAGCCATCAGGTTGATTTTCGAAAAATTTTAAATATCATCAACTCTGCTTTTAAAACAAAGTAGATGAGTTGTCTTGCCTGGTTTTTTAAACAATTTCCAGGTTTTCCCTTGAATAATTTTTAAAACTACATCTACATGCATTACACTTAAAAAACAACTATTGCTGGAGTTAAGGTTACAGGTGAACTGAAATGGTCACCTACAGTTAATCCTTTTCTAATCTAAATTTATGTGAAGCTAAACAGATACTATAATCAACATTACCTGGAAGTGGATAAGTATAGTAAGAAAATCAGGAGAAGGCAGCACATAATCAGATTCATTTGGGCTACCTCACATCTGGCTTAATTCAGACCTAATTTAACATAGAAAATAAACTTCTGCAAGAGAAAACTAGGAAGGGCTTAATCTCCTCTGCAGATGTAGCATTCAGAGCTTCATTCCCAAAATTCTTTCATTACTAAAGATTACTAAACTCTCAGTAGGCACTATTTTGACTTGAGATCCACTACTTCTGCCACACAAAGATGATCCAATCTAAGTCTACTGTCTGTTTAACTTGAATTTGACATTCTTTGACTTCAGGACCCTAAGGCTTCACTAACTGGATTTCAGGCTCAATATGCAGCAAGAGAACAGCCCTTTATTCCTCCATGATCAATAATTGTCTACTATTTATTGATAATGCATGAAGGTGAAAAAACAAATACTTATGACAAATTTAAGTTCACTTGATGCTTATGGTAAAAGTTATCACGGGAATAGCACAACTTTGAATGGACTTCACTGGACTGTTAGTAGGCTTCAGCTTTCAGCCAAAGAATCACCAAAATATATAACTCATTACTCTCTCTGAAACAACTAAGGAACTTAACTGTGGGTGGTCATTTGATAAATTAACAACAGTAGTCTAATGTCAGGCTGTCGTACCAATGTAACTCAAGGCCAAGCAACTGAAACTTTGAACTCTTTTTTTTTTTTTTTTTTTTTTTAAAAAAAAAAGGACTCAGCTATTTTAACTCCACTTCCCCTGAGAGCCATGCACTGGAGATTCTTAACAAAATAATAGTATGAACACAAATTGTTTTATTACGAGAAAAGACCTCTGCTTTCTTATCACTACAGTTCATAGACGTTACCAACAACTGACAGGAGAAGAAAATGTTAAAATACTATTTCACAACGGGATTTTTTTAAATCAAAGTATTAAGTAATGTTAAATATAAAGGTCAGGTGAATCTGATCTTGACAGATAAAGATAAGGAACAGCAAGTCTTTTAAAGTTCCTAATATCTCAGAAAAAAAATTAAAAAGAAAGGTCAACAAAGGATTGAGTCAATTTGCCGATGAGTAACACTTTAATGAAAAATAAATCTTAGGATCTATCAAATGATTAAAATGTCATGCCTGAACTATATTACTTTCCACATTTGTAGCAACAGTTCTAGCAACATAATTGAGAATTGTAAGAACAGTCTTTCATCTCAAAAATATATTATTTGACAGGTATAGGAAATTTTAAACAGTAACATATAGATTTACCAAGTTTTTCATTAAAATAATCTTTAGAAACTAATGTAGTAATAATAGGAAAATCCTTACAAAGTTATATCTTTTTGACCATATATATTTTAATTAAAATTTAACTTTGAACTCTGTTTTGAACTCACTATGACTGGGTCCCTCTGGTGTGTCGACCACACCCCACAGCTCCGTGTCATTAGCAAGTTTGCTGAGGGTGTACTCTACCCCTCTGTCAACGTCACTGATGAAGATACTGAAGAGTACGGGTCTAAGCACTGACCCCTGTGGGACACCACTTGACACTGATCTCCATCCAGACATTGAGTCATTGACCACCACTCTCTGGACTCTATCCAGGAGCTGGTTCTTAGTCTGTTGAACAATCCATCCACCCATCAAATCCTTATCTCACCAATTTGGAGAGAAGGATGTTATGGGGTACCATGTCAAAGGTCTTTCTTAAAAATGAGTGTTGTGTGTTGCCCTTTTTCATTTCACCATAGACTCTACCTGATTGCCATGACTTCTCAAATATTGTTGACAGTGTCTTGGCAACTACGTCAGCCAGTGCCCTCAAGACTCTGGGGTACACCTCATTGGGACCCACAGACTTGTTGATGTTGATGTTCAGATTCCTCAGATGGTCACAAACCTGATCTTCACTTACAGTGGGAGGGACACTGCTTCCTCAATCTCCTCCTACCAAACCAAACATTTGAGGGCTGTGTGATAAGCAATGATCAGAGAAGACTGAGGTATAAAAGTTAAGTACCTCAGCCTTCTCCTTGTCTCATTACCAGCTTGTCTGTGTTACTCACTAAGGGGGAGTGTACTCTCCTTAACTTTCCTTTTTTTTTTGTTGAATTCTTCACACACAAACATTTTAGTACCCATACATTATATATTTCCTCATATCCAAGTTTTGTCCCTGCCAAGATTTGTCAGAAATGTCTACAACAGATCATTTTTAGGCTGTCTCAGAGCAATCTTTATATTTTTATGGATTTGTTTTATCATTCCTCCTGAAATGCTGTAAGATACACAATAAAAGTTTGCCCATTCTTGTATGGATAACCCAATAAATATTTAGAGAGGTTTGAGGCCATATGAAATGCCAAGATAGTATGAAAAGAGAATAAAATTATTTGTAGCTATATGATGCTACTCCATCTATGCCAAGAAACAGCTTTGTCACATTAATAGTACTAATATAAAAAATAACTAAAAATTAATTAATTGTAGACACTTACATCTACTTCAAATGTTTTGAATTTTCATTCCAGCCAATTCTTTTTCTGACCAGTTTTATGATACGTTCTCTACCACTGAGCCAGAAAAAATAACTATTGCCAACAGTGAGATTAAATTGAAAAGTCCCATGAAGAAATTGTTAAAGGCATGAATAATTTCATAGCTAAGAATGATTCCTCCTTTTTTAAGAGCTGTGATCAGTCTGAGCCCAGGGCAGCCTGATTGACTTGCTAGTTATTTCAGGTAATCAGAAAATCTGTAGGGAAAGATGTACTGATAATGAATCTATTTTAATGTTTTTTCTTTAATGCAGGCCTGGATTGTCCATTGCTTTCAGATGCTTCAGGAGACATACATGAATGTTTCAAATAAAAATGCAGCAGTTTCTTAAAAATTTACATTACATATATATTTCAAAGAGCAATTATAGGTCAGATGGTCCTTGGCTTCTCTGAAGCTACAAAGAACTGCAGGAAGGAATAAAACCTTCTTACCCTCTCTAGGAAGAACAGCAATTCCAATTCTTAATAACACAACAGTGCTTTCTGCATTTTTGCCTTGAGACAAGTCTCTGGACTGTTTGGACAATCCTTGGAAAAGCCAGATGGAAATGAATTTTCTGGTCTCTTTTAATAGGCGTCGCTCGAGGTGCACATGATCTGAGCACCATGCACCTTTGGGAGGTCAGCGAAGGATAAGGATTTTTCTGAAGGATTCAAGAGAAGGGAAGTACACTGGCAAGCTGGGATTGCTAAAATACTGTTTCATGTGTCAGTCAAGAGTAAATAGACCTGACCCTTCCAGATGTTCCCATGAAATTGAACTTGGGAGAAAAATAAATCTCCAGATTCTCTAAAAAAGGAGAAAGGAAATTTGGAGGTCAAGGAAATTGACAATTTTTTAGTTTCCTGACTATAATCAATGTCAAATAAAGGCCCAGTCATCACTTGTAAATCAGTGATAAATATTAGTATAGTCTTTATCCTCAAGGCAAATGAGATTGTTCAGATTAACAATGAAAACCTCCCATGGCATACAGTAAATACAGAGTTGTCATTTTCAGGACAGGGGCCTCTCTACATAACAGATTAATCTAAATTCTATTGAATTTGGCAGTAGGGTGCCTTTTTTTTCCCCCCTGAATGGACTCTATTTATATAGTCTCCTTACCTCAAAAATAATTTTGTGATGAGAAATTTTACATGGAAGAGAAAGAATTTAAGGATAAATGAGAAAAACATATCAATGTATGTAATACTGGTAGAGCAAATCACTTTTGGATTGTCTCAGTCACAGAGCATCTGACAACTATGGTGAAATAAATATTTAGGAACAATGAATGAAAATGAGCAGAAAACAGAATGAGACAATACAATGTTTTTTCAAGACATACATAAAAAATTGAACAAATCCTATGTATAAGTTGCAAGACATCCATTTTCCCTCATACACTACTTGGTGTAGTGAATAACAGATACAAGTAATCTGAATTTGACACAATTCTGATTAGCTAATCTAGAAAATACTGATGCCACAAGAATTTTCATGAACAAATGAGATTTTTATACTCAGAAAAAGAACATTTTGTCATATAAATCACAACAGTGTAGCTTTAACAAGTTTAAAATACTTTGTTAAACACCTAGGTATCAAACCATGACTACTTTCTATGCCACCCAGAGTTCTGTGCATCCCTATATAGCAATGTTTAGCCATTTTTCATTTAAGATTTATAGGGAGAGTTAGCACTGCCCTTTCATATTCAGTGCACTTATTTGTCCAGAGAGCAATCTACTTTAGCTGATCCCTAGCCATATGTTTTAGCATGTATTCCTTTCTAGCAATGTGCTGGGCAGATTTTCACTGTCAGTTAGGTTGACACTATACCACAAAAAAATATACAACACCATTGTTGATTGAAGACAACAAGAAAATTGAAAGCTCCAATGCATTCTCAAAAAAGAGTTGGAGTAAAGAAGTTGTAAATCTTACTAACTGCTAGGTAGTTCTTGTTATAACCAGTAATATTTGTACTTCAGCAGACTAAATCTGCATGCAACTGTGGTGAACTGGAACTGCAGGGCTCATCTTTTCCTTTCTAACTATTAAGAAAAGCAGTTTTATTTTAACCTTTCTAACATCCTTATACTCTAACGGTATTATATTTCAGAGATCAAAACGTGGAAAAAAATTCACTAACAGTATCAAATCAGTTATTAAAACTGAAGCTGCTATTATTGTCTTGGCCTTAGATACTTGCTAAGCTTATGAATTTCCCTTAATTGTGCCTGAAGATTATAGATGTGACACTAATGCGCAATTCAGCTACTACTATGCTTTATCTAATGGCATTTAAATTAAATATTTTTTACAGATTTTTCCAAAAATCAAGGTTAATTTTTTATCTTTCATGGTAAAAAAATATTAATTTTACATTCCAATTAAGAACAATCATAGCAGACAATTTCCAGCTGAATATTTCCCTCTCTGCCAAGGTGTTTATATATCCTATGGCATATTTCTCTATTCTTACATCAGCTAATCAGTTACCAAGAGCTGTGACTGAAACTGTGAAGACAAGGAAATATAAAGGCATCTGCTCATCTTGTATTTCTTACTACTTCCTTCATATATTCCCTCTTTTCTACCCTAGGTAATAATCATAAACTTCAGTCATCCTGAGACCACAAAAGCTAGTCAGCAGGTATTACCATAGTATCTCAGAAGACTCTGTACCCAGAAACACAATCTGTGTGTTTATCCAAGAGACCAACATCACTCAGTACAAAATGCTCCTTACCCACATGTGCCATAGCACAAAGTTATAATCAGAAAACCTCTCATGAGCTTGTCCTGCATCTCAGATGACAGTGTACAAAATATGCTTGACCTTAAAATTATTCATCTAAGCAAGCACAATGCCATTCCTCTGCCTAAACAGAATTTTGGATATTCTCCCCAGATTACCACTTTTTTTTCCCTTACTCATGAAACATCTTGTAATCCTATCTTGATCCATTTTTGTTGAATAAGATCTTATGTAGATTAAAAGTTTAGTAATGTTTTGATACAAAAGACCATTTGCATAATTACAATTGAAAGACATGGAACTAATATTAAATAAAATTGTAACACACTCTATACATTAAATACTGTTACACTTTCACAAAACATCTGTAAAAGTTTCCTTGCATTCTTTCAGTGTTTGCTTCAGTGAGATCTGGTCTCATCTCTCTAAATTACGATAGCTGTCAGCAACTATTTGCAGCAGATGAGGTGTAGGAAAACCCTAAGCAGTTCTGAATGAGGAGCATGAACAGAAGAGAGGGGACAGTAGAGGAGAGAAGAGAACCTCTTGGAAAGGACCTTCAAAAATAACCTAATCCAACTGATGCCTGTATGGTCACTACAACTGACTCAATAATCAATTCAAGGAGCGACTAGTTGAATATAAATAATAAAGCAGTCCCTTTTCTTCAGCTCTTATTGGAGAAGTTTTTAATTCAACAGAGGAGTTAAAAAAAGCATAGAAATCTTTCTGACTTTAAGGAAGTCTTCAGAAACATAAGCAAACAGGATGCTGCACCTTTCCAATTTGAGTTTGCTTGTGATCCAGCTAATTTCAGTTTATGAAACTGATGCCTGTATGACCACTACAACTGAATCAATAACAAGCCAGTCCATTAATGAATAGCAACGGCTGTGAACCTCACAGTTCACCCCAGGTTATACTGGGAATCCTACAAAGGAGAAATAGACAGTTCCTGGTACAGAGAAAACAATCAAAATTATTTATCAGATTAATAAGTGCAATGTTTTAAAAAAACCTTTAGAACAGTTTTTGACCTGTTATACTAGTACCAATCTACTGCAACTTCTCTGTAATTCACTAATGTGCCATTTCTTTCTACAAGGTTCCAGACTAGTTATGAAATGAATCTCCCACTGTGCATTAAATAACAAACATCATTGTTCCCATTAATTTCTAATACAGCTTTTACCTTCCTACAAAGACTGATTTAAACAGAGCATAATCATTCATACATTTTGACGATTAATTGAAATCCATTTTTATATCAATCAGTACAGTCTTTTGGACTCTGTGATGTTAACAGATATCCACAGATCACCAATAGGAAGAAAATGCTAATTTCTAGACCTGATTGCTCATGTAACTAATGCTTTATCTATCACATTATCCACTGGAGACGATGATCAATCACAGCAGTAATCAGCAGACTTATAAAGAGTTTACACTGTAACACAAAACTGTAAAGAAACTATAATAATTATCCGCTCCCAATGTGCTCTGTTCACTGAACAGTGTCTCAGTCATCTGTTGTTTCCTGGCTTATTGGAGGATTTCTTTTATCTTTCCCCTACTTTTTGCAAGAAGAAAATGGAAAAACATGAAATAGTACCAGACAGTAATGTATATCAAACCATGTCCCAGCAACAGCAATACAACTACAAAATTTCTCAATATAGGCCAAATACTTTGTTGATGGTTACATATTAAATAAATGAGATACTAAATTTGTAATCTTGTATTTGCTATCAGTATTAACATTGTTTCCCATTAATTCCTTTTGCTTTATTTTTTCTAAAATGAAAGATGCTTCTGTATAATACATGAAACTAGATAAATGCCCTGCATTTTTTTCTTTGCCATTATGCTAATATTTTATTCCGAAGCAAATCTCCAAAGTCTTGCTATAAGTGGACAGAAGATGGAGCTGATGAATACATCCATATGTAATCATGGCTGCTTTTATTCTTTTTAGTGGATGGAAACCTTCCAGAAGTAATATATTTCTACTCAGAACTGGAACTGAATGCACTTTCCCTTTTCAGAGATTTATTTCTCAGTAAGGTGCAACAAAAGACATGGGAGCATTCATCTAGCATTGCTGAATGTTGCCTGTGAGGATGTGAACTTTTTTGACTTTGTGGTAAGTCAGTAAAGATGGAGACACTCAGGGCTTTGATGCTAAAACTGACCTTTGATAATTAGCTAGAAGAAAGGAAAAAAGCAATCTATTACATGCATGAATAACCTTATCTTAATTGCCAGCAAATGAAATCAGCCTTTTTTTTAATGCCTCAGACTTCATTCACCTTAAAATCTTCTATTTGTGGTTCTTGCGGGGAATTGAAGCTCAAGAGAGACAGTTATGGTGACCAGAGCCAAATAAATCCATTTTGAGAAAGGCGAGAACTGAAAAAGAGTAAAGGCTTTGATCTGAACCCTAGGTCATGTGAGAGGGCACATATAATGAAGCCTCATTACAAAGTTTTACTTTACAGAATCTTGCAGTAAAATGCTGCCAAAAAAAAAAAAAAAAAAAAGGAGTTTGAGCTTAACTCATGTATCAATGTGATGATTGGCATTGTGCCACTTCATGATTTTTGGTTATTTTCGTAGGACTGTGTCTAATAGCTTGATTTTTAGTAGATTTTCTGGATTGCCTTTTTTTTTTTTCCAGTTTTAGATTTCATTTCAAAAATTTTTATAGAAAACTTCTCTCTCTCAATACAAATCTCAAGATCTGTTTTCACATGCACACAGGTCTTTCTGAAACCCAAGCGTCACAAAAGTCACATGAATATAAATAACACCAAATAAGTTTCAGTCAGCAAAACTCCACAGCAGAGTTCACTGTTTCGCTGCTACTAGCCTTCTGGGTAAACACTAAACCACAGTGAATTATTATTATTTTTTTTTTTTAAAAGTTAGTTAAGAGGTTTAGTTCTCTGTAGTTCTGCAGAAAGAGACATATGGACATACATATAACTCCTCATCAGTTCTGACAGTCTGAAAACATCTCTCTCTCTCAAAGTGTACTTACTCCTATTTTGGAGTATAAAACTATTATGGAATACTTAAGTTCTCCATACAATCTCCATACACAGTTGACTTACTTTGGCATACTTTAAAAGGTAGACTTAATTATGGAAACTGTTAGGTTCTGCCTTTTCTGTGAGACTGCGTACAGGGAACAAAGATGTACTAGACTAAAGAGACAAAAGGGCAACAAATCTGATGAGGGATTTGGAGTACACATCTTACAAGAAGAAGGCCAAGGGAACTTTTTCAGTCTAGAGATGAGAAAGAACAGGGAAGACCTTATTGCTGTCTACAAGTGTTTGAAAGGATGCTGTGGTGAGGAGGGGGTTGGACTCTTCTCCTGAATAATAGCAATAGGACTAGATGGAATGGCCTTAAGTTACACCAAAGCAGATTCAGCTTGGATATCAGGAAAAAATTTCTCCTCAGAAAGACTGGTAATGCATTGGAAGAGGTAGAATCACTGTCCCTGTTTAAAGAAAGGGTAGACATAATGTTTAGGGAGGTGTTTTAGTAGACAATACTGGTGGGTAGGCAGACATTTGGATTTCTCCAGCCTTAATGATTCTGTGATATTTTAAAATAAATAATATCAATTCTAAGCATCTGAAATCAAAAGGCATAACCATCATAACATCAGCTTTGAAGTCTTCAGAGAAAGAAGGAAATAAGATTCATCTTTTACTTTTATCTTACTAAGGTACACCTTTCATACTTTTCATTGTAATCCAGAAATATCCAGTACATATTTCAAAATATAATTAAAACACTTGAATTTTGAGTAAGAAGATGAATCTAGCAGCTTGATTTCAGTTTTTGGAGAAAGAAGACTGTAATGTGCTGGAAAGCACAGCAATGACAGCAGACTACTGAAGTTCTAGACTGCAGTAAGCAAGGACTTGTTTAAATGCAACAACTATAAAGACAAAAATAAAAGAAAGAACCTGCTTACTTTCAGAAGACTTCAGGTACATAGGGATCTTCAGCAAGATATCTTTGTGTCTACTGCCAACCCTTAAATAAACTCTGGGAAGGGGTGGATTCTAACTCCACCCCTTCTGGTCACTCAGGTGCATTGTATGCACCTGAGCTCCCCTGGGTTGGCCCTGCCTCCCCACCAGGTGTTCAATCACTGCTTCAAGCATCTTCCACTACAGTGACTGAAATGTGGCAGGATGCTCTTGGTAAATCACAGGACTTGTCATAAAATCGGGGCTTGGCAAAAAGTTACATTTCCATTTCTTTTTTAATAATTAGTTGCACATTTCTGAGTGGATATTAAAGACATAGTCTTACAAACAAGTAACAAAACATTTCATGAAAGTAACCAAAACCATTACAACTACTTAACAGGTGGAAAAATTGAGGCTCAAAGGAATGAAACACCCTGAGAAAATGAGCATCCAGCAACCCTCTCATATTAAAGTTTATCTCAAAAATTCCACACAAGTATTCCTTTCCTAATATTGTCTTAAAATAGGCATCTTTGTGCTTATGGATTTTAGTCATAAATGATAAATTGACCAACTTAAATAAAAGCCAACTTGTTATTACGTGCAGCATTGCGCAATTTGCCCATGAATTTTTCTATAAATCTTGTCTCAATGCATAGTAAAACTGCCCGATAAGAACCATTTTCTACAAGCCTCAATTCTAATCCAAATATAAAAACCTGTTCAGAATGTCTTTCTAATTACATAAGGCTTTCAGGACTTAAATTAGAGTAAAAATATACCCCCCCAAAATCCTAATTGCTTTGACTCTGTGCCTTTCACACGAATGAATTAAGTAAGGGCAAAGTACAAAAAGAAAAGAGAAGCGGGAAGGATGATTTCAATGTAATGATTAGTTTCATCATTTACTTGTCACTAAGGCATGGAGAAAAGTTAAATCATTGGAAGACTCAGCCATAGCACAGCTGTTGGTAGTTCAGCAATGTGATACACCAAGATCTCAGTAATGTTATTTTGTCTTTGCTGTATGCAGTGAGAAAAAACAAGGGTGGTGTCGTTAAATGAGTATATCAAGTAGGATTTTTTTTCAGTATTTAATTTAAATACTTCGCAATCAGCATAAAAATGTCATTATGCAATCCTGGAAAGACCAATGTTCAGGCTTAAATTTAATGCTTGAAGTTTATAATATGCATAAATCTTTGTGATTATGTTGAAGTTAACCATTTAATCCTTGTGATATAAAATAACGTGCTTCTATGTAAAATATTGTTTTAGTCTAATTATTTTTGGAATACATTTTTTTGTTTTGCTTGGAAGGTCACATGGGTGAGGAAGCATTTCCAAACATGAACACTTAACACAGAAAAAGTTGAACATGAGAATATTTAGAATCATCAGAATTACAGCTGAAGGTTTACAAATCTCAGTGATTTGGGAATATAAAATAATTTTGCTGATTATTTCCAGGTTACAGCTATGGCCTAGCTATGATCTGTCATGTAGGACAAGAAGGTAAGTTCTGAAAGAGAAAAAATGAAAACACATTTGAATGAAAGCTTAGCCCCCAAAAACAAAGTAAAAAATAAATAAATAAACAAAACAAAAAACAGCTTACGCTTTTCAGGGCTCAACTATGTTTTAGAAAGACAATATTCACAGGCAGCTTCCATTCATGGAGTAAGTTTCTAATTTCCTGCTGCTGACTCACAGCAATTATGCTAAGAGACACAGACCAGATAAAAAGACTCTTGCAGAAAACTCACAACTCAAAAGGTTGGCAAATTAGCTTATTCACAATGGTGAATTCAGCTCTAGGGGTAAGAAATCATGAAAACCTGCAAAAGGACAGTTTTCATGTGCTTTGATTTGAGAAAGGAAAGAGACGCATAGGGAACTATGCAGACAACAACGTGCTTTTAGTGGCAGCAGACAAATTCAAAACAAAAACAAGCAATTGAAAGCAGAAGCAATCTTGATAAAGCACTGGGCTCCTTCTCATCTTGAATGTTTCTTTAATGAAGAAATTCAACTGCATTAAAGACAAAGTTTGCATAAAAAGAAATGCACTGTTCTTTCAATAAAAACGCAACTAAAAAAAGATTTAAAAGTGTAAAGTTGCAAATCACAACAGGAGTCAAGTCACACAAGGGGCTTTTGCATAAGATCTTGTGAAATAAATAATGAGGCACCAAGTTTTCAATAGCTAGGTAACTATATGAGGGCTGTTCTGAAAGTAATGCCTCCTACTTTATTATATTTACTTACAGTATCAGAGGTGGATGTTGGCGTTATTGCAGTAGAGGTGGAACCTTTCCACCAATATTCCATTACATTCTATTGCTGTGTGACAGACGGCAGCAGAGGGGCAGACTGACAAAATGGCACCTGATGGATGCCAGAGAAGGTGTGCCATTCAATATCTCCTCGTGAAAAAAAGATTGCAGCGATTAACATTCGTGGACACTTGCTGAACATTTGTATAGATTAAACAGTGGAGGAGAGCACAGTGAGGCATTTCAGAAGTAGTGACATGACATGAAAGACAAGCCATGTTCTGTACATCCATGCAAATTTTTATGGGTGTGGGGTGCAGCCTCCTGTTCATTGCTAGTAAAAATGGATAGCTAATGGGGGTGACTATGTTGAAAAATAGTTGAGAATTTTCTCTATTAAACAGTGTTATTGTGCTCTTCGTATCTGTTGCAGTTTCCATGGAAATAAATAGGAAGCAGTACTTTTCAAGTGACCAACATATGTCTTCAAAAGTTTGAGAAATACTGTTATAGTAACTGCAGACCTTTGCAGACAACTCCAGACATTTTTTCTATGTACTTTTTATTTATTTCTTCACTGAAATCAGCTGTGAAACTAAGTGGCTGCAGTACAAAATAACAGAAGAGAGAAGTCTAGATAGACGATTATAGGCCCCTACTCCTATGTTTGCACAGGAATCAGCTCAGAGCTAGCATCATAGAAGTGCAAGGACCCAGAGGAACTAGCCTGTAATCAGCTAGATGGGACAAAACCAGTACCATCCACAGCACACTCTTATAAGCATGATCATGATAAGATTTGATAGAAGAAAAAGTTGCTTCGCTTTTTCATATACCTAAATGAAAGGAACATCTTTACTTTTGTATACAATAGAAATAATTGCATTTTTATGTTTTCCGTGGTTTCATTCTTTATTTTTCATGTCCAATTCATCTCATAAGCTGGCTTTTACTATGAGTTTTAGCTAAAAAGATTGTTTCCCAGTGATAAATCCCTTTTATTTTTTTACTAATTGTTCTACTGTTTGGCAAAGTGTTTATAGAGCTTTCAGAAACAAGTTCTGTCTGCAAAAGTATGTTTCATTTGGGGTTTAGACTACTCTACATTTGATATCTTGTCAGCTGTATCTATTTGCTGGGGTATGCATTTTTTCCTGGGCAAATGCTTTCTAAATGGTACGGGGATATGATGTGCAATTTTTTTTTTCATACAGCTATTTTTTTATTATCAATTTTGACAATTTATCTTGTCTTCTAATTCCAAATAGTCTTCAATTGGATTATTTCAATATAGGTTTAATTTTTACATATGTGTAACAAGTAGGGCACACGTTACTGGTAATAAAGATCACATGTTTGAGAGCAGTAGGATTAGTTTATAACTGAAACAGTACTTGCAAGGATATTGTTGTAACCATCATTATGGTGTATAATGCAAAACAATTGGTCTCTGCAAGTCTTCCAGTACATGAAGTCAGGGATTATAGTATCACAGAATCACAGAATGGCCAGGGTTGGAAAGGACCTCAAGGATCATGAATCTCCAACCCCCCTGCCACTGCAGGGTCACCAACCTCTCAATTTAATACTAGACCAGGCTGCCCAGGGTCCCATCCAACCTGGCCTTGAACACCTCCAGGGATAGTGCATCCACAACCTCTCTGGGCAGCCTGTTCCAGCACCTCACCACTCTCATAGTAAAGAACTTTCAACAAACAAAGCAAAAAGTAATAGTTTCCCACTTCATCCCCAAACATTTGGAACAAAGCAAATAAATGATATAAATCTGATCGGTATCCAATTTCAGAAAAAACACTGCACTGGTAAAAACATTGTGTGCCTTGTTTTGTAAGTAAAAGTATGTGTCTGAAAACAGATCTATGCATTTTAAATAATAATATACCTGAGGCTAGAGCTTACAAATATTTTTTACCATAAAATACAGAACCCTTTCACGTGATGTTTTTTTCTTTATGCAGACTATGTTAATAGACTTCACTATCTTATTGCCATTTAAAATATTCAAGCACATAGCAATATTATTTAGAACTCAGAGACTGTTTATCATTCTCAAGGTCAGATGTTTATCTACAGCCAGTTAGACCTTAATCAGTGCAACTTCTGTGTGACAGTAAACAACTCAGGTTGTGAATTGCTATGAAGAAAACACGAGTTTTCTTGAACATGAATTCTACAGAAGCGCTTATAGTTCCCTGCTACTAGTTTCCATTGCTTGTCTATATTTTTTTTTCTCTTCTCCTACATTTCATGTGTCATTTATCCTATAACAATCTTCTACTAAGATTACAGACTTACAAAAATATACTCTATTTTTCATGAGCATTCATGAGCAACCCCATCTGGAGTACTGCATCCAAGCCCCTTCCTCGGAGGCATTCAAGGCCATGCTGGATGTAGTTCTGGGCAGCCTGGTCTGGTGTTGGCGACCCTGCACATAACAGGGATGTTGAAACTAGATGATCTTTGAGGTCTTTTTGAACCCAGGCCATTCTATGATTCTAAATTATATGATTCTCCAATGAAATAATTTCAGTATCTTTGGACATGGACCTCAGAACTCCAGACAGGAGATCACAAAGGCAACTAAAGCTTGAGATACAACTGTCTAAAGATACAATTGTCTAAAGAAAATCATTATTTATTCTCATTTATACTGTAAGTGTGATTACAGAGTGACTGTTAAGAGACAAAAATAACCTATTAGTCCAAACATGTCAAGTGTTCATGAATTCAGCTGACAAAAAAAAAAAAAAAAACACTTCTGACTAAAACTTATGAACTTAGCTCAAAACTTAGTTCTCAGCTCCTAAAGCATTTGATACTTTGTTCTATGTGAAGTATTCATGAAGGAGAGAAAAAGAATCAGCAACTAAATTATGAATTATTTTCTCAGTTCTTTTCAAGAAACTACATGATGTGCTTCAGTGCCTCAAAGTTTTCTGTACATTAAATATAAAATTGATCAGATTTTAAGATTTAATGAACAAGTCATAAAGAAATTACAAAGGATCTGTTAATGAAGGTTGCCTTAGAAGTACTTTAGGCAGGTAAAGTCTTCTGTTGGCTTTAAAATAAGTAGTTTAGGATTTGTCAAAATAATCATCTCTATTTTTACTGTTAGTAATTTTCTTTCGGGTGAGATACACTAAATTCCAAGGAAATTCCTTAATTTGCAAAATTATTTCAGAAGAGTATCCAGAAATTTATTTGCTTTGGTATGCTAGCATTTATGTTTCAAATACTAACAGAAAAATATTTTTTCTATCCTTAAATATAACTAGAAAAAGTATCAACATTGGATCATGAAGTATTACTACACTTTTCTGGGCATTTGCTCACATTACCTCACCTGTTTTTCATGACTTTCTAACTAAATACTCTCCCCATTCTCAGAATTGCAGAATTATAGAATCATTAAAGTTGTAAAAGACCTCTAAGGTCATAAAGCCCAGCTGTTAACCCATCCCCACAGTGCCCACTAACCATGCCCCTCAGTGCCACATCTACACATTTTTTAAATACCTTCAGGTGACAGCGAGTCCGCCACCTCCATGGACAGCCTGTTTCAATGCCTCATCACTCTTTCTGAGAATATTTTCCTAATATCAAACTTGAACCTCCCCTAGCACTACTATCTATGCAGACATTTGGTTTTACACAGCACAGCCACAATAATCATAAACGTTAAGGCAAGATGTACAGATTATATTTCATTTGGCTATATGAAACTTTCTACTCACAGATTTTCTTCATTTTGATACTTCCTTATGCTGTTTCCTCTAAGTGGATAAACAGCTCATTGCGTTTTACAGCATTATGATTAGTTTCACAGAACCTCCGGAAAACATTTAAGATTTATCAATATTTTCCAGTTTTATTCAGATGAAGCTTTACACTTGAGAGCATGAATTTACTTCTAAATGAAATTATATTAACGCTAAAGGAGGTAATATTACTAAGAAGACGTGATTCAATCATTTTGGCATCCTTTAGAGGTCTCTCTCTGTCTCTGACTATACTAAAAAAAACCAAAGCCCTACACTGCTGATGACAAACACTTTAAACCTTACCTACGTTAGATTCTTATAGGTAGCCAGTGTGGACATTGATCATGGGCACATTCATGGCATAAGTTTGTCTTTGAACTCTAGATATGATTGCTGGTATTTAGTAAAAATCATGGTAAGGACAAACTGCTGCATTACAGAAAGGCTTTCAAAACCCAAACTGAAGTATATCTAACTTTCAGTGGACTAAGCTTATTAGTAAAGAAGACTTTACTTGAACAGGGACCTAAAAGCAACAATATCATAGCACCAAATCCATCAGTTCTTACTAGCAAGAATTAATTTCAGATTATTGAAATAATACACATGTAGTTAAAAAAAAAAAAATCTATTATATGGTTAAAAATTGCTTCTAGATAAATATTTTAGATATTAATAAAGTATTAAAACTTTTGTTTAAATTTTGTATATTGTACTATCCATTATTTTTATTTCTTAGTTATGTTTTAGCATCAGCCAGTAATTAATTTTCATCATATTTTTCTACTTGAAAGATTTCAAGAACCTAAAGGCATTCTGTGGAAGCTTTGAACTTTTATTTCCTTTGTACTTTCCATTTCTCTCCCTGTTCCGGTGGTTCATACTTACACACTTAATGATACAGCAAAAAGGTCACAAGTGAAAAACATAGCTCAAGCAGCACTAAAAATAATACATTATTGGAGTAAGCAGAATGAAAAAAAAATCTCTACAAATATAGTTCAAAAAGGCAACATGCTGTTGTTGGAACAATTTAGTAAATTACTCTGTAGTGACACTGTTCTCAGTAAAGCTTACATCTCATCTTCAAAACTACTAAACCAAATGTCCTTGGAATTTGAGTTTTGTAAACCATGTGAGTGCAATTTAGTTCTCAAAAGGACTTTCATTACTACATCACTACTTATTTAAAACATCAGTTTTACAAATTTCCCCATGAATCTCAGACCTCATATGAGAACCTCTCCTTTTATTCATTATAGATGTCTCGGAAACAAAAAAGCATTGACTATTCAAAATTAAGATTGTTATTTTTTATATAAACAAGTAAACCATCCAAATATATTAAATTTTATAGTCTTCTAAGATGAAAAAGCTACTGACCTTGTTTCAGAGCATTTCCAAAAAACCATGACTACATAATATCCAGGTGGAATAACCAGCTTTCTATAGCAACGATTGAACAAAGCACACCTAAAATCTACCAAAAATAGTTATTTAGGAGTAAGGTGTTCCTAAAACACACATGGAAAACCTTGACAGTTACATACTTTACTACAGGTCACTTGGCATTGTAGTCTACTAGCTTAGTTATATTTTGCATGAAATTTAACAACTTTTTAAAAAGCAGTAATATCAACAGCATTGTTATCAATTTTTTCCATTAATTTAGAAAAATTAAATCAAATTTCAAAGTATTACTGAAGGCAGTTAGTAAGCAGCAAATATATCTATTGCCAACAGTTTGCATTTCCAGTGCCAGTCAAGAAATGACATATGGATGGATAAAAGCAGACAGGCTGCTAACTCGCAAGGGGATAAGTCAACAACAAAAAGGACAACGTTCTAACAGTCGATAATGAGAGTTTTCCATATCACACTGTTGATGAGTTCTTGAAGAGATGCTAAAACTAAGGAAGCAAAGTTGAAGAGAAACCCTGGTACTGATAAATGCAAAGAAGGAAACAATAGCAATAAAATCTGGCAGCACAGGTCTTGCAAATTTTCTCTCTGAAGAAGGCAGCATGCTTCTACATAGAAAGAAAATAAGAGTAGGAGGCAGAAAATATGTAAAAGGACACAGAATATCCTATGTACAAATATCCGGATGAATTGCCACTGTTGTATATGCAGAACATTGTTTCTTGCCTATGAGGAAACAATGTCACGCACAGTCCCTCCCTATAAAGATGTAGCATGAGTGGTTTTGTTCATTTTATTAACTATAAAAAGTCACATTTTCTTGATTTCTGCATCTTCAGCCACACATATGAGTCCCAAATGCTGCTCCAGGACTGTTAGAGAAAGGGTGGAATCCCACTGAGGAATGAACACAAGCAACAGGAGTGCGGCATTACTCCACAGGGAAGGAAGCAGCAGTCCTGAGCATGAGCAGCACTCTGTAAAAGGCTGATGCAGCCACTGAAATAACGTGTGTGCTTATAAATTAGATCAGCACAGCTGGGATGCATTGAGGAACACAGTGTAAGTGCATCTGCATCTTGGGATTTGGTTTCAGAACTCTCTGAATTACAGAATAATTTTGAAACAAGAGATTACTCCCAAGTAAAAACATGCTGTTCTTTCAACTGCACATGTTTGCCATTACAGTCACTTACTGTGCCTGCTGGGCTGAAGAAAAATTCAAGAATTGGTATCATAGCCAGTTATATTTCTGCCTATATCATCTGTCATTGACTTGGGATTTCATCTCCACAAATTTGGCAAACTGATGAGGATGCTACTGAGTTCTTCTGAACCACCACACTGCAATGTTGGTCATTCCTTCAGCTTTGTTGAAGGATGATGCTTCACTGTCCTCTCTGAGATGCACCTCTGCATTTGACGTGCTGCTGGATCCTACAATTCCTGCAGCATCTCTGTCCCTCTGTCATGACAACCAAGTCAGAGAAGTGGCTGCCCTCATTCCACCACCAGAACATGTTCTTCCTGAACACTGAAAGGAAAAACATCTGAAATAAAAATTCAGAAGGGAAAAATCATATTTCTGTTCGTAAAGCCACTGAGCCATCTTAACCACACTACAGCGTATCCAAAAATTCTGTGTTTGAAAGCATATCCAGAAGAAGGTGATGAATAAGTGTATCACTAGGCAGATTATTTTATATGACTTGCCAGGAGCCATCCAAGTTGTCGCCAATCTGTGTTGAGGCCTCTGAGATTTTTGAAAAAAAAAAAAAACAACAGGCAAACTAATTAATTATTATTAATTAGTCAATATCATTAACCCCTACTGAAGTAGTTTCTGCTTTTTGACTAGTGAGTAACCAGGTCTTGTCACCTGCATTTCTCATGAGTTTGAGGACTTAGACAAGAGATTAGCTCAATTAAGCTATCATCATCTCCAATCAAATGATCAGAGTGAATAAATGATGCAGACAGGTGAGAGTAGCTCACAAAGATCTGAGGGGAACCTGCTGACAAGGTATGTAAAATTCTCATTCCATATGAGGTCCTTTCCACAGCTGGACAAGAAAAATCTCAGCAGAGGTGCAACAGCTTCCACCAGCATTTTTGCTAAGTGTATGGTACCTTATTTCAACATTTTAATTGACACATGGATACTCCTTACTCCCAGGCATTGCTCTTCAAGAAAGACACACTGCTGTTGGGCTCAAGGTATGTGGGAGTAGCAGTCTCCTAGGAAATGGCCCAGCTGAGGGAAGTAGAAGTACTGTCACTGCATTCTGTAAGTCTGTGTTGTATGAATAGATATTTTATACAGGGAATATGTTCATGGATATGTGATACTAAAGTTCTGATGGATAGGATGAAAGTCAATAGCAGGTAGGTAGATACTAAAAATATATTTGGAAGAGTTTTATCCAGACTTACAGATCTTTCCAGTAACCTCCTGGATTGAACAGGCAGTGGCAGCAGGAAAAAGTAGTCACACGTATCTATCTATATAAGCACATGTACATGTACACATGCTATAGTTTCATATGCTGTGAGCAATCATGCAGCTGTAGTGCTGGCTATAGACAGAATTTCCCTGTGTAGATGTTAGAGCTTTGCTACAAATTGGTTAATCACCAAGTTGCCCAGGTAAAGCAGACCTGAAGACGGGTCAACTTCTGTCATCAGTTGCCAAGTTTCTAAGATAGGAGAGACTAAACATGGGGAAAAAAATACTGTGAAAGTTTCTTCCCCATGTTTCAAAGAATCTTCTCTCTCCTAGTTTCAAAAAATCCAGGAGCATAGGATAAAAAATTTAGAAGAAAGTGGAAAAGTTGTGGTTATTTCACATAATCTGGTTTAGAGCAACCCAAGACTGTCCAGAAGAATTATATTCTTCTGTGCTTATGGTTCTGAGCAAGGGAATACTTAGGGCAGAGCAATGCATGCCACCTATTTGAATTTCCACCCACTTGTTCTTTCAGCTAGGAGACTCTGCCAAAATGTGCTCTGATGAGAGATATGCACTTTTCAGTCCCATATAGTTTCAGAGCCAGGAGGGATGAGTGGAGCTTAATGCATTCCTCCTTACCAGCTGCTGACAGGCAGAAGATCGCTGCAGGAATAAGTACACAAAACCAGTACTCTTGACGGCAAATCAAGATACCTTCACAGAACCACGTAGCAGAAGGATTTGCAACCAAAGTGATGATGCAAGTGTCACAAAGCAGTGTAAGAAAGGATTCAAAACATAAGACAGAAGTCTTTGCTTCTGCAACATAAAGCTTCCTTCTCTGCTTTCTGATTGTTGTGTGCACATTTCACAGGCATATAGCTATTTACAATTCTTGGTGAGCTTAAAGGAAGAGGTATTTCTCAAGATGGTTGCCGAGGTTCCTCAAGTACATCTTATGTACAATGAAATTAGACCATCTGGTCTTAAGCAGCTGCATAATGACCACAAGTAGGCACTTAGTTTTGGTGAGGTGTCTAATTGCATCTTAGGCACCAAATTTCCTGTATCTATGCCACCAGAGTGAAGTAACTGGAACCTTATTAAAAATCAGTGTAGAGGGAGTTTTGCAACACAGATTCAATATGAAGCTGCAAAATCAGATGCTGTATGGTTATCACTGGGGGCAATGATAGTAAATGGACATCAGTGGTCACAGAAATGTGCAAAATGTCAGAGAACAATAACTCTTATTGATGGTGAATGTGAATAGGAAGACTAAGGCTTAAAGAGAACAAAAAAATGCTCTAGGTATGGATAGAAAAGATAGTTAACAAATGGGCATAATGGAAGAATGATGGTTACAGCTGGAAAAGAAAATGACTGAGAGCTAGTCAGCAAGAAGCAATCCTTGTCAGAGCACAGTTTATTAATTGTTCAAATGCTGCTTGAAACAAGTGTAAAAATAAGTTACAATTGCAACAGCAGAGTAAAGCCATACAACAACATGGCAGAGACTTGAAAAGCACAGACTGCCGTGAGGCAAGGAGCCAGAAGTCAAAACTCTGGGCTGATACATGCATATGAGTTACCAGTGAAGTTCTTTCCTAACAGAAATTGGTGGATATATATATATTCCCTCCATTCTTCTTTTATATATAAACATTTGCTGAAGATTATGATGAAAGTGTCTAGGAAATTGAAGACAAATAGCTCACTTTAAGAGCAGAAGTTATACTGATTTTATTGGCAGTTGTGCGCTAGTAACAAGGAATCCTGAAAATTAAAGATTTAAATATGAAACACCCTCTTATCTTCATTACCATATGTTCCTAAAACAAATGCTACCTATGGTCTTACTAGCAACATCAAAGCTTTTGAAATTTTTGTGAAAGTCTTACATTTTCCATTTGGCTCAAAGACACAGAGGAAGGCTCTGCAAACCTATGGGAATATATTGCAAGCACAGTTACATTAATAAGAAAATGCCCTGGTCTTGTAACAAAAAGCCCAGCATACATATTATAGCCAAGTCCAGAGGGATATATGCAGGTGAACTAATAGGCAAAATTACTGATACCAGCTTATTTCCATTTCAACAGGAACCTGATTCAACATACTAGATGAGAAAGTTGGAAATCTTTCAAAGAAAAATTTGCTTGTTATTTTAAAAGCAACTATCATTTTAGCATATTATGTGGAAATAAAGGCCAGAGGAAAAGACTGTTATTCAAAACCCTCATCTTCTTCTTTTTTCCATTTACTCAAATATAGTCTCTGACAGAGACATGCGAAAATGTAAATTTTAACCTTTCTGATATCTAGTTCGCATTTCACTGACTGTAATATTACACTGTCACATTTCTCTGTGAGGCAGTTGATGATGTTGATGAAACAAATGGCATCTTATGATTACACAGGAAATGCCACTGATTGACCAAGAATTCAATTATAGGCAGCTTGGGGATAAAATTTGGAAAACTGCACAGTGGAGTGTTATAACACGCTATATATATTACGGAAGTAACCAAAAAGTGAGAAGATTTGAACCCAAAGAAGAAGCTTAATTAGCTCTTATATCTTGGAATATAACTCACTGGCTATCCTAAGTATTTATAATGTGCTTCTGTCCAAAAAAAAAAAGTTCCAAAAATTCATATTACTACTAAAATTTACAATTTTATTTAATTTAAAAGCAATGTGAGTATGTATTTTAAATGGCTTCCCATTCTACTGTTCTGAAATAACTTTGTCTAATACAGTCCATAAACAGAGTAACAACTCAGAAGGTACAGACAAGGTTTGTGGTTGAGAATCAATGGCTATGACAGCAACCTTCAGTGACTTCTGTTAAAATAAATCGTTTCACAGTCCAAAATGATATGGGAATACATTTGTAAAATTGCCATCTAAAACTCATGACACGTTGCAGTAAAGCATTCAAAACAACTGATGAGAATTTTGAAATTCTGAATGTAAAAGTGAAAATATTGTAAAGCAGGGCTTAATTAATACTTGTTGTGAAAAGCATCTGAACTAAAACTGTGTGAAATTTAAATCTCATGCTTCTGCCTATTTATTCTGAAGTGCATCTACTCCACACAAAATTCTGAACTGGTCTGTCTTATCAATTTTCTGCAGAAGAATTACATTGCAGGAATGGTTTCACTTCAGTTTGCACCAAAAGCCCAAAGCAAGCAAATGTCTAAGTTAGTAGTAAGAATGCCTTTTTGTCACCAGAAGAGATAATGAATCCTATTACTAAAACACAGCAGTATGCCTCATTTTGAAGTCACACAAGTTATAAGTTTAACATTAGCATTTTTAATTTTAATCCTATCTTTAATAAAGCTTCCTAGCAAATTTGTACATAAAAAAATGTGAAGAGAAAACAGCATGCAGCAATCAGCTCTAAATTACATGCTCTCTGATTCTGAAGGGGCTGGATAACCTAAGTAACCCAAAACTAAATATAATACAAGATACGCGTAAAATAAGACCCTAAGAACACAGAAAATATGTTACAAGTGGATCACCTACCCTACCAAGGCAGCACCAACGCGCATCCAAGAGCACACCATGTATATGCATGAAGATTGCTGCTGAACTTTCTAACCAGCTGACTGAATACCATGCTAATATTATTTTGTATTTACCTGTATGAAAGGTAGAAATTTGAGATTATTGGCATGTTCTTTTCACCAATACATGCTAAATTTGTAACTATCTTTTAAATAATTTAACTAGTATCACTTTTAATATAAATAGACTTGACTTTTAAAACATTCAAATGTTTAAGAATTCTATGCAGCTAAGTTTCTTGAATTTCTATGTTAAAAACTTAGTAAAAAAGAATGCATTGGTTAACAACCTACTGTTTAAATACTTAAAAATATATTTTAAAGACAGGATAATTTAGTGCTGAGTGTACAATGTAAAGTGATTTCAACGTTAATGTATGTAGCTGTATGGCTACCACAGTCCAGTAGCAGAGCTTGAAAACATAATTAGACCAATTCTTTTATACAGACAAATATGCTTCTATTATCACAGTGGGAGATAACCCTGGCCTTTAACTTGAAATAACTCAGCAAGTTACCTTCCGGATAAACAATGCAATATTAATATCACAGCCGGGAGCAGTTCTATGAACACTCACAGCAGGGATCAAATTTGTTGTTCAATTTTTGTTGGAAATATAGCATTTCTTTCTAATGGGCATCTTTAGCTTCATGTAAGAGAACAAGTAGAGTTCAAGATATAATTAAAGTAATGTTGTATTAAGTTAGAGGACAAAACAATCCATGGAGCAACAAGTATTAAATCATAAAAAGCATAAATGTTAAAAACTGTTCAAGGCACATATAATGGTATGATACAAAATTCTTAGTTTCAATACACTTCTTAGGAATACACAAATAAGCATATAAAAGTCGAAAAAACACTTGAGAAGACATTTGTGCATGAGTTCAGTTTACGTTCAGAGTCAAACAGCACAATATATTATGACATAACCAACATTGTCTTAAAATCATCTTGAAAAGTAATTCAATCATAACCTCAAGCACACTTTATTTTCAAAATAGAAGAAACAATGCTGTTTTGAATCAGAAAGGGTAAAAAGTCAAACATGGCTATTTATTCCACTTGTGATTATCACCAAATCTAACAGACCATTTCTATATGTTTTGATCCACAAGATCAGCAGTTTTCTCTATGGCAATGCATATCATTTTGCAACAGACTGAAATCAAATGCAATGCAGAAGTACAGTACGCTGGTCTGCTCAACTTCCAGATTATTCTAAGTTTCATAACCAAGAAATTCTCTTGGAAAAATATTAAACCGTTCGCATACAAAATTTTCACAGCTAGCAATTTTCCATTAGCAAGTTGTGACAAATGCTGCTAAGTGTTATGCTGTTCTTTCATCCTAAGCCCAGGTTTTTTCATTTTTGCATTTATCACAGCTTTTCTTCCCCTTCTATTATCTATATATGATTCTATAATCAAGATCAGGGTTCAGTGTACTAGAAAACTAAAACATGAAAAAACAGAAGTTTCCCAAGGAAAAAAAACGAACTTTGCAGGAAAAAAATTGCCAACTGTTGATTTTGTCTCTGATGTTTAGCTCATAACACTTCATTATGATGGTCATGTTGTGGGGACTTCTTAAATAGCATTCAGAGTTTTAAAAAGCACTTTATAGATTGCTTCTAATTTTCAAAGAATGAGATTTTATAGATATAAAGTGCTGAAGAGCTTGTATTCACACAACTGAACAACCAAAAAGAAAGTTCAGAAATCTCAGACAGTTGCTCTTATCTACAGTTGCACTTAATTCTACATAAAATAAAATGAGATTAATCAGAATATCAGCTGTCCTGCCCATCCGTGTTATCTGCTGATGGTACAAACACACCACAGAAGGCATACCCTACATAGCCCAATGCATTAAAAAAAACTGTCAGGGATTTTGTGTTGCCTTTTATAGAACTTAAAAATCCCAAAATTTTTGCTCAAAACTTAGTAACTGTTGAGATCAGATATTATACACAAAAGTTGTGCAAAAGTTATTGCTATATTCCTTACATTTCAAAAATGCCCTTTTCCATTGTGTTGTTTTTTAAAATGAAAGTAATGCCAAGAAGCCAATGATGACTGTCTATAGAAGTATCGGTAGGGTACAATAAACAAGACTGGACCCAAAGCAATATGAAGAACTTTCCTGGACAACAAAAAGACCATTCTGAATGTCTATGTTGTGATATCTGCACTACAGTTGCAACATAGTAGCAAAAAGGCACAAGAGCTTATAAACAACAACAACAAAAAAGAACAAAACAAAACAACTAACCAGACAAACAAGCAAAAAAATATTTGTTAATCCTTTCAGAAAATGGTTTTCAGATGAATCAATAAGCTAAAATCAGAATATCATAAAAGAAGAATCTATGTCGGGGGAAATGCAATAGGATGAAACACAATACCAACTGCTAGAATAACGACAAAAATTTTCTCAGTTGGAGAAAACAAAGGAAGACAAATATATGACTATCTTAGTCTACTAAACTAATGTCTGTTTGATGACAGCTTTGGGAAAAAAAATACCTTATTCTAAAACATGTAAATGCCACAGTAATCACAAAATCTACTCAGATGTACTCTATTGTAATATTTTCTAATTTTTTTTTTTTTTTTTTTTGCCTCCAAATTTGCAGTTAAGAGGATCACATGCAGAAAAAAGAGCTACTGAAAAGGTAAGAGGAACAGTATCAAGTAACAATACGCAATAAAACCATATCATTCATGCTAACAAACCAACACACAGCAAAAATCCAGTTGTTCCTTACTATGGAACAAGTAGACCTTTTTAAGCCAAAAGCAAATAACAGCATATTACAAAACTAACAAATTGATTCTTGCTAGAGTTAAGGCTGGATATTTTAAGGTGGCTTCTACACCACAAAAGTAGTGACAGTGGACAAAGTGATAAGTTTCAAATTGGCAAAGAAATGTTAATAGGACTACACTTACATTATTGAGTCTTTATAGATTACTTATTATTTTGTCTTCTGCCTTAATATACAGAACATATTCCCAAATGAACATTGAGAGAGCAGATAATTCACCTCACCTGATCCTTAGTGATATATGACCTCTAATCATATTTGGTCTTTGATGAGATACGGGTTACTTCATCTTTCTTACAACAGGACATGTGGGATTACATGTAAAACTTTAGGTGTACTTCTCAGAGTGAATTCTGAGATCTGTGAGTAGGAAAGCTGATGCTGGGAGAGGAGGAAATATGTGTGTTATCACTCAGTTCCCACACAGACATATCAGAAAGACTCTAGAATCTCTAACTTGAGCAGACAACAGCATAACAAGTGTTATCAATTGTAGTTTATCTCACAGAAATAAAATCATTACTACACTCTATTATAATTTATATATAATTTTATATATGTTTTAAGCTACATAAACATGCATCAGACTGCAACCACTTTCCTACTGAACATTAGTTGGATCTAATCCTTCATACTCTCCACAGCAGAATCACTTAAGTATGACAATTTTGTAATTTTTGTGCCCACATCTGTCCCAGAGGTACTGCTTTTCAAAGAACAAAATATTGATCTAGTATGTCCTCTTGTTGCAAAGCAGGCAAGATATTTTGGCAATTTTGAAACACAAAAGCATGGGACACAATACTTTAGGAAAAGAAACAGGTCATGTAACAAAACAAAGCTAAGTGTTGCAGCTATCTTCCCTCAGCTCTTCTGTCATATAAATATAGCAGATCAATAAAAGTTTCATGACAATTAGAAGCTAAATTCTCTACACAGCTTGCACTGAACACTTCTGCCTTCGTACACACGTCAGGCTGACTGCTGCTTACACTGTCAGTTTGAGTCAGAACCTAGAAAAATGCAAAGCATAACCCATGGTGCCAAACAGATCTGTTCAGACCATACATCAGAACCACAGAATCAAGTCAAATTTTGCAAATGTTCTGTATATAAAAACTAATAAGCAGGTCTCTTTTTTTTTTTTCCCCCTTTTTTTTTTTTCAGATATTCAATTTCCAGTTGATACAAAATCTTTTTTTCAAATTCTTATAGGTCTTGAAAATCTCTTGTAATCTGGAAGAAGGAGTAAGGTAAAATTTCTAATTTCCTTTGACAAAAATAATAACAATAATTAGAAACAAATTTCACTCTCCAGCCAGAAAAAGAAGAAATTCAGCAAACTCCTTCTAAAGACATTTTTGGCAAATACTTCAGTAAAAAATAAACAGTCCTGCCACTCCTCAATGATTAAGAAATGCAAACAGAAAAGAGGAACATTGTATGATACATGATTTACAAAGGAATGGAAATCAGTGCTATCACTTGGAAATAACATAGGGAAATCAGAATTTTTTCTTCATTGAGTCAAACAAAAATGCAAATGAATGATTTTCATTTGGTTTCTCTGATAGATTAAATAAAAGGTCTGGATTGCAGGTTTTAGCAAAGATGTTCTATTTTGGAAGATTTAATTCAACTGATACATTAAGTGTCAAATAGTAGAGTAAGTACATTAAGAACACCAATGACAAGATATGAGGTATGTGCACCAAGTCCAAGAGAAATATTCACATGAACACATGACATTCTGAGTTCTGTACTACTGGTTGACTAAACTGTATTTAGCCACTTAGAAAAGTGCTAAAAACCCTCTCAACTGCATTTGTCCTTGTCCTCAGTTTCCTGTGCCTGCTCTTCCAAAGCAGAAGCACCTCGATCTCCCTTCCCACTGTGACCACCTTGGTTTTCCCAAGGACGAGCCATGCTGGCCCAGGCTGCCCACTCCGCGTGTCCCTATCAGCCTGGTGAGTCTAAGGCAGCATCACAGGCTGATGGCTGTTTGCATTGCAATGCTGAAATAAGAGGAAGAGTAATTTTAATAGTGATACCAAAGATCCTTGGGACCAGCAAATTGGATATTTAAATTAAAATGCCAGTTCTGGTTTTGTCTCCTATACATAAATAGCATAGTGATCATTCCAGATAAATATCCCATGTCTTTTGTGGCTGACTTCTTAAGACATGGAACGATTGAGCATGATCCTTCCCCTTAAGCAACTCCTCTTGAATTTTAATGCTTTGTGATTCTCTTGCTGTCTTGGTAGGAAATATTGTTTTCCATAAACACTCAGCTAATATTAAGTTACACAAAACTAAAATGACAGGAAGGCAATGCTAAAGTTGCACACCTAAAGCTAGAAAATTAAGTTCACAGAATACAGAGAATAAAAATAAAGAATGGACATTAATTTTTAGGACAGCTATTTTCTACGTTTTCTTATTCAAATAATGTTCCAAGTAGATAAAATCAGCCATTTCCCCTTTAATTTCTTAGGGAAGTTTTCAAATAAGAAAATTCATTACATAATTACATAGTAATATCAGCACATTAATGATTTTATTTCAACTTTCTAAGTTATTGTCTCTAACTGAATAAGACATAAATCTATCTCCTTAACTTTACTGATACTCTTTCATATGAATTGTGGAGAATCTCTGAAGTGAGGGTGAAAGTTAAGAACCACTACAAACAAAAACAGGAAGTAAAATGTAGACTCTAATGTCTTAGAAGGTTTCAGCTTTTGTGTGTGTGTGTCCATATTAAGAAAATAAAAATGCACAAGGCTTTATATTTATGCTATAAGGATATCCACAGCTTGGCTTTAGTCTGGGCTAAGGACTAGAACTACAGCAGAAAACAAAAGTAGAGAGTGGAAACACTTAACAGCAAGACTATGTATTTCAGCCTCTATTTTAAAATACAGATGGAAAGAACAAAAATAAGGAAGTATGACATTTTACAAAGAAAATAGAAACCTCTTATCTCCACTATGTCACCCGAGAAACTTACACTGCTGTGGAACAGAATGGGACCACAGGAAGTAACGGTTAAAGATTGGAAGCTGTGTCCACGTGTCCAGCAGGATGGAGGTAAGAAAATAGACAATTAAGAAAGAACCAAGACTGATGTCTTTTAAAGATTTTAACTGTATTAGAAATTAATAAATCATTAAATAAGATAGACTGGACTGTTTGTTAAATATCCTTGAGTATAAAGTCTTCAATTGCTGGTAGAACACCTTCCATTTAGAAGCAACCATATAAGCCTAAAAGAAACTTTCAAATTAAGCAAAGATACAAATAAAGAAACAAACACAATCCTTAAAGATATCGAAAGAAACAGAACAAAAAGAGCAAGAACAAAATACAGAGGTAGAAAAACAGAAAAAAAATTAAAAATGCATGCAGAAATTGAAACTGAGAAAGGTATAAGAAAGATGATGTCACAGTCAAAAGGACAATATAGTTATTTATAAACACCTTAAAAGGATGGTAATGGCAAACATAAAAATATTTTATAGGTTCAAGTAAGAAGGAGAAAGGCAGAAACCAGAAGGACAATAGGAGTGTGTAATGAAAGTTTTGTGGGAGTACCTACGACAAGAAAAGCCATTCAAAACTAAATTTATGGCAGGATGCTTTTCCCAGTTCCAGTGAAATAGAAGGATATATCCCAGGCAATGTTTAGAGTAATTCACATGTGTAATCTGCAAAATTTGACTGGTAAGTGATTGGACAGCATACAAGCTGTAATAAGGAATGCTGATGTGAATTCAGGAACAGAAGTAACTCCGTACAGAGATGACATTTCAGAACCAGGAGGAGGCAAGCAAAACACTGAGGGAAAGCAGTAGTAAAAACTCATAAATACCTTGAATGTTTTCTTCATGAATACCAGATTATCAAAACTGTATAGGCTCAATATTTTGTTTTGTTTAGCAAAAACACAGCCACAGTAAACCCAGAAAAACAGTCTGGAAGAACACATTGCCTTATTGAGGGAATAAAACTAGGACTATGAGTGTGAAAAATCTAACAAATAAGCATAAACCGTATGCTTGCGAAGCCTGATTCTTGAAAGCAAACCCACTGTCAAATCATGGATATGAATAAAGACAAGTCATCTGGGTGGTATAAAGAATCCTGTCATTCGTTTGTTCTTCAGATCTAATCAGAACTGCCAAGTGAGCAAGATAAAAATCTGCTATTAGAGCAAATTGCTTGTGGCTTGCCTGAACAAAAAATAGGTTTCTGCTGCTTCTCCAGTGTATTGAATACAGCTCTTAAAAAAATAAAAAAATAATAATAAAAAAAAAATTAAAAAAAAAAAGAGAAAATGGCTACAGATTTATTGATGAAATAATCAGATGAGACTTTAAAATATAGATGTCATGTTTCTTTACTACTTACTTTAAACACTAACAACTTATCTTTCTCCTTTTTAGTTGGATTTTGATCTGCAGACTTCATGGATTGGTTGGAGGAGTATCTGAAAATGCAACTATGTTAATATTAAGGAGATTCTAGCTGTGTGGGATCCAGAGGGATGCCCTGTCTCTGGATGCCATGTATCATCCAGTCAGTGAAACTGTGTGCTCCTAACAGAAAATGAAAGACTGAAACTCTGCAAAGAGTTCACTCGCTCTATTCCTGAAGATTTATATCAAAGGGAAAATCCCAATTCATTGCCTGTCCACAAGTTGTTTGGGAAAGAAAACAAAACTAAAACAAATTATAAAAAACAGCAATAGCAACAAAAACCAGCAACAAATCTCCCCACTTTTAAACTTCTGCATAATACTCATATATAAAAATAATAGTTTAGATTTTATAGCTATTGCATAACACTGTTCGTGTAAATAAATACTGATTTTATAGATACTGATTTTAGAGACACTGTTATTTATTTATTTATATAGTTGAGATACCTCAGACCTTTTTCTTCTAAGTGCTCTGTGCCATATCTGCTCTTGACGTGAAGAAGTCTAAGTGGAAAACCACTTGGTCTCAGATTTCACTGCCCATAAAGGACACCTCTTTTGTCCTTTAACCTCTAGGCGGGGGTCAGGAGAATAAACTGCCTTCCACCGTACAAGAGGAACAAGTCTAAGATGGCCTTGTGTGGCTGAATGTGTACAAGCCTATGGGGCTGGATGACACGCATTCCTGGGAACTGAGGTAGCTGGCTGATGCAGTTGCCAAGCCAGTCTCAGTCATATCTGAAAAGTCATGGATGTCAGGCAAAGTCCCTGGTGACTGGAAAAAAAGGAAACATCACTTCCATTTTCTAGAAAGGGAGAAAGGAAGACCCACAAAACTACAAGCCAGTGAGCCTCTCGTTTCTTCCTAAGAAGATGGTAGAACAGATCCTTCTGGTTGAGATGCTAAGACAAGACAATGTGGTGATCAGAGACCACCAGCATGGCTTCACCAAGGGCAGACTGTGCCTTACCGCTCTGGTGGCCTTCTATCATGGAGCAGCAGCTTCAGTAGACAAAGAAAGAGCAATTGACGTCATCTGGACTTGTGCAAGGCCTTTGATATGGTCACATATCACAATCTTATCTCTAAATTGGAAGGTGCGATTTCACAAGCTGAACTATTTTCTGGATAAAGAATTGATTGGATGGTCTAAGTCTAGGTGTTGAGTGGTGGCAATTTTTACTTCCCACATAATTGCCACAAGGGTTAGGCTCACTCTAGCACAACATTCCAAATAAATTATAACTTTGCACCATTTGTTGCTTCCCCTAACTAACAAGGAATTGTTTAAGTAATACTTTCAAATAAAATTTCCATTGCATTTTTATGGCTAGTCAGCTGCATCTTCACTTCTGGCAGAATTATGAAATAAATTATAGGCAGGATGATCACTCCCTGTGATATGCAAAAAAAATGACAGCAAATTACAGCAACCTATTTTTCTAGAAGATTTACTTTCTGTAGACATCATGGTAGAAGACAGGTAAATATTCCTTTGGCTTTCCTTCCAGCAGCATTGATGAATTTTCAGCTACTGTAGCAGACCTGGTAAAAATCAGTGTGAGAAAATCTGTTTTCCTGCATTTCAATTTGTTTTTATTCAGCTTGTTCAGTATGGATGCAGCAATAAAATAAAATAAAGTAAAGCTGAATAAATAAGGTAGAAGCTACATGCATTGAGTTCCCAGGAGACAATGATTTTAGTCAAATTTTCTCGAAGTAAACATATTCTCGGCAGTATTCTTCCCAGCCTCAGGCAAAGCTTTCCTAATTTTAAAATGCTTACCTCCAGTGAGCAAGATAAAGGTAGTACAGCAAATTTATCTCCTGTAAGTATAAATTTGAATGAAACTTGAAACAATTATCTTATTTTTGAGCAAACCTCTTTTGTGAAAAGAAATTTACATAGGGAGATTTAGTTGTTTGGTAACAATTGACTTTCTGATACCATTCTTCAAGCTCTTTTATATCTTCTTTTATTCAATCCTTTTTCATACAATCAATTATTCCTGTATTAGATCTATTTTTTTTTGTGTTTGTTTGACTGCCACTTGTCTATTTATTTATTATTTAATCACCCCAAATAATGTATGTGAATTTTTAACTGCAAAGGCCATTCACATATACTGCTTTTCAAGTTTCTACATCCACCTTATGCAGGATTAGCTGGAGGTCTTCTTGCACAGCAGTGAAAGACGGGATTGAAAATATGAACACCAGAAATGAATGACAAAGGGTTATGGGGTTTTGTTTGTTATATGGATTTTAACATGAATTAACTGCCTTATCCATAAATTTCAAACACTATATCTTAATTTCAAGTTAAATTTCAACTTCAAGCTTCCCGTTTTCAAGTTTCATGTCTATCACATTTATGCTCTCAGGGCCCAAATATTTCTAACAATGAACATTTTTTGCCATCACAGTTTTGTAGACCTTTCAATTAGTCAGAAGGCTTCAAGTTAGTTGGAATACTGCAGGTTCACTACAGCACAACCCAGGAGTGCACTCCCACCCATAAGAGCGTGTACATGTCTTGGCTACCCATTGGCAACAACACAACAATATGTAGGAGCCTCCTGTCATCTCCTCCTGTTCTTCACCTCCCCCATCTCTCCAGCTCCCAGTTTTCTTGGAAAGAAAAAGGAGCTGTTTTCCTTTCACTACACTTCTCAGTGTAGACAACATATGGCTCAAAACTGTGAGGCAATCTGCTCTAAGTCTGGATTTACCCTCAATAAAGTGCTTAACATTAAGTTTATAGATCTAGTTCTCTGGGGAGAGCACAGAGAGAGACCTGGTTCATCTCACCTACAGCTAGTGTAAGCCTGATTCAAATGGCTTGAATGGATTTTCTTTTATACAAAGGAAGAGGGTAAATGATTTGTATCTTCCTTTGCATATCCATATGTAGCTGATCATAATCCAGCCTCCTGTCTATAATTCTTTCAGCTATGTATGCATAAAGAAACATGAAACAGGAGGATTTCTTCCCCCTTGGACAAATTAAATCAATTCCCGTTTTGTGCTAGTGCTAATGCACTGCCACCTAGTGTGGAAAATCAATATAACAAATGCAGGAAAAAGAAAAGAAGGGTTTTGCACCATGGCACATGAAATGTATCAGTCTCTCTTGAAATATTTCGAACACCATACATATCAATCATATCATAAGGTTAGTCATTCTTCTGAAGGACAAGACAAATAAGCTCTTCTTTTCATAGGAAACTTCTTGACTTGATAGACTGCAATGGTTTCCATTAGAATGTACTGTGACAGGACTGAAAAGCTCATCAGAGCCCCCAGTCTATGTAGTTTTACTTGCAGTAACTTTGTAAAACTGGAAACAAAATCCTACAGTAGTTAGTGGCAGGAACCTCGTAGTAAAAAGAACTTCTTAATTAGCTGAAATTTGATATCAAATTTATTATGCCAAGGCTTTATTCTCTAACGAGAAGTATTGCACATTATCAGATGGACTACAGAACGAGATATCAGGAACTTTGAGTTTTGCCTCTGCATCTACATTACCTCAAGATCTTCTCTTATTTTTTAATAATATTACTCTCCATATAGTCCTAAGTTTCTGATGTTTTGTCCCTGTGCAATTATCCGCAATCTTGTTCAATAGACACACAAAGAACGCACACCTGTTTTGCCTGTACGAATTTTGAGCTGCACATGATACAAGGCAATGGAATTAACATATTATTTTACAGAAGTTGCAGATTGGCTACAAAGATCATAAATACCTTCCTATTTCTACAGTTTACTGTAACCTCTGTATTACCGCTGTGCTAATCAAGGGGTTTAACTACTCAAGTAACACTTTAATCTACTTTTTTTCCTGGAACGATATCATGACAGTATGGTTGAGCTGATCTAATTATTCCATATCATCTGCACCACAACAAAACTCTGCTCTGAATCCAGGCTGTACCAATGTCTCTGAAAAGTCTGCTAGTAAGATTCTGCATCTTGATTAAAATACTTATTATCTTTGTCTCTAATGTGGCAATAAGACAATTTTTCTATCCAGTCAGGATTGGAACATTAGCATTTCTAAAAAAAAAAAAAAAAAACATGCAGAAGGAAAATCTTGTAAAAAAGGTAGAACGTGGAAGGAGAATATACAAAGGTAGAGAAAATTATGTTAAAGTGATTCCAGTTGATAATACAACATATATATTGCATGTAGGATTTCGCACTACATAAAATGATTACTGAACACTTGTGTTTTGACAACTGCATGTAGCCTGTGTAAGTACATTTGAACTGAATGCAAAGATTTCAAGATGCTTTCAATTAAAATTGAACAGATAACTCTTTGTGCAAAGTAATCTAGGAATTCTTTTGTGTTACAAATCATACAGTAAATAAAATTACTTCAACACTAACCATGCTAATAAGCACATAGGATCACTGAAATATTTATCTGCAATAGCATCCTGAATCATGTTAGTATAACCTTCCATTTCTTAAATGTTATTTTAAAAAAAGTAATATCTTGCCAAGTATTTAATGCTTGTCAATAATTTTATAAAGAAAACATCTTTCATAAAGTGCTTTACTTATACTTGTTTCAAACCACCATAATATGACTCAGTCAGAATACTGAGTGAGGTTATCATAGTTTAGCTAATGCCTTTTCTTTAAATATTTATTGATGCAATAAAATATATACATATAAATAAGGCAAATCATAACCTTAAGTAACCTTAAATGAAAAAATATTTATTTTTGCTAATTTGTTATTGTAGTTCCATTGGTAGTCTACAAATAAAGGTAGAAAGGGAAACTGAAGTGTGCCAAAAACATGGATACTGGGCTTCTGATTCACACGATCACAAACAAATAAAACAATTTTATAACATAAAGCAATTATGCAGCCTTCAAGTCTGTGAAGAAGAGCTTGAAGCTGATGACAGACATAAACAGAATTATTAGAGCAACTAAATTCTGAAGAAGAACCTGAAAGAAGTCCTGAGAGGCTGCCCCCTGCAATCTGCTGAGAAGCTAAACTCCACATAACACCAACTTAGGGACAAAAAGAACTTGCTAAAACACCATGGCTGCTCTTCCTCTGGAAAAAAAAAAAAATTTATAGTGAGGTTGATGAGGCACTGGAACAGGTTATATAGTGTTGTCCAGGGGTTGATGCCCCTCCCCTGGAGACTTTCAAGGCAAGGCTGGATAAGGCCCTGGGCAACCTGATCTAGCTGTGGTGTCCCTGTTCATTGCAGAGAAGTTGGATTAGATGGCCGTCAGAGGTCCCTCCAAACTCTAAGGATTTTATGATTCTATCCCTTCCTCTCCTCTCAAGGAGAGATCCTGAAGAAGAGCATGCATTCACCCTTCTGTGTAAGTCTCCGAGAAGCAAAGGACAGCCAAGCCGTAAAGTTTTAAACACAGTGTCACATAAGTTCTGTATAATTTTTAATGTAGACAGAAGGGAACATATAGTTAACACCATTATGACAGGCAAACTTTCTCTAGGTGCATGTAGGTGAACTCATAACAAGGTATTAGTACTAATCTGACCAATTACCACGAATGCTGGTGGAAAATACAGCATGTTAGCAAAACAAGCACTACCCCAGAGAATAACTTTCAATGAGTAAACATTTTAGCACGTATAACTGTCAATTTCATTGACATTAAAATTGCTTTGATAACTTACAACAGTTATAAGACCTGTCTTAAGATATTTTTATTATGCTTCTTCTCCAAAATTATATATGTATATTTATCCATTAGGTGTCAATCAACACAAGCAATACTTCTGTTTTAGTCTGCTGGCAAAAGGGGTTTTTTTAACAGACAAAAAGACTCTGTAGCAATATGCAGTGGTGTGGGAAAAGCAAGAGAAACATCCACCACTTTTTGCATAATTCTAATGAATATTCCATTTTGATGGAAAAAATTCAAGGAAATAAATTGTTTAAATATTTTAATAATTAACCACCTTGCTATACTGTTACACATTCATTCAGCTGGATTGACTCAGCTATACTGATGTGAACAACTGGTCTATGCATAAGATTGTTCCATCCTGGACAGGACAGAGTTCATGACTTTGAATGCCTAGCAGTTTCTTTTACATATAATACAACAGATGAAATAACAGGGGTAGAAACCCATAATAAATTTATTCTTTTTTCAGAGACTGCAAGATTACCATTTTTCTTATGCATGAATTATGGGGATAGTTAAGAACACCATAAGACACACATCTAACTATAAAAGGAATGGGGCATCTACAACCTCCTTGGGCATGACAGCACCTTCTTGATAACATCTTTCCATTTTATTGAAGATACACACAGTGGAAAATATGGCAGGTATGAAATCTTCAAGCATCAAGAAAAGGGAAAAGGTTCTAATGTACCTTCCCCTCCCTCCCCCCCCCACATTTTGTTAGTTCTTCATGGTAATGAAACAGACATTGTCATAAAAGACTGATCAATAATTGTGATCCAATGGAACACAATTAAAGTACATCACAAATAAAACACCACAAAATCAAAACAGAAATCACCCCAGAAGTGCAACATATTCCCCATAGCCCAGCCCACCAAAGGCAATCCATGATTTTGGCAGCCGTGATCAACATTAAGTCCAGTCCTACAGTTGTGTCCCATCCCTCAGACCAAAAATAGCAAAAACTTGGAATAAATCTAAACACACACTTGTGTGGAAAACACAGATTTTATTCAGCACCCCCATAGCAAGAGGATTTAGTAATAAAGTGCTGCCAGAGCTCAGCCATCAGAGATATGATTAGACAGCCAACATTTACCCTAATCTCTCCAACAGCAAGTGTCTTCTTCTTCCTGTAATTAAATGTCATTACAGATGCAGTTATTTAGGGGAATAATTTCACCAATTTAGACACCAAACTACTTCCACTGCACGTGAAAAGTGCAAGTAACAAAAGGATGCAAGTGAAAACATGTGCGTTATTATGACTGGAGGCCAGGTTGATCACTAAGTTCATGTGAATCTATAAACTTGGCAGCTAGTGGGATAAAACTTCAGGAATTCCACATACTGTAAACCAACACATTTCTGAAAGTTTGTATCTTTTATCCTATGGGATTACAGAATTATTCTGAAGCTGAAAGATACTGCTATGTTATTCCAAACATTTTGTTTGCTTGCTTTGTAAGGGGGAGTGGGTGGGGGAAGTGGTAGCTTAAGGAGATGAACTTTGTCTGTCTTTGTAACATTTAGAAATGGTATATTCCCTTGTAACAGCCCCAGAGACAAACTGACAGCAGGATGAAAATTCACAGGAAAAAAGAAAATGGTCAGAGATTGATGTTTGTGAGTTACAATAGCACTGAAACAGGTTAATAGGCACAGTTTTCTGATAAACTGCAAACAGAAAATTAAACTCTGTGGATAGAAGTAAAAATTGCAAGGAGAATTACAAATTACATTTGTCTTAGTTATATTCCTTACACTACTTTAGTTACTGTTTTTAATATGAGAAGGTTAACATATGGGTTACTCCAAAGAACAGTGCTTCCTATTTATTTCCATGGGAACTACAACAGATACAAAGAGCACAATATCATTCTTTGATAGGTCAAATTCTCAACTACAAAACGCTATTTTTTTTTCAACACTGTCATCACCATTAGCCTATGGATTTTTTGAGAGCAGTGAACAAGAGCCTGTATGCTGTGCTCTTAAAAATCTTCATTTCTGTCCAGAATATGGCTTTTCTTTCACATTGCGGTCACCACTGTTGAAACGCAGCACCCACCGCCTCACTGTGCCCCTCTGCTTTGATACAGAAACAAAATGTAGCAGAATACTGGTGACAAGGTTCCACCTCCATTGCCTTACCACCAGTGTCTGCCTCTGACCTGCAAGGGCCAACATAATAACTGTAGGAGGCATTACTTTCAGAGCAGCCCTTCCACAAGTACGCACATACACACACACACACTCTCAAGGTTCTATGAACTGGTATTGTGAATGCATGTCACTCAAAAGGATACGAAGCCAAAATTTCAGATAAGGAAAATGCAGGTACAAACTTACTTGAACCTATTTTACCTTGCATTATATATAGCTGAACTATTTTGTTCTATTTTTTTCCCAAGTCCAAGTAGCTTTGATAATATCGATCACACTTTTATAAGGTTGTATACTGCTATTTTTAAAATGGAGTGAGCGATATTTAAATTCCTAAACACTGGGAAGAGACAAGTATAGATGAAAAGGCAAGAATAGCTACGCCTCCACTTTGTTTCAGACCAGTTGAAAAGCCACAGTAGACATTAACGACAGAAATAGTAGCAGCTGTCTGCAAGTAACTGCCTACAAATGGGTTTCTGTTAAGAATTTAGCAAAAGAAAGTGTGTTTGTTAAGAGAAAACAAACCAAAGTTGTTTAGATTTATCTTCCTCTACTGTATTGTCTCCACATTACACTGATTAAGTTATTGGCACTATTTTACAGACTTACTTTACCTGCTTTCTAACATTTTTGTAGCTCATTTTCATGTTTCTTCATATTCATGAGTTTCAATGAAAAATGAAAGAAATTTGGATTAAGGACCAGAAACATTAAAGAGCACTTCTACTTAAGCATAATGGATATTTATCACTGTTACTGTGGTTCTTCATGTATGGTTGGTTTAGTAGGGACTAATTAACAAGTAGGAAGAACAAAAACAAAACAAAGACATCTAGGTGTCAAATAAACTGTAAAACTTTTCACATGATGAAAAAGAACAGTTTTGCACATATTTATAATGGCTATATATGCAATTCTGAACCTTTTTAAGATAAGTCATCTCTAACATAGATTTCTCTATATACAAATGTGGGTACCACCCTTATTGTACTTGTAAAAGACAAGACTATATACTTGAAATTTTACAAGTTTCATTCATACTGTAACTTAAGTAGATTAATCTCTGGCTTTTTTAATATTAGATGTATCATGAATTGGATTTTTTCAAAATCTTTTGCTAAATTCATGTCTCGTTTCTGAAATTAAATGTATCTGGAAAACAAAACCAAAAGTATCTGCCCTGTCAATAAGGCACAAGTGCATACCACTGTCAAACTTCTATCTTGTATGAGGCTTGCACCCAGCCTGCTTAGAGCAGAGTGAGAAAAGCACATGAAAACTCTAGATCCTCAGTTCTGGAGAAAAGTGGGGAACTCAGGCAATCAGGTAAACAGAAAAACAAAGGAAAAAGCATTGGTGAAGGAAAGACAGACAGAAAAAATATGGGTGACCTTAATAAGTTTTTTATTCTGGAAATTAGTGATTTTATTTTCATGGGAAAGATTAAGAATTTTTTGAACACTTAAAATCACACTGACAAATAATATTGCACTAAACCACTTCAATTCTTTCATATTCCACCATCTTTGCCTGAAAGTTAACCAGCTCTTTTGGGCCCCCTTACCTTCCAGAGCCCTAACCCACATGATACTTCCAAGTAGGTCCTTGAAGAGGTCAAGTTGTCTCTGATGAAGTCCAAGCAAGACTTATTGCCCTGCTCCTTCTATGCAAGATCCTGAACTCCACGATCTCATGAAAAATGTTGCCAAATTATACACTTATGAATACCACTAACAATACATTTATCAATGAATATGGACATGCTTGCACTAGAGTTTAGGCATTACTATCTTGAAGTATATAAAACATTTACTGGTAAAAAGCTGCTAGAATGATAGTACACAATAGTTTCCATGGAATTCACTGACATAATTATAAATCTTGAAAGAAACAGCAAATGTGCAAATTTGATAAAAAATAAAGCAATTTCACTATTAACCTAAGTTGCAGAAGTCTGTTTGCAACAAAACATGACAAGAATCCCTGAGCACCAACTCTGCTGTCTCTCTGGGAATATTTGTTAATGTTGCCGAAGTGTAAATCCCAGTAAGGATGAGGAGAGAAGAAAAAAGCATCTGATATAATAGATAAAATATACTGATTTCATTTCTGAATATTTCTTTGTGCTTATGCAAAGAGAACAGCTGTACTTATTATGTATTGTATAACTGAAACATAATAAGTAAAGATCTGGACTATTTAATTCTGTTAATAAGAATTAATGACAGTGTTGATTTCACTCTTCAGTTTTTCAATCTTTTCCTTCTTCCCCAAAGGGAACGTGCAGCATTTGATGCATTAGTTATTCTTATCGTGTGCATTCACACTTTGGATAGAGTTGTCTCTGGACTGAGTAATTCATAGTTTAAGAGGTGTTGTAGAATCCATTCCAAAAGGAAGCTTTTTTTTTAATTCTATAATCCACTTTGCTTTACTAACTAAGTGCATATCACTGAAATGATAAAACAGGTCAGGCACAGCATACGCAAGTGCTACAAACAGAACACGCACACAGCCCAGAGGTATGGCAACCACCCAGAGGTGACAGCCCCCCAGAGGCAGTTCCTGTCTCTGTGCCTCCTTTGCTCAGAGACCCTGCAATAGCATTCACGCATATGGGGGAACGATGAGAAAGGGAACAATTGAATTTTGATCCAGCTACTAACAGTTGCAAAATGAAAGAATAATTGTAACAGCCATAATTGACAGTGGTCCTGACACAGCTTATGACCTAGCAGGTACCCAGAGGGCAAAGAATTGGTAAATATGCTGACCCCAACTTTTGAATACTGTTTTGAGCAACTCTAGCAAAGACAGTTCCAAGATAATATTCCATAACGAAGAAAAAAATATATTTTTAGAGTTCTGCATTCATCTTCTTGCTAGCAACATGGAACACTCATGGACTCACTGTGATATTTACAGATGTGGTGAATTCCTGTAAGTATTTAAAGAAGCAATTACATAAATGGGGTGGCACCTTGCAGCAAGATGTACCCTTTCATTCAAATGTCTTCTGAAACTAAATCAACAAGTAACAAACATTTTCTTAACACATTCTGATAAAATGCAACCATAACTGAATGGCATTAACAGCTACAAGTGCCACGAAAACTATAAACCATTGCTGCTTACCTCCTGCGAGATAGTGTATACTACAAACAATGGCACCACATAAATTACTCACATAGTTTGAATCTCACTTTATGTGAAAGACTGGTGAAAGACTATTTGGTGCTTCAGTTTCCAGGAAAGTTCATCTTGCAACTGTGAATGGGTTCTGATTGCAAGTTTCACGTGCTATTTGCAACTAATCCCATTTGGTTTAGCATGAACCACCTTCCCTTAAAATCCATCCTGAAGTATTTGAATTGTAAAGAAAAGCAAGATTTGCCAGGTAATTTATTTATTTACAAGGATTTTCCATTACGCTTTCAGAGGCTTGGTTCATAAAAAAAAAGCCATTAGTATTTCTGCTGCTTTAAGTAATCCACACCTAGTGATGAGAAACAAAATAAAAATCATCCTGAGATCCAAAAATAAAAACATCCTAACTTAGCAAGCAGATGTTATCTGGTAAAATGACTCCAGATCACCTCAACAGTTATATCAAGCCTAACAACCCTCAAACAAATAATACCCTGCATTGTGGAAAAAACCCCATTGACCAAGGCCAACTCATCTCTGAAACAGACTTACGTGACTCCAGCAATAGAGCAATCCAAAGCTGGAGACAGAAAATGAGGGGGTAGCCTGGAGCACAGCCATGTTACTCACTTCTCCTGCAGTGGCATCCAGGATCCATCCAGCTGCTGATACAGTGCTAAGTTGGTTGGGAGCTAGAGCAGGTACCACAGTGGTTCTGAGCAGAGATGAGGCAAAATGGATGCACATCACCTCTCATACTTTCCTCCTGTGTGCATTTAGATGCTTAGCTTAACTTGCTATTATACTAGCAGCACACCAAAAAGTGACTGCTTATTTCTGGTTACATTGTTTAGGTCTGCTAAGGTCCACCTGGGCCTTGAATAGTCCCTTTCTTTCTACTGCTTCTTTCCTCATGCACTAAGCCTTTCATCCTCAACATGTCAGAGAGGTGTCTAACTGACTTTTCATTTCTGGAGATCTGTGCCTAAATGCAGAACTGTAGCAAGACGAGGATAACATGAGTATTGTTGAACCCTTTCTCTGTGCAGTGCTTAGTGAATTCTTGTTCACTGCACTAATTCTCGTCACAGTATAATGAATTTGGTATTTGCTGTGAAGGAAAAAAAAGCAGCAGCAAAATTACCAGTCATATCACACTGTGAAAGCAAATACATTGCAAAATATATTTGATAAGCAGTAATGTTTTAATTTTAATTCATGAGGCTGGAACAATATTTTATGAAAAACTTCTATATATAAATTCTGTTCTTGAACAGTAGATAACTAGAAGTTCATGTTGACAATAAAGAAAAAATAAGATATGACTTGCTCATCCCACTATTGAAAGGCAAACATTTCCCTGCAACTACTGCTGTAAATCCTTGAAAATGCATGAAGTGTTCTGACATCAATAAGCAGTACTCCTGGAAAATATCACAGATCTAGGAAAGTCAGCTTCTCTAACACTGGAACTTTGTTCCCAAGCAATGCACAAGTACAAGCCTGGAATAGTTATCAAAACCAGTGTTTCCACTTCCAAATACTATAAGCTGCTTGTATCAAGGTGTCTGTTACCTAGTATTGATCCTGGTATATAATAGCCAGAACAGATAATAACCGTCAGGTTTACTTCTCAAATACTTTGCAACAGTACTAATCTTCAGCTCCAAGCATCAACGTGGTTCAACATTAACAATACAGCTTCATTTTTATAAATGCAGAATGCAAACATAATGATCAAAATCAAATCACAAGTCATTGTACTGAGTTTTACATACTTCTACTCAATCGTAAAATTCAATAGATTCCTCCTATAGCTTTTCTGTGCATCAGGGTCTTTGCAAACTAGCTACAAAGGAATTCAGGGTGTTTTTTTGTTTGTTTGTTTGATTGAAAAGCAGAATTTTTTCTAATTTCTTTTTCATTTCACATTTTAAATATCAGTCTCTCAAACTGAGTTGCTCGATTGAAACTGTGACTGAAATTTCAACTACAATTTCAGTAGTTCAGATTATCTCACTATATCAAATGGTAGATAAAATATTCTCATAACATTTATTTATGAGCGTACACTTTGACTCATCTCTCTATATTTGGGGCATGTATTTTGGAAGAATTACAATATAATGAGTATATTATTATTTATTTCTAAGTAATATTAAAGTTGAACTGGACTCATAAAGCAGAATATCCTGAAGTTTTATATCAGTTCTCCAAAGTAACAGGACTACCTGGAGAGTCACTCCAAATTTTAAAAGTCTTAGTGCAATAGTCCTTCCAGGATCGATGTTTTTAAATTCTGATACTGTCAAAAATCTAAAGCTTTCCTACATTGTGCTTATGATGCAAGAAAACTTGATGGATTGAATCACACTTCCCTCTAGCACTCCACAGAGATTCAGTACTCTGTATTTTATTTTCTGGTCTAGCCTCCTCTCTCTTTTAAACCTTGTTAGTTCCAAGTAACTTTATCTTATACACATACAAAGAAAAAACAAAAAATAAAAAATAAAAAAAAAAAAAAAAGGAAGAGGAAAGGGAAGGTATCGTATCTCAGACCCTCCCTGTAGCAAAACTACCACCAGTTCAGCAATGATGGATGGATAGCAGCTTGGCTTGGTATTGCCACAGAAACCACCCACTGGATGGTTTTCTGACAACATTCCCTCGGAACAGCTCAGAGTTACCTGCCAACCCACCATCCCCAAGCTATCTCAGTGTGATGTTGAACTGAATTTGGGCCAATGTATTCTCAGAGTGCTAAGACCAAGCAGAAAAATATGTGCCAGAAGTTCATGCAAATGTCACCTGTCACAAACAAAATTAGGAGACAAAGAAACAGAAATATCATATATAGAACAGGATCACTGAGACAGAATACAAGTCAAAGTTTTTTCCATGAAACATTACTGCATTCTTCTCAGAATACTCATGTCAATTCAGAACAGGAAGCTTCCAGCTGAGCACGAGGCTCTCAGCACCCATAAGTCAGATTGCCTAGCAGATGTTAAATGCAAAATCCATTAAGACCAATTAGATTCTGCAGAAGAAAAAGACTACATGGTAATAGCATACACAGACAATCCTGCATTACACAACAATATCAAGAGATACAGTGAAATACAAAAGAAAGACAAAAGCTTAAAAATGCAAATTAGCCTTTCCTCACAAAAAGACCTGCCAACAGAAGGCCTGCTGAGCTGCCTGCAGCCATGTGAGGAAAGATCTCCTCACTTCTGGATTCCTTTTCTCTCTAGGTGGAACTTCTGTGAAGGCTATCACCTACTGCACACCAAGTAGCAATTAATTAATCAGTGGTCCAGTACTGCAGCCCAAAACTGTATTGAAGCAAAAGAACTTGGGCCTCTTTCCCAAACTGCATACACACTTTGTGTTGTATTAACAGAAGTAAATCACTCTTCTGTGTACTAAGGTTAGAGCTTCTGTAGTTTAGAGAACATACGTAGCCATCAGGCTCTGATTTTTATTTTTTGGAAGGAATTGAGCAGCCTGAGAAAGGCTGTTTCAGTACTTGTCAGGATGTGCTGCCAAAATCCGAAGCATTATCTCAAACAAGTCCTTGTTCTTGAGTTGGAATTAGGCTGCAACAACTAAATCCATTCATGGATACTAAGCAATCTAAAAATTTAAGTAAAACATGTATAGTATAAGAAAATTTAATCAGCCACAACATTTAAGAAAATAATTTCTATTTTTTAAAGGAGTGAGACGGTCTTTCCAACTCAAAATACCTAATGAAGTTAGAGATATACTAGAAACAGAATTGAAATCTATTCCCGAAGCAGAGATTAAAGGCCATCTTTGGCCTTCAGATGTTCCTTAGAAGCACTCAGAAATCTATTCATTATCCAAGGAAATGGGTGGAATGCATATATATCCTCATGTATTTTTTCTAGACACTTTCAGAGTCATCCACATTTCCTCAGGAGAAACGATCTAAGAGGAAGAGGACTGAGTGGCTGCCACAGAGTCACAGACCAAAAACTAACATAGCTGCTGGTTGCAGATGCTCATGCTGTGTATGAAGCTCTGATTTTGTGAGTAAGTAAAGGAATACAGTCCTCACAAATGCTCTTGGAAAGACTACAGCCAGTAACCCTGACCAGTCCCCTCATACCAGCATGGAGTAGCAAGGCAGGCTCACATTGTTTTCTATCCATTTGACAGACTCCTGAGTTGGGCAAAGCTACAACACGGACTCAATCTACCTAGGGATTTCATAATAAAGCATTATTCCTAGCAGAAGGTTCCCATCAACTGGGCACTTAGATAAAAAAAATAAAATATGTTAAAATTACTTTAATTAAAAGGGTTTCTAAATGTGTAACTAGGCAATCAAAATAACATTCGCTTTCTTTTCAGCCTATATTAGCTCAGCCAATTTTCACAACCAGAAGTAGGAAAGACACGTTAATATTAGGCAAAACCAAAATTTTTTTGTTAAGTATCAAATTAAAAAATTAGCTACCTGCTTCACTTTTTGCAACACAGTAAGCTGAAAGACTAAAAAAAAAAAAAAAAAAAAATCAAAACAGAAACAGTGTTGTACAACATCCAATTCATCCCTGGCATTATTCCACATAAATCAGTGGTAATACACTGGGGATTAATTTGGAACACTGATCTGAATTAGAGCACTGTTCTACACAGCAGCCGCCTCATAACGCACACACACATCATAACACAAAACATTCTTACCATCACAAATACCCACAAGTAATTATGCACCTAATAGCCTATGCAAACAAGGCTATTCCATAGCTTTGACAATAACAGCAAGGAACTTCTACTATTTTTAAAAATTAATAGGTACATCTTTTTCCAGAATGGATATTTAATTATCACATATTTTACACCACTAAGTCCGTTCAGAAGAATGCAAAGCTCCTCCAACAACTCAGTTTTTACCTTTCCTAATTAGATATGACAGCTTGCTAGGTTACATAACGAACCTCCAAAAACTGTTTTAAAGTAGTACTGAAGATTGATTTGAAGTTCTCAAGTTCGTTCAGCAAAAGGCAGTCCCCACGTATATAACACACAGCAGTGTTAAGTATTTAATGAGTTTCTCCTCTGAATAGAAAACCGTTCACATTCACGGTGACTAGGTCCAGGAGCAAGTGGGTCGCTGCTGCTAGGGCTGAGGGTCGCATCCCTCCTGCCACAGGGACAGGTGATGCTGAAACAACCACTCAGGCAGCGGAGCCCACACGAATGCTCGCGTACCCGGAGAACATCTTTCCTCTTGCAGGGATTACTCAACACTCCAAACACACCACGAGGCTTCAGGCTGACCTCTGCCTTTCAAAGGCGAACCTCGGCCGGGGGCCGGTGCTTTCCACCTAGCTGCGGTTCATCAGCCCGATCTCTGCCCTGAGAGACTGACCTAACGCCACCCCACCAGGGGACTTCTCACCTGCGAGAGACTCGCAACCCCCGGAGCTACGCGGAGCCAACGACCGTTGTTACCTAAGGGCTGTAAACACGCTACAGTTTCTGTGAGTTTTTCCCCCCTCTCAGGCAGGCTTCTCACCCCCCGGTCAGCTAGTTCTGCCCTCGCTGCCTGCCTCATCACCCAGCGGCAGCGTACCCGCTGTCAGAACCCTGCTCAGCCCACAGCTAACGAGAGGAGCAGCAGTAACACCATTCCTCCCCTTCCCCTCCTCCAACCCCCCCCCCCCCCCCGCCTCGCTCCACTGATCGGGGCCGGGACCCGGCGCGACGCCTCCGGGAGACCCCGGCACGGGGCAGAGGCCATTCTACCCCGCACGGACACCTCTGGAAGGGGGGGCAGCCCCGATATTCCCGCGTGTGCATGAGGGGAAGGCTCCGACGGCCCTAGGGAGTACTTACTGAAGAAGATGTACTCAGTGTAGCTGCTCCAGATCTTGTCGTCCCGGTACTGGTTGATGAAGGCGGCTGTGCCGGTGGAGTTGCAAGCCACCATGTGGAAGCCCGCCTCGGAGAGCCGATCGAAGGCTTGCTCTAGGTAGGTGAACTTGAGGTAGAAGCGGGAAGTATACTTCTCGGGGGGGCGGTCGGGGTCGCGGCTCTCGTTTAGGGTCTCGCCGAAGACCTCCTTGGCCAGGGCGATCCTGCCGCACACCATGATGCGGGCGACGCGGCGGAACTTGGCGTCCGCCTGGTTGTCCCGCACCGTGGTGTAGGAGCCGCGGTAGCCCACCGTAAGGAAGCCCGAGCGTTTGTCCAGGCCGGCCCGCTGCAGCCGGTCGCTGCTGCCCTGCGAGGTGCTGTCCTCCAGGTCGCTTTGGCAGCCCTCGTCGTTGAGCGAACTCTGCTTGGTGACCTTGGGCGAGAGCAGCTTCACCAGGTCGCCCAGCTGGAAGTATTCTGCCTCCCGCAGGAGCCGTTCCTTCTCGGGGAAGTGCTCGGGCAGTGCCAGCTGCTTGTCCCGCAGGTAATCCAGCACATACCTGAAGAGGAAGCCGTCGCGGTCGATGAAGAAGCGCGCCCGGCTGTCCCTGGGCAGCTGGCGGGCCGCTGCTGGGCCACCCCGGCACGGCGAGAACATGGTGGCCAGCATGCTGTCCGGGACGCTGAGCAGCGTGGAGTGCCTCGTCACGTACACCTGACCCCCCACATTCAGTTCTACAACCTCAGGGAACGGCGAGCCCGACGGCCCCGACACCATGTCGCTGATGGGCAGGATGCTGCCGCCCGCCTCCTTCAAAGCCATGGCTGCGAGCGGGCGGCCGCGAAGGAGGGTCTCCCTCCTAAAAAAGGCAGCCTGAGGCCTCCCTCCCTCCCCTTCACCCACCCCACCCCTCCTCCTCTTTCCCCTACCGCCCGCAGCGCCCGGAAGCGCCCGGACGGAGCTGCCGCTCCCGCCGCCCTCCGGCACCGCACAGTGGCTCCGGGGTGCGCGGCTCCGGTTCTCTCCTACCCGCGGAGCCCCTCACTGCCCCGTGGCAGGACGGGCCCGGCCCCGCGCTGTGCTGCGCTGCGCTCCGCCCGGTGGTAACGGGGGCGGCGGAGTACCGCCTTGCTCAGCGCCGAGCGGCTGCCGGAGCCGGCTGCCACTCGGCAGAGCGCTGCCGTGCTGCCGGGCGCTGCCCAGGAGAGAGCCAAGCCCCTACCCCGGCTCCTCCCCTTCGCCTCGTCTGGTGGCTTTTTTGGTTCGCTTTGGATGTTTTTTATTTATTTATTTTTCCCCCACTTAAATTCCTCCCAGCCTCCCCCCTCTGCCTCCCTTATGCTGCTGCGCTGGTCGGTGCTTGTGGAGTTTTATTATCGCCACAATGATGGACATCCATCCAGAAGTAGCATCTCACAGGGTGCATGTGGCAACGTTTTTCACTGTGTGTCAGCACACCTTTACCGGGAGGAAAGGGGAAGAATTTAACTGGGAGCATCACAGAGGTTGTGCCAAAGTGTAGGTCTAACAGACCACACCGGGTGCAACACTGTGTTTGCTGACCTGATGCTCCCCTGAGCACAGCACACACTGAGCTTTGTTCTCAGCACACTGTGGCAGGAGCTCAGTGAGTTCTCTGGCTTGACAATGGCGTTGGGGTGATTTAGAGCAGAAAAGAAAGTCATCTGCCACTAGGATCCAGGTGCCAAGCACAGATTTTGACTTGGAACACATCATTGCCTGATTGTTGGCTGTGTAACAGCTAAATTTGTGCTCTGTTTAAACAGTAGATTTTTATAATTTTTATTTATCTGTTCCTAGCTGGAGCCACAGCTCACCTGCTTCCAGATTCCCGACGTGTGTGCTTTCAGATAGGGCTGATAGAATGCACCAAAGTGCCTGGGTATTGGAAGGCAGACATGTGATTGTTCTTGCCAGTAAGAGTTGAGGCCTGAGACTGACAGAGGATGTGCCAGTGCTGGATCCAAGTGCAATTCCACTCGGCTGGAAAGTCTGCGTATGGCAGCCCTCCAATTTTGTTTTTTTATGGTTCCTTAAAAGTTAAGGACTCAAGCCTTAATTGTACCATATAGAAGTGGGAGCCCATTCCATTCATCATTTAAGTATGACTGCACAGCAGGTCCAGGCATTAAAGACATAAATTCTCAGGTAGATCATTGTCATCTGTTTCCTCCTCACTGGAAGGCGCTGGTGAAGATGAGGAAGTTTCCTCACCAATCACCTGAATCTTTGTTGCGTTCTCTAAATTATTTGTCCAGACTTCTTTTAATGTGCTAGTACAGATATCCCTATGGCACTCTATCCTATCTGTCACTGAATCATTGAGGTTGGAAAAGATCTCTAAGCTTATCCAGTCTGACCATCAAACTGTCCCCATTGTGCCCACTGACCATGTCCCTCAGTGCCACATCAACACGTTTCTTGACCACCTCTATGGATGGTGACTCCACTCTTTGGGCAGTCTGTGCCACTGCCTTACCACTCTTCCCTAGGATCCTTCCTTCAAGGCAGGATGAATCAGTCCATGGTGCTGCCTTCTCCCTCCACATTGTCCAAATCAACTAGGTTATCCTTGTAAGAAACTCTTATAGATACAGGTATGTGTTTACTGCTGCTCAGTTCTGAAATGGAAATTAGGATATTAGGAGTTAATCCATTTACTTGGCTTGCAGCCCAGCCAGGTGTTGAACTGATGCACACGGAAAAGGTAACCTTGCATTTTAAAAATGTTTCTGTAATCTCTATGGTGAAATTGTATTTGGTTATAACCTGTTAACTGAAACATTTAAAGTTTCTGAGAAAGAGAGGTGAAGGCCAGAGCTTCCTTCATGAGTGACTTGTCCCCGAGCAATAATTAAGATTGGAACAAATATTTTCGAGATACATTTCAACCTTATTTTAAAACAAAAATAAAAACCTGTTACTATCCAAGGTTATCCCTGCTGTTGCAGTCTTATATAGTTGAATAATAAAAAATGAAAGATTCATAACCTCTTTTGAAATTAAATTGCAAAATACATCATATTCCCCTAGTGAAAATGAACAACAAAGTAGAAAATAACATTTAGGAGAAGAATAAACAATGAGATTAGATGCTTAATCGGAGGTTCTTAGAGAGAGAATTATGAAAACTCTGTAAATCCAGTAACTGAATAAATTAGGCAATTTTTTTAGCAATATGAGTCTTCTGGCAGACTTCCAGTGCAGTCAAAAGGAATTGTTGCTCTGTCCTGAACTGCAGAATCAGGCAGGAAGAGTAGTTTTTCATGCAGGAAAAAAAAAAAAAATCCAGATGATTATAATGAAAAAGCCTGTAATAATTACAGAAATCATCTGATAAGCATTTAAGATGATTATGTTGTCTTTCAAAAAGTCATCAGCCCCCCAAAATGGCATTAAAATTGTAGACAAGAGTGTGACAAACTGCCAGCAGAATCATATTTCTAACAGTACTGTACTCCAGCTCAGTAAACCCTGAAAAATTTGCCCACTTTCATGGTTCTCTCCTCTTTTTGTTGTCATTTCTGTCATTTTTTTTTTTAGTCCTTAATATTTTCACAGTAAGAACTTGCAGATCTTTCTTGTTCTGCTAGATCTTGTTCCCTATTGTCAACAAAGCGCCGTTCCCAAGAAATGGCTTTTCCTCTTAATGCATTTTTTTTCTAGACCCAAATTCATCTTTTTAAACCTTAAAGGTACTTCTATGTAACACTGCATTTTTCCGAAATGATTAGAACTCTGTACTACAAGAGTTTAAAAATTATTTTATTTATGTGATTAATTCTCAGAGTTAAATGGAAGCACACGTATAAATTTAGTACTGTGGGAATTTGTACCTTCAGGACCTAAACAACATTGCAAGTGTATAGAACATTTCATACATTTAAATTAGTATTATAGATTATTTATTCGCACTGTTGGGACTGAAATAAAGGAAAACTAATCTGCACACTTGTTTCTGAGAACTTTCTTCTTTACAGTCTGTAGTAATTGATTGTTCTAATGTGAGTTGGATTTTGAAAAGTAGCTGGTGGTTATTAATGCTTCAAAGATTATGCATTCTCAGGGAAAAAAAAATTGCTGAGAAGCCTTTTCAGACATGTTAATCAAGAAGAATTTAGCAAGTTTTGCTTCTCAAGGACTGAAAGTTTCATTTACTGACAGCTAATGTTTTCTGAAAGTATTTATTCGTACAAAGGTTACCAGTGTTAAATGAGCTCTGCTGTGCTGTGACTGAAGTGATTTGTTTGAATGAATCACTGCACTAACTGGACAAGCTTCACCTGATGAGCTCTTAGGGTCCAGAGTCACTTGTGGGAGTTAGAAAAAGCTTGGTCTTTTGTACTGTATCCATTTAAACTATTCCCATATTACGCCATACTACAAAAGAGAGGAACACACACAAAAAAGGATAAGCCCAGGAATTATAAATCTGCCTAGCTTCTTTATGACATTTCACTTATTTTTAGCCAAATATACATGAGAATAATTTATGGTGTTACTGGATTTGTTACACAAAAAATGCACTATTTATTTTCCTTCATTAAGGCTAAAGCAATATAGCAGTCTGAATTAGCATTCCCAGAGTACTTAGGCATTTAATTCCTTTTCAGAACAGAAATGTACCTTCTTTGTGAATTTACACTAACCCAAGTCTAACTAAATTGATTTCACTGTAGCAAGTTCTACATTTAGCATATTCTGCATATAAACACCCCTTAGCAAGAATGTGTTAGCTTGTTAATTAGGCCTAATAGCCTGAACAGTTATGCAAGTGTAACATGAGTATAACAGTGATGTTTTTCTCACTTTTCTCAGTATTGTCTATATTTAGCATTTGAATGTACTATTATTTTTCCATCTTCATTCACATATCTTTTTAAAAAACCCTCTTTAAAATGTTGATCAGTGCAATGGGATTTTCATAAGAGTCCTGCATACTGACATTCCACTCAGCTGCTCATCTTTCTTATTTTCAAGCAGCAGTTTCCCAGAGCCTGCTAACATCAAGAGCCCGACTGAACACACTTGTATCTGTACCACAGTGTTTCATTAGAGTGATGTTAGATTACTTCATTAACACCTGGGTCCTGAATATTAAATATATTTAATATAATATATTTATATTATAATTATTTATAATTTTATTATTTATAATATGGTCGCTTAATATAGCAACAGTTTTGATGCAACTATGCTTTTTGCTAACAGGGAATCTCATATTCTTTACCTGCTACTCCTTTATGAACCTAAGTTGAAGCAAACCCAGAAGCACCAGAAACCCAGATAGCACATGCATGTGGTGGTATGCCCTTGTGCTGGAACAGCTACAGTCTGACTGTAACTGTTTGGCAATAAGAATTTTGATTTTTCTCTTTTTGATAGATTCTATGTAATCATAGCTCCCTTTGGCTTCAGCTTGTGTTTGTGATATTCAGGAGTTCATATAAGTAGGCACTTAATGTCTGAGTGAGTATATATCTGCAGTCTAGCACATGGAAATTAATGCAGCGGTGTTTATTTCAGGATCTCCCTACAGTGGTACAAATTATGGCTCCACTAAACTCGGTATAGATTTTTTCTGTTTGCTGTAGGTTATCTAATATTGGAATGGACAATGGTAATGATCTTTTCCTTATTCATTAAGGGAGAAAATATCAAAGACATTATAAAACACAGTACTTGAACAATTCAAAATTATACTTGAGTCTTTACATACACAAACCCAATAATCATAATGTTTCTGGTAATCTTACGACTTGTCATATTGTACATCAACATTTCTGTTGGATGAGTGAAAAAGTAAGAGGAACTGCTGGGCATGGCTTTGATTCTGCAAAACACTTAAGGACAGATCTATAACAGGATATGCAAGACCTTATCATGATTCAGTGGAATTCATATGAGCAAAGTGCCTAAATGGGAGGTAAGTGCTTCAGTACTATTTTGAGTCTGCACATATAAAAACTTTTGCAATCTATAAAGAGCCCCATTGTACATGATGAGAGTACTGATCAATGCAAAAGTATTCACTTGTTCTGCAGTATTGGAAGATTATAGTAAGTCTTTGCTTCTGTGTTAGTTACACTGGTATTTCATTAACATGAAACAATATATAGTGAATAAAGTAATAATTCATAATGCTTTAGAGCTTACTGTCTACACATTTTGTTCTGGAAGAGACAGAATAGCATTGTGGAATATGAATTTCTGTTTATAACTTCTATATATTTTTTCTTCCTTCTTTATGTACTTGATACTTTCTTCCTAATGTTCTTTTGAAGAACAAAATCAGAATATAAAGATAGAATTTCTTTGTCATGCAGGGAGCTGCATTCAGAAAAGAAAGCTGCAGAATGGATTATAATGATAAATTAATGATAGGTTTAAAGTAAAAGAAAAATTATGAAAGTGGCAAGGCTCCAACGAATAGCACAGTAAATTTAACATGTGAATGCAAAAATAAGTATTAACTATGAATAGCAATGTGCATTTGATTTTTCACCCAACAAAATTATTGTCACCGGTGCTGGTCTGCCCTAAAGGATTTAGACATATTTGCCTCCCACTTTTGTGAAGACGATAAAAAAATGAAGTCAGGATTTTCACAGGTGTAATGGAAAATAGAAAAAAACAGACACACAAAAACACAAGTATAAGGGGCAATAAAACCAAGAAAGCCGTATTTCAATTCAAAGTCTGTACCATCATTTTCTCCTTACTGTCATCTTTTTAGATTATTTCATGTTGTAATTGACAAACTCGTTTTGTTTTTTAAGAACCAGCCTTCTTATTGATCATACACACGTGTATTTTTTTTATATTAAACTATATTATGTAAACTGCTATTAATAACTTCTGAATAGCTAATTCACTGTTAAAGGCTTTTTATATCAAATAAAGAAATTGTAGGTATATTGATTCCTCCTGTCCTTGACTGGTTTAATACATTTAGTGGGGAGAGGAAGGACTTCTGGAAATTATCTGAGTGTGCCAGTACTGAAGAGTTTGTTTGTATTGTGCTGTCAGAAGAGAATCTTATGATTGATAAGGTAGTATCTTACAGTCAACTGAATGTATTTAAGAAAAATTTGTAGAAATGTATTTTAAAAAATTAAGAATGTGGCCTGTCTAGCAAATGTGTGCATAGAGATGGTGAAAACAAAAGAACAAAGTAAATGTTAACAGAAAAACAAGCTTTTGTAGTGGAAATGTGATGTATGAGAGATTAATGGGGAACATATAGACTTTAATTTACAGTAATGTAAGCTCAATACTAAAAGGCTGTTAAAGTGCCAAAATAAAAATGAAAAGAAGTTTGAATGTGGGTAGCAGAATGAGGGAGCTAGTCATATGAGGAAAAGTATGATAGCATAGGCATAACTTAAATATGGCTTGAAGATTACATTAACTGGGCTATTAACGATGAAAAATACACTTTAGATGAAGCCAGCAAAAACGTGAAATGGGAAGTTTGTAAAATAGGAAGACTGCAACTTCCCTATAAGTAACTGCTTTTTGGAATGCAACTACTCGGTACCCTTTTACTTCAGAGCAGATGACCTGAAAAAGAGTGTAAACTATTTTTCTATTAGCTTAAATTAGCCATTGAATTCAATGTGGATGGCCATGCCAGGAGAGAAGGATTTCTTTTTCCCTTCTTTTCCATGGTAGATCATCATATCAACATTGATTTTCTTGGTCTTCAAGAGAAGAACAGTGGGCCCCTGGCAATTCCTGAGGCTGCAATATCATTAGGGGTTGAATTTGAATATGTCTCAGAGAATAAACGATTTATAGGAATATTGTAAATTCTGCCTTTTCAGAAAGAACAGCTCGAGTGTGAAATGACTGAGGAAATGAAAAGGTACATGGAAAGGTCAAGAGAGATGTAGGAGTAATGGGAGATTTTCTTAACCTGGACATAGATTTGAGAGAATCAAGTGGAAGAAATGAGGCTAGTAGGGTATATGTGAGATAAAACACAGACACAGTTTTCTATGTAATATGTTTTGAAATACTTTGAGCAAAAATACTACTGAGAATCACAAAACCTACAAATGTGAAGGAGAAGTAAGTATGGAAGATGTCAAGCTCAAACCTGAAATTAAAACTAAAAATAGAGGTGAAACAAAGATGTGCTCCATTAAAAATCAAACATAGAGAAACTAAGAATTGAAAGGGCTGAGGTACTAGGGAACTCAGAAGATAATTAAATACAATTATTGAACATACTAAAAGTAGTGGGTTCTGAAAGTTGGGAATGAATATAATAAAAATTTTACTACGTAAAATACATGTAAATTATTAACATAGAATTAAGAATGTTGTCATATAATTGTGGATTTGACTAATAAGCCTTGAATTAACATTAACATTGATTGCAGTTTTATGAAGGTTACTTTAACTCTTGAAATATTATTAATGTTGCTCATTTTTCTATCTGCTGGAAATAGGGAATTGAAAGATCATATTCCTCAAACAACAAAACATTCAAATCCACCTGTCTTTAGGAGGTAGACTTTATTTATTCTTTGTGTAAATTTCACACTTGTCTTAAATTGTGGTTGTCAGCCTGTGCTCTGTCAGCTCTTGGAGGGTCACCAAAATGCAGCTAAGGTAAGCAGAATTCATGCGATGAGGTTGAAGTTTACTACATAGTAGGTCATACCTCCTTGCAGGGATTGCTAATCACAAAATGTTGAAAACATCACCTTAACTGAATACAAATCATGTCCTCCTCAGAGGATGTGCAAGTGGCCTACATAATATCATCTCAGAGCTTTTTATAATGTAAAATTATCAAGTATTTTCTTCGATTCTACAGTGAAATGTTTGCAGCACTTGAGAAATTAAAAGGTATCATGGTAACTCCAAACAGAAAAATCTACTGGGTGTACCTTCACTGCTCTGTCTACTCTTGCAGGGATGTAGTGTGCAGTTCTTCGAGGCTCACATCATTTAGACTGGACCAGAGATTGTTTCAATATATGCAATTACCTAAGCTGACCTAAAGCTATCTTTAGTTCTCATGTATTTTTTGCTGTGCAACAAATTACTGCCAAAATCTTTTGTAACTGGGTTGGAGAAGGAAGCAGGAAAAAAAAAAAAAAAAACCCAAACCCTTCTGTATGATTCTGTTGGATTAATTTTTCAGAATGTGACCTATACGATACTTACACTGCTTTTTCTGAGCTTAATTCCTATTTGCCAAGTGATGATAGATTTAGTAGGCATGCACAAAAGCAACTTCACTTTTCCAAACTGAAATACATCATTTTTCTAAGATTTATGATAGAAAAAGATAATTATGCGAAAGCACAATGTGCTAAATTCTAATAATTTTACCTGTTGAGACTGTAACGCATATAAATCAGTAGAATTCAGTTATAGGATCATGTTTATCTCCAGGAGAAAAAGCACTGTTTTTTTCAGTAACGTTAAACAAGGAATGAGTGTAGCCAAAGTTTGCACGTGTGGAAGAATACAGTCTCAACCAGTTTATTCACCCTGTAGGTATGATACTGTAACATATAATTAGATTTCTACTAGGTAGTTAATCACAGAGGCTGGTTTCAGATGAAGTACAGTGGCTGGCTGCCATCCACACATTTTTACTGTGTTAAAGAAAAAATTGTTCATAGTTTCAATTTCATATTCATTAATATCTCTATTTGAGAGTGACCTAGGACACATAACTACATTTTTTTGCTGTCATGCTCAAAGGATCAATACATTTAAATTCTTCTATGAGACAGAATACTTTATCTGAAACACTTCTGAAAGCTTCCTAGTTTAGTTACCTCATAGTTATGTTTAGAGTTACCTCAATTCATTCTGTGATGATAATGGGCTCAGAACATAGATTAGAAGAGACGCTGGTCGCAGGAGCCTACAGTTGAAGAAAGGTAATAAATTATGTTATGTTAGCGTACTTCTAATAGAGCAGTGTGTCAAATATATTTTCATACTGATAAGTAATAATACTTCTTAAATAATTGTTTAAGGCAACCTGGTCATTGGGAGGCATATTTCCAGGGAAGAAAATGATTGCTTTCCATAGCATGGAAGTCACCTTGGAAGAAGGCACCTTGGTGTTTCACTGATCTATAAGAATAACCATATGGGGACTGAAAAAGAGAATAGGACAGAATAGGATGGCAGAACAGAGATTTATCTCCTAGAGACTTAGAAAGTAAAGAAATTGAATGAAATCCTGGCCTCCCTGAAATCTCCTGCAAAACTCTTATTTACTTTGACAGGATTTAGACTAAGAAACCTGGAGTTTATCTTTAAGCTCAACCAGAACTCTGATTTTAAAAATTCCAAGTAGACAAATTCATAGTTATTAAAACACAGAACAGTAATCCAAAGACTTTAACCCTGATATGAAATAACTCGCTTTCCTATCTTCAGCCTTTTTTCAACCAATGCTGGCTTGAGGGGATTTGTTACACTTGGATGAAATATCTGAGACAAAAAGCTCAATGAATCATGCAAAAATGCAGAGAAAGTGCTGGGAGGTGCAGAGGGAGAGATTGCCTGTTAGAGGATTAAATAGAAGGGAAAGTGAAAAGGCATAATTTTTTGAATACATAAAAATATCACCTGAAACAAAAACCTCCAGCTCTACAAAAATGTACTCAAGAGACTCTAGGGAAAACTAATTTAAAATTCTGTTTTTCCATGTCCTCTTGAATAGAAGTTTATGTCTGATCTATGGCTATTAATGATGAAACCTTCCTCTGTTAAGAGCTAGTACTAGGCCTGTGGCCCTAAATCTCACTTAAACATTCCAAATTGTGTGTAAGCAAGACAATAAAAAACTGTATGCTATTGTGAATAATGCCAGAGAGCATATTTTCAAGTTTTTATAATGAGATAGAAATGCAATTTATTTTTTTCTTCAAATGAGCTGTGAAATTTTCTCACCATGGGTCAACAGTGTCCCATTGTTTTGCTATCACCTGCATGCTTTAGGCAAATATTTCATTTCATATTCAATTGCTATACTGCTTGGGCTTGTCAGAGAGTTGTCTGAGTTAGGTTACATTTATATTCAAATGACTAGTCATGATTCATTCTTTAAAAGATTCTTTGATAGCACTAAATAGCCTGATTAGAAATATATCATTATGGTACGTTATGTCAAGAAAATCTTTATGAGGCAGCATTCAGACTGCCTTTAATGTTTATCTTTAGTGACGTCCAGAAACAGAGACTGAAGCCAAGCATGGTCATGCTGAGAATGGAAATTTGAGGAGTCTTTTTCATTTACAATAAACACACCCAGCTGGGAGCACAGCTGCTAACTTGGGAGACAAAGCTCTAGCTTCCTACTACCTGGGAGGGTCTAATTACAAAACCACCTAGGCTACCTCTAAAAGCTACAAATGCAGGGTCATGAGTAACCTAGAGATGGTCCAGAATACTATCAAAATGAGGTATCTGAAACAATACCATATCACTAAACAGTGGAGACATTTTTACTGTAATATAAATCCAAAGAGCTATTATATGAAGTTAAAGTGATATGCTTCCAGGAATATTTGACTTCAAGATCCTAACTGACCCAGATTGCCTCATCTCCTTTTATAAAGCCATTTGGAAAAATAAAATAACCGGGAAAAAGGAAAAAAAATATAAAGGGACACTCAGTCAATCCACAATCTCTTCTTATAAGTGAAAGTTTAACACTCAAACAGAAAGAAAATCCTTTTTGGACCAACTTATTTAGATGGTCCAACTTATTTCTCTTTAAATGAAGAACTAGAATATCAAATAGAGAAGTACATGTAAGTTCATCTTTCTTATTCTTGTTGTATGAACAAATGCTATGATAAACCAGGAAGCAAAACTGTCTTCACTATATTTAGATACTCTTGTAATTGCAGTGCAATTTCCTGCATATTGGGAGGTTTTAAGATGGTACAGGAAAAAGATTTTATAAAAAATAACACTGAATGCAATTAGTGACTAATGAGATGCTGACAAGCGTAGATCAGTAGTTCCAACAGTACCCCTACTCTAAGAGTTTACAATTGGTTTACTCTTTTCAGTGTGTATCAATAACCACGTTTCTTTATTCATCAACCAGAAATGGCCTTACTCTACCAGTCCTTTACCTTCACAAAATCATGAATATTATATCAGTAAAGTATATCTTATCATAGGATTTTGACACATGGCTTTCAATCTGGCAATTAAATCTATATTATAGACTGAATATGCTTTCAAGGTTTGCTGATTAAATCACTCAGCTTTATCTTTCCTCTTTCAGTCCATTTTTTTCTTTTTTTTTTTTTTCTTTTTCATTTTTCACAGTGTAGGACACAATTTGACACAAAGGCTTAAAAATAGAACATTTAATTATTGTACATGTTGTACTGTACAGAAAAGAATAAGCAAGCTAATAGAAGTCCAAACATGTCACTTACAGATAAAAGTAGAAATTTAATGTGTTTTCTTCGATAAGATGCATGCATATCTAAAAAATCAGTGAAGTAATTAATCAGTAAGTGACAAATGGCAGAATAGAGCAACAAACTGGACAACGCATGATGTAATACATAAGGGGACGATTTCCTTGTATATATAGTCAGTGTATGGTTTCCTTGGATTCAGTTTTACTTCATGGTGTGACTCTTAGTTTCTAGTAGCTGTCTATCAGAGTGGTTTGAAAAAAGAGCTGCACAACTGAGTGCACCCAGTCCTTGGAAGAGAGGAAAGAGAAATAGCTGGAGGTGGCCAGTGGGAGAAATTTTTGTAAGAAGAAAAAGTCTTCCTTTCTCTTCTTCAGTCTCCCCACCTCTCTTTTTTTTTTTTTTTTTTGGGTGGGGGGAGATTGAGGAGGGGGTGCTTCATAGCAGGATGAACCAAGAAGGAAGAAACAATTATCCCAGAAGAAGAGATTGAGAAATTCTTTTCTTAGCGCAGACTGCTACTTCAGAACATATGCACAGGAAGTGTGAGAAGCTGAAAACCTCCTCAGAAATATTTTAATGCTTTTACTTTGAGGTTACCTTGTCTGGAATTTCACCAAACACTGAGGCATGCAAAGTAGGATAGTGGAATTTCTACTTTCTTTATCCTTTGGAACTTTTTGATCATTCCTGAATTCTTTGGCTTCAACAACCTGAAGACTCTCCACTGTCTGACAGTCTTGTAGAACTTTAAGAAGTGTAGTCCTCCACGTCAAGCTACTGCACATTGTTGTAATGTACTTTTTGTTCACTATGCTTCTGTGTAGTTACAGGAAGAACATAATATTCAGATAAACTAAGGAGATAGGGTGATGCCCAAGCAATGTTAAAATGAGATTTGGATACTTTCAATAACTATAAATCACATCCAAAGAATTGGCTGATCCACATTGATTTTTGGTATGAGAATTTATGATTGCTATGTTTTTGAAAAATGAAGAGTGCTGAGAGAATATGTCTAAAGTGCTTATGGTCTTTTCCTTCATATACCATCATAACATCATGTCAAACAGCAGCAAGAGTTCAGGCATTTATCTTTACTGCCAATTTAAAACCTCCACCATATCTATCACTCTTGTCCTCTTCAATCACTTAATTCTATTTTCATTCAAAATCAGAGTAGAATTCTAGATATTTTTCAAATCCATACATCTCTAATTAAAGAATACAATTCTTGTAGTCTTCTCCCCAGCGGTTTTTCTTCACAACGGATACTAAGGCAGTAATTTTCTCAAACACTGTATTAACTGCAGTTCTGCCTGATCTTCAAATTCTAGCAGGTTCCCTCTGCACCTTTTGGAGTGTATTCCCATAGCTGTCCCTGTGGCTTCTTGTGAGGTCTCATTGAGAGCTGTTCAGAACACGGTTGTGAAAAACATGTGAGGGAGTGGCTGCAGACTGGAGCAGCTCTGATAAACAGCCTGAAAATAAAAGGAAAATAGTTAAATGAAAGAGAAAATTATTTACACTTCTTAGTTTTATACCATTATGTTATGCTTCAAGAGGGTTCAGGACCCAAGAATAGATGCTGATTTACAAGAATGCAGAGCACAACATGTAAATGCATTTTCACATGTTGGATCCAAAGCTAAGGAAAGTTTACTCATTTTTACTAATTAATCAGCTGCAAATTTGCTTCTCTTAAGCACATAAGCATTCTACTTTCTCTAGGCATCATATTTCAATTGATATTAATGAGAATCATGTGAGCTTAGTTATGGTGATATTAGTTTAGTTATAGAAAAACATTTTTCTGTACTAAGTAATCTAATTGTAATTTTCTAGTACATAGAAATGTGTTTTCAGAAACAGATATGCCTTTGGTTTGCACTAGCACTTAGTACTTCTTTCAATATACAGTATGTACTACCCTTATATCCTTATCATACCAATTGCTTGTTTGATATGTAGCAAACCATATCATGCTGACCTTCAAGATCTTATCTTGAAGATTTCCTCCTGCGAGGAACAGAACTGAAAACTCACAGTTTTACCTTTTGGGTTTGTGTGGGTTTTGTTGTTGTTGATTTGTTTGGGGCTTTTTTTTTTTTTTTTTTTTTTTTTTCCCCAGTGATTTATCTATTCTATTGATTTTTAAAATTTTATATCGACATGTTACTACCTGGAGTTGTAATTCCCTAGCCACATCTGATACCTGGGATACCATAAAATTCTAGTGATTTCTGGGCTATGTTTTTCTACTGTAGACATGAAGATAACTGTTAATTTTTCAGCAAGCTCAGAAGACTTTCTACGAGTAGTTATCAGTATGGTAATGGAATAGGCAAGAAAAAGAATTCCAAGTGTTTCTTATTTATTTAACATAGGAAATAACATCCCCATGAAATCTGCTTTGCACTAATGGCCAGATGATTTCCTGAAGCAAGTCCACGGAGGGGAGTACAGTTCTAACATTCCCTCTTCTATGCAGACTTATGTGACAATCTTCAAGCTTGTTCATGAGCACAAATAAACTCAGACAAAAAGAAGGACTAAAATCTACCACAGAAATTAAATGGTGAAGATATAATTAATGGAAGTTTGTTTGTTAGTTCTGAGAAAGATTGCTACAGCAGCCAAAAGACACACACCTATATATCATAGAGCAGTGCAACATCTAGCAAAAATGCTTGGTACTGCTAGCTTCCTGGTAAAAATCCCTCTTAAATCACAATAAAAGACTCAATCCCTAACATAATACCTTCTGAAAAGAAAAATATGGCCTGCCAGTATGCTGCCTTCAGCTGGGAGGTTAGGAAGATTTCATTCACTGTTTATCAGTGTTTATGTCCATGCCCTTTCTGTACAGATGGAAATGTAGTGAAGCAGAAGCTATTTGGGGAATATAAGCAGGCTGGCAAAGGCTTACAGCAAGATTTGAAAATAAAAGGCTCAGTCCTATGTGTTAGAAGTGGTAATGCAAATTAGCTCCAAATCTAGGATGAATCCTTCCATGTTTAAGTGATTCTAGTTTTATTTTTGCAAATTTACTAGTCCTGAATTTCTGTTAATATGAGCTATTAATCAAATGGTTATTTTGTATTTCAGTTACATATAGATGGATAGCTGACCAAGGAGGAAAAATAAAATGTCAGATTACTGTGTCAGAAGGTCTGTTGAACATTCACAACAGTATTTATTGTGCCAATGTGGCTTTTATCATGCATTTGTCTGGCTTCTGTGCTAATAAATGAGCTTGACATCTCTCAAAGGATTGACACAGCATGGCCTGGAATGAGGGAGGGTATTTTGCTTTCTATTGAATGTGTCTTGTCTCTGCAATCTTTCCAAAGTGAATAATAATGGGAACAAGACTGAAATTATTAAATGCATGCATCCAAACATACAGTAGTACTTTTCCTTGAAGGTTATGTACATTGTGGATCCACAAAACAAAGGCAAGAGGAAATCCTTCTATACAGATGTACAGTGTCTAGAGCAGTTCTTGGTACATGTAGTTGAGCTTGAAAACAGATAATAGAGGGAGAAAAGGAGATACGTGGACATGCTACAGCCCCCAGGGTAGGAGTGTCTCTGGAATCTGCCTTCATCTTTGACTCTGTCGTTCCTCCACATTTTGTGCTTTGCCAGAACCCATATCCAGTGTACTGTAGTCCTGGTCTAGGGCTTACCCTGCTCTTTCCCAGCAGAAAATTTACCTAAGAATCACTGCCTCTGCTCTTGTCACAGTTTTATCACCTGCTTAAAAGAAGCAAAAAATTGAACGAAGTAGTTAAAGCAGGTATCTCATTGCTATTTAATTTAAAAAAAGAGATTAAATGCAAATTTAACTCTGAGAGTGGGATATCTGTTTAAGGACAGAGTCTCTGGAGCTCTTTAAGCCCTCCACAGATAAATTAAAAAGTCATGACAGATTTTAGTGGTTTATAATCTTTTTCTTTCCCTTACTGCTTCTACAAAAAAATTTGATGTTAGATGTAAGAAAAAGTTTTTAGATCGCCTTGTCTGTCCTGTGCCAGGCATGGATTACGTTCACTGGTATTATGCCAGTTTTCTAGCCACCTCCAGAGCAGCAGCTTATTTTTTCTCTTTGTCAAGGATACTGTTCTATTGGCAAGAATAGTATGAAAAAAATATATACTGCAGTATTTTCTATGGAGACCAGCCAGAAAAAAAAAAAAAAAAAAAAAAAAGAAGTAAGGGAAAGAGGTGGAGGAGAGTCAAAGGAGGAAATAATGAAGTAGCAAGGAAAGTACTGTAGTAACAGAACAGACATTAAGATGTTAAGAGGCAAACAAAATTATCAGGGGAAATAGCAGAAATCTAAAAGAAGAAAATCTAAAATATTGTTAGTGAAAAAAAATGATTTTTTTAACCTTATAATAATCATATGTTGGCACACCATTGTCGGAATGACAAGATAAGGAAAGCTTCTCATTCCTTTATTATTTTCCCACTCCTTAGTATTTTCCTCCCTTGTACCAATTAAATTCTTCCCCACACTTTGTTTCCTTACTAATTTTTTTTTTTTCTTTTAGTCAGGTTGCTTAAACAGTATTTTACTAGATCATTGGAGCATGTCCTCACTGCTGCTTTTTTGCTGTGGTGCATCAACTTTTGTCGTGTACCAGTGCAGTGATTTACTCATTAACCCAATAACCATGGTATTCAGTATTCAGTATTACATTTGGTTTTAATACTTCTCCTTTAAGTGATTTTTTTGTCCTGTTCAAAGTATATCTGTACTTCTCTATATCACAGCAGAACTACAAAATATTCTCAATATATGCGTAAACTGCAACTTTTTATCATAAGAGCTAAAAGGGAGAATCCAAAGAATCATCAGTGTCCCAGAGGTGGGTAATGACTGGGAATTTGTTAGGTGAAAATTATCACAGGCAAACACATTAAAATAAGTCTTTTATATTTCGTCCCACCAGAATTAATCTCATTCTCCCGTTCTCTTTCATGACAGTATCATATGACATCTTACCTATTTCTTGTGACATGCAATGAGTTACTTAATATGAAACCAAGTATTTCTGCTACCATGTCATTTCCAACAGAATATTCTACTAGTCATAGAAGAAATTCTTACTCTAAGTCCCTAAGTTCCTGCCCTCATGTTTAACATTGTTAAGCTTCAGCTTTGCTTTAGCCTAAGTACAATTCTTTTTTATGATATTCCAGTCCTTTTAACTGAAAACATTCCACATCTGATGTTCCCAGATTTTGCATCAAAAATTGCGGAAGTACAATCAAAGCTGTAATGCAATCAGTACAATTTTTCTATTCCAGACAAGATTTACATATAGAGATTTCTTTTTTTTCTGCTTGCCTGATTGAGTCTATAGTTTTCAATTGTCTTCAAAAGAAGTGGCAACTGAGTCAGCCAGCAGAAAACTCAGTCTCACACATCAGAGTTAATAGCTCTTTTCATGCTATCTTTCAGAATCTTTTCCCTGTATGTTTTATCATCATGAATTGGTAAAAATTCAGAATGAGTCTGCCAAACAACTTTCTTACAGTAAAGGGCCAGCCAAAAGAGCTTATGCTTCATACATAACTCTTCTATCTGAGAGAAGAATATTTGCACTGATGGTCCACAATGCCTCAGGTACTGGTGGGGAAGGGGAATGAGTTGACAGGAGTTCTTCAAGCAGCCTTCAAGAGACGTGATATGGGTGAAGAAATATGGCAGGCCCCTGCAATGTGTATATAAATAAAGTCCAAATAACATCATACATAACTTATTAGTCTGCTTTGAATATCTGAAAAGTAAATCTCGCTAAATCCCACCTATGCCTGCAACCAGATGCAGAGGCTGAAACAGAGTATAGAATTAATTATTTTTCCCTTTTTGATCTTGCTTCTAGTATTGCCTTTCTCCTAACAGTTCTCTGGGCTAGCACCTCTGATGTTGTGCTATTATGGGTAAAAGTGAGAGTGGTGTTTCAGGGAGGAGACAGTACTTATTTATGTTACGCTGCTTACAGCTGCTTCAAACAAACCAAGGTAAGAAGAGTGATGAAAATCCCAGTAGCCGTTAGAACTTACTGCATTTATGCTCCAATCGAAATTCTGAATGGAATCCTCAGGACAAAGCTGAAATGTTCAGGCTGTTGCTTAGATACTACTTTCATAGGCTTCATGTGAAAAATCTACATATGCAGGCAAATAAACAGATAAGAGTTAATAGGCTGAACCTACAATGGGCTGACACAGATTGCTTCTTTTACAATGTATTTGGGGATGAAGGAAATACGTGTGGAATATTTTGAATACTAACACCATGAAAAATAAAAGTAGATGTGCTTTGCTGGGAGGTGCCCTCCATGCACAGATATTTGGGACCAATATCTTAATGAAAAGAAATTATAGTTAGGAAGTGCATGAATTTGAGTTACCGTTTATCTATGTATACTCTTGATGTAATAGGAAGTACACATGTATATCATGCTTATTTGCCTATGCAGGAGCCTTTTATAGTTTGGGATATTTACAATAACAGATCAAAACCGGTGTCATATTCTGAAGTTAGAAAATCACCTCAGTCACGTACACCATTGACTTTATTTCCTACCCCAGAGGAGTTAAATCTGAAATGGTTCACATATTCCATTCAGATTGCCCAAATTATATCTAGTGAAAACTGCTTTACTAAAAATAGATGCTGCTCTGCATAAGTATTAGATTGGTTCCTGCAATGCCATTTCCTCTGTAGAAGACAAAAAATTAAATGTTCTGCTTTGCTAATATGAAAATAAGTTGGGTGTTTTTTTTTGTTTTTTTTTTTAAAGACACCCATAATTGATGACTTGGAGCAACATACTGAACAAAAAGGTTTTATGTAAAGCTGACAGTTTCAACATCACAATACCTCAATATTACCTATTATGTAGTTATGGTGACACACACCAGACGTGATACAAGCTACAAATGATACAGGATTTTTCAGTAAGTCCTTTTTGTTCTGTTGAAGAAAATTAAATGACTACACAAATTACTGCTTTTTGCCTTTTGTTATATTTTTGTTAATCCCCTGCAGGATAAGTGTGTGTCTTCATAGGCTTTGCATTAAGAAAACAATTGTGAAAGCAGCAGAAGCAGAGAAGAATTCAATACCCAGATTATAGTGGCCAAAAGAATAGGTAGAAAAATAATTCTAAGTGATAAAAACAGTTATGTATTGTAAGACCCAGTACTAAATCTTCCTTTTTTTTTTTTTTTTTTCTCTTTGATCTAGCTTTTAATTGTTTATTTGGTTCAGCCTTAAGCAACTTTTTTAATATCAGCTCATCATTTATTTTATATAATTACTGCAAAGATTAAAAAAAAAAAAAACAGGCATGGTATTTAAAATGGCAAGTCAACCTAATTATCCACATTAAATACACTTTTCATCAATTTCCTCTGCAAAAGTGAAAACTAGCTGTTATTTACCACTTCTGCTGAAGCTTTTAGTTTAAGACATGCATTTGTATGTCTTTTCTTTTAAATATTTCTGAACCTGACTTTTTTACCTGGTAGCAGAAGGGAATAGAGTAACTACTGTCAGAAGTATCTATCTTTAAAACACTTACATAAACAGCTGTAATAACAGGGATAACATTCTTGACATTATATACCATCTCTGCATAATTATCCTGCAGTAGATTATTCCTTTCTAGACACAGGTTTTAGCGAGAGACACCAAGCTTTAATGATTGATCTCAGTGTTTACTTTTAAGAAATGAGCCATGTTCAAATATTATCATTATAAATATCCTTAGAAAGACAGAACTTCATCTTCTCAACCACAATCACTGGTTTTGTTAGTCTTCTTTTTTTCTAAAGGAAAATAATATTATTAAATAGTACATTTTTATGAAACATCGTTTGATTTTTTCTCAACTCTCCCCTAGCGAATGAAGTATTTATGTGTTTTCTTTTTGTTTGTTTGTTTGTTTGTTTTGTGTACTGAAACAAATGATTATTTAAAATCTATTTTCCATCTAAAAACAAGAAAAATGACCTGAAATGTTTAAAATGCAGAAAATGAAGAGGTCTGAGGCACTTAGTTAATTAGTTTGACAATTTATAATCAAAACTATTGAATTCGTGTTACAAAGTTTCCACTACAAATCAAATACTACTCCTCAATTCCTTTCCTGTGTGTGGGACCATATCTTCCTTTCTTTTACGGGAATACCACCTTGTCTTAAATGACAAAGGGATGAGGAGGAGGTTTGTACAGAAAATCAATTCAACAACACGCAGCTATTTGTTGCTTGTATATTTTTACTAATAGGGTGCAATGTTCTTGTTTACTTCAAATACTTTTTGGAAGGGAGAAGGTAAATGAGAGGAAAAAGTCTACTCAGCCTTCAGGAGAAACACTGTATGCCTGAGACCCTGATGTGCCATGCAGGAACCTGATGTTAAGATCAGGCATCAGGGTTCCCATATCCCATAGTGCAGCCACAGTCTGACATACCCATTTGCATCTTCGTATTTCTGAACTTCTCTTTTCTAGCAAATGTCTAGTTCTTGTTGGATTAACTTTCAAAAAAAAGGCTGTAAGTGTATTGGCCCCATGAGAAAAGGTGATGAAAAATGGCATCTATCCCATGGAAACCAATCTGATATGTAGAGTACCCATGTGAGAGGAGCTGGTACATTGTCCCATACCCTAACATTGCAGGAAGTGCCAGCATGGGAGAAAAGGGTTTGCAGATGAGCATGTCATAACCTGGAATCTCTTCGTGCCTTGTTTCAGCAACGTTGTAGTGCTATAGTTGGATGGAGCAATTGGGTAAATGTCTGAAGGAATCACATCATCGCTTTTATTCACTTTTAGTTGAAGTAGTTTGATGTCTCAGGGTTAGGTGACAGAACTTGGTTTCTTTCCATTTTTACTAGAAGTGATGCAATATGTAATACTGGAATGATTATAAATGCTGATACTTTACTTCTTATAATCAGTAATACTCTACTTTCAAGCATATTGTTTACTGTGCTTATATAATTAATTCATGTTCAAATACAGTATGTATGACTATTTCAGATAAGCCTTTGGAACAGCATATACTACATCTATTCTCCCTCTAGTCTCTCAGTGGAATTCTTTTCCCTTCTCTTTTCCCTGTGTTCACTTCCCCATTTACAGTACAGCAACTAAAGTAATGTCCAGACAGGTTCACTGATGACCATAGTTGTACAGAAAATTTTAAGAGTTGCTGTTTTAAATGACTGACTGGGAATACAGAGCTTGAAAATTCAAGATTAAAAGTTTTGTTTGCATTTCTTTTTTTAGTATGGTTTATTGATTTTTCAGCTGGTCTCAGGCAAGTTGGCTGGTTTCACTATGATGGAGATTCTGAGATATAAATGTGAGTGCTAGACAAATAGCAAAACTGCAGATTTCATTCATCTGAGCATTCAGTTTCCCATTCCACTGCTGAAGATCTTTGCTGATACATTCCGCTTCAGAAGAAAGTACATGTTGCATTTGTTTCAGTCAAAAGATTATGTCATCTGTAAAAAAAAAAAAAAAAAAAAAAAAAACCAACAGATTTTTCCTTTGGAGTCAGTCAAATACAATTTAAAAAAAATTGTAGTTGCTTTTTTTTTTCTTCAATTATTTTATTTATTTTAACTAAGTCTATGCTCATATTTTTATCCAAGTAAAGCCATAGTCCTTTGAAAGATCATGAAATGGGCTCTAAGTTTAATGAGAAACACTGCATATTTTTAATTTATTGAGACAGTGCAATTCATTCATTTGTTCATTCAATCATTCATTCACTATCTTCTGATTTTTACACTCATGTATAATGTAGTCACAGAAAACTGCAGTTCAGAATACGCATATCACAATAAAGTTTATGAGCTTCCTCTTTCAAGTTACATATATATAAGGGTAAAATAAACTCATAAGCTTAATCATGAGCAAACATAAGTAGTGTTATTTTATATAACATACCTGCAGCAAATTCACCAATCAGTCTAACTTACAACAGCAACACATACCTTAGTGTATTCCAGACACTGTACAAATCATAGAACTATAGAATCATTAATGTTGGAAAAGACCTCTGAGATCACAGAGTCCAACAATCAATCCATCCCTGCCATGCCCACAAACGAGTATCATGAACAAAGGCAAAGAATGAAAATAGAGCAGTTTTTTTGTTGTTACTATAAAAAAAGTATCCTAATAGCATAACCACATACCTCATGCATGTTACATACGACAAAATTAGATAAGATAATGGAACATTAGACAACAATACTGTTCCCTGAAATATTCAGCTAGTTGAACACACTACCACTCAGATGTTAAAAAAAATTAAATTATATTCTATGAAAACATTTCAAAGACAAGTATGGGGCTGCTGAATCATGGTCTGAACCTCTGATTAATCACCTAAGATGAGCAATGAGTCAGCCATGGGAGCACAGGTGAAGGCAATTCACCTGTGCTGCAGGAAGGGGTGGAGCCTGGCTCCACCTCTCCTAGACCCATTTAAGATCTGACTGCCAGTGGGGAAGGATCTCTCTGGAGATCTTCTGCTGGAGTCCATCTTCTGAGCCTGGGATAGGGTGAGTGACTTTCTTTCCTTACTCCAATATAACAATTATATTAGCTAAGCTCCTGGATATACTATACTCTCTGTGTATCCATTGATTATACATATACCATCTGTATATCCATAGATTATACAAGACTTAATTTTTCTAATTTTCTCCTACTTTTCTACAGGAGAAGACAGACAGTTCAAACCACAAAACAGTACACCTTCTCTCCAGAAGGGCTTCACCACTGGTAGAGGTTGCTTGCAGTATCTTAATAGAACTTTCGGTCAACCTGTGTCAGGGCAGCAAAGAGCTGATGTGACATACTTGATATGGTTTCTTTTGACAAATAATAGAAACTCTTTGAGCATGAATTGATTTCTATTGTCATGTACAATCTGCTTCGATGTTTTCTGTCCTTGAAGAGAAGAGTCTTAAGAATTCTCTATCTAGGCTGAAGTAGCAGAACTGATATAGAACAACTCAAGCCATTTGTATTAGTCATCCACTACAGAATAATAATAATATATACATGCACACAATAGATACAGTCTACATATACACTGTTATATGTTCCAGTGTATATGTAGTGATCCATGTAGTTTATGTGGAGTCCTCATCACAGAGCATGAGGAGCTAGGCATAAAGATTGACTACTGAAGAGCACTTCTTGCTTTCAGGAAAATGTTTTAAGATAGAAGAACCCCAAGGCTCAAAAAAAAAAAAAAAAAATGCAAGCATGCAGTCAATATAAATCATCCAAAAAAGTAATCATCCAAGCAGAGAGAACTCAATGAGGACAGAGGCAGCTGATAATCTTTTTCTATTATCCTTCTAGAGGGGAAAAAAAAGAGAAGAGACCGAATATCTGAAGCCAGGTCCCAGGATGTTTGTTTTTTCTGTATTTGTTTTTGTTTCTAAATTCCCCAGAGTAACCTAAGTAACTTTTTTTGTTGATCTTGGCTTATCCAGAAGACATTTAGAAGCAAACACAATGGGTCTTTTACTATGATTATCTTCTTTGTATGAATTATTACTCTTCCTCCATATGGAAAACTAGCTTAAAGTAATTTTAAGTTGTATCATGGCAGCTTTGGATGGTATAACATTCCTGTCCCTGTCTGAAACTTTCTGAAGGTTCATGAACCAACATCTCATGCCTGTAAGTACAGAGGAGGCAATATTTCTTCTGTGCCACTCAAGATTGAAAGATAAGAGAGTATCCTCAGTACTACTACTCCTGTAGTAGGGACACTTTAAATCAATCTTCCTCTGCAGTAATTAATTAATGTAAAAGGTATTCACAACACTAACTTGTTAGGATATAGGGCAAATGGCCAGCACACAGTTACAGTAAAAAAATAACATGAAAAAAAAGTTCCTGAAGAAAACAACAAGGGATAAGGTATCTTCAGATATCTAATCCTGATTTGTGGCTACAATAACAAGGAGCAACATAAGTAGAAAAATGAGAAATATTACTGATAACAACAGAAAGTTACTAACTTAAAGTAATTGCTGATCAAAGTGGTAATTACCAGTGCTAGTATACCACAAATACTGAAGAGGCATGAAATATCAAAATTAGGAACAACAGGAAAGAATAAATAGAAACAGACTGTATGTTTGGGAGAGGATGTGCGTAAGAAATGAAAAAGGAAAAAGAAACTGGAAGAAAAAAAAGGGAATAGAAAAAAAAGGAATACAAGCAGAAGTGTTCCATTTTACTAGCTGTACCGACTAGGTACCCATTGGGCAAGCCTTCTACTGATCCTACTTGGAGAAGGAAAATAAAGCCTTTATCACTCTGATCTGACTTTTTTTTCCTGTGCTCAGGGAGTGTATGAGTTATTTTCCTTAAAGCTAATGAGAGAAAGCCTGGTAGGGGTGGATTAATCCTAAAAGTTGTGGCATTCAACTTTCAGCAGAATCCATATTCAGTGCTAGGCATCTGAATTCCCTTATATGACAAATGGGCTCAAAAGGCCAGCAAGCTTAACAAACCATTCATACAGCAAAACATACAGTCCCTTAAACTAAACTGAATTAAGTATTCAATATAGTTGTTAGCTACTGAAAATCAGTTGTCACTTAACCATGCTCAGAGTATTTGCATGGGAGCAGTATGCCACATTTTTATTCAATCCTGTAATGGTTATATGGGAAAAGTGCAGCTCTATTTCTCACCTGAATTAGACCCACATCTCCTACAGCATAATAAAAATTCATAACATGTGAAAGGCTCTTTGTCTCTTCCAGTATATTTTGCATAGAATACTTACATGCTTGCTGGGTCAGAATTTATGTTTGCTAGCCTTTTAGAATAAGCTACAGTAAAATATCTTTTTATTTTTTTCTTACTCTCCAACAAACATGGAATATTGCAAAAAAAGTATGCAATCTTGGCATGCCAGGAATATCTCTCCTATGAAAACTCCATACCTGAAGGGTAAGGCATGTTGCTGGCATTTTGTACCTGTTATTTTCAATGATTGCTCAAACCCTAGCTCTAGGAGGCTCTTCCTCTTGGCTTTCTGCAGGAGATAAATACTAACATCTGTAGCAGGCTGGCCTCCTCCAGTGAGGAAAAGAGTAGATGTCCGGTCTGGGAATTTTAGTTGCCCTCAGGCATAAGATGCATGCTGTTGTCAAAGCTTAGTTTCTACAAAATTGATATCTAGAGTACCGTTACGTATCCAAGGCACCTTTATGTTTATGCCTAGAATTGCTTGGATAGCCTCCCCAGAGTTAAAGAGAAATTCAGAATACGGGAGTTTTGAATGTCCAAGCTTTTCTGGCAAAATGTAAGCATATGCCTGTTTTTTATATGTTCTGAAATCCTATTTCTAACATAAAAGACCCCACATGCATTGTGCTGAATACAGGTAACTTTGGTGTAGGTTCATCATTTTTTTTGGAATCTGCAAGAATTGTATACCTTGCTGATTACAGCTGAACCTGCTACAGCCATTTTCTGAAGCAGAGGATGTTTGCCCTTTGTTTTACAGTACAGAAGCTCAGCATATGCTGTTTACAGTTTTATGTTGCCTTCAGTATAATAAGGCCCAGGCGGGTGATATGTGCTTCAGAAGAGCTGAGTTTTCCTACAACTGTGTGGTTTTAAGTAGTCTGTGATTGCTCTGCTGTGAAATTACAGAAGCAGCGTACTTTGTACCAAACTTCATTGTAAGTTTTCCCCCTTTTATTTTGTTCCCTTTACAAGTAACACTTCATCTATTGTCTGCTAAATTAAACAGTTGTAGAATTTCTACAGTGTTCCCAGTGGCTTCCATGTTTCCATCCACATGCTGATAAAACTAAAGTCGTCTCATAATGTCCTCCCAGGATGGTGGCTTGCTTTTTGTGTTGATCTGAACATTTTCTGTGTATGTTACAGTTTTTCAGTGCTTTTTCTTTTGTGTTGTACAATCACTTCCGATAAGGAAAGCAAACATTCTAATTTTAAATTTTCAGTAAAATATGACAAGGTTAAACTCATTAAATCAGATCACTTTAGATATTTCAGTAGACTGTACTGGCTCTTATAATAAACTGTTAAGATTCATTTCATATGTTTACTTTATTAAAGTTATTGGCAGGTTTCCTACAAAAATATTGAAAATTATCACGATGTTAGAAGATGGAAGGAGTACTCAGAGCACATGCCCCATGAAGAGAGCCTGAGGTGGCATTGCCAGTTTAGATGGGCAATGAGAAGTTTAAGGAGCAATCTAATTGCAACCTACAGCTTTCTGAAGTTACTAAAGTGGAAGACCAAACTCTCCTCAACTATGGGAGGTAGCGTAACAAAAGGCAATAACCAAGAATTATGGATTGAAAGATTCAGACATCGGGAGAAACTTCATCAGATGAATGGTGTTGCACTGGAACAGGTTATACATGGGTACTATAGACACACTTAGAAGTATTCAAGACCTGGATAAGAAAAACCATGGCTGACATAGCTGGGTGATGAGACAGTCATACTTGGAGGGGGAGCACTAGACAATGTGATCCCTTGATGTTCCTTCCAAACAGCAAATCTATGACTGTGGTGAGTTTCTGTCATTCCTCCTTCTTAGTTCTGTAAAAATGTATGTGGAAAGCTGTTTTTAATTTAAAAATGAACACAGCTTGTTAGTTGAACAGAACTGAACAACAAAGAACACAGTTGAAGAACAACAAGGATTCTAGGTATCTAGCAAAGCTTCAATCCTTTCTTCCAATTTGCATATGAAAAACATGGTGATGAAGGAAAGGCAGAGTCTCTGTGTTAGGTACATGGAGCCTTATGTCCTAAAGGGAATATAGACTGAAGCTCCAAGTCTTAGACTTCTATGAGGGATGGTTTATTCTCCATTCAAAATCCTCTTTTGCCTCTTACTTTCCCATTATTCTGGAATGTGACTTATTAACCAATGATCATAATTCCTTTTTTAACTAAAACAGGAATCTCTATACCCTCCACTAAAAGCTGTTAGTAAAGAAACTTTCAGTGAAAGCCTTTGGTCTACATTCACACCTAATACAAAATATTGTGGCAGATAAACAGAATATACCATAAAGAGGTGGGGTCAGTTCCCCACCTCTCTAGCACCAACTTACTCCAGCCAAGTAACATTGTATGTTTTTTTTCCACAGAAGAACTGCAACAACAGAGAGGCTGAGGATTCCCAGCTAGGGGTAGCTCAGCGCTAATAGGCCCTCTCTGAGCCCATGCTGCTGGGAAGCAGAATGTGTTTGCTGTCCTATGTGTTTCACAAAGGAGGTGAGCATATGGTCCATTGCTTTTGAGTTTCATTTAAAGAAGAAAATAAAACTTAGTGGGAGAAATCAAGACTTGCATTCACCAAGACAGTATAAATAACAATGTGAAATAATATATATATCTTTTCCCTTGGAGTGAATATATGCAGTTTGTATATTAAAAGTGGCTGGGGAACTGATTTTACAGGCATGATTTATGGGATCAGTGGGCAGACTTTAGTTGTTCTGTTTGTAAATCTTAGCACTGATAATTTATGAAAACAGCTTTAAAAGCAAATAAGGATATACTTCATGACTCTCTTAAGAATATGCGTGGACTTGCTATAGAGTAGGCATCTCCAAAAGACCTTTCAGAGCGTTATCTAGGAAATGCTTTTGGTATAGTTCTTTGGTGGATACAAATACAGCTGCTGCACTGAATATCCATCTTGTGAAGGGAAAGTTTGGTTCTGAATAATGAATTCTGCTGAACTTTTCCCTATAAATTTCTGATGAATAGGTAGTGCTGCACTAGAGAAATAGATTAGAAACTGACTGATCCCCTTCACAATGGTGACCTCAATTTTGTGGATGCTGAGAACCACAAACCAATCAAACATCCTCCCTCTTCTCATTATAGACAAGCATTTTATTTTTCTTCTGTTTCGTATTTATTTTTGTTGCAAGGACGTTTTTAGATTCTAACCCCAAATAAGACCATTTTCCCTGAGGTATATTGTGTTTTCTCAGCTTGTGAAAAGAAAAAAAGTTTAGAGAAGGCTATTGCACCAGTTAATTTATTTACAAGTACCTGCTCCTACTGATTAATGTTTGTCTGAACCAGAAGAAATTTGCTTTCAAGTATTTTTTCATTAAAAATGTGAAAGCAATTTTGCTAACACAAACTATTCTTTGTCAGGCCTGTCACAGCTATTTTAAACTCCACAGAAAGTTGAAAGCTCTTCTTTTTTTTGTCCTTAAACCAAAAACCCACTATTGCCTTTGTATGTGGACTTTACCAGACATCTCAAGTCTTGATATTCCTATGATTCATACAATGATATATGTTAATGACCTTCTCTTCTTTGCATAGTTTTCAACTATGAGCACTAGAAACTATATAAATTGTATTTAGTTCTTAGACTTCTTTCATGTACCGCAGGAACTTGTTTATGGGTTCAAATATTCAGCATTAGCCTGGAGATCAGCCTGCAGGATCAACATTCTTTCTTACTCTAAAATGGCAACCTGAAGTGATGGAGTTGCACTTCCATAAATTGGAACATAGGAGGTTTCCTCTGAACACCAGGATCACCTCTGTTCTGTGTAGGTGATGGGGCACTGGCATGTGCTGCCCAGAGGCTGTGGGGTCTCCTCCTTGGAGATCTTCAGAAGCTGCCTGGCCACATGCCCGGGCACCTGCTCTGGTGTCCCTGCTAGAACTGGGGCTGAGCTAGAGGTGCCTTCCAAGCTCAGACATTCTGTGATTCTGTAAGAGATGATGTAGATGGCAAGGCACATCATTGTAGTACTCTGCCAAGAACTTTTTACTAGGAGAAGGTGGAGTAGAGGGAAGGGGATGAATGGGCCCAGAAAGAAGAGTAAATGGGGGCAGTGTACTGACAGCGGACTGTACATAAGGGACTGCAGAAGAAAAGAAGGAATGGTTTAAAAAAAAAAAAAATCAAATTTCCTTTGTCCAGCAGCATCTTGTGTTTTTACTGTAGTACCACCTGGACCACCTGTCCACTACTTCATCTGAATGCCCCAATGCTTAGTGTCGACTGGCCAATCTACAAAATCCAGCTCTGGTGGCTGATGAAATTCAGTATTTTGGGAGAGAGCTGTGAGGAAGTCTGTAGCAGAGCCATAAAGGAAAAAGCAGAAGGGTTATAAAATCCCAAAGAGAAAGACAAGGAGAAGAAGGACAGCACCCAGAGACTGATGAAGACTTTGTCCAGCAGGTCTCTTTGTAAGTCTTCTTGGTGTGGTGAGCAAGCATAGCGTAGCAGCTCACTAAATTCTCTAGCCATCTTATGTCCATGAGACACACAAAAAAAAAATCACTTTGTATACTGAAACCAGATAGTTGCTGATCAAAGCATTTTCTTGTGCATAGATAATGGTACCAGAAAAAAACAACCACATATGACAGGGTCACACTACCAGTCGTCACCTGTATAAAAATCCTGAAGGTCCCAACTTGTCCACCAACCAGATTGATTAGCAAAAGGAACAAAGAAACACAAATTCCCTTTTGTTCCTCATACAGATTTCCAGACTTTGCTTGCTCTTTATGCAGAAATTTTAATAATATTGGGATACATAATGTCTATCATACTGGTTTTGCTATATGGTTTATGAAAAATTCAAATGGTATGCACCATCAGTACCAAAAATTGGTATATTCTTTGTTCTCATAGCAGGCAGTAAATGCTCTAACACGAGCGAACCTAGTGCAAGAATTCCCAGTGACAATGATGGGTGATGGATCAGGACCCAAATGAAGTAGAAAATTATTTTCACTGCTTGCTGTTTTTCAGAAACTGATCTAAAGAACAATAGATTTAAAAAGAAAGTAATGAAAATACTCTATGCAGTCTAATTGCTTTGATGTTGTAGAAATATTTGTCTAGCATCAGATTAATTGGTATGGAAGATATACTTTGGACTGATAGAAGATCTTATCTTTCATTTTCCTTGATAAATGATTTCAGTTTGAATTACCTAACAATGAAATGCAACTTTTTAAAATGCTACTGCATGAGAAAAAGGATTAGCAAAATAATACAAGCACTCCTTTGATGAAGGCACTGAATTCTTGTATTTGTTTTCAAAAGTACATAGAATAGCACAATTTCCTCTTCTCCATGCTTCCAAGTAATATAGAGCTATGCAGTGTTTTTTTTTTTTTTTTTTTCAGTGATCCTTCAGTGATCCAAGTCAACTGAAATCTGAGACCTAGCAACTAACGTAAGCTTTGTATTCCTGAAACTGAAAATGAACCAGCCTTGTTATGTCATTCTTTCTGGTCATCTTATCTATTTGTGCCTAATTCTGCACCAACTTTGCTGCCCACTGAGTCATATTTGTCAATTTGGTGTGGGATTTTTTTAATTAGTTTGTTTATTTATTTGTGGTAAACATGATATGCACATGTTCAACATGAGTTGGCAGTTTGCTCTGGCAGTCAAGGGAAAAACTGCATTTTAGGATGCATTAAACATATAGCCAGTTGGTTCAAAAGAGGTGATTCTCCTGCTGGTTTTTAGCACTGAAGATGTGTGCTGTTCTCCACTCCACTATATAATGTGTCCTGAGGAGAGCAAGGAAGCTGCTGGAAGGCACGTCCTGTGAAGAGAGGCTGAGAACACTCGACTTGCCCAATCTGGAGAAGTGGAGGCCGAGAGGTGACCTTATTGCTCCCAGTAGCTCCCAGAGGAGGTAGTGAGCTCTGCTTTTGAGAACTAATGGTGGGATAGGAATAGCACCAGGATATATCAGTGGAGGGTCAGACTGGGCATTAGAAAGCATTTATTTATCATAAGGATGGTCAAACAGTGGAACAGGCTTCTTAAGTGAAGTGGTTGAGGCCCTGCTCTCATCAGTGCTCAAGAAATGCATGGACAATATCCCCAACAATATCTTTTAACTTGTGGTTAGCCCTGCAGTGGTCAGGCAGTTGGACTGGATTATATTTGTAGCTCCATTCCAACTGAACTATTCTATTCCACTCTATTCAACTCTGCCAAAATAAAAAGGGAAACTTTTTTTGAAGTTTTTCTGAAGTTTTGATGACTATTGAAATTCTAATTCCCCCTCAAATGTCCAGAACTCAGTTGTATGGCTGTTTGCTCAGATGAAGTGGGGATTTTTACCTCTGTTTTGAACAAATAGGTGGACTTATCAGGAAGATGGCCTCAGATAAAAAAAAAAAAAAACTTTCTTCCAGATCTATCAAAAAATGAAATAAATTTATTAAAAAAGAGTATGCCCTCTCGAGGGCAAAGAAGATATTCTAAATAGCCGACAAAAAGAATATCAGCAACATATGATGGATTAACTATAGTAATGAATTATTGCTGACCATGCACATTATCTTGTCACACTGAATTGCATAATAATATTAGTGGATTTAACTGCAAAGATATTTTTGGAACTCACTGAACTGAAAGAAACCTGAAGAAATAAACTGACTGATAGAGATGTTTGACTGTTTAAAACAATGAAGCCTATTTATGAAATCATGCCCTTCATCTTAGCTCAAAACTACAGAACTAATGTCTTGTAGGAGTCACTTGAGCATTTACCACATTCTACCTAAAAGGGAGCAAGCACTGTGATAGATCCAGATGGACAGATGGGAGCCATCTGTCACAAGGAGCTTGTGTCCCAATAAAAAAGCAACTTGTTAGTTTGGGAACTTGTTCTTCATTGCTATTTTGTGAGACTTGACTTTAGGTTCCATCACTTGCATTCCTGGTAATCCTTAGGGAGCTAATCTCTCTTCACAGAATATTTGTGAAATGTGAAAATGTTATGAGGAGTCAGAAGACTAGATACTGACAGATGCCTTTCTCTTATCGAAATCAACAGGATGCATCAGTAAGGATCTTTAAGATTCAGAGTTCAAATCACTGCCCACTATTTCATAGGAAATCCAGTGTGAGATGAACTTATGTGCACTCCACAGTTCCTGCTCTCTTACAGACTAAACCTTTCCTGAACTCATGGTGCTATTTCTAAAATGTTGGTAAGCATGTGTACATGGAATTTATGTACAAAGAATTCATGTGCAAACTGATGCCCATAGCTTCATACTGTCCAGCTCATACGCATCTGAATGTATGCCATAATGTGCACTGGGATTTGTAGACACACAGTACATAATTGTTGTTGCCATGCATTGTATTTGCATTACAACCCCTTAAATGAGCAGCATTGTTTTGTTAAGCAGTCAGAATGTAAATACCAGTGAAATAGCTAGAAAAAATTGAAGTATTCCAAGTACACAAGGAATGCAAACTGTGCAGTAAAGCACACAAATCCTAACTAGCTCATTAGTACCACACTGCAGTGATTACAGAGCAAAATGCTTTCTATGGTGCACCAGCCAGGCTATATGGCGGTAAAGCTTTGCCATGTTTTAATGCAGTGCTACTATCAATTGTGTACTGCTATAGCAGTCACATTTCACTGACATAAGCTGTTCTGGAAAAGAGACACTATTCTCTGCTTGTACCTTGCCTAGATATCATTACTAATTAGCCATTAGGTAATATATAATAACCATGAGGATGAGATAATAAGCGTAAGAAAGATGGTCTTTGGTCAGACTAAAGCCCCACCTAGCTCTGTTTTCCTTTTTTACAATGTCTAAAACTATATTTTTAAGCAAAGAATGTGAGAAAGTGGGAATCTCTAGAGTGATTTTTCCCGCTTTGAGTTTCCAGCAATTAGCAGGATATATGCCAAATATAAAACTAGACTGTCTAAGTGTCTTCTAGCAGTTTGATTTACATCATCTTCTCTATTGTAACTGAAGACCAGATAATCAACAAGTTGTCAGAGTACCTTTTACATTTCTGCCAGTACATAGATACCTGTACATAAAGCCATTCATTGTCCACCTACTATTCAAAAGAAAGGTGTCCATCTTCAGCAGTCATCTGAAAAATCTATTGAGAGAAAGATTAAAGTTTCAAAGGAAAGTCAATATTATATTGGTGTCAGAAATTGTCATTTTTTTCTTTGAGGCAGAGGATAAACTAAATGGCCTCTAAGTATTCTTTCCCAGGCTGAATTTTTATGAATATATAGTTATGCAGCTGCTATAACAGAAAGTTCAACTTTAATTAGTGAAATAGGAAAACGTTTTTCATTCTGCTTGATCATACAATTGTAACATTTCAGATAGAGAACCTGAAATAGTTATGGTCATGTGAGCGTTGGAAATATCCAAATAATTTTTGTCAGGATGGTATCTCTGATAAAAGGAGATTTTATTTGCGATTGCAATGGTGGGTATCCTGCAAGCAGGAGCGCACCTAAGGGCACAACGACAGCTTTTTGTACCTTGTTTCCCCCTTTGCACATCCGCCTGCCCTGTTTCCCCATTGGCTGGGTACTTCAGGTTCACAATCTTATCAAAGTTTACATTTATTAATTGGTGTGTTCTGTGGTGTCAAGCAGTAGCTGTCCTGTTGTTTCCAAGATGTCTCAGTGCTCTTCTTGTTGTATTGATATGGTGATTTTCTTCAGAGTCCTTGTTAAACAAAGAGTACGGAGGGAGGTGCCCGATCTTCCTCAGTACCTTCTTCAGGCACTCCCTGAGGCATATAATGAATTGTCCTTTTAATTTGCGCAGGATACTCCTGCAATGTGTGTGAAATATATTTTCAATGCTGGCTATACATAGGTTGTTACTAGCTTATATATGTATGTTTTTAATAATTTAACTTCTTTAATTCTCTATGTCTCAGGTCCTGTCTATCCAGCACCAAAAGCTAGTAATTTTTAAAGATATTTATTACATCTAGCTTGCCTTTAACTGAAGGCCCAGAAGTTTTTCAGATGGCTGGACAGACAGGAACTCCAGTCTTTGTGCTTATAATTTACTCCATCTACCTAATCTCTATGGATATATATATATATATATATATATACATATTACTTTATGTATATACTGAGCATGTGTTGTTGGGGAAGATTTACCTAGGGGATTAGAAATAAAAACTTATCAGAGAACCCCAATAAAGTAGAAAGGCCCCCTGAAAAGAACTATTAGTTCTAATAAAGGACCCAAATGGTAGCTGAAGCCATGAAATTAACAAAATTCTTATTTTGTTCTGATGCAGAAACAACATTCAATTCCCACATGAGGAACCCGGCTCTTTGTTAAGCCATGGACACACAGCACAAGAGCTGAAATGCTGTATATATTTGTATCTTCTGGCCAAGAACAGCAGGGAATGAGACAGCAGCAGCACAGGTATGCTGTCTTAGTAAAAATGCTTCAATATTATTCACCAAACCCAGCTTGTTGTTATAGTGGATGTTTGCATGAAGAAGAATTGTTGCATGAAGAAGTATTCTCAACAATTGATCTCAGAAACAAATTTGATTCTCCACATCTGCAGTATGACCTGATCAACAGCCAGAGCAATGTGCTGGAAAGAGACAGTAACCTACACAGGCAGTGGTGATGGTGAAGGAAACTGCAAGGGGCTCGGTTGAACAGATCAGTTTGATGTCTGCTCTCAGAAATTCATGTGTCTCCTGGGCAAATTTCAGTTTTGAGAAGTGGTCCTTTTTATAAGGCATAAGCATTAGATATGCTCATATCTCAGTCAAAGGCTTTCCTACTCAGTGCCAACTGTTATTCAGCAGAGCTCATTATGCAGGTGAGATGTATCGCAGTGCTGCTACTCTGCAACACTCTGCAGATCTCTATGCGCCATGTGCACAATGTCTGAAATATAAGCAAATTTATGCTGCACTCATCCTTTCTGTGGTTATTAGTGTCATTTAGTATCATCTTCCTCCACAAACTGACTCACCAAGCAAAATGCACAAGTGCACTTTAGAGTAGATCATATTATCATGCCTACTTCTGAAGAGTCAAGTGCCATTGCTACTTTTCACAAGGAATAACTGCCTAAACTATTTCACATTCTGCAGTGCATCAACAATATACTTCCTCCAGTGAGTTAGCAATTCAGAAGAGCAATTGAACAGTAATGCACAACTATCATACTGTTCTACAATGGAGAGATAAAGTCTAATGCATTGCTTTATGCCTCTTATATGTTAGTACGTTCTTTTCTGGAGCCTTTTCATCTAGATATGCAGTTGTATCACTCCTAAGGTTCTGACTGTACCAAGAAAGCATTACATTGAAGATAATGCATAAAATATATTAGGAGTTTCTCTCTCAATATTATTGTTGAGATGATATGTATTCCTAACTGCAGTTGATTTCAGTCAGTTGTAGACCGAAAGCAACAATGGTGGCCAAGTGCTGAGGGGATTTTATTTCAGAAATATTTTCACGTTACTCACTGGCATTCTTTCTTCCTGCTTTATTTTTTAGAGGGAGAATAGAGCATCAAAGAAATACAGCAAAGATGAAGACTTTTGAAAGGTTAAGATTATCGCATTAAAAATAATAATAATAATAATTTGGATAGTAGTTATAGTCAGGAAAGGGGCTAAGAGTCTGAAGCGAGAGCAACCAATAACCTAACAAGCTGAAAAACAAAGCCCAAGCCCAGTGTTCATATAGTATATTTAGAGCTAAAAGGCAGCGAGTACTTGAGTAAGACAAGCTGCAAATACTCAAGATCCTAAGCTAAAGGTTAAATAAATTGGAATGAAATGAAAGAACGGTGTTTTAGCCAGGGATCATATTTTGCAATGACACCTTGGGATAGCATCTTCTGTTTGATTGCTGTGGCTGTCTCTACCCAGAACCACATCAGTCCCCTGGGAGACTGACCGTGGTGGCTCAGTAGCTCCTTGCTCTTTGATTGTTCGGGAGTGCTTGTCAAGAGGCTGTCAGGAGAATCACCGAAGTACAGCTTGAGCTCTGTTCTCAGTGAATTTCAGCAAGATTGGCCTTTGTGCCTCTGAAAATCTACCCCTTGTTCCCTACAAAGTGGTGACTTCCCATGTGGTCTATTATTACAATTACATGTGTTTGGTGCTTTGTATGGGCTCATCTCACTCATTACCACTGCACTTAACATCATGGCAAAAAAAGGGTAAGGATTCCTTCCTGCATTTGTAACTAAAGTGCTACCATAGCAGAGGGTTTGTCTTGTCCAAGGTCTTTGTTATGCAACTGCATGCAGATGTGAATAGCATCGTTTGCCTGGTTCAATGACTCAGCACCTAGGTCGCCAGGTGTTTTTCAGCTAACGTTGAGACCATAAGTCTAATAAATGTGCTTGGTAATCACATAAAGCATATTGCCGTATTGCAGATGTTATTCTTTCAAAAGTATTGGCAAACACAACTAAAACTCAGCCCATGTGCATGCTTTGACCTTTCTTAAGAATGCACCATCAAGAACCTCTGGCAGGTGAGACTGTTTAACCAGAGAAGACATGGCAACAGCTGGAAAATCAGTACAGCTAACAGCACCATTGAAGTTTGCTTAGACTTAGTGTATAAGTGGTGAAATCAGAATGGAATCAGTGAAGGACAAGTTTTTGTCAGAGAATAGATTTTGAAAAGGAACATATCTACTAGTACTGCCAACATAAGTAGAAGTCAATTTCATTTTACAGCAACCTAGGCAAGCTGTCATGAATGTTCTAGATTATTTTGGTAGATGTTATGTAGCAGCCTATTCTTGCTGATCCAGTGGCCTCTTGTTATCTGCCAGAAAATGCATTAACCACCAAATGCATCATGTCATTGTGAGCTTTGCCATTGCATGCTTGTGATTTCCATAAGATTTATTGGATGCTGCAATCACTGTACTCTTTGAAAACATATACATCATCTCCTAGACTGGGTCAATAGTTTGCTAGTGTTAAGACCTCAGAAAGCAGTGATGTACTGCCCAGAACTTGTTGCAGCTCCACTGTCTTGAAATTTATCATGTATATTTGGTACCAGGCATGAACAAGCCCACAACAGCTTGACTACTAAATATGCTCCTGACAATAGGGGAGGAAAGGAAATTTAAAGCACAAAATTTATTGAATTTTTCCTTCATTTATACCCATTAAAAATAGAAATAAAGGTCAGTAGTTCAACATTACTGCAAAATTCACTTAAGATCATTCTGTGGACAGGAAATGCCAACATGTAGAGGTAGCTGCTTAGTAAGGGGCTGAAATAACATTGTGGCAACAGATAACAAAGCTGTTATGTTTCCTCAAATGGCATATTCAGTACTGTTATGAAATCAGTTTCTAAAAAACAGAAAAACTTTACCCTTCATTAATAGAGCTATTTCATCAAGACAGGCAGAGTGTGTCCAATTCACTGTGTCAGCAGCATTTGACCCTCAGTTCAGTTTACCAATAAGTAAACTATTCTAGGCCTGTATTATAACCTTTTAAAGATGATATCCGACAAGATGATTTTTGATAAATAACACAATCTTTTACTACAAACCTGTTCCTTGGCTTATCAAGGAGACCAGTTTCTGGGATGCAACCCAACATTTTGTAAGCAGTGGCTGTTCAGATACTCGTTTTATCATCATTTCCTGCTCCAAGCCATACAACAGTCTTCCCTCAGTCAAAATACGTAGGTTTAACACTCTTTCGTGTCCTATAACATTATAACAGCAAAATGCTTAGACTACAGCAAAATGCTTCCAGCTGGTTTCTGAAGGTGACCTTGAGGATGTCTGGCACACACCAGAGACAGTGGAAGACAGGTGAACACTCTGTTCCCTTACTACTTGAATCTGCCATTACAAATAACATCCAGGAGCTAAAAAACTATGGAGCTTTGTGTGCAAACATGCATTAGGAATTGAAGTTTTATATGCATGCAGAGAAAATCAAGAAACCAAAGACAGATCAGCAACTTTCCTCCTCCAAAACCATTTATTCCTTTTACTTTGAAGCTTATATTTAAGTCTTCTGTTTTTGTAACTCTTCAGGGTGGGAAGCATGAATTAAAAATCAGTCCGTGACCCATTATTATTTTATAATCCTCTCTTTGGCAAGTTGAAAGCAATAGCTTGCCAGACTTGTATTAAATTTTCATGGAATGATGTGAGGGAGTGAAATACAATGGCCTAGACAAGGGAAAGTACAGGAAAACGAGGTGGTATTGGGAAAGCCTGCACAGAGATGGAAAAAGAGTATGTTACAGAGTATATGTTTTGAAATGTTTTTATTTTAGAGCAAAATAACATTTCTTTTAGTAACAGCTTGTATAATAACGTATAATAACATAATATATACTTTATATGCACTGTAATATTGACGTGAGGAATCACACAGGAATAGCAGGGCCAAAAACAGCACTGTAATTATTCTCAACTTCAGAAAGGACAACTGTGTAAAAATGAAGAGTCTTGTTTAAAAGAAGTTGAAGGAGAATGGTTAAGAGGATTAAATCTTCACAGACAACATAGAGACTCCTGAAGAATGCTACACTGGGAGTATTGCACCAACACATGCCACTTGATGGAAATATTTTGGGGACAGGTAAAAGGAAAACAGAGTAGCTCACTAGTAAAGCAAGGAAAGTAATTAAAAATAAGAAGTTATCAGTTGAAATGAAGCAGGTGTGGGAATGAAAAAAAGTTATAAATCCTGAGAGAATAAACATAAAGCAGTAATTAGACTTGTGTTTGCTTTGTAAATATAGTGGGAAATATTCAAGGTGTTTATTTTGTCCATAAGTAATGTGACTTGTCTCCGACATCAAAACACAAAATGATGGTTCTATTCACTAGTTCTCCTGCCATTCATATCATTCATATTAGGAAGAAAATGAATATAAAGTACTATGGAACAGTGGTATTTCATACTTGTTCTAGTTAGTGTGGATGACAATAGAAAGTGTGGAACAAAAATGGATCTAAATTTTTCTAAACAGTCTTATCTGCACACCAAATCATATGAATCTTTCCCTATTCAGAGATGAGAATGGTATTAGTGCACGGTAAATCAAACTGCCTGATTTTATAACCATACCCTGGAGTCACACAGTGTGTTTATCTGCATCTCATTAGTGGCAAATTTACTCCTTAATGCAGCAGGGCCAAATCTGTCATGCTCACAAATGCTGATCTTCCACATTCACAAAGTTCCCACTTACACGCAATGAGACTCTGTGTAGTAATATCCATAGTTTGCATCAGGATTATACCTTCAGCCTCTCCTTACTTGTGCTCACAGCCTTCCAAGAAGGAAATGTATAAATACAACAAGTCCTTTTCTATAAATGAGCTGTGATTTTTAAGGACTGGATAAATATACATTGACTTTTGTTTACTTCTCAAGTCTACTAACTACGAATTCTGTCCACAGAAGTTCAGTACAGTGAATTCCAAAAAGGTTTTCTGAAGTGCTCTTGAAAACAAATATGTGAGCAATGGGAAATATTTTTATCAATGGCTCTTTCAATTCAGAAACAGAATCACTAGCATGAGAACAAACTGATCATCTAACTTACTTTTTTCCTGAAAAGGATGAAAAGGATTAAGAAGACAGTTCTTTTCACATATTGCTGGGCAGTTTCTCCATGTTATGCTTCTACATTTTTTTTGCACTTCTGGTTTTTCAGTACCAGAATCATTTGTCCTCTGTTTAGTGAGAGAAATATTTTTCAGGCACTTCACTCAACAGTTCAAATGATGAATAAATTGGAGAATAATTAAAATAATAAAAACATTCATCATGAGGGAAGACACCCTGGAACACTGATGAAATAATCTGCAGCCATTTGTTTCCTTCACATTTTCCTTTATTTCATATTTCTTTTCCCTAGCTGTTTCTACAGCTACATGTGTTTTCTCTAGCACTGCCTACTGGATTTTACTCTTGTTATGACTACACACACATCTTATTTTCTGTTGATGGCTCGATACTTCTAATATTATGTATTGGAATGTCATCTTGTGCATTCTGTGCTTCACTGCTGTTATAAAAATGTTAGATTCCTATAAGACTAAAAGCAGCAAATGGATTGTGGGGTGTGGGGGGAGCAGATAAAATTGTGGAGGTTTTATTTTGCTTGCTTAAATACAGTTGTGCCTTTCAGGAGACATTTTTAGGAGCTGCATTTGCTTTGTGTGGTGCTTTTCTGCAGTGACAGCAGGTAGTGGTTTAGTGGCAATTTTAAAACCTAACAGTACTGTACATTACAAACAGTACAATAGGATTTTGGACAGCAAAACCTCTTAAAAATAAAACAAGATGACATTTCTAGTTTCCTCCCTCTGTTGTAGCAACTTGTTCTTCCTTTTACTTGGACAATCATTCCACATCACAAAGCAGAGCCATTAAATCCTCTATTAAATATAAAAAATAACTGAAAAAAACGCATAAATTCTGTGTTATTAGTAATCAAATAATAAGCTTTTTTTCTGAAACAAATGTGCATTTTCACTAGAATCACTAGATCTATTAAATATTTGTGTTATTGCTTTCCAGTTACTCTCTAGTGTATATACTATATATATTATAATCACTCAAAAGGCAAGATTTGTTTTTAATTGTCATTTATTTCTTTTTTACTATTTTTACTATCTTCTCCATACAAACCTCTTTTCTCTAAGCTGCAAGATTCTCAAAACATCAGCAATGCAATCATCTGCCTGTTAGTTTCCTTTATTTTATTATCTGCCATTAAGCAAATAAAAGGTAAGTTGTATAATCTAATTTTGTTAATGGAACTTAATGCAATTCTGCACAATCTAAAAATGAGTAAATAACCCCCAATCCCTCCAACAAACATAAACAGACTGTAATAAGGCTACCGGGAAATATGTTTCAGAAAACCGCCAGAAGTGCAAAGAGTCCATACAGCAAAGCACATGGGTACGCAATAAGGAGCTGCTGTCCTTCCATGGCCAAGGCAGAGGTAAAAATTTTGGAGGCTGACAAACTGCACCATCCAATAACAAACAGAGCTAACAAAGTTCCCAGGATCCCACTACAAGAAAAACAAAAGAAATAAAAAAGCGCATTTGTTAGCACATGTAGCATCAAATCATGAGCTCATGTCTAGCAACTCATTACTGATAAGATAACAGGTGCTGCAAGAACCAAGAGACCAAGGTAATTCCTTCAGCAGTGTCATCAGCAGTACTGCCAGAAAGAGAAATTGGTTTCCAGTATCTTCGTGGGCTCCAATAGATGCAGCAGCTGAAGACTCTTTTTTTCTTTTTTTTTTTTTAAGTTAGCAAAGATCTTATTCAGCCAAAATCCATCAAGCAGAAGTCACTAGGATTTATAATGACACTACAATCCTACTCTTCCATCAGGTGATGACCTGGAGGTGATGTGGTTTTGTAACACTTCAAAGGTCTGAAGTGTGTCTCAGACCGAGGAGCAACAATTCAGGATGTACACTCAGCTGGCTATGCACATAGATGTCTCCTAAGAGTGGGCTTTTAAAAGAGTAATGTAAGGGACAGGAGAAGCAATGAGGAAATGTATTTTTGCTCATTTTGACATTCTTCTCCACATTGTGGCTTTCCACTCTGCCCCTCAGTGACAACTAAGTTCTTCCGAAGTTAGTTTTAGCTACTTCTCAGGTGGAGGGTGGCCAGGAGAATGGGTGATTATGAGACTGTGGTCAGAAGCCTGCTGAAATATTCCTGAATATTAGAAATTTGGCTATTAAGCCCTGTAGGAGCAAGACCATGCCAATAAACAATGTTTCATGTATGTTTTATTTGCACACTGTATTTGCAGTCTACTTCTGTAAAATGCATGAGCTCATGTGCACAATGCTGCTGAGGTGCATATCGAGTTGGCTGTGTTACATACACTTGCTGTGTCAGTCTCAAGGACCTCCAGAATGAATGAACATCTGCCACTTGCTAAGTGACTTTGTGGGACTCTGTTCTTCCAAAGCACCAGCTAAACAGAATCAGAATCAGAAACAGAATACACATACCTACTTAGGCTCATTTATCAAAAATAATCTCCACTAATCTTGCGCTGGAGGTAATCCTCCAAAATCTCACTAAACTAAACCACAGTGAATAAAGTTCTCCTTTAATTGCTTTAGTTTACGTATTGCATTTACATAAAGTCATACTTCATTCCTTTCTTTCTGTCTCCAAGCCAATAAGGTACTTGATGTTCTTAGCTCTTGCAGCTTTGGAAAGGAAGGAGAAAACTGATTTTAAGGTGACTCAGCACCTTGTTGCAACATCAAGGCACTATAAATAAAACAATAAAGACCATGTAGTTTATTATTCTCAGTTGAAGTGTCCTGCTAAGCCTATGCAGAGGCATTCAGGGAATTACACTGTGATTACACTGTGAATTAAGCCTCTTCTCCAAGTAGAGACACAAAGATGCTCAGTTAACCAGCTAGCCAGAAACTCAGAGCTGGTATGGATTGCTTCTTGATCCATCCATATGGTTGCAGAGATTAGAAATCTACAGGAACTTGCTGCCTGATGATAATTTGCAGCTACTGTAATGATTCTTTAGGGGCCAATTACAAGGCAGTACAATTTAGAGCTCTGCATTGCACTGAGGATCCAGTGGCCTCTAATGGTTTGTTCCAGAACAGGCAGAGAGCAAGATGGAAGGTGACATAAAATCGTGTTGGAGCCAAGGGATAAGTCTGTGCACTTGTACATTCAGTCCTTGATCTTACAGCACACTAAATGCTGATATAACAGGCTAGCTTTAGCAAACAGCATGTTTCATGTGTTGATGAGGTTCACATCGTCCTGCATGGGAGAGGGACAAGGAACAGGTATCCTGCTCACAGTAGCTTAGAGGGTTTATGGAGGAGTACAAAGACAGAGCTGGGTGAGCAAGCATGAGCAGTGCCTCTCCATTCCTCTCTATCACATCTTGTAGATAGAGTCATCAAATGAGTCCTGTACATCAGATGGGTCAAAGAAATCTTTTCTCCCATCTTAAATTCATTTCCTTCACTATTTAGTCAAGGAAATGCTGTGCTCAGCCTGTTCATAGAGGTGATAGTGAAGAATTATTTTTTTATTTCTAGGAAAAAAAAATGCTGATATTTCTCCCAGAAAGATCGCTTAATCAGCTTGGCCTCAGCCATGACATCAGCGTAGATGGGTACAAGTGAAGCTTAGAGAGAATCTGGTTCCACACAAGTCTGAATAAGAGAACTGGTCCTCTCTATGGTGCCATTCAGCACTCAAAGGTTTCACATTTTGCGTCATTCCCAATTAACACTGAAATAGGTGATTGTGAATATCACAAACTGAATTAATATTTATCTTTCATTTTATATTTGTACAATCTTATGTATATTTTCTGTGAAAACAGATTGAAGTTACTAAATTCTTTACAATTTGAAATGGTTGAAATAACTTTCACAGAGATTAGGAAAAAAAAAAGCATGAATGTACTGCTGTTTTTCCTTTGCAATTTTAAATAATTTTAAAAATTAAAAATAATGAGTCATACTGGATTTAAATTTGCTATTTAATTTTAGTAGAAGTTAATAATAGATCTTTGTGCAATAGATAACTTCTTATTGAGTCAAGGAGTTTCATATAGCGAATGAGAAAGCACTGCAGAATCTTAGAGACAGCCACTTGACATTATGAATTCGTTTCAGAAATAATAGTTTACTTTTATAAAGCCTCTCTCACTAGACTATAGATTTTCAAAGGATGTGCTTTCTCTAAACTTTACAAGCATTTTACAAGGCTATGGTGCGTGCTTGGTGACTCCTTGTATAGTCAACAGCATCCCATGCAGTTATAACAACTGGCTTGGAGTTAGCCCCATCTGTCCTCTGATTACATGTTCGCACCTTTTATTTGGGTGGATTATTAAACAGGTTAATCAAGTATTATGCTAAAATCTTGACAATACTATATCATTTCCTTATAAAATAATTTCATACGTAAAATTGCTGCTTTGTCAAATAAAAGAAACAAGTATTTTTATTGCTCATCACCTGTCAAGTCCCATGTCTTGCTGGTTGGAGAGTTCAGAAAGTATTCAAAAAGACCAAGGAGGGGAGCTATTGTTAGCAATGTGTTCACTATGGATAAAAAGTACTGCCCAAAGCCTTCAGGCAAGACCTGGAATGTTTTTGTGCTTTTCTTTATGTCAACATAGAGGTAAACACAGTCCATACCGCAAAAGGCTCAGGGAATGAGGAGGAAGGAGGGGCTTGCATGAAAATTTCTTAATTCTTATGTATATTAATGAACACTCCTACACTCCTCCACACACTCACAGAGATATATACAATGCTGCATATTAGTTTTTTCAAAGCGATTATACCATAACTATTCCTTGGAGAATAGGACTTAGCTATATCTTAATGCTCCACTTCATTAAAGGTTGGTGATTACTTCATTCTGTCACACAGAAGTCAGTCTACAGAAAGAAAGGAAATACAAGGATGGGAGCCTGGTATTATGAAAAAAAAAAGAAAAAAAGAAGAGAATCAGCTATGTAAAACCAAAGTCTATGAGTCTCTTTTAGAATTGATTCCTTAGTTTGGATACTGTTGGTTCTTGGAAAACGAAAAGTACATTTGGGACTGCTGCAAAAATCAAAGCTACTCTTTGTCCCCATGGGAAACAATGGACTTGTATTAAAGTGATTTTATATCACCCTTCTCAAGCACAGATCTTCCTCTTGCATTTTGCCCATTTTCACCTACACAGAATGGTGTCTTTCTTCACAATTTTGGAAGATAAAATTCACTACGTAACCATTTACAAAACACTTTCATAACACTTCTGACACTTCAGATGATTCTTGCTGCCAAGCACTGGTACTTACTGTAGTGAGAAGATGGCTGCAGAAGAGGACAGGATCACCATGGGCAGCAGGCAGTAGCCCAAAACACTTGCAACACAGCCATGTGAGACTCCTGGGATGCTCATCAGGTTCAGCAGGGCATGCATAGCAAGGCACCCAGTGACACTCACTCCATACACATAGCCAAAGTGAACTTTTCCTGCCTGGAAAAAACATACAAAAAATAGCTTTGGAAGGGAACAAATGATTGCAAAGTGGATGGAAGAAATTACGCACTACCTTAGGTCTACTTTTTTTATTTACAGGCACTTTCTCCTCACTTTGTCTTCATTAGTTCAATTGTAAAACACAGCTGCTACTTTTGGGTGATTTTTGCATCAAAACATTCCAAGGTAAAATTGTGAGAATGTGCTTGTTGCTAATTTAAAGTTATCCCGCTGATTCTCAGGCTTATTCTCATTGGGCTCGGAAGTAACACAGCAGTTGGTCAGAGAAGCTTGGGAAGATCTAACTGGTAACAAGCTGAGAACAAATTATAGACATGGAAAGCACTTTTTAGTGTCAGGAAAATGTTTCCAATCTTTACAAATTCAAAGACAGTGGAAATTGAAAACCTTAATGATTTCAGTACATAGTTCAGTGGAAAAGTGTCCCAAGTAAAACAACAGCCTCACTTAAAACACTTTTATTATAGATTTAAGTAGATCTGCAAAACAAAACAAAACAAAACAAAACAAAAACAAACAAACAACAAACCAACCAAAAAGCTAGTAAGCTTTTGCTGAAACTATGCTATTTTTCTAGATGAATGTGACCATTCTTCCCCTTGACTATCATGAGAAAGACACATCTCTGTGGTTAGATCAATACAGCACGTTCATTTTAAGATAAACTGTAGTAGCAACAGTCATCTCATGTTCTTTTGTTCTCCACTGAAAGAAAAATCCCCCAGATGGCTGTTGATTTTTGTTATTGTTGTTTTATTTTTATTTTTTGTTTTGTTTTCCTTCTTCCAGGTTTTGTTTCTCTGTGTGAATTCAGTGCCTCTGAAAGGCACCAACCTGACAGTCTGGAGTCTGAAGTTCTATAATTTACACACAAAGCTAGTACAACTGTCACCAGTGGCCGTAGCACAACGAATTTCTTCATCTCTTGCCATTATTTTGGAGGATTACCTACAGTCAAGAGTGCATTACTCATTCACAATAGATTGCTAAATCTTTTTCTCTCTCTTCAAGGTTCTAACAAATGAACTACTGAATGTCAGGTACACAGTAGTGTGATTCTGTACATCAGAAATAAACAGTGATCTGGGATGAAGACAGGTTTTTTTGTTTTCTTTTGGAACTTTGCTTCTTAAAGATAACACACATTTATGAAGGGGATAGCTTAAACCCTGGACTCAACCCTCAGCTCAGTACAGTGGAATAAACTTGTCAAAGGAAGTGCCACAATGCATCACCTTTCTAACAGATAAGAATACATATAAACGTACTTAATACTCAGATGCATTTGTGTGTATACTTTTATATGTCACTCATTACATACTGCATAGGATAAATTGCGTAAGAATCAAAGCTTAGAGAGGGTTTCAGTTTTCTATTCATTCTGTAGCTTATGCTTGGATTCTCTTATGGTGCAAAAGATGGAAATATTACTGAAGCCTTTTCTTGGTTTAAAATATTTACAGGTATCTCTTCCACAATGGTTTAGGAGGACTGAGATTTACTGTCCTCAAACTCACATTTTAATGAATCCTAGGGAAAACAACATCTTTGAAGACCTTGTTTCTCTGGTCTCTCATTTGTATGGAGGCTGATCACAGGATGCCAGCAGTATTGAGCTGGTCAGATATAAAGAAATGTAAAAGAGAGAGAATAATCTAGTGGTGGCACAAGTTGAAAGTCCTGAAGTTGCAGGTTGGTGTCAGTTCACCTTATGAAGAAAGAGTACTTACATGAAAGGCAGCCTCAGCTAGTAAGACCTGACTCTCCATCAGCACCATCATCCTGCTTTTCAGCTCATCCTGGCTCATTGCTGACCTCTCCTCTGCTTCCAAGTTAGATACAATCAGGTTACCCATAGTCTTGTATTGACCCAAGTGCTTGCTATGTATGAAAGAGACCTTTGCTAGCGTTTGTATACTACTTGTATAAAACAATCAGGAAAAATTGCTTCACCAAATAGAATTAATGACAGCTAGAGGTAGCGTGGAAGAGCAGTAATAGATGAGTTATTATCAGTCACAATTTCAGTTTCTAAGTTTTGTATTAAGTTTAACATGTGTGGCTGCTTGGGGCAGCATGTACTGTTGATCAATTAAGAAATATTATGTCTCAGAGATGCAACAATGACTGTAAGTTAATATTTTAGGCTATTTGTTTTGGTGTTTTTAAAGGTTTCACACACCACTGTTTGGCAGCTTAATCTAAGATTACCAAATTACTGAGACAGAGATGAAGGGAGCACTAGCCAACTGAAACCTCATTTGGTGCAGTACTTGATTTGTGGTGCAGGGGAATGAGAGAGAGAGAAAATGCAGCTGAACGCATTTGTTCCAATTTGAGCTGTTGCTAACTTATGTAAATATACTGACTCACGCACACGGGAATACTCCCAGTTCACAGCAATGTAAGCAAAACCAGAATCAGACTTGATTAGCCTGGCAGGCTTTGATGAATTGAAAGCACTAAATTTGTCCTGCGGAAGGAACAAGGTTAGAAGAAAGTCAGACCTTGTGTGCTTGTTTGCACCTGCCTGGAATGGGTGCTGCTACCCTCAGTTTCAGGATATGGAGAAGTCCTGTGACAAATGACTAGGTAAAATGCAAAGCGTGCAAACTTTTGCATTGCTGTTTCTTTCTCTGCAATGGAGCTGCCTTCCTTTTCACCAGCATGAGGAAGAGCAAGTCCTGCTGCCAGGCTAGCAAGCCCTTTCTCATTTTCTCTATGATCCAAAAGAAATGCTAACATTTAAAGAACATCTTTGCATATTTTTCATAGTTAAAAAGCTGAAAATAAGTAAAATTTCTAAATTATTTCCTGAAACAAACTTTTAACCAAATTACATTCCTGATGCTATAAGAAGAATTACTGAAGTATAAAAGGATATCATAACTTACATAGCTCAAAAGCAACTCTGGTATTCAAATGTATCCAAAATAAAAACAGGAAGTTTGAATTTTTAAAATGGCCATGCAAATCCCATAAACACTTTCCTGTGAAACTGTGGCACAAAAACTCTGACACATTAGACTGTATCAGAGGAGTTCTTCTTGCCAAAACCTAGAGCACTGAAAGTGGTTGTTTTTCCAATGACAACATGTTTAATATCTTAGAATAGAAATGGTAATTTAAGTACTTTATTTCAATAATACTAGCTTAACATTCATTGTAATATCTCACTGTCCAAGGAGAAAAATCAACAGCACTATTTTTTTTTACACTCTCCTTCCATTTTTCTGTCTATAGTCAATTCAGCACTTTTCCTTTATTCCCCTCATATTTATTTCTTTAGGTGGGAAAGAGCCCATCTTCTGTAGTTTCCCACCTTCTTTTCCCCTGATTCTCTTTCCTCCTGCTGCTTCCACTCTTTTAAAATATTTTTAGTTTTACAGGCACATAAATAATAACACTTGCCTTTTATATTGCAGTTTGCACAAAGTACTGCACTGACATTACAAATTGAGTAAGAACTTTCAAGTCTTCTGATTCAGCACTATTTATCACAGAGGAAAAGGAGAATTAGAGCCCCTTTTCTCTCCCCTCAGGTGCAGTGCAGCAAACCCTCCCCAGAACAGACCCACCTTGTCCCTGTCTGATAAATGGTTGCTGACAATCAGAGTTGTCCTTCAGCAGCACTAGATAGTCTCTATTGTCAGTGACAAATAGATGAATTTTGGACTAGTGTACAATCTTTCTTTCAGCTTTCCTGCTGTAGGAAACTATTCATAAAGAGGAAAAATTTTAAGCACAGGCTTACATATTTTGTTTAGCAGATGATGTAGAAAGAGAATGTAGATTAAGAAGATGCTAGCAAAATTTATAGAAAGGTATTGTAAATTTTGACAAGGAGGTAAAAAAAGTGCTTCCCTTTTCTTGTTGAAATACTTTTAGTTGCATATAGATACGTATATTTTTCTTTTATATCTCCACACTCCCCAAAATAACAAATGAGAGAGGATAATTTAAAAAAAAAAAAAGAGCAAGAGTGCTTTAAAAACTGGGCTGGTCTGCTCTGCCTTCTTTTTCCCTCCTTTGGAAATTCCCTTTTATGTCCTTACCTAGTTCTTGTCGTGCCTCAAGTGTTAAGAGCCTCCTCAGTCTCTGTATTCTGCAGACCTGCCCTCTGTTCATATTAATCCCTACCTCTAATAATGGTGAGACCTTTTATTTCCACTGGAAGTAACACACCACTTTACTTGTATTACATCTACATTACAATTAAACATTATGTACCTTCAAGCAAGAAGTCTTTTTTACATGTAATCTCAGGAAAATAGCAGAGAATGACTCATTTTATATATATATATTTGTCAGATCTACATCTTCTGCTACTTCATGTACATTAATCACCAAGGCATTAACTTGTCAGAAAAATGATCATTTAAATTCTTAGCATAACCTACCAGCAGCAACGTTGCCCCAAGGGCCAAACAGAAAACCACAGGTCCAGTGAGGTCCGTCTCGTTCATAATGCTGCCATCTGCAGGTTTCATTGGATTTAGAACTGTTAAAGTTTTTTGCCATATGTGCTCAAAATTTATCCCAAGTTCTGCAATGAGAAATTCCAGAACTGCTTACAAGAGAACAACACTTTTACAGTAACCCAGTAGATATCACAGATCCCTAAACAAATTAATCACTTTAATGAAGATAATGTTGTAGGATGACATATTCTGTGGTAGCATCATATTGTACCTCTTCATCCAGTACAGCTGAGAGTCAGCTCTGATTCTAAACTGGAAATATTTTTTTATTAAATCTAATGAGTCAAAAAATGCCTTCAGCATTTTCAAGATAATATTTGTTTTTCCTATATTTAAAACATATATATATATATATATATAAACCACACTAACTTAGATGCTGAAAAATATGCTAATTAACATTAACTGCAGAATTCAAGATACTCCGGAAAACTGAAGACACAGATATATGATTTAATTCTGGTAAGTCTGACAAGAGATGTGTCTTAAGCCTTAGCAGCCAGAGGCACTTAAAAATGACATTCTTTCCTTCAAGGCAAGTTAATAATACTTTGTAGAGTGCTTTATAATCTTTTTGCATTTAAAACGTAATTACTGGAAACCCTGGAAACAGAACAAATTTATTTCCCATTAAAATCAATAGGAATTCTGCCACTAACTTCACCGGGGCAAAGATTTCTTTTCTGACTTCTTCAGAAGTACTTCATCTTGAAAGATCAATCATTTTTCCTGAGATGTTCCAGCAAGGAAAAGCTAGATTCAGAACTGGTTGCCAAAATGACTGAGACTGACAATATGTTAGAGCTGTTTGAAAAGCTACATCTTCACCAATCCATCATCTCAAGCTAAGACAAAACATTACATAAATAAGGTTGTTCTGTATTAAAATGTTTGACCTTGGTCAATTTATTTGACACAGTCATGAACGTCTCTGCAGCTCTGGAGATCACAAGTAGTTGTATTTCAACATCCTTTTCATGGGGTGAGCTGCCCATGGGATTACATGCCTGAAGGACTGAGAGTTGGAGGTCTATAAGTTATCATGTCATTCAGAATGATCTTGCTGGTTTAAAGTAGTGCAAAAACAGGCTGCATACTTTCCTTTTATATAATTGTGGAGTAGTCACAGTTTTATTTATTTATTAATTTATAATGTAGGTAGTACTGGTGTTTTGCTAACTGAATGTTCATCTACAGGTCAGCCACTAGAATTAAGACAGTTCAATCATCATGAAGAATTATGTTGTTCATGCAATTAAATGATCAACAAATTGAAGCTGAATGCAGCTTTAAAAATTTCCTTTACACTGAAACAATCTAGTTAGCATCTTCAAACTGTAAAATTTACTACAGATAAGCAAATAAGATTACTATCAATATTTATTAATTAAAGATATTCCAGTATGCATGCAGTATAAACATGGAGCAGAAAAATGTTTGGAAATATGAATGTAAAACTTATTGTTATGCTGTCATCTAGTGGTAGTAAAGCATATGCCATATGTGACATAATGAATTAAACCCTTGCGGACCTCAAATAAGAAAATTCAGGCTTGAGGACAGGAGCAGTTGGACAAAGTTGTATACACAAAGGCAAGTTCAACAGCCAGGCTGTTGTAGATACTCTGGTGGCTGACACTAGTTAGGAAACAGAAGCATACAAACATGCATTGTCCTTGGTTTTATTTTTACCTTCTAGCAAAGGAGGTTCCTCATCAAAACCATCAGTGTAGCTAAGGTGAGAGAGAGTGTTGGAACTGTATAGAACTGTTGGCTGTAAAATCTGACCTGTGTAACTCTGAGATGGCAACAGCATTTCTGAGGGGACAAAAGCACCAGCCAGAGGTCTGTGTCCTGTCTGGCTCCTGGGACAAGAAGCAAATTGCAGTGAAACAGATGATGGCAATGAGCAATTCAACGGTTCCCTAGAACTGCTCCACCCATCTGCCATGGTTTACATTTTCAGCTATTTTCAACAGTAGTGCAGATCCCAATCCTTTATAACGATAGGCTTAATTATAAGTAAATCGGCCTTGGGGGAGGTATAGATCTCAAAGCTCTTTCCTGCTCTATTTTGTATGATTTCCCAATTATTATTATATATAGTTTTATTTCTGTATGACCAGAAGGCATAGAGAGAGCTGGGCCTAATCTATCATCCTTTGATATACATCTTTCTGTTTCAATCAAAATTATTTTTTATTCCCTGATATTTTCCAGAAGGGAGGTGCAGACTCTGTGGAGCACTGCCATTGTGGGTAGGGCTAAATGAACATATTTGTAGGGCAGGTCAGGCCTGGTCTTTGCCTTTTCATCTTCCTGTGCAAGTCCTAGGACCAGCCAGATCCATCAGCTGCTGATCAGGGAGGCTACAACAACATCCAGCCTCTTGCAACATGGTTGTTTAGAAATCTCCTTAACTTAGAACTTCTTATCCTCAGTGTCTTTCTTCCAGGGGCACAAGTCACCATTTGATTTAAAAAAAAAATACATTAAAAAAGGAATAAAAGTATTCTCTTCATCTTTCTACTGCTACAACTTCTACTTCACCCTTAAAACTCCAGCTGCATTGTTCACAGAATCCTTTTGTTTCAACTTTTCTTTGCCATTAATTTCACCTAAGTTTTGAAATATCTCTCTTCTTTTTCTTTTGGTAGCATACTTACTTTCTATTTCCACTCAGGTTTTCACTAGAGTCACAAGTGCTGTAATCTTCCTGATCATCTATGTTGTAATTGGACTGGTAAAAGTCACAGTGAAACTGCTCGAAATGTGCCATTCTGATGAGAAAAAAAATAAAAATAAATTGTGTATATTGATAAAATCATCTTTTGTACAAGCAAATATCTAAGCTGCCCTAAGCCACGCATTCAAAAGAATCTTTGGAACTGATACAAAGAAGGAACTGACAAAAATAAAAATCTTCAGTTTCCATATTACTGTATATTAATTTATACATGGCATTAGAATGGAGGAAGAAACTTTCTCCAATTACTAATATGTAACTTCCTGTCAGGACAAGGGGCAGAAAGCACAAACTGGAACATAGGAAGTTCCATCCACACCTGAGAAAGAATTTCTTTACTGTGAGGGTGCAGTCGAACATGCTGCCCCAAGAGTCTCCTGTGGAGATATAGAAAAACATCCAGGTAGGTTTTAGCACTAAGTTGGACTGGATGATCTCCAGAGGCCCCTTCCAACCCCTTCAGTTCTGTGTGAAAGAAGATAAATAAACTATTATTCTAAGGAGTTCCTTTCCTTATTTTAAAAGAAATATACAAATAAAAGAGCATACAGAAGGTTAAAAATGGACTCATTCACATTAGCATTACTATTCTGGTGATCTTTATTTTTACTTTACATTTAACTTTTAGATTTTTAACTTAATGTTCATCTTTAGTCCCTCTCATTGGACATTTATATTCACAATTAGGATCCCCCTGAGCTCTCCTCCAGCCTGAAGCTCTGAGCGGGACCTTTGCCTGGACATAAACACCAGACCACATATAAAACACACAGACATATCTACGTGTTTTGCCAATTGATTAGCATTCGAGGTTAAACTCTACTCAACAACCTGACTTTTAACTATAACAATTTCTGATTTACTTACATTTTCATGTAAGATACTAGACTAAACTAATATTTTCCCCTTTTCTTTACTTTTGCCCTTTTTTCCAACATCTCAAATATCATTGGCAAAACACTCTTCACTTTTACTACGTCTCTATTTTTATCAGACACATGCTGCTTACAGTAAAGATCTTTGCAGAAATGTTTATAAGGTAAAAGTTATAGAGATTAGTGTTTCAACAGGGACCTTGAATGCATATTAAAATTTCTAAATTGCATGGCAATTAGTCACACTGAATCTGTGAGGACCAAATTTCTTCATTTATCCAATATATCCAATTATTAATATTGTTTTCTGTACTGCTGAAAAAATCATGCAGGATTTCCAGATTTAGGAAATAAAATAACATGTTGTAAATATGTTTAATACAGATTTTACATGGATTATATTTTAAAAGACTACAGACTCCAACCCAATAGTTCAATTCCTGTGAGTCTTTAATGTTCTTTGCTATTACTACAAGGAACTAAATAATTAACTAAACAGGTACATAGTTTGTCTGTGTAGTAGAATTAAGAAAAGATAAGCTTTTTTTTCTTTTTTGTTAAAGAAAAATTAGGAGCTAAGATTACTTACTTTTTAAATTATTCGATGAAAACACCAGTCTGTTGAATTTACACGTTGGAAAACACCTAAAATATCCTCTTGCATTAACCGGGATGAGCCTGGTGCTATTTATAAGATTCTAAATTTGATCACTGAACAGATGCATGTGAAGGAAAAAAAAAACACACAGCATGTCAATATCATGCACATATGCAAAAGAACTAACGACAATAAGCACAGAGCATAAAAATCTTCAAGGAAAGCAGAAAAATAAGCAGAATTATATAAATTTCAGTCAACGATGTAGACTGTATCCGACACATTCTTTCTTATGTAGGTATGGAAAAAGATGCTTGTGGAGCCCTCAAGAGCTGAGCTTTCAAATATTAAACATTTATAACAATATGTAATAGTATTCATTATAAAAAATAATGTCTCCTAGCAGGCATTCCTAGAGGGTGTACTATGGGTCATGCACAGCCTTAAAGGTGCTCCTTGTGGCTGGTGGGGGAACCTTTTGGTTGTAACTAATTTGGAGAGAATGTGGTGCTTCCTAGGACCACAACAGCAGGCGGGAATAACGAAGGCATTTAAGATACAGCTCCATCACATGGCCAACAGCACATCCAGGCTTATATGCTGCCCCACTGCTACTCTAGGTGCTCCCATCCATCTTCAAGGCTGCCAGAAGGTCTCTCTAGGTACAGCATCCACCACACCATGGTCACAGCAAGAAATGAAGATAAAAGGCAATGAACTTTTAATTGTCACCTTTGAGAACCTTCACTGTGTGTGCAGACATCAGATTCTGGTTAACTTTTCCATTCATCACTCAGCATAATATCCATTTCAGTGCCTGACCCACTATGGAACCTTAGGAGCTTTTCTTTTACAGTCCTAACTGGTAGGAAACTTGAAGAACAGAGTGAATTTTGAAATAGTACCTAAACCTCAAAGACAACTTTCTATTTACACAAACTTTAGTAATACGCACTCAGCAAGTCATAACAGGAACTGCTTTTTTCACTTATTTATTGGATAGTTTCCCAAAGATACTTGAACTGGTTTATTTAAGAAATGAGACATTAAATGAGATATATTAGCAGGTCATTAATCTGTGCTTCAGGTGCATATTAAATTCTGTGTGGTTGAAGGCCAAATGACTTCCATTTCATCAGAATAATCATGCCTTGTTGGTGTATGAGCTATAGATCTCTTAAACAATTATAATATAGATACACTTTCAAATAAGAAAAAATTATATCAAATATATTATATTAAAAATATGTATGTCCCCAGAAGAGCCCAGAACTGAAGAATGATGAGAAACAGAAAATACAGCATGTATTTCTACTACTTGGGGGTACAGTATTTGTTACAGCCATTGTAATAACTCTCTCACACCGTTTTTTGTTGTTTTTTTTTTTTTAATTTTTTTTTTTAATTTTTGCCTCCAATTTCCATACTGCTACATCCAACCAGGTGAATTCTCAGTTTCATTTCTTAGCAAACTGCTAATCTCTGTATTGTTCAATCATCTCTGTTTAGAGATAAGTACTTAATCTTGTTCATACCAACTCAGGGTGGGGATTGAAATGGGATTAATATCTATCCTTGAGGAAGGTAATTAAAATTAATATATTTACTTTAAATAGGAGAATTCTAGTTTGCTAGGTAATGCCTGATTATTTTAATTACAAAAATGATATGGCTACTTTGCTACTTTCAAAAGACTAGAGAGAAAAAGTTATACAAATAAAAATATGCATACACACACGTACATAATGGCTGTCAGATAATGACTTGGAATAATTATGAGACAAGGCAATTTAAGGAAGAACTGAAATAGAAAAAACTGCAATGATTGATAGAGGGAAATGGTTAAAGAATATTTCATAGTTTCTTAACAAATCCCAGTCACAAAAAAAAGGCATATGATTTTTTTTAAAAAAACTATATTTTGAGAAATTAAAATAAACTTGAAATGTGTATATTTTCTATCCATACATAAAATAAAAATATAATATGCCTTAAATATATTTCAACTATGAATTTATTCTACGTGAATATCCCTGTGTATATAAACATAAAAGTACATCTAAAATACAAGTATGGAAACTGATATTAGAAATGATGATGCAGATTAAAAAAAAACATAAGAAGGCTAAGTATTTGATAGAAAAGTGATCACTACAAATAAAGACTATCCAGGTTTATTAGAAATGGACAGAATCATACTTCTACTGTCACTCTCCTATCAAAAGAAATAATCAATAAAATAAAAAAAAAAGACATAATAAATTTGAAACACCAAACAATGATTAAATATATTCCATGTAAAAAGTATGTAAATCATATGTTTTGAGATGCATATCTCACAATTCTGTACCTAAGTACAGTACCTGAGTTTCATAGAATCATAGAATGGCTTGGGTTGGAAGGGACCTCAAGTATCATGAAGCTCCAATCCCACTGCTGCAGGCAGGGCCACCAACCTCCATATCTAATATTAGACCAGGCTGCCCAGTGCCCCATCCAACCTGGCCTTGAGCACTTCCAGGGATGGAGCATCCACAGCCTCTCTGGGCAGCCTCTTCCAGCACCTCACCTCTCTCTCCCTGATATCCAACCTTAATATTCCCTCCCTCATCTTAAAACTGTTTCCCCTTGTCCTGCTATTATATTCCCTTTCAAAGAGTTTACTTCCCTCCTGATTAATGAGGTCACCCTGCTCCAGGCTGAACAAGCCCAACTCCCTCAGCCTGTCCTCATAGGAGAAGTGCTCCAGCTCTCTAATCATCCTTGTGGCTCTCCTCTGGACCCTCTCGAACTTCCTGTCTTTCTTGTACTGGGGGCCCCAGACCTGGACAGAGTACTCCAGATGGGGCCTCACGAGGGTGGAGCAGAGAGGGAGAGGGAAATTCAAATTTCAAAACTGGTCAAGAATTTTCAATACCGCAAAGTTACAAAATAATGGGAAAGTTGAAAAGATCAGAAGTAAATACGCCATTTTGTAAAAGGCTAATGAGACACCCCGTGTAATTATTTGCCCATCAACATAAGATTAATCCCAACAAATTATGGGCTCAGATAATAAATAACTGAATTGATGTATCCAATCAACAACTCGCAATTTCAAACTAATTTATGTTTTAACAAGATTAGTATTTGGGAAAGGTAACCACTGATGACCTGTATTTATACCAGGCATTTTATTTGATTTTGCTTCAATAAATATAGAACCATTGCTGCTTAATGGGACAGCCACTATACTGATTAAATAATTGCAATCTGATCAATTTCAAATGTAATTGAAAGAAGGGGAGATGTCTTTCTAATGGAGTCTTACAGGACGTAAGCTTTGTTAACCTAATGTAACAGACACCTTGAAGCAAAATATACAAACTGGAGATGGTTGTAAGGTGATTTGATCATAATCTGTTAGGATATAACAGAAAGTAAATAATTAAGAGACACTTGAAGCTATTAGTCAAAAGTAAAATGAAACTCAAAGTAAAAGAGCTATTAAACTTCCACAGTGACACTAGTAGTCAACCACAAGAGCAGTTTACCAAAGCTGCATGTGTTCAGGTTCACAACAGGTGGCTAAAGCAAATACTAAATATTGATATTTGATACAAAATGAGTTCACAGTCAATATTTATTGATATAATAAATAAGTAGACAAAGCTAAGGAATGCTTGAGCAGAGGTCCCTTCCAACCCCTACAATTCTGTGATTCCCTTAGGTATTAGGTGCCACTGATCTGCTAAAATGGGGAAAGGTTGACATATGTCAAGATGAAAGCTGCTCTGTCTCAAAGCTTTATAACAGAATGTGAGTGTAACCACACTTACTTTGACTGTTAATAATTTAGTGAAAAATTTGTTTGGATGAGGTCTAACCATCAAAAAATAAAAATGAGAATAGAAGCTGACAAGTATTAAAAAAGTTGAATATGGTACGTGAAAAATGTGAATGATGAAAAATCTACAAGAAACTCATTGTTTTTTTTCTAAACTGCTGGGGTTTCTCTTACCTACAAAAAAAAAAGCAGGAAACAGTGAAACAGTGGAATGTTTCCGTTTTCAAAGATGGCATTTTTGTTTTCAGTTTTTATGACACCATGCTGCAATTTAAATACTTTTAAAATTTGAAAAAAATATATGTTTTTAAATATATGTATATAGCACAGGATTAAATGGCATAGAATAGAAAAGGCTTCAGCATTCTGGCTGTAGAATCAGATACACAACCCCATATTTATTACTTACATTTAGCTAATGAGTATGGCAAATCAATTATAATAATTACTCAATTATTCTATAGTTTTTCCAAATGTAAAAATTAATCACATTAAGGCATAATTCAGTGAGCCTTAAGCTTAATTACTTACATTTACGGGCCCTATTAACAATTATATAAGTGGGACGTTATTAAAATATGTTATTAAAGAAGAGAGGAAAAAATAATTGCAAAGAAACATACCATTTAATAATTCTACAAAATAATTCTTAACCAAATTAATTATTTAACATATCTATTAAATGAATTTTATACAAAGAGGGCTCACACACCTACATTTTAATACCCTTATAATAGGTCTTCAGAGGAAGCATAAATGGCAAAAAAAATGCTGAATTAAAATCTGAAGTATTTGCCTTTTCTATTCTGAATATTTTGTTAGATTTGGATAAACAAGTGAGAAGTTATATGATCCTGCATGACTGGTTTTATGTGTCAGTACTCAAAACAGTCAAAACCATAGTTCCAGTGTTAGAAATTATTAGGAAAGGAGAAGACAATAAAACAGAGAACATCATTACACCACTATATAAGTCTGTGATTCACTGACAACTTGAATAGAGTTCAGGTCTCATCCTCCTTTCTTTCTCATGCTGAGAGAAAGATATAAATGGTATAATTGGAATGACGTACACATGAAGTACAACCAGATCAGAAAGAAATCCTTGGTGTGGAAAAAGCAACATTTGGTGGAGGGGATATGACACAGTGGTAAACAAAATTATGCACGGCATGGACTGATGGGTAGGGATGGTCTGTTAACTGTGATAGAATCTGTTCTGCATTAACCTCTTTCAACTTCTGACTCATAACATTTATTATCCCTTCTCAGTTTCCACTACAAGTCAATGTACTGGAAGCAGCAATAAGAATATTAAATTCAGTTAAATGTTCTGCTCAGATTAATGTCTCCCAAAAACTGAAAGGAACTGTTCTTGATATTTCCAGAGCATCCCAATCTGAAACATTTGTTTCCTGTATAACATTTCTGTCCTAGGACTGCTTGTTCCATCCAAAACAAGTCTCCTTGTTTCTTCACCTTTCATACAAAATACCTTGAAGAGATCAGTTTCTGTTCTTTGGAGAAACTGCCTGGCCAAGAATATGCCAAAACACATTGCAAACCTGCTTATATCAATGGTGTTTTTTACAAGAGAAAAGGTTTTTTGAGGGAAAATTTATTTTCATGGTATGGGAACTAGCAGAGCCAGATTGACAATAGATTTATATCTTGTGGCTGAATACTTTTAGTATCTAATATCCATCTGCAGAAACCTCAGCTGAGAATTTTTCTGTGATTAGAACACAACAGCTTGTTTTCAAGTTGATTCTTTGGTGCCTAAAAAGCTTGAGATTTGTTTTATTGTTTTGCAAACAAGATTTTTTGCCTCCTAATTAGTAACCTATCTCATGAAATTTATACAAACTTGATTTGCACTAAGAGCCATGTCTCTCTACTAAGCATATTGAAAGCTAGCCAACAGTTATGAAAGTTATTGTGGAGAATGCCAGAACAGGTAGATAACTAGTACAGTACAGTAGTTGTTTAATCAATGGATATACAGATGGTACAGATACATATCCAGGAGCTTGGCTAATATAATTTATATTGGAGAAATAAGAGAAAGTCACTCATCCTGTCCTGGGCTCACAAGATGAACTCCTGATGGAGCAGATCTCCAGAGAGATCCTTCCCCACTGGCAGTCAGCTCTTAAATGGGTCTAGGAGAGGTGGAGCCAGGCTCCACCCCTTCCTGCAGCACAGGTGAATTGCCTTCACCTGTGCTCCCGTGGCTGACTCATTGCTCGCCTCAGGTGATCAATCAAAGTTCAGGCCGTGATTCAGCAGCCTCATACAAGTAGTCAAGACTTATGTTATAGAAAAGCCAATAATATTGTAATTGTTTTTATGCAAATTTCGGGTTTTTTTCCCCACATACTCTTTATTGTGTCACAGTCAAGTGCACTTTCTTTTAAATATTCTCATGGAAAGACCAAAACAAAGAGGTATGCTAAGTACAATATATACTTACACTCTGGGACAGTATAATTTGAAATAAAAATAAATTACAATTAAAGAGGAGGGGGAAAAAGCTTATTTCTGAAGACATATATGAAATGCAGGTATCTAATGTTTTTGACTTGCCCTTGCATTAAATGAATAGAGCATATATTTTCAGATATACTAAAACAATAGTTAACACATAAAAAATAATTTCATTGTGTTTTTGTTTTTTATATATATATATTTTTTTTTTAGGGCCTCTGCTCAATAGATCATGAAGTGTTTTATGCATGAAGTAAGCACTGTTGCTATTTTATCATTTAAAAGGGAGTTTAGCTGATCTTTTAATACTTACTCAGCTAACAGTATCATTGGGAACTGAATTTGAAGCTTCTGATACCAAAGATAGCATTTTTCTACTGTTCATAGATATGTTGGTTTTGTGGCAGTTTTTCTCTGACACCATGGACAAGTATAAAAATAAAATATGATATTATTTAACGAACACCAGATACTTTTCATAGAGCTCTTAGTGTGATAGCAAAACTGTAACATTGCATGCTACATAATCATAATGATTTTTCCAAAAATGTACAGTGATCAAGAGAAGTGGTAACATTTCAGTAGAAAGTTTCTTCTGTGTGGAGGTCACAAAACTCCTAAGGACAAACCATAATTATTTCTTTAGAATAAGCACATACAGGCTCTGTAAGCTCTAAAGGTTTCAGAAGAGCATCTACAGCATTTTGTGTCCATAATCTATGGATCACAAGTTGCCTAAAGGGAATATTAACTTCAGAAAGTGAGTTTTGTCTTTTGGAAAACATGCAGATGTGTTAAAGGACTTCTCCAACAAAATTTCAGTTTCCTTTCTGTACTTAAGTAATCAAATACAGAGGAGTGTAGCCAGGCTCAGTCATAATATAAGCAGGAAAAAAATGGCGTTGATGATTTGTAAAACAGACAATGGACCTCTGGAGATGTATGCTGCTTTGTTCACATTATTGTATGTGTATAGGCACTGCAAAAGATGGAAATATCAAGCTAAGAGAAAAGGATATGACTCTCTTGACTGTCATTACTTTACTCCACAGGAGAGAAGGAAACGGAAGAGGAAATCAATCCAAATCTTTGAAATAAACCTAAATCACCAGAAAATGCCTTTTCTAATGATTAATCCGGTCCTCCTAATGAATTTCTCTTTAGCTGAGTATGTTTTGACCTTGCCAAAAGTCTGAGAGACACCACATACTATCTGCAGTGTCTAATGGAGAGTGACACAGAGCGCATACCTGTGTGCAGAAAAATCTGCCATCACTCATGAGGCTTTCCTGGACCTTGCACAATTTGGAAAGGAAAAGTATATACAAGATGTACTTCTTCAGAAGCAAATTCTATACACTGACACAATGCTGGATGCCAAAATGTAGCAAAACAGATCTGTGAGTTTAGCATTCGTTCAGGCTAAGGTCATCCAGGGTACATGCTTGTTGTGACATAGTGTGCACTCAGCCATAATCCAAGCAGCAGATTAGTGCTGTAGCCTGTGTTGTAATTAAAGATCTTATATAAAGACCTCATTGCTTATAAAATTGTAAAATCTTAAGTGTTTGAGCTTACATGCTCTATTACTTATATTTTCAAGGCAAAGAAAATCGAGTGCAAAAATTCTCACTATTTTCTGAGAATTACTTTAGGAAAAATAAAATATGGATTATGAAAAAAAAATTTTCTTTGATTTTATCATTTGATATTTGATGAAATAAGTATGAAAATATATTAGAAAAAAAAATAATTTAAATCATATTTCTACAGAGAAACTTACTCCCAAAAAAAAATCTTCAGATTTTTCAGTACCTGAACTTTTAGCCAGCATTTGTTTAGCACAGCTTCCTTGTGTTGTTACTCTTTACATCACTGTAACCACTATAAGAGATGGATAAAGAAAGAAGATAAATTTAATGGTGTAGACCTGAAAGCAAAAGTTCAAGAGGTGTGACACCAAGGAATTTTTTCTTATCAACATAGAAAAGATGCACAGCAAAATAGAAATACAACTACAGATATACAAATACCAGGGCCTATATTCTAATGGAAGGAAGTACATTTGGAAGTGATTATTAAAATGATCACAGTTCATCATTAACTGTGTTTTAGCATTAAACAAAACAGAGAGGAAAAAAAATATATAATAGTTTTGCTAGGATAACTAGGACAGAAAAAAATGTAGAAGTTTCATGTCAAGGTTTACTAGAATGCTTGCTACATATCAGTTTATTCCTTCTAAATCTCCTGCTGAAAAGTAAAAAAGAAAAGCCTGTCTTGAATAACATTATTAAGTAGCTCTTACTTATTGCAACAGACTGAAGAAATAACCAGAAATATATCATGTCCATTTCAAACAGGGACATTTGTTTATCTGGCTGGACAAATCATAAGATATAGATATTGCAAGCTCATGGGAAACACAGTCTAAAAAATATAAGCATAATAGTACAGAAGACATGCATCCTTCTGTTTTTAAAAATAACAGATACAAAACACTCATTCACTAGTTACCAGGTTTTAAAAATCAAATACTCAAAGCTGTTCTTTTGGAATACTTTTAATATTAATGTCTAATGTGAGCAATCCTTCCTCTTCTGCTCAAAAACTTTTTTTTTACTTGTGATTGGATTTTAGGCAATAACCATCAAAAAGATTTTAATTGTCCCTTCTCCACAGCTGGATGAATCAAGCTTTCTAACATAGACGAGTTAATGAGAAAGAAAAGCAATTAAAATAGAGATTAATGACCTTGGCCTGATCTATGTCTGGAGGAAATTGAATAGAATTAGCAAGGGACATGGATTTTGTTCCTCCAGATATGGTTCATATGCCCTGCTGAATTACTGCTGTCATCCTCAGGACTGTGCCATATAAAGGGACTTCGTGTTTAAACAGTGAACTGCTAAATTGTCTTTTCTGCCTCAGGAAAATAGGACCTTAAGCAGAGATGATGATGCACTAGAGTTAGAAAGGAATGGCATAAAAAATGATTAAAAGCATGGAGCCTAAAAAGGATAGGCATCTTCATGCTGCAGAGAAGGAAGAGAGGGACAAGGTACAGGTCAAATGGAAAGCACTGCCCAAGCTTGATGCTCCCAGTACGAGGGTACTGCTGCTGAAGAAAACATATTGGACTGGGCAAACCATTCATCACAACCAATGAGGTTTATCTCACTCTGCTCAACCACTGTGGTGAATTACCTTAAATAATATATCTTAATAATGGAAAGATAGGCATGAATTAAGCCTATCAAGTTGTTTAAGGTCTTGCTCTATCAGACATATGTAGAAATTAAAGTGAGACTATATTTTTGTGGATAATTAAGTAAGCTATATTAACCCATATATATATACTCTTTAATTTTATTGACATTAAGTAATGCTAGTGTGTCCATCAGTCTCAAACACCCTGCTGTATTTACAAAATATGCAATGGCTTAAGATTTGACCAATACTTTTTTGAGAGAAAGTTAGGAGCTGCTGCTTCACTACAGCACTGAAATGCCCAACAGTTGTGAGGATGGCTGAGATAACAAGAAGGAACTACATGAACTCATATGTTCTGCATGCACTGGTCAAGTTATCATGGCTAACCAGCTTTTCCTTTTCTAGAAGAATTTAAACTCATTCTTTTAACAGTTTAGCAAAGTAAATTTCTTTTGTTCCTACCCTTTTGCAGCTGAGCACCCAAACTGAACATCACCTTTGAGAAAACACTACTTTGTTTCTAGGCCTATCATGGGGAAGTAGTGAGTCTTTAAGAAATCCATACTGAAGGAAGAAAATTGACTGCACTATCACATTCCTACAGTATTCCCAGTTAATTGTGGGAATCAACAATTGTGACTCCAGCTCTTTTTATAACAAGTCAGTGCTAAAGAAGACTTAACCTCAGGTTGCAATTGGGCAGGAGGTAGAATGTATCCTTCTAGAAGATGGAAGACCTCGGGATGGGGAAAAATGGGAATATGACAATGTGACACCAGAAACCACACTGTAAGTGGCATGCATAGCATTTATTCCCAAAGTGCAGCTGAGCAATCTGTGAAATGAGGACAGAGAACAGACTTGTGCCTTTGAAGGAAGACTAATGAACTAGCTGCTGCAGCAGACAGCAACTGACTTATTTACAGCAACGCCAAAAGAAATACCAATTGCCCTGGGGAGCTTAGCAACAGAGGAGATGCAAAGACTTCAACTGCAAATTGGGCTGAAAGGCCAATGCCTCAGAGAAATTGAAAAGACACCAAAAGCTCAATAGGCTATAGTAGCTCAGAAATTGCGTTTTGAAAATGAAGATGGACCAGCAGTCCTTGACAGGATGGCTGTTGATATTAGCTCCCCATCTGTCTTCAGATGTAAGCTTGGGAATTGCTGTTTTTGATAATGTAGCTGCAGCTTCCTATGAGAATCTGGGATTCTGAACAACCCTGCTAAAGTTGAAAGAGAGATACATCTTTTGATTTTCTTTTTTCCTGCATTCTTCAGGCTAAACTTCCTCTGTGGTTTGACATAATTTTCACAATTAATCTATCCCATATGGTTTTTTCTTTTTTTTTTTTTTTTTAATAAACTTTTTAAATTAAATAATTAAAATTAATGTAAATCTGATTATCATAGTAAGTGGTTATCAAATTTTCCCCTTCTCCTTTTTAAGGCCTGTCCTTATCTAAAAAGACCTAATCATCTTCCATGAATACTCAAATACATATATTACTGCAAATAAATATCTCCTTCACTGACTCTCATATTTCACTATTTTATTCCTTCAGAAACATGGAAGAGATATTTTAGGAATATGTGAAGTGGATTGATCAGTGCATCACTGAGCAGACCTCCGGTATTCTGAAAATACTTTTCCAGGCCTCACATATTACAGACAAGGCATACAGCATAATACAGGTTAGCAGCGATGATCGTTCTCACTACAGCAGAGACAATTAAAATCACAGTGTACACAGAGACACATTTTTGTAACAAAGGGAATCTTGAGAAAAAAAACATTTTAATATGAAATGTAGAATTTATTATCACTTTGGTGTTGCAAGTTTTGTACCGGAAAAAATATCAGTAGCTAATATGTACTCATTCATATGGACCTCTGGAGTGAAAAGATGTCACTGCTTCAGTGATTTATTCATTTATTCCCTCTTTGTCTGATTGAGGTAATAAATATTTTTAAATAAATTTAGTTGTTCATTATTTTTTCATGTACAGCATTTATTGAAAAAGAAAGTCTTTCTTTTTCCTTTTTTTTTTTTTCTTCTGCTGCTTTCTTCTAATCATTGAATCACCTGTTTTCCAGGCAATAATGATAAAAAAGTAACATTATAGTTGCTTGTATCCTATAAAGAACAAAGAACTGATTTTTTTTCCTGAAAGCCAGCTAAAACTGACTTACATTGTTGAAAATCTCCATGAAAAGGTGGTATCAGGGCTACTACTTTGAATATATATATATAAATTAGATCAAACTGAAAGCAATATTAATCAGCCTAAAAAAGTTGTATACAAGATGAAGCTTTCCTGGTTGAAGATAAGGAAACTATGTAGTATGAGAATGTTTTTTTATGTTTACGACATCCCAAAACATTTAAAGACTTTGTTGTTATTTTTAAATTGTTTAAGTGACATATTTAATAAATGTTGAAAAAAAGAAAATAAAAACGGTTGCTATAGACTCATTTTGTCTTCTAACAAGCTAGGAATCTAAGCATAGAAAATCAGTCTTCTATACTAGCAAATGTATCTGTTGCCTCTCCTAGCTCAATTTGCACTCATACCTAATGATGGAATGTCTCTTTCAGTGTTGATATTTGTGTTAACTCAGAAAGGATACTCAGTAAATTATAGCAAGACCAAACATCATCTGAAAAGAACAGCCTTAGCAAAGTGAAACAGGAGAAAGGGTTTCTGAACAAAATAACCTGTAGCATTTTGCTCTACAGCATGTGGATGGGAAAAAAAAAAAAAAGATGAAAAATATTCAATTTCTTGAATAATTGTTTACCTGCATGGTGAATCTAGGCTCTTGAATTCTGTCAGTGCAACTTACTTTTCTCTGGATAATAAAGGAAATGGCTTTTTGAACAATCTTAATAAATGAACACTCTTTATAAACCTTTATAGAATGGATGGGTAAGCGAACAAATGCAGCATGTCATCTTGAAACTGGATTTCTTTGAAGCATCACTAAAGCTGGGCAGCTTTGACATCGTAATTTCATAAATTTGATTTATTTGTGAGAAGACTGTTCTAAATATTTTAAAATATGAAGTAACCTTGCAGGAAACTATGCCTCTAATACCCATTAAAAATAATAGAACGTGAATATGGGCCTAGAGTCCAAAGCTCTTTTTGAAATCCAGAACAAATAAGCATTGTGTTAGCTGCTCAGAGCCTCAATGCCGTCATCAAAGACAGATGGTTAAAAATTAGTCTTAGAAGGGAATAGAAGGTAAAAAAAAAAAAGTCATCCAGGAACAAAAGAAAGTGTACGTTGATAAAACTTCTGTAAATAAGGAGGTAGCAACTATAGGCACTTGGTAAGATAGTTATTTAGCAGAGTTAAAGTGGTAAGTGATGACTTTAAATCCATTCCTTGGGAGAAGAAATATTGAATTGCATTGACTCATTAGGTGATTCACTTATTAGATGAAACATGATATTTATTAAAAAGAACAACTTTCTGTCCATATCAAACCAAGAAGATATATATATGTATATATGTCGCATTATTCTTTCCATCCTAGTAGCAATATCAGAAAATGTTGCAATATTATACTTCAAAAATCACCATATCAAGATAATTTGCATACAAAACACCCAAAAATGCAGAGCTTTCTGCACACTGTTAACATTGCTTAACTCTTGAAATACTGCCAGTCCCACACAGCAAATGTGTTTCAGCTTTTAAAGAAAGCAATTATAGATCTGTCAGCTTAACGTCAATCATATTGAAAATAATGGAATGGATGCTACAGGATTATAATTAAGAACTAAAGCAGGATAACATAATGCCAATCAAGCTGGATTTGTGAAAAATATATCCCATCAAAGTCACCAGATTTCTTTTTAAAATGGGGTTACAAGTTGAGTTGAAGGATAACAATCTCAATATAAAAAAATGTAGATTGCACATGGTATGTGATTTTGATAACACAAAATTTTTGATTAAGAAACTCTAACAAATCAGCTTTTACACTGCACATTAAATTGATTAGTCTGCTTGTAATGTCTCAGTCTATGGAGAGAGGAAATGAGCACCAAACACTTGTCTTCCAGTAGAAATCCAGCAGTTTTCACTTTGTTGTGCAGACTTGAACAATTGTGTCTATTAGCTCTAGGAAACGAGGTCTTAAAAAAAAGATTGAGGATGATTTTAATAATCAGAAAGGCAAGTCACAGATGCAAGGCAGTCTGAACTGTACCATTATGCAGGCACAATTAGCACAGGTATTTAAGATGATGTCAAAAGGAAAGTTATACAGGCTTTGCTTTCTGATGGCAGCATTATCTTCAGAAACTTTGCGGCATGAATTTATTCTTGAACATATAAATAGATTAAGAATAAAGGGAATGGTATGCTACTAGCCTTTTCTCATTAAAAAAAAAAAATTAGTGAAGATCTGAACATGATGGGAAAATTAATTAATTAGAAACGAAAGAAAAACAGCTTGGATCAAAAACTCAAGGAACTTAGCTTGGGTATTCTCTAAGATGCAGGACATTCCTGTAAAATCAAATGTATAACAGAAGAGTGAAAATACACTTTAAAATTCCATGTTACTACATAAAAGAGGTTTCACTAGAAATAGAATTTCTTGTATCAGTAATCTTTACCATTCACATATTTTCTTCCCAATATGCACTTTGTTAAAATGATGAAACTTAGTAAACATTTGAATTATTTTGTAAACACAAATCAAGTGAATAGAAACCCATCTAACACTCATTAACTCTCCTCAAGAAAATCTTAATATCGGCAGTCTTCTATTAGACTAGTAGGCTGATGCAAAGCTGCAATTCGCAGCCTGTATTTTAATAACTTAGACTATAAGGAGTGTAAGCGGAAGAAATATTCATCACTGTTGCTCAGTAAAATGCACTGGAATTACAAACTCAGGGAAGTATGTAGAATACAATTCCAAAGTCATTTCTTCCTAGCAAGTACAGTGTAGAAGATGAATGTCTTAAATGACAAACTTTTCCAATATAAAGAAAAACAGTTATTCCATATTACAAATTTCCCTATAGTCTTTTTCTTTATAGTCTATGGCCCAAGAAATGAAATTCAACATGACTTATAGAAAAAAAAAAAAAAGAAACATTCTGTTTTTTTTCATTTTGTTAGATTACAATAATCTGAAGTGTTTACTTTCATATACTTAATCACCATTATTTCACTTGCTGTCTGCTATGTCCTTTTAAGTCTAGATGGTAAGATTTCAACTGCCTTTGCTATTCTATTTTTAAGGCAAGAAACATTTTTACATTTTCTGCTTCTGTCGGTTGACTAGAACAGAACTGTTTGTCAATCATCACTACAAAGTGCTGAGAAATTGAAGTTACAGCCACATTTTCAAGTGCAAATTGAGACCAACTTGACATGGTAACGTGACAAGTTAATGTCAACGAACTCTCCAAAACAGAAATTCACTGTCAGTCTGAAGAAATAAAATTCTTACTCCAGCCACTGCCATCACTTTGTGCCATTCTCCCGTCATCATAACTTCTGCTGAGAAAGGCATACAGTAGATATAACGGCATGTACAATGTGAACATTGTACTTGATATTTTTTTTCCTGCAAGAGAAAAAAGGAGGAAAAAAAGACAATTTTCTAGTTTTTATCCAGTCATATAAAGTCTTTCATAGAATCATAGAATGGTTGGGGCTGGAAGGGACCTTTAAGATCATCTATTTCAACCCTTCTGCTATAGGCAGGGACACCTCCATCTAGACCAGGTTCCTCAAAGCCTCATCCAGACTGGCCTTGAATGCTTCCAGAGAGGGGGCGTCCACAACTCTGGGCAACATTTTCCAGTGTCTCATCATCAGCAAAGAATTTCTTACTGATATCTAAATTCATCCTTTTCCAGTTTAAAACCATTACCCTCATCCTGTTACTACTTGCCCTTATAAAAAGTCCCTCTCCAGTTTTCCTGTAGGCACCTTTCTGGTACTGGAAGACAGCTCTAAGGTCTCCTCAGGGCTTTCTCTTCTCCCATTTAATTTTTAAAGTTCCAAGTTTCATTACTGTGCAGTTGAAAGCCTGAATTTGGCATAGAGGAATACATCAACAGAAAGAGTACATTTCTACAGATGTTATCAGTAAGGAAGTCACTCCATTTTATTGACTGCTCATAGTGACAGAAAATGTATTTGGTAGGACTACTCCACATGTAGTTAACTACAAATGGACAATAGAAATATTTCATTTGTATTATTGATGCTTTTTTACATAAGTCCTTACAAATGACATGCAGAAATCCTTCTTCCTTCTCCTTTCTTTCTTTTTAACTAACACAATGTAATCTGTTTTCATTTCCACACTTCCACAGTTCCCCAGTGCTACCAAAGATTGCTTCCAAATGAGGCATGTTCTCAGTTGAATAGAAAAGGGTGTGCTTTCCATAGACACCAATCTTCTGCTTGCATTTATGCTAAGAAATCTAGGCTACATTTTCTCAGCTCATGGTAAATTATTCACTGTATTGTAGTACTCTATTTCATTCTGTGTACCCATCATATTTAAGAAAGTTTAGCAGATGATAAGATAATTGAATCTGTAGATACTTACTTCTGCAATTTTGTCACCTTACAGGAAAACGTACAAACCCTATCAAAACAGGCTACGACACCATGCCATTTGGGGAACACATTTGCTTCTACAGAATGCAGTTGCCAAGAAATAACACATAACACTTGCAGATCTGAATTATAACAGAATTATCTTTAGCAGTTCAACTGAAATAATTACTGATAAGACATTCAATAACGCATCCATTTACAGCTACATTAAAACACACTCCTTGAGAATTAGACAAGAAATTTATATTTATTTCTCTCTCTCTCTTTTTTTTTTCTCCTCCACATTTTCCATCATGAATCTGTAAATATTGGAATTCATCATTCTGGGTGGTTGGCTTCAATGTTAGTCAATACAGCTAATGATATGTACATTCAATTTATTTTCATTGTAACTAACGGCTTTCAGAGTACAGGAAATGTTAATTGTGTATGTCCATTCATCACATTTTGACACATAAATGGATCATTTGAAAGTTCATGCTTATGCTACTAATTCACTGTCCTGTAAACACTTTAACATTTATTTTTCTGCTGAACTGTACATTTTTCCATAAGTGTTCTAGTAAATATGCTCCATTGCATATGGAGTTCAGTGCACACTGATGAAAAATCTTAATTTTTTTCTGAGTATATTTATACATGCTGAAAAGTGAAGGTAAATACAAATGACTTTCTCTGTGCTTTTTACTGTGCTCCATCCTAATGAAAGACCACCAATTTAAACATGCTTAATATATTATGTTGACATGACTAGAAGTCATATTTGAAAAGTAGGTCTATTCCTGATTGTCTTCATTTATTTAAAAAATACATGAGCCAATGGCTCAGCATAAAAGACTGATCTCACTCTGTGTGGACTGGCATTCACTCCATAGCTGTTCAAACAACATGAACAAGACAAGAGTGAGTGCCAGAAAGAAGATACAGTGCATGAACTCATTTGGCAACTTCTTCAGCATTCCTCCTTGGATCACTGCTAGTTGAGCCAGCCAGGTGTGCACGTGGAACAGTTTTGGCTCCCCAAGCAGCAGATGTGAAGTGCAAGCGTGATCTTTAGTCATTCTATTTGGTTTGTAATAACTTCTGCCTCTGCAGATACTTTTGTGACTACACAACTTTGTGCAGGTCATTACACAGAATAAAATATGTGTGTTGCTAGTCTGAACAGATAGTATAGCTATTTCTGAACTTTTCTTGTTTGTTTGTTTTTAATTCCTTTTAACTTTGTATCTGTATTGCTCTACGGTGGTGATATTTGAAGACAACCTGTAAAGTGCAATTTAATTTCCACTAATAAAGAGCCTTCTTAGATTTGCTAGTATTCTTGTCTCTTGCTATGTTGAAGACAGCATCCATTTAGCAATTATGGGATTGCTATGTATTTTATTTAGGTTCTCTGTTACTACACATGAGTAAGCCGATGTCTGCAGTTCATCAAACAATCTGCAAGAACTATGTTTTCCTCCAAAAATGATTGCTATATTCATTTGTATGCTATGGATCACAGCTTTGGATTCGTGGCTCTTGTTACACTCATTTTCCATTCAAGAACATGCTTCTCTTTCTCTACACATTTTCATGAATCTGCTGAAAGTCTCTCTTTATCCTGTTACTATCCAAGTTCAATGTTATCACCTCAGCATAATGAACTATGCTTGCAAATTTACTACTGAATGCTCCCAAGCTGGTATATGTAGAACTTTTGTACCATCTGCACTAACAAATAATTTTATGCAGCCATTTTAGGCCAAATAATTGTAACTTAAAATCGATTGGGAATTTTATATTTACATCTTCCTATTATTAAATCATCTTTAAATTGTTTTAACATCAAAATATACTGCACCTTGCTTTATTTGGCATATCTCTAGATTATGAATCTGACAAATATATTTGCAGTTTTCTTAGCTAAGTGACCTGGTGGCAGTTTTGAAATACTGTATATAGCTACATCTCAAATCTTGATTAGATTGCTTAGATGAGAAAGATAAAGCCAGTCACCATAGGTCTGAGCATTTCTTCCCAAACTTTATGCAAAATTTTCAAATATGAAAACAATAGAACATGTAGGTAATAATAAAAGCTAAGCTCAGAAAAACATAGATTATAAAAATATCTGGAACAGACTGCATTAGCTGAAAAAGAATGTATTAAAGTCCAATGCAAGGAAAGCAGCTCTGAGTATATGAAAAATGTTCTTCTATTCCTAGAATTTTACAAAGAACAGCTGAGAAGACCAGAACAGTTGTAGGCTGGCAAAGCAGAAACCATACAAAACCACAGATCCCTCTGTATACCTGTAAATAAGTATTCCAGAAAAACACTGTTCTATGCCTTGCGGCAGTACTAAGACATTGCAATTGGAAACCAAGTTGCTCTGGCAAGTAATCCCCTGGTACCAAGGGAAAGGAAAACAAAGTTCCCAAATTCATAGGATGAAATAACAAACAAAAAAACCCAAACACAAACAAACAAAACTCCAAGAAAAGAGAGTGGATGAATCAGGTGTGTGGAACAGACAGACAAAAGAAGGAAAAAAAATTCATACACAGTGTATTACTATACAGTGGTTGTAATGCCACTGATACAAAAAGAATGCTAGATAGCAATCAGAATAAGTCTTTCAATCAGTGGGTCTCTCTTGGTGATAGTCTATCAGATAATTATACTATGTATTATGGATGTGATGAATGTAACTGATAAAATCACAAGTCCTCTTGAAAACTGCCCCCAAACTCTGAAGAACATTGTAGTAAACCAGAATGGTCAGCACAAACTTAGCACCAGTAAATCGTATTTGTGTAATCTGTTTGTTTTCCATAATGAAATGACTGGCTGTGTGGATGAGGCTGTGAGCTGAGCAAGTAATATGCCTTATCTTTATCAAGGCTGTTGACACCATCCTCCAGAGCAATCTCATTTGAAAACTGAAGAAGTATAAGCTACAAAGACTGACAGTTTGAAATTTAGCTGTGCTGATACATGCAGCTGGTGGGCAATAGGAAGTGGAGAAAATCACTAGTCCATACTGTTCAAGATAAAGAGAAACAGTGTGCTCTCAGCAAATTTGTGAATGGTGTTAAATTCAGGAGAATAGTTGAAACAATCAGTGGTAAAATCTCAAATCTAGAAGGGCTGAAGATTCACTGAAGAAAAACAGGTTGAGTATCAGGAAAAATTTCTCCACGAGAGAGTAGCTGACATGGAACAGTCTCCCCAGGGCTGGGTCACAGCCGTGAGCTGTCGGAGTTCAAGAAGTGGTTGGACAATGGGTTTGAATTTTGGGTGGGTGGGAGCTGGACTCGGTGATCCTTGTGGTCCCTTCTAACACGGGATAGTCTATGAATCCATACGGAGCTGCAGACCGAACAAACTACTGCGCTATTTTTTTCTGTTTTGTTTTTAAATAGCCAAGGGAAAAATACTGCGGAGACTTCTCTCTGAGATTTCAGCGAGCGCTCAAAGCCCCCTGCAGCTGGGCCGCGGCGAGAACCCAAGGCACCGCTGCGTAAGTACGAGGCAGCCCGCCAGCCACCGGCCGCTATCGCCACCTCGCGGCCGAACGTTACACTGCACCCGCAAGTGAGATGCGGGCAGGAGGGTGGAGCAGCAGGGGGCGCTGTTGCAGAGCTGTTCTGACCGCTTCCGGCGCCGCCTGGAGGCACTTCCGGCGTGTGGAACGAGCGGAGTGGTGTACCGGGCACCGCGGGAGTTTGGTGCCTGCGGACGGGCAGCGTGAAATAAAACGTGGAGAGGACGGTGAGGGGAACGGCAGCGGGCTGCGATGGGGCTGAGGCGCGCGCTCTGAGGGGGTGAATCCCAGCCTCGGCGCTATGGCTCTCACCGGCAGGACGGTCTCGTGGTGGGTCCGGCTGCGCCGGCCCTGCCCTGTGGCCGCCCCTCGGGGCCCTCCGGTCTGGCTGCCCACGGGGCTTGAGGCCTGCCAGCGGTTCTACAGCTCCCGCGACAAGGTGAGTCCGCTTCGCGTGTCCCTAATTCTGAGTCATGCAGTCCACAGAGGCTTTTAGCCGGCTCGGGGAGTGCTTGCTGCGGCCCTCAACTTCGGTGGCCATGTGTGTAGGAGGAAGGCCTTGCAGACGGATGTTCACGAGCAGTGGTTTTTTCCTACAGGAGCATTTGCGTTCCGCTGGTAGTGGGAGAACTTGCTCTTCCAAGCCGAGGCGTTGTCAGGGATTAATCAGTCGTTTTAATCAGTGCTTCGATGCTTGCAAAGATTTTGGGGCTTTCTCTTTTCTCTGCCAGGCCCAAAGCTGCAAGCATAACATGGTGGGAGAGAGGAGCTGTGTGTCTCTAAAAGTAGGAGTCAGAGTTTTTCAGCAGGGTGTTATTTTTACTGGGAGTCTTGTGGTTCCTGGCAAAGCCACCTTTCTTCAAAATTTTTTATTTGAGTGAATAACAGAAAGAGAAGTTGGTGCTGGACCTTTCTGTGTGTGATCTTAGGAAGTCAGGTGTTTTCTACAGTTGTTTTTTTTTTTTTTTCCTTCTTTTTTTAATTTAGCCAAAACAGACTGCTTCCTTTTCTGTGAAGTCTGAGTGTTGCTTATTATGTAATTGGCACTGCTGCCTGAATGTCAGGTAATGCCACAGAGTTCTTGCTTGGTAGGAGTGATGTCTGTAGCTTTATAGCCCCCCAGATCAAGTTGTCTTAAGTAGTTTAACAGACCTAAACTGTTTCAAATTTTCCAACTCCCTATGTTCATAAGAACGTAGTAACTCTCACAGTGCTTTGTTTCATATTGATTTTGAGTCGTAACAAGCATATGTGTATCTATGGCTAAAAGAAAATACTAGCATTTTGAACGCTGACAACCATTTAGGGTTTCTAACTATGCCTGTTCTAGAGAAAAGAATAATTTCTCTTTAAAAGACTTAGATTGTACACAGTGACTGTATGTGTGGTTTGTGAAAAGAAACTTTCTGTTTTTCAGGAAAAAATAGATATGTCAGCATATCCTGTTGAAAGCATAAGAAACTTCAGTATTATAGCTCATGTAGATCATGGCAAAAGCACACTAGCAGATAGATTGCTGGAAATTACAGGTAAGTGTTCTCTTTTCATCTCTGCTACCTTCTATTGATGTGTAGATTTCAGTAGCTTTATTACTAAACTTCCTAATCTCTTTGCTCTTTTGCTACCAGGTTGCTTTTAGGCTTCCAGTTGTGCAGTGTTACAGATGTTAATATGTTTTCTTATTCATGTTGAAATCTGTCAATAAGAAGAGTTAAGAAACTGTGTAATTCCCTCAATAAAGGAATGTATTTTGGAAACAGACCAAAGAGAGCATGTTTGAGCTTCCTGCCAGTTTCTGGTATGGACAGAAAGGGACTGTCATAACCTAGAAATTCTGGACAGAATACTTTCCAGAAGTGTGATTGAAATGAAAGAACTTCAACTATTTTTACTTATAGGGAGGTAACAGTTTATCCTCCTCTTCTGAGCAAACTATATAGAACTGCCTTTCTTGTTGGTGAAGCTTGCTATTGCTGAAGCTGATATAGTGCTGCACAGTAAATTTTAGAAATCTTCAGCTCTATTTTGATTTAGTAGGTAAAATAACTGCTAGTGTGGGTTTTATGGATTCTTAGTTGCTCTGTGGACTTGCTCTTTCTTTTATCCTAAATTGCTAGCAAAGTTATTTTCTTCGTCAGAGGTATTTGTCATCGTCTAGATCTTTGTCTTCAATGTTTTCATTTCTGTGTTGCTGAGAATAAAGAAAACTATCTCCTTTAAAGTAAAAGTGATGCAGAAATGCTAAGGAATCTTCAAAACTACTGATTGGCTGATTGGGGAAATTAGGCTTCAATTTCAACTTGGAAGAGTGAGACATAGATTACCTTAGTGGGCTCTCTGTGGCGAGTTGTAAAGCAACTTCTGCATCTTCCAAGTGGAGGCCAATTTCAGAGCAGAGCTTAACTTAACTACTCAGAAATACCCTTTGGAAGAGTTCTGTTTTTCTCTTTAAAGGAATAAGCAAAACAAAACCTGGTGAGAAGCTTTTGATCAAAATTATTCTTTGTTATTACCTCCAGTGTTTCACTATGGGCAATTTTACCTGATGCCTGTGATAGAATGGAATTTTGAATTCAGGTCTGTCAAACTCATGATAATACTCCTTTTGCCCTTGAGATTGGTGTTGATTGGAACCACAGAGCTGTTCTCCAGCGATAAGGGTTGAAGTTTCTTTAAATGTCAGAATTATTTAGGAACTTCTGGACCATTAATTTAGACTTGCATAGTGTTTTGTATTATACTTATTCAGGAAAGTGTTTTCTGTAACTTCATAGATAAAAGCCCATTTAACAAATCTTAAAGATTTGAAGCATAAATTTATTTTCAAATGAAAGTTTACCTTAATCGAGTGGAAGAACTAGATTTGCTGCTGCAAGTCGCATTTTCTGCTTGTTAGTAGTAGTTTCAGCAATTGCTTATTTGGAGAGCTAATATTCTAAATGAGATAATAAAACTGTTTTTTGATCTTAGGAACAATTGCTAAAACTGACCGTAACAAACAAGTGCTGGATAAACTGCAAGTGGAACGTGAAAGGGGAATTACAGTTAAAGCACAGTCTGCATCGCTCTTTTACAATTACAAAGGAGTAAACTACCTCTTAAATCTTATTGACACACCAGTAAGTTAAGTGCAAAGGGGGTGTTTCATTCACACAGAGCTACATGTCTTTATATTTATAAATAGAACTTAAGAAGTCAGAAATCTGCTGTGTTTATGCAGTGTGTTTTCTCCTTTTATTTATTTCGGTAAGAATTATGTTTTGGATGAACAGATACACAAACAAAACCATCATAATGTAGATATCTTTGCAAAGGACTCCAGAAATATGTGAAATTACGAATATTAATTTTCTCCACAGGGCCACGTAGATTTCAGCTATGAAGTTTCACGGTCACTGTCTGCCTGCCAAGGTGTCCTACTTGTAGTAGATGCAAATGAGGTACAGTTCTTAATTTTTGTTTTCTCCTTGGAATTTCAGCAGTTTCTTTAAGCGAGCTGGAGAGGAGTTCAGTATGTTTTAACCTTTCCATTAGCATTTTTGCAGTAGTCTAGCTCCATAAAAGTATTAACGTTCCAGAAGACTGGAAGTTTTAAACTTCCAGTTTTAAACTGAAGTGGGAGTTTAAAAAAAAAAAAGCCACAGGCAAATACTTGCCTGTTAATAGGTACTGCGGTGCCATACCATAGAAACAAAAGCACTGAAGGAATGAAGAATCAGATGATGCTTTCTACACTGTATGAACTTTACAAGTGGCAATCTGGAGAGTTTACAGCTGTTTCACTGTATGCTTTTGATTACCTTCACTTTCTTGTTGGAGTGTGATGATTCATTCAGACACACTTGGTTTAGCTAGTTGCCTTTAATACATATATGGCAACACTAAAACTATTGGCCAGATTAAAAGTTAGTAAAACTCCAAGCTCAATGTGAATAAATTCAAAAATTCGGAAAACATCACAAGTTTTAAAATCAATAGATGAATAATTTCTTGACTGATATTTCAGGAGTAAAATGTTCATAAAATGAGATCCATGCGAATTTCATAAACTTATTGTGTGCTAAGAGGGTTTTGAAATCAAAGATCTGTTGTACATTTATTTTTATGCTGCTAAAACATTTTAATGAGTCAGTTACTGCACTGGAATATGAGGATTATAGAATCATGATTTTAAATATGGATACATTCTCAAAGAGTACTTAGATGGTAACTCTGTGGTGTGTGTAATACGCCTAAAATGAAACGAGATTCCATGTTGATTTCTTTGATGTATGTTTTCTAGGGTATTCAGGCTCAGACAGTGGCAAACTTCTACCTTGCTTTTGAAGCACAACTTGCAATAATTCCTGTCATAAACAAGGTAATGAAATTATAGTGTTTCAAATTAAACAGTTGAGTTGTATAAATGTATAGAAGATAACTTTCTTAGCAATCTTCAAATAGGAGCATAGAATGAAAAATTAACAAGTATATAACAAACAAGTGTTGTCTTTTAATATTTTAATGATTGTTGGGAATTCCTACTTTTCATAAAATACATCTACTAGCATTTTTGTAAATAACAATAAAAAAATTATTTATGGAATCTGTTTGGTGAATCGAGTTAAGAAGCATTGTGTAAAATGTCTTTATCTGAACCATTTGTCTTCTTCCTTTTTAGTTTTTATTCTGGGGAATATTCCAGTGGGTTTTTACAAAAGTAACTTTCAAAGTTCTTGCAAGGATGATTGTTATATTCTTCCATGTGTTAATGATAACACACAGGAGTAGCAGCTCAATATAAAAAGTGTAAACTTAATTACAAAAAAAAAAAGACAAAATATTGGTTTTTACAATTTTTGTAATCTGTGTGACTGGAATAACAAAATTACTTAGTTTAAATGTAGTTAATATATTGTACTTAGTTTTCTACCGTAAACAGCATAAGTAGCATTCGTGTCTTCAAAATACTTTGTAAAATAAAGATTTTACCAGCTCTTGGATAAAAGTTCTTAACAAAAAATAATTATAGTAGGGATCCTTCCTATAATCAAACAAGGAAGACTTTTTCTAAAATGATTGATTGGAACTTTCTAGTAATAGCCTGTAATTTAATTTATCAATTTGTTTCCACTTAATAGCTGAACTTACTTTAGACTTGCAAAGTACCCTTTCATGTCCAATTTTCTAGAAATTATTTGCACCAAGACATAGTATTGAAAAATTCTTGATACGTATCTTTTCCTGAAAATCTTTAGTATTTGAGTAAAGATGTAAGAAATCCTTCACTTGCACATTTGAGAGCTACAATTCTCTATCATATGTAAGATGTCACTGCCTGTACATTTAGCGGTTTGTCCTTTTTCAGATTGACTTAAAGAATGCAGACCCTGAAAGAGTTGAAAAACAAATTGAGAAGCTGTTTGATATCCCTGTTAGTGAATGCATAAGGGTAAGATCTCGTCAAGATTTATAATGTGTCTGATTGTATACCTGTATCTACTTTGTATGCTAATCTTTCATTAGCTACATAATAAATCAGCAGGGTGTTGTCTGTCTGTTTTTGTATGATGTGCTGTATGAATTTCTTTAGATCTTGTCTCCTGAAAAACCAGAATGGATAAAATAATTCTCAGTTAAAAATTTATATGATGCCATTCATCATCAAACACTACAAACTTTTTCTACTTGTGGATCCTCTAAATTATTTTCATTTTTACCGTAACAATAATTCCCATTCAGGAGGAGAAATCATGTAACAAGGGGTATTTATAATCAAATGTGTATTTCATAGTAATGAGTATTTATACAGATGTATGGGAACTGCTGAATCATGGCCTAAACCTCTGATTAATTACCTGAGGTGAGCAATGAGTCAGCCATGGGCGTACAGGTAAAGGCAATTCACCTGTGCTGTCAGAAGGGGTGGAGCCTGGCTCCACCTCTCCCAGACCTATTTAAGAGCTGACCACTAGTGGGGAAGGATCTCTCTTCTGGAGATCCACTCCACCGGAGTTTCCCACACGAGCCCAAGTTACGGGTGAGTGTACCTATCATTTCTGTTTCCTGCTTTGGTGTAATAACATCATAGCCAAGCTCTCCATTATACCTGAACATCTGTATATTTGTTAATTGTGTACCATATACCATAACATTGGTATATTCATTAATTGTACATATAGATAATGTTCTCTCCTGCCACCCAAATTATTTACAAGAGAAGGTGACACTTTACTAGATACTGAATGAGTCTAAGACACATGTCTTATAAAACTGTTGTTGGGCTTGTTTTAGATTTCTGCTAAACAAGGGACAAATATTGAAAAAGTCCTTGAGAAGGTCATTGAAAAGATTCCACCGTAAGTTATTTATTTTACTTATGATGTCTTGTAAGGATATCTAGGAAACCATAAGTTGCACAGTATTTTGGTAGTAGTTTTGCACTTAATATGCATCTGATTGTAAGTCAATAGTTTATAATGAGATGTGGGGTAAATCTAGTTTCCGAGCTGAAAAAGTTAGCTTTGAATTGCAAATCAGAGAAAATGACCCTTCAAGTATGAGATCTTTAAAATAAATCAATGTATACCTGCTGAAATTCTTAAAGCTATAATATCGAAAACAAGAATATCAGTAGAGAAGAATTGTTTGTTGTTAAGAAGCGGAGAAGGAAAATGAATTTGGTCTGAAATGGAAAAAGAGAGGTGAGCTACTAGAGTGATATTTTTGTAAGCATATAGCTTCTATTTAGACACAAAGGGTGGGGGTGCTCATTCATTCAGTATTGAATGGAAAACAGTCTGCTTATTGTTTTAATAATTGTTTTAAATCTTTTGTGATAGACCTCAATTTAATACCACTGATCCCTTGAAAGCCTTAGTATTCGACTCCACCTTTGATCACTACCGAGGTGTCATAGCTAACATTGCAATTTTTGGTGGGGAGATTGAGAAAGGGCATAAAATTGTGTCTGCGCATACAAATAAAAGATATGAAGTTAATGAAGTAGGAATTCTGACTCCAAATGAACAGCCAACACACAAACTGTAAGTAAAACGTTTCTTTCAATTGAACAAATCATAAATTGATGTTTCTGTTCGTTTATTTTATTTATTTATTTGTTTTTGATGGAGTGGTAGAGGCTGTTTCATTATTTGGATTGTTGTTATAGATTGTAATGATAATTTGTAATTAAGTGCTCAATGTCACCCTGAGACAGAAGCTTTAGGGGACTGCTTTTTGGGCACAGCTGGTGAGAGGGAGTCATTTTATTGATGTATACTTAGTATATGAAACATCTGGACAGCTAGTTCTTAAGACTAGCTTTTGATATTCAGCTGTCCAATTTATTTCTAGGAACTACCTTGTTTGAGAGTGGAAGGGAATGGGGCTTCATCTTAGTTTTTGCTGCAGCATATTTTGAGGGTGGAAAACTTTTAAGTCCATGAATGCAACAGCTTCCAGAAACTATCTCGTCGTGGCAGCAGTGGGAAGAAAATCAGGTACACCAGAATTAGCGAAGAGGCATTATCAATTTGCATCCAAGTACTTTTTAATGGCATTTTTGAGAAGCTCTTAAGTGAAAGACTACATTATTGTGTGTGTGGTGGATTGAATCCAGCTGGTAACTAAATACTCAGCCACTAGCTTACTCCTATAGCACCAGTGAAGTGTGGGAGAGAACTGGAAAAACAAAAGTAAGGAAAAGCTCATTGGTTTTTTTTTTTATCATGAGATAAAGACTGTTCAACAAGTAGAGGAAAAAAAAAAAGGGGAGGGGGAAAAAAAGATGCAAAGCCATTCATCCCCCAACATGTGCTAGCAGTCTGGTATCCAGGCAGTCTATGAACAGCAGCTACCTTGAAGAGATGGCACACTTTTTATTGCTGAGAGTGATATAATATGCTATAAAATATGCCTTTGGTCAGCTCATGTCTGCTGACATGCTTGTGATAGCTGCCAGCCTGTAGCCTCTTTGCTACAGGGGCAGAGTGAGAAATGGAAAAAGCCTTCATGATGTGCAAGCAGTATACAGCTTAGAAACTGGTGCAGTATTAACACCATTTTTGTTACAAATCCAAAACATGGCTTTTATATGAGGCTGCTGTTAAGCACTTAACTCCATCGCAGCCAAAACTAGTACACTGTTTCCATCTACCACGGGTTCCTCTCCTAACAGCATAATATACTGATAGACGTTATTAATCTTTGTTGTTTCTCCCAGTTAACATGTGAGAGTTGCTGTGGTGGTAGCTGAGAATTGTTCTATCTTCTGTCGTAGATCCTTAAGTTCTTTCTAGCTCCAGCTTTCAAACCGAGAGTAGCACAGTATTAAAAATCCAGAGCTGACTGTGCAGTTTAACTGTAACAAAATTACAGTTATGTGAGTCAACAGATGGTTTGTCCCTTGAGACAAAATTTGCAACTCAGTGAAGAAACAGCTTAAATGTGGCTTTTTGGACTGTTTACGGACTCGTGGGGATGATTCCAACTGGGCTAAGTGAAGTGGGGAAAAACAGTGGAAATATAATGCCAAAAAATGTCTGTATAATACCAATTCTATTCAGATATGCTGGACAGGTGGGCTACCTGATTGCTGGAATGAAAGAAGTAACAGAAGCCCAAATAGGAGACACGCTGTTTATGTATAAACAGCCGGTGGAGCCTTTGCCTGGCTTTAAGTCAGCGAAGCCAATGGTTTTTGCAGGTGAGGAGAAAACTAACTAAAAAGGAATCTCTTTTTTTTTTTTTTTTTTTTTTAGTAGCAAGAGCAGGAGAAATATTAGAGCTTGTAAGATGTATTTAAGAGTTGTGAGGATTAGAATTTCACTGAAATTAAGCTAGAGAGGCACATGCCATTTATATAGCTCTTTATGACTTAGCAGGCAAGATTCTTGCATGCTGGTTTTATATGATTACAAGACTAAGGTATGTTTCTAGCTATTAATATTTTTCCAGTATCCAGAAAAGAAGGATTAATACTTTGAAAAATGAAGTCCCTATCAGTGATTAGTTCCGTTAGACTGTTGCTGCCACCTTTAGTAAACTACTACACATGCTATGGAAGACGGCTTTAGAAAGAAAGAAGTTCTGTTATTCAGTTTCCTGATTTGTTTTGAGAAAACTGTTTTAATTTGTCATGTATATTATGCTGTCAGTGAATGTAGAAGAGGAAAATGTAATCCTGTAAACAATGTGGATTTTTTTTGTGCGTGCATGTGTGCTGCTTCCTGTATGTTATTGGAGCACAGTGATGTGAAAAGTGGAACCTATTTCAAGTAGTAATTACACTGACAACTGTTTTTATTCATTTCTTCTATTCACTTAAAAAAAAAAAAGGAAATATTAGCAGTGTTGATATGGCACACTATTTTTTCTTCCTGTGTACTCTTACCTGCATCTTACTACTTGCCTTACATCTCAGTGACGTTTGCTTATTTATTAATGCTTAAGTTGTATGGCCACACTGTACACCTGCAAAAAAATGGTTATACTCACTAGTATACTCATCTTCCACAGCTATGAAGAAGTAGATGAGTACAGTATGCCTATAACTACAGTTTGAATGTTAATTTGTTTTTGTTTTTTTTTTTAAATTGAATGTTACCTTAATAAGGTTTTAGAAAAAAAAAAATCAGATTGAAAGAGTCAAATTAACAGAAAGCAAGCTATTTCTGGTTTTTGTTATTATTACTGTTTATTACTGCTTGTATTATAAAGATAAGTACATAGTAGATCAAGCTCTATCACAGAATCTCTCTGTTATATGTTTTGACAGGAATGTATCCTGTAGATCAAACAGAATATAATAATCTTAAAAGTGCTTTGGAAAGGCTGACATTGAACGATTCAAGTGTCACTGTTCATCGTGACAGTAGCCTTGCTTTAGGAGCTGGATGGAGGTGAGGGTTTTATACTATTTTCCTATGTCAGTCGAAAACTTAAATTGAAATTATTTCAAGATTAGGAGCTGTAATTCAATTTAATGATAGGTAAAGACGAAAAGTATTTTATTTCCTTCTGTTCTACATTCACATAGATTATGCAATTTGTTGTGATTGATATTTTTTGGCTTTTAGAGGTTCTTTGCTGTGTCTGGTAATGCCAGACTAGCAGTGGAGTGACCAACAAATATTTGACCAATATGATTTTTTTTCCAGGTTGGGTTTTCTTGGTCTTTTGCATATGGAAGTTTTTAATCAACGTTTGGAGCAAGAATATAACACATCTGTTATTTTGACTGCACCTACTGTTCCATATAAAGCCGTTCTTTCCTCAGCAAAATTGATAAAGGTGTGTAAAACAGCAACTTAAAAGCCTGCTTTAAAAACATCTACAATTCTGAAATGTAGAATGGTACGGTATTTTATGGTAAACATTAGAATCACTGATATGCAACTTAGAATTTATTTGTGGATTTTTGTTTATTTATTTATTTATTTTTGCTGAATACTGACTTTCTTTCCCCTTTCCACTTTAAGCACTTGCTTTTGTTTTGGATTTTTTTTTAATACCTTGCTGCTGTCTTTGATAATGGGAATAAAGGACTTTATGTAAGTCCTTTTCTATCTTAGCAAATAGCTTTTATCTCAACCCGTAAGTCCTGATTTGTTAGGTTTTTTCCTGATTCTCTCCCCCATTCCTCAGCTGTGTGGTACTTAACTGCCTGCTGGATTTAAACCATGACATCTTCCAAGCTTTATCGGTCAGAAAATATTACTGCTTTCAGGAATAGCTTGTAATGCTACAGTGGACTGATGGGGATTGGTGAAGATATGTCAGGGTTGGTTTTTTTTTTTTTTATAAAAAACAAACCGGTTTTGAACAAAACTGTTGGTGAAACAGCCATGTGTGAAGCTTATTGAACTGATTGCAATTAAAATTCCTGTGTTTTGAGTTTGAGAGAAAGCTGGACAGAGGAGGCTGCAAATAAGCAGACTCATTACTTAACATGTACATCTAAACACTATAGAAAACTTGGATGTTCCAAATTTGTGCAAGAGAAGTTGCATTACCTGCAAGATATGAGATGCAGACCTTTTTTTCTTTACAGTTATTATTTCTACAGTTACTAGTTATTTTGGTTTCTTCCTTAGGCAGCATGCCTGCTATGAAATAAGGCACCTTTGTGACATAAATGATGCTAAATTGCTGATCTGAGACACCAGAACCAAGTTTTCAGGTTTTCAAGCAATGCACGAAGTTGGGTCCTTGTTCAGGAACACTGCTTTGCTAGTGGAAGTGAAATAATCACTTGTTTTGATGTGCAGAGGTATTGTATGCATACAGTAAGAAACATGACTTTCCTTGCATCTTTACCAGAAGGATAACTCCTGCCCCTGAAGGGATGTTAGACTAGAAAAGCTAGGTAATGGAAACACTTGCAAAGGAATCAGAAGCTTCAGAATCCATTTTGACTTGTAAAGGAGATTGAACCTGATGTTCTGCTTACAGAAAAATGCCCTCAACATCATCAAGCTACAGAATAATTGGAATGGGTTTTGTGTTGAAGCTGTGCCTTATATAAGGGTAAGGAAGTATGTAAGGAGATGGAGAAGCCTTATCGGGATAAAGTAATAGGGAATATCCTTGCCCAACAGACAAGAGACAGATGGAAATTCATTGGATAAAATGCTTAAAAAGCAACTAGAGGAAAAATGTTGGATTTTTTTTTTTTTCAGGAGTATCGTAATTCAGAGATTACTATTATCAACCCTGCTCAATTTCCTGATAAACATTCAGTGTCTGAATATCTGGAGCCAACTGTTCTTGGCACTATTGTAACACCTCAGGAATATATTGGGAAAATAATTGTTTTGTGTCAGGTTGGTATACCTGGTATGCTGTTTTATTTTTGTTACTTGCATTTTTAAGCTCTACTTACCCGTACCTCGAAAGACACTAGATAATAGTATAGTAGATGATGGTTGACAATAATTCTTAATATTTTTAAAAGAAAATATTTCAATTTGTGTGTTTCAAATAAATACAGAACTACTCCTGAGCTACACAGTCCTTAAATTGAAAGTTAGTGTTCTAGCTCAGTGACAGTAAAGTACTTGCTTTAGCACTGTGTACTAGAAGAGTTCATAACTAGATTTCTTTTCTTGAAAGAAAAGAATCTGCAGCAAGACTGTAAGATCTTTTTTTTTTTAATCTGCTTTGTGTTATTTATAGAAAATATTTTTCAAGAGGAACTGAAACAATTTTTATTTGTCTAGGATCGTAGGGCAATCCAGAAAGAAATGTTGTATATTGATGAACATAGGGTTATGCTAAAATACCTTTTTCCATTGAATGAAATCGTGGTGGATTTTTACGATGCCCTTAAGTCTCTGTCTTCTGGCTATGCAAGGTAAATACATCCTCTCCTTCTTTCTTCTTATTCCCCCTTCCCATGAGGGGAAGAAATGAAAAAATATCTGAAAAGAAAGTATGGAAGGACACAAAAAAAAGAATATTCCTTTATGATAGTGCTGCAGTATTAGTGTTTCATTCTTTTGAAGTCTTTGACAGGACGCTCATCCCTGTGTTAAAGGGAACTTTAAGGAATTTCCAAGTGGCATTTACAAGTATTTGAATAAACTTTTTAAGAGATTGCAGTAAATATGTGGATATCTGATTTTTCCTTGCTCAGCAGCAGATGATGTGTCCTGCTTACTTGAAGACAAAATTTACATAAATGTTGAACCCAGTTTTCAATAATGGTGTCATACTGAGAGACTTTACAAACTGTGCTCCTATTTTAATATGAAGTTCAAGTGTTCTATTAAGTGTTTACAAAACTTAAGATTTATGGAACAACGAATGCAGAATACCATAGTCACTAACTTCTAAATTGCTTTGTTTAGTTTTGATTATGAAGATGCAGGCTACCAGGCAGCAGATCTTATCAAAATGGATATTCTTATAAATGGAAATCCAATTGAAGAACTGGCAACTATCATACACAAGTAGGTTGAGTGGATCCTCTATTCCAAAGGATTAAAACTTAAGCATGTTTTCATTGTGAATAAATATGAATGATAAATGCATGTGCATTGAAGATTTCACCAAATGACCAACTTCCAGATCTGAAGATCTGAAATAGAAGGGCATTTTATAGTAGGAAAGCTAAGTGCTAAATATAATGTTCCCGTGTTAATGTGGAAGGAGGAGATGCAAATATAAATGCAAACTGATGTTCTTTTAAGGTGTTGGAAAAAAATTAAGGACTAACCAGTCCAGGAGATGTGCTATGAATTGTTTATGGTGTATACTACTAAAAAACTGGATAAGTTTTATTTTTATGCCTCCAATAGTCCCTATTCTGTACAAAATTTCTGTTATCTTGTCTTTAGCTAGAGTACTAGGAAAATGTAAATATTTACTGATAGTAATAGTCTCTGAATCATTTTAGCAAACAATTTCTGTTTCCATGAGTTTCTCAGGAATTACTCATCTGCTGGTGAAAATAATGCCTTTCTATTTTCCAGTCTTTCCCCTTGCTTTTTTCTTACAAAGTCTGTGTTAGTCTCCATTAAATAACTTCACAATCTCTCTTTAGTAATCCTGATGCTTTGTTTTTTTTGTCCTTATTCAAACACTAGCTTGTAATTGCAAAAACAAATAAATGAGTGTGCTATCTAATGTATTTATATATACCTTAACTAAATTGCAGAATTTCAGAATTAAAGGTTGAAGTAGGAAAATGAAACTCTTACCTTATTGAGAAAAATAACTGTGCAAGGGCAGACTAAATCTCTACTGTATATTTGATTTGTGTTTTTAATAAGTATGCAGTTTAGCAATGTAATATAGAGTTTAGCAAGTTGGAAAGATGCAAAATGGAGTGGCCAACCTTGTAGAAGGATTGCTTTTACGTTAAGTGAGAACATTTTAGAGAAAAGAGTCACTTGTTCTCAGTGGTTTATGAAAGTGTCAATTTTATAGCTTCTTTTGACCTTCTGTCACTTTTTTTCTCCAAAATCTGCAGTATATGCAGATGCTGAATGTAATTGGATAACTTTATTACAGACTGCTAGAGTAGATTAAAAAAGAATTTCATTGTTATATAAAAAGATATTTTGAGAATGCTTCTGTGATATGTAGATCTTTTGACCTTTCATGTCTGGAATCAATAAAATGCCCGCTTGAGCTTCTAGTTTAAAAAAAAAAAATAACATTTGAAGCTGTGAAATTATTCAGTAAAGCTTCAAGTGTGATAGATTGTCGGAATACTTATTACAAACATCATTAAAATTTTTATGAAAACCTCCTGTTAGTGTAGTCTTATCACTTGTTTGTGTGAAATGAGTAATGTACAGAGACCGGTCATTAAAGTCCGCGTTGTAAAGTTATCATCTGGTAAGTTAAAAAATATAAAAAGATAAATACTTTTAATAAAATATTTTTCTCAGACATTTGGATGTATTTTGGGATTGTATGACTGTTTCTGAAAGAATTAACTTCTCAAAACTTTCTTTTCCAGTGATAAAGCATATGCTACTGGTAAATTCCTGTGTGAGCGTTTAAAAGATACCATACCAAGACAGTTGTTTGAAATAGCCATCCAGGCTGCTATTGGCAAGAAAATAATTGCAAGAGAAACGTAAGTGAAACTGTTCTTTTCCTCTTCTTTCTTTAGGCTATTTTGAATATGAACTTAAATGTCATCCTTAGTTCTACATGTTACAATACTTCAAATCTACCATAAAATACTATTTTTCTGTATGTACTTCCAGGTGTCTAGGAAAAAAAAAAAAAAAACAAACATGCTTTCAAGCTGTGACCATGAATAAGGACTTAATGTAAAATTAATTGAAAATAATCCTTTTATTTTAAATTGCCTGCAGTCAGCATTACACTTACTGGGCAGTGTATGACTTGTTACACCGATACGTACACTTTCTTGGTACTGAAAAAGGTCATTTTTATTGATGAATATGATTTCTTGGGTGTGAAGTAGCTTTCTTTGGCAGTCATAAAAAAAAAAAAATTAAAAATCCATCACTGCCACAAAAGCACACACACACCAAAAAAAAAAAAATCCACTTGAACTGTGGTACCACAAAGGAGATGTGCAAGTTGAGCAAGTACAGCTATTTCTTATCAGCACACACTTCTTTTAAAGCAAACTTTTTCCTTAGTTGTTTTATTTCATGTCATGTTTTGGCTGTTGCTGTTTTATATTACATTTAAATTGTGGTAATCAGAAGTGGGTATCCAAGGAAAGGTTCTATAGGAATTTGTTTGCATGTGGGCTGTAAAAGCACGTATGAAGCATGAATGCTGTAGAGCGTTACAAGCAAATAATAGACAATATTGTAGCTTTTCTGTTTTGTGTGCCTTAAGACATATTTCTCAAATTAAGAAAAGTAAATCAACATCTTTAAAATGTTTTTTAACATGTTTAAAGCATTATCTTCTGTCTACCTACGAAAATGTCATAATTCTGTTTTTTAACAGAATTTTTAAAAATGTAGCAGAAAAACAGTGCTCAGCATTTTGACAGCTTGCTGTTTAGCTTCACTACTGGAGTTGCTCCACTGTGTTAATATGTATGGTATTCTTTTTTTACAGATTGAAAGCTTACAGGAAAAATGTTGTGGCGAAATGTGTAAGTATTTTTATTCCAATGCATGTAAACCTACGAGTCTTGCAACTGTGATGGACCTATCTTTCCTTAGAAACCCCATGAAGACATGTTTTGCTTGTGCTTCAAAATGTCAGTGGAATATTAACAGAACTCTTTAAACTTTTACTTGTAAATTCAACTTGCATAACCTTCACTTGGTGCTTGCAGTAGATCAGAAACAGTAATGACTTCTTCCATGTGTATACTCAGTGTATCTGTGTTCACGCCTGTCTACTCAGCATCTCATAATATTTGTAGAAGAAATAAGAATGTGTGCACGCACTTATGTAACTTCATGAATTTCCTAGTTTTTTTTCTTAGATGATTTAAGTTTAGTAAAGCACTTCTTTATAGACTGATTGCAATTAGATTTTCACTTCAGTTTTCAGTAAGAAATCAAGAGGAGGCCTTAAATATCAATAGTTGATTATCAGTGAAGATGAATAATGCTATTGGAAAAACACAGTATCTCATCTTAGCTGAAGTTAACAAGTTGAAGAGATTAAACAAGTATCCTTTTCTCACAGCTATTAAGAATTCTTGCAATTAGAACCTAGGTTGGATGGAATCCCATCACACACTGTAAGGGTTGATGAATTTGGATGTTATCACCTAGTGGTAGCCAAGATGCTAGTTCATCAGAGCTGACATCCAGTTGCTGTTCCACAAGGATTTGAATAGCCCATAGTATACTACAGTTCTATCCTGCTATCCTAATGTCATCCAGGCTTATGTAAGAATATTTAGTATACAAAATATGTAAATTAATCTACCTTTAGATGTTTAAGAGAAAGTGCTCACTTGCTCCCATTCTTTTTAACTATTGCTCCCTTGGGATAATGGCTGAGAGTATAAAGGGATATTTTCTAATGTAACTAGCCTTTCTGATTAATTTTGTTTAAGCCTGTGTTTATTAAGTACTGTAGCTTAATAAAATATTTTTCCTTTTCATAGTATGGTGGAGATATTACAAGAAGAATGAAGCTTTTAAAAAGGCAGGCAGAAGGGAAGAGGCTGATGAGAAAAATTGGCAATGTGGAAGTACCGAGGGATGCCTTCATACGTGTTTTAAAGAGACAGCCTGAGAAATAAGTTAGTGATATGCAGCAGATTGTCTTAACTTCTTAGAGACAGTAAGCATACTTGAGTTGATGTACAGTTTTATCACTGTGAGAGGGAACATCTGATTTAGTTTATATCATTTTAAGTGGGAATATAAATTGAAAGGATTTTGTATTTAAATTATACATTTGTACATTATAATGAAAATAAAATTATTTTATTTGAATCTTCTGAATCTAAAAGCTTTTATTGTAACTTCACATAAGCTAGATAGAAAAGCTTGAATGTGTTAAAAGCAGAACAGCAACTGTGTCAAAAAGCTTATTAAATAGTTTGTCTATCCCTGCCTTAAAGTTATATTCGTTTTTCTAAGTCACAAAAATTTCAAGCTACTCTGTTTTACTTGCTAAAGGTTCTCATCAGGAAATGATGATGATGTTGGGAAATCGCAACAGGAAAAACAAATTGCACATTTCTAAGCAAGCAAGATTGATTCAAGTCTTTCATACTGGTCTACTTAAGTTCAGTTTATATTGACATGCTAAAAGCTGTTGGTGAGTTCTTAAGAAACTAGTGAAAAATCTACACATAAAACTGTATGAAAAGTTTATCATCCTATTATAGTAATAGTGACACAAAAGGATACTCTTTAAATTAATCTATAAGTACCAAAACTTGATTTAAATGACCTAGTATATGAAGCCGTTCTTACCCAGATTTCACAGGCCAAGACTTAAGCTAGAATAAAGTTATGTAATACTTGGCTGCTCATGTTTTTTATCTGAAAAGATAAGAGCATAGGCTATTCAGAGCAAACTACACTTGGGCTTTCCATGTCTACACACAAGAAGTGATAATACCAAAATCAGAAATTCAACTAGCAGTCTAGTCCAACAGATAATTTTGTACTTTGTGTAAAGTCTATACTTTCTTTAAACATTTAACTTTATCATAAAAATAACAGACCTAAACTTAAGAATTCTATAAGCACATTGTAGACTAGTTTTTTTTTTTTTTTTTTTTTTAAAGCACAGGGCTATGCAACAAAACAAGGTATTAATGTTTAAATGAAAAACTAAATTCTTCAAGTTAGGCTCTGTCAGTGGATCACAAAAATAATAACAACTACAGTTGGTTCTTAGTCTCTTCTTTACATGAAGATGACAAAATGCTTACTCTCTCCACTTTACATCAGAAACAAAACAATTTGGAAAAGGTAAATTTAGATTTTAGTTTTACTTATTCAAAGCGGGAAATAACATTCCTTGTGACAGTTCAATATTTATAGCGATACAATAAGAGGTAATTATTACAGAGTGGTTAACAGCAGACTTTAATACACTATCATTTGAATTTGTAGACTTCACATTCCTATAAGTTAACCTCATTCTAGGCATTTAATGACACCATCCAATACAATTAAACAGGTATATACAGAAAGGAACACTTAGATTTTTCCTTCTATATAAAGCACAATTACTAAAAATATAAAAACCCTAAAGTAATTTGAAATACATGAGAGGAAAAAGTGCTATGGCAGACATTTAATGTAAGTAACCAGAATAATTTATAACGCTTTAAGAATTGGGTGCATTTTTAGGCACTGTTTTTTGTATTTTTATTTGCCTGAATTATACAGCAGGACTCGAGATGCCCAAAAACTGTTTGTATAAGATAAATTTAAGGCAATCAAGTGCAAAAGCTCAGTGTGCATTATGTAAACAGAACATTTCATAGTAGAAATTGCACAGCTATTACAAGTCCATAGTATTTAACAAAGGCCAAAACCATTCTGCCTAGGAATACAAATGCAAAGTGTAGTTACACTAATGGAGGCCACAATTAGAGATTATTGGAAATAACCTATCACTTCCTCTAACAGGCAGATGCAATGCATTGCTGTGCTAAAATAAGTGCTCTGTCCCACCCCCCTCCACCCCTACATAACATGCAGTCTCCCACAGGTTTGTTCTGTTCCATTTAGTTACTGTAACAGCCAGAGTTATAAATATCCAAGCAAAATGCACAACACCAAATAGAGATGGAATGTGAATGTACATACATTGGACCTTTTAAAAAAATACAGTACCTAGGATTTCCCATTTTAAACAGTTTTCAGTATATTGCATAGCAGTGAACTCATCTGCTACCTAAAACTGTTGCTGTTGACCCACATGCAGTTCTTCTTCAATTCTTCTTTCAGTTTTCTTTCATGCTGTACAGGGGGTCCACGAGTTTATTGTGCACATGCATTAAACCTTGAGGGGAAAGCAACAATGCCAGCTTTACATCATTTTTAATATACTTTTTTCCAACATGTCCTATCCGTACATTTGGAGCTAACTTCAAAGTATACTTCAAAGTGAACTTTTTAAACAGTTCACTGAAAAGATAGAGGATGGCTATTCAAAGTAGTTTAAAATCAAAAGTAACTAAGACTATATATGACTATATGCTAGTTATGTATTTTTTTCCTGTATCACTTAAATATTATTGCCATCTTCATATAAACTAAACAAATGACAGCAATGACAACAGACCAGTTAAAAAGATCTGGAATATTTTTTCATATCAATTAAACACCTGGTGAGAGATACACATCTCTCTTTATTAATAAATGCTTAACAGCAACACATACAAGAATTTGTTGTAACAATCAGATTTACACAAACTAATAATTTTACAGCTTAAGTTACAATGTTCTAGCACTGTGGTATCTTTGTAACTAAGTGTCCTTCAGGTCCTAGACAAGCAGCACATAGACTGTTAATGAATATATAGAACTGTTAATGAATACATAGAACCTCCCCCCTATTCCCCTGTAGAAAATTTTGGAAAGTGCTGGGAAGATCCATTTTAAAAAGTCATCCTGTTTACTTTGTTACAACTGAGTAAAAGTGTTACCTACAAAGTATGGCATCCAGTCACTGGTACATTTTTTAACCTTATGGACTGCTAACAGTATCTGGTCAACATTCTCAATCTGCAAAGAGCCTGGTTTAGAACCATAGGGAAGATTTGCTTCAACTACTGCAAATTTCAGAAGTAGGCAACATTAAAAGCAGGGATTCTTAAAAGCCATAAAAGATATCTGACAGTAAGTGCACATTTCAGTAGTCATCCGCAGCAAAGAATATAAATACCCTTGCTGCATTATGTATCTGGCAGCAAACATTGCATTCCTGCAGCAAACTAATCTCAAAGTCTGAATCATTAAGTCTATTTTTATTTTCATTTCTGATGTATTTTACAAATTTACTATTCTTTTCTCCACTAGGTGGACCATACAGCCATACTAGAAAGCCAAAACATCAAGAACAGACAGAAGAACCCAGCTCATTTTTGTTTTTGGAGGTAATGACTTAACTGCAGACCTTTGTAAATAAATAATTAAAAAAAAAAAAAAGACACAAGAAGAAAAACTTATGAAATCAACATGACTAAAGCACAAAAATCTTAGATCTTATAAAGGATAACTATTGATCATGTATATTGGAAAGATCAAGTCAGTAATATTTCTCATGAATTTGGCAATAAGCAGGAAAACACCAAATGTAGCTGTTTTTCTTTGAATAAAAATGCCTTCTGTATCAAATCTACACCATGTACTGAAGTTTAAGCATTCCATTTCCTGTTTTTCTGTTCTGTTTTTAAAAAAAAGAAAAACAGGAAATGAAAAGGAGAATTACCCACTTCCTGGAGGCGTGAAAATGCTTACAAAGTATTCTCACTGCCATATGGAAAAAGTTATATTTGAATCCTTTTAGTGGTTTTGGAAGCACATTTAGAAACAAAGCTTATTTAAACGATGATATGTGAAGTCTCTTACTAGATAGATGCAAAAGCAATTTCACATAAAAATCTTTCAGCCTATTCAACTCAAATCAGGTTAAATAAATGTTTTAACAAGAGCACGCAGAAGTACAGAACTCCCAGATTAACTTTCCTGGAACTAGTAAATTTGAAGATATTTTTCTGCCTCGTTCTGTGATAAAGGAATGAAAGGGAAAGGTGACCTTCCTCCCATTTTGCAGAAAGAACACTTAAAGGATCATTTCTCTTATTTGTTTCAGAAAGTTAGAAAAGAAAAAAAAAAAAAAAAAGGAGGGGTAAAAGTTATTCTAACTTTCAGACAGAGCGGTGATTTGTTATCAAAAACTGCTTGAAGTTTCATGGTACCTTGAGATTTTCCTTAAATGGTAAAAAGCTGTAGTAACTAGCTACCAGAATTAGCAGTCATCAAGAACCATCCAGCTTCCTAAGAACTAAGTCATCCAACCTGGAGATCAAGATTCAGAAATAATCCCAGGTTTTACTAATACTGATTTCTCCATCTAAAAAGAAGAAAAACAACCAAGTGAACTTCACTGACTCATGAATAGGGAAAATTACGCCAGGCAAAACAATCTGAGAATTCTATTGCTTTGTATGCATTATAGGGTAATTAAATAAGTGACAATAGTACATATTTATACACTGTAGCCCATAGTTTTCTATTGAGATATGTTCAGTATTAGTGTCATTCATACCTAATAATTTTATTATAGTAGTTTCTATATTCCCCAAGCAGAGCTTTTGTTTATTTGGATACAGGATAGTATCTAGAACCCATCCAAGCAGTTTAAGAGGTTTATCTTTGACAATACTAAATACTATCTAGCAGTGTGATGTGTGAAGACTGCCCCCTCTCCCCAGTATGTATCAAAGAACATACTGAAAAATCTGAAGTGAGAATTAATTATAAATGATATCAGTATAAAGTCACATTAACACCAGATTTTACTATTACCTACAATTTTTAGAGCATTATATCACTAATGACAGCCTTGCCACCACGTGCCTCAACTACTACAAAAATCCACACAGTAAGAAAGGTGGCTAATATATACAGCCACATATGTTGTGCTAATACAGTTGGGAGAAAACTATTTTTCTGAGCTTCTACAATCTTAGTTAAATATAATTAACATCCAGGAACACTGACTTACTATAAGAAATCCAAACTCGAAGCTTGCCTCAATATACCTACTACAAATATGAAAAGCATAGTTTGTGCAATGCATTAAAGTCTAAACAGATTGCCACTGCACTGTATGAAGAATGTCCTCTGTTCACTTCAAAGTCTGCCTCACATAGTTGAAGCTTACTGTCAGTATAAGATAAAATCAGTGTGAAATATACCAGGATTAAAATAAAATTTGTTATAATTGACACCTTGCAGTATACTTGAAACTCATATTCAGGAACACCAAATTGTTGGTATTTTATATACAGATGACGTCTATATATTATCATTTCAAATGGGAAGTAAATACTTTATTCAAAAAGAGATTTGTCAAGTGTTTATCAAGTGACACTGTACTTTCATATGTAAGGAACACAAGTTATGCCTCCCAGCACTTTCCCACTCACAATGTAAAAGTTAACATTTAGTATCTTCATTATGTTCTATGTTAGCTATGTGATGTGCCAGAAGCCGTCATATAATTCTGTTATTTTTAACTAGAGGTAACTTCTGATTCAGTGCTCACCTTTAAAGTACTTCACAGTTTTAACTCTTAGTTCTAAAGTAGCATCTTCATCACACACAAAGATAGTACGAGGGTGCTGCTGGAAAGCAGAAACTGTCCACATATGATTGACACCTTCTTCAATAGCTTTGTATAATGCAAAGGCTTTATGTGCACCTGTTATAAGAATCATCACCTGCAAAATAGAAGTCTTTTTACCTTCAATCCCCACAACACCACAAACTAGTCTTGAAAACAGATACATGCAACTAGAACTAAATAAGTTCTTACTTCTCTAGCATCCATCACTGTACCCACACCAACCGTTAGCGCCATAGTTGGTACTTTAGATAAGTCTCCATCAAAGTATTTAGCATTTGCCAAAATGGTGTCCATTGCTAAAGTCTTTAATCTTGTTCTTGAAGACAAACTCGATCCGGGTTCATTGAATGCAATGTGGCCATCTGGACCAATGCCTTTTCAAAGTTAAAGAAAGCAAATCATTCCAGACCTGCGAGTCAACAAATATCCTCAAACATTGTGAAAGAATAAAAAAAAGTTTTATGATTCACTCTTTTGTCTTGGTTCCCCATTTTCAACAAGCAAACAAACAAACAAAAAAAAAGCATTCAAAACTTAAACTACATTATCATTAGAAACTTGGACACCAAGCATTTTGTTCTGGTATTTGTACCAATTCTTTGTTAGTCACAGAACTTTCTTACACTATAATAGAAAAAAGTGATTTTACTGTGTTCTGAAAATCACAACTAAAGAGTCATTATATTTATTTCAATTGTAACTGACCATAGAGCATTTTCTCATACCTCCAACAAACAGATCAATCCCTCCTGCTTCTTCAATTTTCTTTTCAAATGCATCACATTCCACCTGTAAGTCTGGAGCATTCCCATCAAGGATATGAGCATTATTTGGATCTATGTCAATATGTTTAAAGAAGTTATTCCACATATACGAATGATAACTCTCTGGATGATTTCTGGGAAGTCCTGAAATCATTTAAAAGTCAAATTAACATATTACAAGACTTAATCAGCTTTAAATCTAAGACAAACCTTTCTTGAGTAGTATGAAGTCAGACAAAGCAGTACACACATTTATACTGAGAAGACTTCTGTTGGCATACTCGTTTACATTCACTATATACTTAGTGATACAAAATATCACTACAAATACATACAAAGTCTTTAACAAATGTAGTCAAAGTGCTATGTAACAATTTTCAAGCACTTAATTTAGCCAAGGATTCATTCTAATTACTCCTATTCTAATGGCTAATGGAGAGAAATGCTTAAGACATTTCCAGGTCATTAGTCTAACAAAAGCTCAAAAAATTCACACTAATCTTGTGCTTTGTTAAAATGTTTAACAGTTAATAAGGGGAAAAAAAAAAAAAAAGTATACTGTATTCTCAAAAAACAATAAGCACTAAAGCTTACCTACGTATTCATCCATGTTGAAAGTCTTCACGTATTTGAAAGAGAGATCTCCATTCTTGTGATATTCTATCAGCTTTTTGTAGCATCCCAAAGGTGTACTCCCTGTTAAACAAAGTTTTTCTACTATACTATATATCCACACACTTTCAGTATATTTAAATCTCTTTATAGACAGATCTTACTAAACTTTTTCAATATAATTAAAAGACATTTGTTATTTCCCCATCTACTTTCCAGTTTCTCAAATCTTTTCAAAGCGTTTTACAGATTAACAACTTCATGCTACAAGAGAAATACATTCAAATATTACCAGAAGTATATTCAGCAAATGCAGTATTTTAAATATGGCATTTGTTAGCAATGACGTAAGCAGTTTTAGGTTTAGTCACTTATTAGTCTTTGAATAAAACTTGCCTGTCGGTAGGCCAAGTGTGAAGTACCTTCCTTGGGTGGGCTTGAATTGGATAATACGATTGCAGATGTATTTGGCTGCCCATTCACTTGCCTGATCATAGTCTTCAAGAATGACAAGCCTCATTATGGCAGCAAAGAGTTTGTACGATAAAATAAACCTGGAGAAAACAATTTTTTTCTTTTAGCATAAGTATCACATCAATAGCTGTAGAACTCAAAGCAGTAAAGTTCACCTTCTATTGTTTAGTAATATACTTAATCAGTATAGGAGTTATTTTCATTGCATAAACATGCTGCAGTTTTGCAGTTCTATTTCAAACTGGACTGTCAGACAATCAAGAAACAAGTCAAAGAATCCAAGTGATACATTCCTGTTAAAATACTTACTAAAACTCTCATTTTAATTTAATTATTAATTTAATATGAAACCCATAAAGCTCAGACAAAATGGAAATGAGTTATCTTGATCAGTCTTCCCAATTAGTAACTGTTAGAAATGAGAAGTATGTTTGCTTTGTCCTTCAAGTCGAATGAACACTAGGATTAGATCTTGTTTCCTGCAGCCAGCTGAATGTCAAAAATTTCACAACTAAGACCCAGAGCAATCCCACGCTCCATATTCAGAGAGAAAACTGGAAATAAACAATTTAAGTTCCTTTTGCTTCTATTCTAACTCTATAAGAATGCTTCAGGAAGGCTATTAACTTAAGAAAAAAATATATACGCGTTGTGGACTTAAAATCTCAACATGTCACAAAAATACATAAATGAGGTAATATTTTTCTTTACAACTCAACATTAAGCAAATTGGAGTAACTAATTCTTTAGAGGCTTTATATACAGCTACACTAACAGAATACCTAAAGCACGTAGGCTTGGCGGATACAGCACGTGGCAGCCTCCCGCACTCAAACAAAACAGTTTGCCACGGCTCTGTTTGGCAGAGAAAGCCAACGAGCTGCCGGCGAGGCGGAGGCAATTTAGCCAGACCGCACTACATCCCCGCGCGTACCCAGAAGGCACCGCGATGCCAAGGGACTGACGAGCGACCCGAGGACGGGTGACGGTGCTTTCTCCAGACTGGGGTGGCCGCACTTGGAGACAGGAAGAAGCCAACGGCGGACCGCCCCAGCCCGCAGACCCGGCGCTGGCCCCGCGGCCTCCCGTTCCCCGTGGGGCCCGCGGGTACCGCCACGACCCGGGCCCACCCCGCCGCCGAACAGCTCACCCCCGGCAGACCCCTCAGCACCGCCGAGCGGAAAGCAGCCGCCGAGAGCCCGCAGCAGCCGCCGAGCCGCCGCCCCTCACGGACGCGATCCGGAAGCACCTGGCGAGGAGCGGACGTCGCCGTGCTGCGGGCGGCTCCGCGCATGCGCGGGGGCAGCGGCCTCTGGAGGGCGCAATAGGGGAACCTCGAGGGGCTTCCCGTAGGTGCGGGGTGCTGCTCGGCGCTTGGAGAGCGGACGTGTGGGACGGTCAGCATTTCCTCCTAGGTTACAGTGGGGACTTGGGGTGAGGCCTTTCCGTAGAGCGCCCATAAGCCTCCATGATTACAGTGAGGGGAGCTGATGGAAATGGGGAGAAACTTGAAATCCCAACCCATGTGTATGACAACAGCATGTTTTCTGGTCATTTCACTACTTGCATGGTAACATAGAAAGAATGAGTAATGATTTGCCCAAGGCTTAGAAGATGGATTTGCAACCTTGCAACAGAAACAAACCTTAGTGGAGTCTTGCAGACACACATATAGATGAAAGGATAGATGAAATCTTTAAATTAAAGTATAAGTTTAAGTAAAGTAAAAGTTTAATTTAAAGTAATTTAAAGTACAGATTTTTGAAGTTTAACTTTAAAATACCATTACTTGTTACTGACCTGATTTCTTTCACACCTTGTCTTCCTATAATGCATATCTCAAGAGTTTACTAGATTCTGAAGAGTGGCATTTGCTCTTAACTGTTTAGAATCATAGAATCCTTAGAGCTGGAAGGGATCTCTGAAGTTCTCTGAAGGCCATCTAACTGAACTCCCCTGCATTGAACAGGGACACCACAACTAGATCAGGTTTCCCAGAACCTTATCAAGGCTCACTTTGAAAGTCACTAGGTCTAACTTACCATTAGAAGTATCAGCTGCCTCATAGGCATAAGTTCACAATCCTACAGCTGACTGTGCTTCTATACCACAGGCATTTTGCTCACAAATAAGCAGAATTACTTCTGACAGATTTTTAGTGATGCCAGATATTTGCAGGCAGGCCCACAGTCACACACAAAAAGAAGAGCTGAACTTGTCTAACTGATGAACTAGATCACTTAGCTATACAGCATCCCCTCACAGGAAAGAACTCAGGTCCAGGAGATGCTCTTCTGGTTGTAGCTGGCCCTTATATGAGCCCTGGATGGCTCCACCCCTTCTAGTCATGTGAGGAGCACAGGTGCAAACAATTTTCCTGTGCTCCATAGGACAACCACACCCCTTCACCAGGTGCTCTGTCAGCAGTTCAAGCCACGACCTAACAGTTCCCCTACACGTGGGATATTTCTGAAGTACTCAAGGATGTTGCTGAGTGAAATTCCCGTCAGTACTCTAAGCTGTAGTTCAAGTTTATTCCCTTCGGAGAATACTTTAGATGGTCTCCATCTCTGTCCTGTGAGAATAAGGCATCTGTCCTGTGTGGTTGAGTTCTTACTGACCTTAAATGTTTTCAGGAAAATGTAAATAGTCTGAGTATGGGTGTTTATATGGAGTAAATATATGAATACATAGATGAATTGCAGTTCAGGTGGCAGCGTACCAATACTTTGTTAGCATCAGTCATTTCAGTTTTTACATGAGTAGACTTTCCATTTTAACTGTGCACATGATGGGAAAATCACTTTCTTTCAAGGTGTAAACATAATATCATTATGCTGCACAAGGCCAATGAGAAAACAGAAGAAGTAGTAAGTTTCTGCAGAGAAACGCAGAAGGCTGGGAACAAACATCTGTAGGATTGTAGCAGAATTGCTAAGTCAGGGCTTGAAACAGTGATTGAGCACCTGGTGGGAAGGCAGGGCCAACTCAGGGGAGCTCAGGTGCACGCAGTGCACCTGGGTGACTGGAAGCAATGGAGCCAGGATCCATGCCTTCCCAGACCTCATTTAAGGGTTGGCAGTGGACACAAAGGTCTCTCTTTGGTGGTCTTTGTGTACTAGAGGCCTTGTGAAGGTAAATAGCTTTTTTTCCTTTGTTTTCCCATAGCTATTGCATTTGAGCAAATTATCACTTGCTGTGGCCTAGGATCTTGCTGCTCTGCTGTTATTGCTGCACTTTTTATTGTTTATAAGGCTATATTTAATTCTACATCCTTTTCTAGTTGTGCACACATGAAATGGGCTAGAGTACTTTTGCTGGGGAACTTTTTTTTATTAGCTGATATGCATAGGTGGTCTTGTGTGAGTCAGCTCTGTACTTGAGAACATTTCTGTACAAACATCATTTATAAGTATTAAGAGACACGTGAGCCCTTAATGCTAAAGGAAACTTTTAATACTGCTGGCATAAAACCAAACAACGGTTCAAAACTTCATCTGTGTTTTCTGGAGATGATAAAAGAAAGCTAGAAAATCATGCTTCAGTGTCTTTGATCAATGCTTGTAGAGACAAGAATGTTACGCTCCATTTTTTTCTTACGTGTATTTATCCGTCTCACTTTCTTGTTAACTTTCTTTAACTAAAATTTTAGAACACCTTAAAGAAATGTAGTTCGAGTTTATTAAGCCTTGTCCTCATTAATAAGCCTTTCTAATATTATCCTTGGATTTTTTAATTCTAGTGGTTTTTTTTTTTGTTTGTTTGTTTGTTTTAGTTCTGTGTGGTTTTAAATATTTTTTTCTGAAGATGCCGTAATTCTTAGTGGGCTGCTGCTGTGCGGGAGTTGCTGTGCTTTTCACCTCCGGCAGGGGGCGCTATGGTCACATGGAGCGGCTGGGGCGGCTCCGCATCTCTCCAAATCGCTGGGACCTTTCCAGTTGTGTTTTTTTTTTTTTAATGGCCTTTTTAACTCTGCATTCAGAGCCATAGATAATTAGTTCCTGAAATACTCGATGTTAAACATTCGCCATTCTTAAAAGCTTTTACGTACTACCTTGTTTCTTTTCTTAAGTAGTTGGTACAGAGCAGTAATCACCAGCCATCTACTCCATTCAAAAACAAATAACAAGAGAAAAAACCCAATGGTATTTATAAAAGACTATATAACAAAACCTAAATAGTAATAAAGCAAGATACTATCTAGTGGAAAAATGAAATCCATATACGACTTTTCCAGCTAACTTCTTCCAGTAGTGTAGTAGGTTGTGTTTTTTTGTTTTTTGTTTTTTTTTTAATTCTAACAGTATCCTTTGTGGCATTGATCATTCAGTCAGGCCAGACTGATGCAGTAGCATGGATGTATGTTTGCACCTAGTTTGCAGCATACTGGTGGGTGTTTATCTGAATTAACTTGGTATTTACTACAACATTTTTCTAACCAGAAGCTTTCTGAATCCACTTAGCACCTAGATTTACAACCCATTGTCAAGTGTACCTTAGAAAACGATTTTCCTGCAGTTTCTGAACTACCTAGGTCAATATCTTCCTGAAAGAGAAGATAAGGGCTTTTGTTCCACCTGGGGATGTTAAAAATAAACTGTAAAAGCAGAGGAAACTTACGCAAATTCTTCTCCCAGCAGAATTCTTTTTTTTTAATTCCTCCAGAGACTGGGGACTGCTTGTCCCTTGAGGCTGAGCTGTTCTCTGCTGACTGCATGTTTACATACATTTGTGGATACGTACATGCCTACTTCTTCAATTCTAGAGACAAAACCGCAGTCTATAGGTGAGCCCTGACTGTGAACTTTTTTCTTTACATGCATTTTATTTTTCCCCCCCACCCCCCAGGCTACTTATTCTGGTATGAGGATCAGGATGTCTCCTTTGGAAATTCAGCCATATGCCTGGAGCATATTCTATTCTTATTCCCAGCCTGAAGACAGACAAAACATCTATCGGATTATAACATCTAAAAGGTATGATTACTCTCATGAATTGGTTTGTATCATTTGGAATTTTGAGAGGTATAAATTATTATGTATGCAGTGTTAGGAAAGTGCTGAAGAAATTGTTTTGTATGTCATAAACATACTGTAGCCTGTTTGTTTTCCACTGATCATGTGATGAAACAACATAGAATGGCTTGGGTGGGAAGAGACCTCAAGGATCACCAAGTTCTAAGCCCCTGCCACAGATAGGGTTGCCAACTGCTAGATCAACTACTAGATCAGATTGCCCAGGGCCCCTTCCAACATGGCCTTAAACATCTCTAGAGACAGGGTATCCTCTCTAGGCAACCTGTAACACCACCTCATCACTCAGTAAGAAAAACTTCTTCTGACATCTAATCTATAAATCTCCCTTCATTTAGTTTAATAATATTCACCCTTGTCATATCACTATCTACCCCTGTAAAAAGTTTATTTCCTTCATGGTTATAAGCAACACTTAAATATTAGAAGGCTGTGGTGATTTCTTCCTGCAGCCTTCTTTTCCAAGCTGAACAAGCCCATGGGGTAAGAGGATATTTGGGTGTGGCAAACCCTCCAGAAAGTATATAATTACAATAAACTACTTTAGTATGTTATTTGATTGACTTATCTGGTTTCTGTTGCTACTTCTCAAGCTAAAGGGATGCTGATCTGCAAACAGAAGAGTGGAAATACCTGAGGCCAGAATTGACCCTGACTCTCTGGTACTGCATCCTTTATTTCTTTAACAAAGTCCTTGTAAAGCCAGGCTTTCCAAATATGTATTATTTTTTGAAGATCTAAAAATATATAGAATGTAATCAATTTATGTCAAAGTCCATAACATCTATTCATATTTAATAGCTTGGATAACATTGTCCCAAAAGACAGCATATGAAAGTTCAAATCTTAATTCACCTCAAGGATAGTGCAGTTTTGGGAAGGATAATAAATTTATGGTTGACGCTATCTTTTGATGTTAAACACTATTTTTAATGGGCAATCAGAGAGACATAGCTTGAAGCTATGTCAAGAGCGACCACAGTAGGCATAGCATGCAGAAATAATCCACCACTCCAACGTCTCCTGTATCTTCTAGCAGCACAGGCAGCCAAATCAGAGTCAATAGCTTGGAGAAGCAGGTGATGCAGGCAAATGCTATTGTTTGATGAGCACTCAGTCCCTAGAGAAAAGATCTATCTGCCTGTGGGTGTGGAAAGAAAGCGATTTGATCATGTCCAAACAACTCGCATGAACAAGGAGCTATGGTATGTCACAAATATTTGGTTAAGGCAGTCTGGAATATATGTGTATGTCTCTCCATTACCATTATGTCATCCTTGAAGAGCATACTCATCTTAATATCACATTCCTTTCACACTTTTGCTCTTCTGTGGCTTTACCATGCTTGAGGTCCTCTGTTAGGAAGGACAGAACCTTTCCTGATGTTAGTTTGAACTATTTAGGCAACTGCTGAAGGTAGTTTTTAGCAATTAATTTGTCAGACTCCACATAAAACAGTTTCCATTTTTTTTGGAGCTACCATACTGAAGCTTATTGTCATTTCAGCCTCCTGCAAATCAGGTTATTTTCATCATGCTAGGCAATGTGTATGACAGTGGCCCACTGTGTTTCATTGGTGATATCAATGATTTTCTTGTAGTGGAAAACTTATGCTTTGTGCTGAACTCTCTGCAGAAGTTTCAAGTTTGCCTGTGTTTGGCAGTTTGTCTGATAATACCCAGAGTATTATCTTCAGGTTGCTCTAGAACTGTTTCAGAATGTTTTTATAGTACAGAAAGCAGGCTGTGTATTACCTCCCACAGCTTTCTCTGAGGGGCACATCAGGGGAGTAGAGGACATACTTGGAGAGTTTGGATGACCTGCAGATTATTAAAGTATCTGAAGAGTTGTAGGTACAAAGCCTGACTTTTACTGCATACAAAACAGTGCTAAACCACTCTGCTATGTTGATCCTGTCCTCATGACAGTATTTTTACCGTAGAAGGCCTGAAGACTGGGCTTGTGACAGTAGAACTGTAAATAGAAGCAAAATGGGGTAGATTCCTATCAGATCTTGTCTATCAGGTCTTGTCTTCGTGGATTAATGTATTCAGCAGTTTTCAAAATGTTTTCCTATTTTCCAATATCTGAATTTAAAAGGGTGCATATTTGTGAGTGATGAAAACACAAAACATAGAAATGTTTCTTGCCATGTGCTTTAGAATAAATAGATCTGAAAAATAAAAATCTGCTTTTATTATTGATGTCAAAATTTTATTAGCTTTATTGCTAAAATGACTGCCCTCCTGGGGCAGGACTGAGCCTGTGTGTCTAATTGCTTATTGTCACATCCACCTCTCTGTTTTATGTACCTCTGGTAAGGTTTCCAGCAGAGGAAATAAAAATTCATTTTCATACTGAGACATATGGTTCTACAATGTAAATAAATGTAGGGAGTGTTCTGAATATGAATGATGGTTACTAAGTGTGATTTTTTTTATTTAGCTGTTGGTCTACTTGGTGGCTTCAGCTGTTGTAATGTATATGCGGCACGTAGGGCTCCTTGTATTCAGATATTCAGTCTCATGCCTGTGTTGCTACAACTGACATCTGTTTCAGTAACTTGCAGCCAATGTTCCCTATGAGTTTCTGTAATTGCTGTTGGCAACTGACACAGCCAGAATATGTCTAGGAGTAGATGTTCCTGCTGATTTCAATTTAGGCAAGGCATGAATCCATAAACAAGTGACTTTAGAAGATAGAAAAGGATGGAAAGAGTAATCTCTTAACTGATTTGCTGATCTATGGTAAGAGAGTACTGAGAATGGTGTAACTTCTTACATACAGAACAACCTCTTATGCTAAATGAAGGCCTTTTCTGGTAGTTTTGAGGATGTGTTAACTGTTCTAACTAAGAAAAAGGGACAGTTATTTTCATCCTTTTAGCATTGTGTGCCATTTGTTTTTGAATTGGAAACAGCTGAATTCCTTTTCCTCTCAGAAAGCCTTCTTCCTGGTAGCTCAAATTAAGATGCCTCTTATGGATTGTTGAGGTAGTCAAGTCCCCCTGTGCTATTTCTGTACATAGGAACTAGTCCTTTCACAAAGGTTTTTGTTCTCCAATCCAACCTTTTTCTTCATAAACTGCTCTTTGGAAATTCTGGCTGTTCATACTCTATACCCTTTGTCCTCTTCAGCCATCCTGTGGCCAAGTAATGCTTTTTAGCAGATTTATATATGCTAAATCTGTATGAAACTTGTATGCATACAGTATAGAGAGAACAGGGAAAGTCTGGCAAACTTCAAGACCCAGGAAAGGGGAGTTGGTGTTAAATGAGGGATATTCCCCACAAGGGACCTATTCAGTGAGATGACAAGGGCTTAAAAGCTGTACTGTGCTTTGTCTTATAGTCTGTGTATAGATAAAAAGAGGAAGATTTTCACTCAGTGGGTGGTGATGTGCTGAAACAGCTTGCCCAGAGAGGTGGTGGATGCTCCATCCCTGCAGGCATTCAAGGCCAGGCTGGATGTGGCTTTGGGAAGCCTGGTCTGGTGGTTGGTGACTCTGCACATAGCAGGGGGATTGAAACTAGATGATCTTTGAGATCCTTTTGAACCCAGGCCATTCTATTACTCTGTGAAGACAACACACTGGGCTAGATAGACCTTTGGTTTGTTATAGGAGAGTTATTCTTTGATCTAATGAAAAACAGAATTTGCTGGCTTGCAAACTTATCTACAGATGGGAAGCATTCCTGACAAAGTGCCAGCCACTTGAGAAGATGATGCTAGTCAATTCTGCAGGAAAGTAGTGCAAACTGAAATAAAAAAGAAAATATGAAAATAGAAAGTTAAGGTGGCCATTCCATGAGAAACCTTTTTATCTCCTGTAGTCTTACATACTAATAAGCTGCTGTTTCCTGGCAGTTGTACAGGAAGAGTTTTTTTTGGTAATTTCTCCTTTAATTTTATTTTCTTTCTTAATATCCTTTGACTTTATTTCTGTCTAGGTCTTAAGATAGAAATATACTCTGTAAAGTATATCATATTGGGAAAGTTTTATTAAATATTTGAAGGGTGCATCATTTTTTTTTCCAATAGCTGAGACCTTAGTCATTTCTTTAGGAGTCTGAAAGCTTCATAGAGCATGTGGTTTTGTGTACATGAGTTGAACATTATCTGGTGTCAGATGTGGAACTTGCAATGCTGTAAAGAACTAAAATGAAAGGGTTTGTCCTGCCATCTGTCTGGTTGTCATTTTCAACAGGTTGCTAGTCACCAAGATATTACTATAACACACATGTTGGCTGGAAGAGAGGTGCTCATATTGTTCTATGAGAGTGTTTCTGAAGTTTAAAAGAAAAGTAGTATTTAAAAAAAACTACTTTTGTTTTCACAGACCTGAGAACCTCTGTGAAACTACATACAGGTTTCCTCATGCAGACATAAATGGTCTGCACAAGGCAACTTAAGGCTTTAACTGTGCCTAAATACATCTGCCTCTCAGTAACACATTTCTGAGACCATGTCTCAGTGATATCCAGCTTTCTACAGTTGGGTAAAACAATACCACCTTTATCACATATGATCACTTTGTGCCAAATCTCAAGTTGTCATTTGTGCTTTTCCTGTATATGTGAATGCCAGTCAAGTGGCCATCAGTGATGCAAGAGCACAAACAGATGTGTGTTCAGTAAAAAGAACATGTAGGAGACTTAGCTTCTGAATGCTGACTTTTTGGTTTGCGAGCAACTTTGGCCAGAGGAGAAAACCAAGATATTAGAGCTGTGCTCTGCAGTTCTGAAGAGCTGTGACTATAATAGCAGAGACTTTCTGGATTGTTCTTGTTAACCTAGTAGTTTGTGTTCTCTCTCAATGTTTTTCTGTCAATTTATTTATTTCTCTGTGAATTCTTTCTGCAAATTCAATGTACAGAAGCTATAGAGCTCTCTTCGAGAGTGCTTTTTTAGCCCACTGTTTTTTGCTGCTAGTGCTAATTACATAACTTGTAATATAAGGATTCCTTTAGAAAGCAGCAATCCAACATGAAATCAAGATCTCTTCTGTTTCAAGGAAATGCTTTTATTTTGTCATAGAAAAGTACTGTCCTTTATCTTCTGATGTCACTGAAACTATGCAGTATAAGAGCAGATGCATAATGAGAATGGTAAATCATTCACATAGTCATTAATAAAACAGCTGCATTGTTGATCAGTCTGTTGCAATTGCTTACCTTGTTCATACCAAGGACAGAACTGGACCGTGTAGAGACAAAAGATGTTCTGGAAAACATAGAGATAATTTTTCACATCAAAAAAATGCAGATGAGTGACAGGAGGGAAGGTACTTGTAATTCCACAATATTTACCTCTAAGTGCAAAACACATATTGGGGTTTCCCACTTGTGCCTTTGATCAAAAGTAAAAAAAAAAAAAGCAGTGTGTTGAGTTTTTTTTTTTTAAGTTATAGATTACATTATTTAGGGTTTTTTGTTTTCCTTCCAGGAAATAATCCAGGGTATGTAGAATCACGAAGCCATTAAAAAGTGGAAGGGGCTCTAAGATACCATTTAGTCTATCACTCTGCATCATACGTAGCCCTACCACTCTAGGCTGATTATTACCTAGTCCATTGTTTAAAACCTTCTCCGATGGATATTTCATAGTCTCCTTCAGTGCTCAGTTATCCTTGCTATTGAAAAGTCTGGTGTCTAACCAAATTTTCACTTTGTGTAATTAAATATATTTTCTTTTGCTCATTATACAAAGGTCATGGTATCAAGGATTCCTTTTGTCTTGGCAGAATCCTTTATTGTTTTTGAAGACCACTGATGTTTCCTTTCTGCTCTCCCTTCTCTAGACAAAACAGATCTCAGTCTTTCAGTCTCAATGATAAAAGTTCTTTCTTCCTTTTGCATAAGAGAAGAAAAACAGCTTTTCTTATTTCTCTGGCTAGCTGTGTGTTGAGAATATTAAGTACATGCTATACCTCCAGTGTTCATTAACCATTTGGAGTAATTTTCTGACCAGGCCCATTACCCAAATAGGAAAAAACAGTATAGGATAGAGACAGAAACTGCTCCAAAACTATGGGAAAGGAAAGCAGGACATACAAGATTTCAATTTAGAGTTTCATGTTTAAGAAGTCCTACATGAAGTGAAAAAATAGGTGAAAGGGATGCCTCACAGAGAGATGAATTCTGTTTTAGGAATGAAATGATTAAATGATTCTCTTCTGCCTATACCCATTCACTACTTTCCTTTTTTTTTTTTTTTGAGAACTTCTGTTGATTGTTGCTACACTTCTTTTAGAGAGATATGGTTAAAGAACAAAGTTGCAGATCTGTTATAAAGGATAAGAGAAAAATACTGCTCTAGACCTTTTGGTGAAAAGGCCTGATATTTTTTCTTCCATTCAAACTGTTGAAGTTAATAAAGGTATGTCAAAGCCAAAAAGTATCCTTAGCATTTCCTTCCTGCCATAAAAAAAAAAATTTTGAAATTTGAGTACCAAATAGTTGGCACAGTTATTTTTGTAACCTTTGCAAATTCAAGCATTGGTACAAGTAAGCATTTCAATTTCTTTAATATTGGTGAAAGCATGGAATAGAAGGAGATGATTCAATATAGCTATAAAGCTAGGAAAAGTAATGGGTGATGCATAGATAAGAACAAATAACTCATCTGCACAGTCAACGAGGAAGTAGAACCCTTTTGTAGGTCTTTCCAGTTCACTAGTAGTGAATATGAAGATGGCCATGGTTGAGTACTGGAAAAGTGGGACATATTTTATTTTTACAAGGATGGATGAAAGAGTGCCTCTTCATCAACTGTGCTGATCTGAAGCTGAGGCAGCTGTGGTTCCTGGTGGAAGACTTTGCCTTTTTTAAAATTCTTTACTAACAGAAAATGCACTGAAATATTTGATGTTTAGAAATCAGTACATCAGTAGAAATAAATCAATCATCATCAAAATCTGAAAACTTAAAGTATCCATGGATACTGGAGAATCAGAGGATTGGTCAAAACTGTGACCACTGACACTTAGCAAAAAGAATATGTAATACATCCTTTAAGAAGCCTTCCTTTACACTTGTCTTGCTTAATTTCTAAATTAAGGAGTTAAGAATACACTTTTCTAGAAGTGATTAATGCATGCAGAATGCATTGCGTAGAACTTGTCTTTCTTCTGCTGCATGCACTTCAGTTACATATAATATTTCTTTCTGCTTAAAAGTTATTTTAAAAATCTCCCATTAAGACTAAGAATAGTATACTGACTGAACAGCTGACAGGAAATCACAGTCACATTTCATTAAGAAGTGAAATGACCAATGTTAAATTTCCTAGGAGGATAACAGTTTCCTTGACTTTACATCCAGCAGTGCAATACATGACAGTAGCTAGATGCAAACTGTGTCTCTCTACCTAAAAGACTAACAGTTATTGCTGTGCTGAGAGTCACCCAACTTTTGACTCACATTTCTCTAGCAAAAGCTCTCTTTTTGTTTCTTTCATTCTCTTGAGAATTAGGAAAAGTCAGCTTCGTTGTCTTCCCCTCTTTTATCTACTTTGTAGACCTTAATAGCTCAGGATGGTGCTGTTACTGAGACCAATGGTCTGATTGGTCTTAATCCTCCAGACTCCTGTTTTGCGAAGACTGGTAAGAGGTTTTTATTTACTGCTACAAATAGCTATAAGCTATAGCTTCTCTTTCCTATTCTAGAGGAAAAGATTTCTAATATAGAAGAGAACAGTGTTTAGCGTTATCCCCGTATTTTAAATGAGTGGAATAGCATAACAATGCAGTACAAACTTCAAGCCTGACTTAAACCAGCACATTCTTAAAAGAAAACAAATCAAGTTCAAAGCTCCTAATGTCAGGGGAAGATTCAGCAATGGTGTGTAATCAACTCTTGTTATGGGGTTGTACTGAGATTTCTTCTGGAATGATTTTAGGATTGATCCAATATATTGCTGCTAATGAATCAGTGCTCCATCCTTAGAATCCAATTTAACTGCACACCAGTCAGCTGCTGACATCAATAAACTTGTCTGAGAAGATCCCCACTGCATGATACATCAGTAATACACTTACCTGTGTAATCTAGAGTAAACTAGTACAGCTGAAGGGCTTGACCTGTCTGGAGTCCTGGTAGGTGAATATCTCTAGTGCCTAGTAATTTACTCTTCTCAGCATTTTAAATGCTTTTATTTTTCTTGAAAAATTTAAATAAGAACAATGACAGTATGCCAGCAACTTTATTCTTAGTCTCTAATGAAACCCAGTTGTGACCTTACAATAGGAACAGAAAGCACTGCACTAAATCAACTTCTAGTTCAAATGTGCATTTGTCCTACCATTTTACTAGTGAAGTTCTTGGAATGGTTCAAGAATGGAAAATGTTATAAAGTTCTACATGTACCAAAGCATTAGTTATTTAAAAGACAAATCAAAACCAAAGAATAGAATAATACATAAAGTAGAAGGTGATTTGACCAAAGCAGGGGAGAGAACAAACAAATGAGACTGGGATATAGAAAACAGCTTCGAAAGTCTGGCCTTGTTGCACAAAATACATTTTAGAAGAATTGAAAGGACTGCAAGATAAGGAAAATTTCAGAGGAAGAGACAAATGATCAGGTTAAAAGATAAGTGATTTTTTTTAAACTAATGAATACTGATTACAAATGAGATGCTTAGAAAAGTTTCTTATAGCTGCTGTTTAGCCTTCTTTTCCTGCTTGGCAGGTGTTCTCATTGCTGAGTTCAGGTAGCACTTAGAAACACTGTACACGGTCATTTGGTATAATCTTTTCTTTAGGCCTTGATAACTAACACTAATCTGCTGAAGAGACCATATTGTAGATCCAATTGCATATTATTTAGCTGGAAACTTCAGTACAATTATTGAACCATTATTGTGGTTCTCCTGCATATTTCATTGTCTTTCTATTCTTTTGTATGAGAAAGACACAGGCACCGGAGTACAACACATCTCATTCTACATTTCTACACTGTTCCTTCACATTCTGATCAAGAACACTGTACATATTCTGCATTATGAAGGACCCTTTGAGAGCAGCTTGCTGTGTAATGAGGTCTGTTAGAGTAATTGCTGTGTGAAGCTCCTGCTTTTACATTGCGTGCTGGGTGTTGTTGTGCCTCATCCAGAAGTTTGTTTGTGAGTTATTAGCCTCATGGTGGTCTGGGCTCACCTAGAAATAATAGCCTGAAAACAGCAAAGCCAGAGTGAGGGTGGCAGGGAATTGTGAATCACAGATCAGACAAAACACGTTCTCTTTCCCATCATCACTTCTGAGATATTACCAGTCTTCTTGACCAGAATTATTTAACCAAAAAAATTGTTATATACAGTCCGAATGAATCAGAGCTACTTGGTGCATACAGGTGCTAACAGAATAGCAGTAATGTTCAAATCAGCTCCAGCTGCCTAATTTAAGGTATCTATATCTTGTGATATACAGAAGAGCAATTCCACTCCAATATATTGGTAATGCTGACTTTTAGAAAGCAATAAATGCATTTTAGTTTGTTGTTCTTTTAATAAGATGATTCAGATTAATTTTGTAGTACACACAGTACAACTTAAATACATTCACAAAAAAAAGCAAGAAAACATCATCCAACTGCATGAATATATCCATGGAAACCTCAAAATGACAACTACTCAGAGTATTATTCCTTTCATGGTTTTAGTTGTTGCTTATTGAGTTTGTTTTTTTTCTTCATTTTATGCAGCTCTCAGTCACAACAATCTGCATTATCTTTGTATGTAGAGATGGACAATACTGCAGTTGAAAAGTGACTTTTTTCTTTTTTCTTGCTTCGCCTAGTGCCATCTGTAAGCTACTAACTCCCCTCAGAGATCTTATTTGCATGCCCAACTGCTCTTTGAAATTTAATTTATAGGGATCAGTGAGTGACTGACATCTACAGAGACGTATCTACAGAGACATAATAAAAATCTATGAATATAAATCACATTCAGTTCTATCCATGTCTTTTGTCTGAGGTGCAATTTCTATTTACTTTCACAGAGATAAAAGAAACTGCAGTTTCATATTCCTACTCTTTTGGTGGCCAATCAAGTTGAAGAAACTTCACAATCTTCCCTATCATTGCTTCTGAGATATGACCCTTGATTGACCTTGTTCAACAGTTTGTCTCTACCCAAATTGTCAGTCAATTTTAATGTAAAACAAATAAGCAAACAGAATAGGAACTCTTACCTGGCTCTCCCAACTTTTTCTATTTATTATTGATTCTGGGGGGAAGCAAGTGAACCATTCTCATTTTCCTAAGCTAAGAGAAGCAGCTGTATGTGTGACAGCCCCTGCATATAGACATTGTTCCTCATATAATTGAGGAAACAAACTACAGGAGGAAGGTACGCAACATGATGGAAATAGGAAAAACAGCACTGTTTTAACTGTTTTAAATGTTTTGAAGTAATAATGTTCCTGTGGTTGGTTGTTTGAGTGCAGTTGTGTTCTCTGAAATAATGTAATTTTGTATTCATTTTGAATATTGAATGTTGAATTTTCATTTTCTCTGCCTAGATTAGACTTAAGTAATTATAATAAGTTATTAACATTGAAGTTACAAAACTACAGTTGTAAAAGTGCAGTAGCTTAACATATATACTGTAGCAGAATATCAAAATCTATACCATACCATTAAAAAGTAATCTCTTCACATCTGTAGCAAAAGTGACACAAAAGAATTCTTTACTTACCATAGTTAAAAATGTATCAAATAGGTTTTTTTTTTAAGTAGTAGCTTTTTTTTTTTTTTAGAAAAGGAAGAAAAGAGGTTAAAGACAGTATAAAAATGTTCTCTCCACAGATAACTTCCCGCAGAAGGGATGCAGAAAAAGATTGTCTCGTGGAAATGTTAATGGAAAGATTAAACTAGGCTGATGGGAAACAACCCCTCAAGGAAACATAGGCTTGAACAAGCCTGATTTTCATGTAGTATTTTTTGTTGCTTTGGCTTTAGAACTCTATGTAACATTGTTACATTCTAGGTTAAAACAGTGGGATAAGAAGAGTTTGAGATGAGACAGGACCAGAAGTGTATCCCAACAAGTGTGTCAAAGAGATTCACAGACACCCAAGGCCAGGGACTTCTTTTTCAGCTGCCAAGCACCTTGCAGCTTTCAGAATGCCTTGCAGGAGGCAGAAATATCTTCCCATGCTTGCTTAAGGCCACTAAGGGTAGGTATGTTGTCTGCTGGAAATGAGCAGGAGGACATCCTGCTATGTCTTAATTTATCAAGACCTGGGATTTGCCACACTTCTGGACCTGCAAAGCATGCAAGTGATGCTCTTTGTATGTCAGCACTTCATAGCAGAGCAATACACTGAAGTAATGTACTCACATTTACAGATAAAGCTGGAGGAAAATCTCAATACTATTACTGCACTGAGAACAAGGTGAAAACCCTGAAATATATAATGTGTTCCAGAGTATCTTGGACAATCTAGCTGCTCTGTACCTACTTAAGATGAGAATGGAAACAAAGTTCAGGTTCTTGGTTAGGCATAGACAAGCATAGACAATCTAGTGTGTGTTTGTTGATGTGGGGATATTTGCTTTTTTTTTTCTGGGCAAATGGAATTTCAATGAACTGTTTATAGCAAAAAGTTTTAGGACAGTTAAATAATCCTGGATTGTATTTTTTTTTTCCTCTAGAGATATCTATACATATACTCCAAAGGGTTCCTTCTTACTGTGGCTAAACTTTCTAGTAAACTTATACTTTAACTGTATTAACTTTAATTGGGCCATTCCTTCCAAATGTGAAGTTAGGAACTACTTCGCTTAACTCTTTGCATTGAACTGCTCTGCCTCTCACTTCCCTCGTTAAAATAACCTCAAACTCTTATATAAAGGAGCACAAAAGCAAAGAAGAGAAGATGAAAAGTTGCTGAAAATCCCAGCCAGGTGGCAGATCCAGACAACAATATTCCCTACTGGCATGAGCCCACAACAAGAGAAATAGCTTTTTAGTATTTGTTTACCTGGTAAATCATTCAAAAGAACCATGCCAACCTTTTCTCATTCTGTGTTTTGAAAGTTGACACAGAGAGAAGCTTTGATTACGTATTCAAGGCTGGTGAAATGAAAATTAAATTCTTTGGTTTTCTGAGTCTGTCACTGGTGGAAATAGGACTATAAATTGTTGTCATTAATAATACTACAGTAACAAGCAGGAACATTAAGAGAAACTGGAAGTAGTTGTGGCATGCTTTTGCTTAAATTTAACATTTAGAAAAAACATTCTTAATTTAGTGTTCTGTACTAAAAACAAGAAAAGTCACCATTGCATGCAAGTGAGCTACTGATTTGCCATTTGCCAGCACGTGATTTGTAGCAGGAATCAAAAACTCCAGGATAACTTCACTGCACAATAACTGCATCACCAGTAAAAGCACAAAGAGAGAGGAATATGCAGAAAACAATCTCCTTGTAAATTTGTGGAACAAAGAAGTGCTTTCACTGTTCAAAAGTGACATTTCCGTTTGTGTGTGATTTTTAAATCTGAATAAAGTAGATATTAGGATAGATAGTATACATAGGTATTTCAAAATTTTAACTTTATTTTTTGAATCAGAATTTGATTTGGAGCTTAGTGGGGATGATTTAATATATTTTTTTAATGTTAACCAAGAATGTTCTAGAAAGTTTAGTTGTGTCCACTTCAAGTGAAGGCTGCTGAAATGCAAAACTTCAGTTCTGAATTCTGTATCTACTACCGTCACTGGCTGAAGTTAATAACTGTGAAGAAAATGTAATAGGCAACATAGCTTCACAAATATGAATATTAGAGTGAAATGAACATCTGTCTTCCCAAAACACTATTCTGAGACAGTCTGATGTATATGTATGGATTCAATGAACTTTGCGCAGCATACAGACTCAAACCATGCCACATTAGAAATAACCATATTACTAATGGTGTTGATAATAATACAGTAGTACCTGGAGACAGAACTTCAGTTTTCCCCTTTTCTCTTACCATAGGAGCTACTTCTGGAGTGCAAGCCAAACGGTGTAACCACAATTTAACAGTGAGGGTTACTTAAAATTATACAGAATCCACATCTGCATTCCTCATTTTGGCCAAGGTTGAGATCGATGTGGATACAGGGGTGCAAAATGAATGCAAAAGACTTCTGGCATTTCTTCTGTGTTGTGACATGCCAGCATCAGGACATGACATGTGGACACAGATGAGACCAGGCCCGATGTGAACCTAGAGGCAGTTGCAGTGGCTCTGTCCTCTCCTGTCCTGAGTACTGAGACTACCAGGGACAACTTGGAGCTTAGTTTGACCCTTTTCCTTCCACCTCCTGCCTGCCTATGATAGGAGCAGAAGAGGAGATCTAGCAGCAGTTGCAGCTATGAGGCAGCAGCTGCTTCTATGGAGAATGGCTGCATCTCCCTAAAGGGAGATTCAGAGTTCATGCTCAGTCTCCTCAGCTGCCAGGTTTAGGTTATCTTAAAGTGGGTAGATGTGCATACCACTGTCAGCTGAAGAGAAGCTGCTATGGCAGAGCTTATAAAAACAAAAGAGGCTGTGAAAAAGACAATAGAGAGAAAGGAGATAAATGACAGGGATAGAACAGAGAAAACAAACCTACAAACAAGAATGGTCTTAACAAGCTAATAGTCAGGAACAAATTAGTATGCTTTCAGAAAATCTGCCTCAAAATCCTGTTAGATATGACTGATCAGAGCGTAGTAAATATGTAAGACAAAGCGGGGAAGATATTTAATTTGAAGGAATTACCTTTTAATTCAAGGATAAGGAGTGTGTAAAACAAAAGCTTCACAATCTTCCTTACCAAAACTTCAGTGGTTTTCTAAAGACCCTCTCTACCTGATTTTCTCTCCCTTCTGATAACCTTCCTCTCCAAGTTTTCATTCTTCCTTGTGGTAAAACAACTTAACTGGATTATAGAGGATTATACTCTTGAAGATGAGTACAGTACCAACATAACAGAATAAAGCAATCTCTAGTTTACTTTTAAGAAATGCGGAACATATTAGTACCATAGGAAGTTGCTACCAACATCATTTACCACAAGAAAAAGAGCAGAGAACAATAGAAGTGTCCAAACCTATAAAAACTAAAGTTGAGATTCAACAAACTATGGATGCTCCACAATTATAGAACATCTCATGAAATCAATTCATGAAACTAAAGAGGTCTGAAAACAAAATAATGGAATAACATGTAAGTTACCAAGTAGATGGATTAGTCAGAGATAGATTAAATTACACAACAATTTTAGAACAGAATAAAAGAAGCACTCAAAGTAAAGAAAAGCTACATACTAAATTCCAAGCAAAAAGACTGTATGATATACTAGTACTTCAGCAAAGGAATAGTAATCAAGCTGAAAAAGCTATTCCTTTTTTTGCTGATCACTACAGATCACAACAGGATTTGACAAATACATTGAATTAGAAAGTTTCACTTCTAGTTATAACTTGTAGGTGGTAGCTCAGTCATTATATAGAAAGAGACCAATTGATTTTGCAACACCAGAAAAATATTGCATTCAAAAATACTATGAACAGTTTAGAATTACCCTCAATAGAAATATTGTATAAGAAGACAGAGAAATATAGGAGACAGTTTAGTTACTATGGATATTCATAGGAAAACATTATAGAGTAATATCACAACTCAGAGAAGCAACAAATTATGAATCACAATTTGAAATGTTATCCTTATCTTAATGAATGGATATAAGAGCTTATAGAGGGGAGATTTTCCTCCCTTTGTATTGGTTGACTTTTTTTTTTTTCCTCTCCTCCTGAAGGAAGTTAACTAGACTTATCTTTGCAACCAGTGTTACAATCAGAAAGATCAATATGGTGGAAGGACAATACAGGCGTGCAGTATCAAAGAGAACTAGCATAAATAGAACAGTGTTACAAAGAAAAAGTACTCACCTATCTCCAAGGATTTAGGCTTATAGGAAAGACTCCACAAAAAGAGGATCTCCAACCAGAGATCCTTCTATGCTGGCAGTCAGCCCTTAAATGAGGTCTAAGAGAGGTGCAGCCAGGCTCCACCCCTTCTGGTCACACAGGTGAATTACCCTCACCTGTGCTCCCAGGGCTGACTGAGTCCTTTCCCCAAGTGTTCAATCAGTGGTTCAAGCTGTGACTCAACATTTACCATACACACAGTTAGTAGTTCATTCTATCCTGTCTTCAGGATTTTCATCTAGTCTCCCATTCTGTACTGTAACATTATTTACCTGTTGTGGACCACATATCATACTCACCCATGTCTCTTAAAGGAAACACCAGGTGAACATAAAGACAATTAAAGGAGATGTATATGCTTATGCATACCTAGACATGATGTGATCTAGTGACTTTAGTTAAAGAAAGAGATAGAGGTATTGATAAGCCTCACATTGTAAGGTCAAAATTCTGTTGTTCATTGTTTCCTTTGCCTTTTTGTTTTTTCCATGGCTAACATCAGCTCCTTGAAGCACTCACAGACTGCTGCTTTAAGCAGTTAAATCTCTCATTCTTCCCTCTCAGATACTTTTTCAAACACAAATTAGGACTGGTTGTTTGTTCATAGTTGTATGGGAACTGTTGAGTCACGGCCTGAACCACTGATTGATCACCTGGGGAAAAGATCCAGTCAGCTCTGGAAGCACAGGTGAAGACAATTCACTTGTGTGTCTGGAAGGGGTGGAGCCTGGCTGCACCTCTCTTAGACCCCATTAAAGGGCTGACTGCCACTGGGGAAAGGTCTCTGGTTGGAGGTTCCTCACTTGTGGAGTTTTTCCCTGTGAGTCTGGATCTTTGGAGACAGGTGAGTTTTCCTTTTCTGTTTATCTTTTTGCTGTTCTACTTCTGTATTGCCTTTCTACTGTGCTAATCTTTCTGACTATAACAATAATCTGTTTGTATGTTTTGCTGTGTTAATTAATCTTTGGAGCACATAATGTCTACTGCATGTTTAGCTTACTTCAATTAATTGTCTCTGTCTCTTTCAAGGAGATCAAAGTTTCTTTAAGCTGTTTATCTAAGATTGAAGTAATGCATATGTAAACCTGCATACCCAAACTTATTTTCTATGTTTTGGTTGTATGTTCCAGTTAACTATCCCAAAATAAATGATAAAAAAAAAATTAAAAGTCCTTAGTATTTGAGGAAAAGTAAGTTTCCCAAAGGGGATATTGATTTTTTTTTTGCCTTTTTAAAAGAACACCTATCCAAGCTTCATAGCACACAAATGTGCAAAAAATGTTTCTCATTAGTCATTCTTATAAAATATGTGTCTTGTAGGCTTCCCTCCGCCCTCCTCCCCCCCTCCCCCCCCCCCCAAAAAAAAGTTAAAAATATTCTTTCAACTTTCCTATACTCTTGACTCTTTTACTGGTTTTCTACTTTTTTTTCCTCCTCTATCTCGCACTTAATCCATTTCTTTTCTTCTGCTTCCCTTGCAATTTTTGAGATGCTATGATGATATGTCAAGAGCTTGCATAGAACTTTCACTTTCTTGTCTCAAAATATGACTTAGCCTGTTCATCAGGTAAACAGGTAAGTCATATGGTTTTCTTTCCTTCTAGGAGAATGTAAAGGCTGGTGCTGAGTTATTGCTTGCCTTCACAGGAGTACTCACCAGACCAAGATGAGTACAAATGTTTAGTTATCTCCTGTCTAGTTGATTCAGAATAATCTCTGTACAAGGAAGGCCCTTCATATCAAACTTCAGATTTCTAGAGAGTCTTGTCATTTTTCATTCCAGTGCTTGTTCTAAAGACTTCATAACTGAGCAGGGTTTTTATTCTCTGTAGGTTCTGGAGCAATGTGCATTTTGGACACAGAGCTTTTTAGTCTGCAACCATTGCTGCAGATCTGCGTGTTTATAAATAAAGCTGAACAAAGAAACAATATTACACTTTTGAAATAGGGCTTATTAGCATTTTGATGGCTTCTTTATCCTGGAAATAGCCTTTTGCTTTTGGCCTCTTCCTTCTATTCTCCATCCTGAATCTGTCATGTTTCCCTAATAATTAGAATTTAAACTGAGTAATCAAGGCTTAGGTTGTCAGGGCAAAAAAAAAAAAAAAAGCATAAAAATGAATTACAACACGTTCTCCCTGCAGATAAGAATAGCATATATTTGCTTTACAAATCATGTTTGAAATATGTAAATTACTAGAACATCAGATTGTGAAGGTTGGATTAAAAGCTCTAAAATCTCAAATATTCTAAAGCTATGAGTAATTTCCTATAGAAATAACACTAATGATAGTTTTGGGGGGAGGAAAAAATCATTTGGCATGTAGGAAAAAAAATGAATGGCAATATTTTGTGACAGCTGTTAGGCTACTAAATGAGTAAGAGACAGCATTCACTGGACTACCACCAGAATAGAAATGTTGATGAGTAAATATTCCTGGATTACTGACTCCAAGTATGTGCTACATGGCTTTCAAAATAGTATTAAATCTATGAAATAAGTAGAACTGATGCAATAATGTTTTAACAGTATTTCTGTTATTATATACGTTCACTAAGATAATTTGAAGTTACTCACTTCATTTAGTATCTTCAGAATTGGTGATCAATACTAAATATAATTGCAGCCCATTCTATTTACTTCAGTGAAAGTCGTTATGAGGAATAATTTAAAACTTCCCATGCGTAATCCTTTAACAAAGAAAATGTTCTTAGTTTAATAGCTTAGCAGCTAGTTTAATATGTTAGCAGCTGTTAGAGGCAGAATAAATAGGGCAGAACAGAATGTTTTCAGGCAGATGTTTGGAACTTCAAAATCCCTTCACATTCGGAAAGATCACATATGGAGAAAACTTCTATTTCATTAAAAATTAAACTTTTTTTATTCCTGTTCTTAAGTTTCTAAAAACATTTACTCTTAGAAACATGATACAAGGACTGAGTTTTTCTTGATAGTATATTGCATATTATTTTCAGAAACAGATTTTGCTTTGCAGGAAAATGATATATCTAAACCAGTGAAAAAGCAGCTTAATTTGCATCACTTTGAACCTTCACTTTGACACCTTTTCTCTGGATTTACTGATTCCTTAGACCTTCAGGCCTTGTGGACAGAGTAAAGCATACTTCCAGAACATATTAAGCAAGTATGTTCTAGGAACTGGACAACCAGGTTTCTAATTTCTGCTATTTACTTCTGTTATGACTCCAGGCAACAGATAGAGCTCTGGTGAATAGGAGAACCCAAGGGAAATGGTGAAATACTGATCTTTACTACCTTTCTTGTCCTTCTCAATGAAGTTAGTGACTTCATTTAGTGCTTCAAAGATGTGCTGTATCAAAACTCAGACTGTGTTTTTCTTAAAGCTTATTGTCTGTCTTCTGTTAATTGATGCAGCATTTTTTCTTTTTCACATCCATCTTAGCCAATGTCACATTACCTTGGCAAATACTTGGGTGCAGCAGGTTAATAATTAGGATCCTAAGCCATACATCTGTATTTTTTTTTTTTAAAGAAACCTCCAGAAATACATAGAATTGGCCATGGACTGTCTTCCCAAAACTCACCATCCAGCTAATGGTTTACATGTATTGGAAAGGGCAGAAGACTGAACGGTGAGTAGCAGTGGCCAGCTCTGCCTGGAGGAGCAGGATTTTGGCAGTCAGCATAGGAACCCAAAGACAAGGAGCCCTGCCTTGCTGTGTGGGTTTGCATCAATTTGCAGCAGGTGCTCATCATTAGTTATTGAATAGAGAATGGTGATGTATGGCTTTCTATCAGATGAATACTCCTCTGTGATTAGTGTAGTATGTAATGTAGACAAGTGCACAGAGTTCCTCCATGAATCTTAAATAAAATAAAATAAAATCTTATCTGTGTCATTGGAACCCAGAGAAAAAGCATAGCAGAACTTCTAGGTTTACTTCTGGCCACAGTACTAGAAATATTTCCAAGGAATTGTCATTAGATGCTTTGACTGTGAGCCTCTATACTATCTATGCACTATTGAAGATATACTTTCTATATTTATCAACTTAATGAATCTTTCAGTTGTGTGTGAGCATTCTTGTGAGACACCCATGCAGCTCTATCTTGTTTCTTTCTTTTTCTTCCTTTATGCTAAGTAAAATGTCATTCTTCAGCTATCATTATTTATTCAAATGAGTCACCAGGATAAAGCTAGAGTAGCGTAAGTCTCCTTAGAGTTCTTCAGAGTCCCTCTCTACATGAGAGAAAGCTCATCCACAAATGTTAGCTGAACACTTGTCAGGAGGGAAACTTCCATACATAATGGATTGAAAGAAATAACAGGTGTTTGAGATAGGTAAGTCATAGAATGGTTTAGGTTGGAAGGGACCTTTAAGATCATCTCATTCTTACCTTCCTGCTATAGGCAGGGATACCTCCTCCTAGACCAGGTTACTCAAAGCTGCATCCAGCCTGGTCATAACATTCAGGGTGGTGACAACCACAACCTCTCCGGGCAATGTGCTACAGTGTCTCACCACCTTCACAGGAAAAAAAAAAGTCATCCTAATCTCTAGTCTAAATCTACCCTCTTCCAGTTTAAAGCCATTTCCCCTCATCCTATTACTACATTCCCTTATAAAAAGTACTTTCCTATCTTTTCTGTAAGTCCCCTTCAGGTACTAGAAGGCTGCTGTAAGGTCCCCTTGAAGTCTTCTCTGGTCTGAAGACCTACTCTCTCAGCCTGCACCCACAGGGAGGTGCTCCAGCCCCCCAGTCATTTACACGACCCTCCTCTGGATCCACTCCAATAGCTCAATATCCTTCTTGTGTTGGAACTCTACAGCTGGATGCAGTACTCCAGGTGAGAGCAGAGTAGAGGGGCAGTCACCTCCCTTGACCTGCTGGTCGTGTTTCTCTTGATGCAACACAGCATTTAGTTGGCCTTCTGGGCTGCAAGCACACTTTGCTGGCTCATGTTGACTCTTTCATCAACTGACATCCCCAAATCCTCATCAGGGCTGCAGCTCTCAAGCCATTCTCCACCCAGACTATATTTGTGCTTGGGACTGCCCTGACCTGGGTGAAGGATCTTTTATTTGGCCTTGCTGAACTTCATGAGGTTGGCATGGCCAACCTCTCAAGCCTGTCCAGATCCCTCTGAATGGCATCCCTTCCCTCTAGCATGTCCTAGGGAAGTCCCAACCCTCTTTTGCACAGCTGATTACATCATCTTAGATGTGGGGATAAATACATCCAATTACAAAGCATATGTTTATTTCCTGTTCAGTGAAATATTGCTACTGCAAATACCACAGAGAATAGCTGTTACTACAAGTTCCTTAACTTAAAACCCATTTTAGTGACACCCAAATGCCTTCTTGCTGGTCTGCTGGCTACTTAGAAATTGACTCACCAGGCAAGAATGAATGTCTGTAATAAACCTTTCCTACAGTCAATGTTTCCTCATGCATTTGAAAGCAAGTGACTCCTACACATAAAGGCATCACATCTAGACACATAAGTGCACATTTCCCCTCATCTCATTGGAGATCAAGGATCAGGGCTTGGGCTTGTGTAAGGAGAACTCTGCCACATAACTCCCCTTTGATCTCTTGTCCTGCTCAATAACCATATTTTCATTCTCACAACCAAAACCAATATCATTATATGATCATACTTGCTGCCTTTTCTGCCCTCCAGATACTGCCAGCACTCATGATTACACTAAGATTTAAGTGCACATCAGAACCCTGAATTCTGCTCTGCTCTGGCATTTCTTTATATTGAGGTAACGATTTTCCTCACTGATTTTTTTTTTCCTTGCTTTTATCTCAATTATCTCAACGCACTGGAGAAAGTCTTCTGCTACATTTAAAAAATGGTAAATGGAATACTTTAATTTCTGTTTTTAAAAAATAGGACTGTAGTGATGAAGGTTGAAATGCAGAACAGCTAAAAGGGCAGCTGACTGCACAGCAGCCCCTGGGATTTGCTGGCATGCCATCCCACAGTTCAGCACACATCTTGTTCATATTCTAGCAGTTCACGGTCAGAATTTGATGTTCCAGCCACAGCCTCTGGGGAGAGAACATGAAAGTCATGCTGTCTGTGCTTTTAAGCTCTGACTTCTTACTGCTGGCATTGAATCCTAATTATTTTGCCCCTTGCCTAGCTCTGTGTTCTTTGATTTTAGGCAGTCTCTCCTTTTGCATTTTTCTGTACTACAAAATTTCTTGCATTTCTGAAAGGGGTCATTTAGTGATAAGACTAGAGTGAATGGCCTCGAGTTGCTCTAGGGGAAGTTCAAATTGGAAAAGAATGGGAAAAATTTCTTCTCCAAAAGAGCGGTCAGGCACTGCCCAGGGAGATGGTTGAGTCATCATTGCTGGAGGTGTTCAGTAAGCATATAGATGTTGTATTTAAGAGACGTTGTTGGTGATTCTATGATCTGCATCTTGTTCAGCCTGCAGTCTTAATGGAAGAGATGCAATTCTCTGGCAAAATTATTTCCTAGAATCAAAGAGAGTCAGCTGAGTTCACTGAAATAGAAAACTAATAAGACAGAGTCCTGGTGGAGCTCTTACACAAAGTTATCTCATTATTACTGAGAAAAGGAAAAATAAATAAACGAGGATACCACTGAGGTAACCATCACCAATTTCTTCTTTGTCCATGAAGTAAAACTAGCCAGAAGTTAATGACAGAAATGCTTTGCTGGTTTTAGACATTAAGACTCTTAAAAGAAATCCAATAAAATCAGGAGTCATTATATTTTTAGACCAGGAATTCTGCTTTTTGTTAGTGTCATCTCATGAGCACTCCAGAAAATGTAGTTTGTTTACTCAGTTGTACAGCATGTACATCTGAGTTCCATACCCAAGCAGAGCTGATTTGGATGATAATTTATGAAAACTGTCATGCTAATTTCATGAAGTGCAATTTGCTCATTTTAATCTCAGAATATTAAAGCTCTTGAAGGCCTTATTCTTACAGTTTGTTGAAATTGCATGAAAGCTTAGTGTAACAGTATCTCTAAGCAGTATGCTTTTAAGGTAACTTACTCCTAACACCTGCTATGTGATTTGTATTTCAGTTAGATCATAACATCAGGAAATATCAGCGATACAGGTATTTCCTGAATGTTGACAAAATGAGCTGAGAAATTTGAGATGAACCATGTTAAATCCAGCTTGAAGTCAGAACTAGACCTAAAACCCATTCCATCATATCTATCTTTTATTTCTGAAGTTTTACTGTATTGTTGTATTGCTGTCTTGTTACGTGGATTCTCTTCTGCATTCCTAGTTTACATAAAGTTGGCACCAAATATTCGAAGATGTTACAGATTATATTTCAATACTAACATTTAAATCTCCTCACAGCAAGAAAGGAATTTCATGTTTTTTTTTTTTTTCTATTTATTTCATTTCTTCCCCCACACATTCTTGTTACTGCAATTTTTCCCAGGAAATGAAGTAATACATCTTATATAGTCATCCAGAAAGGATCAGTATGGAAGCTATGGAAGAATTAAACTGGGGAGGGTGAGAAAATATTCTTCTGCTCTATTTTCAGTCTCCTACATCAGATCCAGATAAAATGGAAATGCGATAAATAGGAAGTAGAAATCCATGGGGTGGCCAGTGAACAGCGGTGTTGCATATAATTACTACATATAATGTTCAGTGTTTCTTCAGTAAATATTTGCTTTTCACCTGTTCACATTAGATCAGGCTTTTACAATTTTTTTTTTCCCCAATATGCAATCACAGTTTCACATGAAACGAAACAAAATCCCACAGATGATTGTGTGGAACCAAGCTGTTACATCTGATTGTGCTTTGGAAATATGAACATCATCTGTCACTGTATAAAAAATGTTATGAAGAGACACGTTCTCATTAGGGTGTATGCTCTGAATAAGCATTCAGAATTTTAGTGTAAGGAAAGAGTCCTAGCATAGTTTAAAATTCTCTCTCATTGGTAGCAAGTTCATAGTGAGGTAAAATGGGAGTATATATTTAATATCCACCATGAAAGATAAACAGGATTTTTTCACTGAAAGATAGATTTCTATCAATGCAGGGGAAGAAAAGAATCAACCTATGCCAGCAGATTATTATCTCTTGCAAACTAAATGTTCTTACAAATACATATGGTATCCTCTAAGCATTTTGCACGTTCTTCCACTCACTGAATTCTTTCTCCATACAGATGGTTTTAAAATTTGATTTCCTGCAGTAGTGGACGTACTTTTAATATTGAACTATTTTAGTCTTCATTAATGGCTGCTTTTTTTTTTTTTTTTTTTTTTTTTTTTTTTTTTTTTTTGCAAGAACACTTAAATACTTGAAATATGTATCCAGAGTTACTGGTAGGGCAGAATCACTCTGGTAGCTTTATTCCCCCAGTATATCTTTATAGTCTGTTGAATAACAATTTATTGATATATATTCTGTATTTATTGATATATGTTCTGTATTCGCTGTATGGCATAATCTTTTCAAAAATGTAAAGTTTTGAGATATGTATTTGCTTAGATTTTCATTGCTGCCTGAGAGCATATTGCTAAACTTGAGCTGTCAACAGGAAAACCTGAACACTTCAATTCCCATGAAACATTTAAAACTCAAAGAACAGATGGTGTTGAGAAGCAGCACTACAGCCTACTGCCCCCTGAGATTTGAGGAAGGCCCTGTAGCTTTCCTTGGAAAGCAATCTTTTTCTTTTTTTTTTTTTTTCAGTTCATCTATTAAGTATGTGTGATTAAAAAAAAATAGCTGAAAATATCATCTCTTCTACTGAAGAGAATCTGAATACTGACTGCAAAATTATAATTCATACATTCTAATATCAGTTTCTACCCTTTAAATTAAGACACGTTTCACAGACACATACAGGATATGTATTTTGCTTGTCATAACAATCATCTAAAACTGTTGTACTGGTATAGAGTAATTAGAAGACAACAACATTTTCTTGCATTGTTTAAACTACTAGCATCATAAGGAAAACATAGCGAGGGTCAAGTTACAATAAAAATTTTTAGCTATTGAAAAGTTTAAGAATTTGAGCTGTGGCTGTAGCTGTAAGTTCAGAAGAGAGAAATAAGTAAAATAGAAGTAAATAAGCCTGGTTCAAATCCTCTAGAAAAAATAAGGATAACTGTTGTTAAATCTTTTCTTTAGTACACCAAATTCACTTCTGTCAATACTCCCCTGAAATATGGAATCAGTTTAAAAGTTGGAATTTTGGTTGGTCTTTCTATGAGTTAGAAAAATTAATCCAGACTGAAATAATTTTGTCAAAAACAATAAGAAATTTGGAAACAGTGATCAGTCAGTATCCATGCAAAAAAAAATAAATATGTGTATATATATATATATATATATATATATATATATATATATATATATAGGAAACTATCTAAGCTGGAAACTAGAGGTAGACCTTTCAAGACATCTCTATGCAAAGGATCATATGGTTTTTTTGCTCTTTGTATCCTATAATAAGTCAAATTATATTATTTATAGTGTTATATTAATAATCTACTACTTTAAGAAATAGTAACACTAAAAATTCTGTACAATTGCACTTTTGAAATCAATTAACTGGCACTAGAGAAACCTCATTCTCGATCTTCAATTACTCTGACTGAGAAAATATGAAATGTTAAAGTCTTGGAAGCGAGATCTTATCCCCCAGACTATATGTATTTTGTTTCTCTTATGAAATGGAGCATTCATTCTTGTTTTCTAAACGCATAAATCCTGTGGTAGTGGTGCAAGGATCTGTTAAACTGCGCTACAGAAATTAGTCAAGAAAAGAAGATGCACCTTTGCAGATGGTTTTCTTTTAATTACATATAATTAAATTATATTTAGTGATTAGTGCCACATATCTTTATATAGATTATCTAACTCCTTCTTACAAGTATATAGAGAGATTACGATCAAATTCTGTAAAAGAATAAATTGTAATTCTGAACAAGAAACAATACAAAGACACACTAGAAGGTATTTTAGCTATTTTTGAATCATTTGGGAATTTTAAGGTTTTTTTTTTTTTAGGTTACATCAAAAGCTTAATAAGAAGTCCTCACTAACCCACATCATTTAAATATCTTTTTCTTTTTAAGCAGTATCCACAACATTTAATTTGTCTTATATTTATTTCAGCATTCTGATGGTCTTTACCTTGGAAGGTGTTGACAATCCAAGGTTGTGACTTGTGACTTTTCAGTTATTAGGGAAGGAAACGTGGAATCACACAGTCCTTAGAGTTGGAAGGGATTTTTAAAGGTCATCTAGTCCAACTCCCCTGCAATGAACATGGATACATACAGCTAGAATAGATTGCTCAGGGCCTGATTCAGCCTTGCCTTGAAAGTTTCCAGGGACAAAGTATCCACCACATCTCTGGGCAACCTGTTGCAGTGCTTCACCACTCTTAGTGTTAATGACTTTTTTCTTATATCCAACCTCAATCTCCCCTCTTTAAGCGTGAAGCTATTTCTCCTTGTTCTATCACCACAGACCCTGCTAAAGAGTCTGTCCCCTTCTTTCCTGAACCTGCCCTGTAGGTATTGAAAGGTCACTATCAGTTCACCTCAGAGCCATTTCTTCTTCAGGCTAAACAGCCCCAGCTCTTTGAGCCTGTCCTCATAGGGGTGGTATTCCATCCCTTGGATTATTTCTCTGGCCATCCTCTGGATGCTCTGCAACAGGTCTATGTCTCTCCTGTACTGAGAATTCCACATTTGGACATAGTACTGCAGGTGAGGCCATGCCAATGCAGAGCAGAGGGACAGGATCACCTCCCTCGATCTTTACAGTGATTTGCAGTACAGCCCTTAAATTTCTGGGAGCAGGAAAGCCATCTATTCCTATAACTTCCGTGCTGAGTCTTTTAGTTTCATTCAACATTTTTCTTTAAATAGGCTTTAGAAATCAGCTGTAATTTCCCTGATGCATTATATGAGATGCCACAGAGCACTGCAAAGTATTGAACAGATGAAAGTAAGTGAAAATTAATAGAGTCCAGGAACTCAACTGGGATATATCTATTATTTCTCTTTTACAACAGAGTCTATTACATGTCAGTTTTGAATACATTTCTGGGGCATAATTTCTTTATGCTATCAGAGGAAATAGTATAGACTTTTTCCAAGAATTTCAAACCAGTAAAAAGCCTTCTACATTCATCTATTATAGAGCATGAGCAAAATGTACATATTTGAAATAGTTAAAAATAGCACATCCTCTAAGAAATATGTAATTTTCATCCTACACATATGTTACTTTCAATCCAGAAGGAAAAATCTTCCTGAAGTAATGTCGGATTGTACTAGACAACTGCCTATCACAGTGCTTCAATCAAGGGAAAAACCACAAGCAGAATTTAATGGTGGCAATTTCAGTATTTAAGAAAAACTGTAAGGAAGAGTAACAACAATTAGTCTGATCGCTATTAAATTTGAAGAATACAAAGCAGTGGGGAAAATCCTATTAAAAGGAGTTGGTGCTTATCATATACCAGCACCTTTACTTTCATCGAGAAGAGAGATGGCCTCTCTAATTGATGTTCTGCAAAGGAAATGGAAGGTATATTGGAAAGGTTTGGACAAGAGCTAAAGTTAAAACTTTGATTTTGGTATAGTGCTGTTGAAATACAGTGCATATAGCAATCATTTTATGAAGTCTAACTGACTTCTTTACATCATCTTAATTTCAGGTCCTGGAATACTGTAAGCAACAGATCAAACTAGATGTGTGTTTGAATGAGGAAAAAGGGAAATGCATTTTGTAATTCACCTTGTCTTTTAGAATGCAGCCTGCAACTCTCTCAATTCGTGAGACAGTCAACAAACTTGAGTCATAGAATCACCAAGGTTGGAAAAAACCTCCAAGATCATACAGTCCAACTGTTCACCTGTCACCAATATTTTGTACTAAATCATGTCCCTCAGTACAACATCTAAAAGTTTCTTGAACACCTCCAGGGACGGTGACTCCACCACCTCTCTGGCAGACCAGTTCCTGACCGCTCTCTCAGAGAACTATTTTCTAATGTCTAATCTGAACCTGCGGAAGATGCTAAAAAATAAACTGCATTACTATGCTTACAGACCATGTTTAGAATTATCTTTTAGATAGGCTGTTATGTATTGTGAAAGAATACGATTTATTTAAAAGTTAAAGCAACTACTAAGACAATTCAAGATTTCAGCTCACTCTTATTTTGATTTTCATATCCTCTTTTTAGACGTACTTCAAAGAATACACCTTTATCTAATAGATACTTATTTCAAAAGCAGCTGATGTGCTATACCATCTTCAAAGCCACATTTCTGATGTCACTGAATTTCACTCTACCTTTTCCACTATTTGGGTAAAAAGGCTTGTACATGCGTGTGAATTAATTCTGCAAATCTGATGCTACTATTTTAAAACTTAAATAAGCTATACAAAGATATCAATAGGCTTCAGTGGAATAATTAAATACAAAGAAAAAAATATAAAGAATCTTACAGCTGATTTTCAATAGCTTATTACTATTTTTCTTCACTGTTAAGTCCAGCATCATGAAGAAACTAGAGGGCTTATTTCTTCAATTATATTAGTGGTTCTGTTCTCTTCCCTAAATAACATCTTCTGTCTCTGAACGGACAGTATCAGTTCAAATGTACACTTGCCTTTTTCCCCCAAACCAGAAAGACTGAAATAACAGTATTCATGCTTTTATTTCTGAGATGATAAAGACTCAAATCAAGTTAACTTGTTTCTTGCTGTCACCATTAGTCATCTTTATAGGGAAAATGCATCTGCTTCATAAATATGGCTGTTCCATAAAGCAAAATGTAACTTATCATAAACTTTTTCCATGTAGCAAAATTTTACATTCAGTGGAGACTTACAAAATGCAGTCCTAGTATATGGACAATGATCTTTATCTGATAATTTAACTGTGCCTGAATGAGACAGATAAAGAGTGCTCTGGATTGGATACAGTTAGTAATTCTTTCACATATTTATCTGACTTACTGTAAAGCAACACAAACTCTAGCCTAATGCATTTTTCTACAGGGACACACTACTGTGTTTTGTAGCTAGAACGAAGGAGCATCATGACACAGAAAGGGATGAGTGCTGAGGCATAAATAAATGAGAAAAGATGGATGAGAAGGAAAATTACAAGAGAAGGAAGGTGATGAAGCTGTAAGCTATAAATATAAAATCAAGACAAAAAAAAAAAAAAAAAGACAAATCTTAATTTTTCATGATGGCAATTAGAAGTAAGGAAAATGCTGCCAATCTGGAACTAAGAGGTTTAATCTGGCGATTCAATTACCAGATTGACAATCAGCACTGTAAAACCCAATATGGTTTCATTTTCTCTTTAAGAAGGGAAATAAGTAGTTTCTGAGTTACTTTGTAAAGAAATCATGTGAGTTTAAGGATTTAATGACTAGTGACTAAGCTTTACTCATGATAACAGTGGCTTTCATTATGTGTGTGTTCTGGTATGTTTGGGGACATAATTTAGAAAGATTGCTTATGTAAGTTGATACATTTTAAGACAGAATTTCCTTCATCAATTTGTTGAATGGAAGTGAAAACACTTTTCAGTAAATAAACACAAGTTTCTACCTCATATTTGCCATTAGATCTACTACTTATTGACTTTGGCAGTATAACTGCAAGCTGAAATTTGCACAGAAAATCCAATCTAAGCCTTCTGGGTTGCAAAACATTCCTCACATATAAATATATACAGAAAATCAGTTTATTTGGGAGAGTCCATTTTAAGAAAAGAATACAGGAAGCATGTGGTATTTCAGGAGTTTGGCATATGCTAGACTACGTGAATTCAAAGGACTTGGACAGACTCCCTGTCAGCAGACAGATTTCAGTTTGAATGTGGCCATTATGTTCTGAGGTGAGAAGAGTTTATGTTTATGCTTGTAAAACAAACAGACCATGGACAGCATCTAAGGGCCAACTGCCAAGTGCTGAGGAGCCAGCATCCCTGGAAGAGAATGGTTGCCCTCATGCTCATGCAGTGATTCCTCACAAGGCCCAAGGCAGTAAGTTCACACACCTGCTAACTTTTTTTTTTTTTCCTAACTGCCAAGTAGGAGAAGCAGATAACATTAGCACATGCTTATTTAAATTTAATTAAAAACAGCTGAGAGTGGAAATATGATATTAATATGTAATAAAGGTCAAAGTCTAGAACATTATCACTTAGTTTGGCATCAAAGCTCGTGAAAACAATGGGCCCAATGATAAGGAAATGAATCTGAATGCAGGAGGCAGAAAACTGCAAAATAAACAGCAACAGCATGGGCCTGGGAAGAACAGATTGCACCTCATAAACCTGAATGACTTTTCCATTCACACCCTGGAAAGAGAGACCAAGCAGAGAGGTGATAAAAATATTTGGTTTAGTTTGCAGAGAGTTGCAATGAACTTCAGAAAGACCTAACAAAGATTGGCAATTTGATTACATACCTACAGATTATCAGTGTGGAGATGTTCATAGAGATGCATAGCATATAAGAGAGCAATTTCAACTGGACAGATGGTTTTTGAGCTAAAAGTGATCTCATTTCACAGAAGCTGATGTGTCACTGTGAAGAACTTACTAGCTCCAAAAACTCCAAATTCAAGAATATTGAACAGATCCTGCTGCTACAGAAAGTTACACTATACAGGCTTAATGTCTACCTCTAAGTTTTCACCACATGCCTCTAATTAAACTGACTCTAATTTAGCAAATATTGTTCTCTGTATTTTTCCAGAAATGTTCCAGACATCTTAAGATTTAGTTTAAAACAACTTTAGAACACTCCACTTTTGGAACTACCACCATCTGACTATATCATACTTGACCTCAACACCTTCCTTGTTACCCATTTCTCTCTGACTGTGCAATGCTATGATAGTTCAATGCCATCTTTACATCTGGGAATCTCTGGTAGAAAGCTATATGAGTGTACAAGTTTCTAATGGTTACATGATGTTTACTGAACATTTGAGTTATCTTCTCTCTCAGTTAGATTCTTCTTTTAGATTCCTTAGCTGCAAGGGAACCACTAAGGCTGAGGACAGATTTCTGCTCAGTTGCATTAATGATAACATTTTCTAGAGTGAGAAGTGCTTGAGTAATTCTGCAAACAGTATAACAGGAATGCAACTACAAGTATTACAGAGGTGTTTTTAATAGTATGATGTTAGAATCACATAGGAATGCGATTCCTTTTCTAGAAGCAGTTGGCTTTCTTCAATCACATCCTGCCTCCTGCCTATACAGCTTTATGAAGTCAAGCTGTACGAGATCTTGTAATATTTCTCCTCATGTATTTTTAATGGAACAGTAGAAATGATAATATTAAGTACTATAGTAAAGCACATTAGAAAAAGACATGCTTTCTTCTTTATTGGTATTAAACTTGTTTTAGCATCTAAGGCACAAGTGTATAATCAGGTGGGGCAAGACTTTTTGCACAGTTCCTTAGTAATACCATCCTAAAAGCTGTGCTATATAATTTAAAACTGCAGCTACATTTGGCAGGTGGTGATTACACCATCTTTAATTTGCTGACATCAGCCTTCCTGACAGATGGCTGTCTGGGTGCATATGGAGAGAAGTTGATGGATAGCCTATATTTCAAAAGGCAGTGATCAGTCAATCAATGAGCTCCACGTGTCATCCAAGTCAAGCAGTAGCTGGATAATTTTTTTTTCCTCATTGTAATGAGACTGATCATGCTAGACTTAGAGAGTTGCAGTGAACCCAGGTTGTCTCATATTTCAAGGTCTGCTGGGACACTTTGTTAATTGTTTGGAACCAATGCCTTCTGAAGGAGGAAGGAAGCAAGCTGGCATTCAAGTTGCCTTGTAACACGTTCCCATATTCTGGGACCTTTTGCCATGGAACAAGCATTAGGCTGATCGGTATAGTGGATCTTCTGAGAAGATTAGCATTTTCATAATCCATGTTTCTTGTGGCATTGGCAACAATAATATGAAAAGTGCTCTACAGAATGAAGTTGGCGTTCCTTTCCAGGAAAACATTTTTATCCAGTGTCCATCGGCTCCTTCAGAACATTTTCCATTTATGAGGAGTATAACTGTGCAACTAACTCCTCCATTCTAAATAATAATAATAATAATAATAATAAATACAACAAAACAACAAAAAGCCATGTCACTGCTGTGAGCTGTCCTCGACTGCAGAAAAATTCTCAAGGAACAGAGTTGTAAATTCTCAACTAAACATGTCTATCCTGTCTTCCAGATACTGAACTTTCTTTCTCACAATCTGAACTTTGCCTTTGCCTACAGATTGCTATGGTACCCTCAGAGCCAGTTAAATAGGGTTTGTTTAGTTTTTCTCCAACTTTTTCTTCAAACATGAGTTAGCAATGCTATCAATACCTGCAGTTCCCCACCCAGCCCCTCACCCCCACGTACACAACATTTGCTAGAATATGATAGAGAAAGCTGATCCCAGTTTGTCAGTGAAGATTCTGTATGTTCCAGTCATATTCTGAGAGCAGACTTCAGTTTGTTGGTTCAAGAGCAGAGCTGCCAATCATCCATATTACTTCCATCCAGGCCAAGGCTTAGAAGATTTCCCACTTGTACGTGGCTGTGAGGAGCACTGCCCGACAGCACCTGTGTATGGTAAATTGAAGTTAGGATGACTCTGTGCTGAGCCACACTGCAAACTGAGTGCATTCCAACTCACAGGCTCAGCTGCAATACCAGTTAAAAATATTTTTGTGCTGCAAAAAATAACCTTAATGACAAAAGATAATTCTGTTAGCTTTCCAGTGTATAAAATATTCTAATGAGAATGGAAAGAAATATTTTGTATGCTTCAGCTCCTGAGGTCAGGAGTGAAGTCTCAGCAGGGGATACTATCTACTTTCCCATGATGTTTACATATCCTGCTCTTCCCTCCTTTTTCTAGACTGTTGGCTTTCCCACATTAATAGCATTACTAAGGAGTCCAGGACTTCTGAGCTCACACACAAGACCAGTAACCTTCAAAACAAAAACAAATACTAGCACACCTGTGTCATTCCATTGTAATTCCTACATGAACCTTCTAACACTAATAACTTTGGCAAAATTTTCCCTTTATAGTCCCAGAGAATAGTCAGGGAAAGCTGTAACTTTTGACTTAAACTGAACCAGGTAATTATTCATGCTAAAATGTGAGCTTTGAGTTTGTTCATTTTGTTTTAAAATAAAATTAAGACGATCATTCAAGTAAATATCAATTTGTGCACCCAAGTGAAATACAGCAAAGAGCACAGACTCATTATTTTCCATTAGAGAAGTGGAGGCTCAGGGGAGACTTTATTGCTCTCTGTAACTACCTGAAGGGAGGTTGTAGTGAGCTGGAGGACTGCCTCTTCTCTTGCGTAACTGGTGATAGGACTAGAGGGAACAGCTTAAAGCTGTGCTAGGGGAGATTCAGACTGGACATTAGGAAATCCTACTTCTCTGAATGAGCTGTCAGGCACTGGAATGGGCTGCCCAGGGAGGTGGTGGAGTCACCAAACCTGGAGGTGTTCAAGAAATGTTTGGACATTGTGTTGAGGGATGTGGTTTAATAAGAGCTATTGGTGATCTGTAGATGGTTGGACTGGGTGATTCCGTGGGTCTTTTCCAACCTTGGAGATTCCATGATTATTTGTTGTCCATTATTTTCACCCATGATTTAGGAAAAAACAGTAGAGTTATTTCAATTTAAAATTTAACACTTTCAAACACAGAATGTGGGATCTTTTGCAGTGATTTTTCCTTTGCTGAAATGCTGAGAATTTAGTAATATTAATACATCTTAATATAATCAGATGAAGCGCAAATAATTTTTCTGTTCCTTAATCTACTGCTTTTTTTTTTTTTTAATATGGAAAGACTAAATGATTTCCTGTAGCAAGTTTTTTTAAAATCTGCAGTTCGATATCACAGATAAACTCTAAGCTATCTTGATCTACAGAGTCCAAATTCTTACAGTTTATGATATCTTACATTGTTTCTAACTGTTGCCAACAGACTGCTTCATCCTTTTGTTTAACCAACATCCAGAAACAACTGTATCCATTCTGAGCTTGCATATGAGAGGACATCAGCTTTGCTTTGCTGTTGCCATTACAAGTTGAATCATTGCATGCCACAGCATTTATTCAGGCCATCAACAGAAAGACCAATATTTCATAGTTCTGTCCTGATAAATCAAATCTGTTAAGCTGAAAATCCAGCAAGTGATTCAGGGGCACTGAAACCTAATGGCTTCCAAATGAAATGCTTCATTTTTCAAACCCTTTAATGGGCCCAGTCATTTCTTATTTCACAGGATTTAAAAGATTTATCAGATAAATTAAAAGCACAGCATTGCTGGACTTTGAATGACAATTATAATATTGGCACAGAAAGACCATGGAAAGACATACTGCCTTCTTCTAGACAGACTCCAAACTTTATCTCTAAACAACTGAGCTGATTCTGGATTGTTCATATGGGTGCATATGCTGCTCATGGTGCAGATATATGATCTTAAGAAAATAAATGATTTTAAGAAAACAAGAAACGAGTTCCGCATTAAAAACAAGAAGCTAATAAAGGGTACCCATTTACTGAAGTATTTCTTCGTGGTATTGTCAACGGTTTACGGGCTGGTTCGGCCCGGTTCCGTGACTAGAAGGGCGGAGGGATCCGCGGATCCGCGCCCCCGGAAAAAAAAAGAAAATAAGGGACCCCGAAATAATTGAAAACAGTGGCAACAATCTGAGGTAAAACAAAGTAATTTACTAAATATGGTATCAACAGAATTTTATAAGGAGAGAGAATGTGAAATTGATGGTGGATCGGCCTTACCACAACGCTGAGATGAGAAGCGCAGGCAGAGAAGCGCAGGCAGAGAAGCGCAGGCAGAGAAGCGCAGGCAGAGAAGCGCAGGCAGAGAAGCGCAGGCAGAGAAGCGCAGGCAGAGAAGCGCAGGCAGAGAAGCGCAGGCAGAGAAGCGCAGGCAGAGAAGCGCAGGCAGAGAAGCGCAGGCAGAGAAGCGCAGGCAGAGAAGCGCAGGCAGAGAAGCGCAGGCAGAGAAGCGCAGGCAGAGAAGCGCAGGCAGAGAAGCGCAGGCAGAGAAGCGCAGGCAGAGAAGCGCAGGCAGAGAAGCGCAGGCAGAGAAGCGCAGGCAGAGAAGCGCAGGCAGAGAAGCGCAGGCAGAGAAGCGCAGGCAGAGAAGCGCAGGCAGAGAAGCGCAGGCAGAGAAGCGCAGGCAGAGAAGCGCAGGCAGAGAAGCGCAGGCAGAGAAGCGCAAGCGAAGCAGCGCAGGCAGAGAAGCGCAAGCGAAGCAGCGCAGGCAGAGAAGCGCAAGCGAAGCAGCGCAGGCAGAGAAGCGCAAGCGAAGCAGCGCAGGCAGAGAAGCGCAAGCGAAGCAGCGCAGGCAGAGAAGCGCAAGCGAAGCAGCGCAGGCAGAGAAGCGCAAGCGAAGCAGCGCAGGCAGAGAAGCGCAAGCGAAGCAGCGCAGGCAGAGAAGCGCAAGCGAAGCAGCGCAGGCAGAGAAGAGAGCATCAGGTGACCTTGCCGGGAGTTATATCTCCTCGCTGACCGCAAAGCCCCCTGGGGAAACGTAGCTGCTCTTCTCCGCTGGACAGGCACCCGGAACTTGAGCATCAGCAGTCAAACCCCCAGTACATTGCATGATGTTATGATGTGGAATACCGATAATGAAAAATCATGAAACCATGACAGGTATTTAATAATAAATTGAGCATTCACACTCATACCAAGGCTAGAGCAAGCCCTCACAAGTCCTCATGGTGAGCAGAAATGGGATAGCAAGAGTTATACACTACCATTAAGGGCAATCTTTAGATACACCTACATATTGCTTAGTTAAGCACACAGCAAAACTGATCTTAAAGAGATTTAACAGATTCTCAAAATCAACAGTATAAAGCAATGCTCAATTCCTAGAAATTTCAAAAGTAATGATCAGTGCACGATGAAAATAAACAGGTCTCTGCTTTTTCCTAAAATACTCTTACCTTGGTGACACAGGTTTAAATCAGCTCCAGGTTCTCAAAAATACCTTCTCATGCTTATTTTCTGAGGTGCAAATCAATGTTTTTTTGACTAGTTGGATGTGTCTGTCATTAAAGATCAGGGTCTGACTTTTGTAAGCATAGAGATCTTATCTGTAAGTGATCTGATCTCTCTTTTTTTTTTTCTGCCAATCTCTCTTAACAAAAAAGATACATTGTATCATGGAAAAAAAGGCAAGAAAAATGTAAAAGCAGGATTAAGATGATCTACAGTATCAGTATTGCAAAACATATATGACACGGTGCTCAAAATTAGGAACAAATCATTGTTTTCCACACAAACTAATGTATAAACATTCTAAGACTATTTCCTTCTTAACTTCATCAACCTATAAATTGTCAGGCCTTAAATGTTTATGTTGATAGCTTTTCAATACTAATGATTACATTGCCTTTTTATGATTATATACTCTTTTTTATATACTTATATACTCTTTTTGTTCTTGCATAGTGTATTTTCTAGGTCTCAAATTGTGAGAATTAGACTGATGTAAACACATTTTCCCAGCTCAAATGTGTGTCTGCATCTGTATAGGTGTCTGCCTAGGTAGACAGCGGAGTGTTGTTACAAGACTCACTCAAGCACATAATGGTTACAGGGCAAACAATTTGGAATCCCTCACTTCAGATGACATAAAAACAATATTTTTCTAGGGTGCGTTGGTCAAGAGTCAGCAGTTTTCCATTTCAGCACCTAGCACTTAAGATGACCATAGACTTTTATTGCCATATTTCATATTTCTCATCTCAAAAGATTTACATGAACAAATTCAAGCTTGTATGGAAAGAAGAGAGACTAGCCCCCTAGTGAGGGAATTCTTGAGTTGAATCACTATTTCCAGAAGACTAGAGCAGTGGAAAAATAAAAACTTCAATAACACTAAGAAATATAAATAATGAGATAATATTCATATAGGCAGAGAAAACAGGTGTGATTTTCAGGATACTTGTGTAGGACAGGACCATTTTTAGGATTTTACTTGAGTGCTAATATGGGATGTTTCTGTTTTCCATTTATACTGAATACATTCAGCAGCCCCTTAGTAGGGTGGAGAGGGACCCTAAGAATTAACTTTGGCACTGTGATTTAGACTCAGTTTACTAGGGAGACAGTGAATTGAGGTTTTCTGCTTCCAAATGGAGCCACTGGGTATTTGAGAAGACATCACACCACTGACTCTCTAGCTGTTGTTAAAATTAACACAGTGCACTCCAGATTCATCAATCATTTTCTAAAAGTAATTACTAAATTAATTGTCTGTGGACATTTATACCATGTAACCTAGGTTTTCAGGAGGGGATTAACTACTCAGAACGGCCACAGCCTAGTGTATTTTTAGAGCTAAAATGAAGAAGTCTGGCAAATTTAGGATTAGCCAGTTTTTGTGTGTGTATACAGTGCTAGTGATTTTGAACTGCTTTTGCAGTTTTAAGTTTACAAAATATTTCACTGTGTAAAATATGTGTGTACATCCTGATATCAAGAAGAGCTTCAGCTTTGGAGTTAGCAATCAGTTCCCTCTTACTGTCTTTTATCGATGGATTTTTTTTTTTTTTTTTGGTATATGTAGTTGTGTATGGGTATTTAGCTATTTATTTTTTGTTTTTAAAATAATGCTGTGTTGTATGAACATTTAGCCACTGATCACAAGGAAACAAAGATACTCAAGAAAGATCTACCAAAGAACTAAGAGCTATGATAAACCTGTGAGTTTATCATAAACTACATCATAAACCAAAAACAATAAAACAAAAAAGCATCTGTTTTTGTGGCTCTTGAAATACTTCTGTTTCTGCAGGTAAAGACTTTGCATCTTGTGCACTTGTGACTTCAAAATGCAGATTCTACATTTCTCATTTTGAAACAAATATAAACAGCTCAGAAATAGTCAGAATGATCTGGATTCACCACCATTCCAGCTGAACATAGGACTGCACTATCAAAAGAGACATGCTAACCTGCACATTGCTGGCAGACCAAAATCAAAGGCAGCATTTAGGTTGTCTCAGACCCAGCTGGTCTGCAAGTACTTGAAATCCGCAATTTGTATTTAACTCAGCTAATTGACAACAGTCCCTTTCATAGAACTTTTTAGGCCAAAGATATAAAAACACATATCAAATAAACTGAAGAATAAAAAAACACGTTATTTAGTCAAGATATCAAAACAAACTAAAAGATGGAGAGGAAATCTCTATAAATTTTTAAACTCTCAAAGGACTCGTCAGGATTTCTTCTGAGGAAATTTCTTAACACTTGAGTAAATTCTTTTCAGATAAAAACACCTGTGTTCTTTGTTCACTTTAGAAACTCCTAAGGCAAAGTGTGTTCCAGTCAGTCCATCCACAGGATGTCGTGAATAGGCTGCATCACTGTCAGATCACATTCTGATAACGTATATTTCACTTGAAATGAAGTAGTTATTTTCTGCTTTGTATTACTCATCCCTGTTCAACCAAGCATTAGTTGAAGTGCCAACAAACTAAAAGTCTTCAAAATCCTCTCTTAAAGCCCAAGCTGTTGCACACAGTCTATTTAGGTTTCATCTTCATATTTATTTCTATGAAGAAGACCAATGACACATGCTTTTCCAGGTTCTCTCAGCACAGTACTTTCTTAAAATGCCCATGTTACCTTGGGAAGAAGACTATGCTTCCTCCCTTATTCCCTTTGACAAATAAATACATTTTCTCCTTTGTCACACAGAAGAAAATCACTACTTTAAATCACTATCTACCAAGAAGATGCATATTAATGAAAAAAATATTGTTGTGGTAAGGTCAAGAAAAATTCAGCCAAATGCTCTCAATAAAGCCACAAGCCTTTCTAGCATAATATTATACTGCTAGGCTTTTTTTTTTCTTCCTAAAACTACTATAGAGATTGTTGAAAACATTTTACATTATACAAGTCTGACTAAAAGTAGGAGGAAACTTCCACTTCCTTCCTGATTTGCTCTCCCATGTACTCTCTCCCACAGGCCCTTGTGTTTTCTTTCCCTGCACCTTACTTCCTATTAAAGTGTGCAGACCCATCCCAAATTCATGTCTTCCTCAAAGTAAAAAGCACACATTCAAAGCTGCAACTCTGTAGCATTCAGGATACATGCAAATAACTTACATCTCATTTTTCAGCTTCTCTATCCCACATTGTATAAAAGAGAATAGATTGATGATTGATTCTTCTTGGTATGTTTTAAAAGAAAATAAAGAAATACCTACTCACTTATTTCCAACACACAGATATTGGCTTCCAATCTCCTGCAAAGAGAGCTGCTTCTACTACTCAGACTCATGCACCCAGCTATGATGAATACTAGAGGCCTATACCACTACTCCCTTTAGTAGTTTCTGTTAATCAGCATTAATGAGCTTCTCATGCACCTGCCTTTCTTGGTCTTTGGTTCTGTGTAGGAGACCACAAGTCCCAGCTCTGTGTGGGATTTGGCTGTAGTGAGGAGTAATTGGTGTGTGGATGTTTCAGGAACTGACTGGGAGCATTGTAAAGAAGAAAAGTTTGTTAAAGTAAGGGTGGTGAGGTACTGGAACAGGTTGCCCAGAGAGATGGTGGATGCCCTACCCTTGAAGACATCTGAGGTCAGGCTGGATGGAGCTCTGAGAAACCTGATGTAGCTATAGATGTCCCTGTTCATTGCAAGGGGGTTGGACTAGATGGCCTTTAAACATCACTTCCTACTCAGTTTTATGATTTCAAGATTTTAGAAGAAAAAGAATTTGAATTTTCAAAAAGTATTACAAGAGGCAGTTAATTTAAGACATCACTGTGGCTCCTACACAATGTTACAAGTGTTCACTAACTCTTATAGCATTTTTTCAGTATATGTCTATATTTGTTTACGTATTTTTTCCTATGTGTATACACATTTGAATCCTGTATATCTTATTATGGTTTCATTTGGAGGGAAAATGTCTTTTCAGTCATCCCTGCTGTCCTGTGACTGATATTAACAGTTAGAGCAACATGATCTTCAGGTAACTTATTTCTAGTCACTATACACATAAGTAACTCTCGTCTTGCAAAGGATCCTGTAGAACTCTCACAGTTAACAGTCATCCATCTGAATGTACCACAGCCAGTAAATCTGCTTTGGATAGAGGTTTTGCCGTAATAGCTCTGAAGCACAAAGAACAAAAAATTGTACTCTGAGTCCCTTTGCTGGATATTGAGGAAATGCAGATCAATATGAGGCAGTTACCTGCCACAGGCACTCCGGCAGTTCAGCAGACTTTTTCCTTGAGAATCTCCGGAGAAACTGAAGAGATTTCTCAGCAACTGTAGAATTGAATTATTTACTAGTGCATATATAAAACTGACATTTTTAGTCTCTTACTATTAATTGTGGAGACAATTCACTTTCACTTTCTTGAAAAAAAATAAAAAGGCCATCTCTATATCTTGTTGGCATCTTTCCCAACCTCATACCTAGGACAGATAAACCATTACTGTAAGTATATATATTTTTCCCTTTTATGGTCCTTTGTATCTTATTCACTTTCTCTAATTCTTTCTTTCTTTCTCTATCGATGTGATGTATGAATACAGGTATATATACCTATTAATGAGTAATTAAGGTACTTAAAAAAATCCAAAATGAACTCATTTTGTATCTACACAGTCCTTGCTTTGTATAACAATGGCAAAATCCTACAAAGAGATAATCTGTGGCAGTGTTACATAAATTCAGCTAACCTGCTGATATGTTTTATTCTGAGAAGATTCTGGTTTGATGAATGATATAAAAGAGTGCTAAAAATAGAATCAAGTTCTAATACCTTAAATATTTAAATTATAGATATCCCACAAAGAAGAAAATAATATTTTTCTTTTAGGTTTAACTTTTGAGTTTCTGTTCTAACAAGATTACAAAAGAATTTTTTATTGAATGTCATTCCTAAGAACTGCATATTATTACAATCAGCAGAAATTAACCTTAGCTAATGGTGTGCAAAGAAAAATTATTTTCTTACGTCTTAATTTACTAAATGTTTCTTCCCATCAGCTTTTGCAACTGCTCCAAGTAAAGCAAAAGTTTTCATATGGCATGTCAGACAATGGCCTTGGATAATTGTTGAATAATTAATTCAGCCTAACCCAAAAAGATATCAATTTTGTAGGCATATTATTCTGTATTAGGACTACCTGTAAAGAACTGTGACTGGGAATAAAGTAAGATCTAGTGAATCTAGTACCTGATCCAGTGTCTGGCAACCTGCTTGTGGCTGGGATTTGGAACTAGATAATATTTAAGGTTTCTTCCAACCCAAGCCATTCTATGCTTCTATGATATGAACATATGAGATAGATGGTCATCAAGACTGAATGCATTTTTTAGCTGATAGAACCCTTGACCATTCTGGAGGAACTCCAGGCTAAACTTTGATTCCCTTATGCAGTGATTGCTAGGATAGTTGCTGATGCACAACATGAGAGGAAGGATGATGGTGCCATCACAGACTGAACATGAAAAATAAATATCAAGGAAAGAATAGGCAAAAGTAGAAGTCAGAAAGCAGATTAGCACCTAGCACAGGAGAACAGAAAATGGAAGACCTATCTATGCATAACTAGTAGCAAAATTTGAGAGAAAAGAAAACTAAGTAATTTTCTACCCCAGATGCATTTTATGTTTCCTGCTGGAGATGGATTTTTCTTCTGAATATACATCCTAGGGTTTTCCTCTGAACCCCATCCCCCCCATTATTCCCCCCCCCCTTTTTTTTTTTTGGTAAATAGTGATTCTAAGTCAAATAAGCAGTCATATCAACTTCCATGGAATAGTTAATCTGCTGACAGGGCTGTTATAAATAGTAATGTCTTTTTTAAGGCTTAACTAAGCAAAGCAATAAGCACGTTTGCTTTTCAGCCCTTAATTTGTTGAAAAGTGCTTCTTCTTTTGTTGTCTGTGAGAGAGTTCTTTATCCCTGTCTTGTACATCCATTAGAATGCCACTAAATCATGAAAGCAATTTTCTTGTTGTGCAGAGTTATTAATCTGAATCCATATTAATCATAATCAGCTAGGAGAGCCTCTCTATCTTCTTTAGGATCTCATCCTAGCTTGCAGTGACTTGTGACTTTTCTTGTCAGTGCTTCAGAAGAGTTTCCCTTTTTGTCCCTCACTGAGTTTCTTACTGTCTATGAATCTCAATGAAAATAATTTAGATGGCTTTTGGGCATGGCTGAAAATACGTTTAATGCAGAATACTCATTACTGTGTATGTTTTATGCAGTTACATTTTTCATCCCTGCTGCTACCATTTCTGAATGCCTGATACCAGTGTGTTGTCTAGTCTTTTCAAGCGTCTGCCCAGTTTCCTGACCTGTAGGAAACAGAGATCTCTGCTTCCCTTTCTTGTTCTGTAGGAGTCCTCATTGTTTTTCCTTCTTTTCTAGCCTTAAAACGCTAATATGTCTCTCAAGCATTAGTTCTCTTTTTCACTTTTGTTGCAAATTTATTTCCCTGTTGTATCTGTGGTGTTAGAAACTCCCCTTGAATGAGCTTTTTACCCATTGCTTGTGAGATCACCAACTCATCTCTAAGAAAGTCATTTTATTCAAATAAGGCTCTCCAATCCTTGAGTGGAAGACTTTGCTGTCACTCAGGCAGAATATGTCCAGTTCTTCTTCCTTTGGCTGATATCTTCTTTGAAATATGTATTGACAGAAATATGAAAAGAAAGAAAACAAATATCATTTATGTGACTGAGGTAGAAATTTGTTTGACAGCTGGCCTTTGTATTTCCACTATTAATTTAAGTGGTCAGCATCTTCATTTGACAGAAAGAAGATATTCATTTCTTAATGTCTCAGTCATATTTGATAGTTGTGTCAAAACAGCAAACAAGATTAAATTGAAAATATGGTCACTGTGGCAATTGGCCACCCTTCTTTCTCTTGCAGCAGTGATCATGAATGTACACACAGAATAGTGCAGCAGAATCCTTTTTCTACAAGTACAGGATGGAGAAATGCAGCCTTCTGCTGTCATCTGTGTTCTGAGCCCAGGTATCTTCTGAAGATGCCCTTCCTAATTTCTCTTGAACATTCCCAGTGACATGATTGTAACTCAGGGATTGCAGTGAAGATCGTGTTCCTGGCAGGGCAAGAGTCCTCGGTAATGACAGTGTCTTTGGGTTTGGAAGAGTTAAAACTTGTACATCCTTAGGCCTAACAAATAAGGAAAATGTTATACCTATGCAAAAGCAGCTATGCTATCCTTTTACATTTGAGCCTGTTGTAGAGATCTGAGAAGAGCTTTCACATTCTCAGAGTCAAAGCCCTACCATAATACTTCTGGCAAATTGGTCAAGCTTCCCCTTAAAACTCACAGAAGAGTTCTTGTCTATTCCTTATCCTGTTAGAAATAATTTTCATTATTTTCCCCATACTTAAAATTGAGATAGAAGTTTTTCTATTTCTATTTCTCTAAAGCTGGACAGCTGCTAAAAAATGTCATGCTTTGAGCAGCTTATAAATCATACTAATAATTTCACATTAATGAGCAGTCTTCTTTTCCTTGATATTTGCATAGTACTAAATGAGTGCCATGCACATCTCATGCAGGTGTGCTATAAAGGTCCACTGCTTGTCCCTCAGGGTGGGATGGAGCTGACATTAACCTCCTAAATGTCAGGTCCCTGGAGAATTGCTCTGCAGGCAAAGGAGAGATTGAGGCACAGCCAAATGCTAATCAATGCCACTTACTCTAGACATTCTTTTTAAAGATGGAAAGACATATTGCTGGGGCTGCCTTTCTTTCCTTTGCCTCCCTGTTTCCTCACAAAGGCATCTCTTACACCTGCTTTAACTTAAATCTTTTGCACAGAAAGAAAGCTCCTTACTCTTACTGCTCGGTAATCCCCTACTCTTCTGTGGTTTATTAAAAGATGCGTACTTAAAAAAATTGCCTAGTATCAATTTATTTTCAATACCTCTTGCCTGAAAAAATGCCACTTCACCCTAGGATTTGATGTTTTGTCTGCCTTTTGCAAAAGGTTCAAGCTTTTCACATTCTGTAGCTCATGTAGCCAAGTTTAATAGTATTTTGAAATAAATAGCCGCAGGATGGCAGCAGAGGATAAGGTTAAGTAATTTCTGAGGCGGTAGCTTTTGACAACTGTTTTGTATTAAGGAGTTACTTCTTTTTTCTTCCTTTTAGAATGGTTTTTATATTATTGGCTTATCCTTATGAAATATTTCAAGTTAATGCTATCAAAATAACTTCTAACATAGGCAGAAATATTTTTTCTCTGAAAATATTTCTATCCTGAAACCGTTATGTAAATTTACGTCCTTAAATTTAAACCAGTTAACAAAACCCTAGCAATGTGCAAATGGATTGTGGGAACATAGCAATATTACCACACTTGCACTGAAGTCTTATGAACTTCATGGTATGTTTATCTTACCTCAATTTTTCTTTTCCAGAAGGACTAAGCTCCGTTTGTTGTTGTTGTCGTTGTTGTTGTTTTTTAACCAAGATGTTAGTGTAGGATATTCACCCTGCTCCATGCTTTGAGAGTCTTGTGTCCCAACCCCACTTTGCATGGAGCAACTGCCACAGAGAACAAAAAGGACAGGTATTTTCAGGGCTGGGAAGAGTTTCTCCAGTGGAGCCCTTTCCTTCATACTGCCAGAAAGCAGCCCTTCTTGGTCAGTTCCCAAAAGCATGTGAATACTCACACCAAGCCTGTAATTATCCTTGAGAGTCTCTCTTTCCAGGAAACATCCATTAGGGATATTTTACATGGCCTTACAGCATAAAGGACTCACGATGAGTTCAGAGCAGTCCCAGGTGCTTCTGTCTGCTCCTTCCAAGCAGGTGCTTGTATGTTCTGCAGCTCCTACTTTTGATTTGACTATATGTTGCTCCTAGAAGGGATGATGTGCCTACTGCTAAAGTGAAAGTGCATTAAATATACCACTAGTATTTTTCCATGTTGGCAGCTACAGTAGTTGCCATGGGAATGCCACATCATGTGAATGGGTGAAGAGACAGCTCACAAAACGGTATGGATTAGAGATGTGACCCATGCTATTAAAAAACACATACACACACTCTTCTGTACATTACCACACCAACTTCCATAGCCGAGAGGCTTGGGGAAATAAATTAATACTTCTCTAGGCCTGGTTTATAAATGAGCATCTTAAATAAATAAAGCATTTAACTATGATGAGTAATCCCAGTTCTTTAATAAGGGATAGAGTTATGCTAATTGAACAGCAAAGTTGTTTGTCAGGGCTGACAGGTATCTGCATACTTCATTTATTCCATTAACTCATTTTCTGCAGCAAATAATTATGATCCCTTGCAGAGGTGATAGAAGCACAGACAGAATTCCAGTGCATGGCTGTATATCTATTTCAGTATGATCAGTGGAGTATAGCAGTTATATCATTTTTATCAGGAGCATGCTGAGAACTGCTGAAGGAGGGCTCTAATGGTGGAATTGTAAATCTTGCATTTATTTGCTAAATAGCTTGTGGACAGTCAGAAACATTTTAAATGGATGTGCATATATATATATATTATTTTGTTGATTCTTGAGAATTAAAGGATAAAGAACACCTTCATACTGAAACTGTTTGCTCACATATGAATCATCTAAATTAGAGCAGCTGGATAGACATCCTACCTCTCTGCTGAAATGCTCTAATCATGGAATGTTCACTTTCTCATGTTCAGTAAATAAGGAATGTCTTTTAACTTTTTTCAAAATTTAATGTACAATGAGACACTGTTTCAGATAAGACTGAACTTCTTCCTTATCATAGTATCTGAACATGATGTCTAGGTAAATTTGGATGCAAGTAAATTTGGTGGCCCTGCCTGTAACAAGGGGGGGTTGGAGCCTGATGTTCCTTGAGGTCCCTTCCAATACAAGACATTCTATGATTCTATGATCCTATGAAGTACACTGTGAAAGAAGAAGAAATTAAGCTGCAGGCCTTTTCTATACACTCATTGATTGGTAAAAAGAGGAGGATTATTTCCTCCCTTACCAATACCTTTTATGTTGTAATCTTCAGGACCATATACCATTAAATGAAAACTTCATCAACTTCACCTTTCTAATATTTAGAATCAGTTATTATGTCCTGATTAACAATCAAATAAAACTTTTATCAGATAACTGTCTGCTGTTGTTTATCCTGGTATGGGGCTAAGCACTGCTCTCACTTCCCCCCCTTTTCAGTGGGTTAGCGGAGAGAATAGAATGGTATGGCTATTGCAGCCAAGTGAGTGCACAGATGATTCTTTCTATGCCAAGACTTAGATAAATTTTACACAGTAAAATACACAGTATGAGCTGACCTCTGTCAGACTATTACACAGGAAAGATGTTTCTTACTGGCTTTTCTCCTGATTATCAGAAAAGTATCTTTCAGGTTCTGCGTTTGGAGGTCAAATTATTGAACTATGGAAGGTTTATTTTTATACAAACCAGCGAAATGTATCGTACTGCTGGAATACTACTGGTCCTTTTCATGATATAAAGATATTTTTACAGTAAAATTTTGATTTCTGAGCAAGTTGAAATACAGAGCAGGTTTTTAAATGCTGCCAATACCTCTACCTTAAGCATGACAGGCATAAATGTGAAAGACAAATAATTCCAACCAAGCAAGCCCAAACAGTGTCCCCAAACTTCTGTACCAGTGATTTATCAGTAGAAATGTGAGCTATCAGAATTTGAAAGTTTCCAGAGTAGCAATAGGAAAAAAATCCATATCGAATGCAGTAATCCTGATTGTCTCTTATGAATGAGGCAAGAATAAAGCTGTACTCTAAATTAATCTTTATTTAATCAGTGAAATGTCTGTCAGTTCAGTCAAATTCACAGAGATGTGGTAATTTAGATTACCTTGGACTAAGGTAGTCTCTTGTGAGAGAATATAAACTAGAGAAGAGAAATTTGAAGATTGTCATCATTGATTGCGATTGCTTTTTGACCATGAGTAAGTTACTTTTTTTCTTTCTGTTTTAGTTTATCTAAAAATAAAATGAATACACAATACAAAGTTGCAATATATTATCAGGATTATGTAACGTATTATGAAATATTATGAAGATTTACAATGACTCCAGAATCTTTTCAGCAGTTAATGGTCTTTGGAAAATGTAAGTTAGGGGGGATCTTCTCTCATTTTTGTAAAGGAGTAAATAAAAAAACCCTCAATGTTTGTCATACAATTATTAAATATTAGACAATAAAAAAAATATGATATTGCAATTTATGCCATTAGCCTCCTATAAGATCATTTTTCCCTTTTAGCATAAGTAATTCACAGAATGCTTCTGTGTGTGGCTAGTCTTTAGCTGAAATAGTCTAAGGATTTGCTGCCCTGTATGGAATACAAGTGTGAAATAAATTCACAGCCTTATCCTTTAGAATTGGACTTAAAAATGTTTAATAACTCCAAATAACCTCCTACTTTCTTTGAAACAATGCAATTACAATTAGAAATTCCCCTTTGATTGAATCAGATTAAAAAGAAAAACCATCTTGGAAATTGCCATTGGAGACTAAATTTAGTGTATTATTTTCTATATTATAGTTAACATTGATTAGATGAAGCAGTGAATTGCCTCATGTTTACATTATTTTAAGTGCTATAAATAGTACATGAAAAGCCTTGCCAAGTGCATTTTATTTAGGGAGACATTATGTACAGACTAAAAATGCAATAAATGGCATCAGTAAACATTTTGCACTATGCACAGATGTTCTTGTCATTATAAAAGTTGTCTTACTAATTACGTTTACACTTGGGTTCAATTCAGTGAACTTTGTTTTAGAATAAGAGTTCTCAATTATATAGGCAAAATAACATTCATGCTTCAGTGAAGCTGAAAGGCTGGGGAGAAAAATAAAATATACACAAGAACATTGACAGAAATATTTTACATACTCAGATTAAATTGATTTTACTGCAGTATATTAAACAGTTTCCTCGTGGCTTATATCAAAAGGAACAGATAACCACAATGACAAGCAGTGGGACCTTAAATACTATCATTTTTTCCTTAGTAGTATGTGGCACAGATGCCTTGAGGAGAGTCAGTTATTCATAAACACTGTTATTTTTTTTTTCTGATTACTAAAGAAACAGGAAGCTTCTGAAATTTGAAGATAATGAGCATGCTACATTCTTGTTAGTGACCCTCTCTGGATACATTTTGGATGAGACTAAAAAGTAAAGTGCTTTTGAAATTTTAAGCATGTGTGCAGCTTCCTCTGTTATGATATGATAATTCATAAAATTAGATGTGTTTAAATTCTCTAGTGAGTTGGGCCTACATGTTGTGATCTTCTCTGGTGAACAGCTTAAGGCTACAGAAAATCATCAAAGAAATTACAAAATGAGCAGAATTTCTACTACTTTGATCAAGGAATAATGGGAGAAACCAGAAAAAAAGTTGTAACATTTATTTGAAGTAGTGGGAAGACAACTGTAGATAATGTGTTACATATTTATCACTAATGTTTTTTTCTCATCTATATTTATTTGCATCTTCATTTTACAAGAGTTTATGTTATTCACAGGAATTGCAGGAAATGAGATGTACGATACAATGTCTTCATAATTTAGAAGTCATATTTTGTTTAAAATATTCAAATTTGAACTAAGTCCTTGAATGTAACTCTATATTACAGAAATCATATTTTCTATGTGTCTGAAACTTTAAAATAGATAAACTACTTGTTTATTTTATGACATTTGCTGAATTATTAGTTTTAAATATTAATTAAATATTAAATATGGACATTTAAATATTAATTGGAAAAAAATGAGACCAGATAGTTGGGAAGGAAAAGGAACAGATGGGACCTTTCAAAAACAAGCTCCATTTGAATTGGAATAAACCAGTCATTAAACTTCTTCCTCCCTTCCCACTTGTGCTAACTGATCCAGCAAAGGACCCATTCCTTCTACACCTAAGCCCAGCCCAATGAATGGGGCAGCAGTAAACAGTGGGGCAGCAAGTCTGATGGCAACTTGTTGTTAGATCAGCTGAAATGGTTTGAGAACAGCACCCAATTTACTATCAAGACACTACAGTTCCTCTCTGCTGTTCCTTCCTTCTTATATTTTTCCTCTGCTCCAGCATGGACCCTCTATGAGCTGTATAGCTGCTCTATCATGGACCGCATTCTCATCCTCCCTCAGCTCTTCTTCCCCTTCTGATCTTAGTGTTTCCTCTGCTGTTTCTCATACATTTTTGTTTCCTCCTCTTCTCCCTTTTCAGCATTTTCTGCCTTTCTAAATACACTTTTCCAGCTTTGCTGGAATACATTTTCCACGCCCTATGTTGGATCCACTGGAAATGGCTGTGTCTTCTCACAGAGACCACACTTACATCCCTCTGCCAACTCCCAGTGCTTTTCTAGGGACACCCGCTACACTACAGCCTCAATATTATACCTCTGCTTTCTCAAGAAACTTCAGAGTTTACGGAAGCTGTATGGGAACTGTTGAATCATGGCCTGAACCTCTGATTGATCACCTGAGGCAAACAATGAGTCAGCCATGGGAGCACAGGTGAAAGCAATTCACCTGTACTGCCGGAAGGGGTGGAGTCTGGCTCCATCTATCCTAGACCTATTTAAGAGCTGACTAGCAGCAGGAAAGGATCTTTTTCTGGAGATTGCTCCTCTGGAGTTCTATAGTGAGCCCAGGATATGGGTAAGCTTTCTATCTATTCTCTTTTTGTTATTATAATCTGCTTTGCCAAATACTCTTGTTTATTTCATAATTATAGCATCTTTATATTCATTGGCTATACAGGAGGCAAATAAAGAAGCCAGGATTTCAGTAGATTTTAATCTATGAAGCAAATCTTAAAATATTTCCCAGAATTAAAATTTTGATTTATTTACTGACTCAAAGTGTGTAAGATTAATTATGATATCCATTTCTCAAAACAGATTGGGTGTTTGGTCTATTGTAGGTTATATTTTGCATGAGGATCAAATCCTCATTGTTCTTTAACAATGACTCATATCATAAGGAGGTTGTTTCCTTTTCTTTATGAGGCTTCATCTCACTATGAATTTGAGTTCTAGGATGTTTTTGTTAGTGTAGCCTCTCTTTTCTGTCACTTTGGCAGTCACGAAGCAATGAGGAATTTGGGATGCACAACTGCAGATGTGAAAGTCTGTTTTATAACCATAACTGATGTGGTTCTTTCAGATATCTAAGATATATACTGAGACATTACATGAACATGAGTTTTCCACATTCAAAGCATCAAGAATTTCTGAAGAATTTAGTAATTAATAACTGCACATACTACTGGCTCTGCCATAGCTTATTACTCTGGTAGATTATTGTGATATATAGTTTGGGAATGCAATCTGATAAAAAGTTTAATAGGAGACCGAAGAAAGATGTTGTCATTTTGTAAATTTTTGTGATGGAAATGAGTAGTGTGCAGTTTTTATAAAAGTAAATCCCACAAGTGTTAATATGCAACCATGATAAGAATCACCCTGAAATATGGAAGATCATTTCAGCACAATAGTGAATTGCTTGCTGTAAACAGTGAGTTATACAGTAAGTCTTGAGTCACAGTTACTTAATACATACAATACCTTTTCTGACTGCAGAGACTTTAAACTGTTTGAACATCAACCTAGTAACTGTTCTCCTGATTTCTTTGGAGTTGCAAAGGGGTACAGAAGTCTTCTTTGATAAGGAAGTTTAGAAGACTTGTCTTTGGGAATTGAGAAACAGCTGTTTAATAGTACTGTAGAGAAAAGCTGTCTTCCCTTTTGGAGCATCAGTGTGTGAATAATAAGTCAACATATAGATTAACAGGTGTCACAGGAGTGAGAAAATATCTAACTGCATTCCCTATGCATTATCATAATTAGTCAGGATTTATTACAAGAGTCAAGCCCTACTTTCTTCTGTTGTTCTGTAAAATATTGTTCAGTGCCTAAAAGACTGTTTGCCTAAGTTAAGTACTGGTAGTAATAAACTCTCTATTCATTGGCTATGTATGGATTGGTTTGTAGCGTTAGACTTGGGCTTAGGTGCTTAGAACACGCTTGGGAAAGCAGGTTTGTCTGCAAGGTACATAATAAGCATTTGCCTTTTCAGTATTACACTTTCATATCAATCAGTAAGTTATCAGATGAGCAGTTCAGTTCTGAGATGGGATCCTTTACTTCTCATGTGCATTTGAAGGTTCTAACTTGCAGCAGCTCTGAAATCTTATTTGACTGTCTCCAAAACAGCTAAGGTTGGATTTCTTCCCTTGTGGGATATCAGTCTGCTAGTGACTTGTAAGGTAGAAATATCTTTCAAATGTTTGTTTTCAGGTGGAAAAAAAGTATGTATTTGTTTCATATATAAATCCTTTATGGCTTATTTGTAACACATTATTCTTTATTACTTCATTGTGTCACGCATTTAGAATTTTACAGGAAGGTGCTTTTTGATCTCCTGCTCTGAATACTGTTCTCTCTGAAGCATTCCTTGCAATCTCTTGGTGTCAGCAGTAAACAGCTAAATTTTGTCAGTCCTGGGTGATGCCTTGTCTCTACTACTCAACCACCTCCATATAGATAGCCTAGTAGTCATGCTGACTAAATAGAGCATCAAGCTGTGGGCATTGTCAGAAAGGCTCACAATAGCTGTTGATATCTGGATGCTGTTCAGGGAGCTTATTGTGTTTTAATCTTAAATTATTCATACATTAGATTTGTAGCAAGACTCAGAAATATCTGCAGCTCATAAAGCAGAAACAACAATCTCATTACCATCTCACTCCCCATGTGAAGACTCAGGGCTCTTCCTCTCCTACGTTTTTAGGGGGACTGTTGGTATGAAATCAGAAGTGACCTGATGTGAATTCTTTTTATAGAGAACTGCATCTCATTTATTCATAAACTTTTAAAGGAAAAACTCTCAAGATATGTACTCAAAGACTTGTTGAAAGCTATAAGACATTTTGAGAGAAAAACAGTTACTGAGAATTCAGGGGTAAGCCTGTTGTCAATTGTATACAAAGAGTTACTTTGCTTTATGGACTGAGAGCAGCAAGGCTTAGAGTGAAGGAAACATACAGATGATGTATGTGTAGAAGTATTTTTCAGTAAAAAGGATTTACCTGCCTTATTGTTCAAAAAGTCATTGCATTTATGTTCCCTACTATAAGGGATCCTTCATGCCACAGCCAGCCTCTGAGATTGCTTCTAACCTGTGTGCTGGTGTTCTCCAGGCTTTTTTGCCAGATCCTCAGATGCACACAGAACATGTAGGATGAACACTGAAAATTGTAAAGCACCATCTAGCAAATCTATTCAAGAAACACAGAATTAGCCTCTGCCTACCTTTCTGAATTCAACCAAGTGCACATGGAGTATCGCCAGTCTGTACATATGCAGTTAATCCAGTGCCAAATGTCATAGAATCATAGAATCACAAGGTTGGAAACGACCTATAAGATCATCTAGTCCAACCATCTTCTCATTACCACTGCTACCACAATCTACTAAACTATATATCGCAGCTCCTCGTCCAGACACCTCTTAAACACTGCCAGGGATGGTGACTCCACCACCTCTTGGGCAGGCCATTCCAATGCCTGACCACTCTCTGAGAGAAAAAGTTTTTCCTCATGTCCAACCTAAACCTCCTCTGGTACAACTTGCAGCCATTTTCCCAGGTCCTGCTTGTTGCCTGGGAGAAGAGGCCAAACCCCTCCCCACCACAACCTCCCTTCAGGAAGTTGTAGAGTGCAACCAGTCACAATCACTTCTCTCCAAAGACTATGTGAGAAGCCAGCAGAATGGATAGTGTCTGGTTCAAGTCATGCAAGCTGCCCTATAATTGCTGCATAGGTTGTAATGTTCAACTTACCTAATAGACCACCCATTTAGAGAGTGTTGTCTGCCTCTGTAAGCACTGCAAATGTCTTAGTCAAAACAAAGTTCAATATAAAAGCATTTATTCCTTCAGCAGCAGCTTGCATCTTAAACTTGTTGAATGTGTTTAAGCAGCTACAAGAACTTAAACATCACTGTTCTGTTTTTGTCGTTAGCTCTGAGTTATTTTTTTAGTAACTGTCTTACTTGTACCAAATGCCAAAATAGCTAGGAGAATATTTCAATGTGTCATGAATTCAGTGAGGAATCTTTTTCCTGTTTTCAGTTTGTCAGTTTTTCTAAGCAGGCAATTTTTCCAAGCTTGTGAAATTGGTAGCTTATATAATCTAAAAGTAATGGCTGGTTTGATTTATCTTTAATTTATGTATTTTTTGTATTCCAAATTCATGATATTTCACTTGGTGGCACACTGTATGCTAATCTAGATAAACATAACTAGTAAAGTGAAGTTTCACATACAAATATTCTTCAATTGATTCAGAAACACTTATGTCAACAAGCTTATTCTGTAGAACAGAGAACAAACACAATGCGAAAAAATAATTAAAATTGTCCTTCTATGTTAAATATTTAGAGAAAGTGCTTCTCAGAAGCAAATTTCCATGAAGCAAATGATCACTTCATTTAACTATCCTTTTCCAGCTTCTTTCCTAGGCATTTCTTTCAACCTTAATCCTAAGCCTAACCACAAGCATCAAGTGAACTTTAACTACCAATGAAAACAAGATGTTAATCAGAAGGTAAATCTTTTTGCAGATAACTCTTCCCATTGACAGTGCCTTTCAAACTACTTTGATATTCAAATCCAGAGTCTTCCTTCTTTTGAACTTCCTGCAAATCCTAGATCTTCAGCTGAGTTTCATCTCAAGACATCATGCTACACAGCTGAAAATGTTCTCAATGACTTTTCCAGCTCTCTCCTTTCTATGTAAGCTACTATGCAACAAAAGTCCTGCTACACATCTAGGTTTTGGCTCTACCCAAGATTTGCAACATCTTCACTGTAACACTTGGCCCTTGGCTGAGAATTAGCCAAGAGCCCCACTCTTGGTCCAGGTGGCAATGTTGTCAGAAGGGAAAACATCATCCAGGCCGCTACTTTATATAGAGCTGTATCTGCATAAGGACTTCTAAGTCTTGTGTCTGCCTGAACTCTAACTCTAAAACAAGGCTGTCTGCAAAGTCTTAAGGTAAGGTCTCAAACTCTTACCCAGAGAAAGTGTTTTTACGACTCCCCACTCTCTTGGACATCCTCTTCCCAGTCCCACATCAGCTGTAGATCTAAACTTTTCTGTTTCCTGACCCTATGAATGATTTTTAACTCTATCCCTAACCCTAAGCTTCAGTTGACTTTTTACCCAACACCATCAAACATAGCCCTGCTGAAAAATTTCACAGGGGAGACATGGTCCAGCACTTCCCCAGAGTCCTCCAGGTGATTTGTTTCTTTCGTGGGAGGTGCAGCCATTTCTGCTTCCACAATTACCTCAGACGTTGGCCACCTACTAGAGGAATTGAATGGTGACTTCTGACACAGAGCCAATTGGAAGCACACAGAATCATGCAACTTTTAATTAATCCAATCTTACTTTGGTAACTGGAGTAGGCTGAGATGGACCAAGAGGGAATGAAATGACTGTAGAACTTGAGACTTCAAGATGAAGAAATGCTTCTATTTGAACATAAACTACCTGATCAGTCACAAAGAAAACCCACAAAGACTTAAAATGTTAGTATAAACTATAAGAAAAGTTGAGATTATATGATCTTTCATTATAATCTCTGTAAACCTTTCTTGTACTAACTGGACTTGGACTACAAGGACCTATCAAATACATCAACACTTCATAAAATTCTAGTATAGATTTTCTGTTATTTTATTCAAATTCGCTTTCTTCCTGAGAATAACTGAAGCAGAAAGGAGAACTTGTTTACTAGAGGCATGACAGTGCTTGAGGCAAAGCCCCTGTGGTTCCTGAATGATCAGGGAAAGATACCAATTGCTGCTCTTTTTAAGCATATAAAGGATGTAACAGTGAACTTCTAACTCAGATAATTCTTCCTTTTTTCCTGTTTTAGGCTAGAAAAAAGCCATTAAAAATAATTCAGAAACTAACAATAGCTGTTAATATTCAAAGGCAAGATGGTGCTGGTGTCCATCTATTCTTTCAACATTTGTTACAAAAATACAGAATCCTGCAGGGAATGTCAGAAGATCTTAGATATATTTAGTCACATTCAGGGTAGAGTAAAATTGATCATATTTCCTAAATGTGAATAATATGTCTTTAAGAATGGTTCAAGCATGTATTAACAAACGTATTCTTGTAATTCATAATATGTGGGAGTATTTAATGTTATCTCACTGCTTGTGTAATGTCGTCATGAAAGCTGAGAGGCTGCATGGAGTTTTTCAGCTTTCCTTTATTAAATGAATCAGCTAGCATTTGCTAATGACATATATTTTTAATCATCAAGTCTGTTCCTCAGACAGAGATTTCCTTTTGTTGCTAGGGTAGGTATGTAAATGATCACTAAATATTTCTAAAGCATAGGTATGAGGGTTAAATAGCTATTCCTGATAAAGACATATTCAAATGAAATTAGCAAAACGGGGAAAAAGAAAAAAACAGATGATTCTAATTTGCAAATTGCATTACTTGTTCTAATCACCTACAGAACAAGTTTTGTCTCAAAGATAAGTCCATTGACACTGTTTTAATGGAAACTATTTGAGTTTGTTTTGTTTCTTTGCTTTAATTAATATTCTTTCCAGAAAAGTTTTTCATGATTATACCCTCACTTATGCGACTATTTTGCAATCTGTATTGAGAAATACTAGGCATCTTAGAGATTTCTTAAACTATTTTTGTCCTAAGGGATGAAAAATCAAACATTTCCTTTCATAACTAAATTATTTTGCATCATGTCTAAATTTACTTCCTGAATTTAATGTAAACACTGAGAAAACATCTTTAACATTTTAATCAGACCTGATGGAAAAATATGTTGACTTACCTTTGAAAATAAAGGTGTAGAACAAATAATATATTTACATATATGATTTTTAATCATAAATTAATATAATATATTTATATTAATTTATCATAATTTATATAATATATACAATATATAAATATAATATATTAAATTATATATAATTTTAATAAAATATAAATATATAAAATATTCAATTAGATAATTAAACAGCTTTGAGTTTCTTTTTCTTTTGTGCTACAAATTTTTATTGAATGTCTTGCTCCTTGCTTTTAAGACTTTAACAGAAAACTCAAATATCAACAAGTATGACTAATGTCAGGGGATTAGATAGATGATTCAACTTAAGGCTTGAGGCTTTACAACCAAGAAGATCATTCTTCCAGTCCTGTGACTTTCCACTTCATAGAAAGCATCAAAAATGTTTTTATTATTCTCATCTGTGGTAGCAGAACTACCAAAACACAAGATCTAGAAGCTCTAGCAAATTTCTTGAAATGTTGCAAAGACTGTAAGGAAGTCAGTATTAATGTTAAGTAGTTATTACTGCATATTTGTCCCACTCAGTCTTGCTAGCCTTGCAGTTCCTTTCATGAACTAGGATACAAGCTTTGGCTGATAGTCTGGAGGTCCTCTGATATTTAACAGCCTCAGAGAACAACATTTGGTGGTATCCATTCAAAATTGGTGCTGTTCATTTGCTATTTTGTGGTTTCATGTGTACAATTCCTCCTATTCTGCATTCCAACTTTTGCTACCTCAACCTATTTCTCATAGGGAATTGAAGTATGTGTTTAAGGGATAAGTTATGTGAATAGCAGATAAGCATATATTTTTGGCAGACATAATGTGGGTGAATATACTGTAATAGTAATATTCTGCACTAATTTTTTTGAATATATCAGCATATATTGGAATATAGATAGAACAATCTTTCCTCCAGAAAGTAAAGAAATCCATAATGAAAAAACATCAATGTCAGAAAGAGTTGTGACTTATACAAGGAAGTTACATATCATAGCTGGTATCTTATCCTATTTCCTTCAGTAGAATGTTATTTCAGAAAAAAGAGATAAAAAGAGAGAATTGGAGTAGTTATTAGCACATTCTGGTTGCTACCAAGAAGGGCATTATGTTTTTTTATCTAAAACACCCAAATGACACGTTAAAGCAATGCATTTGTAAAATTAGTCCCAGGTGAAGAGGTCCTCTTGGACAATGGTTACAAATTGATACAGACAGAAGATCAAGTATTCATTATGACAAATCCTTAAGGAAAATGCTGACACTAGGCAAAACCTAAGGGGAATTTGGGAATGTAAGGATTCACGTGTACTTAAATCTCAATTACTTTTGAGGCAAAAAGTGCTAATAATCAGGGTTATACTCTTTTCTGAGCAAAGGGTACTTGTGTGTGTTCCATTGCCTTTGGACTGCAGGAATCACAAAGAACCACACAAAATAAATAGGTTCGAAGCCTAGGTAAATGTCAGAGCACATAAAGAAATACATAGAGAGGGTATTATGAGCAATTGATGTTCTTTTATCTTACCCAGTAGTTTAGTTTAGAGATGATGTGGAGTACTTAGCAGAAAATACATCCCCATTAGCATCATAATTTTTAAAACAGAGTGACTTGACTATTTCTGTGATACTTCAAATTTCAGAACTACAAAGATGTCAGGACATACATATACTGTTCATCAATAAATGTTGGGTGAAGGAATGGTCACAGAGGACGTCAGCTGGGAAAGATACTTTCCAGTACCTTCTATTAGCCAGAATTGAGTATGCTTGGGAGCGTAACTAAAGTGCAATGAATTCATGCATATTTGTAAGTGATGTTCTTTTTAACATGATTTTCCTTATTTTGTTTAATTTAGTCAGTGATTTGAAAATCAATTGTATTAAACTCAAAATAGATTCAGTTTTAATTAAGTGAAAGACAATCTGATTTCACTTATAGAAATACTTCTTTAATACACGCTTCAAAGATCCTTTAGGTGCATTTGGAATTGGATTAAGATCATCCTTATTTTAAATGAAAAAAAACCTCTATCCTTACAGTATATATTTAATTTGGATTATAAATTCTCAAAAAGCACCCTCTTAGGAACTGCTACTGCTTCCTACTGGGAATTCAAAGCTATTAATTTTTCTTTCTAGCTTCACACTACTATGCTAATAGTAAATCTAAAGCGTCTGCCGTGTAAACAGAAGTGGAAAACACAAAACATCAACAGTATAGTCTCTCATTTAAGCAGTTTACATAAGCTATTAATTCATATAAAAGTGTCCTTGAATGATGTACAAATTTTGTGATGACTACATTTTTTTTCCTAAATATCTACAAAAGGCGTTATACTTACTATAGAAAAAGACAAAATTGCAATAGAACAGAGTGTGTTATGAATTGCAGAATGATATACACAGTTTCAGTAAAATGAATAAATAGCTTTGTCACATGCTGGGGATACTAATTTCTCAGGATATGGATTTTATATATGTCCAGCCCATAATTTCTGTTTATGTATCTGGACTACTGTGCATCTTCTGCATGGATCATTGTTCATTTGATGGGTATCCACCAAGTCACAGACATTCTGGGCTCATAGAAAATCTGTTCACCTTTAAGAGAACAGCCTCACTGTTCACAGAATCGCAGACTGTCTGAGGCTGGCAGGGACCTCGGGATCCATCTGGCCATCTGTTCCAGCAAGGACAACAGAGCAGGGTGCCCAGGCCCATGTCCAAGTGGCTTTTGGAGATCTCCAAGGAGGAGACTCTACAACGTCTCAGAAAAACCTATATCTTTTCTCTGTCATCTGAACAGCACTGAAGTGCTTCCTGTTGTTGTCAGTTGTTTGTTGTTTGTTGTCAGTTTTTAAACTGACAGCTAAAAATTGCACCACATCTTAAAAGGTTGACTATGTATTATGTGATGATAGTCTCCTTTCAGTCATCAGATTGAAAAGAAATGGGCTAGAATACTTTGAATGGAAATGAGAATTAGATGGTTCTTGCAAATAAAAAAGAAAAAGGTGAACAATTATTTAGAACAGTATTAAAGCTGAGGAAAAGAAAACATGCCATTTTGCATAAGACTATTGACTTTGTAAAATTGTAAAATATACTCTTCTTGAAACTAGGTTATTTACATAATTTTATTTCTTCAGATGAGCAAGAAGTTATGTATTATGGAGTCCAGAGAATAGCTTCTCCAATCACAATGTTTCTATTCACTTCGCATCTTACTTCCACTTTCTCCAATCTCAGTTCATATAAACATCTTTAGATTCTTTCCTTTTCATATACCAGCCCTGTAGAAGATTGACAGCTATATTTCTGGCCTTCTTTTGCTACCCAGTAGTCATTCTCAATGGGTTTTCAACTAACTTCATTCTAATAAACACAGTGATCAGCATATCAGATATTCTCAAGTATCTTTAGATGTATATGAAGATGTCATAAGTTTGATTCCCCTCTTGCCCTGATTCTGTATTATATAATTCACCTCTTTTTGCAGTGCTGTAAGTAAAGATTTATTCATTCTGTTTCCCAGCTTTTAGATGACAAACACTTCATAGAATTGCAGAATTATAGAACGGCCTGTGTTGAAAAGGACCTCAACGATTATCCATTTTCAACCCCCCCTGGCTGTGTTGTCAGCCACTAGACAAGTGTCAGGCACTGCCCAGAGCCATCCAGCCTGGCCTTAAATGCCTTCAGGGATGGGACATCCACAACATCCTTGGGCAAACTGTTCCAGTGTGTCAGCACCCTCTGAGTGAAATATCTAACCTAAATCTCCCCTGTCTTAGTTTAAAACCATTCCCCCTTGTCCTCTCACTATCTACCCTCATAAACAGCCATTCCCCATCCTGTTTATATGCTCCCTTCAAATATTGGAAGGCCAAAGTGAGATCTTCCCAGAGCCTTCTATTCTCCAAGCTAAACAATCCCAGTTCTCTCAACCTTTCCTCATAGGAGAGGTGCTCCAGCCCTCTAATCATCTTGGTGGCCCTCCTCTGGACCTATCCAAAAGCTTCATGTCCTTCCTGTACTGGGGACCCCACACTTGGATGCAGTATTCCAGATGGGGCCTCACAGGAGCTGAGTAGAGGGGGGCAATCACCTTCCTCTCACTGCTTGCCACCCATTTCGATCTTCTGTAAAAATTATTTTGCATATCTGTATCTCTTTTAAATAGTATAAAGTAATTGTTGGCAATCATAGATGAAGGGATTTGGAATCTCTGTGAAAAAACATTCTGAAAATGTTAAAGGATTACGTGGAGTTTTGTTGTGCTGTTACTTTCTAAGTGTCAGCTCCTAATTGTTTTATAAGTTTTCCATTAAGTTTCCCAAATAACTTACAGTATATGTCCTCCTAAGAACATAAAGAAATGTGCTGTTGCACAGCTAATTGCACTTTATAAATCTATTTAATTTGTCCATAAAAAATCACAGAGGCTTTTTACACTTCTCTGCCAATTCATAAAGGCTGAGATCCAGAATCATGTTTCTCAGAACAAAATGCAAAGTGCTAGCCTTGGTATTAGAGCTGAACCTCTAAGAGGCACGTTCAGAAGTCTGCTGAATTACACTGCTATGTTTGATTTTTTTTCTTTATACAGTACAAGAGGAGACATCTCCCAGGGTATGTATGTGAGATTTAAATAAGGTTCCAACACAGTTAGGATGTCTTGTCTAATATTGAACATATCTAGCTGAAATCAATAGCTGCATAATTGTTTACCACTCGTTAGCCTTCTTGATAAAGACAGAAAAAGGCAGTACTCTGGCCTGCTCCTACTGCATGTATTCCCATTATTCTATTCATAACATGGCAAAAAAAAAAAGATTTTATTAAAAAAAAAAAAAAAGGAAACATAAAAAGGAGTATTGTAGGAATATGCACAGCTGTGCTGTTCTAGGAGGCTGTTTCTAAGTCTGAATAAAATGTTCAAAGAAAATAATTCCGAAAAATGTAGTGCTGAGCATTTCTGTTATTTCTGGCAGTCATAGAGCAGCTGCTTGAGATTACCCCTAGATTATATTGTCATTGAAATTATTACCAAATTATAAATGGTAAACTCATGTACTACGTGGGTTAACAATTTCCATTTATGTCATTTGTTATTATTTAAAATATATCCAACTTTTCCTGCTTTTGGGATATTGAGATCAAGATATAGTCATATATTTTGCTGGCTTTCCTCTTACAATGCCATATGCAGCTTTGATTGATCTCTGGATCCACCCCTAGGCTGAGTGCCTTGTCAATCAGCAGCACATTTCCTACCCATTTGTCTGTGTATCCACTGCCCGCTAAGTGCAAACATTTGCAAAACTCCAATAATATTTTAAAAATAATTTTGTCAGCAGCACATTCCACCAATCTTTCTGGTCAGATCAGTTGTTAAAGACAATTCAACAGAACTGATTTCAGTCCAATTCTGCCCTGTAAAGTTCAATATCATAGAATGAACAGCATGATAGTTATCAGTTAAGAGGACGGAGAGTGAGTTCCTCCCCCCCCTTAATCAGCTGGATCCTTAAAGACTAGGTAAGCTTAAGAAATGTTGTTGGCATCATACTCACTTGTCTGTCAATAAAATTATGTTCTAAGATTTTTAGAAGAGAAGGTCATTGTTTGAGCACATACTATAGAATGCAGTTGTGCTTTTCACTAGAGATGTCATTAAATTAGGAGGAAGTTACAGACAAATGAAAGGAGTTTGTTTTTATATAACTTATAAATAAGCTGTGGAGCTTCTTGCTGCAGGATGTATAAATTAAAAGTTACTCTGCAAGTTCATAGAAGAAAATTCATTATAAACATTTTAAATCACAATGTCTTGAGAAGCCCCTGAATCACTAACTACTGGAAACAGGAATGCTGCTCAAGGCAGCGTCAGCAAATCCTTCTACCCTTGTGCTATTCCCTAGGGAAGTGCTACTTGGTGTACTTTAGAGACATATATTAGTGCATGCAAGCATGCCCACTCTGTTGTACAATCTCATGTTTCATGAAGATGCTCAGGGGTCATCCTCTCTGAGCAGAGGTAAGTAAGGTTTCCCTCTCTAATGGAAAGGGACTATTTGTTTTCTTTTACTTGTGGCCCTTTCACAGTCTTTCAGCTGCAGTCAGGGCAGCTACTGATTAAAATGTTGTCAGATAAAATAATTGAAACTGTTTTTTGAACAGACTGAGAAGAATTTTAGCTCTAATATGAGGATAGATTAAGATTCACCTCATTTGTCCCTGTCTATACAATATGTGACACTTGAGAAAGGAGTTAATTGTAATTTTCCTACCCATTCATTCAAAATTTCTGGCATGCTTAATTCTGCAGGCGTTAGCTTGATGGCAGGTTGTATGAACCTTATACTGTGGATTCCTTTGTGTGCTGTTGCTTCCCCACTGATCTCAACACTTATATCATTCAGACTGCCAGCACAATCAAGTGCCTGCCTCAAATAAAACAATTGCCTAGGAGCCAGTAAATTTTCAGACCTGTGAAAGAGCAGTAGGAGTTTGATGTGGCTTCCAATGGGAATGCAATTGGAAAAGAAATTCACTCCTTTGGAGAGAGCTTGGCAGTTCCTGGAATAGAACAAGAGAGCCATTAGCTGCCACCCTGTCAGATATTACAGCTTCACAGGGAGCAGGCTGGCTGGAAGAGTTTTTCTGTTGGCTCAGCAGGGAGCCCCTAAACAAAACAAAGCTTTATGGAGATATCAAGAGGTACATATGCATACTCAGAACTGGTGCATTCCTTCTGCTTGCTAAATTTTAAGGACCTCATCTGCAACTATGAAGTAGTTTCTCTGATGTTTCTGAAATAACTGTGCAATCTCAGACACAACAAAAATCTAAAAATTAAAAACAGTGACTATCATCAGACAGTATGACAAACATAGATGTATTCTATATCTGTATCCTTTCTGGAGGCAAAACAAAGTCCTAAAGCTTTCAGTTTCTTCTCCATCTTTTCTCAAGCAGGAGTCACTGTAATTTAATCTTGCTTGAGGCACTGAATTGGTTGTGTCCTTCTGCAGATGTTAGCTATCAATAAAATAACTTTCTTCAGAGCTATTATGCTACCTTTCTGACATGACAACTTATTTTCTACATCTTCTCAAGCTCTGTCGATTTCTAGTAATGTATTTCTTTGGCGGTGTTTTATGGTAGGACTTTGAGGAATGAGTCAGGGGTTTCTGGTGGTTCTGAGTTTCATACCTAAGGAGACAGGAGCCTGTGCTGAGGCACTGGGACAGTGTACAAATGGGTCAGCAGCATACTTTCTGCCTCCCACCCTAGTGAAGAGACTAAAGCAACAGAAGGACCCACTAATAACAAAACAACAGAAAAACAGACATCTGGTCAGAGAAAGCTATTTGTTGCATATCTCATAGTCACTATTACTCACTGGCTAGGAAAAAGAACAGGACTCCGGGCTGCATAACAGCCTTTCAATTCTATCTCTGTATGCCAGAAGTTGTCAAAACTCTTTCTTTAAATAATGGTAGTGGGTTGCTGAAAGGCAGAGTGACAAGTATAGTTACCACAACAGATATCTGCAGACCTGGTTAAACTAGGACTAGCAACTGGGAAGAAAACCTGCAGTAGAGAAATGTTTTTTTTACTTGGATTTAGTTTATGGGAAACAAGACAATATTACTAAAAGCAGCTTCATACAGACATAATAGAGAACACAGGAGTGAGTGTGGTTGCAGAGCAGGAGATTCATGAGAGAAATGCAGGGGCACCCATTAAACAGTCTCTGGGTGAGCTTGTTTTGTCATGTGCAGAGGTGACTGAAGAGGATTTTGCAGTCTCTTCACAATGCACTTCCAGCCACACGGCCATATCATGATGGCGAGATCTTACTGTCAGTGCCTCATGAAGATTCTGGTGCATCTGAAGAGGAGATAAACCCTTCCCACTGCCTTTTTCTGTCAACAGGACCCAAGGATACAATTTCCTGAGCGACCTGAAAATTGCTGTTCCTGTGATCCTTTTTCTCTATAATATAGACAAATATTATTTGTTTCTGTGGCTATTCAAGGTGCTACAGATCACTGATTCTGTCCAATGAGTAAATATGTGAGTATTAGTAATATGGGAAATAACAATAAATAATGCTAACACATGAGATACTAGCCTGTAGAAGAAAACAAAAATTAGGCTTAGTCTGAAGCAAGAACTAAATTTACTCTGCTGCTCTTGCTTCCAGACTAGGTCTTCCCACATTTTATGAGTATATTGACATATAACATGATACACAGTAACATTTAAGGGACATGTGAACACAGTACTAAGGGACATGCTTAGCAACGAGATTTAGTAGATCAGGTTAATGGTTGGACCTGATGATCTTTAACATCATCTCTAATGCTGATGGTTCTATGAACACCATTAAAAAGTAATGTGGAATATTATAGGACTGATGGAGTAATATGTCTTGGTTTATTACGCTGTCAGAGAGAAATTAATCTGATAGAATGAAGGAAAAATATTCCCAAAATATCAAATTAGGGATAGTACTGGAGAGTGGGAGAGACAGAAAAACAGGCTTTCACAATGACAGACTTAATCTCTGCTGGGTTGTTTTTTGTGGTGAATGGATCACAAACTCTTCTGCACTGAAGAAAGAATCTATCACAGCATGCATAACTTCTTTTCTACCAGGAACAAAACAAATATCTTTTTTTATGTCTAAGCCCTGTCTTAGAAATAAATTTTTGCTGAAAGCAGTTTTGTCAAATCAATTTTATACTAATTCTGAACATCAAAAATTTTCTCCCTCTGTTTTCTCTAACTTGATGTAGCTATGTTTTTGGAGATTATATTTATTTTTTGTCTTGAACACTATAGGATTCATGCAAATCTCCAGTATTAATTTAAGGATTTATTCCTCTCTTTTGTAGAATCTAAATGTATACTTCTGTATGTATTTTGTTCAAGCTTTGGCTTTCTAAAATAGAACCTATTTATATGCATGGCTCTTCAATTAGGAAAGTAATTAGTGATGCAGTGGAGTGAAAGCTATCTACAAGATAACCTATATAAATATATACTGTTGATGCCAAAAAAGTTAAAGTAATGTATACGTTTCAACATTTCAGGTTTTCAGCTTGCAATAGATTTCAATTAAACATAGAAATATACAATAAATAATAATAATAAAAAACCCAGAAGTATTAGCTAAGCATGAAAGTGCACAGTAATAATAACTTAAGCATGTTGCCACATGAAACATTTCTACATATTGCAGCATGACAAAAGTACAGGAGGACCAAAATATTTAATGTATTCCTAAAATGCTTGAGTTTACAGTGTCTCTCTTCATATATGTTTATGTGTATGTATGTAATGTCTATATAGCTATGCTCTTCTATAAAGTCAGATACCTAGCCTTCCAATATTTTGGAATTAAATCCAAGATTTAATCACATCTCTCATCTCTTAGCAGGAATCAGAAAAAACAAACAAACAAACACAGATTTAACAACAAAGTCAAGGAGCATCATGGAATTTAGTCTAGTAGAATCTTCAGATAATTATGAGTTTGGTAATCTCTGTGGTTATAATTAAATATCATTGTCAAAGAGAAGATGCACCATATTCTTGCAAGTTTGATTTTGATGGATTTTGAAAGAATTCTTTTGAGATATGGTTAGTTTTAAATGTCTTTTTGAAGAAAAAAAGATAATTACAATGGAAAAATGCTTTTAGAGGCTTATGCTTCAACTAGTGAGATTGAATAAACAAATGTTTAGTCATTTAGTATAATATGAAATATTGAGTTGAAAATTAGGAATACATCTGAAAGACAATCAGTAGTGTTTTGATTACTTAATAATTGAAAGATGTAATGGAAACAGATACAATTATTTGTATAAGTCAGTTTCCTTGAAAAGCCTTTGTTTTGTTTTCATCTCCTCTCACTCTTTTCAGAGTGATGATATAGTATGTAAAATATAGATTTATTTTTAGTTTTCCCCAAGCATTTCCTAATGTTTTGAACATTGGCAAAACATCATGATTCTGACCAGTTTGGCTGCACTCTGTAATGTCAGCCCAGACCAGATGGTGAGCCTCAGCTGCTGTGTGAAACAAGTTAGAAACAAAACAAACAAACAAACAAACCCACCAAATCAACAAAAAAACCCATAAGCACTTAAAATACTAGTGGGAATTTTACTAAAGATACTTTCCAGAAAACAAATTTTGTGGGCTTTTTTTTTTTTTTTTTAACTAAAATTTTATGAAACTGCATATCATGTAGAGGTAGATACATTTGCTTGCTGAATGATCAACTCTGTTTTTTGTCTTCTATGGACTTTTCTTCTCTTTCTAATATACTCTGCAACGTTGATTTGACAGGTGTACTTCACCACACACACTTTTTTGCAGCTTGCAGGGGTTACAGAAGAGATTCCAGGGAGAACTAGGATTTGATTTTATAAATAAATGAACAAATAAAAGCTTCCTTCTGTATTATACTTTGTTACTGTATGGTGCATACAGGACTGGGACCAATACAAGACACAAGAAAAATAGATATGTATAGATATAGATTAAAGTGGTTTTTAGGTGGAACAGTGGTGTTGAATGAGTAAGTTTTCCTTTCATGCACGGCTGTCTTACTCTATGGAAAGAAGATATTTTTTTTCCAGTGAGTGTTAATGAGAGTAAGTTGGTGTATTTTTGTTTCTTGGTGAAGTGACAAGGAAACTTGAGCCTTAATTGCCCTGATACTTGTTGACCAGTGGAAGGAGGGATAACTAATTATGAAACGGTAGGACATGGACAGTGGGTGCAGAAATGAAATTGGATATTGGATATTTTCACCACTCCTAGGTCTAGCTGTTCCTCTAGACCTTCTGTTCTCTTCCTCCTCCTGTGCATTCTTGCTTTTGTTCCCCATACCCTTCCTTTTACTCTTTCCATAAGACTTCAAAACCTACAAGTCAAGAAGTCCAAAAATGGAGTATAATATACAATTTTTGTCACCTTTAAATACAACTTAAGATACTAAGAATAGTGTTAGTGAAAACGATTCTTCATTAAATTTACAACTGTAAAAAAGTAATTGCATCTTCTTTTGGGGGAGAGTGAAATTACACTATGTAGCTGGAAAGCCAGTGATGCTGAGTCATTTCAAAAAATAAAGTCTTAGTCTTCTTTTTTGGAAAGGCTGTTAGCTAGTAACAGCCAGATTGATCATTTGTTCTTTTGTGGATGGTGTAAATTATTGGGTGATGTTATATTACTCTTGTAAAGTAAATTCTAGTTGTTATATGCCTTAGAAATATGCCATATAATTCTCACTAAAAACATGGCAATGCACATGGTATTTTGGATAAATCCTCCACTGGCTTCATAATGGTTTTCAACTGTAATAGTAATTTAGTAAAATAGTAATTTAAACAACCTGAATAGCAATACAACATACCAAATAAAATTTCTGCAACTAACAGGGTGTGCGACTGACATTCATGGGTTGGGCTCAGAAGTGAGTGTCAGATCACTTAAAGGTCATTATTCTTTGACCAATATGTGCATGCAAAAAGTAGGGGTGTATCCATCTGGTAGGTAATTTCTTGCCACAAGAACCATTAGTTTTACACATTGCAGCTAGTACACAGCACTACCCACTCTTTGCATAGCTGTAACTGTTCAGTAAGTTTTACATAACAAATACAAATTCAGTCATGGCTACATACACCGGTTGTTATTAAAACTATTCTCTGCTGTTGTTTTTAAGCGGAGCAACATCATCTTGTTCTGCTGTAATCACTGCTGCTGTTGTGTAGGGCTTTTATGACAGTGCAGGGGAAAAAAATCAGCTGCTGCCATATAATGTGAGTTAATGAAACAGAGTGAACAGACCAAATCTAGAATGAGCTAACAAACTCCCAGTAAATCTACTTCTGGTACAGAAAGATCTAAAAGCCAATGTAGCCTTTAGGAACTAAATAAAATATTTATAGTATCTTGTTCTTTATTTATCAATGCCATCAGCAACAAAACAGTACTTCATTTTACAGAGGCTCCATTTATATAGCACTGCATAAGAGAAGCAAGTAAAAGTAAATGGACAGAGAAATAACCTTGTTTTTCTAATGGAATTTAAATTAAAATCAGACAAATGCAGCTCTGAAAAAAAAAAAAAAAAAAAGAAGAAAAAAAAGAAGAAAAAAAGAAAGCCAAAATCAAATACCAACACAATTCTCAAACTTTAGTATATTTATATGTGTGTAAATATGAATGTGCTACATAAGTCATACTTCCAGCTATAAAACTTGTATATGGTATTCTTCATTTGATCCCTTCTGACTAATTGTGTCAAGTGAGTGACATCAGTTTGGATAAGCTTATTTTTGTATTAATGCTTTATTTAAAACAAGAAATCCTGCTGCTTCATCTGCAATTGCACATATCCATTCTCTGTGGCTTGGAATAATTATCTTATCTAAAAACACGAGGAGAAGGAAGAAAATCTCATTATTGCAACAAGGTCAGGTGATGCACTGTGTTCAAATGTTTGCATGTGAGCAATTTTATAAAAAAAAAACATTTCCATTTCAGTTTATATATTTAATTCAACTACATACAAAACTAAGGAAAATGAAAACTTTTCATATGCACTACTTCTTTTTTTTTTTTTTTTCCAATTTGATCAGTCGAAATCTTTGTCCAACTGAGTGTTCACAGAACTTTGCTCTTGCTCAGTAAACGTCTGTTCATTTCTCTGTAGGTTTGTGCTGTCCGACTATAAGCCAAATGATGATTCACAGTGAGCAGACAAAGTGAAGTCCCAATGGCTAGTCTCATCACCTTTAGTTTAGTGTTTACTTTAACTCATTTAAAAGCAAAATGAAGTGCAAGTGAATGAAAATTGCAAGTGAAATGAAGTTTGATCATAATTGTTATGGATGCTCTTCCATGTTTTTGCTAAGCAGAGAAAGGATTCACTTTTAATTCCTTTGTACCTTTGCACTGTTAATCACCTTGCTCATAGACAGGCAGAGAGCCTGTTGCCAGCTATCATGCATCTTTAGTATGCCTCAAACATAAGACAAAACACCAAGAAGAAGCAATAACCATGAAGCTGAAATGTGGCTATGACATCAGACTCTCATGTTAGCTCTGTATTTTGCAAACTGACTGATCAAGCCAGAGCAGAGGAGAAACCTCAAGCTCACAGTATATATTTACATGCACATTATGCTCTGGGTTTATAGGTTGGATAAGTGTGGTGTTACAAGGTGATGAGGAGCACGCTGGAGTGAAAAGCTTTTTTGTTTTACTGGAAGGCATACTAGATTGGTTATCAAACGTCCAACCTAAATTGAGTATTATAAATATACTCCAAACTTGAACGTTGTAATATAGCACCATATTCATGAAGAGGAATGTGCACTTTTCCTTTTGGATGCTATTTTTTCTGTGATAATCAACAATTTCATATCTGACTGGACTGCATGAGTTCTTTAGCTATTTAGCTTCAGGGAGGTGGTTGAATCACCGTCCCTGAATGTGTTTAAAAACTGTTTGGATGTGGTGCTCAGGGGCATGACTTAGCAGAGGGTTGTAAGAGTTAGGGTGGTTTGGTTAGGTTGTGGTTGGACTCAATAATCTTTAAGATCTTTTCCAACCTGAGCAATTCTATGATTCAAAAAGAAAACGTACTGCTTTACAAATGAAAAGGAAAGGAAAATCTCTTTATGTTGTCATCTATTTCATGTTTCAAATCCATTAGCAATATTTTAAATATTTGTGTCTATCTGCTTTTGTCTGGCTCAACAACTTTTATCTCCCGTTCTGGGAGAAAATTATTGATCAGTTTGAGATACAAGTGCATTAGTACATTAAGAAAAATTTTTGGGGACTCCTTCCATAATGAAAAAGTGAAGGATTACATTGGTGACTGGTATTCTGAAGAATGGCTTATTTGAAAGAGACCAAAAATCCTGACGTTGCTAAAGCTTTATTCAGTTCCCTGAGCTGCCTTTGTGCACTCAGTGTCTTTTAAATACTGTTATATAAGTCAGCTCTCATCCTATTTTAATAGTTCAGGCTTTTGAAACAAGCTTTTTTGACAGTGCAAGAAACATTAAAAAATAAAAAATTTGATCTTAAGGAGTTCTGCCAGTGAGAAGCGTGTGTTCATTGGTCCTTTTTATTCTTTAAGACTCACTATCTTTCACCAGTGTTATTAGTCCCTGAGGAAACTCCAGTTATCCATACTCCACAGTGAATAACAAAGATTTTATTCTTTTGTAAAATATACGCCCTTCCAGATTTTTCTGAGGTAGGAAAAAAGCTGTTGAAGAGAACTGAACATACTTTTTCTCCATCTGTGAAGGAGAGAATGAAAAATATCTTGAAAGAAAAGGCTTAGATTACCTTTCTTGGAAATGTTATTTTTTTCCCCGTGGTTGTTTTTTGTTTTGTTTTAAAAGGCTGGAAATAACTTATTTTTCTCCTCCTAGTATAAGAAGAGATGTGAAGAAGAGGTCTCTCATCTCTTTTGAGAACAGTAGTAACATGATTTAAACTTAGTAACTCCCTAGGTAACACTGTCAATTCTGTTTTGACAATTAGTGATGAAGAAAAATATTCCAGAGCAAGAGATATTAATATTTTAGTAGATGGCATCTTCTCCACTAAGTCAGTATTGCTAGAGGGCATTTTGATGATGGTGTTTCAAAATATAAAGCTATTATTCTGGTCCCTTGCAGCTGCAGAGATACAACACAATGATAATTTTACAAAAACATATAAGAATGGGCATATTTACTTGTGGTTTTCTTCATCTTTCCTTAATGTAAAACATGCTGAATATGTGTTCCTAATGTCCTTTTAACTGTTTCAAACAGATTTGAATATAATCTGTACCCTGAAAATGCATAACTACAGTTAATTAACATTAATATTGGGTTTATGTCATTATGCTAATGGACAGCAATTCATATACATCAGAATTTTTTGTGAGATTTAAATAAACGAAGGTCTAGCCTGCTGATAAAATGCTTTGGGGAGAAAAAGCTGCACAAATGGATGTTATTTATTTCTGACAAGGCTTCTTTCCCAAAACCTATAAGCAGATCTCTCCTTCTGTAACTCCTGCACTCTGAACTTCTTTATCTGATGAGCAGTTCTGTTCCTGAGCACTGTGTCAGTCTGGGCTGGGATAATGGACACTGCCTTTATGTTTATAATCTCTCGTGAAAATTGATTTAGATTTTCTCTGTGTGTCAGGAGGAAAAGTCACAGCTTGGACTGCAGCTCTGCAAAAGCAGCTGGAGTTCTAAAAATCCCATCTATTCCTGTGTACAAACTAGTCACTGACTGTACTGTAACCATGGAGATCTGCAGTAGATCCAGGAGCTGATTTTAACGCCAATGCTTCAGACCAGAAGATGTTAGATACTCTGCCTGATAGAGGTCAAGCTCAGAGGAAGGTCACTGGAAATGCAGCACCCTGGAGACCTCTAGAATCACTAGGGTCTGGGGTCTTCATGGAGAAGACTTTCACTGAGACAACCTCTCTACATTTCAGGCAAAAATAAGAATGTGAAAGGTCAAAAATCTCTCATGCCGTTATTTGACTTTCAAAAAAAATACTTTGAATCATGCCTATGATCTAGAAACCCATGATATTTTAGCTTCTCTTGCAGAAGACCTACCCATAATCTTTCTAGCAAATAGAAAACGTAGTAAGATTACACAATTATATCTCAAATTCATGCAGCTGTAAAGAAAATCCTTATATGTATATCACGGACAGAAATCATTGTGTGGAGTAAACTACTTACTTCAATGTTGTTACATTATGGGTACATTTGATTCAATGCATATATATTCTTTATTTTCTTGCTCTATATTTTTTCCTTATTCCACATTATTCCCCTACCTTAGCAGTTTTTTATTAGAGAAATGACTTAGATCAGATCATAAACAAATAACAGTTTTAAGTCATGGCTCCATTAAGATCTCTAACTGCATTATGTTGAGATGGCAATAACTGCTGGATATTTCTTGCTGGATATGATCAAAGATAGGGATCAAAGAGCTTTAAACATTGATTTAGCATGAGAACCTATGCAAAAGCAAAGCTGTTTAAATGGCAGGAAATCAGGGGAACAAGTTGCGAACTGAAAAAAGAATAATGGCTAACTGTGAAGAGTAAAATAAAAGGATTTTGGTAAAGGAAACAGAGGGGACAGAACATGATAGAACCTTTCCTTTACCAAAACTGACACACAGCATTTATCAATCACATTTTTCAATTCAGACCAATCATACTTTTCTATTTAGACAGCAGAGCTTTCAGCATTTGGCTTAGCTTACTCAATACCATAAGCCCTGATATTCCAGTAAGTGATATAAGTCTGTGTGCTTCAGAATAAAGAAGACGTATTGATAGGTGCAGCTAATATTTCTTCTGTATATGAAGTAGCTATATTATTGAGCAGAGCAAATTATTCTTAAGACTGTCATTTCCTAATTGAGTACAGAATATCTGATGTTAGGAAGGAAAGAGTAGATGGAGCTAGACATAGGAATTCAGTCTCTGAACTCTAAAACTCCTACTCAGAGGGTTTTTTGTACCTTTTCACACTTTCCTTTTTCATTTTTAAATAATTTTCAAGCATTTAACTGCTACCTACTAGCTAGGCACAGGAAATTCTGTCTTCTATTTTGTGTGAAAGGACAAAACCATTTGAAAAGGGAATTCTGCATTCACTGTTTTTCCCTGATTCTGCTCTCTAAAATGTTATGCATGGACAGGATGGAGCATTCCTGTTCTTGTTTTAAGTGAACAAGAGTGATTTTGTGCATTAAATACTTCTTTTAGTAATGGGCTGTGAATTTTTGCCAGATCAACCAGTAACCAGGTGACTGGAATGGCCCTCACTGAAATTGCAGCTTCTCTTTGCTCGCCTCCAATATGACTCTTACCTGCACAACTGTGATATTGATGCATTTTTCCTCTCCAAGGATGAGCCTTTCTTGGAAATTGTTCCTTTCCTGTGATATATAAGGGTTAGAGATTCTGTTTTGGCTCTGTTTCCAACACACAGCCTCTCTGAGAATGAGCCTTTCTTGGAAGTTGTTCCTGCCCTGTGATATATAAGGTTAGAAATTCTGTTTTGGCTCTGTTTCCAATACATACCATCTTGATCAGAAGAGAAGAAAAATGTAAAAGGATGAGAAGGTAAGATGAGAATGCTTTTAGTCAACAAGATCATGGAATCTGGAATATTAGATAGATGCTGGAGAAGCAGGAGTATAGAAAAAATGAAAGAAAAAGAGTAACTGTAGAATGGTCACTCCTAGCTAAATTGCTATAAGCTCTTCCAAATGTGGGAGGTGACCAAGGCTAAAGGATCAATGTTTATTTGTATAGACATTGAGAAGAAAGGGTGGAAAGGTAATATGAAAAAGGGGGACACATATAAGAAATAATAACATGGTAAAAGGCAGAGAATAGGATGAAAGAGAAATAAAAATATCATAAATATATTAAAAATGAAGACTCAAATGTTCAAGGCACATAGAAAAATAAAACTAGAAAACAAATAATCCCTTCTTTCTAATCCTTCAATTAGCTACTGCAGTTGTGGATTCTTGAAGATAAATTTACAGTTCCTTTTTTTTTTTTCTGTAAAAACTTAGATAGAAACATAGCTCTGTTTTTAATAGAAATCTTTCAATTACATTAACGCTTGCCTTTAGGTTTGAGTTTTTTTAAGAAAAAAAGATAAATTCAGTCTCACGATAACAGAACAAGAAGTGGGGATGTAAGTTGTTGTGGTGAGGAAAGATCTGAATATCATGGAATGCTCACCCTATCGCAACTACCCTCTTTTTTCTTCAACTTCTTCCTTCAACGTAGCCTTACGTGTAAGGCCTTGCCTAGGAGGACAATGAGCAACAGTACTGATGACAACCACAAAGCTGTTCCAAATTAGGCAGGGCTGAAAGAACTGTTAGCAGACACCTGGTTCAGCAGCTGAGTGCAATTGAGCATCTGCGTTAGAACTAGCCTCTGGCTGAGAGTTAGTCATCTTACCCCACAAGTTATGGGCAGTATTCTAAGTCTGCTGAGCTTTCCTGTATGGTGGCTGATTGTATGATAGGAGCTACCCTTAAGCAGGTATGCTTCTTGAGGTTATGCCTGAATAGAGATCACTTGTATCTTGATGTCAAGAAACTTTACTGATGCAGATCTTTGGTAGTACTTTTTCTTAGGCTTTGTTAGCTTCCCTAAAATCACATCTTAGGTGATTGTAAGCTTTATTATCTCTGCTGAGATTCAATCTTTGACCTTGTTGCTCTCTTCAAATACCTGAAAGGTGAGTAGTAAGAGGGGTGGTTGGTCTCTTCTCACTTTTCATGGGATAGGAGAAATGGACTCAAGTTGTGCCAGGGAAGGTTTAGGTTGGATATCAGAAAAAATTTCTTTACGGAAAGGGTGGATAAGTACTGGAGTGGGAGGTGGTTGAGTTACCTCCCTGAAAGTGTTTAAAAAGCATTTGAATGTGGTGCTGAGGGACATGTTTTAGCAGAGGGTTGTTAAAATTAGGGTAGTATGGTTAGGCTGCAGTTGGACTTGATGATCTTTAAGGTCTTTTCCAACTGGACCAATTCTATGTTTCTATCTATAACGCATTTGATATAAACCATTGACTGAGACTAGGAGTGGATTCAGCTGCACCTAGGCTCCTGATCTCTGTGGCTCAAGGAGCTGAGAAAGCAAGGAGAGAACGGGGGGGCTGCTCCGTATCTTGTAACTTAGTGGGAGCATTAACTCTCCTTCCCAAGATCTCTTCTCTGGAGATATTCAAGAACTGTCTGAATGTTGTCCTGTGCAACCTACTGTAGGATTTGGTGGGATGGTTGGACTCAGTGATATCTAGCAGTCACTTGCAAATCCTGCAATTCCATGATTCTGTTGAATTTCTCTAGTGAAAAAGGTTCTTGTCATACCTAATCATAATCCTAGTGTTCCAGCTTGTGTTCTTTCTTGTCTTATCAGTGTGAGTCTTCAAAAGCAGTTTTGCTTTATTGTTTCTGCAGCCTTCTATTAAATAACTGTGGACAGGATTAATGGGTACCTTAGCCCTTTCCTCTTAAGGCTGAACTGTTCACCTCTCCTCATACATGTTCTAGATTTCCAATGGTCTTGATAGCTCTCCACTGGGCTTCCTACAATTGTTGAAAGTCTTTCATAAGCTTTCAAGCCTAAATGTTGTCCTGTACGTGCTCAGAAGTGTCCATTGCACAGGAAAAATCATTCCTTTATTTTGTAGGCCACAATTCTGCTATTAAAGTTCAGTATGCAATTGGACTTTGTTACAAGGGCACAACGCTGTCTGTGCTTCTTCAGATTTTTTGTGTACTGGATTCTTTTTTGAAAGGCCACTCTCTAATGATTTCCCAGCACAGACTGTTACATAGTATTATTACATCCCTGATGTGGAACTCTGAATTTGCTTGTGCTGAAATTCATTGCAATTCTTTGTAAAAACTTGAGTTTTAGACAAAGATGAGAAGAAAAATATATGGAAAAACTGAGCTGGAGGAAGAAAACAGAAACATAAAAGAAGATACTTTGAAGGCAGAAGACAAGAATGAAGACTAAGGGAAAAAATAGAAAAGTGAAAAAGTACAACAGCCATAAAAATGCATGTTTGCTTTTATGTTGCATTTACATTCAAGAATGTGTCAGATCTAAGAAACAAGGAAAAAAATCATTGTTACATTTCAAATACCATCATTCCTCTTGGAATGTCTGAATTAAAAACCGTAAGAATATGTATGATGGTGTTTGGAGCAGCTGTAAGTTCTGTGATTGGATCTGCCAAATGTAAAAGCACATTCTTTAGGTTCATGAACTATTTTGCTTGCACCTCTGTGCAGGTGTCACATTTCCATCTGTATTTCTTTCTAACGATCTGGGTGACTCATTCTTAAATTAGCCTTTGAAGTAGATAGTTTTTCCTATAGCAATAATATCTAGCTGGTACACAAAAATGTGTTACTGTCAAGAAAGGATCATTCTTAGAACTGCTTTGCAGGTTTTTATTTTTATTTTTTTGTTATTATTGCATTTTAAAGTATAAGTAACAAAGTAACAGACAAATCCACCCAACCCTCTCCTCCTCCTTAACCCATACTACTGTGCTAAACTCTTTCTAGAGATTTTCAAAAGTATATAAGAAGGAAGAATCTATATCTTATAGAAACTCAATTTTCTTCTCTGCAAATATCAGACTTTGTAAAATCATGACTGTTTCAAAACACTTTCCCACTTGAATAAAAAAAAAAATCAAAGGTTTCTGAACACTTTTAATATGATTACTTTAGCAATTAAAAGGAAAAAAAAATTTATGAATGTGTTTAGATGACTAATTATACTTCACAGACTCCCACATACTCCTTTCTGTTAAGAAATGCTTTCACTTGTTTGGTGTGTATTCAGATCTTTCTAAATGTCTGTGGACTATTAAGCTTTATCTATCCCTTTTTCCCAAGATCCTTGACTTATTTGTAAATGAAGGAAAGGCTTGAAATGTTCCAACTGTTGCAAAACAGAGGACTTGAATACTGTTAAAATATAGATGGTACTAAAGGAATGGCAAAGTAGGAATAATGTTTTGCTACTTCTATTGCATCTTCAGCATTAGCACTTCAAAACATTTAAAATGCAAAAATAAATTGTCTTATGAAATGATAGAATACTTTGGAAATACTTACCCGCTGTAACTTAGCATCTAAAGAATTTCAAGTTTTCTCTGATAAATTGACTATATATATTTGTGTTATTGAAATTGTTCTTGAAAATATTTGGAGTCAAGAATGACATTTCATTCAGTTTTGAAATCTTCAGTAAGTGGATTATTTTTAAGTATGCCATTTGCAGTCTTTAATCTTCATGTTTTATCAAGCAGTCTTGAAAAACAGCCTGACAGTGAACTGAAAGATTGACAACAGGTAGCAGTATTCAGAAGGCAGAAGTCAGTAGCTAGGAAATAATCTTTACTTGCTATTAGAATTCTGTTTACAAAATCACTCAGCTGTATTTATGCTGTGAGTTATGAGTCTCAAATTAAAAAATAAATTCAGATGGCCACAGTTTAAGCTATGAGAAACCATCAGCCACATGGAGTCACACACCATCATTCTTATTTTCTCCATGGATTTGTATTTTTTCTTGATTAAGCAGCTTTAGGAGTTAGTAATTCTCACAAATGTAGTAACTGTGGACATCTGCACCCATTCATGAAGTCAATTAAGTTTTAAAGTTTGAAAATCAGACAAATTGTCCTTCCAATTAAAACTCTATTTTTTTTTTTTATTCACAGTTAGTGAATAATTCCTGACACTAAAGAGTTACTCATCTTTCCGAACCGTAACTGTCAGGGTCACTGTTGCAAACAGAAACATTAAAAGCTCAAACTTTTTTTACATGAAAGTTTTGTAGTGACTGACTGATCCAAAACAAGAAGGATCATTTAAACAGACGCATAGAAGATTGATTTTTTTTTTCTATCATTTTGATATATAAAATATTATTAGTAAACTGTACGTATTATTTTCAACTATGTACAATTTGTATGTTCTCAATGGTCCTTCAACCCGATGAATGTCCTCCAATGAAAAACAGTGACAGAAAAATATGAGAAGAAATGGGGGGAAAAGCTCTATAGAGGTCAGTGGAGAAGATGCATTTTGAGGCATCATAAAAACAAGTCTTCGGCTGGTGTATGTTTACAAAGAATTATATAGGCTTCTTCTGAGAAACGGATCTGAAATCTCTGGAAAGACGGGAGAATCTGAAAGTGTAGCAGTAACACTCTGAATTGTCTATTTGTTCAGTTTAAGATCCAGTTTGTGGTACAAGGGTGATCTATGAAAGCTGTCAGTGAACAACAAACCATCTGTCTGCCTTCTGATATCCTTGTATCTTTCAGTGGTATCTTGTTAACTGGCTGTAGTGCACTTATTGGCTTTTTCTGGGAAGGATTTCCAAGGTAAAACCATCACCATTCATTCTGAAATTATCACCTCTTGAAAAATTTGTATGTCCACATTTAAAGCATGTTATAAATCTGTTCAAACAGATCTTATTGTCTGGCAGGCATTTGCTAACTTGTTCGTGTCTCGCTCCGATTTATAGGAGGGCTGCTTGGGCAGCAAGCAGGTGGCAGAAGGAAGTCGCGGAGCCGATCCAGGAGGAAGCAGCAGGACTCAGGTAGGAGGCCCAGGAGAGTCCGCCAGCATGCAGGAATTCCGTAATGAGGGATCTGATGGCAGACACCTACCCTCATGGTTTTCGGTTCCTCTTTTTATCCTCCTTTTCCTACTGCCTACGTGACATCCTGGGCGCTTGCGCAAGAGTCATGTGAGTATCCCCCGAGATGGCCATCATCCTGAGATAAGTCCACACAAAAGACCGCTTCACAGCTATTTAGCTGCAGCTTATCTCTCTCTCTCCTTGCCCCTGGCCTTGTCCATCAAAGTTGTCCAGACAAAGGATTTCACAACCTTCGCCCAGGACTTGCCTGGACTCGGACAAGTCCATCTGTGTCCCCAGCAAGCTTTGAGACAGTGATGTTAACAGAATAATATCTTACAGTTCGTTTCAGAAGTTGCTTTAGCCCACAAATGCTACAGTGTTGGCGTTAAAAAGCAAATGTGTACCACTAGTCATTATACAATGTTTTATGAAATATCTTGCACACTTCTGAATATAACTGAAGAACATTGCTTCATAGAGCACTACTAAGTAATGTTTCCGATAATATTATGACCCTATATATGGATAGCTTTCATTCAGATCAGAAGCAGAGGATTTAAAAGCACTAACAAAACTAATTCTCAAGGGAACTGATGTAATAACTAAGTTGGCTCTGACAAGTGAGCTCTGGAATATCTCATCACAATGGGAAATGTAATATATGTTACACTATATTTAATGAGTTTGAGAAATTCATTTTATTTCACAATAGGAAAATAATGTGTCTATATTACAAAATCATAGAGTGCACAATCAACAGTATTGTGCTAAAAAAGCAATGTGGAAAGGCAGAAGCTATTGTCTGGTCCCTAACGTTTTAGGAAGGTAGGACAAATATAGAAAAGCATCTCTACTAATGAGGAGCTAAAAAACACTCTGTACCCCACTTCTGTACTCAGTATCATTAATTCAGTGGGGATATTCAGAGAATGAAAGTAAAATCACTGCTGAGAAAAGGCTAGGGCAAAATGGCTTAACTGAGAATGGGTTAATACTGTGTTTGTCAGAAGCACAGCATTTCTATAGGAAAGATTTCTACCAGTATCAACTGCAGTAGTCACACTGAGAAGAAAACAACTGCAAGATGATCAAATTGCATTCCTGTGAAAATATACTGATCAGTTAGAGAAAGACTCAAGACACATGGCCAAGAGATATGTATGTGTTTAAACACTGAACTTCTACAAAACAACATCTTGCATTTTAGCATAATATAAAATTCATTGCTTCAGGGAATAAGCAGAAATACCCTAAAAAGTCCTAGCCAGTTATAGAAAATGTCATGCATATGCAGCTGAAGTGAGTTTAAAAAGAAATAAACAAGTGCAATTAATGTTAAAATTACTACTTAAACATTTGGGACTATCTCTAATAGCAAACACAGTGGAATTATCCCACATGGTGTCCTGACACAGAATGAGATCCTCTAATTGGTATTAGGAATTTCTGTAGCTGCTGTCACCTAGAAGTTGGCCCTGATTCTTCTGAGCTGCGACGATTTCTAAGTGAATGTTGAATGTAATGGTACAAACAACAATTACACATAGGAGACTAAATATGTACTGTAATCACCTGTTTAAAGATCTTGCCTCCTTTAGGTACCCAGGACAAAAAAAAAAAAAAAAAAAAAAAAAAAACAAAAAAAAAAAACCAAAACAAAAAACCTTCCAGAATTTCTTAGCTAGCTTTGCATGCTGTTTCCCAATAAAAGCAAGGCATTATGGAGTGGCTATCCCTAAGGACTATTCTGTCCTTAAAACAACTTGAGTAGAATACACTTTGCTGTGATAGCTAGAAACAAAAAATAGGGTGAACTGAAGATATTGTGGCTTATAAAAACTTGTGTGAGTGTAGGCGCGTATGATAGTGTTTTTTAGATATACACCTGCAACGGACAGTATATGCTGTAGTTATTTTATTGTGTGTGCACGTTTGAAAACAACTGTAACCTTACCATTCTTCCCATGGTATGTTCTTATGACAAGAAAGATGACTCCACTTAAAATCCTAAAACTCTTTACTCTCTATTTAAATAATGCCATTACTAGTCAGAAAACATATTTCCCTGAACATCTGTTATTAACAGTTACTGGTGCGCCTACATTTTTTTCCCTCAAATACAGCAGATTTTGTACAAAGTATAGGCAGGAGTAAAAAGACATTTTCATTTAAACTTTTTGCTTTTGTTTGCTTGTTTACCTTGAACTTGAAAACGCGGTTTGTACACTCAGTGAGACTTTCATTGTACTTGTATTTGGGGAAGGGACTTTAAATGATGCTGCAGGTCTGTAGCAAGGATATTTTCTTTCTTGACCCTCAACAGTTTTCACCAAATATTGCAACAAAAATTGCAGTAGTTGCAATTCTTCTGATGAGCTGAAGTGAGTTTGTACTGGAAGCAAAATACAAAGATAGTGCTTCCTCTGATGACTTCCTTGTTAGACCCTGTAAAAGCTTCTGGATTCAAGAAGATATTGTGACCTACAATGTGGTTTCACTGATGAAAAAGGGTAATAGATGAATCCATAACAGTCCGTCTGATCCTGTGAGCTCTCCAGTGATACTGAAATATATTTTTCTTCTTTCACATAAATTTACAATCTATGAGGGAGATGGGCCTGCTAAAGAAGCTACATACTCAAGTTGGTTCTGAAGGATGCAGCAGAGCTGCTACAGCCTGGGAGGATGTCTGAGCAAAGCATTTTTCTTCTACTCTAAGGCATTTGAATTCCTGGTAATAACAGGACAAAAGCAACCTAGGAAAGTGGAGTAGGATTATTTTGATTTGTTGATACGCCCACGTTCTCAAAGATGATAAAACAGCATATTTGTCTATCATTTCTATTTTATAAAATTTTATTATTTGGCAAGTGACTCTTGTTTTGAAAACACTTTTGTATAATGAATCTGAAAGTGTTCTTTTTGGTGACACTAGATTCTCCTCTGTGATTTCTTAATCTTTTTAGTTATTCTGGTGGTTAGCTCACTTGCACTTCAGAGTGTCAAAATTTCTGGGGTAAGGTGGGCTGGTTTTTACCTGTTTGTTATGAGGATTGAATGATATTAAATAAAGACTAACAAGGATTTATTTTGATGCTTTAGTTTTTAGGAAGCTATATGCTTCTACCACGTTTGGGGCACTGAGTAGCATATATCTTTACAGAACACAGATTTGAATGTTCTTTTTGATCATGATTAAAAAATAGTCATAATAAATTTAAGTTACAAAGTTTTTCTGAGTTTGAGTTTTTTTCTGGAATGGGAATTAAAAACATTTTAAAATAATGTTTTTGGAATACTGTCACCTACACTGAGAGAGGAGTGTAAATATTCTTTCCCATGGTGTAAATGGGAGATGCAATAAGCAAAAAATAGATGTGGAGAAAAAGAATGTGGGATGCAATCTTGAGAAAACACCTGAAAGAAATAAGAATTTAGATAAAAGGTCCTGATTTTGAGAGAAGTAAATGCTGCTTTTGCATGCTTTCAATGATCTTGTCAGTAGTTCTTCAACAGTGTGATAAAATCAAATTCTTTAACAATATATATATATTGCATCATTCAATATCAAAAGCCTACTCAGATGTCAGCACACTCAGGAAAAGTAGTTAGCTTTGTGTTAGTATAAGTGAATGTGCTGTTTGCTGTTATTTACTCATCACCATGTGTGACTGCTGATAAAATTCTCAGAGGGAATGCAAAATACAGGAACTATTATTCTTTTATGAAGCAGGTGATTTTTTCAAACCAGAATTATCACTGCATGGACTCTTTAGGATACTTTTCTAAAATGTGAAGAAACAAAATCCCAAATGAAATAGGAAAGGCAAAGAAGCCTAAAAACATTTGTAGTACAAAGCATGAGAGTATTAACAGGTTCAAAGGGTGGTGATATGGGACATAAAACTTTTGATTTGTTTGATAGTGCGTTCATGACCTCAGTTGATAATTCATAATTCATTTTTATCTTGTGGGATTCTCCTCAGACAGCAATACAGTGATCTGTATGATGCTAACTGGTTAACTGAGAAATAAGATCTCTCTTGTTTCACATATGACATTCCTGTAGTTTCATGGAGCAGAATGAAAAACAGAGCTTTAAAGATGTGAGTGGAAATCTTGAGAGTTCTGTTAAGGTCAAGAGGAGACAAAATGTGCATTTCTGATGAAAATCAGTAGTTGTAAGTATGAATGATGTCAAACAAAACTGTTACAGCAGTTCATCATCCTGGGTAGTCATCTACTAAGTGAGAACAGGCAATCTTCATTTTCCAAGGAGGATGAAAAACAATGGCTTATGTTGTCTTGCCTGATCCTTTTTTGTATTAAAGAACCATAAAGAATATGATGGAACTCTTATTTCAGCTCTGTTGTATCTCAGTGGACTACAGTGGGTAGAGCACTGTTATTTCATTGAATGTTTTCAAGCTCTGTCTGAAGCACTTCAGAGATAACTGAGAGTAATTGACTGTATCTTGGTTTTTGTTTCTTGTCATTGTTTGTAGTATCAGTGTTGCCTGTGGAAGTGGATAGGAAATAATAATTACAAAGAAAAAATAAACTTTCTGAGCTTAACAGAAATCTGAGTCGCAGATTTTTGGATTCTCCTAAGTAGTCAGAACTAGCTACTGAATAGGGAGTTCTCTTTCAGATATTGTGTCCCTGAAGTGTTTGCTAAGTTCTGCAATGGCAAACCAAAGTAGCCTTCAGGAAGGACAAGGTGCATAATGAGAACACGATACAAATAGTAAACTATAATTTCTCTGCAAGTTCCTTCCATGATATCCTGCTACTGCCAAAGAATACAAATGTCAAGATCTATTAAGAGGCTGAGTGATGGTTATGGATGCAATGAGGTGTCACAATGCTGAGGAAGGCACAAAGAGGCAGAAGAGCTCCAGCAAGTGGAAAATTCTTTTGTATGAGAAAAATCTCTCAGGTGAAAATGTGTGAACTCTGTCAGATATTGGAATGCTAAAGTCATTAGTATCTTTCAGTAGCTCTTACATAAGGGAAAAGTACCTAAAACCCTTTCTCAATGATATAAATGTGTAGTACATTCTCTATCTGTCTCATAAATGCAATTTTGTATGTTACATAATGTGTTTAAGGTGTATTTCATTTTTAAATTAGTTGAATCTTTCCTCTTTCTGATCAGAACACTGTCAGATCAGTTCATACTCTGCTCCTTTTTGAATTGTTACCTCAAAAGTTCTGCTTTTGAAACATCAGGTTCTGCTAAGACCATCTTGCTGAGTACAGTTTCTCTCAGAAGCTGTGTATGAAGACAAAAAATTGTTCTAACAGCAATACAAAATAAATGACAATACTTCTTACTTCACTGAAGAGGAGAAGAGATGATAGAATTGTTTACAACTGAAATCTGGAATGCCTAAAGACCCAAGTTGAAGGCATTTTTCTCTATGTTTTTACACTTCTCCTCTGTAACTATCTGCCAACAAATTCTTTTGCTGTTACAAAAATTTTAAAGATGAGTCTTTCATAAAAGTGATTAGATAGTAAATTTTACTTTATTTGAAAAAGCCATGAATTTGCCACCTAACAGTACAGTTGGAATAGAGATATTTGCTATCCTCTTGTTATACATGATGCTGGTATTCAACTAATGTATGGAAATCTGTAACTATAATTATCAGATTAGAACAAATACATATTTAAACTCACACCCTTTAGGAGATGATATTGTGAATGTATACTTGAAGGTCTTTTCCAATCTAGATGATTCTATGATTTTCTATATGACTTGTACTATCAATAACAAGCATCTCTTCTAGAGCTGAGCTGCCTGTCAGATTCTAGGTTTTGAAGAGTGTAGAAGGAATGATTTTAACTTGATGGAGTAAATAATCTAATGGCTTTAAAGAGCATTTATAGAATGCTATTTTTTTTTTTTTAAGCATAAAACTAGAAAGTGTAGTTGTATTTACACATTTTTTTCCTGATGTGATCAGCATTTTGTTCTGAGATGTTCATGTAGTTGTCCAAATTCTTGTGAAGACATTTTGCTGTTGGCAGTGACAACTATGGCTTAAGAACAAAAATGGAATTCCTGGTTTATTTGAAACTTTAAAATTATATTGAATAGCCACAGTGCTTAAATCTAGAAATCTCCAAGTCATTCTGTAGGTTTTTCTGTAGATCCTCATTGTTACTCACATGAGGAAGAAGTTATCAAAGTTGGAATGATGATCTCCAAAGAAGAGACTGCTGCTAATAGTTTTGGGAGGGGAAGGAAAAAAAAAGCTAAAGTTAGGAATACATTATACGTAGGATCTTGAGGAAAGAAACCTTTCATAGAGTTAGATACTTAACTTCTCTATGTAAATAGTGCAAGTTAAATAATAAATAAAACAAAAACCTTCTCTTCTCCTAAAATATGCATTATCTTAGTAATTAGGGCACTGGCCTGAATTCAAATCCCCATTCAAATCCTCCTTCTGCTGAACTCGGTTTAGGAATTGCAATCTCTATCCTCCAGGAATACACCATCTTTAAACTATTGAGTGTTTTAGCCTCAGCACCTGTTTTCTCTCTTTTTGGAACTCTTCCACTTTATATAAATAATTAAGAACTGCAAGATTGATATGGACCTGCTGCTCTGATACTTCTGTTGGAGATTTAACCACTGGCCTGCTGGTTGCAATCAAAACATTCTTATCTGTGTTAGGCGTTCTTTATAAGGAACAAATTAATTATGAAACACTTTTCAACTCAGTAATAACAGGATAGTGGGAAAGAGGATTATTTTAAGAAGCCTATCACCTAGAGTATCTGATTCTTCAAATAGGCCTCAAAGCACATTGTAATTCATGTGACATCTTGAGGCTATCACAGACAGCAAACTATTGAATCTCTGTTACATGAGGACCTTTCCTGCCAGCAGGATTGGGCAGAGATGAAGAATCATTGACTGAGGAATAAAGTGCCCATCTCAATCTAAGGAAGAGATGAAGCTTTTTTTTCACTCTGCAAACTTTGTCTGAACATGTAACATTTACGATTTAATTAAGATGGCTTATTTTATAAAGAAAGTAACTGTTTAGTCAGTAAGCAGATTTTTGGCAAGGGAAGCTTCTGTGTAGAAACTATGTTAATATTTTTGGATTTAGCTTCTATTAATAGAAGCAATCCCAGAATTTGAAGTATGGTTGATTTTAAAATGCTTTGTTGCAAACTGTGGTCCTTACAGCAGATAAGTGCACTCATGTTTCTTGTATTGGCCTAAAGGGCTAGTCTGTATGCCCCAGATAATCAATTCAAATTTTTAGTGATTTTTTCTTTTTCCTTTTAAGCTCCCCGAGAAGCTCCTCTGCTGTAAACCTCTACTTTTCCTCTTCTGATATGCTGTGTATGTTACTACCTTGTCAAGTGTAAGTCAGAAAACCGAATAAATCAAAACATAAAGATTTCAGTTTTTCATTTTAGCTGTCATTGATTTGTTGGTACTGTCTTCACCATACAGCTTTTAGAAATTTCTTATTTTGCTTTTACTTTTGTGATCCTTCCAAGGTGATTTGGAATTCAAACACAGTTGGGGGAAAAAAAAACATAGTTAAGCTGATGAGAGGAAAGAAAATCAGGTGTGAAGGCTTTAGAGGATACATCCATTCAAAGTTTGCAATCTCCAAGTGTAGAATGACTGGAAAATTACATTTTGCAGAGCTCTGTTCTGAGCTGTTAATTGAGCAGGACAGTTTTTCCCTCCCCTTCCCTGTCTTTAAAAACAAGCAAATAAACAAAAAGTAAAATACTCCACCCTTAAAACATCAAGGAAGCCATCAGACTATTGGATTTCCTTTTGAAAGCACCTTCTGAGCTCTCAGATGAACTATAGTCTCTTTCTGGTTATGATTTACAAGATCATTACTCTCAACATGATTCATCTCCAAAAAGAATGAAGCACTAGTGATTACCAGAGATTGCTGAAATCAGTCCCTTTTTGTCTGCCTAGGTTAGACTGTACCCATGTTGCCTTTGCTCTTCTGTCTGATTTGATCTACTTCTTTGTGTATATGATAGAGGTTTGCCCGAACTGACAGATTTTAACAGTTGGGAATCTCAAAATATCTTCCTTTTATATAGTTAAATCTTAAATTAGCATTAAAGAAATATTTAAAGTCTAATGTCTTAGAAGCTGAATAATCTATAACACAAAAAGGCCAAGGAAGAAGAGATATTCAATAGTAAACAGGGGCAAGCAATAATGAGAAAATGTCAATTGAATTTATGGAAAAAATAAAAAAATAAAAAATGCCAGTGGGGAGCAGCTTTAAACAGAAATCAGACATCAACGTTACTATATCAAGAAATATTTATCATGAAAAGATTTCTTCAAACTCTTTATGTTTCTAAATAGCATTAGTAGAAAAAAAAATTGTCACAGAAACTGATGTTCACTGCAGAAATTGGCTTAGCAGTTGCTCCTATATGTAATTTCTGAACAGCTGTTTAGGAAGAAGCAAACTTCAACTTTCAGATTGTAATAATATAACAAAGAAGATGGCATTATCTCCTCTGTCAAGGACAAACTGCAGATGATTCTCACATCAGACTGGTAGAAGTCAAAACTTTTTCATCTGGCTTCCGAATGGCTGCACTATTGTGAGGGGAAATTGGGCCTCTCTTCTTTATCTACATGCTTACATAACATATTAGGACAAGGGCTGTTTTTTTTTCCCTCTTCACCTCCTAAATATGATAATCTTTCTTCATTTGCATTAGCTTTAGTGAAGTCTATTCTAGTTGAAGTATGCACCCCTCTCATACGAGTCAACATATCATCATTATTCTAAATACCTCACCAAGCACATAATCTGTGTTTGCTTGAAGTACACAGTGAGTCTTCTACTGCTTTGTTTTGCTGAAATTCATTAAGTTCTTTTATTTTAATTTTCTAAGAAGTCTTTATTTAGAGCTAATATTTAACTGTTTTTTTCTTCAACAAGATTTACAGAAAGAATAAATTTAAATATCTGTAATTATAGAACTTGAAACTGTTAAGCAATAAAGTAAATGCATTGTTGATGTATATTCACTCTCTGTGGGGATATTGACTTTATCATTAAATGGTTCAGTCCTGCAGTTATTAAAACTCTAACTGTTTTCCCAATAGTCATTACAACAATTGCTTTTGCGTTTGAATGCTAAATAAATCTACTGCGGTTCAGCCTGCTGTGACAATCTTATACCGAAATACAGTTCTAGCTCACTCCTTTCCTGACTTCCACTTAACTATTTCAGTTTATTCCACTTTTACTGCTCCCTTATTTAGTCTTTGCTCTTTTAATGTGTTACACCTTCAAATCAGTATGCAATGAGTAATAAGCTTGAAAATACATCAAAACTCACCGGTCCTCTTTACTACAGGGTTAAACTTCATATTTGACAACAATGCAGTAACTCTGCAGAAAGAACATTGATACTTTGCAAGTCCTTCAGGTCTTGTGTACATTGTAAAAAGAAAGTACTTTTCTATCAGTATGAGCAGAGATAAGAGCTGCAAGGTAATTTCTTCACTTCTCCCCCCCTCCCCCCCCCCCAATATTTGGTTTGATAAAATGCTTCATAGTAACCACAGTCTAAACAATCTTTTCATGGACTAAGAATTGGCATCCTATTTAGGTAGTCGTGCCCCTGTTGCCACTGGGACAACTCATTAAATTATGATGCATCTGGAGCTAATGTGACAGAATTGAACCTATATCAAAGCCAAGGGAAAAAAAATATATATATATATATCTGTAGTATTAATGCAAAAAAGGTGCAAAATTATATGAGACTTTAACAAGCCTTTACCTAGCCACAGTAATCAAGTGCTGGAGGTGGTCATGACATCCATCAGTTGTGGCTCTCTCCCTCTGAAACAGTATTTTTGTGTCAGTCAAATGCAATTATGTTTTATGAGTGTGTAATGCAGTAAAATGTCATAATTCAGAACCAATATCATTCTCATTAATGCTGTAATTTTGACTAATATCACATATGACTGCTCTGATTTGACCATTTTTGGTCAATAATTTTAACAACTTTTCCAAATTTACGTCTGAATGTAACTACAGTACTTCATCTGTGCTCTTGCCATGATTAATTTGTTAAGACTTTTCAAATATATCAAGTATCATTAATTTCCCATAGTAGGTTTGCATTTCTTAAATTTAATTGAAGATTTAAACATGCTGGTATCCATTTAAATAAAATATTAGACTGTTAATTTACACTCAAGGAAATATGATTTTGTGCTCATCTGACGCTTGTGTAATAGCTCTGAGTTAAATTTGAGAAATTTTTATTCTTGCGATAGGTGGCATAGGCTTTGTTTTACAATCATACAGCACACTGTGAACCTGATCTCCTCCAATAGGTGTTCTAAAAATTCTTAATAAAGTCAGCTAAAAACTATAATAATAACACCTGTGTTGTTTGTGATGAGTGTAGAAACACAGTACAAGTAACTCTGTCATGGTTTTATGGAACTGTGGAAGCAGGACCAATGCCCACATTCTCCATCAAGAATGTCAGTGGTTTACAGGCTGGTTCAGCCTGATTCCATGAAAGGGGAAAGGATGGAGAGATGGGTCTAAAATCAAAACAGAGGCAACAATCTGAGGAGAAACAAATTTAGTAAATAAGATATCGGAATGCAAGATAACAGACTATAATAGAATATAATTGGAATTGAAGATAATAAATCAAAGAAAATGAGAGAGTGTTTGAAAATCAAAGGTCTTACTCTAAGTAAACTGAGGTGTTACGGCTGAGAGCAGAGACAAGCCAGAAGATTGAAAGGGTGGTCTTGATCTGTTAACAGTTTTTATCTTTCCCTCTGAGTGGAAACAGTAACAGAACAACAAACAGTCCTCAGAGAGATTTAGTTCTTTTTGGGGAGTACTCACAGCTGGAGCATTAACTATTTAACTCCCAGTGCACTACATGATGTTATGATGTGGAATACTGATAACCAAAAATCATAAAGCCATGACAAACTCTAAGTAGAATATGTAATTTGGAACTGGCCACTACTGGGCTGTAGGTACTGAAGAGCATTACAGAACAAATAGTCTAGAGAAGGAAGGGTTGAATAGAGACTGTAGAGCAGGCAGAAAGAAGGCTGCAGAAAGGTAGATATTTTTCACTATAAGGAATGGTGAGATGTTGGCACAGGCTGCCCCAAGAAGCTGTGGATGCTTTGTACTTAGAGGTGTTCAAGACCAGCTTGGATGGGGCCCTGGGCAGCCTGATCTGGTAGGTGGCAGCCCTGCCCACAGCAGGGAGTTGGAACCAGATGAACTTTAAGGTCCCTTCCAACTCAAGCCATTCTATGATGACTTTGGGCCAGTAGGCATAAAAATCAAATGACGTAGCAGGGTAAAGGCAGAACTTTGACACTTTTGCTCTTACAACACTTAGTGACAGTATCCCCTCCTCTCTCTTCAAGGGCTTTACTAATAGATACTATGTACTTTCATCATTCTTTAGATAATTGGAAGCTACATGGACTTTTTATAATTGCTCAATAACACAATTATTTAATACTTCCCAGTCAGCACAGATAAATATTATTGAATAGTATTTATTCTGTATAATGGCATAATAGTCTACAGTGGCACATTGAAACATAACTATGATTATGTTCCACAAATATGATGTTACAAAATGAAATATAAGTGTTCTGCATGAAAATCTTGAGATGGAGAGAGTGAGAGATGGTGGAAGTTTCTTTCTGCATACAAATGAGAGCAACCGCAATAAATGGCTTAATTAAAATAGCTTTTTTTCATAAGAGAGAATAAAACCATTAATACAAATAGATATCTTTGGATGCTGGGAACCCTATTGCTGTGCAGATACCAGAGTTCAATGATTTCCCATGGACTTGTATATGTACATAGTTAAGCTCTTTAATTACTTGCTGTGATGTCACTTTCTGCAATAAAAAAAATAACCCTGAAGATGAGCCAGTCATACATTCAGTATTTTTGTTGAGTTTGTTGGTATTGAACTGACTTTCACTAATTTAGTGCGAAACACTAAAGAGTTATTTAGTGATGTTGCTTCACTAAAACTTACCGTGAATACAATGTTTCTGTAATAGTGGCATTGTTTTTAGTAGTAAATTAAAAGCTACATGAATTAAAAGTAGAAGTATCTGCCTTTAGCTGATGATACAAGATGAAAGCATAGACTTCGCTGCTCCATTTTCACTTTCTTACATCAGTAAGACCATTTCATCACAGTAATATTCTAATATTTCAATAATAATGTTTATTCAAATACCTCAAAAGCAACATAAGAATATTAATATTAGACATAAAGAGATAACATTCATTAAAGTGGTTCAGATACAGAAAAATAAAGTTATAATTGTTTGTTTTTGTCAGGAAATGTGGTCACATCTTCAAAATGCAACATTAAAATGTCTTTTCAACAGGATTCCATTAATTAATAATGTTTAAGATAAAGAAATTCTTTCATATGATGTACTGTGATCTTATACCAAGGGAATGCTTGGAATCTTTAAACATCTTTTACTATGAAGCATTGATATCAGAATAGATCAGACTAGAATGTGACTTTTTCTTGATTTTGGCTTTTTATTCTACTATTTTAAGAAGATGATCAGTTAGACTAGGTGCTCCTTCTTATCAAGAATAATCAGAAAAAGCACTTTGTGAGGAGAGGTTAGATTTGTTGTTTAAAAACTTTCCTTACTTTATTTCAATTATTGGCATTACAACCAGAAACTTAATAACTTTATAATCTCCAAAGAAAATCAGAAAAATAGCTATTAATTTTGATAGTATAGATATCATGGAATTTATGCAGGCAGACACACAAAGATCTGCATCTCAACTTTGTATCCCAGGCATCTGTACAGACTAGAAGGAGCAATCCTTGAGAGCAGCCCTGCAGAGAAGGACCTGGGGGTCCTGATGGATGAAAAGCTTACCATGAGCCAGCAATGTGCTCTTGCAGCTCAGAAAACAAATGGTATCCTGGGCTCCATCAGAAGAGGGGTGGCCAGCAGGGACAGGGAGGTGATTGTCCCTCTCTACTCTGCTCTTGTGACGTCCCATCTGGAGTACTGTGTCCAGGTCTGGAGCCTCCAGTACATGAAAGACAGAGAGCTGTTGGAGAGGGTCCAGAGGAGAGCCACGAAGATGATCGGGGGCTAGAGCACCTCCCCTACAAAGACAGGCTGAGGGAGCTGGGCTTGTTCAGCCTGAAGAAAAGGCGGCTGCAGGGTGACCTCATTGCAGCCTTTCAATACCTAAAGGGAGCCTACAAACAGGAGGGGAATCAACTCTTTGAAAGGGTTGAAAACTGCAGGACAAAGGGAAATGGTTTTAAGTTGAGGGAGGGAAGATTCTTTACAGAGAGAGTGGTGAAGTGCTGGAACAGGCTGCCCAGAGAGGTTGTGGATGCCCCGTCCATCCCTGGAGGTGCTGAAGGCCAGATTGGATGGGGCCCTGGGCAGCCTGGTCTAGTATTAAATGTGGAGGTTGGTGGCCCTGCATGTGGCAGGGGGCTTGGAGATTCATGATCCTTGAAGTGCCTTCCAAACCTGGCCATTCTGTGATTCTGTGATTTGTAAGAAGGCAAGTTCCTGATAGACCTCACAAAATCTAATGACGAAATTGAGAAGTATGCTGGCATCATTTGTGAGGTACTTTTTTTATGTTCCTCTGTTTTTCTTTTCTATAAGATCATACTAAAAAAACTTTGAACAGTTTGAGATTTGATAGCATGTGATTTTTCTTTATTTTTAAGTCAACCAGCTTGGTGCCTTTTTAGTGCACCCATGGAATTCCTAGGTTTTTGCTTACTGGACACACAGTCTATCAGACACACCTCAGGGAACAGTGAGGAGATGAAGTGGAGAAATTTTGTCATGATTTCACAAGCTTTACAGGCACTGATTCCCAAGTTTTCCCAGTTGCAGAAAGATTATATTTCCAAATACTAGGAGGAAATGTCAAGGCTATCATGACATCATTGGCTTTTTCAGCTCAGAATGTAAGGGAAGAAAGAGGAAAGAAATAGCAGAGTTATTTAATGACAGATTGAATTTTTCATCATTTCATTTTTTGTTTGTGTAGTTTTCCTACATTTTGTTACACCTCTTACTAACAAAAATAACATCCAAAGTCATCAACAGAAGCTTCAGATTTCAGCACAGTTCTGGTTCAGGAAGAATTTTATTCCACTGGAAAACATCAGGGGGAGACTTAGGGATGAAATGCAGAACATCGTTTCTTACATCAGATGGAGAATTATTTCAGAAGCAGATCAGTAATGGGGGTGAAGGATGAGTAATCTAAAAAGAGTTGTTAAATCCTATATCTGATTTTGGATTTGTTTTTTCCTCTCAATTCCACTCTTCATCAATAAATGACTTTTTCATAAGATAACAAAGGAGGAGAATACAGAAAGGAGAAAAGATGTAAGGAGTATAAGCCTAAACTTTTTGTATATCAAACTTGAGCATCTCAGCAGTTGGTGCTTTTCACCTAACAAAATGGACAATTATGATTGCAGCTCAACAGAGCTTTTATTTGCTGATTTGCAAATCTGTTTTACAACATTTAGAACTGAAAATATATATTTAATGATTACTTTTGTGGACATTGATTCATGAATGTACTTTTCAGCAGATTGCCTGTCATCTCTGCTGCTTCACAAAGGAATGCTCTGTTTTTTCTATAGAGTCTTTCCTTTTTTCAGCGTTTGAAGGAGACCACATATATCTAGAAGACAGCAAAATAGATGGTACTTGACTCCACTGAAATAAAGGCATTTGTTATCCTATGCATAGCCAAGGCCAGAAAGGTCATTCTTTTACTGGGTTGTTTAGTTCTACATTTTGTTTTACCATTCCTCATTTTCATTCTCTCTCCTATATCTTTTATTTATTTCTTTTTTCCCCCTCTCAGAAATTCCTGCAGGACTCTGTTAACTAGGACATAATGTCATTGGCCAGGTTGAAAACATTATTTCTTATATAACATGATATACCTTTTCTTTTCAAGTATATTTCTTACCACCACTTTTCAATGATCCCTCCATAAATCCAGCTGAGGGCAGGCAAGATCCATGTAGCTCTGATAAAAAGGGTAAACCTAATTTACTAAAGATTCATGAGTTGTTTCCTCACACTCTATCAGCTATTATGCCCAAGTATAGCATATCTGATAGAATTACCCTGAATGTGAAATAGTGTCTCTACTGCAACTGAATTTGAGAAAGATCATCACTAGTCTCAAAAGAAATAGAAATGCTGTCTCCTAATTTACAATAAAATATAAATGTTTTAGTATATGAGTCTAAAATTAACTGCAATGACAGTTTAATTTCTTCAAAGATGATGCTGTACTCCAGCCTTGCATGCGCTGTGTCTATTTACATACAACATAATGCATTCTCTGCATGCTCAAAACAGTGTGCATGCAAAGCGGATAAGATCTGAATAAAAGTGGGAAAACTGGTACTGTTCCACTATATTTGGCAGTGCTGATTTTGCAGGCATTTAAATTGCAAGTGTTTGCATCTATGCATGAAGGATTTGTTTTTGGTTTGTTGTATTTTTTTCCTTTTTTAATTTTTTTTCTTTTAATGAGAAATGCCTTGGCTTTCAGGTCCTAGCAGCTACAGAAGAGCAGCACAGCCGTATTTGCGTGTATTAGGCATCTAGCTTACCCTCTTCATCCAGACAGGGCAATCCTCCATTTCTCTCCACAAATCAGGTGTTTGAGGAAGTGGCCTGGTTATGCCATCTCTTCCTTGCTCAGGTCTGTCCTGTTATTGCATTAAGAAGCACGTGTAACAGGCCAGGAAAAGCAGCAGCATCCTTGTCAGTCAGGCAGGGGTATTTTCCTTTACTTTCTATACTATATGGGATAGTGATAGAGGCAGTAATGGTGCTGGCAAAGGGAAAAGTGAAGAATTCATCCCCTACTTACTACCAAGTTTGACATACCAATCATATAAGTTTTCCCACTGTTTCTTGCCTACTATTACATTCAGTTTGAATCTGCATCTCAAGGGAATCAGATGTTAAGAAAATAGATATTGACAAAGTATATTAACATACATCAGTCTGGAAGAAAGATAAACAAACTTTGAAGAGAACATACTTAGTGATTTAAAATATCATTATTTATGTGGGGTTTGGGCTAAGAACAGTGTTCTATGAATTGTGATCTCAAGTAAACAAGTCTTTTAAGTAGATTCAGAGTGCTCAAGTGGTCTGTATAACAAATATTGACTACTCAGCTGAAGAGAGGAATGTAGTGAACTACATCACAGGGGTCTGTCCCTTTCTATATTTGTTTTATGTATCCTTGGCAAATGAATATAAGGAATGAAACATTACTTTATAAATAGGCCTCTTTGAGAAACAAGGATATGGGCCTCATTAAGTGGCTACTGAACAGCTCTGGTATTGTTTTATGGCCTAGGATGGGAGAAGACTTCTTTCGTTATCTTCTCTTTCCTGAGGAGCCCTCTGCCCCTCTTCCTTGTTTCAGTGCAGAGCCCTGTGACTAAGGCTGTGCAGCAAGATAACTCACTGGCCCCACAAGGCTAGGTAATAGTTCTGTATATGCTGTACTGTTTCAGTCCTCTTAACACTGAATGATAGCTCCTATGGGGAAAAAGGGTGTTGTTATTAAGTTAGCTTTCTTTAACAAGCCATTGGTCCAATTCAATATAAAAATCAATGTTTTTCAGAGCTTCACAATGAAGACGTATAATGTACTTTTTATTGGTTCTAGCCCTGAGCTGTCTTGTCAAAAGTCAGCAAAATATTGTTCAAAATCTCTTATCTAATCAGAGGCTTATGAGTTTAACATGATGATTTCCGAGTACCAAGGAATCTAAATGATACAAAAACTCTGAAAGAAAGAAAACAGTGAGTTGTGAGACAGAAATTTTAGTTATTTGTTGCCTTAGCTGGCAGTTTTCTAAAAGAGTTAAGTTTTGATTTTTTTTTTTAAACAAACATTGAAAACTCCTGTTCACTTCCAGAAATGAGCACAAATGAAGATAACAACTAATAATATCAAGTAAATGACCTTATGGTTTCCACAAATCAGGACAGTTTTATCAGTCAGTAGAGTTCTAGATCATTAATTAATGTAGAACAGCACTATTTACTTTCTTTCTCTTCAGAAAACTGTACAAGAGAAACACCTGAACACCAAGGTTTATTGATGGGAAAAAAAATGAAAAATGTTTGCATGATTTAGGTCTGAGATTGTTTAGTTGTATTTATTGTAATACATAATATTAACCACTGTCTCATGTTAAAATCATAGTAATTTTAACAATATCCCAAACAGGAGGAGAAAAATGCCTAGTGTCATTCTATCAAATCTCCTCCTCTCATTATTATTATTATTTTGCAAATTAGTCATTTAGATGTAATCTAGGTTTGAGAAATTCACCTCTATTTTGTTATATAAACAAAGGTCAAACAACAAAGCTAACTGCTATTCAAAGCACAAGGCTTTTTTTTTTTTTAATGTCTTCTCTCAGTTGTACTTATACTTGTTCTTTTGAAAGAAAAGAAGACCAGCCATAAAGCCCTGGGGCACTTGAGACTTCTTAGAGTCCTGTATTTGTCTTTCTGTAACAGCGAACTCTAATTTCCAATTTGATGTTTCTTTTTAATCAGCTGATTGGTCATTGAAATGAAGTAAAGTATATGACATAATTTTATGTGGAGTTTAAACAGTACATTGTGAGGTAATTTTCCTTGGGGAACACAGAGAAATTCTGGGCTGGGTTAGGTACAAAAAAAAAAAGAGAACAGGACAAAAGCCAGAATAAAGTTGGTGTTTTTTTTTTTTTTTTTTTTTTTTTTTTTTTTTGCTCAAGCCAAAGAGGAAGCTCAATCCTTACTCTGAAACCCTAAGTCAAAGCAAAACAGCAGAATCAACCTAAGAGATGCCTAAACTTGTCCAGCAACTGGAACAAGAAGTTTTCTGGATCTGCACAGCATTCAAATCAGCAGAGACGTTAAAGGAAAAAAAGAAAAACAGTATTTTTTCCCTTGGGAGATTTAAGAAGTTATTTTAGCTTAGTTCATTTTAGCTTGTTTCATGCACAGTTTTTGTCTTTGTCTTTTTTTTTCACCAGCTGGGAATTAAAATGTTATTCAGTGAACATTTTTTTCTCAACTCAGGCTAAATAATTCAAGTTTGGATTCCTATTGAGGTAATTTCACTATTCCTTGCCCACTAGGACATCTTATCCTCAGATTTTCAGTCAATTAGTTATTCTGAGCAGTTTGGGAATAGCTGTAGCTATGAGGCACTCCGTTGTCACTTCAGTCATCCAGGAAACTTGATATGCCATCCAGCAATCATGCTGGATAATCAGAGATGGAGAAACAAATCTGCATTATTTTAGTTGAAAATCTGTGATGAATTTTAAAATGGCATTGATTTTTGGCTGAATAGTGTCTCTAAGTTTTGTGTAAATACATCTTGTCATCTTTTTTCCCCACTGTTTTTTTCTTTTTTTCCATTGTTGCAGAGCAAGCACTGCACTTGAGTCCCAAACTTTCTTCAAATGTATCTCAGTGGATTCATAATGAATGTACTTTTGTATATGTTTAGAAAAATAACATAGTTTTAGGGCCTAGTCCCTTAGCCTGTCATTCAAATATAAAATCTGATTGCCTTCAGTGAGACTCTTTGCATTTCATCTAAAAATGTGTGTTTGGAGAGATACAGAAAACACAAATTAATGGATTTTCTGTGCTTCATTCTAATATTTGTTATTAAAAAACTATTGTAAATAATTTTTTATATACAGACATGATTATCTCCTCTTCTACCTTCTTTTTAAATATAAACTAAATTCTCATCTTCAGCTTTCAAAATGTAGTTTCCTGTTGTATTAGAACTTCTTTCAAGTATCAAATCCCTTATTGATTAATAATGGCTAGAGCCTTTATGAGCATCTTGAGTATTTAAAATGATGTTTTTCTGAAATATATTGCAGAAGCCTCAGCTATCTGAATTTTTAGGCTTCCATACATTTCTACTTTTATAATGAGGGTTACTTTTTCAGGTTTTGAGGGCTACTGTATTTTCATAGATATATCTATACTCATGCAATACCAAAATACCATGCTTTCCCAACATTTGCAAATTAGTGATGAATGGACTTCAGTGTCATGGCAAGCTTATTAATATAACTAGGAATTGGTGTAGGCAATACCAAGAGTAAAATACAAGTCATGTACCTGTGGGAATAATATTAGAAAGCATCTTAAGTAGTTTAGGGAGCTATGCATGCACATCCACACATACGTGAAATTATTATTAGCACCAATGCTTAATTATCAAAGAGAGAACTAGTGTTACAAGTAGTGACAATCTCACAGCACTGATTTCTGAGCTTCTCTCGAGTAATATAGTTTGCCATTTCTGATATGATTTATTTTCTTAAATAATATAGACAATCCAGGATGAAAATTACATTTTGGCTTGTATGTGTTTATTCAGGGTGTTAAGAAACCATAGCTTATCTATTACTACCGACTTCTGACAACGAGAAAAGGGAACTCTTATTCAACCATAACCTGTTTTCTTCTTTTGAGCTTATTATTTCAGACCAAATACATTTATTTTATAGAACTTCAAAAGTTTAATTCTTTTGGGGATGTTGTGTTTATGTGATGAAGCTTGGTCAGATCAGAGAGACACTGTGTCCTTGTTCCCAGACTTGAGTACACACAGTGGTCATTCCCCAAGGAGAACAAAATCTGCAGCCCTAACACTACTTATGTTTTTCACAGGCAGACTGCTGCCTTTGGATGCAGTCTCTTGCTACCAGAAGGTTTCTGTGTGTGGACAGAAAATCTCTGTTCTGATCACAATAAACAACTGTTGAGCAGGAAGATACAGATCTGAGCTAAAGTGGAAATAGTGGGGAAAAAAATAATAATGGAGAGAAAAAGATGTGTACTCTTCAAAAAAATTTTTTTCTGTGTCTTTAAGAGTTCTTTGGTCATCCTTTGGCAACAGATCCCTTTAATTAAGAAACAGAATTTCTTTTGGCTTTGTGAAGCTAGATTTTTTTAACAACATAAAATGTAATGCTAACATTTTCAATAAACTAGCACTGAATAAATTGAAGTACAGTTTTGATTCACTCTAGAAATCATAATATTATCTTGTCTATTTTCATGCTCCGTAAAAGGCTCTAAAATGGTAGGATCAATTAGTTTTGATTTCCATACCAATCAGTCCAGATGGTTCCCATTATTTTCTGAGGATAGCTGCAAATTGAATTTTTTGAGCCCAGAATTCACATTATGAAAAAGGTGATACTTTTTGTGCAATAATCAGAGCTGAAGATGACCTAAGCTCATGATTTTTCAGACTTGAAAACAAGTTTGAAAAGTAAAATTGACTATTTCAGAGAAAGGAAAATTTTTTTGGCATTCTTTTCAGGGGAGGTGGGAAAATGTTTCCTTAGATAATTTCATAAGTGATGTACATGCTACGTTTTTCAAAGGTATTAGAAATGATGACAAATGATTATGTGTTCCTTACTGTAAGATAAGCAGTGATTTGGGCCAGAAGATATTACTGATGCTCCAAATATATTTATATAGCTGAACACGATCTATGGTCTGATTACTGTTCACAGAATCATTTGAGTTGGAAGGGACCTTTAAAGGCCATCTGGTCCCAGTCCCTTGCAACAAACAGGGACACCTACAGTTATATCAGTTTTCTCAGAGCCCTGTCCAGCCTGACCTTGAGTGTCTCCAGGGGTGGGGTATCTACCACTTCTCCAGGCAACCTGTTCCAGTGCCTCACTACTCTTATTGTAAAAAAAACCTTTTTCTTGTATCCAGTCACTGTTATTTTTATCATGTCAAAACAACCTGCCTCTCTGCTAATGATATCAGACAAGAGTTCTCTGAATCTACATAAAAAGAGGATCCCCCCAAATCCACCATGATGCTATAATTATTTGTCTGAACAGCATTTGATAACACTCCCTTACACATAAAATTCAAGCAGTTTTTTAGAGTATCTGAATCTTAAATAGCTGCTTTATTTCATGTATGTATCTTGGATCCATGAATAATACAAATACATCGTAGCCCTCCTACGATGCAAAAACTTATTTGTGTCAGTTTGGCCTGGAACTGGTGTTGCAATGTTGATTGTACATTATACTGTTACCCTTGGGAAATAGGAAATGCATACACACCGATTACATATAGAGGCGTATTAAATCTGTACATATATTATCCTTATATATATCTTCAGTATATATCTACATCTAATATCTTCAAATGTACTGTTATCTTCCCATGAAAAGCTACTTGAAATTTCTTCCTGTAAGTACTTTACTATGAATAACTCAAGAGAGAGTTTGAAGCATTCTCAGCTAACTTGCAGTAGACCAAAGGAATGGGAATTTCAAAGGATAGTAAATGTAGCTAGCATTGGGCTTTGCAGTATTTGGCTTCTGGTAGAGAGTTTATCTTTGCGCGCCAATTAACTACCAGGCACTTACTCCTCTTTTACTAACATATGCTTTCCCAGTTCCATGATTTTATTTCAACGTTCTTAGCCTGATTTCCTATGAAAACATGATTTCTATGATTATTTCATCAGCCTTTTTTTCTTCCTCTTTAATAATGATTGAATCTTGTGGCTAATTGCAATCCAAAGAAGGTAGATGGACAGAGGTTTCAAAAATAATTAAATTCTTACAATCTTTGTTAAAGTAAGCAGCCAAGGAGAGGAGTTCAGAATCTGGATGTGCCTGATGGAGTGAATAGCAGCTGTGTGTGTAGCTAATTAGACATTGGCAAGCGCACAACAGTGAGGTATAAATGTCTCCATGGCTGGAAAAAAGCTTCTGCAGAATCTCGTACCTTCTCAGACACCAAGATAATTGCAGCCCTATAAGTAGGAAATAAAGCTTGTTTTCTTGGAACTTGGGAAGGCTGAACTATCTAGTTATTATCATTAGTGGGAACCAGATGCTGTTCTCATAGTTGATTTTTACAAATTCCTCTAAGAAATCAACTATTAGTCGAAAAATCAGCTGCTGACAACCAACTTTACTATGCTCTGCAAAGTTTTACATTTGGATACTCCTTCTTAGAGAAGCTATGAAGTAAATGAGACTGAGTGGAAAGACTAATTGAGCCCTTCAGAGACTGTCAGACCTGAGACTTAATAAACACCTCATGATGTCAGTAGAGGTAACTGACCTGCAGCTACTGAAGACTCTGGGAGATGCTGAGTTTTACAGGGGAAAAAAAAAAAGAAAAAAAAAAATCAATATGTCTTGAGTGAATTACTGAGACCAGGTCATGCTATCAGGTACCTGTGCTTGGAAAGTGACAGATGACAGAAAACTTGATAGAAAATTAAAAATAAAGGCTTATATAGAAACAAAATGTTATATAGTAAAAACTTAGCTATGTGTAGGGCAGGTAGAAATGACCTTGTTTTGCAAAACTTTACTTGTCTTTAATTGATATATGATAAACACAATGGAAATGATTTACATGCAAGTTTATTCTGATACTGCAGAATTAGGGTCATCCTTATAATTGCAACTTATCTGAAACAAAATATCCTGGAGAAATACCAGAGAACTGTGAAACAAAAAATATTACAAATTCCTGTCTCTCATATAGTGCCGCAGTAGCTGACACCTGCCGGCCTCCATGGCTCAGAGGTTACCATGATGAGAGCAGCCTGCAGCCACTGGTAGCCATCAGTTTATTCAGTACAGTGTGAAGAATCACTCCACCTCCCACCTGAACCAGGCAGAGTCACCCTTAGAGGACTTTCATTCTCTGAGGCTAACCTCTTGCTCACCTTTTTTTGGAGGATTTCTCTGACTGATGTAGTATAACATCCAAAGGAATGAAGTGTCCTGTAACTTCTGTGGTGCCCTTATGTTTTTATTTAATTCCTAATGGTTGTTTCTCCTCTTTAACATTAGGAAACAATGCTGCAGTTGAAAGCTATTGGATATTCGGTGTAATTAATGCTTCTCATATATTACTTATGTAAACCAGAGCCAGGAGAATGCTTACAATAAATCAACCTCTTTTGTAGCAGTCGTGAATAGGGCTTGCATGCCAGCAAATCTCTGGTGTACAATCAGTCACACCGTGCCCTAGAGCTGCAGAGGTTTCTTGGGCTGAGCTGTGCAGAGCACAGCCTTACTTACATAAGAGCTGCTGTTCCCAAGTGCAGGCATGCTCCTACAGCAGCTGAAGTGCAATAGCAACTTGTCCACCATGTCCTTAAAAAGGGCCTTTGGAGAACAGCTGCAACCACAGTTGATGCACAAAAGTGCCTACTTTTACGTAACGTGTGTCACAGGGCATTGTACTGGCACAGGCAGCCTCTTCAACCCTTGCCGGGGCATGGAGGAGTGGAATGCTCTCTGGACACTTTTTGCATCCCATCTCAGCTCTCTTCAAAGCCTCATGGAGGACTGAACCTCCTGTCATTAGATGAATGTTTATTACATTATAGTATGATCAGGGGCCTCATTACAATTGATTAAGTTTTTCATATGTTGTCACTGCTACTGATGTAAAGCTGCAAATGTCTGAAGGATGCCTACCTGTACTCCTTTGTGTGTACAGGGTGATGAAGGTATGAGAAGTGAGACCAAAATCCTTAACTCTCTTTTTGGGTCGAATGTGCCAAAAAAACAAAACAAAACAAAACAAAAAAACAAAAAACTAAAAATGAAAGGTAGTGAATAAGGGAGAAGAAAGTGATGATGATCTGTTCTTATTAACTCTGTACTTCACTGTCTCTTCAGTACTTTTGCAGGCAAAATTTCTTCTCTCAGAGCAGTTTGAGGGTTGCTGTATAGGAAGAAGTCCTGTGCCCCATGCACTGTGGAGTCCTGTGCTTAGTAGTACTCAGAGAGAAAAGGGAGATGCTGCAACAAGTAGGAGTGGATGAGGACAGGAATGTAAGATCTAGGTGTAAAAGATCTACCCTCACTGTTGAGCAGTGAGAAACTGAAATCTGAGGAACAGCTGATAATTATTTAGAGAAATGTTATACTGTCATGAATTTGTTTAGACTAAATCTTTGCTTGGATTTTCGGTATAGATTCTTGGATATCTGGGTGAGGGACTATCTGTAGCATATACAGCAGAGAGTGACAGATGGTGAATGTCTGCAGAGGGAATAGGGACTGGTCTTTCTTTATCAACAACCCCCACATTTCATAGTTCATTGTTCAAAAGGCCTAATAAAGAAGTATATATGCATGTACTTTCATTCAAGTAGTGTATGTATGTATATACATGCAAATATGATATGATTTCTTGCTTCCATTTTGCCAGTTGAATTCATTTAGTAGGTCTGTGGTTTAATAAAGCTAGATCTTTATCACAGAAGTTAATTTTATTCCAGCAATTGACATTATATTTTATCTACTCTGAGTGCATGGCTGAAAACCTGAAGAGAAAATTTGAGGTAAACTTTAGAAGTGCAATAAAACACTGAAAATATAACTTTGTCATATAAATTTTGCACAGAATCATATGAGTTCACATCATTCACATTTGAGTATTAATTTATTCACTTCCTGTACAAGGCACTTCTACCTTTATTGCCAGTTCACAAATGATTGGCATTCCTTTTATCCTCATATACTGTGGTTCATACATAAATATTTGTTCCTATTTGTCCAATCTGTCCTTGAGTACTGCTGAAAGAGAATATTTGAAAGTGTAACTTTCCCTCCTACTTTACCTGGAGACTATAAAAAGAATATGAATGTGTATTTATGCATGATCTGTAATAAGTTAATTTTCATCATCTACAACATTAGAAAGTTTAGCTGATAGAAACCTTCAAAAAGATAAACTATCACTCAGTTTTATATTTAAATCCTTACAGGTAATAGATTATAAAAGCTTACTGTGATGTTTTTGACCTTATCACTTTCAAGGAAACACAAATGCATGGATCTTTGATGCTGAACAGAAATAACATCAATCTGATTCACTAGAATTGGAAATGATTTTACCAAATAGCACCAGTGTGATCTGAATGGAATAGCTCAAAATAATGTGCACATAAATAGTAACTGAACAGTATTTTAGCACTATCAAATTGTGTTATATATGTTATAGTCTTTTACAACCTATTCCATAGTATTTTGGCATGAATAGGTGTTAAACAAATGCTTAACTGCCTTACCAAAGCAGCAGTAAAATTAAGCTACATTGCAAGTATAACTCACTGCACATTTTCTGAGAAGAGAAATTAATCAGCCTGACAAACTGAATATGCCAACTGGTTTAGCAGCTACACATCCTTGTGGCCAAGGCAATGAACACAATATGAAATGCATCTGTAACAAATGAATATAGTCAGATTTCAGTCTATAGTGTTTTTCTTTTACTTTACTAAATAAATACAGAGGAGGGAAATAGTTCCAGTTTTATAATTCATTTTCACAAATCACAGCTATCACAATTTACACATCAGTACTACAACTGATGAGCATCTGGCAGGATTATTCATTAACCTTTTGTTCAGAAGTGATGAACATACGTTGTTCTGTAAGTAGGATGAGGTCTAGCACAGTACCCCCCATTTAAAACAGTAAGTGAAACCTGCATCCTTCTCTATAGGCTGCAAATAAAACTGAGACCAACTGTGGTACTTGAACAGCTCACACATTCAAAGGTCAGGAAATCTGGAGCATTCTCTGCAAACTTTGGAATTTGTGTTCTTGACTCTCAAATGGAATTTGACCTTTAAAGGACTAAAAAAGCCTTGTCTCTTGAAAACAGAGACTCCTGATGCCCAAGCACTTCCAATCCCTACCAGAGTTAATGGAGCAAATATTTGCTCATGAATGTAATCTGCCGCTGATTTAGGATTGCTTCTAATATATACCCTCAGATCAAAGTTAATCATATTATGGTTGACTCATATGGATAGAATTAAAGAAGTTTTAAAAGGTCTATGGGAATGTCAGAGAATCTGAGAAAGAAAAATATAGACTTGCTGAAAATATGCCTGATTTGACCCTTTTCTGAATTTTTCCCATGTGATAGTAAGCAGTATTGATATTTTGCCCGGAACTCTTAGAAAGAGGATACTTTTCTTGTAATAAATAATATAGTCATATTAAAAAATGTAACCTCTTTAGCCATTTAGGTAAATCTCATGTAGAACTTAACCCTATGTTATATACAATTTTTAAACTTCCTATTTCAGTAATATGATTTTCAGTGATATGATTTTTGATAAGAATCAACTGAGTTAGAGGTCAGCTCACCGTCACTCTATATTGCTTCACCACTAGAACGTACACATTTCAATTCTGAAAGAGGCAGAGTACCTCCGTCTCTTTAGGACTTCTCAAATGCCCTGTCTCTTCAGATTTCATTTTGAGCAGGGTCACTGCCATGTTCTATGCAGGCTGTGAAAGGGCATATTGCTGCCCATTTGCTGAATCCTGTCATGGTTTTGGCTGAATTTTATTTTATATATATATATAAAAGTAACTTAGCTTGTTGGAATTCTCACCAGTTAAAAATAAATGTGTTTGCCTAGGAATGTTGTTTTAGAAGTAGGGAGAAATATTACATTACTTGCATTCAAACAGCTGAGAAATTTTGTTTCATATTAGCATAGTTTGTTTTATATAGACAACTAAATACTTCAGTACTGAGCTCCAGAGGCTTAAGGAATTCTGTTTTTCTCTGTATTGTATACTAGGAGTGGTTAGGGATGTTTAATTTCTCAGATATTAATTTAGGTCCTTGATTTGTATTAGTGATTTGAGATTAGAAAATGGCTTTCTTCAACATAACATTTCATTTTTGTTTGTAATCTCTGATTGGAGCAGGAACAGTCTTTAGTTTTTCTAGACAAAACTCATGACTACCCTATCCTACTTAATTTTTCCTATTTCTTTGGAAAGCTTAGAATTTGTAAAACACACTTTTCACATTGAAAAGAATTACTTTGTAAAAATGGTTTTAAATGGGGACTCAGGTAGCTGATAAAACTGATTAGTAAATAAAAGGAAAATATGATTTGAAGAGAAGAGGATAGCCATTTTCTTTCTATTTAGTTCAGGAGCCACTGAAAAGGGACAGTTGTAACTTGGTGCAATGTTATGAATGTAAGAATACTGTTGTGATAGTATCTTTGAAGTAAAACTGAAATAATTACATTTTAAGTATTATTAAAGACCTGAACTGAAGCATGCAAACCTTACTCTAGGGAAGAACAAAGAGGCTGAAAAGAAAAAAACCATGGTGTATTACATACTGTCATCACAACCAGTCTGACTGGAAAGCAAAATAGCTTAACAAATTGGGTCTGAGGCAGGGAATGAGAAAACCTAGTTTCTGATCTCAGCACAGCTGATGACTAATGGAGTGACCCTACTGAGTCATTTCAAGTCAGTGTGTCTCCAGTTTCAGACTTGGACTGGAAATGTTTTTGGGAAGGGACTGCCTTTTTCATAAGGTCTGCATAGTACCAAAACAAATCTGGGAATTCTGTGGTAATACTCTGAGATAAAACCTTTGCTAAAACATGAGGTGACCCTGAACTAAATATTCTAAGAGAATCACAAACATTATGAAGCAGTCTTTTTCTTTGTTTCACTTTGTGCCCTTACAGACACCTTCTTGTCTCCATATAAGAACAGAAATTCAGACTTCAGTATGCCTCAGCAGAGGCCATCTTCACTACAGCTGTTCCTCTGCAATTTTGCACCCCAGAATATTTCACTCTTCCACATTTTGAGGTCTTTAATTACATGCTGTCACCTATGAATCTTTTTCTTTTAGTTTAAGTGGGAGGTTTAAAAAAATATAAGGCAACTTTTATGTACAGTGTTCCTGAAATCACGGCAGTTCCACAATTTATTATTTATTTACTTATTTTCAGATTATTAAACACTGACTTCAAAATACTATTTCTTCAGAGGCTTGTCTACCTTCAGAAATGCTGAGAAGCATTTCTCACTTTAGAAACATTTCCCCTTCAAAAGTAAGATATCACACAATAAGCACACACTAAATCTAATTTTAAACAGTGAAAGAGTTTATCTGTCTTAAGTTAGCAAGAGATATAAACATGACAGGGAAAAAGTGATGCTTATCTCATTTGATAACACTGCTACTGCTCTGCAAGTGGCTTGCAGTTTCTTATTTAAATCCCTGGCCAGAAAAAAAGGAGAAAATAAAACCTTTGATCATCATGAAGTTAAGGTCAGTCATATACAACAGTGAATTCAGGACAAGAACACTATCACATCATTAACAAAAAGTCATTCTTAAAAGTCCAAAAAGTTAAATTCCTTTGAAATCTGGAGAGAAAATGAAAGTTGCTACAACTTTCTTTTCTATAGGTCTTAATGGTTACATGAGGCTACAAAACATATACTTCCCAGCAGTTGATTGAAGCTCTTCTGAATATTCACAAAACTCAGGGGACTTGCTCAGCTTTCTCCTGACACAGTGTTCCTGCTTGGGAGTCCAATAGCCCACAGTATTTAAACTGATTTTACAAAGCTCCCTGGGAACTTCCCAATCATCTACCTGTTCCTGCTGCCCTTTGAAGGAGATTCTTACTTCACACACCCTTCTGGCTCAGGAGTTCTGTCAGTTCATCTTTAATGTATTCTTAAAAGCTTTCTTGGTTTTGCCAGGTTCCATCTCTTTCTTTGCCAAGCTTTTGGAAATGTTCAAATATACTCAAAATGATTATATCAGATACACTGATTTCAGTGGGAATCCAAATAATCCAATTGAATTTATGTTTTCCATCTGCAAAGCTGAAAACCATCATGAACTTGGAATTCATTCATAAGAAAAGGTATCAAGATTTTTTGTCTTGATATTCTGAGATATCAAAGAGTTCAGCTAATATTTTGAATTGACCGAATGTTTACAAGACCAAACAGTGAGGTGGATGTCCATACAGATTTTTATAAGTGCGGCATGCAGGCTCTTCTACATCACTGGTGAAAATATATAGCAAATTGTGGTGACTATGCAGAAAAATAGTGTTTTGTAGCTGAGAATTACTCAGTCAAGTGGTGTTATTGTGCTTTTTGTATATGTTGTACTTTCCATGGAAATAAATAGGTTGCATTACCTACATACATCCCTCCATTGTTTTTTCTTTCTCCCTCTCACATACTCTCATGTATACATATGAAAATCTTGTTTCATCTTAGGCCAACTTACATTGCTTCTTAACAGCCACTCTTCTTGGAGAAGAACGGCTGTAGAGAAGTTTATCGGAAATTTAGTAATTTAGTCTATCAAACACATTAAAACAGACTTCTTAATGCATATTTATAAAATACATGACTGCATGCTTTTCTAACTGATGACTTACAAATAAAAGGGTTTCTGCTTTATAAGCAAGCACTGACTACCACATATCTCAATTTTTAAATGCATCATGCTTATAAAGGCCTGAAACAAATGTGAACATTAAGTAACGGGCATTTTATAGTCTATAAAATATTCCTGAATTCCTTGTATACTTTGATTGTTTGCTCACATTTTCACTTGCTCAGGTATTGTGTTTTTATTTTGACCGCATTTCAGTCTCATTAAATAGACATGCCAACACGAAGGCAATCCAACTATATGACATCCAGTTTTTCAAAATAGAGTTTTTAAATTGAATAGTCTTTTTTTCCTTGGGAAAAAAAAAAAAAATAAATTCTGAGTGAATAAATGGTATAGTGTTAGAAAGGAGATGTTGTGTTTCATCTTAGAGATTTGGCTTTGGTTTAATGCTTGTCACACGATGCCTAAGACATTCTGTTTTGCTTAACTTTCTTCTACTTTTATTTCCACAGGAAGGCTTTTGACAGCATCATTTATAATAACGGTGAAGAACTCAACTAATTGGATAAAACTCTGCAAGTCTGTTAACAGCACTTGCATTTCTTCAGTACACTCAGTCTTAGAGAGTTTGAAATAGAAAAAGATTGTTCAAAGACAAAGTGGTCTGTTTTGCAAGTCATATATACTCTGAGAGCTTATCAGCATTTCAGGGCTACATTTCACAGGAATATGTATTTTTAAATGTGATTTAATAATTCTAGCTGTGCACTTCAAAAACTCTGCAGATAAGTAGATCTGTGAAGAACTGATGGAGCTGAAAAGTATCTAAAATCAGCTGATTAGAGTGTGGGTATCCTTGCAGAGCACAGATCTCAATGTAGCAAAGCAACATATGGAGAAATGGAGAAACAGTAGTTTTTTTTTTTTTCAGGGTGGTTGTTTAGTTTACCTAATTAAAGATCTGCTTACTCTTTGAGAGCACATCTACCTGCTATGGGCACACTGCCTCTTCACAGGTGTTTTCTACTGATACTTCTCCCACTTCGACTGCAGATTTTTTAAATTCTACTTTCACCCATGCTATATTACAAGGCTCTTCCTAAAATCTCTCTCTTGAATTAGGTCTTCCCTGATTTCTTCTTCTCTTCATCATGGTGTAAATTTGTCTCATTCTCTATGTATTTGTTAGGAACTCCACAATAGAAACTTATTTTACCTATGATTCCCTTCTTCTGTTAACTTTGACTTCATTTCCTAGTTGCCTCTTGGATTACACTAATTGTGGTTTAAATATTTTTTTATCTACATTTCCGGTAGGTCATGGCCATTTCTTACTAATACATCTTCAGTAGTGTCTTACGATCCAAGCAGGAGAAACACAGATTATTTGGACTAACAGTAGATGCATACCTTCTAGTCATTGAAGTAATCCTGGGAGGAGGCTAGCTATAAACACAGGTAATGCGCAGCCATGGTCAGAACCACAGAAAAGTCTCTCAGGATTCCTAGAAACCATGTTCATCACTCTGTTCTTCATTGATTTATCCATGAAAGCCAAGAAACAAACGGGAAAATCTACTCCAAAAGCTCCATACAGCCATGACTGATCAAAAAAGCAGAATTTATTTTTAAACAAATGTTTCCCACTGTATAAGCTTTCCCCAGTCTCCTATGGATCAACAAACTCGCTATTTTCCCTCACTTATCCTCTGTCTAATGAATTAAAGTAATTAAACTTGTCTAAAAGACTGTGCTTTCTGCATTTTGAGAATAATTTATTTATACCTTGAAGCTATTTTACACAGTCTAATGTTCACCACTGAGAACTTGTTGTTCTGAACATTCATAGTTGATTACTTGGTCCTGCTATGAGTATGGTCTACCACAATTATCTAAATTTATTTTATGTAGAAATATTTTTAAAGGTTGGGATTTAAATTGCCTTTTCTGTGTCTTGCTTTTCAAACACTGTTGTGTTGTCTCAGGAAAATTATTCAGTTAAACTTGGCAATGACTTCTCTGGGCACTACCCAGGACTATAGCGTGTGGGACAGGTAATCACTCCCTTTTCTATTTGCTTTGTGGAACCTGTCTGTCACTGCAGATTTCCAGCGCTGCCTTTCCTTTTGAGGATAAGGGAAAATGACTGGGCCTCTTCGCTGCTAAAGCAATGCTGACCCCAACTGCTTTGGAGAACCTTTGAGATTTACTAACCACATATTAATCTCTAGGATTATTGATATTACTTTTAGTTAGCCTTGCTGTAGCTGGTTTGTTTATCTTTGAGGTTGTTTGTCAGAGAGTTCAGCACTAAGGTGCTGGTGTTGCATATATTGGGTTAGTAAGAAATGTAGGAAGGGTGAGTGAGTCCTCCTGCTATGCAGAAATGTGGGGAGCAGAATAAGCTGGGAAAGGGGATGGCTGCCGTTCCACCCAGATCTGCAGACAGATCATGGACATGGAGTATGTAGAGCTTCAATATGTGAAGGAATGACCTGCAAACTAACTTAAATAAAAGCCATAAGCAATAAAATTGGGATTTTCTACAGTAAATTTGTCCCAGCACTGCTTTTCAGAAATTGCTTGGAAGAGTCAGTAGAGGCTTGTGTGTTCAGATTTCATCTGTGAAACTGCAAACTGGTTTGATTCTTGGTAAATTAGTAATATTTTTCAGATTAACAATGACAAAGTTTTCTGATCCAAGAGATCATTTCTTGGAAAAAACAGGAAGCTAATGCTAAAGTCAGAAAGAAAACATTCAGTGCTTTCAATAAAGCACAACATATTCCATCAAAATAGTAGGTTTATCAAATTAGTAATTCCAATTTGTTAAATTATAGTTAAGAAATTAATCAGTAGCCTATCAAGTGCACAAAATTCTCATTTTACAATTACAAAATTTGAACTAGATTATGCATCTTTTATTCTCTTCTCTAACCCCAAACATGAAGAAATGAAGAAAGATCCAATTCTTTTTTTTTTTTTCCCCCCTCTCTGGCTGTAAAAAGTCATTAGACTTTATTTCTAGACATTTCTTTTTCATCCAATTCATTCAAATATTTAATTTAAGTTACAGTGAGTGATCATTTCATACTGATGGATGTGCTTATGCTGATCTTTGTCAAAACTTCTCTGGACTTTATTATCTCCTCCTTTGTGCTTGGCTAGATTGAATTGAGCATAGGTGCCTTATTTATATTACTTACAAGGGTTTCTCATAAAGTACAGAATCAAATACTGTATTGGATAACAGTGGCAGATGAGACCTGAACACAGGAAATAGTGAAATGTTGCAGAAATAATGTTGAAGTGCAGCCATCACTAAAATGCTACAAAAAAAAAATTAAATAAATCTCACATATATTGAAAAGAAGGTTATAATGAAATACCATATCTTCTTAACATAGACTATGTATAACTTGATTTAGTCATAGATTGTACTGTGTGATTCTGTTTCACTGGGTAGCTGAAGAAAGGGCTTTATTAGAATGTATCTGTACCTCTGTTTTTAGTCATGTGCTTTTCTAGGGAAACCGAGGCATGGGAGTGCCCTATGTGCACATATGTGTGTGGTTAATATATGCATTTATTTTTAAATTGAATAACACTCATATCTGGAACTAGAAAGAAAAATATTTAAATGGGGTAACTACCAATAACTTTGAAATAATAACAAAACATTAAGTATAGGTATCAGTGGTTGATTGCCCAAGATTTTAACTAGGGAATACTTTATCCAGTTAGCCTATTGGACTTATTTACTGTTTATGTTGTCTTAGTGTTTATAGGCTTATATCATGTCTGTGCAGTCACGAAACTAACTTGGACTTATGTTCTGTGACAAATGGATTTGAACAAGACATTTCTCCCTGAAAATTCTCTGCACTCTGAAACTGTTGTGCTTTTTTTTTTTTTTTTTAACTCCTAAAATCTTCTTCCTACCCAACTATGGAACTTAGAAAAGTGACTTTCATATCCTTTAAAAATGAATCTCTGTTCCCTGACTGACAGGTTCTGAAGTATGACTTCTTTCACCATGGTTTTTCCTTTTCTTTTGTTATATCTTAAAAAACTACAGTCATAAATGATTCTCCATGGCATGCAGTGGTATATATGGGATTCAGGCACACAAAGTCGTTTTGGGGTTTAGCTTAGACATCAGGACCTGCAGAACTATTTTGAAATGCTACTTTTGTACAGGTTTAACTGTATGGACTCAAAGTACTTCCCTTTAAGGTTTCTCATTACATAGCGATCTCAATTTCAGATACTAGCTTAGACTTATACAAACCAATGGTAAATCTTTGTTTCCACTTGCAGCCTATTCTTCTGCTTGATTGATCTACACATCTATCTACCTGTTCAAAACTTACATTTCTGCTCCTCAGAGCTGCTCATAAATCAGTAAGCACTACTAACTCATTTATCAGTTATTTTCTTTCCATCTGATCTGTTTTGCTTTCCTTATGTCACTGGCCCTGGTACAAACCATTTTATTTTTCCCTCCATCGTTTCTTTCTTCTCTCCACCCTTCTCCCCCTTTCCTCTCTTTTCCCTCTTTTTCTTCATTCATCCAGCTTTACAAGCCTTCGAAATTAATCTATAATCCTGCTGTGTCACCTTTCACTTTCTCTTTGTCCACATGTGCCAGGAGAGGAAAAATATAAATATTTGTTCAACGTGTTTGCTTATTTCTAATGCTTCCTATTTTGGAATAAATGCATTAGAATATATATTATATATATTCTCTCTCTCTCTCTCTCTGTATGTATTTTGTAGATTAATCAAGAGTTCAAGACAGATCTGCTTGCAGTTTGACACTTAAAACAAGAGGTTACCTAGAGCCCAGTAAAAGTTTGCTCATAGCAGCATTTGTAAGAACTTGCTTTCTTTCTATTGTGACAGACAACTTTCTGGCCTGCAGCATGTAGCTGGGGCAGCAATAAGTCTAGCAGAACATGAGCAGAAATATCTATTAAAAATTTGAAAGACACACACTACACTATGAATATGGCTACAAAAATATTAGAACTTTAATGACTAGGAAAGGATTTAAAGAAGGTGATAGAGATTTTAAAATCTTTTGGAAGAATACAGGTAAAAGATACCTAAAGGTGATGCTCCCAAATATACTTAGGTGGATTTTCCCTAGTACTTGTAGTTTATTGTGCAGAAGAGCCTGGTAAACATGGGCTACATCAGAATGGATATATCCTCTTCTCAACTTTATCATGGCTTTTTTTTCCACATATCATCAATGCTTTGACTTAATGGAGAAAATGAGGAAATATTTTAGAGAGAGACTTTAGGAGAGAGAATACATCAAGGATATTTGTTAGTGAAGTTTTCTGTCACACTTCCTTCTTCCAAAACATATTACTTGTTATGTACAAACTGCACAACAGGTGCAAACATGCACAAATGTCTCTGTCTCAATAAACAGCAAAGAAAACACACGCTATGTTTAATAGCTATCAAATTATAACTTAATTTGCATTATATAAAGCTAATTGCAAGTATCTGCACATCAGTTACATTTGCAAGTTTGTATTTGTATACTTGTCTAGCATGGGATTGCTCTAACCATGTAAGTTCTTCATCACCATTGCACTGTATAATCTTTTTGGTTTATAGTTTACACTCTCCTACTTATGATGTTGGTATTAAAAGAGTTTGGATCAGAAATTGGTATTATGTTTTAGTTTTTGTTTTCTTGATTCTAGTAAATCTTTAGAAATTTTATCCTCCCCAGTTCACATCTAGATTTCGTTTCAAATTTTGGTGAAAAAAAATAAAAATAAAAATTAATTGCAAATATTTTCAAACTGTGAACTGGTAAAACAAGAAATGTTCTTTAGTGTTCCTTTTTGAATGTATTATCAACCACATTCTTTGTTTATGTTGTCTACACTGCCAAGGGTAACTTACAGGCCTTTGCATTTCTGAAGCATCTTTTCTTAAATGGACAAGATCATCTCCAGTTCAAAACAGCTTTTGTGACTGACATGTCTGCTGGCCATCTGAATGATAGCTGCCAACATGTGTCATCATTCCAAAAGACTGCTTACTCTTCTCCACAGCAGGAAGCAATGCTACTTCTCTGTCTGAGAGCAGAATCTCTCAATTTTTTTAGTGTCTCATGACTTAAGTAATGTTTATGAATATTTTAGTTGGTTTCTTGTACATTTCACTCAGCAATGAGACCAAAATAAGTAAGATCTTTATGTCACTTTATGTTAGTAAGATAGAGTCTGAGTTTCTTCCAGTTGTACTAGTTAAAGGGTACTTTCATTAATGAGTGATGATATAGTGGTGCTAATAAAGTGTGTTAAAGGAAAGAAGGATATCTGCAACTGTCACTACCTAACTGTGCCAGAGAACCTCTGTGAATCATTTGCAAGGCACCTGAATATTTTTCAAGTATACCGTAAACTACTTGTAAAATAGCTATGGGTCTAAATGCACCTCCATGGTAACTTCAGTTCCTAATGAATCTCAAATACATATAGTTTAAAGTAATTTTATTAAGAACTTCCATTAGTCATTAACAAATAACTGAACCTTCAATTTTAACTAGTCCAAAAGAGAGATCGTCTGGGGTCTTCTAATAAGAATAGGCCTAAGAACCAAAGATTAACATGAGAGATTTCTGATAACTGTGCCTTTAGGTCAAGTTTATGTAATAATATAGGATGAAGATAACATTAATTTTTCAATGTGGTTGAACTCAGTTGACATACATATTGGCCAGAGGTAAAATTAATTCTTGAAATATGTGTCCATGTAATTCAAATTTTCATGCAAAATATAACAGTGAGTGAAACAAAAAATTAAATATTCTACAATTATGTAGTTTTTTCATCACTGACTCTAATACATTTCAAATCAGATTGAAAAACTCTAATATGTCATGATAGTGCAATATAAGAAACATTTTAGCACTCATTTCAATTCCATGTGGTCAAATGTCAGCTTTGAATCGAAAACTGGCTACAGTCTGAGAGTGTATTCTTCTGCATCTATGGGGATGGAGATGTCAGAGACAGGTTCTTCACAATATTGCGCAGTGTGAGAGTGAAAAGGGAACTTAATTGAAAAAAAAAAAAGTTCAGACTGAATATAAAGAAAAGCTTTTACCCCACAAAGACAGTTCTGAGTGCAGCAGGATGCCGAGAGAGGTTGTGCAGTGTCCATCTCTCGGGGTCTTCAACACCTAAACGGGTCAGTTCCTCATGGAGCTGGATTGACCTTGGAGCTGGTCCTGCTCTGAGCATGAGTCTTGACTAGACACCCTCTGTGGCCTGTTTCAACCTGAATTATCTCATGTTCCAACGGATCCTCTTGCTCTCACAAGAAACACAGAACAGGGTTTTTTAATATATTATATATGTTAATATATTATATATATTACATACTACTTTTAGCTTATCTGTCAGTTGTGCTTAAATGACACTGTAAGAATCTTGGAATCAGAAAAGATCAGTAAGTCCTATGTTTGTCAACAGTGAGGTTTGCTGGAAGGTCTTTGAGATCTCCCATTCGAAGAAACAATAATGTAAGATGGTGTAACACCTTGATAGTTATGTGGCATTGTAGGCACACAAAGCTGCAAACAGAGTTTGTACCACTAAAGGGATATGAAAGTACCTTGGAGCTAAATATTTCATACTGAAAACTTTAAGACAGGATTTTGGTCTGCTAGCTGATCTAGAAGAAATGATATAAATTTCTGAACTGAATAACGTTCCTTATTACTTTAATCATTTTCTACTGAATACAGTTCATGGTAATAGTCTATCTGAATGTTCTCCCAGCTCTTTAATCCGAAAGCATGAAGCTGATTCTACAGCATGAAAACCATCTCTCTCCTCCTGAGATAAACTGAATTTCTAAGAGGAAAAATCAGAAGGGCTTTCAAGTTTATGATATGCACCAGTCCCCAAGATGGATCCACGCTTTAAAATATCACTCTATGAAAACACTTAAAAAATTATGGGGCACAAATTGAGAACTTGAATATATCTCAAGAACTTTTCCTTGCACAGATGAAAAGTTGTATACATATATATATACACTATATATATCTTCGTATATGTATACATATGTTATGTACATGTGTATAATTATAAACATATATACAACATTTATATATTTGCCCTCCAATGATTTTTATACAATTGTCCATACAAAAGCTGTTTACAACATTGATTTAGAAATTTTACCACAAATATGTCTCTAAGTTAATTAATTTGGCTGAAATTGTCATTATATCTCAAATTCTGCTTTAATGGACAATGTTCAACCTGTTCAGTACTCAAAGCAATTGCTAGATAAAGTGTTAAAGAGCAAGATAGTTCATTTAGTTAAGAAAACTAAGACTTAGGTGAATTTGGGTCAAAGTTACAATACAGTCACAGGCATGCTGTTTAATTACTTTGTGTTTCAATTAGCCAGCTGTAAATTTAAAATCATAGTAATATCTACTTTTCTGTATATACGGTCTTTGCTTTAATGAGTTTATCAGCTAAACTGAAGCTATCATGAAGACAAAAAGCTTTTTAACACACGGGTGTAGGGATATCTCACTAAACACCTTTGCAGGACTGCTAGGCATTACTGTGATCATCATTGCAAATAAGCAAATAACATCCATGTTGAACACAACTGTCTAATTTGCAGCTGGAGTTATTTATCATAATTACAGGAAATCACATAGGCATGCACCCCATAGGGAGTATCTTTGGAGGTTCAATCTCTAAAACTTCTGCAGTCATGAGAAATTACATGTCACACAATCTTATCACTTCCTAGATGAATGCAGCTTCTTTTGCACAGTTAATAAAATTAAGAAATACAACTATTTCTTTTGAATAGTTTGAATAATAAGGTGATTTCATAACAGATCTATGTAAATTGGGGCAGACTTTAAATTTCAGCTACCTTGGTTCATGTGAAGAGTATACATATATTGAGTAGAAGAACCTTACAACATACAGTCACCTATTGCAGTATGAATATATAAGCTGTTAACTGGTTTATTACAGTTTCTTACAGAAAGGATTTTGAATACTCCAGCAATTTTTTAGATTAGTTATTTGCCACCAGCACCCAGTGGCTCCAGGGATTAGACATGCAGCTTGAATTTTCAATTAAAATTAGTCTGTCTTTCAAAAACAACCTTGTTTGCAGTCAAAAGCTAAGAGTACAAAGGTTTCTCTTCAGTCAGTGATTTTCAATATCAAATTCATCTTTTGGTACACCTGAAATAAACAATGTTATACTAATAATTATAAAAAGGCAATGAAATTTTGAATGCTTAATTTGATTCCGAGCTCAGTATAAAAGAATTGTTATTAATAGAAGTTATTACTTTTGTACTTATCAATTTGCACTATTTATGTTCAGAGGATAAATGGCTAATTTTATGGCATTCAATCAACAGCTTTGGAGGCTGAACTTCTTCATTTAGACACAGACTATATGTAAAATGAGCAGCAGCTGCGCAAAGCTTGCAATACTGCCCTGCCAATGTGGCATACATTTGGCCAAAGGGAAAATCCCTTTAAGAGTCCATTTGATGAACATTATTAACTGAAGGCATTTATTATAATATACCTGGAAAGGAGTCTGGTTCTGTGTTTCATTTTAGACACAAGAAACTGCTTACGGTAGTCTTTGATGCTGAGAGCATTTTCAAGGAAAGAGGAGATAATTAAATGTCTTCGTGCCTTTTTTTGTTCCTCATGTGAAGCAGAATGATAAGATAACAAAAAGTGTTCAAAATGTATTGTCTTTGACATGCTTAGTGTCATCTCATGACAATTTCAGTCTTTGAGATATTTCAGTTCAAAGGCTGTGACTGGCTGAGAATAGAAGTGTCTTCTCAACTTCTGAACTATTCAATTGTGTGAATATCTGTATCTGTATACAGAAAACCTATATAATATAAATTTACCAAAAGATGTCTTAAATATCTTCTCCACTCATTGTGTAATCATGTAGCTCTTGTCTAAAAATACCTCATAGCACATTTTATTTTCAGAAAAGATCAAAATGTCAAATCTAGGAACAATTTTACTACAGATACTATTGTTTCTCTTAAATTAAAAAGAAATGCAAAGGTCTCTGAATAAATTAGAACAGTTGCCATAGAAACATACCAGGAAAGAAATATTTATAGTTGCTGCAAGCAGTGATTTTGCAGTTTAATACTTTAAAATGTCAAGCAATACATAATCTCTAAGACAAAATAAAATGGGATTGTTTGTTAGTCCTTATATTCAAAATTTTCTTTTATAATATATTTTCACTTCTTATCTTGAGGAAAATAAAAAAGAAGCAAGAAATCAAATATTTCCTCATTGGCTAAAAGCATTTCAACTGTAAAGACAAAAAACATCTATCTTTCCAGACTTAAGACTGCTGCTATACATACGTGATATAACTGAAGCCAACAACTGTAGATTTTTCAAAGTTAATTAAGTCAAAAATCTTTTTCAAGTATCTAAACTCAATGTTAATTGCAACTTCCAAAATTTACATTTCTTATTCATAAATGGGAGTTATCTTGTATCTGATAATCCTACTAATGAGCATTATTCCTAATCTGTAAATTTGAATACTACGTTAAAATAGCAGGAAGCAATGGAAAAATAACTTAGAATGTATTAGATTTATATATATGTATTATATATTGCGAAAAGACATTGGCATCATAATCCAGCTTTCAGAAAGCATGTGCCTCTCTGAGGCTTAGGAATGCATTGGCTATATGGTACCTGATATTTAAGACCTAATGGGCCTAAACGTTAAAGGTGCAGTTGGTGGCCATCTGAACATGTGGCAGAAGGCTATTCTCCTTCCCTCTCACAGATGGGGTTAAGAAAGAAAAATTTTGATGCACTTCAAAGTAACACAGGCTGCTGCACAAAAATATACCCTTAAATTAAGTATTCAATTCCTATCCTGTGCACTATTTCAGCAGTCTTGTAAATGGTAATATGTTTTTAACTTTGACTTATTTAAATATTTGAGCAACTGCCATACAGGTTCTGCATTCAAGTGAATCTTACCTTGGCACATCACTAACTATATGCACACTTGCATACGTATGGATATCTCTAAGGAAATCAAAGGAGGTTAAGAAGATAGATGGAAGGAAAAGACTACAAAATAAAGACAAATAGTTTTGACTAAATTCCATGAATGAGAAATAAATCCCCAATTAAAGTGAGAGGGATTCGTTCCTTATATTGTTTGAATAGGGGGTAAAAGCTGAATTAATCTTACCTGTCACAAATAGTGATACAAATAATATGAAAGAACAGAAATAAGCCAAGCATTTTCTTTTGATGTACACTCATTTATTTTCAGGGTTTTGCACTGCAGATAAGTGCAAAATGATGTCAATCATAGCAGCAAATCATTTCTAGGGATGATGAAAGCATAATTATTGCACTGGGTAGACACATATGCATTTAAAGAAGGCCCCTCCTTCTAAAAGTTCATCTCCTCCTACTCAGCAATGTAGAACTTGAAGCATTAAGAGTCCTAAATAGAGGCAAATCATTTAGCAGGAGGAAGAGCTCAGGTTTTCTTCTCTCAGGGAAATGTGTTTCTTCATATGACCATGTATGATTTTACTGTCAATCACATCAGGATCTGCTGACTGTCTGCTTTGTTTACCAAATTGGAAATGATAATGTCTTTATTTATTAAACACCCTGGGAGAAAAATGAAGTTGACATTTCTGCTTATATATTGAAAGTGAAACTTCTGAGTGCTGCACTTGGAAATAACAAAAAGTTTTCTGTTAGAAGATCTGCATTTCTCGATTGTTTTAACTGTGCTCTAAGTTGCTTTAGAAGATGTTTTCTTATTTATGTCACGTTCTTCATCTTGAAACCTATTGGTTTGCTCTGTCTTTTCCTGTTAGAGCATTGTTTCCACATATTTGAAAGATGTGTCTGTAGCATGATTTCTTTTGCTTTTTCAGTTTAAAGAATATATTTAATTAAAAGTTTTTAGAAATAAACAGATCTCTCCAGGAGTTTGCTATATATTTAAGCTCTGTGTTATCACACACGATGAAACGTGTAACTTTAATTGCCACTGCCATACACTATATTCTTAGAAATGTCTTTTTTCTAATGGATGAAATTCTTTTAATGTATATATAATTAATAATAAATAAAATAATAATTGATATTCTAATGAGCTGCATTGTCAGCAGCATTTTACAAATGTGTAGTGTCACTGATGATTAAGTGAATTGAAATATTTTTCAGTGCAGCAGCAAGTACAAAAATAATAAAATGTATTCAAGGAAAAACATCACATATATTAAGAAAAAAATAAATTGCATATTAAACAGTGGGCTGTGAAGCAAAGAAAAGAATAAAAAATATGCAGCTTTACCTCCTAATCTAGATTAGGAAATACTGTCTCACAATTATTTACATGCCAGCCTCCAGCAGGATGCAGCTTGACCTCAGGTTGACTCCTCAGTCACAAGCTAAAAGGAACAGTTATGCAACTCAGAGTGTCTAGAATTAACCATACAAACCCCCAGAAGGCTGGAGAGATAGTACCCGGAAATCATTGAAGTTTAAGGAATTATACTTTCTTGTTTTCTTGAAAGAACTGGCTTGCATTATTGCAGCATCCATCTTTACTGTGCTTACAGACCATTATCTTTCAATTTCTTGGCATAATTTTCTATTTGCCAGCTCATTTGTTGTAAAATACAATAATCTTCCCTTCAGATGTAAGTTGTTTAGCAAAGACCCAGGAGCACTTCTTTCATTTAAGCAGGGGGAGGGGAGAGGGGGGAAGGGAGAGAGGGGGATAAAAAGACATAAAAATTCAGCTGGGATTATTCTTTAAAAATTCCAACTCTTTAATTATTATCTGTATCCTGCACTATTTCTCAAATGAAAGAACATAAATTCTTAAGCGAGCAACAAACTGCAGATGAGAGAAAGAGCAGGTCCTCCTTTTCAAATTTTTGCCCTTTTGGTGACTACTGCAAGGCAGGATAGGACAGAGCTATTGCTCCTCAGCACCACTTAGAAAAGTGGGACTACTACCCAAAGTGTCTGTCTTCATAAAGAATAAAAATACTGAAAACTTCCAGCAGCTTGTTTGTAGACCCACAGCATCTTCTGAGATTCCCCGCGAGTACTGACCTTAGAAAGCAGTAAATCAGAATTCTTATGTTAGAAAATAGACTTAATTAGCAATTAATCCAGAACAAACCCAAAGGGCTAGTCTGTCCATCTCTACTTTTAGATACCATTGCAAGAACATGCAACAAGATTTAGCAGGATTTAGATACGATTGCCAAAAACATACATGACTTTCAGCCTTGGGTCTCATGCCCCAATTGTGGCAATTTTTTGTTTTGCTACCATGGGAAAATAGTGCCTTATGAAAAGGTTTGGCAAGAAAGAAAGACAGGAAAGACACTAGCGCTACCTGCTTCCTTGTTGTCCTAAATAACACCTGGAACATGGGCCTTGTGTTATTTCAGTCAGATCTTTACATTTCCTTTCTCCACCAGTTTTACTTTCCTCCTTCTTTCATCTTCTGTTAAATAAAAGTCAGGTTTATCAAATTAAGCTGCCATCTTTTGCATGTTTCTCTGCACCTCTGTATTACAGTAAAGGTACTGCTAACAGGACTATTACTTTGCTGTAGCACACAGCTAGCGCTCCACAAGAGATGTCCTGTTAAGGCTGGTAATGACCTGTGTTGTGTTCGCATTACTCTACTCCAGCACTGAGGTTCAAAGTAAGGGTCAGCTTTAGAAAAATAAACCATGTTTTCTACATTTGCAATAATTATATGTTTATATCTGCAGTGGGAGTGCTTATGGGTAGTTGCTGAGATTGATGATAAGAGAGAGAACAATTATTCCAGGTCATTTTAGCTTTTTCTTTCATTCCACCCCCAGAAGGAATAATTAGTACTTTCAGGACCACAAACAAGATGTTCAACTAATGCAGTCCTCTATAAAACCTGCAGAGAAAGGTGCAAACGTTTACAATGGTATTAACCGTTTACAGGCCATAAAGTCATGACAAATGGAAAGCTTAGTTATTTAAATTTCAAATACCTAACTTTTGCCTGGTTGGTTGGTTGGCTGGAGGGTCTTTTTTTTTTCATTTGTTTTGGTTTTGTGTTTTGCATTTTGTTTTTAAGAAGTCTAAAAGATTCGTAATCGTCATTGTCTGCCAAGAGACTAAAAAAGCCTATCCCTATAACCAAAAATTCAAATATTTAATATTGTAGAGTGAAAAGTTCATATAGACTGTTGTCTGAAAGGCAAATACTTCCTGGAAAAATGAATATCATCTAGGGATATTAGCAAGCTGAAATTCACTAAATCTCTGACAGCTAGACATTTGTTCTAGTGTAGAGAATTATTAATTTACTGAACTTCTGACAGCAAATTAATGTTTTGTTTAAAATACACAGTACATCTGAAGCCCTGACAGTATGCAAATTATAAAGGCTGTTGGGAAAAAATTCAGTGAGAGACTTTACAATATAATTTGGAGACAGAGTTTAATATAAACATATAAAAAATTTGAGCTTTTTTTTTTTTTTTTTTTTTTTTTTTGTGAGTAATGTTGCAGTTAAATCTTCCCAGGCTCTCAATTTTAAACATTTGTAAAGCTACAGTATATACCTGAAAAAGAAAAAGGAGCCCAATTCAAAATTAAATCATGACCAGCTTTCATACTGCAAGGAAAATGTTGGTAAGACTTATTCCACACTAAGAATTTCTTCAACAGACTTTATTAGTTGTCTGCCTAGAAGTGATGACTACAATATCACAGCTAAAAAAGAAATCTACTGAGGTCACACTGTAGTAGTAGTGTGCTCAGAAGTACCACACATTCACACATTAGTGGAAAACACCAGGAGCTTATTCCTCCTTCACTGAAATCCCAAATACAGATATATTTGGTATCATGCAAAGAAAGTGGTGAGCAATTGCATCATGGATCATTTTTTTTGAAGATACGTTATTATCATTACTACTGTTATTTTCCTTTTCTCTTTCTTTTCTGTCTCAGTTAAGAGTCTATATATACATATTTTTTTAAATATCAACCCACAAGTTCTACTCTGTTGTTTTTTTCCTGATTGTCTCCCTCACCTCATCACTCTCTCTCCAGGATGGGGGAGTAAGCAAACGGCTGTGTTAGTTTAGCTGCCTGCTGGGTTAAATTACAACACCTACACACATATCTTTTTAGAAACAGTAGTAGACATCTTCCAAGACAAGCATTCAAACTTCTTTATTTTTATGATTTATTATTTTTATGATTATAAAGAAAAGCCAAGAGTTTATTCAAATACTTTTTTCTTTTCTGTCTAGGTAGAATACGTGCATGCTTCAATATGCAGAAAAATTCAGAAGAAGAATTTTCTATAAATATAATTTCATTATTTGAGCTCACAGTAAAGATGGATGATAGCTCTAAGTATGTTACTTTGCAATGAAAGAAATAAAGTAAAAGTTATTAAGGGAATTTTATGACCTCACATGCTTAATAGAAAATATTCAATAAAATTCTCTTTATTGTTGTATTAGAAGAAAGTAATACTTTTTGACTGAAAAGCTGTCCTTTTATTTTCTTTTGCCATCACCATCAAGGCTTTGTGGAGTAATGAAACTCACATCTTACAATCTTAACTATCCGAAATTTTAAACAAACTGGGGGAAAATCGCCAATTAGGACACTAACAAAATCTGCTTTTTTTTGTGTGGCTATGTACATATACGTCTGTATGTATATTTATGAGTTTGTGTATGCGGGCAGTGGGTGTGATTGTAGCACTTGAGCTGGCAACATCCCCCTTAAAGATGTCTGGCATTCTTTCAAACAGCTTATGACTTTGCCAAAACTGAAATGTTTGGATTGAAATTTTCCACAGTAGGTTTATGCATCAGGCAGTATCTTATTCCAAACAGTCAGACAAAATGTCTGACAAAATAGCTCAGCTATTTCAGAGAATGAGATTAGGCAAAGTATGTTGTTTTATCAGTGTTAAAGAATATTAGAAAACAGTGCCTCACAAAACCTGGAACAGAACCCAGAAGCCATTAGTTATGCCACCTCTTTCTGGCAGCATAGAAGCAAAGCCAGATGCTGACTCAATGTCTGCTTTGCTTTCCAGTTCACAGAGAGGAAAGCAGAAAGATTTTGTTACCACTCTACCTAAGACAGTGTCTACAGGTTCATTACCTGAATGTGTTGATTGTCCTCCACAACTATGGAATTCTATTTTAAATGCAAGTCAGGAGAAAGTGCAGAGAAGATGGAGCCAACACCTCTCTATTAAAATGTAGTTCATGTTACAAATTACAGAGGAGAGTAAATAGTGGATTTTATTGTTTTCCTACATTATGATGTTTTTCTTATTAGATGATGAAAAGACTTTTTTTTTTTTCTTCTTTTTTTTCTTTTTCTCCTTTCTGGAAAATTGCTGTTTCATCCACTGATTGATTAGCTGTTGAAGATCCTAAATATTTATTTCTTAATTATGTAATGGAAGAACTTTGGAAGACATCTCTCATCTTTTCTCTAACAGATGATTTTATAAAACTGTCTAAGGGAATGAATTCGGAGCATATTTGCATTCAATAAGGGAAGTCTTGACCAAATCTAAAAGAGCAGATATTCCTGGAAAAGTCATTTTAACTACCTTGTAGCATGTTTCTGGACATGATATCTCTCACATAAGGACTTGGGGGCCATGGTAGTGATTGATATTGAGAGAGTGGTTCAGTTGAGACAGTTAATAGCACATCTGAAGCTGGGCCAAGCTGTTCTGCAGGAAAGAGCTGCTGCCATGATGGTGCAGCATAGAGGGTTGGGTAGAGCCAGGACGGATAGCCTTAATTCCATACCACCTGACATCATGCAGAAGTCCTCAGAACTGTGGGGGCAACCCCTCTTTAGAGACTGACTAGGCATCCGTCAGCAGATGATGAGACAATGTGTTGCTAGTGGGACATCGGCTGGTGACTGGCAAGTAATTGTATTGTGGGCGTTTGTATATATTGTTATCATTGCATTTTGGTTTTCATTTTCTGCCCTAGCAAGTGGTTTCTATCTCAACCCACATGATCTATCTAGTTTCCAATTCTCTACCTCTACCCATTGGGTGGGGAGAAGTGAATGAACAGCTGTGTAGTACTGTTGGTACACCTACTTGCTAGATTAAACCACAATGGAGTCATACTGATTCGTTTTAGCAAGATCTATGAAGAGTAATCTACTTGTCTTGCACTGAAGATTTAGATGAGAAAACACATATCATAAATAATGTGTTTATCTAGAAACTAAAGTACAACAAAAGCAGTTTCCTCATGGGGATTCAAATAACAGAGGTGGTCACAACTCACTCTGCCTTTAATGTAAAATCGCATTCTATTTTCCTAAAAGCTATCCTGAGTGTGAGTTTGAACTTTGAGATAGGTTCAGGCAAGGCTCAGGTACAGGATTGATCAAATCTCCTGAGGGTGTGCACAGAAGAGTGATTTGATCCTCACCTGCAACATCATCTTTCCCTGCCAAATCAAATGATGCTCTTGTGGCACCTAGACTGCACTCCAGGAGCTGACTTGGGTGGCTGGTCAGAGATACTGGCTCCACAGACATAGAACGGAATACAACAGAACACAACTGTATCATTGTTTGTGAGAAGTCTTAACCTGAATAGGCTCAGGGTTGCATTCTTGCTATTTATCAGACCTGTTAAGAATACATTCCTACAGCTAAAAAGATATTAATTGCCTGAGTGAATAAACGTCCATGAAACGAAGTTCTAGCCATACCCTGCATCTTAATCATTGAACTATAGACTGGCTTGAGTTAGAAGAGACTCTTTACTGCAGGCTAGGTTGCAACTCGCTAGATCAAGCTGCCCAGGGTCCCATCCATCCCGGCCTTGAATGTCTTCAGAGATGGAACATCATGCTTTTCATCCTTCCTGGGCTGAGCCCACTCTCTGCTCCCTGACAAAACTCTCACCAACTTCAGTCAGAACTCAGAAACAAACAACTGTGGAAGTGAGCTTTCTCATTTTTTATGAAAGTGAGATACTGCAGTGGAAGTGCTAAGACGTGGCTTGAACCAACAATTGAGCACCTAGTAGGAAGGCAGGGCCAACTCAGAGGATCTCAGGTGCACGCAATGTACTTGAGTGACCAAAAGAGGTGGAGCCAGGTTCCACCCCTTCCCAAACCTCACTTAAATGTTGGCAGTAGAGCTAAGGGTATCTTGCTGGAGGTTCCTGCATACCTGAGGCCTTCTGAAGGTAAGTAGCTTATTTTCTCTGTTGCTGTTGCATTTGAGTAAATCTTCACTTGCTGCAGCTTGGGACCTAGCTGCTCTGCTGTTGTTGCTGTTTTCCATTGCATTACAGATGTGTATGTGAAACAGCCCTATTCCTGGAAATGTTCAAGACCAGGATGAATGGGGCTCTGGGCAGTCTGATGTAGTGGAAATTGTCCCTGACTATGGCAGGGACCAGCTGAGATTTAAAGTTCTTTTCAACTCAAATCATTTTATGATAATTCTAGTGATTATTCACTTCCAGATGTTTTTCTATTGTTTGTTGCCTCTAAGTTTGAAGCTGGCTTCTAGTTGACAAATCTGTGTGTGGCAGTCCAAGCAGATGCTGGGGCCCAGGAGAAGCCATGTGTATTACTGCCTCTGTTTCTGGAACAGTGTGTCCTAATTAATTCACTAAGGGTTTGGTTAAGCAGTCTGTCAAAGTCATTAACAAGAAGTGGATGTAGCTGTGTTTCAGACAATATTCCCTCTCTTAATGGCTCTGCCTCCAACCAGGCGAGGTGGCAGAACTCAGTAAATCTGTATTTATCAGGAAAGCAAAGTATTTCTAAAATCTATTTCATACATTATGAGGTAGGTGTGACTTCACTGGAGAACATTTTAATACTAAGATATTAGACAGTATGTTGTCAGCTAGATTCTGATAATCAGTACTTACAACTGGTACACAAAGTCTGCTGGCATCTACTTTTTTTACACCTGTTTAAAAACAGCTTCTTTTGAACTAAAAATATAATTGATAGCTAATAAAAGAACATATTAAATTCTTCACAGTGCAACTTGATATGGTGCAAATTGTTACGGTACAAATGAACTGAGTGGTGTCAAGTGAGATCAGGCATGAGCTAAATAGAATAGTGAGGAAATCTGCAGTCCCCATCAAAAGATAATATCAAAATAACTAAAAATTCATAAGCAAATGATGTAAATTCCTTTGCTATCTATACAGTTCTTTTAAAAATCTGATATGAAGAAAAAAATCTATGTAAATATGGAGGACACTTCTCACTGGAAGCAGAACTGGTGCTTTATTTTATTCCTATATGCTATTCAGACTATTTAATTGGATTCAAATTCTTTTCTATTCATGTTTTTACACTTTCTGTATCCCCTGTTCCAAATCTTTTACTATCATACCAATAAGTCTCTTTATTTTCTGATACTATGAGTTGTCTTGTACTTTTAAAATCTTGTACTTTTAAAATAAGATTACTGTTAAAATTTAGCTTTGGATGTGTTTGCAATTAAACCTTATCTATATCCTATAGTCAATGCATTTTGTACATACTAGATACTTAAACAGTGGCACAGTACTTGTATTAGTGTTTGCAACATTTGACAATGAGAGAGGGGTAACTGATTCCTCCACTTCATTAAAACAAAAAAGACAAAAGCCTTGCTGAGCATTTGCAGACTTTGTTATTCCAGAGACTCAAATGCTCTAAAAACTCTGCCTCGGGTAGCCTGATAGCTCTTTCCTGACTTAGGTATATAGATAGCAGGCATTGGGATCCACTTGACACAATGGGGTAATAGCATGTCGGCAAAGAATCTTGCCATCCTGATGAGGGTGCTTTAACCTTGGCGTGCTGATAGTCTTTTGTAATGAGGTGAGTGAAGAGGTCAGCAGTGGAAAACGCATGAAGCAGGATAATGGAAGACACAGATCCCTCTGGATGAACAAGTGGAAAAGATTCACCTTTAATGCCTGTACACAAATGCAGCCTGAAAAACAAAAAGTAAAGCTGAGACTCTGCGTGTAGAATTCCCACTGTTGAAGCAGTGGGATAGGCTGCATGATAGGAAGACTGTGATGGGTGCTGGGGGCTTTATAGGTTGTGGGTTGCCTTTACATAAAAGTCTCACATCATTCAACTCCATACAAGAACTGGCCTTATTCATTCCTCTTAAGTACTATGTTCCTTACGCTTTTCTGTAAAATCTTTCCTCAGTGTTTTGAAACATAGTCAGTGTAATATTCACTAACAGCCTGCAGTGAAAATCTGTACGTAATAGGCTATGAAATAAATTAACACTGATGTTCTTCTGAAAACGATGTTGTTATCACATCATAAAACCTCCATGTGGTAATCATCTGGTGTTTGGGATTGCAGGCTGACATAGTGTTTAAAAAAAACATAAAATTGCAGCAATAAATTTGTTATCTACTTCTACACTTTAAAGTTATGTTTTATATGTATAACCTTTTACCATTCCTTCTGTTTATACTGCTCAAAAAAATTGCGACTTAGGTAAGAACAAAATTGGATCAACTTGCTCCAGGGTGAACGAACCTTTAATCTTCTTCTACTATTTTTATTCTTGTTTGAGGTTTTCTTTTTTCTTTTTATCTCTCCAGCCTCCCATTATTTTTATTTAATAATTTATTCCTGCAGATTTTTGTTTCAAAGACATGATCTCTGAGAGAAAGTTAACTAATAAGCTATTTTTATAAATAAGTGGAATTATTACCAATAAACTTAGACTTACTGCATGATATTTCCTTATCTCCAATGAATCATGTAAAACTTTAAGATACTACTGCAAAGCTTATTTCAATTCATAATTAGTATTAATAGCATTTATAATCTTCTTTTAGGACAAGACAATAATAAGAGTAGAAACTACTGCTAATACTAGTAGAAGTGGTAATAAGAGCACAGTAATAAATGGTAACAGTAATACTACTGCTCCTATTACTACCACTATAACTGATAATACTAATATTGGCTGTCATGTTTATTAAAGTCAGAAATTAAGATTTGAACTGTCAGTTCTACTTATTTCAGAATGACTTTTTTTACTAACTGGAATGTGTCCCAAAATTTCACAACCATAGCCAAGTTCTTCTGTCGTTGCACTTTTGAATGGTACTTTGCACTGAACTCAGCAGTACTACTTAGCAGGAGTAGAAGCTGCAGAGCAAACTTCTGGCATTGTTCTAGCATTAGGCAAATGCCTGTGACTTGTCTGCTGTGTGTCTTGAAGTCTGGCATAATGTCTATTTCCTGCATTTTAATAAATGTAAAATACATACTGAATTGGCAAAAAAAAATTACATTAGAACACTAAAGATATGGTACAGCACTGCATACCTTTGATTCTGCTGTTTTCACATTAGCATGTAAGACAGTTAATGAGTTAAATAATATGACATTACCTTATCATAAATTTAACGAAAAATCGTGCTCCGAGAACAAAAAAATGTTGTGAGTTATCATGAAGTATAAAATCATGGCATCTTTTCATTATCTGTAAGTGAAAAGAGTGTTTCTATTTCTACCATTAATATAATAAATTACACATCAACAAGCATGATGTAAATGTAGAAGAGCATAAGGGAGGGAGGAAGAAAGATTTCTAAAGTAGTTTAAATGGTTTTGGTTCTCTTTCCAACATGATAAAGAGATGTTTCTCACTATACTTAAATCTAGACCTATATAAGTCCTAGATCTTTTTTTAACAGTGGATAAAAACACTACCATTCTGAAGCTCGATGAGTTTTCACACAGTCTTTACATGAAGGGCCTTCTTTGAGTTTCTAAATTACATATTCTGATACTTCCTGGAAGTCTGGTGTTAACATAGTGATATTAATGTTGTGTTGCAAATGAACAGTATGTGGCATTTGGTACTGAATCTCATTCCAAGTGTTTTCCTCAAGGCATTACTGACTGATGCTAAACTCGGGGTTAAATTTACCTTCTGTCTACTGAAGTAATTGAAAGAGTGAAACAATCAGCACAGCACTGCTAGAAAACCAGTAAGAGTCCCTCTTTTGTAAGATGTGAGGACTCTGAATTGTTATTGCAAGTTGTACAGTCCAAGTGCCTGGGGTGGAAAATACATGCATGTCAATTTATTTGTGTGCTATTCCAAGATGGCATATATGCACAAAGCTGTATAAATACATGTACAGCAGTAGGAAGACCAAGCTTTGGAATCCCTGAAACGTTGTTTGAACTAAGTACAGATATTTGGGGAACTGCAAACAAGAGTAAACAAATCCTGTTTGTTTATAAACTGTTTATAAACTGATCCATTATCCTTACAGAAAATATAAGCTAACTACTTGCGCTAAAATTTAAGCCAATTTACCCTTTTATTTTTCAATTACAGTCAAGGTTTGGGGTAAATTTCACGCTGTCTTGGATCTTTCTTACGGTTGCTATTTGTCTACATAACAGTAAAAGACTCCTAACTAATAGATGTCCCTGGAGAATATGAGTGACACTGCTTCCTTCTCTTATCACAAAATTTTGCAGTTCACCAGCAAGCAGTTGTACTCAGGTGCAAGCATCTGCATTCCTTTTCTAGATATTTTTATCAAATATCTTTTGATATTTGTTATTACATCTTTTGGATTTCATGTTATGTTGCTGACCTTTGTAAGATCTTAGTACCTTCAGAGGCAGAGCTCCAGTGGCTAATTATGAGAGGTTTTTCCAGTTCTCAGCATTAGTTTTGCTAGCTTCCCATTCTACTGACATATCTTTAATATAGAAAAAGATGAACTCAAATTGCTTAGCTGCATTCTCTGCACTGCAGTGATCCATTTGGTCTAGCTTTTCTATAAGTTAAACAGTATCTTTTCAGTCTCTTGCTAGAAAAAACTTCTCATGCACCTATCTTCTTGTAATTATGTCAGAAAGAAAGCCAGTGGTCTGGGTACATTCCTTGGAATGATTGGTTAAGTGGACCAGCATTAGCTAAGGAGGAGGTAATAAACTAAGACACAGTTATATATTTAAACAATTTAATTCCTTTTTTTTGCTTTTTCTGCTTTTTTATCATTCTTCTAAATATTAGTGCAATAAAAACTAAATAACAATTATGTTCTTTATTTCAAAAAGACCAAGCCTAAGGCAAAATGATGTTATAAAATAAATACTTCAGTCTACAGGAACAGTTACTCGTGCATTTAGCTGAAAGTCATTTTGTCTAGTACCTTACAGCAAAAACAAAATGGAAGAGTTTGTTGTAATTATTTCACATGTGGCTTTGAAATTGAATATAGTAAATGTTAACACTGGGCTTTATAAGTGATCGAAAAACTTGTCATTTAAAACTTTCAGTGATTAAAAGAATCCTTCAGTTTTAAGGACAAAATGAAACTTTCATAACTTCTAAAACTTTCAGATATCCTACAGACATACTAGGTGATTGTGCAGTTTAGCCTGAATTTTAGTCTAAAATGTATTCATCTATCAAATTAGATATTTCTTATACAGAATCACTGTTCTTATCAAATTACTTACACTGAACTATCTCAATCTTGAATATATTGCAAACTCCCTATCATTATTTAAATCACAAGCTATGAAATGATATTGTACCTCTCTCATGAGGTGATTAGATTAGAAAAGATATATGGCATACTCAATAGTAATAACTCAGTACAATTCTTATAATGTAATATGTGGTTTGTCAAATAGAACTTCCTTGACACTCTTGAAAACTGTAGATTTTTAAGCCATCTGATTATCTTACTAAAGGATTATTTTTCCTGGTAGTTCCTGATGGATACTATGAAAGCTTCATACTGGTAAAACAGTCTTGTTTCAAAAGTTATTTTGTGAAATTGTTGTGAAGGTCAAACTACACTCATAACTATGTCCTTTTCAATGGAAAAAAAAAAAAAAGACTATTGAAATAGGTGGATTCAGATAAATCCCACCAGTTATGTTTGACAGTAGTTTCCACATTTTCTATAATCTCACATTAATTCTTTACTTATTCAAGAGTGTTTGTGAAGAGGAAATACACGATGGGTGGGAAGTGTCCTTAGAAGAGTACTGATCCTAAGATGTAGAACCCCCCGTCAATGGCCTTCATCTGAACACGGAACCATCTACCACAGCCTCCTGGCTATGACCATTCAACTAATTTCTTATCCACTGAATAGTCTCCACTTCAAATCTGTATCTTTCCAATTTAGAGATAAGGATATGGGATGAGACTTTGTCAAAGACTTTGCAGAAGTCCAGGTAGGTGACATTAGTTGGTCTTCCATTTATCTATTGATGTCCTCACTCCACTGTAGAGGGCCTCCAGACTGGTCAGGCAGATCTACCCTTTGCGAAGCTGTGCTGATTGTCACAGATCACTTCCTTGCCTTATATTTGCCTATATATCTATTCTTTGATCTTCTCAGAGAGGTGAGGCTCACTGGCCTATAGATCCCTAGGTCGTCTTTTCTCTCTTTCTTAAAAATAGGAGTGATGTTTCCTTTTTTCTTATTGAGTAGCTCAACCTTCACAGTCTTTTTTTTTTTTTTTGCTGCTTCTCCCTTTTCATACATCAGAGAAGGGACATCCTTCTTGATCTGTCTCTTCTGACCAACGTACTTGTTATTTTTCACATCTCTCACTAAGTTGAGTTCCATCTGTGTTTTGACTTTCCTGATCCCATTTCTGCATATCCAGCTGGCATCTCTGTATTCTTAGGTCGCACATCCTTGCTTCTGCTGTCTGTTCATTTCCTTTTTATCCCTCAATTTAACCAGCAGGTCCTCATTCAGTCATGCCAGTTTCCTTCCTCTTCTGCTTGATTTCTTATACTGAGGGTTGGAGAACTCTTGTGTACTTGGAAGCTCTTTAAGCACACCTTTCCAGCTCTGTTCTGTTCCTTTGTCCCTGTGGACATTTTCTCAGGGAAATCTTATCCAATAATAAACATGCAAGTGTATGTTTGCGTAGACACCATTAATATCTTTCAAGGTCTAGTCTTATTCATAAATGTTCAATAAGGAGACAGCACACAGTCTTTCAAAAACAGCAAATACTCAAAATAACTACTGCAGAAATAAAATAAATAAATAAATTGCAATGTGCTTCTGCAAAAGAGTGTTATAATAAATTTCAGTAAAGTATAATCCTGAAAAAACAAAAACTCCTGTCAGCTGCTTCCCTAAACAGAAGACTGCGATGGATACACTTGTTAAATTGTCAACTGTTGTATAGCGTAGCAATTTGTTGAGCATTTAAAATAATAAAAATGTATTTCTTCTTCTGCTGATAAACTTATAAAGAAAAATAGTGTTAAAGGCTTAGAATCCTTCAGCTGAGTTGTCTGTTTAAAAGTACAAAGAAAGTCTTAAGTAAGGAAATTCTTAGAGACTTGTGAGGTGCTGTAAGAGCTTGCTGAGAGAAGCTCTAGATGTCCATTTCTGGAGGTGTTCAAAGACAGGTTGAACAGGGCGCTGGTCAGCCTGATCTAGTGTATGGCAGCTATGCCCATGGCAGGGGCAAATGGAATCAGTGGGCTTCGAGATCCCTTCCAACTGAAGATGTTCTAAGATAGTGGCACAAGGAGGGACTATCCACTATGCCCTCCAATGGAAAAGCAAGGGCCATCACATAAGGCCAGCAGGGGGAACAGCCTTTCAGGTTTTAAGGTTTGGATTCCCATGCAACTGGCCACAGACTTGTAGGACTTTTCAAATAAATGTTATAGATGTAAAAAGTACACAGCATTTCAAGGGGAGATTGCTCTTCAAAATATTTTTCCATTCTGTTGCCGCTAAATGGGAAAACCATTTTGGGCTTTATATTTCCCTTCAGCAAGAATTGTCAAAGATGGTTAAATTAACCAAAGATGGTTAAACTCAGTGATGTGACATATCTACTTGACAATTTTTATTCCTTATTCAGCACCTACTTCTACTGACAGTATTCTATCTGTAGTGGACTTTTTTTTTCTGGATGGCTGGTCTTGTGCTCTATGACGCCCAGTTTTTTTGATATCTGGTTAATACCAAGCAAGCTACCAGTGAAGGAGTCGCATTGGCAATACTTTCCCCTTTTGCTATTTAAAGAGTAGTCAGGATTGAAAAAATGAAGAAAACTGACCCAGTTTTTATCTTAGTTCTACTGATGGGACTTGATCTGAACTTTGTTAAAGACTTGTTAATGATGTCTAATTGAAATACATTTAAATATATACTGTAATTGCTGTGGGGTTGAATAAGACCTAAATTAGTCCTCAAGAATACTATAGTTCGTGTTTACAAAGGGAATTTTAGAGCTCTTATTGCTGATTTATTGTTTTTTTAATTTTTTTTTTTTGCTCCACTGAGGAAAAGAGCAAAAGATCTAATAGCTCTTAAAATACTGGAATGCACCTTAGAAATTCTCCTGTATTAAATGAATACGTATATAGAGTGTATGTACTCTCGGTGTTCTATCTCCCTTTGTCTTAATCAGATGATTAAGACTCAAAAAAACAAAATCTAGTCCTCAGATTAGATTATTCAAATTATTTATGTGCTAATGAGTATTATAAGCAACTTGTTTTTCAAAATTCTGCACAATACAATGTCACACTACTGTGTTTCCAGTTTATCTTCTCATTTTTGAGGTTGACAGTGACTTGTTTCTGTTTAACTTTGAGGCTATGGACTGATGAAAAACAGTTTACAGTGTTTGGTTAGCTAATGTTTGTGCACTGGTTTTGAAAATAAGGTGTCTGTCTAAATGCAGCATATAACTGAACTCATTTCTTTCTTAGTTCTTTTTATTATCTTAATAATACTGAAGACACTGTTTTCTCAAATACATACTATAGTATGTAGTTTAGTAGGATTTTTGAATCTATCTCATGAAACTCACTAGCATGCCACGCATTGCCTTATATGTGCTGTCATATTTAAGATGGAGGAGGTCTTCAAAATGCAGAATATGAGTAAATAACTTGCAACAAATAACTTTAAACTAGTGCATTTCATTTTATATGTTGATACTTGTCTCATATTTCTAAATTTAACATTAGCTTCCTGAAATAATACTTCTGATTTAAATATTCAAGTTTTCCCATTCTAAGTAAGGTATTTTCTAATCTTTATTTAGAGTCTAATTTGCATAAACATTACTCTAAATGAGTCAGCTAAGAGTAAAATGTACTTCATTATGCCACATGATCAATTAAAATGAGTAATTTAAATATTAATAAATAATTATTTTATAGTGCTTTCTCTCAACTGAATCCACAGTAACTAACAGACTCATGAACAGTAAGTAGGAACTCTGGAACAATTAATATACAAGTTCAGGTAGTACAGCCTGAAAAAGGCATGCTAGTCACATAATTCAGGTTATCCACCTGCTGTAACCTAAGTCTACATTTAAAAATATGATAGCCTTTAAAATAAGAGTCAGAAGGAAGACACAAAGAGAATCTTTCTATGAATTATCTGAAAATGTCATTGCTGAGAGTGGAAAAAATGTTCTGTCATACAAAGCCAAGCCATTTCCTATGGTGATTGGAAATATTCTCTTCTGAGGGACAAAAGAAGATGGGGAATAACAAGTTTTGAAATCCTATAGTAGATAAGCTTTTCTGAAATTTTCAAGTCAAATTACAATAATAGTAATGACAGAACTAGTGCACAGTACTCTGACTTAATCATGTTTCAGGAATAATTTAGTTTCTCAACTGTCTGAAAAGTACAAGTGACACTGCCATTTTTTTCCTGAGGAAATGCAGGGAATGCAACAAGAAAGAAGTGTTGGTAGTGTAGCTTTCCTATGAGGGTGGAAATTACAGCTGCAATATATATGCCGACATTTGGCATCAGTCAGTGGGATGAGTCAGCCTCACAAAGGTGATGGTCTGGACCTTAACATAGGACACAGTCCTTTTCTGGCAATGGCAAATCTGATTTCACACTACCCTACAGTTATATGTTAAAACAAACTTACTGATATAGATGCATATTCAATGCCTATTAAATTCTACAGTTTTTCCCTGCAGTTCTTTATATAGGGTAAATACCTTGTTTATCTTGACTCTGAAGCTCACTTCTGTGTATACTTGCGCTGCTAAGGTTATATCAGCAAGAAATTTCAAATGCTGAGAAATTCCAAATATATGCCAATAAAATCAGAATGCAACTGCCTATTGGAATTTTTTCTAACACTTATTCACATTTTACTTATATCTGCATAAGAAGTTGTTTTTTGTTTGTCCTTGTTAATCTCCTGTTCTGAGTGTGTTATGGCCAGTTTAGGCTATTTGCAGAGCAGAAGAGAAACAGGAATAATATCTGGATCACATGCCAAGGTTTATTTCATTCAACCTACAATATTAATGAGATTCTTCAGATAAATTATTTATCTTCAACAAACAGTACCTAAAGGAAATTGGGTATTTCAGATGAAGTCTCTCCAAAACTTTTTATTTCGTTATATTTCTATCATAATATCAATTCAGGATCAGTTACTTAATCTATTACTTAGCCTGACTGGAGGAAGCTGCACTGTTAGATCATCAGATATAACCTGGCAAGAAATTATTCCTCAAGTAATTGAAATAAAAGCAATACTGAGATTTTGACAGTTGTAGCAGTATCAGTTACAGCAAGAAGAGACAGTTGGAGAGTGTTGCGTGTACAGCCACTTCTGCAAGGAGCATAATGGCATCTGTCTTCCTCTCAATGTTTGGATATCTGTTCTTATGTTACTTGATAAGATAATGCCATGACCTTGCTGCAAATATGTGTGAATAGTTCTGCCTCAATGGATTTTTTTTTACTTCTATTCAGACTTTCTACTAGACAAAACCAACACAGTTTCATTATGTACATTGACAATGGTAAAATTTCTCTGTATAGTGGAAAGTCCAAGCTATTTTAAACTGGTTAAGGAAAACATTTTGAAGTTACATCAGTAGTATTCATAAATGCACTATGCATGGAAAACTATTTTTAAGGCTGTTATGCCATGGTTTAGGAAGGAGAAAATGACCAAAGGGTGGGAGGGAACAGCAGATTAGGGGCTAGATAAAGTTTCATATGTAAATACAATTCCAAGAGGGTTCACTCATGATACCAAGAGAGACAGTGCAGTTTGTGTCCATCGTCTATAAAAAGTTGTGATACCCAAGGTCTCCAATAACTGTAAAAAAAAAAAAAAAAAAAAAAAAGCTAATGTTGCTATCAGAAAAAAATAAGAACCCAAGGAAGTATAGGCTTCTCTGCAGTCCCTTATAAGGAAACATGACCTTTTGGAATTAATTTCCAAGCAAGAAGACAATCAAACTACTCACCAAGAATTTACCAGGGCAAATTTCTCTTGACATGCCTGCTTGCCTTTATGAAGACAAGAAATGTGTCTTCATAAAATGTGAGAGGAGAGCAGGATACTGTATGTTTACTAGTAAGGCTTTTGACACCTGCTCTTATGCAATTGTACTGAAAAAGAGAGGAACTGTGGGCTGTGCAATAGGACTGTTACACTGGTTGTAAACCAGCTGGATTGCCAACCTGCCAAGGTCAGGGTGCAGTAATCAATAGCTTGATGTTCATTTGGCAGATGTAACCATACCCTGGGATCAATACTGGGGCTGGTATTACTCAATATCTTTATCAGCGGCCTGGATAATGAGGCAGAATTTACTGTCTACAAATTTATGATGTTACGTCAAGGGGAAGAAGTGACTGACAGACATGCCAAATGGCAGATTTTCAAACCAGTAGGTTCCTAATGAAACAAAAATGGACCAACAGGAGTCTGATGTTCAATATGAAAAATACAAATACCTCACCCAAGATACAAATAACCATATAAATCAGCACAGACTGGAAACTGACTAGTTGAGAAGCAATCCTGCAGAAGATAACCTGAATGGTCAGAGTGGATGATGGATTGAATATCAACTAGTATTGTAGTCTCATTTCAGTTCAGACAAACTGTATAACCAAGTAAAATGAGTTTTGTTAGGAAAAGCATGAGCAGTGGATCAAAGTTATCGCTCCTGTTATTTCCCTTTCCTTGTTACTGATGAGATCACACTTCATACTATTTCAGGCCCACTTTTCAGGAAGGATGTTTGGGGGGGGGAAGAAAACAACAGGAGATTGTCAAAAAAAAAAAAAAGTGCTGCCAAGATGTTCAGGACCCAGAAGAGAGACCTAGGAGAAAATATATAAATTTATCAATAAATTTACAGCTCAGCATAACAATGTTTATAGCCAATGCATAAGGTTTTATTCACCCATGTTTAGAATGTATATTTGAAGGTTTTTTATATACATTTTTTGCTTCTGTATTATAGATATGGTTTAAATACATGTTGTAACTTTCGATTAGCCCTTAAGTGGTCAGGCAGTTGGATTAGTTGACCTTTGATGGTCCTTTCCAACTGAACTGTTTTATTCTGTTCTAGACAGACTTCCAGAATTTTTAAGTACTAGAACATTAAAATGTCTAAAAGGCTAGATTCAAGCATCAAATTACTCATAGTTATTACATCTTTGAAAGGAAAATTAAATGCATGCTCAGAAGAGCTTATAGTTTCATTTTATCCCTATAATCATAATTCAGAAAACAAGCTCAGTACAGCTGATAAAGTCATAGCTGGCAAAGGTAGAATGGTATGTTTCTGGAGGCAATAATTACTGTATATCTAACTTCCTGGGTTATTATCTTGTCATGTACTTAGAATCAGTTTAGTTATCTACTGGGAGATGGAGCTTCAGGGAAAAAGTCAATACAGGTTCAATTCAGTAATTGCAACTGGACAGTTTCCTATGCGTTGTTACCAAGCTAATGACCCTCAGTGGAGCTATGAGTATTTGGGGCATTTCTTTAAGAATAAGGCTATGGTCTTAATAATGGGCAACCTGTAAAAAAGTGAGCTGCATTCTTATAAATCTTGGTCACCAGGATAGATTCATTACCAGGAAGTCCTTGTTTGTACAGTCCTGTTGATGGAATAGGAGCCACAGAATATAAATAATGAAGAATTCCAAAGGAATGAATTGTTTAGCCTGTTGGACAGGGAAAAAAAAAATATAGAATCAAAGTTGTGAACTTTTATAAGTTAAAAATCAAGTTTTTGGTAGAGGAGATAGTGTGACAGTGTGGTGACCAGGGGTGAAGGATTTAAGAGCTACAATCTATGTGAAATATGAATCATTCTTAAGTTCCAAAGGGAGGACAAGTAGTCAAATTAGATGAGAATTAAACAAGGAACTACAAAAAAAGAATCAGAGAAGATTATGATATCATCAAAATATTCTAAAAGTGAATTAACAGTTAAATATACATAGACTAGTGCATAGAATGAAAAACTGATAAAGAAGGGCTGGTTTGGAATATCCAAAGAATGGTAAAAGGAAAGAAGGGTTGGATTTCTAAGACATGATTTGTGAGGAGGAAAGTAGAAGAATGAATGTGAGAAGAAATAAACAAGGATGAGTAATTCTGGCTTCACAGTTTAGTTTCAGTGATTGGTGAAAGGAAAGAAGAGATGTAGGAAACTATATAGAGTCATGTCTTCTGAAGTTAAATTTTAGAGTTTTTATTTTAATGATATGAAAAAGGAAAAATAGAAAGGTAATCCAAGGAGAAACAATGATGTGAATCCTGATTAAAAGTAGAGGGGTGATAGAAGTCAAGTACAGAAGATAGTGGATGATTGCAAAATTCATTATTTTCTGAGTTACTCAGCTTTGAAGATACAAATAAAAAGAGTAATATTAACTGCACAAATAACTATTCTGTGGAATCTGTCTTATTGCAGCTATGAATCTAGAGTCTCAGATCAAAATTAAGTGGTTTTGAAATGCCTGTTCCTCCTAGACATAACAAGTACCATGCTCTTTTTAAATTTATTTATATACATATTTAACTATTAAGGGAATGGTATAATTGTAGATAATATCTTTGCAAACTAGTTCATAGTTACGTAGCTTCATATTTGATTAATGTAGCTTCTGAAAATGATTAACATATACATAGGGGGATGTCAACCTAGGAGAGAGAAGGAAAGAAAAGGCCTAATTCTTTCTGCTGCTGCTCTGATTGCTGGAGGGAGACAAGTGAGTTCTGCAGGTCATGTCTTCTCCATTCACTGTAGGGTTGTTCTTATCTACTGCTCTGTCATTGCTCTATTTTATTTTAAGTGTGAGTAAAGCAGTGGAAAAAATGGTTCCTACATGAACTGTGAATGCAGTGCCTTGAGAAACTTCAAAAAATAGAAATACCTAAATAGAAACAATTATGCAATTATGATTTTTGCCACCAGTTAAAATTTATCATCAGCTGTGAATGCATTGTGAATTTGTGAATGTGAATTACTTATGAAAATCTACAGCAGATAATCAGAATGTCTATTCCCATCTTTTACTTTTTTTTCTGATATGCTCACTGCCAGTGCTGATCTCTAGCTCATCAATTCTTCAAAATGTAAAATGAAGCCACTCAGAATTCCTGATTCTTCTCCTCCATAGCACCTGATAAGTTGGAGCTTTTGAGAGAAATGGTTGCCTTTTGGGGGGAACTTCTGTCCAGCAGATCACTGTTTTCTGTCTATGTTTTTACATCAGCACTTTGGTAATGATCAGAGAAAACTGCTGATTTGCCTTGAGCATAAGACATAATCCAAAATAATTTGAGAGGGATATTTTACCAGCACAGACTCCTTAGAGTGCAGAGAACTTGAAGGGCTGCATTTTCATTGTCATTCCATTAGTGTGAACAGAAGTTGTACTTGTAACTCCCTGTGTAATTCGAGAAACTTCAGTGCGAGCAGTAAACAACTTGTCAAGCCTTCCTGACTCTTAAGAATTTTTTCATTCAACTCAGTGAGGTTTTACTCCATAATTTCAGCTGCTCGTTTTTCTTTTTGCTAAAAATGTATGGGGTTATTTTTCTGTAAACAAAATTGAAAAGGCCAATTTTCTTCTGTCTAAGCTTGATTAACTTTTTCTCCCTACCCTAGTAAAATTGATTTTCTGTACAGCAAAATTTAACAAATGATATTAATTTAAATACACTCAAAGCCATGATATTTATTAAAAATACAGCAAGTGTGCCTCTCAGCTTGCAAAATGTAACTACTTAATCTCACAGATCCCTACTGGATCATATGCCAAAAGCGGCTGTATGTTCTATGAATTCTATAGAATGTATTTTCCATTATTCATGATGATTGTAGTTAATATATAATATAATACACAATATAAATAGAATTGAAGCTAATAAATCAGATTAAATGAGTGTCTGAAAGCCGAAGGCTTTACTCTTTTGCTGTGATGAGACGACACCCACAACAGAGATGAGCCAGATGATTGGGGAGAAAAAAAAAGGGAGGATGTCAGGTGACCTAACAAGGCCTTTTATTTGTTCCCCCTGAGCAGAAATGATAACAGAACAGTGAACAGTCCTTTGAGGAACGTAGTAGTTCTCTTCTGGGACAGGTACCCAGGCCTGGAGCATTAACTCTTTAACTCCCAGTGCACTGCATGATGTTTGGTGTGGAATACTGATAAACAAATCATAAAACCATGACACCTGGTGAAAAGTCAATGTGTGGTACAGCTTGTGCCTACAATGTGCCAGCACAGTTGACAGGAGTGAGGCAATAATCATAGGTTGGCACAGGTCTCAGCTGGAGACTCCTTCTTTCATTTGCTGAACATTTATTTTCACTCCAGGAATACCTGCTCCAGGCTTCTCTGACCTTTTACGGATATTTGAAATGGTAGGAGTGGACCTATTGTCATGAACCTTTGCTTCTGAAGAGGGGAGAGAATTTTAAAATATATTGCAAAAGCCCCAAACAACTCTTCTGACTCAGAGAATATTTTGAGAGTTAGAAGATGGACAAAGTGTTTGTAGGACCTTTTGGTGCTACTAGACACTTGACATTGACATCTTGGAGAGAATATTTTTGATTAATTTGATCATTTTGGCTATTTAAGGTCTAATGTGATTTCATGGTGTCATTTTTGCAAAGGATATAGAAATCTAATTCTATTCTAAAGGTTGATTAGAGTCTGAAAACTGAACTGAATCTGAACTGTTTGTGTATTAGTATGGTAAAGATAATGGTTTCTTATGCAGATGAAGGAATGTCTGACTAATAAGAAAACATAATCGAAAGCTCATTTATGACTCCATTAGAACAGAGTCTGTGCCTATAACTGCCTATAACTTGACTGAGCCATGTTTCTAAATATTCTCTTATTTCAGTAGGATTCAGTCTGATGGAATTTCAGTACTACCTAGTTGTGAGGTTGCACATGTAAGTTTTCCTTTATTTGTGAAAATGGACATTTTCCATTTTCTTCTTGAAATAGCAGTTTGTTACTATGCTGTTTTCAATAAAGGGCTCCTACTTTCTTTTCCAGAGATAGCTGAAGTCTGCTACCTTGGGGAGCTACCTCTGTGTTTACTCTTTAAAGTACTTTGGCATCCTGAAATACAACTTGCTGTGTAAGATTTTCAGTTTCTGTTACCATTAAGTCAGAAGCTTGACAGTTTCATGCTCTTACTATTTCTACTTGTTGTTGCTGCTAAAAAAAAAATTATATGTGTCATAAATTTCACACTCAGACTGCTGGACGAAGCCTTGCCTCTGAACTTGTAAATTCTTATACAGAGCTGTCAATGTATCTTAAAAATCTTTCCTTGTGGAGGTTTTGCTTCTGGTATGACATGGTCAAAAACAAAATAATCTTGTACACAACTATTTCTCACCTATTGGAAATACAATAATATCACTAAAATCAGGCCTGATTCTCATTTTATCCATTAAAGAAGATTAGTTCACTGGGGCAGAAGCTGTTTTTTAATATAGAGTTGAATGATGCTCACCTTTAGTTAGATACTACTAATTAACCCCTTATAGACAAAAGATGGTTAATGAAAGGAATCTATTTTGAGTCAATTGATTTTTAAGGAGAATATTAGACAAAAGGAATGTGGTCCTGTGGAATTGCTGCAATCGACTTAGTCCTAAAATGAATTTCAGTTTTTAAAATTGCTGTATCTTGGATACTTGAGCAAGTGTACCCAGCAGTAAGATACCAGACTTTGGTCCCAGCGTGAGAGAGCTGAAGATGGTGGAGATCCTCTTGCCAGGAAGGAAGTTTGAATTCCTCCACTCAAAACTCTGCCTCTGGAGATAGCAGCAAGACACACACAAAAGGTTTATAGAGATATAGAAAGGGCAGATGAGGGCATATTTTCATCAAAAGATGAATCTTAATTATGGAAACAATATAGGGAGGAGGAAACTGATTCCATGCAGAAGTTGTGCTCCTGTGGTGAATGGGAGCCATATGTTCCTTTTTAAGCAGGGGAGTCATAAACCTCAGTGTCTGGGTATATTATTGGTTGTAGCTGTGGGAAAAGTAGCTATTCCTAACTTTTTGCAAAGCCAGGAAGGGACTATTTTTAAAAGTTTTCAGGAAGCATTCTGTAGCAGCTGTAAGAAACAAACCCTATGATGTACATTTTGTGAATATACACAAATATGTACATGATAAAAATGTAGCCTAAGCTTGAAGAGCTTGATAAAGAAACCATATCTGTGAAAAATATATTATTTTCAATCTGTATGTTTCTTAATGTTTTCTAAACAGGATTATTTTAAGAACTCTTATAAAGTCTTTGTAACTCTAATGCAATTATACTATGTCTCTGATGAGGTGAACTATAAGGAAAAGTTATTCCAAGATTTCAGTTATAGTTTAAACATTGTTTTCTAAGTATTTTAGAGAGAGCTTCAGCTATCTGACTCAGTTTGTTGGTTAGATCTCTCTCAAGCAGAATGTGAATGAAGTATATGCATTCAGAAGTGGACAGAAATGGAGACTCCCATGTGAGATACTCCATTTTAAATTCATGTGCACAACTGGTATTTGCACAGCATTGCGTTCATTAAAGTTTTACTAGCGCATTGTAAATGCTATTAAATGCTGTCATTAATAATAAACTTGATATTAATATTAATGGCTTGGTGCTTTCAAAAGCTGCCCCATCAAAAATACTCCAGCAATACTCTTCAACACTTTTGCCTCTCCAGAAGAGGTAATGCTGTGCCGGTTTCAAACACATAATAACAAACCTTGCATGGAAACTGAATTATGAATTTCTGTGTAAAAAGACAAAGCATACATTGTGTTATGAAAAACCAGTGAGTAATTTAAGTGGGATTTCCTGTAAGAATCTTAAATCACTATTAAAAATTCATAAAAGCTATGTAGATACTGTGAGGATTATACTTAGTGAGTATGGACCTTCAAATTTTAAGATGCTTCATAGTCCTCTATATGAGATTGCCAAGTTTTGTGGTATAATGGTGCTTTTTGGACAATTCCAGTTATATATTTAGTCATATTAACATTCCTGTCAATTTCTGACTTGCACAGGAAATGGCTGCATGAAGATCTTAGTCTGCTTCTGAACTTCAAAGAGGCTACTTAAGTGTTTTGCATCCAAGCAAAAAGGTCTCCCTTTAGTGCTCCTACATATTTTCATTGTTAAATTCATCCTTGGGGTAGTGGGCAGTGATGTGAACTGCTTTTAAACATGTACTAATGAGAGTTTTCCTACCGTGAGCCTTATTCAACAGTCTTTTGAAATCACTGGGAGCTGTATCCGAAGTCTTAATAAGAAGAGGCTCCAAGTATTCTAGGTATTCTAGTATTCTATGCAAGGGTTCTAGCTGAGGAACTGGCGGGACTTATTGACAGGTGTTTAAACTAGGTATGAAGGGGGAAGGGGACAAAATGAGGACCGCTGGGACTGAGGGGGCAGTTTGAGGCTCCAAACAGAACTTGATGGGTGGAGACAGTGGAGTTCAAAGGCTTGGAGAGGGGGGGGGGGGGATGCTGCTTCTCTTAAGTGCCTATATACTAATGCGCGTAGCATGGGGAATAAACAGGAAGAGCTGGAGTTCTGCGTGCAGTCGCGAGGTCATGATCTCATTGTGATCACGGAGACGTGGTGGGACAGCTCGCATGACTGGAATGTTGTCATGGAGGGCTATGTACTTTTTAGGAAAGATCGGCTGGCTAGGCGGGGTGGTGGAGTTGCTCTTTATGTGAGAGAGCAGCTAGAATGTATTGAACTTCACTTGGGGGAGAGTGATGTAGCAGTGGAGAGCTTATGGGTGAGAATCAAGGGGCAGGCTGGTAAGGGTGACACTGTTGTGGGTGTGTACTACAGGCCCCCTGATCAGGATGAGGAGGCTGATGAGGCCTTCCAAAAGCAACTGGATGTAGCGTCATGTTCTCAGGCACTGGTGCTTATGGGGGACTTCAATTATCCAGATATTTGCTGGACGACCAACATGGCCAGGCACGCACGGTCCAGACGGTTCTTGCAGTGCGTTGAAGACAAATTTCTGATGCAGGTGGTGGAGGAACCGACGCAGGGAGGGGTGTTACTGGACCTTATTCTCACCAACAGGGATGGACTTGTTAAGGAAGTAAAGGTTGGGGGCAGTTTGGGTTGTAGTGATCATGAGATGGTGGAGTTCAAGATCCTGAGTGGAAGAAGCAAAGCAATAAGTAGGATTGCTACCCTGGACTTTAGGAGAGCCAACTTCGATCTCTTCCGGGACCTACTTGGAGCTATCCCGTGGGCTCGGGTGTTAGAAGGTAAGGGGCCTCTGAGAGCTGGTCAGTATTTAAACAGCTCTTCTTCCAAGCTCAGGATCAGTGCGTCCCTGTGAACAAGAAATCGGGAAAAGGTGGCAGGAGACCTGTGTGGATGAGCAAGGAGCTCATGCGCAAGCTCAAAGGAAAGAAGAAGGTCCATGAAATGTGGAAAAAGGGTCTGACCACCTGGGAAAAATATAGGAATGTAGTCAGGGCCTGCAGGGATGCAACGAGGAAGGCTAAAGCCCATCTGGAATTGAATCTAGCTAAAGTGATAAAGGATAATAAAAAAGGCTTCTTCAAGTATGTTAACAGCAAAAGGAAAACTAGAGAGAATGTGGGCCCCTTACTAAGTGAGGAGGGGGTTCTGGTAACGGGGGATGCTGAGAAGGCAGAGATACTGAATGCCTTCTTTACTTCCATCTTCAGTGAAAAGGCTCTCCTGCAGGAATCCCACACCCTGGAGGTTAGTGAGAGGGTCTGAGGAATGGGAGACTTCCCTTTAGTCAGGAAAGAGGACGTGCGTGAGCGCCTAGGCAGTACTAAGGTCCACAAGTCCATGGGACCTGATGGGGTGCATCCACGTGTGCTGAGGGAGCTGGCGGAGGTCATTGCCGAACCGCTCTCCGTCATTTTTGAGAGGTCTTGGATAACAGGGGAGATCCCTGAAGACTAGACTATAGCCAATGTCACTCCGGTCTTCAGAAAGGGCAAGAAGGAAGATCCGGGTAATCATAGACCTGTCAGCCTCACCTCCGTCCCTGGAAAGGTGATGGAACAGCTTGTGCTGGATACCATCTCCAGACAACTGGGAGAAAAGGAGGTTATCAGGAGTAGTCAGCATGGGTTCACCAAGGGGAGGTCGTGCTCGAGCAACTTGGTGGCCTTCTATGATGCTGTCACATGCTGGGTGGATGGCGGAAGAACGGTAGATGTAGTCTACCTTGATTTTAGAAAGGCATTTGATACTGTCTCCCACGACATCCTTATAACAAAGCTGAGGAAGTGTGGGATAGACGAGTGGACAGTGAGGTGGGTTGAGAATTGGCTGACTGGCAGAGCGCAGAGGGTCGTCGTTGGTGGTGCAGAGTCTGGCTGGAGACCTGTAACCAGTGGTGTCCCTCAGGGGTCTGTGCTGGGTCCGGTCTTGTTCAACATCTTCATCAATGACCTTGATGAGGGGATAGTGGCCACCCTCAGCAAGTTTGCTGATGATACGAAGTTGGGAGGATTGGCTGACACACCTGAAGGCTGTGCTGCCATTCAGCGAGACCTGGACAGGCTGGAGAGCTGGGCAGTAAGAAACCGGATGAGGTTCAACAAAAGCAAGTGTAGGGTCTTACACCTAGGGAGGAATAATTGCACGCACCAATACAGGCTGGGGGATGAGCTGCTGGAGAGGAGCTCTGCAGAGAGGGACCTGGGCATCCTGGTGGACGACAGGTTGGCCGTGAGCCAGCAGTGTGCCCTCGTGGCCAAAAAGGCCAATGGCATTCTGGGGTGCATTAAGAAGAGCATGTCCAGCAGGTCAAGGGAGGTGATCCTCCCCCTCTACTCTGCCCTGGTAAGGCCTCATCTGGAGTACTGTGTCCAGTTCTGGGCTCCCCAGTACAAAAAAGACAGGGATCTCTTGGAAAGAGTCCAGCGGAGGGCCACAAAGATGGTGAAGGGCCTGGAGCATCTCCCCTATGAAGAAAGGCTAAGTGAACTGGGTCTGTTTAGCCTTGAGAAAAGAAGATTGAGAGGGGACCTGATCCAGGTTTATAAATATCTGAGGAGTGGCGGCCATAGTGGTGAGGCCAGTCTCTTTTCAGTGGTACGTGGAGACAGGACGAGGGGAAATGGATATAAGCTGCAGCATAGGAAGTTTCGCACGAATGTGCGTAAGAACTTCTTCACGGTGAGGGTGACGGAGCACTGGAAAAGGCTGCCCAGGGGGGTTGTGGAGTCTCCTTCTCTGGAGATATTCAAGTCTCGCCTGGACGCCTACCTGTGCGTCTGTCCCTACCTGGTGTAGGGAACCTGCTTTGGCAGGGGGGTTGGTCTCGATGATCTCTAGAGGTCCCTTCCAACCCCTACAATTCTGTGATTCTGTATTGCCAAGTTCATTTTCATTGGCATAGAATTTTGCTAAAGCTAACTCTTGAATATCCATGAGAGAAGTGACAAGCAAAACTGCATTCAGACTTACTTTGCAGAGTTAAGTCAGAGATCTCTGATGTTGTGAGACATCATCTTTTTAGCACACAAAGGAGCAATTTTTCTAGACATTCTACTGCCTTACCCATGCTGCAAAGAGATTCAAACAGTTGAAAATAAATATCTATAAGATATTTGGGGTTATAAATAGAAAGTTACAAAGAAAAATCTTGACTGTAAGAGAAAATACAGATGTGAATCTGTATGAAGTTATCTAGGATGGCTTGTGGTCATGTGAGGAATATAAAACATTATAAAACAGGAAATGGACAATTTTTCCCTATGCAGATGCAAGTATCACATTCTTCAGTTTTTTCCTCTTAGCTGAAGTGCAGACTTACAAATTATTTAAAAAAAAATAGAATTTAGCAGTCAGCATCCTGTTCAAAGCAAGATTAAAATACAAACATATGTTTTTGAGAAAGTTGTAAATATACAAAATATTTAAAAATATACTTTTCACTTAAAGTGATCTTTAAACAGTTATCTTTAAGGGTTCAGAAACAAAAAAAAAAAAAAACAAGGTGTACTGGAAGGCTCTGCTTAACTGCATTAAAGGTTGCAAGCTTAATTTTTTCAGACTCTGATACCTGTTGCCTATTCATCCAAGGTAAAAAGATATTTTGATATCTATTTGCAGATGAAAGCATAGACCTGAAATGCACAGCATTTAACAAAATTAAGAGTAGGCTATTTTATGAAGAAATGTGTTGTGCCCTCAGCTGGTTAGAGGCCCCAAAAAAGTAAATTGGGGGAAAGCTGTCTCACTCCTGTGCTTTGCCCAGGGTATGCCAACAGCATGACAAGGTCTTGAACTCAAGAGTGCTAAGCAGAAGCTCTGTGCCAGATGAGTTCAGGTCAGTCTTTATTCCTTCTTGGTACTGGAAAACAGCTTTGAAGTAATAGGATATAAATTATCACAGTCTGTCTCTTTTAGTGCATTCAGTATCTGGTTTTAAGGTGACAAAGTAGGAAGGGAAAAAACATTACAAATGTTATGTTAGTTTGTGTACTCCACTGACTGCACAACTACATCTGGAAACAAAGCCTCCCACTGTCTCCATGCTCTTTGAAGCTCCTGTTCCTTGCAGAAGGAAAACTCCCCAAAATACATATTGCCATCTCTTCACAAGCAACTCGTTTATTTCCTGTCATATAAATTGTAGTGTCAGTATGCTTCAAATTGGAGGAATTGTCAGCTGTTAAAAACTGCAAAAGCAAGCAAACAGATGAAGCTATAATATTTGCTGTCTGTTTCACTCTTTAGGAAGAACAGAAAATCCTTATTGTCAAGCATGTATGACTGCAGTTACTTATCAAGCCAATTCAGAAATGCTGAATGCACTCCTAAGAAATGACTATATAGCAGTTCTCTAACAAGGTGCTGTTGAGTAAGACTAATTAGAAAGGAAAAGTTTCATTTTGTGAAATGTTTCCAGGTTCAAATGTTTGATTTTTTTATTTTAATTTTCTTTTAATTATGGGCTTTTTGAATTATTTTATAGAATATGAGAGAGAGAGACACCTCAGTTACTAATAACCCCAAACTTTTGTAAGCTATGTTGGGCTTACCTACTTAATGCATATTGTGAATTTCCCAAGGCAACTCTTTAGGAGAACAAGATGCTTTTTAGATTGGGAGGCTATGATCTACACAAATCATCAACCGAAATGTTTGCTGTTCATGAGCTATGTAAAATTTGTGTGTGTCAGACAGCTTCAAAGGAATCTTTGAATTAGGTTTTTCATATTTTTGCTCTTGTAAAGCTGTTGTATCCTGCTGATTTCTCTCTAAAGTTCAAAATGATTAATCTTTTTAAGGGGTAGATTTTTTTTCAAATTGGCAGGTATTCATATATATATTTATAAAGTTCTTATATTCCTCTTATCATTTCCTAAGTTAACTTCTTCTGAAGAATCTGTTAGTATTAGCTTCAAAATACTTTACTGCCTAAAGTCGCAGAAGGATTTTCTAACATGACACCCTAACAATTTTGTTGTTAAGTGCTTCTCTAGATAATTCAAGATTAAAAATGAAACAACCACAAAAGATTGAACATGTATAATCCTGGTACTGAGTTTATACAGCAATGTGAAATGCGTGTGTTAGAAGTAGAAATGTTTATGATTAAGAGTGAGGCAATAAAGGTATCACTGTCCCTTTATTTTAGTACAAGAAAAGATTTTCTAAAGCAAAGATTAGTCTGTGGTGTGAAGCATTTTGATAATTGCAGGCATGATCATATAATCTTTTATTAAATGTCTATACATTCAACTGTATAGACCTGGAGTGCAGATTTTTCCAGTGTGCAATACAGTATAGTCACTTACATAAAGTGTCAATATTTATATACACTGATGGAATAAAAACATGACTTGGTTTCTAACTAAAGACGGCACATCAATTTTGACGAACGTTGCTGAGACAGTTGAGTTTGTTTCCAAAAAAGTATTAATTTTGTACTTTTTTATAGCATACTGACAAGAGAATTGCTAATGAAGATAAAAATGATAAGAGTGGGATGTGAAACAGACATGTGGTTCTGGAGAAATTTGAAAAGAATACAAAGCTCTGGTTTATTTTCCAGTATTATGTTGAACACTGTCAGTGTTACTATTTAAAAAGAAATTGGATGCATAGTGTGCTGTAAGAAAGAAAATCTGATTTTTATTTCTAGAAGTTATGAACTGTATAACAGAATATTCTAATTTCCTGGATGTAATTAGAGCACAGGTCTGATCTGATAAGTGGCTTCAAAAAGGTTTACAAATATATTTGTATAGTTATTAAAACTATCTCTTTGATTCCTTGATGAAGCTTTTACACTGTGAATCACTACATTTTGGTTATTTTATTTTAATGAAATAAAAAGAGCAGAGGGGGAAGGGGGGTCCTTGAGGGGAAGGACTTCAGGATGCTGAATGGTGAGAAGCTCATCATGAACCAGCAGCATGCACTTGCAGCCCAGAAGGCCAGTGATATCCTGGGCTGGGCATCAAAGAAGAGTTGGCCAGCAGAGAAAGAGAGCTAACTGTCCTCCTGTGCCTTCATGAGGCCCCATCTGAAGTATTGTGTTCAGGCCTGTACAAGAGTACAGTACAAGATATAGAGCATGCCAGAGTAGGGCCATGAGAATGATCAAAGGGCTGGAGTACCTCTCCTATGAAGAAAGGTTGAGGGAGTGGACTTGGTTCAGCTTGGAGAAGACTGTGGGGAAATCTTACGGTGACCTTTCAGTATTTAAAAGAGAGCTTGCAGGAAAGATGGAGAGGGAATTGATATGACAAGGGACAATACTTTAAAGCTAAAGTGAGTTAGGTTTAGATTAGATATAAGGAAGACTGTTTTCACTATGAGGTTGATAAGGTTCCAGAGAAGTTGTGGATGCCCTATCCCTGTAGGCATTCAAGGCCAGGATGGTTGGGGCTTTGGCCGATGTGATCCAGTGGAAGATATCCCTGTCCATGAGATATGGAATGGTTTTGGTTGTGTGATTTTTATGGTAAAAGCTTATTTTTAAAAGTGAAAAATATCAGTATCATAAATTTTTTATCTTATGTTGCTGTTGTTAAATCTGTTAAGTTTTAAAGAAATATAATGGAGAAGCAAATAGTGGTTTCTCCACTCATGCATAACTAAAGTTTTGTAAAATAAGATGAATTTACTGTTAAGGATTAGTTGTCGTCTTTTTGAGAATGTAAATGCAGAAAATTTAAGCCTTTCACTGGGTTGTATTAATGTAAACAAAAACTCAATTGCATTTTTTCCTGTTGTCACTGGGTAGAACTTCAACAGAATGTAACATTAAAAGAAGAAATCTATCTTGAATTCATAAAAAAAAAAAAGAAGGATTTTAAGGAAGTAGCGTGTAGATAAATATAATGACCATATAATAACCATTCTGTTATTGCACCAAGTTCCCTGCCATCTTGGATAATGTCACCCAGGCTATTTAATACTTCATAAATCAATTTGATTGTCTTTGATATTACTTGACATGGTCACCACAATCTAATGAACTATGTAAGTCATTAGAAAATATACTCACTTCCAGAAGATCGTAACTATTTATCTTATACATTTGCTTTGCAAGTGTCAAAGGACACATATACAGGCTGAGAATCTGAATATATACACTTCTGTATTTGTTTGTCTGATTTAAATTAATTTTATGTATGAAATTACAGACACAACAAAAACAACAGCACTTACTTAGCAGCAGGATTCTGTATTATGTGTTAATTGGTTATTAAATTATAATTTCAAAAGTTCCTTAACTACATTCAAAGATAAATTAGTAAGATTTTAGTTCTAACTTTGCTTAAATATTCTTAATGCTTTAGTCATTATATTCAAACAAGACTTTTTCATTTTAACAAAAAAGGAGCTGTTTTTCCACTATTTATCTCGAAGGGCAATAAATCAATCATCTGAATAATTTTAAATAAATTTTCTTTTGAATGATCTACTCCAGTAGATTTGCAGCTCAGGAATTACAGGATGACAGTGTATTTCTTCTGATGCAAAGCAGAAGTAGTGATAATCTTAATAACAATTCTGGTCCTAGCATCTCTGTTCGAAATCTTGTCTCCTCTCAGAGCAGTGAAAGTATTGTCATTTAAGCAGTCAAGGGTTTCAGCGTGTCAATCTATAAGCCCTAATACAACAGCATTTCTCAGTCCTTAATTTAGCACATTACCAGTTTATTGCTTTATGACAATGATTCTTTACTAGTTTGAATGTGTGCATACTTGTTATAAAGTTGAATGACCAGCATAGAATGGCTCACACCTTTGTTTGTGGTTGCAAATACTTGCATCACCTGTAAAGCAGTACAGAGTCAGAACTTCCACACTTTTCCTTTCCCTTTCTTAAAGAAAAAAAAAAAAAGTAGAGAATGGCTGCTGAAGAATCCATTTGAGGCCAAATCGTGAATTTTAACTCCAATACATATTTCTGATGCTGATACTTGTCTTGATATCGATAAGTGGATAACACTGGAAACATGAAAACAGAAGAGTGGCTTATGCTTTCTAGGTGGCAACAATTCTAGAAAGACATGTGCGCCACCAGAATATGGCAACAAGTGGCAGGGAATACTCTGAGAAGCCTGTCATCCATCTGGCTCCTCCACTAAGTCACATAGAAAGGACAAAAATGTTATTAGTGGTACAATGGGCATTCCTTATGTTGATAGTGGATGTACACTTCTCAAGGTGAATACTGAGGTAATGCCTAGAGATACAATATGGAGCAAAAGGACTCTTAGCAAAGAAATCTACAGGTAGCAGTAAAAGACTGTCCCTGAAACAAACGCTTATGGTCTAAATCAACAGACAGCCAAAGGGGAAATGGAAACAAACAGTAGTGAAATCACTTGCCTGGGACTGTAAAACAGGTTAATTGAAGAATGGAAAATCTCACTTGGTTCTCGTGAGAGCTGATTGCTTGCTCCCTGTTATTCATCAAGCCCTGTTGTAAGTTCTCCTCAAGGTTCTTGTTGGGATGCATGCACTGTGGCAAAAAAAAAGCTGCGCTGTTTTCTGAGGGCATGGGGACTTGATAAGCCTCACGTTTTCCTGGAGAAAAGGAAATGAAGTGGGGTCATCTTTCCGGACTCCTTCTTTACAATTTCTCATTATGTTCAGATACTGAAAAAGAACTGTGAATATACGTACAAATAAAACTACTAGTTTGGTAGCACTGCTGTTTGTACTTTAGCTAGTCTTTTGTAGAGTGATGTTTTTGAACATGCTTTAGAAATACTTCAGGCAGATAGATGGTTTATCAAGTAATTTATATCATTAAGAGAGCTTTCAGCACCCCAGCTTGCAGTCTTGCTTGAGAGATTGATGATCTGTGCTGCAATTTATACTTCATCTTGTGTGTTACTCATTCCTGGATTTATTTACATTTAATTGTGTTGTGAAGTCAACATTCACAAAGAAATCTTCCTCTCTCATGGACTATATTAAAATTCACAACTTCTCCCTCAAAGACTTAGAATAAACAATAAACTTTTAAAATGTAAAATAATTAACTTTTTCAAAATAAGGTGATATAACCAGAACTGGATTTCCAGCTAGTTTCATTCAATTCCTCAAAATGTCTGTAAGTTATCTTAATTAGGCATAAAAAGTTTTCAAAACCTTGCAGGATTTTCAAATTTAGGGTATGCAAATCTTCTGTATCCACTTCTATTCTACTTCTTGCAGCTCTCCTGAGAGAGAGCATGTTTGAGAGAGAATCCAACAGCACACGTTTTTCTGTGTTCTAATTAAAGACTTGTGAGACTGGCATTCCAGAAGTTCAGCTTCAGAGATGTGACTGTTTATTATGAAGCTGTTGCGGAAATCTGAAGAAAAATCCTGCACACCTCTCATTAAAGACAGAGTGGAGAATTAGAAATTAGATGTATCAAGTTTATTACTGAAATATAATTTTTGCTGGTAATACTACAAATGCAAATAGTGTTCAGTACTTATTCCTAAACCTAGATTAAAAAACACATATGTTGAGAAGTGGTTATCTCCTACTTCTCCTGAATATCTGAGTAATACCTTTTTTCCCCAGCAGACATTTTAGTCTAAACTCTAATTCAGACTACAAGGGAAAAATAAGGTGTGTTATCCTGGCAATACAAATAACTTGTTCCTTGAAAGAAATTCTTTAGGGTAAGCATCCCTGCCACTGAACACATTAATAGCTCTGACAGTTACCGGAAAGCAATTGGAAAAAGTCTGCAGGTAGCAGGTTACTTACTTTTGCTGATAGCTGCACTGGTGACTATTTTTATAGAGTATTAGACTGAATTAGAAGTCTGGGGACCCCAACTTCAGGATATATGCAGTTTTGACTAGTCTGAAACTGCACAGGATGGCACAGAAAGGTAAATCCAAGAAACAGAAGTGACAGCTTCCCTGGAGTTGCCAGCATACTTGCTCACAGATTCTTCACTTTTTATTTCATTTAGTGCTGTGTTTCCCCAGGATATATCACTCCTGTTTCAGTTGATACCTGCCATTCAATTGTTCGGCTTCAGTTCAGAGCCTTTCCATCACAATACGCTGAACTGACACATATCCTTTTTCCAATCTCTTTCAGAAAATGTGATTACTGTCACAATCTGAGACACAGACCAGCTCAGAAAGCTGTAGAGAACAGAAAGAAAAAAGGTTCAGATGAGCAAATAAATCTCACATGTCTGTGGAAAATCTAAATTAATCCTCTGGGCTGGTGGTGTTCACCATTAATGCTGATGACTGCAGAAACACTCATGCTCTTCCCAACTTCTTGACTACTAAATAGCTACTGAATTCTGTGTGATAATTCAATTAAAAATCCAGGTCAATTGGTTTCCTAAACAGGATGTCAAATGGGGATGACGTGCAGAGAATTCACTGGTGACTTCAGCAAAAGTGAACTGCACAGTGACTTGACAATCAGATCAGCTCTTCCTTGGACTATTGTTTGATGTGGATCATACCAGTGCCCAGGAACAAGTGGCAACACTCACTATAAGGCATTCAAAATTGGTTTTCCAGCTCTTTATCAAAGAGCTGCCACCATTTCAGAAAAATAATTTTTTTGAAGAAGCTTATTTTCTGTAGTGATTATGTCTCATCTTTGCCTAACACATGGTACATTACAGTGTTTAACAGATACTTGTTCAGAGGTCATCATGCATTTCTCATCCTACTTCTTTTCTTCCCTTTAGATAACATTATGTAATTTCAGCTTTGCTAGGTCTCATAGTCTTGAATACAGGCTGCTCACAGGTTCAGTATTTCCATTTGGTAGTGATTATATGAATATTTAATTAAAAAAAAAAATAAAAAAAAATGTTACCTCACCAAAATGTTTTAAAAGCCCATTCACTTCTCTTTATCTCTTTGAGACAGGACTACCTACTGTAGTGTAGAACAATGATGGAGTGTATATTTGTCTATTTTAAATAATTAGCTTTCTAACTGAATTTTACAGATTTTACTTGGAACAAAGCATGTTCTAGCACACAATGCACCATCAGAACTGGCTGGGAGGCTGAGTTGGTGTCCTCCACAGTCTGAAACCTTAAGTGGAACGGGGGTGGGTCTTGGAGCTTTTCATAACAGGGAAATGGTGCTAGCTATTCTGTTTGGAGAGGCTCTGGGAAGAAATTAAGTTAAGCTCAATGGAAGTAAAGCTGTAATGAGCATAGTATTAAATGAGAGCTAGTCAGTAGAGAATGGGACTGAAAGTCTGGTGTGTTTCTTACAGTGAGGCATGAAAAGGAATGCTCAGAATCATGATTTTTTGAGACAGAAGATGAGGAAAAGATAACTGAAGAAGTAGTATGTACTAATAATGTGGCTGACTGAAAAAAAATGAAGTTATTATTCCTTGAGTGATAGAGGTGTGTTAAGTTCACTTCTCCTATTGAAAACATTACTTGAAGAAAGTTGGTGTGTTTTCCTTTGAATTATTATCTTTGGCCATGTCTAGTTAGCTATTTTCTAAGCATGACCTTGAGATGAGGATATGTTGTGACAGGTTTTAGACTTTGTACAAGTAAAATATGGATTATACTATGCACTTTATCTGAAATTAAAATTGTGCAAATAATGGTGTTGGTGAAAATTAATGAATAATGTAAGCTGAAATTGTTGATAAAAGTGGCTTTGAATCCTTAAATGTCCACACAGTTTATACAAAGCAGGCTGAGAAATTCCTAATTTCACAGATGGAGAAATTTAGATCTAGAGACATATAAATAAGTAACTTAATTTAAACTCGTAGAAGTTACATCTGTACCTAAGTGGCTTTATTTTCATGGTTGAGGTTAACGTACCTATAATTTAGAAGAGTCTAAATCGTTGTTTGGGATTATCTTACCCTGGTGCTACTAGGCTGTGTTTTTCAATCAGGGCCACAAAAAAATTTGTTGTTAAAAGAAAGAATAATAAAAACAGTCATAAATAAGTAGAAATGAATGTTGCTTATAAACTGTCAGTATTTTATATTGAATATTTGACAAAAGACATGAGAGCATTGCTTGTTGAAAGATCACTCAGATGCACAAAGTTCCATAGCATAATGTTTTAAGTAAGTCTGCATTCACTAACTCATTGCTGTTTCAATCCAGTGCCTGAGTATCAAAAGCAAATTTTCCTCCCTCATATTTATCCTCTGCTTACCCCAGAGGATAGGACTGAATTAGTGACAGAATTATGTTACTTACTTATGTCCTCTGGGGACTGAACTATCAACAACTCGCTGCGTTCAGAAATCTTCACAGCTGTGAGTCAGAGATGACCTTTTCTGAGACAGACTGAAGGCTTCAGCATGGGAGTGAAGTTGACCTTGAATTGTGAACTAAACCTTTTTGCTTTGATCTCTTGTGACACTTACCACTAAGATATGGGTCTGTTTGTGACATGCTGTGACAACAGAGTTCCATGCAACTTTTAAGCCAATATTATACATACGCTTCACAACTCTTGTTTTCTTTCTGTATGAAGAATATCTGCAGACACTTAATTGTTTCATCCAAATGTTGATCCAGAATCTTCCTAGGAAACTTGGTGGGAATTTGAGGAAAAACAGGGTAAGAAATACTATAAACAAGTAGAGCTCATGCTTGCAAGCTGTTGCATTTTACTACTCTCGCTCTGCACTTGGACACCACATGTGTGTACAGAGAGGGGGCTGCTGTGAAAAAACTTTCTGAAGCTTTTTATTTTGTGACCTGGCTCCAGCTCATGATCCATATGAAAGGTTCATCAAAGACTGTGAAATAATTTACAGTGTAAGATGAACTGGTCTAGTGGGAAGACTGTTCCACAGTATTTCACCATTAGTAGTTTAAAGTTGGAAAGACATTTATCACATGTGAGTATAGCATGAAAAGTAGAAGTTTATTTTTTATCTCCTGGTGAGTTATATAATCTTAGTCGTAAGAGAGGGGCCTTGGAAAGGCAGTGCTCTCCACGCACTTCTTGACTGCATTAAATGTATTAGTTTCATAAGCCAAATAAAATTTTAAATAGGGTTCTTTTAACTTTCCTGATAGGAACAAAAGAGAGATAAAATTTCTACCTTCAATGAACTATTTCCACAAGGAAAAATTTTCTGTATTTATGCCTGATAATGACTTTCAGAAGCTGCAGAAGCCCTATTTCTATTCTACTGAAGAAACCGTTTTGCAGGCTGCACCACACTTGGCTTTTTCTGTAGAGCTCAGGAATTAAATAGTGTACCTCTGAGGAGCTATTAAGTAATGCTTTTCTGTTCATTATTACTGTTATTGAGTAGAATGGATGTAATGCTTTTTTTTTTTCTTCATGTCCCATTTGTGAATAATTCTACTTAGGCATGTTATTCTATATATACAAACCTTTATATGTGGGTTGCAGCTTACATGTGTACAACACAAAATTGGTGCATAATTGGTGAATAAAAACATAAAAGACTACTCAGCTGAAATGCTGTGCCTTGTTCTGTCATCTCACTCCAATAAGGGGTCAAATCAATTGGAAGCAGTCCAGATGAGAGAAGCAAGAATTAGCCATTAAAATATATATGTATTTTTTAAAAAGAAGGAACATAAATACTTCCTGTAGGAGGACAGATTGAACAAATTTGTGATATTTTTAACTTGTTTCTCTGTTTCTCAATTCCTGATGGGTACGACAAGAAGCAGTGGGCTAAAATTCCAGCATGAAAAATTCAGATTAGATACTAGAAGTGCTTCTAGTCAGGAAAAAATGATCACTGCCTAGGGAGGCACAGAATTAGCCATCACTTGAAAGAGAGAAGCATCTGTCAGGAATGGAGCAACTCATTTTACATTGAGGCAAACTGGTAATCTAAATGATCTCTTGAGACTGCTTTCAGTCTCATTATGCAATGTAGAGTCATAAATCTATGGCAGTAGAAATCAGTTGTAACTTGCAGACATAATTTTATGTGTGCTTGTGTTTGAATTGTGACCAACATTGTTCAGAAATTCCTGTGCTTTGTCCCACTTCAGATGTTGCATATTTCACAACCCAAAAATTAAATGAATGAGAACTTTCCTTTTCAGAAAAACAAGCAAACAAAATCTTGTAACTTGAGGTACTTGAGGATATAATTCAATTTTATAAACAAGTAAGTAGTAAAGTCTCATCTATAATCCAGTTTTCCCTGTGGAAACTGTATTTTAATCCTAATGCTCAGTATTTTATTATTCTTGTGCTTTACTGCTGACGTAACATTTTCTTTTGTGTATTTGGGGAAACAGTGAACCATTAAGCAAAGATACTCTTTTGCTGGAATTTACTGGTGTTCAATATTAAGGGTTTATTCACTTAAATGGTCTACTCTGGTTATTCTCTACAAGAGTTTTTGGCGGTGCAACTCAAGGGTACTTTTTTTTGTTATATATTTATATCCACAAATACTAAACACTAACACTGTACATAGTGGTTATCAGAGTCACTGGCACCAATTTAGTAAGCTAATGTGTATAAAAGAACTTTTGTAAATTTTTTTTAATGATAGTAGAAGAAGGAGGTTATAAAGAGTTATTTAGTCAAATAGTGAGGAACATATATCTATTTTTGCTTGTCTAGTGTACTACCTTGTTGACTTTATATCCAGAATTAGATAAGAATATGATCACTGGAAATAATGGACTTGACGTTTTCGGAGGTCTTCATCAGCAGCTAGTGTATTAGTAGCAAGACAAAGCTGAACAATTGCTTCCTTTATATTTCTGAATGTTGAATGACACATCATTTTTATAAAACATTTAATTCACACATTTATAATATTAAACAGGTTAATAGTTTGTTAATATTGCATTTATTAAAAACTAAGTTTTACTTAGATATTTTATTTAGCTACTCTTTATTCGCTATTAAGCCACAGATCCTCATCAAAAGAATAAGAGATGTATTGTGTTAAACCAAAGAGGCATGAAATGTACTCATTGGAGATTTGCTGTTTCTGCTGGGTGGACAATTCATTCTCTAGAGAAACTGGTCATTCAAACCGACATAGCAATTTTCTGACTGACTAAGTGAAGACACCTTACATTTTTGAGTACAGCATGACATTTTGATAATCATTAGTTTAAAAAGTCATCTGGAAAGAATTCACTAGTATTTGGCACTTAGGGTTATTGGCAGCGAATACTTTTGATTATTTTTAATTTCCTTTTCACTTCTACTGAATTAACATATAATTACAAAATTCTAGAGAGTCTTTCTATAATTGTCTGCCATAAATAATAAATTAGGGTCACCATAATTCTTTCATATGTTCTCTAAGCTGATATTTAGATCAGGATAAAATGGCACAGATCAAATATGAGTTCTCCCAATTACTGAATCTTTTCAAGATACTGTTTTGGTATCTGATAATATGAACCTGTTCATCTTCCTGTATTCCTAAGATCAGAACGTGGCACAGTGCATGTTTTTTTGCCTTTTTTTTTTTTTTTTTTTTTTTTAAAGCTTGGTTATATGATTTGACTTGTGTGCAATCAAAACAACTTATACTTTTCCCCTTGTTGCATGCTTTATGAGCCATATTTAACAGTGAAGCAGTGAGGTCACACGTATATACGTACAAGTATATTTGTGTATATGTGTACTTATATGTATGTGTGTGTCCATGTGAATGTATATGTGCTCTGGACCTGGACCAAATTGAATTATGTGATGAGGATAGCTGTTTCCTAAAGACTGGACAGCAAAGGATATGTTGCCTACTAAATCACAAGATTATCCTGGAGTATTGCTGAATGGAGGCTAGAAAGAATCTGTTCAGAAAGACTTAAAGTACTCCTGAACAGTTGGGTGTGTGCTTTAATAAAAATCAATCCAAGTATGCTCTAGTACAAGATGTAGCAGCCCAATTCCTCCCTCCTCAACAGCCTTCTCTAGCTTCTGTTTTGATACACTCGACATTTCCCTGCATATTTTCTATTGTTTCTTTAAGCTAGTGATTCCTCTCTTCATTTTTTTTGATAGTAGGTTAGTGAGCCTTCTAGCTCTGAGCTCATTGCATTGCACTGGGTCTTATGGCTGGGTGTTGCCATCATTTGTAAAAGCCTGCAACTAGAAAACAAAATCCTTACATTACAAATACAGGCAATTCTGAAAGCCTCTCAGAAAAATGAACACTCCTATTTTCTCCTATGTAATTTATTACTGAAAGCTATAAGTTTTGCTGTGATTAGGCAATGCAGTAAGAATATAAGGGGCAAAGAAACTGTGGTAAGGGAGGTAAGAGACTGAAATCCAGTTCCCTAAATTGTCCATTGATCTTCTGTGTTTAATAGGCAAGGGTCTTCCAGTCTTGCTATTCATCCTCTGCTCGCTTTGTGTATTTAGTTTTTAAGAAATCATGAATGACATCACATGTATAAAATGCTGGGAGGAAGAAAATCTTCCAAGTAACATTCTAGCCAAAAGAATCATTGAAAGATGCAATATGAAAGATTTTCTAGTTTTATTGTGAGATATCTGTTTCAATCTAGGCAAAAGCTAATCACATGTACACATTAGGTATACGTACATGAGTATGTATAGACAGGTCCAGAAAGGTCAGTTCAGTTCAGTTGGTACTGAGTTGTACTTTAAAAAAATTCTTTGCTTTTTTAAAACGTGTGCATTTCTAAGTTATTCATCCTTCATAGTGCCTGGAGTAGTGATAACGTGCAAGAAGGCTTATTTCTGTGAACTATCTCACTACATGTTATCAATGCTCAGAAGCAAAGAAATAGGATAGATATGCTAGCCAGATGATTCTCTCATTAATTTAGATGCAGGATTTAGTTAGTCAGCTAACAAATAAACTCATGCTATATTGGCCTAGCCTCACATTGGAAAATAACAATATTCTGAATAAAGAAAAAGATTTTTCATAAAAATTTTAATGATCTTGCATTAATTTAAGCTACACATTTAGGCTTTTTTTTTTCCTCTTGTAATATGGTATATGGTGTATTATCACAGTAATTCAGTGTGCCCCTAAAGCCAAAATATGATTTGTTTTGTCTGAAATTTTACAGCTGACTGTGTTCAGTTTATTAGCACAATATTCCTTTAAGAAATCCTCAATAAAACCAGAAGCCTGAAATAATTTTGCAATTACAGTTTAAAGCTTTAGGGCTAACCTATATGTTAAACTCAGAATAAAAAATAGCCTTAGCCTTCAATGTGGGCTGGTATCCTGGGTCTAATTGAGGAGACTGCTTTTACATCTTTGGAGGACCTTCAGGTTATTTCAAATTATAAATATATGAAACATAAAATACAAAATCCAGCTCTTAGAAATAGGTCAGAGTCTGCCCATACCTCAGGCATTTTGAAAAAAATCTTCTATATAATTTATCAAATTTGCAGGGGAAATGATAAATATTTAAATGAAATACATTATCATATGGAATATTGATACAATTATAAAGGATCTTAAATAATCTAGAAATCAGTGGAAAGAAAATACCTGAATTGATGTTATCCACTATAAAACTAATTGGCTCCTGTTCCTCTATGAGTATCCCTTAGCTATAATGGCATCACTTATAAAATATTTTCCAGAAGAATTCCTTTTCACTTCTTTAAAAAATAGATGGTGTTCTCAGATAGAAGAACCATTACACTTTGTATCCTCATTAAATGCATGCCACTTGCCTGTTTTGCTTCATAGTGTATAAATCCTGCATCCTCTTAGGCGTTTCAACAGCTCCCATCACTAACATCAGTGATTGTAATGAACGTATGTTCACTGTGATCCCAAATTGTTCCTCACAGAAGAGGATTTCAGAGTCAGAGAAGAATAGTCCTTCGTGTATCCCTTTCAAGAGAGCAGTTTCCCAGATAAGTTTGTGATTTCTAGCCTTAGAATTCTCTAGAGTGCAATCTCATTATCTTTTAACTTGAATTACAAATCTTCATTGCTTCTGCCATCCCCAGTTATCTGAAGCCAGAAAAACAGCCATGGGGAATAAAGAATCTTGGCAGCTGTGAGTGATTTAGTTTAAATGTTGTGGTCAGATTCATGTAAGTAGGATACTATTTAGCAGCGTGCAACTGCCCTGGCTATAGGACTCTCCAACTTCTACAAGAAGTGAAACAAGAATACTCCAGGAATTGAGCTTCATTAGTTCATACTTCCCTCTCGTTTGCACCTTTTACTGAAACAGCCATCAATGTGTTTCCAGTTGGAATAAACTATTGCATGTGATCTTGACCATTCTTATCTCTACCTTCATTTGCTTCCAAGATACTAAATTTAAAATGCTCTGTGATACCAACAGGACAAATATTGCAGTGCTGCGTTCATCACTTTTTGGTGTTTCTGAGCTTTACTTCCTCTAACCAATACGTATTTACTGTATGTAAGCAAGCCTATTAAGAATTAGAATATTTGTGAATAAAGTCTGGATTTCAGACCTTATTCTAATTTTAAGATTTAAGGCAATTTTTCTTTAATGCTTCAGCAATATGTTTTCTGAAATGCATGCACATGAATTTGTTTACTAGTGAGTTTATTGTACCTGCATATTGCTTCCTGCTTATAAAAACACTCCTGGGATAAGCTGCTTATATTAAAACATTTTGCTCCAAAGAACATCATAATGTAGGAAAAGTAAGTATTGAGGGCAGTGATGGACTACACTGATGGAGTGATTTGTTATTTCCCTTCCACTACTTAGGAACTTTTCTGTGAGAGTAACATACTGAATGGCCCTGGTAACTTGTTAATATGCTGGACTGTCTTCTAAGTTGGTGACATTTTCATCAAGTACACAAAAATAACACTGCTTTGTAGAAAAAAAGATGAAGCAGAACAGATGAATTTAGGGAAATAATGCCATTATGCGGGATAAAAGTTTTAAACTTTGCCCACAGATCTGCAGGGTTTTCTGAATCTTAAATGTTAAATTCTTGGGATTTGTAAACTCTTAGAGGGCAAAGTGTAAGGATAGCATTTTCAAAGGGGATTTACATGCTTAATCTCTATTAGCTAATCCTTTAGGCAGTTTTAAAAATCTTGGCCTCACATCACAAAGGCCTCTGAGAAGCTGGTTGTTAACATAACTGATTCTGAGGCAAAAAGAGGAGATGACACTTAATTTGGCTTTACAAGGAATATACCAAAAAAGAGAAGCAAAACTGTGTGTTTCTATGTATAAAATGCACTGTGTTAGTTTTGGGTATCATGTTTCTTTTTTCTCCTTTTAAGTTGTTCTTTGTGTTAAGGTCTGAATTTTTACAATGTGGTACAATATGGTGTAAAGCACAAAAGGAGAGAAGGGCACCCTCCTTCCTTTACTGTCAATGGCTGACTCTCTCCTAAATTTTCTCTCTGATCTGGAAACTGGGGAGCAGATCTCCCTTCTCACTGTCGGCTCATGTTCAGCTGAGCATCAACCAACACCCCCCAGGTCCCTTCCCTCTTCACAGTCATCCAGTCACTCATCCCTAAGCCTATAGCACTGCATGGGGTTATTGTGGCCAAATGCTCAAAGATGAACTAACATTTGGACTTCACTAGTGATAAAGTAACTGAATACTGTATAGGTCTCTCTAAGGTGTTGTATCTGAGCTTTTATAACAGTCTTGGCATGTAAGGGGCACAACCTTGGGGATCTCCCAGAATCCAATTGGTAAAAGGGTAGCATGTTACAGAAAAAGAAGATCTGAATGAGTGGGTGAATGGATGCTTTCATCTGAGTTTATTGAATGTATGCTCATATATGGAAATTTCTGGCACTCCTCAGTACAATACCCACGCCTGTTTAAAGGAAATTAGATGAATACTTATCTTCAAATATTTCTATTTGAATGAAGTGGGCCATAAATATAAATATTTGAATGAAGCGAGCCCCAAACTGACCCAAGATCACAAGGGAATTTTCTCAGGATTTAGATTAGAAAAAAAAAATATGTATAATTTTTCTGACAAACTCTTTATGTACTAAAGCTGAAGTGCAGGAAACAGAATGGAGAGACATTAAAGGAAATGAAAGAGAAGTTGTGCCATGTGTGTACAAGTGGCAGAGACATATATACTGACATTAAGTGTTGATTGATACAAAGAAAAAAATTTTTGAAGAGTGGGTAGAATGGAAAACAGGTAAGTATAGCAGTGATCAGAGATTTACTCACATTTTCACTCAGGGGTTGGTAATGCTCTGGAATAGGTTGTCCAGAGATGTTGTGGATTCCCTGTCCCTGGAGGCATTCAAGGCAGGCTAGATGTGGCTCTGGGTGGGCTGGTCTAGTGGTTGGCAAACCTGCCTACGGCAGGGGGGTTAAAATTAGGTGATCTCTGAGGTCCTTTTCAACCCAGGCTATTCTATGATTCTATGATGATAGGAAAATTCTGTATTTATTACTAGTAGAGAAGCTTTATATGTGGAGTTTTTGGTAATATAACATGTTGGATACTCTGCTAAAACAGGGAAATATCTAACTATCATTTAAAATAAATGGCTTTTTCAGTTTTAAGTATTAATTATAACAAACATGGTATATAGAATACATAGTTGCTGCCCCAACATTAGCCGAAGAAAATTGACATTCAAAGGTATTCTCTTGATACAATTCTATGGCAATCTTTTTAGAACAGTAGTTCCTGTAGAATAATAAATAGCAAATCTAAGCGTGGTGAATTAGACAGTGGTCTGTTTCAGCTTCTTGATAAATGCTGCTGAAGTACAGCTTAAGATTGGAGTAAAGAGCAGGCAGAAAATAAGGAGAAAATGAATTGTTTGATCTCTCTTGTGAGATGTGTTCTAGTCATAAAAATATTTTTGTTTGTCAGTTTTTCTCTACTCTCCTTGACATACGTAAATCTACAAAAAATTTATAAGACAGGATAGCTTGGTAATGTGGCCCAGATTGCTGACTTCATGTTCAAGCAAAGTATTCCCCAAACTTGCTCTAATCCCAAAGCAAGGAAGTAAAGCTTTTAGCAGACAGTAACAGCAACTATGCAAGTCCCCAAAATGTTCACCTTAAAATTAAGTAGCTTTCAGTGTGTTTCACGAAGTCATCATCTTGAAATATGAGTAGAGCTTTTTATACCACCTCATTTTCATAAAGAGGGAATGCCAGCTACAGATAAAACAGTGCATAGCATGATCAAGATTTCTGCCAGTATAAATCATCTTTTCAATTTTTATTTTTATTTTTTTGACATTGCTATAGTTTATGAGGATATGTGTGAGGAGAATTCATCTTTCAAAAGAAAGGAAATTCAGTCAGGTCTGATGTGAAATATAAATATGAATTTTATGTCAAAATTAGCGTGTATTACATCTACACAGTGATCTTATCTCTGCTTACAAAAGTGAAAGGGAAGCCTGAGGTAAATGTTGAAATGTGACTGTTTTTTTTTTTTAAGGCAATAATTAATTGAATCACTGGACATCCATGTACGCTTAAATGCTATAATACTTATTACAGCTAAAATTTCAGTACAGAGCACAGTGTTTAATCAGATTCAGAATTTTGCATATGTACATTATTTACACGACTCTTGAAGAACTACAGATTTTAAATCTTGGATGTAATATAGCTGCTTTGAGAGGCCAGATTTAGGTTTGTACTGCCAGACTTGACATTTCTGGTAAGTTAAAATGTGAATGTGGAATGGAGCCACTGTAGTAGCTCACTTTTGGTACAGATTTGTCCACATATTTGAGAAGGAAGTATGACCATGGAGCATTTAAACCCAGAGGATTTATTTCCTTCTGAAAGTGGAGAGCCAACTAGTTATGTGGTGGTCATTTCCAGCTCCAGCACTAGTGTACATGTCTGCTTGCAAAGGAAGGTTTGAATAAACTCTCCTTAAATTCTCTTTTACTTCCCTATCCTTTTCTGAATAATGTGACCCAGGATCTGAGTCTTCTTATACTGATACTTGACATTAAGAGGTATGTAATTTCACATTAAAATATAATCTAGGGCAGAAAACACTGAAATCTGTTTTCTAAAATGCACTGAACATGCACAAAGTCTTGCAGGAAGCAACTAGGAAAATTCTACCGCAGGAGAGAGTCTGAATTTATTTCTTAATTTATATAAGGTAAATATTCCAAAATGCTGATCTAAAATCTGTTACACAGTGCATGATTTTTAATATTCTTACTATAAACTAAAATCAGAGGTAGGCATAAACTTCCATCAGAATTTAATTCTATGTTTTGTCAGATCATCTTTTCTGACTTTGAAATGCCACTACTTCTAAATTACATGAAATTGCTATGTAACTGGTGTAAATCAGTGCACCTCCCATGCCTTTGGAGCTTGTGTGCAATTTTATACCAGTGCATTCTCTTTCACTGTTTGTTAAGAATAAGACTGTTTAGTACTGCCTACAAAAATTCTGTTCAAAGAGAAGAGGGAAAAAAATCTAGAATAATAAAAAAGCTTGCTTAGATCTGATGTTTTCAGGTAACATGCAAATTATCTACCTTGGGGATATTCTAATACTTAAGGGAATTTGAAACTATTCGATATTTTGTCCTATGTGTAAAAATACCACTGACTGAGGTTAAAAAAATAGTATAAAATTCAGTAATTCTGACTTATCTGGGAGGAAAACTACAAACTGCATCTCATATGGAAGCCATTATCTAATATGTAGAAGATAGCCATAAGATAGAACATATAACTGATCAATTTCAAATATCCACCTGAATGTAATACGTATCCGTGTGAAACTTCCTATGCTGCAGCTTATGTCCTATTATGCCCCTTGTCCTGTCTCCACGTACCACTGAAAAGAGACTGGCCTCACCACTATGGCCGCCACTCCTCAGAAAAATGTTTGTAAAATTTAGGTTTGGTTGTTATTTATTGCTTTGTGTTTGTTTGTTTGTTTGTTTGTTTTTAGTTGAATAGAGAAATCTCTTTTTTTGCTTTATGGATTAATAAAGCTAAATCAATGATGTGAACCAAAAAAGGCATTTTAATTCTCACTAACTTGTTCAAATCAAGTTCAGTGTCATCTTTGAGGGTGTAACTGATGTCAGCATTGAAAGGAAACTGAAATTCCTTTTCAGATAATATTCAAAACATTCACTGTCCACAGAATTTTTTTTTTCATGTTTGCTGTCCACTGTGATGCATTTTCTCTCTGTAGGAATTAACAGAAGTTTTACATCTGACCATAGTAAGCAGTACTCTAGTTGTTATTTTTCATGCAGAAAATAAAAGAACTGGATCATAAAAGGCCGGGGATTTGTGTTCTTTTGTTGTTGTTATAAAAAGATTTTCCTGCCTTCTTTTAAGCATTACCCTACTTTCCTTTCTTTAATTACTGTCTCAGTACTAAGAAGTCCAAACTATTCTAGCAAATATCATTTTAATGAATGCTTTGGATGCTTGACTTATAAAATGCCAGCTTATGTACTAAATTATTCAGATAAAAATAAACATGGCCAGTTTGGTAACAAGCTGAATAATGAGTTTATGAAAAACAGTGCAAATATTTGTAGGTAAATCTTATTGTGAGGATTAAGTAAAAGGGAAAGAGTATTATTTAAAGAGAAATACAAATTAAAGACTCTTCCTTGTATATTGTATATCTTTCTTGTATATTATCCTTCCTAAGAAGATAATATAGATAGATCATAGCTGTGCATGCAGTTATTGCCTAGGATTATTCTGTATTCCAAATGACTTTGTGGTCAATCCATAGGTAGTTCAAGTTATACAAGGAGATCTTGAGATGAAAGTTGTTTCTAATTAGGTCATTTCATTAATTAATTGCATCCTAAAAATTGCAAACAAGTTGTCACTTAGAAGGGAAATTTGTGTGTCATCCCATCAACACACAGATTTTCTGTCCTGTTATGCACGCAGAAGTGTGCAGTGCTGATTTTTAGATTATCTCATTTTTAGCAGTGATTTAGTTCTGTGTCTCCTCAAGGAGGGCCAACTAGGTCTCAGTGTCACAAGTTCATGCTTCATCTGTGCAAAATACAGCTACAGATGAGATATTTGGATTCTAGACTCTGAACACTGGCTGTATGTCCAGCCAGTTATTGTAGTTGCTGTCCAGTCAGCCTCTCCTAGAAGGCACCCACAGCTGACAACTTTTCATGCCCACAGATCCTCCCATGCCTGATGAGGTTATACTGCTGATAGACAACCTCACAGAGGGAATAATGCATTCTTGATAGGAGGATGGTTTGTACTTCACTGTCATATACAGGTCCATCTTAGGCAGAACTTTAAAGACTTTTTAGTCTTTCATTTAAGTGTTAATGCCATTTGTCTGTGGATAGGGATTTCTGCTATAGAAACAAAGTTCCAGCTCCGAGGAATAATTTAGACTTTGCAGTGTTTCCAGATAAAGTACTTCCTGCAGAGCCAAACATCCCACTCCTGTTCAGTTATTACTATTCTTTTATATTCTATATAAAAAGGTTTATTAACTAACAATTTTTTTCATCTGTCCATCAAATAAAAGCAAGGTACATATAAATTCATATATAATTCCATCAGATAAATAAGTTTCCCACTGTTTCATTGCAGTTTATGTTTTTGATTAAATTTTAAGTACTGCACTATTCTCTTTTATCTGAACCCAAAGATGCACAGCAGAGAAATATGTGCAGGAATTAGCTTTTATTTATTTCATTTTGTTTGTGACAGATTCATTGTTTGCGTTTGCCAGGCTCCATACCACCCACTGAACAACATGAATATTCAGGAGTTGTCAGGAGCTGCAGCCAGTTTGATGTCACGTACAATGACAATGGAATAACTTTTGTGTGCAATGGTTTTGCATGAGATGTTCATTGATATTATTATTATTTTAGAAACTTTTTGGCAAAGGCTGATAAACACTCATGGTTGCCCTGAAAATCCATCAGCCCAGAAGGGGAAAAAGCCCACTGAGCTAAAGATTTTTCTGTTTAGACATAAAGAGCTGCTCCACTAAAGACAGAGTTAGGAAAGCACATACTTGAATAACTTTTTACATAAAGACAAGCACAGTGAACTCAGCAAGATACATGTATTAAGTTACTTGGATTTAGGTTTACAGAATCACAGAATCACAGAATTGTAGGGGTTGAAGGGACCTCTAGAAATCATCGAGACCAACCTCCCTGCCAAAGCAGGTTCCCTACACCAGGTCGCACAGGTAGGCGTCCAGGCGAGACTTGAATATCTCCAGAGAAGGAGACTCCACAACCTCCCTGGGCAGCCTGTTCCAGTGCTCCGTCACCCTCACCGTGAAGAAGTTCTTACGTACATTTGTGCAAAACTTCCTATGCTGCAGCTTATGTCCGTTTCCCCTTGTCCTGTCTCCACGTACCACTGAAAAGAGACTGGCCTCATCGCTATGGCTGCCACACTTCAGATATTTATAAACCTGGATCAGATCCCCTCTCAGACATCTTTTCTCAAGGCTAAACAGACCCAGTTCACTCAGCCTTTCTTCATAGGGGAGATGCTCCAGGCCCTTCACCATCTTTGTGGCCCTCCGCTGGACTCTTTCCAAGAGATCCCTGTCTTTTTTGTACTGGGGAGTCCAGAACTGGACGCAGTACTCCAGATGAGGTCTTACCAGGGCAGAGTAGAGGGGGAGGATCACCTCCCTTGACCTGCTGGACATGCTCTTCTTAATGCACCCCAGAATGCCATTGGCCTTTTTGGCCACGAGGGCACACTGCTGGCTCATGGCCAACCTGTCGTCCACCAGGATGCCCAGGTCCCTCTCTGCAGAGCTCCTCTCCAGCAGCTCATCCCCCAGCCTGTATTGGTGCATGCAATTATTCCTCCCTCGGTGTAAGACCCTTATCAGTATTCAGAGACTAAATATGTGTTCTTTGAGGGGACAGTTTCTCAGAATCACAGAATGGCCAGGGTTGGAAGTGACCTCAAGGATCATGAATCTCCAACCCCCCTGCTACAGGCAGGGCCACCAACCTCCACATTAATACTAGACCAGGTTGCCCAGGGCCCCATCCAATCTGACCTTGAACACCTCCAGGGATGGATAGGGCATCCACAACCTCTCTGGGCAGCCTGTTCCAGCACCTCACCACTCTCATAGTAAGGAACTTCCTCCTAACATCCAACCTAAATCTTCCCTCCCTCAACTTAAAACCATTTCCCCTTGTCCTGCAGTTATCAACCCTTTGAAAGAGTTGATTCCCCTCCTGCTTGTAGGCTTCCTTTAGGTACTGAAAGGCTGTAACTAAGTCACCCCACAGCCTTCTTTCCTCTAGGCTGAATAAGCCCAGCTCCCTCAGCCTATCTTTGTAGGGGAAGTGCTCTAGTCCCCTGGTCATATTTGTTATCACAAAGGTTTTTATGTAGTTTGTGATTACTCAAAGAAATAAATGTCAGCATAAGCCATAAGATTCTGGATTGTATGAGAAACATCTAATGAATTTTGTGAGTGCCATTTATTCTCTATGCCAAAATTCTGGAGACCTGATGTATGCTTATGCACTGTGTTCATGCTGTAGTTGAAATGACAATGGTGACTGTAGTGAATAATGGGATCTGTGCTAACATAAAGCCATTGAAGCAACATGGATGTGTGAGAATGACTTGAGAAAATCTCTAATTAGGTATAGAGCAATTAATGGGAAGACACTGCTTTGTGTGCCTGAGAATGCTGTAGTACTCTAAGATTTCCCAATCAGACTCCTAAACAACTTAGTATATTCTGTTATGACAGCTTAGATTTTTACAAGAGGTAATGAGAGCTTCCTCTCAAGAGGCTACTATTTAAATCTTGCATGGATAAGAACCTGCCTTGACTGATGAGACTGGTCATTGTGAACATTCCCTTATATGTCTATGTGTCCATGTCTATCATTTTGAAGAGCATCACTATACTTTAAATGAACAAATTTAAAACAAATTTGAAATAAATTAGTAATGATCATTTAGGAGGAAAAGGTCTTTATGTAGTTAATATTGTGGTATTTTTAATAGAATTCTGATATTGGCTACTATCCCGAAACAATTTTTAAGGTCTGAAATAATCCATCCTTACTATGAATTTATGTGGAAATTTAATTACAGCCCAATTAACTTTCTGAGAAATGTGAAATTAAACAATCATATCTATTTTTAATAATGATATAATCACACTTTTGCACTGAACAAGTATTAGTATAGGCGAAGGTAATGCTAAACAGTGAGGCTTTTACAGATTTGGAATACAGCATGGATTGCAACTGTAGAAGACATCATTCCTCCCTGTCTGACTGTTCTCACTGCTTTGGATCTCACAGACCTTTATTGTTTGTCTTCTTGCTTCTCATACAAGATCTATTTAAATAAACATCCTCTCACTGGATCCTTGTATTTAGTTTGTTTTCAGTTAATAATAATAATAACAGTAGAAAATCATGGCTAGGTAAAAGACAGTAAAGTACAGACTTTGTGATATACTTGTCACTAGTCATATACATATGAAAAAAACAGGCAATAGATTAAGCAAAGCTACATATGTTCTCTTTTCCTGAGAGCATCATTCCCAAACACTGCATTAGATAGGCCTTTCCCAGGTCACACCACATTACCCAGGACTTCATTCATTAACAATTCATTTTGTGTGTGATTATGACAAGGGAAAGATGTTTTGCCTTTTTTGACCTCAGCAGAATAAATCGGAGAGCCCTGGCATTGAGAACTCTTTTTGGAGAGGGTATATTTTTTAGTTCTCAAAGACAAAAATAAATGAAGTATGACACTAAAAACAAACTCCTGACTCCAGTGAGAAAGGCTTTGTACCAATTCTGTTCTACCTTGATGCCCATTAAAAAAGAGAGAATGTGCTCTTAATGTTCCTACAGGTTCCTCCCTTCTCAAAGTTTTCCGGAGACAGGTGTTCTATTTTTTGCTGCTTGCTTTGCTTCTCTTACAGAAGATTTTTGCTTTTGTTTGTTTGTTTGTTTTTGGTTGTGCTTTTGTTGCTATGGCTTTGTTTTGTTTTGTAGCAAGGAAAGGTAATATAGAGGAAATCCGATTTAATTTAATTACACAAAATAAAGTGGCCCAAGTAATCTACTGCTATAAATCAAGAGGACAACTGGAATTTAGTTTCTCATCGATAGAACCCCAGCTGACTTTCTGCTCTTTTTTTCTTTCATAATTCAATTATTCATTGTTCATACAGGTTTGGGACTCACAGTAGTTTTCATCTGTCCTCAAACTGTGAAATACGAGGATAAAGACCAGTGAAAAAAATTCCAATTTTTTTTTTGTAAAATCCTAGCAATGCCTGTGCCAGGCTTGCCCTTATAGCCTGATTCCACTTCTGAACTGTTTAGCTTTCACTCGCTCTCTTTGTTTTACAGTTTTGAGGGTTTTAATAAATTTGCAAGAGTTTTATTGTAGTAAAAATTGATTCTAAATTCCGACAAGCTATAAAATTATTGGGAAGTAGAGGAAGAAATAAAAAGTAAGAAATACAGAGCAATGTGGTTTTTGCAAATGAAGCACAAAACGGTTTTAAGCTCGTTACTAGAGAAAACTAATGACCCAGAAACAACCAAGTACCATTCAAATACTCCTTCCAAACTGCTTCTACCTCTGCTCATTCTACCCTTATCCAAGTAATTTCGGAGGAAATTTTATGATGACATTATGCTGTTTATTCTTCTGTCCCAACTCTTTATTGGAAATGCTATGTTCTTTCCTTAAAGAAGAAAGGGCTGATGCTCACAGTTTCTGTCTTTCAAGGAGGCTTAGCATGCTTACATGAGCTAGATCAAATCTCTTAAGCTTCAGAAAATTGTATATTTAGCTTAGTTTGAACTTGGATGGTAGTTTTTTTTTTTTTTCTCCTTTTCTCCAGAGGGTTCCATCTGAACACATAGGTCAAAGATGTGTCACTCTTAGCTCAAGCCTGTTATGTAGCCATACTAGTAGGTGAAGATGCTCTTTTACAATAGTTCTGTAACTTGATTCAGTGTTTTTCTCCTTTACAAGCCTGATGCAGTAGTAAGCCGACATTTGCAAAAGACTCAATAAACTTTACATGTATTTTGAAAATTATTCAATAAACTCTGAAAGTATCACTGGTTATTTTAGAACATTTCTTTTTCCATTCAGATAAGAAAATAAATGTCTAACCTGACATTTTACATAGCCTTATGTAGTAATAAACTTTTGGTTTCTGTAAGCATGAATTCAGTAGCAAACTTGTAGTCCTTACCAGGTCTTTGGTCTTTGATCCTTCCTTACAGATTTTACTTGGAAAGTCCTATGCAAGGTATGAGAGGAGAGGTATTACCAAAAGTTTTACTAATAAACTTTGAATGTCATCAACGTTGCAGTTTCCTACCATTTGAACATACTATCAATCACTAGCAAAAAGAAATGTACGAATTCTTATAAATAAATTACTAGCAAAATAAAAAATCAGGGAAATTAAACAGCCTACAATATAGATTTTTTTCTTTAAAATTAAGAGTATGCCAGTATACTTGCATGATCTTCTGACTTCGAAATCCAACTAGTTCTCTCCCTTCAATGAATTCAACTTATTCAATGTGAGACAAAGTAGAAAATGTCTGCAGTTCATGTTTAAGTGCAGAATATCAGGAATCTCTGCAGTCCTGCAAGAAACACATGCCCATTATTTGTATTCAGAGAGATACTTTGCAAAAAGGCTTTAATTTCTGTAGAAGCTGTACTAATATGAACTAACTAGCAAGCAGATACAAGTGGGGTTTTCTTTGATTGTTTGTTTCATTTGTCTTTGATTTTGCCTATATGTTGGCTTGTCTTTAAGCTAAAACCAGAAAAAGAGTGAGAAAATATGAGACAGTTCTGCTCTTCAATATGTACTGTGGTTTTCCTTCAGGACATGAAGAACTCCTTCTAGTACCACAGGATTTATAGTATTTTATTATTAAACACTTTCTTCATATTTAAAGCATAAATTTGGGCAGGTGCCTGTGATTTCATTCAGGGAGCGTGATATTTAATTCACTTTATAGACATTTTGCTTTGGTATTACAAGGTTTTCACATTTTCAACCACTGAAGCAATACAGCTCAATAAATAGATAGCTTTGCATATATTATCCAATTTTATTTAAACAGTGAAGGAGAAGACATGAAAAAATTAGAAGAATCAGAGGAAATGGATGAATTAGGTGGTCCAATTCAGGTTTGATCAGACATGACAGATTCCTAGCTTAGTGAAAATGGTAATCTTCTGTAACCAAAGCTTTAGGTCAGCTTGCAGTAAGTGTTTGACTCAAAATAATCTTACGAAGATAAAGATGGAAAATACGTGTAAACTGTCTCTGTTATATAAAGTTATGTATTGGATTCCTTAAATTGAAGCATTTAAAAGTACAATAATTAATTTGATTTGACAGTCTCACTTTTACTCTTCAAAATCTCATTGAAAGGAATAAAATTGGTACAGTGAATACACAAATGAGGAATCTAAAGAATCTTCTTGCTTTCTGTGTTCTAATATTTGTTAAAATTAAGCTTTTTCTCTAGATGAAATTTGGTACTCTTCATAGATCTTCATTATTCCTTTAAAGGAAATCTTATTAACATTGGAAATGAGAGTTGTAATTCTGATTGATAAAGTATGCTCAGTTTCTTTGCATGAGTACTATAGGCAGCCCAAACTGATAAATATTTTACTCCTGCTGAATGAAGAATGTCATCTCTTCACGTTGTTTTCTTACATATACTACTTGCATATAATTCATGTCCACTGAAATAAACTGATTGATCTATGACAGACAAATCTCTTTCATATGTCTCAATTTGTTAATATATGTCCATATTTATCTTGTGGACAGTGCAAACAAGTTCTTTTTTTTTGGTTTAGCTGCTGTATCTTTCAAGTTATGAAATACTGGCTTTGGTTTAAAATGCATAAATCCGTAAGCACTCTTTGGTAGGAACTACGAAACCAGCTCTTCAGATTGGTGATCTATTGGTCATAGTATCTGGCTTTTTTATTAGACAGTGAAAGGCATGGAATTTTAGCTCCCATTGCACACCCATTAGGACCAAAATCTATATTTATCTGCTTGCAATCCATGTCTGTTTCCTCTCCTTCAAATGTAAAACATAACTGGTAACTTTTAGTGAACTTTTGCACTAAACAAGTTTGTCTTTTGGGGAATAGAGATTGATTTTTCCTTATCTTTACACGTGAACACTCTTGAGTGCATTCCTTTTTCCTCTCCATGGGTGGTGTTTAGTGAAACCAGTAGTGCAGGATAAGAAGGCACTGCCTTTAGGGCACAAGAAGAAGCAACTTCTGTTAAGGCCATTTTCTGTACTTCTGAAAGGAAAGAAACTGAATCACACCAATCATGAAAGAAAAGAATAAGAAATGTACTATTCAGTTGAAAAAAAAGTCCATCACTTGAAATTGGAAAGGAAAAATAAAAAGCCTATAAATGTGTCAAAAACTCAACTAAACATAAGGTTTAAATATTTTACTAAGGTGAATTACAGTCATAGTATGCATATTCGTTTTTATAGGAAAATCCTTTTACTTCAATTACTGAATGTAAGATTTTTCCTTGTGCACAAAGCCTTGTCAAAATATATGTAATAATTCCATCTCACTATTCTGAATAACTAAACAGGTTTGTAAAGGAACATGGACATTTTTTTGGCCTTCTTCCATTGACTCGTTTTTTCCCACCATATCTTCCTCTTCTGAACCTAAATATGGAACAGGATGGTATGAGATTAGTGAGTCCTAGATATATTCAGCAAATACAATTGCCCTGTAGCTAACTGAAGTTAGCAGTTAGATGAAGAAATATGGGCTTAATGTGCTTTCTCACATTAAGTCAATAATAAAATCCTTCCACAGAAGCAAGGATTTCACTCCTTGTTTTGCTACATATTTTTTTAATATGCGAAACAGAGAGGATTAATTTAAGGAAAATTGTTTTCTCAGTGACCTTTAGGCAGGATGACAGGAAATCAGACAGTCCAAATTTTCTGTCAAATGGTCATACCAAAACTGCTAAGATTAAGAGTACATAGAACAAAACTTGAGGGGAGACCAATGATCTACAGGTGGTTCTTGTGCTCCATGTATGGTAAAAAAAAAGCAATGGTGTTCAATTCTTAAGATGGAAATAAATTGCATTCAGGAGGTGTAAAATATGATCATTGCCAGTGCAGATGAGACACAAACAGATGTTAAGAGAAGTGAGAATAATACTTTGTAACAAATAGCTGCAAAGAAAATGACTCACATTCTGGATAATAGAAATAACAATTACAGAATAGCATACAACAACAAAGGAATGAGTCATAAACAAATTTTACCAGAGGAAAGAAATTTTTGTAGACAGTTTTGTAGTAGGAAAAATGCAGTGACTGAGATTTCTGAAAAATAATATCAGAAAACACTGGAAGTTGTGAAAAACAGTTCTCTTCGAAGAGGCAAAAACTGTGACTTTTATTGCTTTAAGAGCTGTCTCTCATTCTAAGTTCGTGGTCACACAGTGACAAATTTCTCTCTATTCACCTTTTTCTCACTGAGCACAAAGGATGGGTTATTATTCATTCACGCTGTGTAAGTCATGAGCAAGAACACTGAAATATCAATTACAGTGGCTGAATTAGTATTTCAAAGAATAGACAAGATGCATCTGATTGAGCTTTTCTCTGCTCAGTGGAGCTTAGAAAACCAAATTGTTGTGTGAGCCTCAAATCCTCTTCAGAGATTTCTAGTTCAACCAAACTGGTTGTCACGTAGTGAGAGGCACTGGGCAGAAAGCAAACATGAATTGCATGCTCTGCTTTGGTGTGCTGGCTGGTGCTGGCATGTATGCAGACTCACATAATGGCGCATCTCCCCTTTGAACTTGACTCTCAGGTTTCTCTTCATTATACAAAGTGAAGCCTGCTGGGAAAAGCCTTTTAATTATATCAAACCCATGGAAGTCTGACATAATTGTCATCCTCCGTAATTCCGGAAATAAGAAATAGAATGTGGAAACATTGCATTAGAGACCAGTATCCAAATAAGGAAACAGTAACTTATGCACCACTACTAGACAATGATGAGCTGTAACTTTAAAGACCTAAAAGTGCCTCTGCCTTTTTCTAATTTCAGAAATTTTTTTGGTAATTATTTTGGTAGACACATTCAACTAAAAAAAAAAAAAAAAAAAAAAAAAAAAGTTTTGCAGGTTCTACACTTATTCTTCATGCCAAAATGCTACTTTAAATCTTCTGGTAAAAGAATAAAAAAATGAGCCAGGGGGATGGAAATAAAGGCAGTGCCATGCAGTATTCTGAGTATTTCAACTAATGACTACATGTGAAATACATTTGTACTCTTTATTCCTCCCAAAAGGTATTCAGATTCTATTAACTGATATTCTTTTAAACTGGAAGATATTCGTTTGTTTGTTTCCAAATGGAAGTAGTATAAATTTTGTTATATGAAGCCTAAGAAATTAAATAAATTCCCTCTAGCAGACTGTACCATCATTCTAGAATTTTTTTTATTCCACTCAGCAGGAATTTCCTTTGTGTATATGTCCATAGTGCCAGAAGATGTTTATAGTTGCTTTATTTCTGTTTCTTTGTTGTAAAAAATTGTAATTACCACAGGACATTCAGAGAGAAGAGAGAAAATACTTCTGAACTAAAATGGCAATTGACTTTTTTTTTTTAGTAATAAATATAAATTATAAATTATATATTTTTTTCCCTATTGACATCTCCCTGCTTTCAGGTTGATTCCTACTGTGTTGATAACATTTTCTGAAATCAAAAAAGGTAAAGTTAATGTAAATCTGATTTTTATTGCAATAGAACAAAAAAACTGTATGAAAACTCAAAAAATAAAGCATGTAATTTTCACTTGCATAAAACATCATGCACAGTTCATGTAGAAAGATCATTTTCAAACAAAGCCAGTGCAACAGTACATCGTGAAATTTTCTTCAAGTTATTTTTGATAAAACGGTATAGATGGATTGTTAAAGATGATGCTGATTTTTTATTTTTTTTCATAAAATCATAGAATCCGTAGAGTTGGAGGGGATCTTTAATGGTCATCTAACCCAACTCTCCTGTAATGAACAGGGATATCCACAGATAGATCAGGTTGCTCAGAGCATGATCCAGCCTCACCTTGAATGTCTTCAGGAATGGAGCTTCTACCTCCACTCTGGGCAACAACTTCCAGTGTTTTATCACCCTCACTGTAGAAGATTTTTCCTATCTAATTTCAATCTACTCACTTTCAGTTTGAAATCATTTCCCCTTGTTCTATTTCCACAGGCTCTGCTAAAGAATCTGTCCCCTTCTTTCTCATAGCAACCCTTTAAGTACTGAAAAGCCACTGCCTTGTCTCCCCAGAACCTTCTCTTCTCCAGGCTGATCAGTCCCGTTTTTTCAGCCTGTCCTCAAAGGAGAGGTGTTCCATCTCTTCCATCATTTCTGTGACTCTCTTCTGGACATGGTCCAATAGGTCCATGTCTATTCTGTACTGAGAACTCCATATCTGGATGCAATACTCCAGGTGAGGCCACACCAGAGCAGAGGAGAGTGGTGAAATCACTTCCCTTAACCTGCTGGCCAAGTTTCTTTTGATGCAGCCCGGAATACTATTAGCTTTGTGGGCTGTGAGGGCACGTTACTGTCTCATGCCCAGCTTCCTATCCACAGTAACCCCAAATCCTTTTTGTCAAGGCTTTTTTGGCTCAGTCCTTTCATCTCTGAGGATTGCCTTGACCCAGGTGCAAGACTTTGCATTTACCTTTGCTGAACCTCATGAGGTTTACCTGGGCCCACTGCTCAAGCCTGTCTAGGTCCCTCTGGATGGCATCCCGTCCCTCACATGTGTCAACCCCACCCTGCAGCTTGGTGTGATCAGCAAATTTGCTGAGGATGCACCCGACCCCACTGACAATGTAATTGATGAAGATATTAAATAGTATTGGCCACAGCACTAACGCCTGGGGGACACCACTTGTCACTGATCTCCTTCCAGACACTGAGCCATTAACCACCACTCTCTGGTTTCGATCCTGCAGCCAGTTCTTTATCCATTCATCAGTCCACCCATCAAATACATATCTTTCCCATTTGGAGAGAAGGATGCTGTTGGAGGCTGTGTCAAAGGCCTTTCCAAATATAAAAGATCATTTAAGTTTTAGGAAAAATACAAGGAACACAGATGAAATTGAGGAGGAGAAGAAAAGGTAGTAGGAAAATATTGTTCTTGTCTGACTATTCTTATCACCTGTTATTTACCTTTAGTATTTATCACTTTATTTAACTCTCAGTTGACAGTATTGAACTGCTTATGAAAGATAGAATGTAAATTCTGATGGAAATAAATGTATTGTGCTGAGGCTGCAAATCTGATATTGGGTAGCAGACTTTGTGTTCACTTTATTCAGGATCAGATATAAAGAACTGATATACAATCTGCCAAAAAAAAATAATAGTAATCAATCAATTGAAAAAACTAAAGCTAGAGAATTTTGATGTTAAAAAAAAATGAAAGGGATAAGGAAAATTTTTATTACTCACACAGGCTTAGACATTCAGACTCACTTACTACATGAAAAGTGAAGAAATACCCCAAAATTCTTAGCTTCAGCATGTCTACTCAGCATGGATTTTACCAAGGAAAAACTAATAAAACTTCTTTTACTTAGCCCACGTTTTGGTCCTGTAGGACAGTCCAGTGTAACAGAAGTTTATCTGATGGGGAAAGAAAGGAGTGCAAATCTATTCATATTATTCCATGAGAATTTCCCCCCCTTCGTGCATTGAGCTGCTTGAGGACATGAGAGTTTACCATCAGCAGTGTAATACATACCTCTAGTCATCCTTTAAATATAAAAAATCTCAAGAAGAAAAGCAAGCTCAAGAACTGACTGGGGTATGTGTGCCTCAAAAAGCAAGGAGTAACCTAAAGTCTTTGTGTAGTACTAGGGCTCCCTGGCTTGGTTGACTAGGAGCTATTGTACAGTTCCTTCATGCTGATTTCACATTTTTTTTAATAATGTTACAGTTTTGAGTGGAAAACAGGTTTTTCACACCTATAATTTTGTCAGTGTGCTGTGAAATGACAACAAATTACATAGAATAGCAAAGAGACTAGAGTTAATGGAGGAAGTATTGCAGAATTAAGAAAGAATGCAAGAGGGAGTGGGATGTAGTTTCGAGGCACAGTAGGAAGTCTAAGTCAACATTTTTTTTCCCATAATTGGATGAAAAATAGATCACTCATGCATGCTCCATGCTGGTTTTCAAAGCACTTGTACTGAAGTACAATTTACTTTTATGGACTAATCAGAAGAAAAGAGTTTACCGAAAACACCTTCCAAAAAAGCAAAGTATCTGTTGCAGTCAGTGGAACTCTGTCTAAGCTGACTGCCAGCTTTTCACTGTAAGATGGATACTCTTCTATAGGATCTGAGGGCACAATCAGCAGACTGAGCATTATTGGTTATAGCATTTAATCTGGGTTTGTGAGGAGTTGCATAAAGTTCAACAATGTCTTCGGAGAACTCCTAGGGTTCATCTCTACAGAGACTTTAGGAATTATAATTAAACCAGCTGCAAGTTTTATTTGAATTTTTTTGCAGATGAGGTAAGGTCCCTTATGTTTGTTGCACAATACAATCTTCTGCAATAGTCCAGCAGCAGCTGAGTTTACCAGGGAAGTGTAGACCACACGCTACTACCATCTACTAATACCTTGTCTTGACATTGCTTTCCCACTGACAGAATGCATCAGCTAAACTTGACTCTTCGTAAGAATTGTATCTGCTTTTCCACCAAGTTTCAGTATCCTGGCAGCTAATAAATGAGGAAGAATTCCCTCAAAGTCCTTTTCCAGTTTTACAACAAAAATTTAAATAAAAATGAGGGATTTGTTGACCTAGAAGTAGGGTTGAAGGGTGTCAGTGGTTTACGGGCTGGTTTTGCCTGGTTCCATGATTAACGGAGAAGAGAGATATGTGGATCCGCGCCTCTGGAAAAGGGAAACAGGGGACCCCAAAATAATTGAAAATAGAGGCAACGATCTGAGGTGAAACAAACTAATTTACTAAATGTAGTATCAGCAAAATATAATGAGAGAGGGTGTCCAAAAGGTGGATAGGCCTCACCACAATGCTGAGGTGAGAAGTGCAGTCCAGTTGAGCCGATGAAGAAGAGCAGACAGAGGAGCGCAGGCGAAGAAGAGCAGACGAAGAAGAGAACATCAGGTGACCTTGCCAGGAATTATATCTCCTCGCTGACAGCAAAGCCCCCTGGGGAAATGTAGTTTTCTCCTCTAGACAGGCACCTGGAACTTGAGCATCAACAGTCAAACTCCCAGTGCATTACATGATGTTATAATGTGGAATACTAATAACCAAAAATCATGAAACCATGACAAAGGGATAAACTAGGAACATGAAAGTTTAAAATTAATTATTAATTATAACCATTTTATAATGGTACTAACTACACTATGGAACCCAAATATGCCTCTAGATAGAGGCAAGAATAATTCAGACAGATATTATTAGTTTTCATGGACTGCTTTTTGCCTCATGCCTGAAACCTAACTTGCACCAACATTGCTGTTCCTGTGCTGATTCTCCCAAGGATAACCTAGCTGAAATTAATAGTGTTTGGTGTTAGTGGCAAGAACTTGAGATTTGTAAGGTCTTTCAGTTATGATTGTGGATCAGAATGAGTTTTGTGCCACTACAAACTGTTTTTTTTCTTTGGTGTTGTGATTGGAGGGAGTTTGAATGGAAACTATGACTCACAAAAAATGAAACATTAATCTTTGGGTTTCATTCCTACTCATGAAAGTTTTATATGCCAATGTCAAAAACACTAGGCAAACAATACACTGTACTTCCTCACAGTGAAGCTTTAAGGAGGAATAAATCTGTAAGAAATTCTTCTCAGTATATCCAAGATTGTAAGCCATGGCTATACTGTGACAAACATTTTTGCTTAGAAACTAGTTTGACTAATACTTCTTCATATGAAGTATGTACAGAAGACATCCAAAAATTATGTTAATAATGACAGCAGAACTTGATTGGGAAACTTCTGTCAAAATGAATTCTCAATATAACATTCTCTGTAGAGCTGGAAAAGTGTGATTTTATTGGTATTTTATTGCCTTACCCATGGTTTTTCATCAAAATCTGCTCCTCGTGTAAAGAAGCCTGAAAACTCTCGCTAAAAGCCTATCTTAAGACATGGCAGGATTTATTTTAATTAATTAAAAAAACAACAACATACAACAAACATGACTGAAAAATGAATACTGGACGTTTAGACAAAAAATGTATTCCACAGCACAATTGCTGACATAGTTAACAGAAGTCAATAGAAGTGCTTGGATGTAAATATAAGTCTTTTGCTTATTTAGTCATGAACCTGGAAATCTGAGGTTGTGGACAGGCATCGATGAATTCAATCCCTACAAACATCTGTATTTAAAATCATATCCTAAATTCAGTGAAATTCTTTTCATTCCATTATTAGTTAAGCAATACTTTGTAAGTACCGTTTAGAAAGGCCAAGATTTTTTGTTCATTTACAGAATGTAAAACCAAGAAGTTCTAAATTTTACTTTGAAAAAGAAGTTGTACAAAATAAATAAAATCCTTCAAAATGGTTAATTAAAAAAAATAGAATTTTCTGATTTTTTTTTTAAAGATAGTTATGTGTATCACACCTGACTACCTCTAAAGAATGTTGCTGCTGCTACTCTGAACAATTATGTGTGAGTTTGTATATATGCGCATAAAGCAATTGGTGCATTTCTGTAATCAATGCAAGCCACTATACTCAGTAAGATGTACCAGTAAATGACAGTCTATGTTCAAGATGGTTTTCAAAATAACGAATCTTGTCCTGAAGCACGAGGTAACAGTAATGCTTGTTGGATTCTGAATAGTGTATTAATTGGAAATTGTTACTAGTTGCAGTCTTCAGAACCGTGTTGCTCCTTGATTCTGTTCTATCCTTTGCCACTAGGTTTAATAGGTTACCAAGAAGATGTGGTCTGATAGGAAAGGCAGCTGTTAGAAATGTAACCTTGCTGCGGGAAGCTGAATTTCCTGTGAAATAAACCTTACTTTCACTTCCATTTTCTGCAATTAACATTCATTGACTATTTCTACAGTGGGCAACTTACTGCACAAGTACATTGGTCGTCTCTGCACTCTTTACTGAGCTGGAGGAACAATGCACATCCAGCAGGAAAAGGGAACTGCAGCATTGTCTAATACATTTCCTTGCTTGGGACTATTAATGGAACATGCTGCTTTTTGTGAGACGCACTGCAGAGAGAATTTGCCATTGAAGTAGGAACATCCAACAGCATATTGATTAATTGATTAACCTAAAAATATCTGTAGACAGGTTCTTGACAATGAAAATATGGTGACATGAAGTCTTCATTCTAATACAATATTTCTAATATTGTAAAAATGATTTTTTTCTGGGACTATACTGATAACTTTCAACCTTTGCATAGATAAAGTATTCCTTATTTCTCATTCACTGTCTTTTCTGGCGATAGCCCTCTGGCCTGCAGCAGGACTCTTCTCATGAAGATAATAAAATTCTCAAGAATTTGACTGCAGAAAAGCTCATTCTTTCCTCAGAGCAAATGAAGGATAATGGTGTGATGCAAAAGTGCTGCTCATACTTTTTTACGTTCTCTGTTCAATTTCCCCAGAGAATTCTGCTTCCCTTTCTGCTAATTTTAGCAGAGGAAATAATATCAGACATAATCAAGGAACATATTTCAATAGAAAGCATATTCTGTTAATTAACAGATTAATCCATGAAAAGTAGGAGGAATTCACATTTGTAGATATTTCTGTTCAAATTATTGCTTTTGTATGCTTCATAAACATACCATTTCTTTCATCTATCCTTTCATACAGGATTGGACAAATCATTTAGCATCTTATTTGTGTATTTCGTTCTTTTATCTTTAAATTGCCATAGCATTATATTATAATTTTTGTTCCTTCTCTGAGGATATCCAGGATATCCTATATTTATTAAATGAGCTAAAACCATCCAGGCTTATTTAGCATTTGTAGAGACATTATTTTTGCCTAGTTTGTTCAGTTTTTTTTTTTTTTTTTCCTACTGAAATAACAGTCAGTGTTGCTAAGTTTCCTGGCAATGGAAATTAAATTAATGAAAGTCCTTCCTAACTCTTTTAATTGTCAAACCTCTGTTCTCCTATATAGACAAGTAACAGTTTAGAAATACTTTCATCTTCTGTAGTAAGATGTTTTCAAACATGAGCAGCATGGCTATTTCTTCTGGCACAAGATCAACAAACTCATTCAAAGGATTCAAATCAAACCACTCTGATGAAGCTTTTGAATTTCTGTTCTGGTGTAGTTCAGGCAAATACAAACATTCAATATTCAAAACCGTGTTAGAATTCAATATGCCACTTTTTGCTTATATGTCCAACATTTCTTAATAGATATTCTATAAAATACTAGCTCTTTCAGGCTTTTCTGACTTGCTTGATTTCAAATAAGTATTAATAATTCTTTGATATCTTTGATATCACTCTAATTCTTTTATCTCTCATACAAAAAAAAAAAAAGATAAAAAGATAAGGGACAGAAAGCATTGTGAAAAGAAACTTTCTTTGCATTTAAATGTTGCTATGCATGTAAAACTTATGCATGAGATGAGGAGGTGGTAATTGTATTTCAGAGAAAAATAAATGCAAAAAATGCAAGATCACAAAATCCATGGTTCTTGATATTTAGTCCACAAATGGAGGCTGCAGGTGTTCAGGAAGTCTAAACATAACTGACAGTCCAAGTAAATCCTAGAGCAACTCTGTCCCTTCAACTACATAGTGCACCCTACTCTTACCACTGCTGCACATATAACACATTTCAGTTGGAGAGCTGGACTTCCCATGATTACCACTTTTTGGATTTCCCCATCGGTCCCAATATAGCCAGGGATAAGAACAGTTACCTGACTAGTCTGGATCTTCCTTTAAAGGATGTAACCTCTTTTGTTTTGTTGAAAGGAGTTGTGATGCTTCTTCTAAGAATGGTATTTTCACCTCCCACGAAGATAGAATCCTAAAGATAGGTGAATAAACAACAGAAATTTTTAGCATTGGTATCAGATACATGTCAAAATGTCTGCTTTCTAGCTGAAGTTAATGAGCTATTTTTGTCCCACTGTTTATTTATTTTATATTTTCAAAAACTTGAGAAGCTTTGTAAGATTTCAGGATTTTATTTGCAATGGTAGTGTTGAGTCATAGTAGCAAGTTTTGATATAACAGTGAAAGCTACTATACAAATATAGTCTCTCAACAATGATAGGCAGCTGAAAACTGTAGCTTAAAATCTTCCTGGATCTCATTTACTCTGCTAATAAATTAGAAATAATTACCTATGAAGTGTCCTGGTTTAGCCATTGTTATGAACATCTACCTGAGTATCAATGATACAGGACGCAAATTGTAGTTTTCTTCTTATTAAATTGAGGGAAAATCTCTTTGAGTCTTTTCCATCCAGTTCTGTGGGAATTGACTATGCACCCACATTTTTGTCACAGCTTAAATGGATCAGAATGAGATTGGAATGGGAAATGAGAGAAAGCAGAGACAATGGAGAAGAGTGGACTCCATCACTTTTCTCTGTGCTGGAGAAGTTAAGGAGAGGTATGAAATGGACTGCTGTTCCTTTCCTTAAGTGGACTGAACTGCTACCTTCAGTAGCAGATTTTTTTTCTGGATCTCTCAGCCTTCTTCCCCTCTCCTCAGCACCTCAGCACCTCAGCTCTTCCACCCTTAACACTGCCATCTGCATACCTGCCACCTTCACAAAAGTATTCTGAGTTCCTTTTTTCCTTTTTTTTTTTTTTTTTTTTTTGAATGGAATATTTTTTCCTTCAAGTGATGGTGGAAAATCTATCTATGAAGCTATTAGCTGGCATGGGAATTAACACATTAAAGAACCTTATATCTAATATGTACATAAATAACATAATCAAAATGAGCACTGGGGGGAAAATGTGGCCGGGGAATGTTTTTGTACATTAAAAAATATATTTTTTTTCTCTTAGAAATACTTTTAGAAATTCTGGCACTTCTCTGGTAATAAGTTACGGCTTTTTAACAGTTTAGGAAAGGCAAAATATTTAGCACTGCTTCACAGAGTTGCATCATGCTCTGTCATGTTGAGAACAAGAAAAACTTGTAATCCAAATAGAGTGTGCCAGTGTTTAAAGATTTATTCACCACGTCATAGGACACCAGTCTTTTCTTGTTTTACAACCATTTCTAGGGTTAATTTTCCTCCTATTGTGTTTTAAGGACCTATTTTGAAAGTTTAAAATAAGCACTTCATTTCAAATGATGATAGAGTTTGAGTCTTCATTATTTGGGAGAGTCCTTGTTCTGAACAACTTACAATACACATAGCAGATCCTTCTGCACAATAAATTTGTATTTTTTTTTCAAACATCGTCTTTTAGAAGAACTTGAAATAGCAGCTAAATAGATAAACATATGCATTTGGTTTACATAAACCAACAGGAAAATAGGTGAGAGTTGCTAGAAAAGAAATGTAGTGAATGCCATTTAATTAAAAAACAAACAAACAAAACAAAACAAAACAAAAACATAAAAAAACAACATATAAAACTACAGATTTCCTTTCCTGAAAAAGAATTACTTATTCCATTTTATTAAATAATAAATCATAGAATCATAGAATCGTAGAATCACCAAGGTTGAAAAAGACCTAAAAGATCATCCAGTCCAACCGTTCACCTATTAAATAAAAATTCACCAATTAAATAAAATATCTAAGCCTGCAACTGCTTAATGCCAGGGTCCCCCAGGCATATCACCTGTTGGTGAAGCTGTCTCCCATGCATCTGAAGATTTGCTTCCACAGAGATGCAGAAATAGCTAAGTTTTACAGGTCTCAGCAGCTTATGTTGTCATTCTTGCCAAAGCTAGGCTTTCCGAAAATATGATGTCTTCTGCATAAATCCTGTTCTATGTACTAAGTGAAATAGCCATTGGCTATAACACATCAGATGCCTTCTCCCAGGATTATATATTTTTTCCCACTCTTTTATCTCTCATGCTTTGGTCACAGCGTATATGATCATTTAAGTACATGAGCACCAATACAGTTCACACTGTATTATAGAAAGACTTATTCTATGAAAGGGTATGGGAGAGAAGATTAAAATAAGGACAGAATGTTGAATGTGGGGAATGAAGGGCAAAAAAGAATTAAAATATTGATTCCAGGATTCTGTGTGTGATGTAATAAAAGATGACAGTCTATTGGATTAGGGTGATAAGAGATTTTGAATTTAATCCCTGCAGGCAGAAGGAAAAGCCTTCTGAGAGAATGGTTCATTTTCAAGAGTAAGGTGCACCAATTGTCCTTCTTCTTAATACAAACAGCATTTCTTGCCTTGGCTGCAAGCAGGACTGTGAAATATCAAGTAAGTATTGCAGCTTAGAAACCAGCTCTGAAAACCAGCTCTGTTCTTTTTTTTCTTTTTTCCCCTTCATTTTTTTCTGTTCTTTAAATTTCTTTCGGTGTTTTCATCTGACTACGGTAAAGTGAATATATGTCATTTATTTTGATCTATCCAAAGTATTTTAGAAACTTGTGTCTCATTTCAATGTTCACAAGAAATTTACTGTTTTTGGAGTGCTTTCAATGTTCTTATTCTATGGAGCAAATTATGACAGAAATCCAAGAGAATGAATTAGAAGATGATAATATTTGTTTAATTTTTAATGTTAAAAAATCCTTACCAAATTATTATTTAATTAAGGAAGGTTTGTTGTTGTTTAATTTGGTGTAAAATTATGATAAATTTAATGGATGATAACGATTCTGAGGTCAGAAAAATTAACCTAGCTCTTTTGGGGATATGGGGGAACTCTTTTGCAATTTCCTTGTGGTGAACTGGAACTGACCTCTTTTGATCTTACTGAGCATATAGGCAGGAACATTTGGGGTTTTATTTTAGGGAATGAAGAGTGCTATTTTTTGTCTGTTCTTGAAAGGGGCAGGTAAAAAGACAGTTCTACTTGTTTATTTTTGGATCTGAAGATGCAAGTGCACAGTTTCTATAGATACCAGGGAGTAATCCAGCAAATATGTAGACTCTCTGTGTAGAGAGTTCAAATACAAGGCTGGTCAGCCTGCTCAGGAGAGCTTCACATCCCTCTTTTTTGCTACCTCTGTGACTCATGCTTTGAGCAGTACATTTGCTGCTAAGAAGTTTTCAGATGTTTATTCTTAAAGCAGCCTACATCCTCCCAAAATTAATTTCATTCTGCAAATTTCAGCATAGTGAAACATATCCCTGTCCTTTGCATCGAAATGAAAGAAAGAATTCATAGAAGTACGAGTTTTTATTGATTAAAATGTGCTGCCTTTTCTTTCTTCTCCCTTACATTATTGTGTTGCCTTTGAAGTCTGAGTTGGTGACTTGAGAAAAGTGGGTAATTCTGGGAAATTTAAGTGAGATGACTTAGAAATCTAACTGGGCTATAACAATTTCTCAGCTGATTGCAGAGAAATCCCATGCTCCATTCATGAAGGATTTGATTAGTTCGTAAGAGGAAAAGCACCATAATATAGTGAGCAATAACAGTGCAAAGAACACAGTTGTGGTTGATATCCAGGCACTTTTGTTGAGCCAAAATTTCTCTGAAAACACTGAGTTTATATCTCTGGAAAAGATGAAGTCCACAGGCACTTACCATCAATGTTGGGACTAAAGCCATAAAATAATAAAGATGCCATGCTCTTTTTGTTCTTTCCCCATCCAATCTGCTCAGCACTGAAAATTCCCCAGACCTGGACATTATATCATGATTGATAAGTAGACCAGACTCCTGGCACTGTTAAGAACAAGCATCTCAGACAGAGAATACTGACAAATACCAATTTCAGAATTTACTGTTGATTTCTTCACTAGTGGACAGTCATGCATAAACACAATTCAGTCCTGATGTGTTGAAATAGTTCTAGAGGTGTACCAATTAAAAACATTGATTTCTCCAATACAACTACTGATAATCATAATGAGAGGATGCTTCAGGAGACAGCATTGGTACATTGTCAGTGTGAGTATGACATTTTAGCCAGTCATTTTTTATTTATAAACTCATTTTAACAAAACAGGCAAATAACAGCTTATAAAGTGCTTCATAAAACATAAAATAAGAAAGAATCAGTCACTTTTTTGTTAAAGGTTTTGTTAAAGTTCTTCAGAAATGGACCATGTTGGGTTTGGTGTTTCTCAGATTTAAAAATCAGAGATTTTTTTAGTACTTTACTTAAGTAAAACACTCCATTTTTTTTTGTTTTATTTTGTTTTTTGGTTTGGTTTGGTTTGGTTTGGTTTTTTACCAATTAAACCAGGCTAGCAGTATTCCCTTTTCACATAATGAGATGAGGAGGCTGAGAAAGTTTACTTCCAGATTAATTAGCTAATTGATATCCATTGCCTTTGATTTCTACCTTCCTTATTGCTTTTGCACCTTTCATGCATAAATTTATCTTTGACATAAGTGTGTTGACCTGCAGCCAAGTTATATTAGAAAATTCTGTTGGACCTTTCAGTTTAAAGGAGGCCTGTAAGCATTCAGAAATTGTACAGAATACCTTCAAAAATAATGCTATAGTAAAAAAAAAAATGTGATGATTCAATGGGGGTTATTTGATTTGATTTGAAATGTTCCTCAGCAGTTTTCTTCACCCAATAATATTTTCCCTCAACAATTTTTTAAATTCTCCCTTATTTTTCAAGGTTGGAAAATACATGCTACTCTGAATTCACTCACGTATGAATCCTTCTTTGCTCTCTGACTCAAAGCTTGCTTTCTGAGGTATTTCTTGTGATGAGAGATGATGTGAGATGGGTGTTGCTGTATGGTAATCAACATCACTGTGTGGACAATTTTACATTTGAAAGCATTTCTTTGGAGCTGTTTACCTTTGGAAGATAGTGCTCAGGAGTGTTTACTGGCAGAAGATCTAGCCTGTGGCCAAATAACTCCTGTTTGCTATGGGAGACTGGGGGATGATACCATTGTATCCTGGGAAGACAAGATACTAATTGGCACCTCCCTGCTCCCTCTTATCTGCTGGCAAGGCCGGGAAGATGGGAACAAAAGGAGTTCTTGCTGAGATCCCAGAGCCAGAAGCTGCCACTCCAAGGAGAGCTGACTCAACCACTTCGGATTTGAGCTGTCACTCCAAAGAGAGCTGACTTACAAATAAGTTGGTACTACCATTCAAAAGTTGCCATCATTGCTATGGTCACCGTCATCATCAACAGAACAACAATGCACGATGACCCACCACTACTGAAGATCAAAGACTGAACTATGAACCACGCTGGATCCATGGTGGTAACTATCTCCCTCTTGCTGCCTACGAAAGACTCCTTGCTTCTTCTTTCCTATCCTTTCTATCACCCTCCTTCCCTTCCCCATTACCCTAATTCATAATAGTGTCCGTCCTCCCCTTCCCCATGTCCCTGATTAAGATCTGTAATAAACTGGTCGGACCAACATTTGAAACACTGTGTCTTAATCTCACACCTAAAGAACTGAAAGAACCTCCTCTCCCTCCTATAAATTGGAGCGAGACAACTCATAAAGAAATCAACATCTTTCTACACTAATGTACAGTGTATCTGAGTGTAACTTGACTGTAAGACCCAGATTAGTTTCCATATTTCATCCTGGGCTGAATGTTCCAGGGACACAAAATCAGTGCAAATGAGAACAATACTAAGAGATCATTCCACAGCAGAGAAATGGTCTTGGGAATTCCTTCTGTACTGGAAATGGCCATAGGGGGTCTCTCTATTGCCAAGCAATCTTTCTTCCTGGCCTTTCCACCAGGCCAGTGCAAAACAGCAGAATAGCAGTGTTCATTTAGCTAATTGCTGCAGAACTCTCTAGCAATTTCTCATGGCAATATATGTAAAAGCATACATTAATTTGTACAGATAAAAAACTTGCCTATCACATAAATGTTTTTATTATGGATCTAGACAATTACCCTGTATTGCCAATATCTTTGACATTTCCAAACTTGTGAATCATTCAGGAGTTAACATCCTATTCAGTATTTGACAAACAAGGAGTCAGGGTTGACAGTTGCCATCCTTTCTGCGTAGTGCCTAAGGCTAGGATTTGTCTCTGGTTTCATTTATTAGTTATATAACCCACATGCTATTTTTGAGCTAGTTTAAAAAAAAAAGAAAAAAGAAAGCCAGTGTAGAGAAGCCAATGTAGAGAAAAAGAAATCCCCACCTGGGAATTACCCACCAGGTAGCGACATGAGATGGACTGATCTACATGTGCATGCATTAATTTTCATTTAAAATGTTCAAGCCAGTGAAAACTGAGCCAACAAAACCTTTTAGGGTTACATAACAATGATAAATGTACTGTAACAGTTTTAGGTGAGCACTGGGCCTCTGAGATTTATGGGCTGTTTGTCTCTTTTTTTCACCTCTTTATCACAAAATCTCAACTGCAGTGCAGCATCTGTATTTTGCAATACGGTCTCACTCATTTTTATTTTATGCTTTAGTTTGGATTGCCTGAACCCTGCCAAAGACACAGAGTGAATCTGAATCTCAGATATTGTCAGCTACCACCTGACTCCCAGTTTGTTCTCTTACGTTGGTAGGGAGTGAGGGAAACAACACACAGCCATTAGCTGAGAAGGTCTGAGACCTACACTCTTGTCATTACTGAGGCAACATCCCAGGCCAATCTGGGGGAGAGCAGTGAGGTTAACAGCAGGGTAGATGGAGAAACGAAGCTGAGTAAGACAAGGCAAATCAAGAAACTTAATCTATAAGTAGACAGTTTCACCATTCACAGCTGCTCAGGTGCCACAGCACTGGAGCCCACGACTCTGCTCCCTGCCACAGGACAAAGGCAGCAGTGCGGACAAGAAGGAAAAGTGATAAAATTAGGAAAAGAAGTCTATGAAATAATGTCAGAGGTGATTAAGTTTTCTTCAGTACAGTGCACCCAACAAATGTAATTCCTCTGTGGGATCAAGCAAAGATTTAGTCCCATAGAAAGTGCTGCCCAACTCTGCTCTCAGGATGAGCTTGCAGCTCTTCATTGCTCACAAGTAACTGCAGAAAAAGTTAATGGTTGTGGAAACAGAAAGTTTTGCGTTACAAAAGTTTTATACAAGTACACAGAAGTTCAGCTAGATTTTTTTCCTTAAAGTGAAATCTTCAAAAATTATTTAGTTTATCAGCATTTATCAGTTCTGGAGCTGAAGACAGTCTGGGGAATATATAAGTCAGGATATCCAGGTTACTTTCTTTGTTGATTATGAAAGAATTACTTATAAAAGACACAGCCAACAGAGTAAGTCACCTTGCTTTAAAACTGCCAGTCATAGCAAGGTGTGACTGAAAACCAGAAACATTTCAGCTTTGTCAGCAAAGGAATCCATGCATTATCTGTTACTGAAACTAGCATTTTTTGTACTACCTAATGATTAAACAAAAATGATGGCACTACTACCAGAGAATGGTTTAAAAATGTAGCTTCTGCAAAACTCTCAGTACTGAACTCTCTGATCATTGGTACAGACTGTTTTTAGAGAGGAAGAGAGCACTTCAGTATAATGAAAATGTGAATTGAATCTTCAGGTACGATTGCTTCATTACTTTGCCTTCTTTATATCATTTTCACCTACAAGTAAAGGCTTAGATTTTTACTCATTACACATTTGTGTGTGAAATGTAATACCAACGTTTTCAAGTTGATAAATGTGTTTTCTGCACACTTTCATACTGCAAGTTAACTACCCTGCTGCAGGCCTTAATTAAATCACCAGTTTTAGTGTTTTTTCATTTTACTTTAATTTGTCTTGTTGAATGGTAGATTTAATTATGTAAACTGCTAAAATACACTCTGATATATCAGATTGATTAAACTGTTTACATATATATGCATATATATATATATGTACACACAAAACTAACTAAACTGTTGCATTAAAATTTATTGAATATTTATGCTTTCAATAAAATCAATTATGGGCATATTTGTTGTACTGTTTTTTGCCCAAATATCCTGCTCTTGTGAAATATCACCAGGACACTTTCCACAGAAAGCTTATTTATTCCTATGGAAATACTTGGTTCTCTCCTATCTCTACCTGACACACAGGTAAGACCCTCAGTATGCTCTGTTCATTTCTGCCCTGTTCTCCCTGCTCAGTAAAGGGGAAGCCAAACTGAGATAGTCGATCGTGGAAAGTCCATGTAGAGCTCTGATTTAATTGATTCTCCCATCCTATATTTCAATATGTCTGATTTTTCCTTAGAGCTCTATAGTCCAGGAACATACACTTTGCAACAGAGGAAATCATAGTATGTTGAATAACTGCTGTTTTGTGTGCAACACAAGCAAGAATAAAGTTAGCTTGAATTTATATCCTGCACTTGCAGAGAATTAATTTAATTTAATTCAGCTCAATGGAATAGCACAGCTAATTATCTCAATTCACTAATTCTTCTATCTGAAATACAGTCTGGTGATTGTCCACATTGTGATGAATATTTGGCAGCCCATCTGCACCATGACATGCAGCTCAGTCTGGTAATTTTAACTGTATGCAGTTAGCTGTTCCTGTTTTTCATGGCATTGTCTATCAGTCTAAACACTGCATGCCGTATGTAGACCCCCCCAGAAAACAAACAAACAAACAAACAAAAAACTCCAACAATCCAACAATAAAAAAACTACCCTTAACATAGCAGATTTTAAAATAACAGCCTGTGAAAGAGGTGGTATAAGGAAAGCAAGATTTTAGCAGGGTAAGGCAATATGGTTCTAAGCCATATTATAATGCCACTCACTATCTAGAGGTGGAAATCATTTGGCAATTTCCAATCTCTTTAGAGCTGTCAGGCTGATATATACAACAAGACAATCTGCATAATTTTATAATGATGTTGCATACAGATTTTTTTATTATTATTTTTTTATATATATATATTTTTTTAAGAAATAAAATAGTGATCATATTCCATAAGTCTTTTCCCTGAGAAGGAAAGCAGTCATACCATATATGATTACCATAGGAATATGCTGGCATCCTTCACCACTGAATCCTGGTGGATTGAAATCATTATGGTTCCAATAGCCTGAGCTTAGGGGGAAAATAAAAACTGGTTCAAAATACAGGTATTTATGGGAAAATGTTTTAATTTCTTGAAGAGATTGTAAGAAAAATAATACATGGGAAAAATACATGAAATGTGATATTTGGGATGGCTATCTTCTCCCTGCTTTTGTTTGTGTTAGTTTTCAGCAGTGTTTCTCTGTGGTCTCCTCTCCAGTGAGAGCAGAAAAGGGCAGCCAAATCACAGGAATCATACAATGCTCTCAGGAGAACTGAACCAGTGGGGAAGCTCATTTGTGGCAGAGACTGAATGAGAACAGAAAGAAAACAAACAATATGAAAGATAAGGCACTACGGAATCCAAGCATAAAGGAAATACCTGTGCTGGTACTTTTTGGTTTTGTTACAGTTTCAAAACAAAAAGTATCTCATGAGAAAAACATGGCAGCTTTGACTGATAAAAAAGAGAGAAAAACAGTTTAACTAAAATCAGTTTTACATCCAATACTTTAGTCAGGGATTTTTCACAGTCCATACTGGTGTATTGCATGTTCTGCAGAACAAATATATAATGAGTGAAAAGGTATATATATAGTTATCATGTATTGTGTGTGTCTCACTCTGTTCAGTATTGTCCAACTTATTTTACTAAATAATTCTATTCTGGCACATAACTCTGACACTGGAGGTACATAAGGAGCTCCTTTGGAAATGTCATACATATGCTTTGACAACTACAGAAATAAATATCTGAAATAAAAGAAGTGTAGAAACCTGACAGATCAGAACTGGTCCTACCCTGCTCAGGTGTGCAAATAACTTGATTCTTGCTTACATTACTGAAATAGAAAATGACATTGGAGCATGCTTACTATAGTACTTGATGGACAGTACTTGATAATGCCTGTTTTACCCATGCCCAAAGATAGCACGGTGGGACATAGAAGACAAAGTGTCTCCATGCTCTCCTACACTTCTCCTCCCTTATTCCACTTCCCTTACCATGGCAGAGCACCACAGAATAGAGTGTCTTCTTGAGGTCAATATACACTTCAGAAGTGAGGATTACTTTCATAGAAGTCTCATCAAGGTCACACAAACAAGTAGATGCTGTACTTCCATTGATCCTAATCACAGTGAAAATGATGTTGGAGGATCTAGTTCTGTATGTTGTTAAGCCTTTACAAGTGCTGACTTTCCTATAGCTATGCTCTCTGTAGCTGTGTGTGGATTTGTGCTCTACAAATAATAATAGAATATGGCAGTACAAATATTTGATTTAATTTTGCCTCCGGAGTAATTTAAAGACACTATGATATACTCAGATCTTACTTCCTCATTCTGATTTCTTTAATTAGAATTTACCAGCTTCTCTGTGCTTAAAAAACAATCAAATAAATATATTATTCCAGAAAGAGAGAGTAGAGAGAGTATACATGTTTTAAATCAAGGAGAATTTAAGCTTACGCATATAGCAACATTTCAATTACACAGAGCATCATCTTAAGCTCAACTTTTATCATTTTTCAATTATTTTATATTATTATTTTTGCATTAATTCATTTTATAAATTAGAACTATATTTCTGCAATACTTAGGATTAGCAAATGTCAGTTACTTCAGGTGATGCTGAAATCTTACACAAGTGTTCTGAATATAAAGCAAGGAAGGAAGAATGAATTTCAGCTGCCTCAGGAACCAAGAATTTCAAGCATTTGTTCTGATTTTGAGGTGGCATTTGTGGCTAAGCATGTACATTTGCTGTTTCGTCTGTTTGCCCACTTAAGTGTCCAGTATAGGCAGAGCATGTGAGTTTGGAAAATGTAAGTAACACTACATGATTTTCATTATATCTTTTATCATGGCAATGACATGTTGTATCTGCACTTGATAATTCCCATGTAAATAAAAAACTCATTATTTTATTAATAAATGTGGTAAAATCCAACAGTCATCTTTTCTGTTTTCTCAGTAATTCATCTGACCTTATAGAAGGTATTTTGTCCTGCACTTGTTTGAAGTGTTCTCAGCCAGGATTTTCTTATCTCTCTATCCAGCAGGTAAAAGCTAAACTGATATCTGCAGGACACAAGATCAGAATAAGCTCTAAAAATATAATACCAATGAGTTTAAAAGAACAACAACTTTTTTCAAAGGTGGAAAATTTTAAAAATCATTCATAACTTAGTCTTAGACTATGATCCTTGAACCTAAGAAGAACTTGAACCATTAGGTCTTCGGATTTTGCCTTTACTTAATCAGTCTATCTCCTTTGAGCTCTGAGAAGATATTAAATAAGCTTCCCTTGCAGCTTTCTGATGCATCTGATTTTTCTTCTTGCCTCTCCTGGAACAATAAACCTTTTGGAATTCTCTAATCTCTGGCATGCCTGCTAGAATTGCATGGTCTAAATGCTCATGGTGGACTTCAATGCCTCATTAAATTTCTTGCAGCACTTTATTGTTGTTTAGATGTCATATGATTATTAATTTAGAATAATTTTATGAATTAGGCAGCTTGTAGTCACTGTAGCTGAGAACTTAAGGTCAAATTATCCACAGAAATAGCTCTCGGTAAAGCTACATTAAGAGGGAATTTGTCTTTTGGTTTTCAGGTAATATGATATTTCTGTGAACTTTATAATTGAAAAGAATGCAAATGTTACCAAATCTCTTCATAAGCAAAGCCACTGTACATACACTAATGACTTCATCTCTTACCTCTTGTACAACTGTGCAAATGTCTTTTTTTCTTCTTGCCATAAAACAAAAGCTCTGTGAAACTATCTTGTGGTTATAAATTGCAATCTAGTAAATTTGAGTGCACATGGAGAATGTGTATCCTTTAATTTAATATCCATTAAGTTTTGTTCCATGAGCTGCATTTTCTGTATTTTTTTTTGGTGTTATAATGTGTGCTAAAGTAAAGTATTAGGTGATTCACTGAAATTATAGTTATGTCATTCTGAGAAATTTGGGATATTAAGGTGTGAAGACTCAGCTGATAACATAATGATGAATTCCCTGTGGGCTATTCTCTTCCCCTCTCTGCCAAGAGATCTTGATCTTTCATTTTCAGAGATGCAGTATTTTTGTAAAATATGTAATTAATCAGGGAACAAAATGTAATTGAAATACTAATTATGGCTGTTTATTCAGGTACTAACACTTCTGCTACAACATCAGTTGCTTAAATAAATTTGTGACTGTGTATTTTGAATCCATATCAATCCAATTACTCAGAATCAGTTGCAAAATAATTTTGTATGGACAGTCTCCTAAGCCAAAGCAAATTACCATTTAAGTTATTGAAATTTCTGAGATAAAATGAGCTACAGAAACAACAGCAAATTACAGACCAATTGTGTTTGAGATCATTATTTTTCTCCAGGTTTTTAAAATGAGTGCTTCACCTCTAATTTTTTTTTATTACTTTTTTAATTAATTATTCCTATCATTTGGGACTTTGATGTTTGATTTAGATATTCTGAGATAATGCACCACCCTGCAATGCATGGCAGTAAAACAACACAGAATCATAGAATGGCCAGGGTTGAAAAGGACCACGATGACCATTGAGTTTCAACCCCCCTGCTATGTGCAGGGTCGCCAATGACTAGACGTATTTGATGGTGTCATCATATTCTGTGTGACTGTTTCTGTGAAGATAATGACTGATGACATTGTTTTCAGCTCGTTATTTATCCTATGATACACTTCTGTGTGTCTGTTGTGTTCTTTGCACTGTGGTGCTTAGAGCTGATGTGAGGTTTGGCAGTGCTGATCCTGAAAAAAGGAAGAACTGGTGTATACCATGAAATTTTCAGGTTGGGCACAATGTGTATGACATTTCAGCATAATTGGATTGAAAGTGAAAATCTGTGGAGATTGTGATACTTTTTTCCCTTTCAAATCCACTCTTTGGTGGAAAGGAGCAGATGACCCCTTCTGGACCACACTTGTCATGACCCTGTCCCACACACAGAAGCTGCACCAAACTCACCACTTTTGAACATTTTCCCTTCACACTGGCATACATGCATAAAAATAGGGAGCAGAAAAACCTTTAAGCTTACTCACAACTAAAATAAAATCACACTGTAGAACTGAAAGTAGTTCTCCTGTGAACTGATCCCAGGTAACTTTTTTCCACCTATGCATTTCTGTGAAGCTCCTTTCTTGGCTAACCCACACACCATCTGCTTAGTATTATAGATGTCTTATGATTATACAGTTTCAGCTCATGTACTGTCTGGCCAAAAAAAGAGAAACAAAGGCTTTGAAAAATCAGAGTATTGTGATACTTATTCTCCAGTGCATTACTAATCTGAACGTAATATTTCTGTTTGTTAAGCCAGTTGACTAGATTTTTTTATTTGTTATAATGGAATGGAGTGATCTAGGAATTTCGGGAACTTCATATTCTACCTGTCCTTGTTTTAACAATGCAAGATGAATATATTTTAAGCTTATAGGGTGGTTTTAACCCTGATAGGGAGCAAAATCTCATGGGGACAATAAATAGAAAAAAAATGTTCAATAGAGCTTTCTTATTAGTACATGAGATATAGTTCAGATATAATAAAATTTTTTCTCAGTGGCAAGTTGTTGTTAGTGATAATAAGTAGTGATTATAATTCAAAATTATAACGTACCATGCCTTTCCTCATAGGACATCAAATGACTCTGTATATTAACCACTGAAATATCACATATTCGTGCTGGCTAAGTAAAATATTCCTTTACTCATTTCTCAAGTGGAGCAAAAAAAAAATTATTTATTTGTTTATTTATTTTTGATAGGGCGGAATACTGCAGTATCCAGTGGTCTTGTAGCTTTAAATAGTGAGGCTGAAATTCTGAAGGATCCACACCTAGAATGCAGGTTTTCTGGCATGTGGCTTGTGTATTGGTATAGGATGCCTTACACATTTTTCCGTTCTGATTCCAATAGTTCCTTATGTCAGCCATGCAAGTCCATGCTTTATTAACATGGGCTTTATTCTTTTTGCCACCAGGATACTGAGCAATAATCTGAGCAATAAGCTATATTTTTTCTTTTTTAATTGGAAGATGAACTTCAAGGCTTCCTGATGAAAGGAGCTGATACCCACTGTACTCATCACTGATAGAAGAAAAACGTTGCATAGAATAATTTTTTTTACTTTTAACTTTGGTTTTGATACCCAGTCTGGTCTTATCTGATACTGAATTCTCATGATTTCAGAACAGGTTTATTCTCAACAGACAGTAACAACTTCTGGATGTGTTTAATGGCACTGCTGTTGTCTAAATCAGTTGGACTGTTTTCATCCTAATCAGTTTTTGACATTTGATGGTATTCTGTCCTCTGGGTGTGAATGTATTTCAGCATGTGGCAGCTGCATGTATGGTAGTTGTTGATACACTTTCTTGAACAGGTAATCTTACAAATGCTACGAAGATAGCTCATAATATATGCAATAAACAGTGATGCTCTGGAATGCTATGTAAGCTACGACTAAGCAAACAATTGCACAATTGTTCTGACCAACTCCAAATTATTTTATAGAGTTATTTGGGTGAAACAGAAATAGAGTTCAAACTAGGTTTACAAATTCTAGGACTAAGATATCTAGTAATGTGAAAGAAAGACCTTCTGTGATGCCACAAATATTCAAAGAAATATAGGAAGAATGAGTAAGCTCTTACAGAAAAAAGAGCTTGAGGGAAGCAGAGGATGATAGATTAAGCTTAGATTGATACAAACTGAATGAGTCAACATTATTTGCAGGTAGAAGACTAATAAAAAATTCTGTTTAACCCAGAAACATCAATAACAGTACTGTGTTCAGCTGATGATAAGTCAAATTTAGAGATTTCTTTTTGAAAATTTAGCAAAAGGAAAAGTGACCTCTTAGGAGTGTTTGCCAGTTTAGTCTCTCTTCATATAACAGCAGTACTTTTTGTGGAATTGCTAGGTCACAACCTGAACCAGTAGTAAGTATCAGGTGAGAAAGCTTGGCTAACCCAAGGAGCTCAGGTGCAAGCAAAGCACAAGTGAACAGAAGGGGTGGAGCTTGGATCCAGCCCTCTTCACCCTCATTTAAGGGTAGGCAGCCAAGGGAGAAGAATCTCTCTGGATAGTAGTTGTACTCCTTTTGACTGTTACAGATTGTTGGAAAGGGTGAGCCAATTTTTCTTCTTTTTTGTCTGTTACTGTTCCATACTGTTTGTATCCTGTTCAAAGGTATTGTTATTGTTGTCTTTCACTATACAATTTGTTATAAGATTGAGTTTATTCACTACTGCTATTTTCCTCTCAACTTTGACATTGCAAGTGTTGCCCTGATTGTAAAAATAAAACAATCCTGAGGATAGCCAGAATTTAGTGATCCCTCTACAACCAGTATCAATTTGTATTTCTAGTCCTCCATGCAACAAAACTTAACAGTCTGTAAGGAAAAACACTTTTATGTATAGAATGTGAGGAACAAATTTCTATAGTCTTACTTCAGCTTCCAGAAGTAAACTAAGTATTTTAGAAATACGTTAAAATATCTCAAAATTGTTACAGGATGATCTTTAATCAATCAAAAGAAATTATCTTGTGATTCAGAACTATTTTTTTCTGAAAAGTATTGCTGCTTACTCAAAATGTTAGTTATGCATTGATAATGCTTAACAAGTCTAAATCATGCTAGTTGAGCAGAAGATAGGAATCAGGTGAGCAATTTAAAACTGCTAAATTTTATCTAAGAATTACAAAGGGTCACTAGGGTATTTCATAGAGATAAATTTGAAATACATCTCCAGTAATCAGAGCATAATTAACTCATTCCTATAATTACTAGATATCTTAGTCCTAGAATTTGTAAACCTAGTTTGAACTCTATTTCTGTTTCACCCAAATAACTCTATAAAATAATTTGGAGTTGGTCAGAACAATTGTGCAATTGTTTGCTTAGTCGTAGCTTACATAGCATTCCAGAGCATCACTGTTTATTGCATATATTATGAGCTATCTTCGTAGCATTTGTAAGATTACCTGTTCAAGAAAGTGTATCAACAACTACCATACATGCAGCTGCCACATGCTGAAATACATTCACACCCAGAGGACAGAATACCATCAAATGTCAAAAACTGATTAGGATGCCAGATTCAGAAAAAACATTGTATCAGACATCTCCGTGGTTTCATGAAAAGTGCAGATTTCTGACAGTCATGGAAACCTCAGTCATTTTTTTTCTTTTTAATGCTCTTAACTATTCTGGCAGTAGGCAAAGGTTAAAGATAAAACTTAATTAAACATAAAATCAGATTAAAATTAAGAAAAAAAAATGTAGGTGATAATAGCACTGTCCTTCAGCTTTTTGTAAAGCATGTAATTTTATTGAGTTGTAGTAATTTCATCCCATTAATAATTTCCTTTTCACAAAAAAAGGTTTAATTTTAGAAATGTCTCTGGTGCTAATGCAACTCTTAGTGCTCAGCTGAATCTGATTGTGCCACAGATCAGCAACCCAAAACTGCAAAATCTTACAAAGTAAACCAAGCTATGTAGTATTTAAAATTGTCTCAAAACTATAAATAGAATAGACCATCTGCAAGCATACCTTGTTGGTATGTGCCTCATTCACAGTTTGTGCTATGTTTTGCTTGTATGGCATCTCCTGGAGTTCTTACATAGTGTTGATTATTTAAGATCTATTGATTGAAAGAAACTATTTTTAAAGAAAAGCTGATCCATACGTCAGCTATGATGACTAATAATTAACAGTCCCTTAGAGATCTACATTTCAATAACATTTGGGTCAATTTTATGAGATCATTTTCAATAACAGTGTTTCTGTATGCTGAAATTTTTTTTCTAATTGTCTATTCATTCTTTACCTTCCAAGTTTGATTTTTAGTCACTTAGCCTTACATTAGTGTGATATTTGTATTAATACTATTTAGAGATTCTGCTTGAATTTCTATTCAATAGTCTTTCAATCCTATTTAAGTTTTCCCTTTTCTTTTACTGTGTATAAGTGCCTTGAATAGTGATTTGAAAAGTATTAGTGTTTATATTTCATGAAAATCTCAATATTGCTACCCATAATTAATTTTTACTACAATTATATATTATATTTGATTATTTCTTTATTTTTTTCTCCAGAAAATGTAAAGTTTCTTTTGAAATGAAAGTGTATATTTATTTATATTTTGTAATTTCTGATACCCTTTGCAGATTTGAAAATATTTGTTGGAATTTAACCATAGTTCTAGCTCTCTCAATACATTAATCAGTCTTTGAGGAGCTACAAGTATTGACAAAAGAATATAATTAAATTTTTAAATCTCTTTGTTAATGTCGCATAGAATGTACACAATTTATCATATAAACTGGAATTTTTGAAAAAGTATTTCACACTTGGCAAAATGTGATAATCTTTGTCAGATTCTGTACACAGAAGGTCAGAAACCTCTGGCAATCAAGAAAAGGAAATTCTTTTATCACTTTTTCCACAAAGACTTTAATAGACAATAGTTTTTTTCACTATATTTTGGTTCCTTACTTTTCAGAAATCATAGAGATTAATTGTTGAGTGAAACCTTAATATCATGTAACTCTTAATGAATGAACTGAGTATAATTTTGAGGAAAAAAGTTCGTCTCATGCCTCTAAGGTACTAGATATGGAAGGTCATTCCATTGACCTTTTAGAGATCATCCTACAAAGCAGTAAAAAAAAGGCTTTTTTTTTTTACGTTCTGACTACTTTATATCACCTTTTTATTACATACATTTATAGTCCTTTATGCTATTCTCCCAAATTGTTTTGCGTTAAATCATTCTCGTTCCTCTTTTTCTGTAAGTAGTAAAATAAGGCTCCAACTAAACTGTGGGACCCAGTAGTGCTTCTCATATTCTGAGTGCAAGGTGAGTTTTGACTGCGCCCCACCTCATCTCAGAATGATATCTGGGAAAAAAATTATCTGTCTCTCACATCTTAATTTCATAATCAAGTGCATAGACCTGAAGGGAGCCAAAGTGTAACACATCCTTGTCCTTGTACTTACCTAGCCTCCAGGCACGAGATATTCCAGATTCCCAGACAGTTCCACTAGTACCCTAAAACAGATTTTTCATTTTATACTTCTAGTTACAAACTGCTCCAGTTATTGTGACACCAGAATGGTAGGTAGTAGGAAGCTTTTACTTCATATTCACTGAACTATTTTTGAGAAGGAGGGGTGGAAAAACAAAAATAAAAACACTGAAATGCACAGTCTGGAAGTATTTTTGCCTAACTGTTTGGGCAAGGTATTGACTAATTTAGCGCTTCTAAGCTCTGGTAAATATGAAAATTCATTTTTCCACAGTAACTAGCTCAAAATTATTTTTTTCCCCAGAATACTTTTCTAGTCCTTGTCACTTCTCTGTGTGATTTCTTTGTCTGGTTGAGTGTTTAATTTCCAGTCTTTCTTCTCTCCCCAGATTTTCCATGTTATATTGAAATAGTTGCATCTTTATTTCTGTAAGGACATGGCAGCAGAAAATGAAGGTTTTGATTTATTGTTTCACAAAAATTGTGATGTCTTCTGTCTTGCAATTTGACCGCGGAATTGCTGTTGTAATAGTGAAGTGTTATACATCATGACCTTTACTTTGCTTAGACAAATATGATAGTTTCATTGGATTTTATTGTACAATAGGGAAACAGCATGTTCATATGTCTGTGTAGATTAATCAAAATACATAGTTTGACTTACACCCCAGTGCAACATTTCATTACAAATTAATGTGTACATTCATTTTCTTTTGATTAAGCAATATATACTTAGTGATTCAATAAGCAGCTATATAACCACAGTTAAAGAGTTTTCCACTCTGTTTAATATAACCTTTTAGATGGCAGGAAATGCAGTCACCTACAATAATGTTTCCTGGGGAATAGCATAATTTCACTGTTCACCCTGAATAACATATTAAATCTGTGTAACTAGGAAAAAAAAAATACATGTTCTGTAATATATCAAGTGCATTGTGATTTCTTTCAGTAAAAATCACATCAATTACATGTTCCTGGTACCGTGAAATGCTATCAAAAGAAGGAATATGCTTTTCTATTCCATCTACTTCTTAACTACCTATTAAACCCATTATTATTGTTTTCCCTTCTTTTGGGAAAAGCCAAACAAATAAAGCAACTATGGGCTGGAATGTATTGCTTTATCTCCATTTGTAGAAAGTTTGTACATTTGCAGTGTATAAATAATAACTTTAATTCTCTAATAAATTAAATCTGAATTTACATATCAAATTTTATGATGGTTGTGCTACGGGCAAAATGTCAGGATATTCATGTATATTTCCCTTATGCATGCAACTTCCTCCTATCTATGTCAGCACACCTGGTTCATGCTACTTACAGCTACGGCACTCCTATATGACATGTTCTTCTTAAATCTCAAAGTTGTATCAATTTCTTAAAATTTTATTTATTTTTGTCTTTCCATGTGTGTTGTGAGAATGCAAAAGAGAATTAAAAAAGGAAAGAGACATGTGAAGGAGTGAAAGACAGTGCAAATCATATAAATAACATGAGCTTTTTTTTTCTGGAAAAGACGTGTGTGAGCGTTAGTCACTTCAAGCTGAATCTTTGGTTGTCCTTTGGGTGAAATGCATCCTTCAGCTGCAATTTAGGTATCTATTAAAAAAATAATAATAAAAAAATTGGTACTTCCATTTTTTTGGCTGTGTGTTTCTTACAATTGTACTATGAGTTAGACTTTTTGGTGCAGTTAGATTCCAGGAGTCATATCAGAGGCATTGTGAAATAAAATGTAACTATGTGTCAGTAAGTGGGCGTGAGCCTAGGGGAGCATGACTGAAGTTAAATGAGTAATTAAGCTGGTGAAAGTTGGAGCAAGTGTGGTGTGCATCCAGAACGCCCCAAATAGAGATTTTGCAACTTTCAGAGTCTTCTACCTTTAGCAGGCAGTAATACAGGCAGGATATTTTCATTTGTTTGTTCAGAGAAATACTGTTTCAATTTTTAAAGCAAAACATTAAAACATGTTTGATTATTAAGTGCCAAATCATTAAAATACATTTAACTAGCAACTGGGAAAGTTCATAATATGTGAATTCATATTGAAACTTGATGGCTGTTTTCAGGATTAAAAAGAAAAGAAAGAGAAAAAATACTCTTAAGAGTATAAGGAAGGGGATTAAAAGAAAAAAATGGATGAAAAATAGAGTAGTTTTTGGTGAGATGGTATTCAATGTCTGGAAAATTTTGGAATTGGTGCTAAAAAAGAATTCTGTACTTTCACCATTCTAGAATCGCTTCATAACAAAGCATGCAAAGGACATCTGTGTTACAGTACAAGTGCATGATTTGCACATTATATTTTGATACAGAGCACATATTTAAGTCTAGTTGCAGTACTGCATTAAGTATGTGCCTATGTACTCTACAGACTGAGAATCTAGAAGGTGTTCATTTCAACAGGAATAAAGGAATTGGTAATGAACAAATAATTCAAATCAGCAGAAGAACAGTGAATTTGGAATTTGATGTATCTCAAAAAACAAAACAAAAAAACAACAAAAAAAAAACCCTTTTTCAGCAGATATTTTAATGTAGCTCAGGATGCCTCACTATAGAGTCTGTTTTTAATAAAAATTGAGTCAGATTTTGAGGGGAAAAAAGGACAACTTCCAAAGACTCAGAAATGTCGGGAGTACAGTTAATCACAATATATGAAGCTTATACAAAGTGAACTAATGACTTATACTTGGCTGTTTGCTATTAACTGCAGCTAGATGATAAAAAAATAAAAAAAATAAAAATTGTACGATTATGCAAAATTCTCACTTCTTGTTTATTTTAGTGTCAGTTTTGTTAATAAGGTGCCATATGATTTGGAAAAATGCTCTGTGTTCCTAGCTCCTAAAACACAGTGCGTGCTGGGCAAGCAACTTGCATCCACAAGATGCTGGAAATCTTAGAATTGTGTTACATATAGATCTAGGATATAATTTGCAGAACAAAAAATGTAAATTCATATTCCCATTGGAATCCAGAATGTGGTCATAAACTCAAATAACTGTTTTCACGTATAGACTGATATGAATTGGCTGATATGAACGTCTGCATAATTGATCATAAAACAAGGGTAAGTGAAGATTTGAAGGGAAACTCTTAGTCACTTCAGGGTCCTTGTTCTGGGAAATATTTATGTCAGAAGTCTAATTCTAATTATATTCTAGAATTCAGTTTAAATAAACCGGAACCTGAAGCATCACAAATCCATGTTAAATAGTCACTTGACTCTCATCATAGATTTAATTAGCTGAGAATCCATGAAGTAAGATAGATAAATAATGTATGTTGTTTAGGTTAAAAATACTGTAATTTCTTTTACAGCCAATTAGCAACTGTGAGGTAGTATTTATTGGAAAGCAATATTTTGTGTTTAGGAAAAGCTGTAGTTACGAATTTTATATCCTAGCTGTCAGATAGGTAGTGTTTGCTGTTTGTCCAACAATGTGTGACTACTCTGCCTTGCTGCTTGCCATATTGCTTCATTAATAGAATTATAAGCAATATATATATATTTTTAACTTGAGTTTGTGGTTAGGAAGGTCAGAAATCTGCAGGTAATGAGAACAACAAACTTAAAAGAAAGGAAAGCAATCAACAGACTGCAGTTGGAGACATGATTTCAAAGCCTATCTAAGAATGTTGATTTGACAGTAAAAGTAGGAATGATAATTTTCATTTCAGTGGAGCTGAGACTGTCCACCGCATCTTTGCCAGAGCACAGCCAGTCATGCTGGTCTTGAATGGAATTTGGCTAATTCTGCATTCCTGGAGTGTAATGTTCCAAAACTGTCTCTTTCAGCCATATATAATGCTTGCCTGTAGAAATAAAAAATAATCTGTATGGAATAGTAGCAACATTTTTTAATCATAGATTTATCTTTCGGAATGAATTTAGTATTTACCAGTTAATTTCAGGTTCTCTTAGGAAGACTGTGAAATGTTATTACCTTTATCAGTCTCTGTTCTTCCATCAGTGATTACTTTATAACTCATTTGGTGATTCATTGTCACTGTTATTTATCATTGCCTTTCTTTGAATTTTATTTTTTATTTTTTTTACTTTTTTGCTCTAGGGCAGGGAGTTAAGGCAAAGTAATCACAAGATAAAGACTTTTCTCTCCCATCTTCTTTCAGTTGAGATTAAGCAATTTTGTGTTGAATGACAGAATGGATTTTTCTATGAGAGTAGTGCACTTTTTCTTGAAACTGCTTTTAAACCCAGAATACTTTTATGTTATCAAAATAATGATGTCAACTGAAAGCAAGCTTCAGAACTTTGTAACAAAAAGAATAACATTTAATGAGTTTTCTCTTACAAGGAATTTATATAAAACAGTTAGACTTCACAATATGTGTGGTAAATTATTCCTCTAAATTTCCTCTCCCTCTCCAAAAAGATGAAAGATCTGTAGTATTTCAAACTTATATTCACTAATGATGATTACTTTCCCTCTGTAAATACTTTATTAATAATCGCAATTGTTGAACAATCATGTGAAAGTTATTTCCTTCCATTTCAGTTTTTTTCTGAAGTTAACAAACCATCCTGGCTTCTATAAGTCGGCAAAAAATATTCCTGGAAACCAGAACCACTGATGAAAAAAATTCACATGAATTTGTTATAGATTCACTTTTAAACCACAAATGTGCAGCCTGATCCTCATATAGCTGAATGGGGTCTCCGAAGGGTTTCATCTCTTCACAACAGCAATTAATTATGCCTATTTCCAGAAATCTGTACAGAATGCTTGAGTTAGCTTGGTCTGTGGAACACAGAGCAACTTCACTCAGAGCAGCTAAAGAACTTCAGACCAGTCTACAAGGAGTGGCCAGACTGAACTTGTAGAAGAGAATACTTCCTAGAAAAACCTTGAGTGAATCAAATCTAATTATAGTATTCTGCAGGTGAGGGTGAACATTGATGACCTAGGTGATGAGAAGGATGGCATGATGTTTAGGAGGATACTCAGAGATACCTTGATAAGCTGGAAGAATGAACTGGCAGAGACTGCTTGAACTCTAACATAGGCAAATGCAAAGGCACTTTTGCATTTTTCAGCTTGCACATGTTTTGCAAACTGAACAGGAATCAGCAGTGTATCCTTGTGATTAAGAAGACTAACTGGATTCTGGTGAACATTAGGAAAAGTATATACAGTAGGTCAAAAGAAGGGATTATTCCCTCTTGTCAGATCTTGTGGGGGCGTGTCTGTACAGTCTTGTTCCAATGCCCCAGTCTATATGGGCACTTATTAACTATGAGTCTGGCAGGGGATGACTAAAAGGGTGAAAGGACTGGAGCTCACTTTGAAATTAGGCATTCGTTCACCTTAAAGAAAGCTAGTAGGTTTTAGGGGAATCACTACTGTTACACTATTACCCAGATGAGCTTCATTGAAGAACAAGAGGCAACAGCTGTAAATTGCTGCAAGGGGAATTTCAACTAGAAAACAGTCTGCTACAGAAAAGTTAAAATAGTGGAATGAGTTGCCCAGTTTTTTGTGAACTTTGGAAGGAAAAATACTGCAGCACGTATTGGTAGTTCCCTTAGGAAAATCTAAAAGAGTTTCTCTTTAAAATATTGAGTGTTTGTATGAATTTCCTAGTCCTTAGCTCTGTTCAAACCAGTTCTTAATCTGAAGAGGAAGCCCTCTGAAAATGTTGCACCTACATTTCTGATTCAGCAGATCAATGTTTTCTCTTCTGAAGTTAGAGAGGAAGATGTGTTATCTATTCTAAACCCAAGATGAGTATGTATGAATGGGAATGAAAAATGTAGAGGAGATTAAAAAAAAAAAAAAAAAGTTTTATATATATGGTACTACAGTGAAATATCATCAAGATATGCATCGTGAATAAAAAAAGACAACTTAGACAAATAAATATTACAATAATAGAAAAAAAGAGTGAAGTTCAAATATTTTTAACTTGATGGTGAAACACTTTTCAAACCAGTTCTAAATTTTCTTTTTTGGAGTTAGCCTCAGATTTTTAAATGGATTTTTTTTCCCCAAGTTCAGTGAAAGATGATACAGAAATTGGTTAACTGAAAATAACTTGAAAAATAAATGGGAAATTAAAGTTAAAGACTAGTGAATGCCATTGATAGAGAAGAGGAGGAAAGTAACAGATTGAAAATACGGAAACAGATAACAGAACTATTAAAAATTTAGGGATATATCTTTCCTTCTAGCAGCTGGTAAAAAGATACTCAGCATAGTAGAAGGATGTTATAGATAACTTTTATCTATCTAAATGAGGAAAAAATGTTATCTTTTTGATAAAGGTGATACAAGTAAGATGTAAATAAGAGTCCGATTTGAATGAAAAAATAAATCACATTCCTAGATTTTAAAAAACAAGTGCTGTAGGAATTTAGGAAGACTATTGCTCTGCTGTCTGCAGAAAGAAAAGCTATAAATAAAAGATACTAGGAAAATGTCTTTGTCCGTTTTCATTACTTTATAGTAAAATTCAAAATGTAATCATGTGGCTAATATAATTGTTACTCTTTACTCAGTGGGGAGATTTCCTAGAGTATATGAACAGATTCAATAATACGTACACAAACCTATATTTTAGATTGCTGTGGACAGAATAAATCTTAGGTGCTACAAGAAAAGGATAAACAACTATCATAATGATATTTGAGTGCTCAGATTCTGTTCTGCAGAATAATTGCTTAGTTTTCTGCTCTTGATTTGTGGTGTTGATTTTCATTTAGAATTTCCCATTTACCCCATTCCACTGGATTTTGAGTTCAGTTCATTCAAAAAGAGGGTAGTGATTTAACAAATGGCTTCTAGAAGACGAATGAAATGCCTCTCTCCAAGAAATGGAAAAAGAAAGAAGATGGAAGTAATGATATACTGGCTTGAATTCCTCAAAAATTGACAAGAACAATTTGTATACACCTAAAAAAAAAACCTGTTTAGATGAGAAACAACTAACATGGGCTTCTCATAAACAATTTGTGTTGAACACAAGTTTTTCTTTAAAAAGATAACAGAGATGAACATACAGAAAGAAAAGGATACATCTTGACATTAGTGAGGATTTTGCTCACCACACTGATGTGATGTTCCAATAAGTAGAAGCAATGAGCAGCAATAAGCTACCATAGAAACAACTAATCTCGAATATGTATCCGGTTGAAAAATTACTCAGAAGTATAAGTGGATTACAGTGAAAATAAAAGTGTAAAGAATAAGTTTATACCAAGTTCATCTCCGATTATGCTACCACTAGCATTTTCATTATTAAACTAAGTAATTGAACAGTGAGTGTGATCATTATACTTAGAGCTACTGTTGGAAAGAATGTGAAGCATAAATGTTTGGGCAAGATCTCAGAGCAGTCTCAAGCTAGAAAGGAGCTGGAACTCTGGTTTCTGTTCGGTATGAGAAGTGGAAAATTCTACATTTAAACAAAACAATCAAGTGACCACATACAGACCTGCCAGCCACTAATTGGCAAGGATGAAAAGCTTCAGGTACCACTTCCAAGAAAAACAAACCTTAAAGCTAATAAAACTGTGAGTTAAGGGAGAATGTGCTAGGGAAGGAGGAACGAGGAAGGTATAAAGGGGCATAAAAAGTGCTACTTCTGCGTAAAATGGGGTTGATCACCACAGTCTGTGACCTAACTGTCTACGTTTTCTCACTAATTTTTTTCTTAACTCTGTCTCTTTGTGCATTCACATTTTCTCTCTCGTGCACATGTGCTGCGAGCCCTGTGTGCCAGCTACTGGCAAAACCTATGTGTATGTTAGTGAAACTGGGGTTGGGCTGGGGATGTAGGGCCACAGGCTGTAGTGCCAGCTGCTGGAGAAAGTGGGAGCTATGAGAGCAAGTTGGTGTCTTCCCAAAACAACTACTGGGGGTTGGACCTGCCTGAGTGAAGTGAGCAAGAGCTCTAGCAGTTGGAGTGGGGAAAGCAGTAGCCACATATCCCCAGTGTGAGCAGAGACCCCAGGTCCTCTGGGTATGCAAAATGGTATGCTATTTCTATCTTGTATGTGTGCAATGATACTGCACTGGGGAAGGGAGGTTGACTAGATGAACTTTGAAAAATCCTTCCTGCCTACATTTCTTGGCTATATATCATTAAAATGACAAGAAACAGAAAAATCAAGAAAGTCTTTTATTGACATTTACCCACAGCTACTTGTAAATTTTTAAGGAATCTATGTTCTGTAAAGTATAAGTTTAATGATACACAAAGCTGAAAGTTCACTTTTCAAAGAACCTGTCGCCTCCTGTCAGTAAGAGAGAAAAATCAAATGTGAAAATCCCATTAGGCTGACTTTACTACTACACAAGATTTTAGAACAAATTCTGAAGGGAAACTCAATGAAAGATGTAAAGATTAGGAGGACAATAGGATAAGATCTAACAAATTTCTACTGCAGGTAGACTGTGTCAGACAAATGTAAACGGATTTAAATTTATTGAACTTAATATATTTTCAGTCTACTTGTAAATGCATTTGATATGGTGATCTATAAGGGCATATAATTTAGCATGAAGTAGAAGCACCAAAGTTATATACTGCTTGTCCTCTATTCTGTCAATTATACTGGAATAGGAGTTGTCAGTCTTTTAATGCTCCTGTAATAAAAATAAGACAAATGCTGTCACTCTAGTTGCACCAATTGTGGTGAGAAGAGAAATTTTTCTTGGGTTCTGAAAATGGTTGTGAAGGTCAAAAAAATATTTTCAGAAATTTTGTCATGTTAAATATATTGCTAAGTCATTTAAGAGTTGTATTGTAAAACAACAGATAAACAGTACAATATTTGTGTGTTCCAGTCCTGTTCTAAACAATTTAAAGTTACAGAGTTTAGAGTTACATATCTAATAAAATGGGCGTGTGAGAAATGACTGTTCTTGAAGGCGGAAAAGAGATGAAAAGTACAGGATGTAAGTAATGTTTCTGTATTAGAATGGCATGGCATAAGTAAATGTATAAACTATGCTATAAGAAATAATAAATAAGGCTCCTGGATAGTTTCCCTACATGCAGAAGTTGTAGAACTTATTTTCTCTGCATGTAGGGAAACTATCCAGCTGAATTGACTGGTATGAATTTCCTACTGAATTCCATATCCTGAGAAATCTCAAAAATATTCTGGAGAGATGTTTGAGGCTCTCTTAATAAGAAAATAAATCTATCTTTCTAGATAAAAATATGGGGAAAATAATATATCATGTATAAGAGGATGAAGTACAGTAAACTCAGCTTTGGTGTTTGTGTTAAAGAGGCAGAGAAACTGTAGCATAACTGGGATACAGATAAATGAGAAAATTTCCTAGATTAGAACACAGGACTGGGGAAAAGAAGCAAACCTACTGCTGCAAATTAACTCTTCTCAATCGAAAAAGAGTATGAGAAGAAATCTTTAGGACAGTACTCCGTTAGAAATATTGTATATAAAGAGAAATTATATTTTACCAGAGTCTGTAAGTAGAATGAAATATATATCACATCTATTAGTCAGGGATGTCCAATGATCATAGTTCTAAGCATTTTGTCTAGATTGTAATGGAATGTGATTTGTAGTTCAACTTCACTTTCTTTTTTGTCAGAAAATTATCACGCAAAAGCCGATCAAGTGTTAAGCACCAGTGTATTGTCAAGTAGAATAGAAATCCTTTAATTAGCACTTCAGATATCATAAACAAGCTGTACCACATTTCCAAGAGTAAGTCAAATATGAACTTGCTGGATTTACAAATTCAGAATCAGGCTCGTGTAGACTTTTTATTAAATCATGTATCTTGTATGAGTTACAAGTAAGCAAGTTGTGACACATTCCTCAAACTGAGATTAGAAAAAAGAAAATCTGAAGAGAAAATGAAGGCTGGAATTTAATCACGCTTCACCATTCATCTCATTTCTACATTTTTGGATATGAAGATGCTAAAAGCAAGCCTTAACAAGCTACATGAGCACTATTGCTGATCCTACTTTATGTCTTTCTTTGATTAATCTTACTTTTTGCAGTAGTAACAGAATTTGTCACATTTGGACTCTGAAATCTACTGCAATGTTCCAATAATATTATCAGTTTGTTGCCTTCTCAGTGTGAGTTTTCACCAATCACATTAAATCTTAGGTTTGATAAAACAGTGGGAGGTAAATGAACAGTTTGTTAAATGCAGAATGAATTAATCATTTTCTTCCCCATGTCAAGTCTGTGAAGTATTTCAGAATATATTTTAAAGTCAATCTATGTTGAGTCTCTCAAAAACAAAACAAGTTGTTATCTATGCAGGGAATGAGACTTTATGATCCCCAGAAGCTCAGTAGCTTTTCACACTGAGATTCTTCCACTGCTGGCCCTGCTGTGGTTCTCAGAGCTACTTTTCTGCTTGGATACCATGCTGAACTGCTATTTCAAAACCTTCTTCAGATTCTGAAGCTCTGTATGCATCTCTGCTTTTTGTAACCCTTAGCTAGATCTCCTTTCAAGTTTCCTTTTCTTCAGTCCTTTCCATCAATTACAGGATCTTCATTTCACAGATATCTCTTTTCTTTTTCCTTTTTCTTGAATACCTCTTCTGCTTTGACCACCTCATTTACCAATTTGTTAGACTTCTATCTCCCTTAATTCTCATATGCATTTGAGATCCAGTTAATCTATCTAATATGGAAGGGAAATCTCATCATTTTAAAACAAAATATGAAATGATCATGCTACGCTGTAATCTCTTTCTCTCTTGCTCTGTATCCACATTCCTTTCTGTTTATGCAGCTTTATACCAGTTTTGATGTGTATGTTCTTCTGTGCAGCAAATATCTTTCAAGAAAGAGCCTGACTTACTGTAGATTATTTGACAAATAGCAGTTATAAGAACACTCAGGAGAGCCAAGTTATCCTTAAATAAAGATGTTATTGGGTACAACTCCTGGGTGACTGTTTTTACCATAACAAGATATGATCCATAGCTGACAGAAAGCATCAAGATTCTATTGCTGTTGAAACTGATCTGAGTGTGAGGCCAGACTGAATCCTTCTGTATTTAATTCTGTATTTAGAAAAAAATCAAATGAATTTCAACTGTGCATGCGTCTTGGAAAGAGAATACCTGACCTGGTTGAAAGCATTCCTTTTGTTACTTTTTGCAAAGATTATCATAAAAAATGGGGATAGAAAATGACTATCTGACTTTCATATGGAAAAAAAATAATAATACTATAATTATGAAGACTTTAATTCACTTTCAGACTCTCTGATCTGAAAATTTGCAATCTACAATTATGTTGTAGTTGTCATAAAATCTGAATTATGTATGCAGGTCCAAAGGTAATAGCTTCTATTGATTTCCACGGAAACTACAATAAATACAAAAAGCACAATAACACTATTTGATAGAGCCAATTGTCAGCTATAAAATGCTACTTTTTCAGTGTAGTCAAGACCATTAACAATACATTTTCACCAGAGATGAACAAGAGCGGTCATGCTGCTCCTGTAAGCTTCTGTAGCAATATATGTCTCTGACATCGTGTGCCATCATATGACAGGAGACTTTATTTTCAGATCAGCCCTTCTAAATTTAAATAGAATTTAGAAACAAATATTTCATATAATATTTCTGATAGTAGAATGCCTTTTTGCTATGACATCAGCTTCAGAGAAAAAATCAAACAATAATTTAGTCTTAAAACTGAAATACTCAGGGACTAGATTAATAAAGTGTAAGTATTATGCTTGAATATTTTTCACTTCATACTTAATGTGTATGATCATTATGGATGGAAAGTATTGTAAAGCATTTTAATTTTTAAATATACGTATTCATAATTAGCCATATAAAATGCATCCCCTTATGCCATTAATACTTTAATTTCCATTGACACAGTAGACCTTTCCAATCATATTCATTTTTAATACTCAGGCTAAGTTGATAGATCTATGCAGGTCATGCTGTCATATGTGCCTAGAATAAAAATTTCTAATCACTTGCTTTTGTGGATTAAGATAAATGGAAACACTAGGCAAGTATCTGTGGTGCACCTCTATTAGCCCCTCAAATTCCTTCAGCTTTTCTGCCATTTAAAATTATGTAGGAAAGTCTGCAATTTTTAAGAAAAAAAATGTGAATTGAAATCTCATCTCTTTTCCTACTTAATTTATTTGGATTTAAAAGATAAAATTTCACATCCAAGCTGTCACAAAAAATCAGATGGATACTTCCTGTGTTCCTAGTGGAAGTTTTTCCTTTCCATACTGCTCATCTAAATAGAGAATTTTTATCCCCTTTCAAATATGATATAATAAAAAAAAAGAAAAAAAAAAAGAAAAAATAATTTCTCATTACTTGCACTCTGACCATATAACTGTGTAGTCAACATGACAAATATTGACTGTATTTCTGTAGGAGCTATATTGAGTTCTCTGTGCTTTCTCTTTTTTCTTGAGTGATATTTGTGTTTCTGAGAGAAAAAGCAAAATCACTCTTCGAGATTCTTCTTAAAAATTCCATGTCTCAGAGGAGCTGATAGTTTCAAAGATTTGCAGTAGCTCTTCTGTCTCCTACCGACTTACATTTTGGAAACTGAACAATATGTTGCATATTATGTCCTGGATTGTTTGACAGCACAGTAGGTTCTAAGGTGTTCATATTTTTTCAGGGGAATGGGAGATGCGAAGTGTTGGTTGGCAGCAAATTTTTTCACTAGTAGTGATGGCTTCAGTAAAATTTGAAAGGAAGTTCTTATTTTTCAAATATCATTGCTTCTTTAACAGTTACTAGGGCTGCTCTGAAAGTAATGCCTCCTTTTCAATTATATCAACCCACAGTGTCAGAGGCAGATGTGTGACAGATGGCAGCAGAAGGGCACTCTGACAAAATGATGTCTGACATTGGAAGTTTGTATGAAGCAGAGGTGTGACACTGAATTCCTCCATGTGGGATAAAAACAGCACCCACTGACATTCATTGATGCTTACTGAATGTTTATGGATATCAAATAGTGGATGTCAGCAGAGGAGGCAGTGGGTGGTGCTTTTCAACAACAGTGACTGCACCTCTGCATATTTTTTTATGAGCACAGTATGCAGGCTCTTGTTCATTTCTATTGAAAATGCATCGTTGATGGTAATGATTATGATGAAAGAATAGTATTTTGTAGCTGAGAATTTGCTCCATCAAACAGTATTAGTGTACTCTTTTTATCTGCTGTAGTTTTCATGGATATAAAAAGGAGGCATTACTTTTGCAGTGACCTATGTATTTCTCATTTTCTTTATTATTTTAAGTGCTGGAAGTAAGATAAGTTCAAATTTTACGTCTTTATGTGATAAATTTCAGATTTATGAAGACAGACGTATTTGCTTGTAATGTTCATTGAAATGGCTCTAAAATAAAATTTCAACAGTGCTACAGTGGTTCAGTGCTACAGACAGAGTTAGTGTAATTATTGAAAAAAACGACATAGAGGCAAATCCACTCCAAAATAACAGTATTATTGAAATGTTAAAAATGTTCAGAGGAACCTTTCTGTCCCCCAAATCATCTTCATACAGGTATATTTTTGCTCATGGGAAAAGTTCAATTTAGAATGAAAGGAATACCTACAAGACTAGAAAGGTCAGCAAATAGAACTACTTTGGCATAGCAGCTAAATGGTTTAATGCAACATTGATAGTCAATTTAACATGAACTTGTAATCATACTTGCAAAAACAAGGAGCTTACCTTGGGTGAGACTAGTTGATAACATGCATGAAATAAATAGTGCAGTAGTAGAGAAGAGTTTGCCAGCATAGAAGCAGCAAACATTCATGATTTTAGGACTCAATGGTGCAATCTCCTCTCAGTTTCATAATCTTTACTCACTTACTGTAATGGCAGCAGGACCAGCACAATGAGTAAACATCACAAAAAGAAGATTGCTCACTCATCTCCAAAGATCTAGGCTTACAGAAAAACTCCACAAAGGAGAGATCTGCAGCAAGAGATCCTTTTTTGGTGGCAGTCAGCCCTCAGATGAGGTCTAACAGAGTTAGAGCCAGGCTCCACTCCTTCCTACTGCACAGGTGAATTCCCAGGGCTGACTGGATGTCTCCTTCCAGATGCTCAATCAGTTGTTCAGACCATGACTCAGCAGTTCCCATACACTTATGTAGACATCAGAAATATATGTATCATCATAGTGTGCAATGCATACATACCAGATGATAGATATAACATTTACAGTAAAAAATTCAACAATATTTCCAGGACCTGGTGTAGTGCCTCTAGAGATTAACTGTTTGTTTTTTTAGGTGCTCCACTGTGGTTTGCCAGCATAACCTGAATACTTGGCAACAGGAGTACAAATTGCACGACTGAGTCTTAATGGTGAACTCATTGCTCTAATGAGAAAAATTACTTTCCTTAATATTAGGGAGAATGAAAGAAGAAACATTCAGACATTCTCTGCCTGTAATTAGGCTATTAAAATCACATTCAGCTACTTAAATTCTAATGCATTAATTTTTAAAAATTCTGTACACCAGTTTCTCAGCAATCCTATCTGAGAGCACTAAATGATTGACATCTCTGGAAATCAAATAATGTATTTAATTGACACAGCTCACAGGTTTCAGAAATCTACATGCAAGATATAAGGGTAGTCTGTGTGATAGAAGAATGCAATTATCTCATGATTATTGTGCTTTTGTGACAGACAGCAGTTAAGTGCAAGTTTGGGTTATGTTGGAGGACAGCATCTGAGCTGGTGGCACCAGAAGGGGTTGATGTGGATGAGAACAATGAATCTCCTGTCCTAGCCAAGTCTCCTCCTCTCTACCCTCAAACCTATTTGACCTGAAGTGATATCAGATGGTTATCTCCAGGCAGACAAATGACCTAAGGTCCTTCCTAAAGGATCTTATGCCACGTAAAGAAAGGAAGAGTGGCCTCTGCAGAGAAGATATCACTATCAGAGGGGAAGAATGGACAGTGGGTGAGAGATCACTGATTACTTCAGTCCGCTCCTTGACTCAGGCAATTTATGACTGTATTGACATCGCCTGACAGTTAATTTAAGCTGCTATATATGGAATGTCAATTTTCAGCTTGACTCCTGATTTTAATTGCAGTTCAGTATTTGAGAGTGGCAAAGGTGAGAAACACACACCTTTTATTAGAAATAAATCTGGTTTAAATATTCTTCCTTTGTGTCCTTAGAATAAGGTAACCACAATAGGCATAACAACAGTATTAGCTTAGAAGATGATAAATTGGATAATTTTTTCAACTTATTGTGCACATCAACCATGAAGACCACCCCAGGAACAATAAGTCAGATTTAATTCTAATGTCTAATTTAAGCAGGTAAGTTACTCCTTTGCTGGTATCCTTAAAACATCCAAATATTGAGTTTAAAACCTTTAAATATGTCAGTGGAATGTACTTATGTAAATCCTTTAAGCGTAAGGAAAAAAGGATATATTCTGCTTATAATATACTAAGTAGGCAGATGTCCCTAAAGTAGATTTTACTTCAATGCAAGGCTTTGTAAAACCAATTAGATAGTGTATGCCATATTGCCTCAACATCCTGTTACCAAGTGCTGTTGAAAATTAATGATCATAAATGAAATATGTAAAGAAGCACTGAAAATAATCTTTCAAATTAAAAGTGTTAAAATGTATACTGTACAAAATGTCCACTGGGTGTTCAGCAGTGCAGGCTCTCAGAGATTATTTCTGTGTGTTTGCATAGTATGGCAATCGATTTCTACACCTTCTGAAGTGCTGAGAAGCATTTCCACTGCAATGTTTTTCCTGTGAATGTTAGCACCAACACCAGATGCCTGACCACATTTTAATAAAAAGTGTTCGGATGTACAGTAGACTCTATTATTAAAACTGTGGTTGTACACTGGTAAATAGACTGATTTGGAAGCAGAGCCAACCAGAAATGGGATCAAACAGGTCTTTGCAGCATTCATTCTCTCCACACAGACTGCTGCCGATGCTGCACCTTCCTTCCTGCTCCTGTTGCAGGTACCTGTGCTGAGGCCGCTTTTGTCTGATGATCTCTGATGGTGTCTGATCTTGACAAAGATATGGGATAACAATTTGGCAAGCAGAAAACCTCAGGATCCGGGAGAATGCTTCAGTTCCACAATTTAGATGTAGACAAAAAGACAAACGACTGACTTTCCCTGGAGTTGAATGGTTACTAATATGTTACATGTGCCACATCTTAACTCCAAGTCACTGGAACTGATTAAGTGGAATACAAAGTTCTCCATTATGGTGTTTTGACTAGTAATGACAATATTGTTGCATTTTTGGTTTTGTTTTGTAACGTCTCAAACTCTTATTTTGAGACCAAAAAGGTACATTGGAGTATCTAGTCTAATGTATTGAAGTACACGGACTGTTGAATGTCAAAACATTTTCCCTCATTGTGACCAATAACCTGTATTCTCAGAAGGGAAAAATATGACTATAAGGACTGTTAAAGACTAAAAAATCCAACTTGCTTATTCTGATGGTTATCATATTCAATCATAAGAATAATAATGTCTTCCAGTTTCAGAGTTTTTCATTAAACTCCCAGTAGTCTTTAGTGTTGTCTTTAAACACTAGATTAAAGAATATCTTATCTAGCAAAGCTAAGCAGATAGTACAATCAAGTCAACTTAATATTAGTAGTTTAAATAGACATAACTCACAAACCTAAATTTTCTATAGCCCTTAAAATATTCTCATGGCTATTTCATTTCATTCATTTCCATTTTCAGCTTTTTGAAATACACATATGCTAGAAATGTTCTCAGCGTTTAGGATCCCTTAGAAAGGTCCAAGTTGTTCCTTCTTAGTTTTGTTGTTGCTAGCCCCTAACCTTGTTAAAGCCACAATCTTCTAGAATGAGAAATCAGTTTTGTAGATACTTCCTTTTAAATGCCAGTGGGAACAACTAAATTCAAGAATTATTTCCCACTTTTAAGAAATCCTTTCGATATTTATTATTCACTTTGTCTGAATTTTACCAGTCTTGCAGTGTGATTTTTAATTATTATTCCATGGAACAGTAAGCTAAACATACCAAGCAGAAAGAATTTGATATAAATAATTGCCCTGTCCTTTAATGGTTTTTAATAATGTACTTCTTTATCAACTTCTCAGTTATTTAACATGGAATAACTATAATTGTAGACAAGTTATATATAACTAACTCTGAGCCCAATTTAGATGTTAGCTATAGGAACAGAATTTTCAGACAATTGGGAATGCTCTTTCCTCTCCTCCTTCCTTTCTTCCTGTTCTTCCTTCTCTCCTCCCCAGAACAGAATATCAATTTTTAAAATGAAAATAAATGTTTCGTAACAGTTTATGTTCAAAATCTCAAAAACATCATGCAAAAACTACTATTTTATTAACATTCAATAGAATCATAGAATCATAGAATGGCCTGGGTTGAAAAGGACCACAATGACTCCCCTGCTATGTGCAGGGTCACCAACCACAAGACCAGGCTGCCCAGAGCCACATCCAGCCTGGCCTTGAATGCCTCCAGAGATGGGGCATCCACAACCTTCTTGGGCAACCTTTTCCAGTGCATCACTAGCCTCTGGGTGAAAAACTTCCTCCTAATATCTAACTTAAACCTCCCCTGTCTTAGTTTAAAACCATTCCCCTTTGTCGTATCACTATCCACCCTCATAGTTGTTCTTCCTCCTATTTATACATTCCTTTCAAATATTGGACAGCCACAATGAGGTCTCCCTGAGACCTTCTCTTTTCCAAGCTAAACAAGCCTAGTTTCATCATCTTTTCTTCATAAGGAAGGTGCTCCAGTGGAACTGGAAATAATTTCTTTTGATGCTATCATTTTAGTTTTGTGTTACGTAGACCTTTCTATGTTACAATATATTAAAAATTTACAATTTAGAACTTCAAACTCTTTCATGCATCCCAACAAAACATTTTGGTTTTGATGAATCACACTGAATGATCAGTTGGTAATTAATTCCTTATTTTCTCCGGATGAAAACGTATTCTCACTGCTTTCAATATATTGACGTATGCACTGAGCTCATTTTTATCGTTATTAATTATCAAATACATTTAATAATGAAAATATGTAACTTGTGGGATATATTACACCTAAATGTAATATTCCTAAACTCATGGATACTACTACAAAGTGTACTGCTGATGCATCATTTCCTCTTAAGTATCTCAAATCTATTTTGTTCTTATTGACTTTCCGTGTTTCCTCTCTTCGCTTCACTTTGTTGCTTCTGCTCTTTTTTCTGTCTCCAAGTTGCCGTTAAACCACTTTGTTCCAAAACATTTTCTGTATTTTTTTCTCCTGCTTGTTACTTATTACAAATTTTCATTGCTATTCAGGAAAAGATGCAGAAAACAAGTTGTTCTTTTTATTGCTGATTTCAATGAGAAACGCATATAAAATGTGCTATGCAGTTTTAAAAAAATATGTCTTAGTGGAACAAAGAAAAAGTATTTATGTGGAAATCAAACAGAATAAAAGAGAAATAATAAGTTACTTCTAGATAATCACAATGCAGCCTGGCCTCATTCTGCATATGCTGACTCTTCTGCTCACCAATGTGTAGTTACTTCCTGAAATTTCTATAAACCTCCTCATTTGGATATTAAGAATGTAAGAAGTAGAAATGTTTTTGTTTTTGTTTTTTTCCAAAAATATTTGTTTCAAACAATTATGAAGTGTGGGGTTTTGGTCTCAGGCTGTTATAGATCCTTGTTCTTCAATAGATGGAGAAAGAATTATGGTGTTTTTAGCTTAAAATATTGATGCACTACACAACATGATAAAGATGATATCCACAATGGCAATAGTAAGTCATCCAAAAGTTATGCTGGATATCTTTTGTAGACTTAATTTGACAACAGACTTTGAATGGTACTTGCACTATCTCTAATCTGATCTGTAACACTTAACTATATATGATGTCAATGAACAGTTCAAAAATCATTATATGTATTTTTCTCTATTCAAATTAATAGGGATTACATAGATTTTTCCTATTAAAATATGTATGTAACTATGAATCATTATTACTTATTTTAAGTAGTATGCATTTAATTTTGTGAAGATTCCTGTTGTTGGATGTACATATTCATTTGTAGATTCCTTTATTTATTGTAATGTCACGCTGAATCACTGATAACATTGATTTTACATGGTTCTTCATGCATATTCAAAAAATATTCATTACATTTCTGACTGTTGCTGTCACAATAATAAAAAATAGGCTTTACTGACTTTCAAAAAGACCACAATTTTTCTTCAATTGGAAAATACTTCAGTGTAGTTTTCCACCCTTATCTGTTCTCCAGCTTCAGTTTAAGATTAGAGTTATTTAGATTCTTTAACTTAGTGGGGGATGACTTTTGAAACTATCCTTGGAAAAAAGCTGTGAATTAAAAATGAATTCTTAGTGAGGCAGACTAAACTGAATAAATGAGCTGCCAGGAAGAATGTCTTTGAACACTGTTATTTACTGTGGTCTTCACTACATGTCATGATTTCATTGCCAAAGATCTGTGTGATTTCATTACAATGACTTGCAAGTCTCAGATATTCCTAGAACATGTAGAAGGGGACTGTGCTTTCATATAAGTTGAGTATATGTATGTGATCTCATGTTTGTACTAGAAATTATTTCCCAGTCCTTATTTCAAAATGTATTAAATTAATCATTGTCTACACTTTAAATCTTGTGCAGTGTGGAAAGTATAAATGCAATTTTATAAAATGCTATTTTATAAAATGAAATTTTAATTATCTTAGAGTAGGAGATTTAATTCTCCTAGGCAAGATTGCAGCAAAAGTTAGCAAAACTACTGATCAGGTTTATATTACGTTAATTGAGGAGGAAGAATGCAGAAAAGCTAAAATCTACAAAGTCTGGCATATGCTTTCCCTTATTTATTTCTCTTCTACCATGGTTTGATTGCACAGCTGCATGTAGCCAATTCTGTCTTGACAGCAGGAAGGATTATCTTCTCACAGAGTAAAGTCTGCTGATGTCTGCAACTAGAATCTAATCCAGTGATGGGATGCAGGTACCTGATGTTAAGCTAGAGCGTGCTCCAAGACTCCCTCTACTAAATATTTTCCAGAATTACAAAAAGAAAAGAAAGGCACCTTTCAGATGAGAACAAATCTCTAGGATACCTCTAATTGCCACAGTAAAGGAAATTCTACTTGAAGATTCTAATCGATATCATCATCCAAGCTAATTTACTAATTTACTGTTCAGTATTGAAATACTACAGTCATAAGCAGTTGAAAAAAATGCAAAACATTTTTATTTAAAAAAATAATTGCTTGATTGACTCCTCTGTAATCGAAACATCTTTTTCCTAATTCTGTGTTGGTAATAAAGGTTTCAGGAAGTCATAGAATGCTTCAGCTAACAAAATGTAAATGATGTGCTGGTATATTATTAACTCTTGCATCCTACAGTTTCTAGACTAATAGTATTGAGCTGATAGTATTTTTATAGTAAGTAATTTACAAGGGAGTCATAGATACTGCCTGCTAATACGTCTCTGTGATTTACCTAGAGTTACTAGTCATGATCTGCTGAGTTATTTCTTCATGTTTCACAAACTATCACCTAAGAAGCTAGACTGGTAGGATATGACAGGAAAAAAAGTTGATGGTATTCTGACCAAGGCAATCAAAATCAAGTCCCAGTTCTGCTTCTTGCTAAGAGAGATCCTCGATACAGCCCTGTCTCAGCATTCTGATGTGACTCTTCAATATCAGGTCTTGTTTTATACATAACTATCCTGGTTTTGTCTGGGACAGAATTAAACCTGAAGAATCTTGTTGATGTATCAGAAGCCCAGCTTGATTTAATTGTAGAATCATAGAATCACTCAGGTTGGAAAAGACCTGTCATGTCCCTAAGCACCACATCCAAAAGGCTTTTAAACACATGCAGGGATGGTGACTCAACTACTTCCATGGGGAGCTTATTCCAGTGCTTAACAACCCTTTCTGTAAGGAATTGCTTCCTAACATCCAACCTAAACTTACCCTGGTGCAACTTAAGGCCAATGGTCCTTTTAGAGAAATAATCATTAATTCAATTACATTCATTTAAAAAAAAATAGCTAGTTCATTTATTTATATCTGATGAACTCCCCAGATACGACTACTATAGCTGAAGTGTATGAAAACTTTTATCTTAAACCATGTTCTCCTTTTTAATTTAGGAAAGCTATCAGAATTATGCATGTAACCTTAAGGAGGGCCTCAGGTAATAAAATTCTCTTACACTTCCTATTCCTGTTCCATTCTGTAACAGTACATACTCTTCCCATTACCCACATTTCGGTAAGTGTATCAAATGGTGAATTTAAATTTTCCCCAGGCACTTAAAACATGGTGATATGCTTGCCTGCACTCTGAGGCAAGGGGGGATTGGAGTCTTTTATGCCTTAGCTTCTCATCAAAGATCACTTATTCCTCCTTCCTCCTCTCTGTTACTGGAAGTGTGGTAGATTTAATCACCACACAAGGGGCTCTTAGTCACCCATGTTTCTTATGCATATGATGGCTGTCTTGCCTGATGCTTATGTGACCTTTATTTCCTGTATTCTATATACTCATCTTGATATGTGCTAGGTTACTCCTTTGATTGCCTAAGGAGTCCGCTGATGGCTCAGGAAATGGCAGTGCTTATAAAGTTAGCTAGATGTGCTACGTTTGGAGCAAAACAGCTTTGTGTCAGAAAAAGCTGAAAGAAGTATTCTTCGTCTAGCCCTCATTTTAACTTTTACGTGCAAGAAAGAAAATGCATTTCTATTAAATACTTACTTGTACTTAATCCTGTATGATTTTTCCAAGGTAGTATAATGTATATTATCCTAAATAATCATATGTAGGACTAATTACATGTCATATACCCACTTTTAAGTGATTGTTTAAAGAACACGTGTTTCTTTAAGGAAGAATACAGAATTGTCTGGTAATATGCCCTACAGCATGGATTTTTATTTGTGTATATTTCTGTAAATACTTTCTGAATTAGCATGACCACTACACTTTTATTAACAAAATAAATGTTTTTTTTTGAACTTTGTCATTGAGAAGATAGAAATGTAGGAAAAGAACTAGATTAAGGTTATTGCCAGAAAAATGTCTGTTGAAGTTGAAGGTTGAAATAAACAACTTTTCTGTTATTTAGATTTTTTAAAACAATTTTCAGTCTTGTCTCATTCTTCATAACAATATTGAAGCAAACAGCAGTTGTTAATCCAAAACTCTGTCAATCATCTACCGAGTGGAACAAAATTCACAGGATATTAAGTTGCAAAACAAAATAATAAAAAAAAAATACATGGAAAAACTGACAGATATATCTCAAAATCGGTGTTAGAAAAAGCTCTCAGAGTGTCAAATAAGTCTAAGCTATAAAATGAGCCTTGAGAAATGCTGAGACAAAAGTTCTTAAGACTTCATCTATAAGAATAAGTGTCACTGGCTTGGTCTTAAATAATCAAAAATATATTTTTGCTAAATTATATATATGCATGTATATACATATGTATATATAGTATTATAGATGCTGGCTCCTTATGTTAGTTTGCTAGTGGACTTTTTCCCATTGCTTTTTCCCCAGTTATTTATAGTCAATAATTTTTGTGATAACCTTTTGTGAGTGAAAAGCTAAACACTTCATGGAAGAGTATTGCTGCAAGCATAAAATGAAAAGCAAGTAAATATTTTTGAGCATGATCAGGAGGCGAATTAGAAATTCAGCCCTATAAATTAGACATTAGTGAATTGTCATGCAGAAGGTAGAGCATATATTGGGTTCATTTTCAGAGAAAAGTTTGAAATTGTACATACTGGACATTACTACAGTCATTTGGACAGAGAGAGCTCTTATTTATTTAGTCACTCATTTATTTCATAAAATAGTTGTGAATCAAAGGAAAGTAATAGAGAATTGACAGTAGTGTTAATTAAACATTTGTGGTATCAACATATTTTCCCCTCCAACCACACTTCTCCTGTGCGCCCCATCCTGATCCAGCAGACCTGCCTGACTCCTGACTGAAGCCTTGAGATCTGTAGGCATGCTTTGATTCCCGTATCTGCCTTCCCACATACTGCGGCTCTGGAAATTTTCTTCAAATACAGTTGCTCCTAAATTGGAGTCTCCATGGCAACCTCCACAGAGTTGTACATTCGAGCCAGCTGCAAAGGGAAGACAGATGTGCCATACAAACAGAGAGGATTTCTCTTTCTGTTTGCCACCCTGAGACAGACAGACAGATAGAATGTAAATAATAATGATAAAGTCAAGTAGACCTGATTAAAAGTGGGTGATGACAGAAAGCTGATTTAAAATAATTTATGAGCTATTTTATAAAGCACTTATATTCATCCTTGTCATTGTTTTAGTGTTTAAAAGCAGTGATCTGTAGCAAGGATATGAAGTAGAGAAAGTAAGATGATGGGAACATCAGCTTTATGTCTGTCTACTGCCAGCTAAATTCAATCTGTCTGTCAATCTCGTAATGTTGAAGATAGATCAGAAATCTTCTGTCTGATCATGCAGAGTAGATTTTGAAGACTGAAATGTTGCCTTTCCTAGTATAACTGTGAGGAAATTAGTGTGAAAGCTCAGAACAGCAACTGAGTTTGGAGCTGAGAAGTAATTAAACAGGAATAAGATGACAGAAACTACAGAGACCAGCTTATTCACCATTCATATTTGGAAGGACAATATTAATCCTATCATTATTCAAAATAAGTAAATTAGTTACCAGGCCCCTTCATTAGAAGAAAATACTTTCCTGTGAAACTTCCTTTTTCTCAGACTACAGTGCAGAAGAGTATGTATTTTTCTGAACTTAGGAAGATATTAGTATTTCAATCACTGATTATTTACTTCTCAAATAATTTAGTCAGTTCTTTGACCAAGATAGTGTATATCCATATTAATGGAAATAGCATTCAACTTGAAATCAATTGGGTCATATAAAAATCTAAAATTTATTTCAGTCTCTTTCTAGGACAAGTTACAGTGAGTTTATGAAAGATTCTTGTTTTTCCTCTTCAGTAATGGCTTGTTAAAAGAAAAATGTCTGTTTACATATGTGGTATTTTAGATTTCAGATGCTATATTCTATCTAGCTTCATTTAAAAAATATACATATATATTTGCAACATAGAAATCAAATCACCAGAATGCTCTGCTGGGCAGCAATGGTGTTTGGGATGACTGCACAGATATCCAATCTGTTGTTTTACAACTCACAGGATTCAGGTTGCAATGCTGATATGAACAGCTTCATTATCATCTGTGAAAATATGATTCTTTCTCATGTATAGGAAATAGTTAAAAAAAAATTCTTCAGAACAAGCAAATCTTCCTTCTTTGGTTTACCCTATTTCCTCTTTTTCCTCTCAGAAGCAGTCTCAACATCTTTGTACACATTTTTGTCACACAACATGTGAATTTGATTTTTTCCGTGTTTTTTCAAGAAAAGAAAAGAAAAATTCTGTCTGCAACTGAGCTGAAACCCTGGGACTGAATAAGATCAGTCTCAGAACCATATGGCTATTTTAGGGTTTAGTTGGCTGATTCTACTCATGATTACGTTCCTATCACACTCTTAAAATATCTTTTCAGTTTCTCCCAAAAGCTTTCTTTCACCCGTGTGCACCTATTGTGTATCATTATTTTGCTCAAATTTGAAAAAAAAAATGAAAATATGAATTACAGAGTATGCATGACAGAGATGTACAACCTCTTTCTACAGCCTGTCATGAGTTACCAGATTCCACAACTTAATTTCTGTCAAGTGGAAATTTGGTCAAGTACAATGGCTTGCACTGGACTTGCTACTCTTGCAAATTCACTTATGCATGAAATTCTGAGAGAACTAATTTGGACTGAAAGCATCTGGGCATAAATGCTGTCCTTTTATGTCAAATTCCAGCTTTAAACCATAACCACAAGTACTGTTAATGTACTTTATTTTTAGAGTGACTTCAGTAAGATATGGGCAAATCTGCCTACGGATCTCTATGCTTGCTAAAAACCTGATGCAACCTCATTAGAAATTCTGACATTTCAGTTTGCTCTCTTTTCAAATCCATTTAATGTAGAAATGAATCAGACATAATTCTGATGGAGGAAATAAAAAACAGCTGTGCTTAGCATAGTCAAATTTACATTAGAAAGTATTTATCAGGCTGCACTTGATACTTTTGAGAAAAAAGGTTTATCAAGTCTCAGTGCTTGAGACTTGAGAGAATGAATTTTGTCAATAGCATCAGTCAAAAATTAGGAAAATTTTGAAAATATTTCTCTTAGCTTTTGTACTAGTTAAACATTTCCAGTTATTACATTTTTTCCACTTGGAAATCTATTTTTAAAAAATGAATATAGGAAAGATAAAATAATTGAAAAGGAAATATTTCACTTCACTTGCAAAATGCAATTTGGACAGACCCAGGAGGGTAATTGTCACTTTTTTCTCCCTCTCTTTTGAAAGAATAGAAAGTTGAGGAGATGCAACAAAATCAGTCCTTTCTTGTTATCTAGAACTCATTTTTACCTCCAAGTTTTTCAGTTTGGCACCTAACTTGAAAGAATCCTCTCTACCCCATGTTTCCTTTGGCAGTGTTTTAGAAGTAAAAGACTGGAGAGTAACTGTAAGCACTTCTTCACCTCCTGAATAGCATTGCAATCCTTTGTGGCATTGTTCTGGAAGGGATTTCTCAACCAAGATAGTTTCTGACATTTGAGGCTCCCAACAGCAAATCACAGAACTAGATGACAAGGGAAAGGTACTAGGGGTATTCCACAGCAGCACGTTGCCCATAGAGTATGTCAGTGGTTTGTTCTTCCAGGTGGTACTGGTGGGAACTGAACCTCATGCAGACGGATAGGCCCCAGGACAACATAGCACACTGCAGTACTCCATATTTTCCCATACAGTAGATCTGGATGCCATTGGTGTACTTTTTATTGTGAATATGTAAGGTGGTAGTCCAGAAGAGGGGAGGGTGCCAGTCACATGTAAATTGAAAGACTTGTACTGGCAAGATGAATATGGTGCTTCAATGATGTTAATTAAGATACCAAACATCTATAATTCTTATTTTAATTTACAAGGTATAATCGTTAATGTGTCAGCCTTTACCTACAGGACAGATTATAGGTCCCTCCACATGCATCTGAGCAGCTAAATAGGGCAGACTGCAGAGAGCATGCAGGGTTAGTCTATTCCACAGGCAGTGCTTCAAGTAACAATTTTCATATCTGTTTTATGCTCCTGTGTTCACACAACTGAATCACAGTATAAGTAAAATTTCATCTGAGTGGCAGTGGGTAGGCAGGCACTGGAAGGAACAGTGAACATAGAATTTATCTATCTCATGCTGGTGAAATCATAGATAAGTATCTTATATTGTTATAAAGAAAGTTAGTCTTGCCAAAAGTAGAACTGGACTGGTGGCATCAGGCCGCCATTTTGTCTTTGGCAATCTCCTGTTACTGAGTTTTAACACATTAAAAATTCCTTGCCTTGGTTGAGACATGTTAGAACATTGTGCAGACTTTCTTTCCAAAAGCTACAGCTTGTACCTTCCTAAGTAGCAGTCTTCAAAATGTCTCAAGTGAAACCTTCCTACTGAAAGCAATTTAATTTTATCTAACAAAAACCAGAAACAATTTATCATTCCCCTCTCTGACTGCCTGCATATGAATCAGCCCTCGAGACTGACATATAGAGAGCAATTTTGCCCATAGCTAGTCGTAGAACTCTGCGTAGTTGCATCTCTGCAGTCACATTTTTACCTTCAAGATGCTTTTCCAGAGCCTGGAAGGAAGTGCAGATCCTCAATGAACAATTTTTATTATCCCTTAAAATTTCTGTTTTCTGTCCCTGCAACTTTTTTGCAGATATAATTTTACCATCTTACCTTACAACTATCTATGTATTTTGTAATTTTAACAATGGTACTTTGTGGCACTGGTAAGTACAGAAAAAATAGTTTGTATGGTAAGACCCGTGTTCCAGTTCTGACTTGGATTCAATCTTTCTATCTTGTTTTACCTGCAATTATAATTTATCCCCAGAGTAACTTGCTTTCACTTATCACTCTATACTAAATAACACTCTGTTCAAGTGAAACAAGTGCACTAGAAACTTTTAAAAAGCATTCTACCATAGACATATTAAAAATTAAAATCTATATTCTCTTTCTATCTATATCTTTATATTTGTCTAATATTCTGCAATTGCTAGCATAGCCGTAAAGAATGAACCTACTATAAGGGACTTGGCTTCATATTTTCATGTTTATATATTTATCATTATATAAGAAATTTCAGTATGTCAGGGAAAGGTGCATCATACAAAGTTCACTGAATAGATGAAGAAGATATTCACCATTTCAGAAATAAATGAAACACTTAATGTTTATCAAACAAATACTCTGTAATTCTATTTTACCTGATCTTAACAGGGTTAAACCCAGGTATGAACCATGAAATGTCACACTACTGTGAAGTTTAAGTGCAATATATCCAATGCTTACTCTTCAAACCAGGAGTAGCTATAGGCTTGACTTTCTCCTGTGGATTATCCAGGATAAACAGAGCACCAGCTGTAAATTGCTTGTACCTGAACTTCTCACCCTGAGTGGGAAAATAATAGCAAAAAATAAATGCACAAATACATACTAGAGAAGCAATATAAAGTTTATAGTTATATTGGTAGCTATTTCCTCTAGTTTAATATTTACCATAATGTATTGTAATTACTCTAAATAATATAATGTTAGATACATCCATTCAATCTGGCACAATCAAGAATCCTATATTCCTGTATCAATTCTAAACTAAGCTCCTTTAAGTATGTAGCTGGTAGAGGTATGGCCATCAATTAAATAGGAAAATAGCATTTATATTTGCCAGGTGATGTTGACTTTCTTCTGTTTTCTTACATCATTTCCTGAAGAAAAATGTCTTCAGTATATCATTCTTGAATGTGCTGTAGTAATGAGAAATAGTAAGTGGAAAAGTGTTTCTGAATTGATGTTTGGCTTTTCATGTAATGATTGCTGAAAGAATCACGGTGTATTTTGGATGGTGGCCGAAAGGAACTTAAATAGCATGACATACACGGTTTGATGGTTACTAGCTTTGGTTTCACATTGTAGTTATAGCAGCATTAGTATCAAGTGACTGGTGCAAAGTGATTGGTAATTGATATAATTAATTAAATGTCAGTCAGCATCAAGGAGTTATTGACATCACATATGTCAATCACATGTACACACACCCCAGCAAATACATGTATAGAAATATCTTTTCCACACAACTGCTGCCCGTATAACTGCAAAAGAGCTAATTCATGTTTTCTTTGGAAAAACAAACTGATAGAAGTGTTCCGATATCAGAAAACAAACTGATAACTGGCATAACTGCATCTGTTCACCTGATCTAGGAAATGGAAGTGAATGTTGTACGTAATGCGAAATTGCTAACAATGCTTGTATCAGAAGTAGCATGAAGGTATGAAATATGTTGAGAAGCCCCTCATTTACTTATTCACTTGCTTACAGGGTTTCAGATAAGTGAAACAGCGACTGAAACTGTGTGAAACTAAATCTTTGATTGTTAACAGCAAAGTTTTGCAGTTAAATTACTGAAGAAATATTTAGCAATATTTGCTGGATTTATTTCTCTGCTTTTGCAAAGAAGATTCTGCTTTTGTATTGGCTCTCTGAAGCCTGTAGGATTATTCGTAGAATATTTAAAATTATTTCTGGATGTGTCTATTACTGTTGTTGTGTAGATTACTGAGAAAGTCTAAACAGGAACTTCTTGTATGCATTCAGGCTCCAAAACCCTAACTATGTGAGCTGAACACCTGTTCGGTGCAAATTCCTAATATCCCAGCCTTCTGACAGCAATTGTTTACAAGCTCAAAAAGGTAATGGTATTGATGCTGAGTATAAATTAGGTATATTAAGGTGGAGAAAGGGCAGACCTTTTTCACCTGTTTTTGTTCAGCAGTTGCATTAATTGATATTTTAAAGGCCATCCATATTTTTTAGGAATCAAAGATTTTTATAATTACAATGGCAAGCATTCAATAATTGTGAATAGAAACAGTAAGATAACGAACTATACAAGAAGTAATCATTTGCTCAGGGGGATACAAAGAGCACAAGTGAACCAGAACAGATATACTGGATGAGATGGCCTCTTTCAAGTCAGAATATTCTGATTCCCAAAACAGTCTTAGGCAGCTCTGAGAAAAGATGTCTAGTCCTCTCAACAGCTCCATCTGACTTCACTAGAGGCTTCTTTCCTTCCTGGTGTCAGCATCATGTTACTTGTACTATCCTTCTGCAGAAAGTATGCATATATAAAAATGGGTGTAGCAGGCCAGAGCTTGGATCTTGTTGATTTTCTTTGCAATCATTGCCCAGAGCAAATATCTAATCACAGTTTAACAGCAAACTTGTGAGAGCATCTTTGTTTTTCTTTACCAAAATCAAAAAGAAAATAGCATACTTAGCATAGAAGAGGCATTTGATACTCTATAAATTATGCATTTCTTATTATTATGGAGTTTGAAGGATTAAAATGAAGAATTAGGATCTCTGTTACTCTGTTTTCTCTTATATAACTAAAGACTTGGATGGAAGACAAAAGTTTAGCTAACACTATTTAGTAAAGCTTCTCAGCTATTTAGTATTTATTAGTAAATTGTTCCAGATTATTAATTAGTTCGAACTATACAGTGAAGGAGACAGCAGCCTCGCAACTTCAAATATACGCCAATCACTACAGAATGTAGTTGGACTCTGTCTCAGTGCTTTGTCAATTAGAAATGCTATAAATCAGCAGATTCCATTTCATTGGATGGAAAATAATCATTAATCCACAAAATTCTATTGCAACATCATAATGTCCTTCTGCAGTCCCTGGTGATCTTCTTATCTACAATATATGCCAACAAGATACTGCCCCAAGGATCATCTTCAGATAAAAGATTATGAAGTTGTTTTCATTTCTTCTTCTGCTCAACCCAAAAATGAAGTTAAAGAAATTATTCCAACATATTTAATTTTCACAATTAGTAGCAACAGAGATGGAAAAAGGAGATTCCAAAGGGTATATACATACATAATAGGCATATTCTATGTATGGTCAATAGCAATAGGGTTTTGTGTGTATGCGTGACCCACGGTGTGCCAACCGCTGATATTTCATAAATTTGAATGCAAAGAAAAGCGTGAAAGTGAAATAAAGCAAATGTTAAATATGTTTTGTTTTCATCCTAATGCTACCCATATTCAAAGAACATCATATCTAAGCCAAAAAGCCAGAAAGGAGACACCCCATCAGTTCAAGAGAAAAGAGGTCCAATGGCTGATGGCATCAATGAGGATAATCTTTCATGCCTTTTCTGTTTTAGTCTTCAGGAAAAAAAAGGCCAGCTTCAATCAGATGAGGATTACAATTAATGCAAGAAAAAGGGGAGAAAAAACTTGAATTGAACAAGGAAATAACAAACTGGAAGGGTCCAGTCATTTTAAGGTAATCTTATGACTGTTTATTGTTATGTCAGAGGACTTGTAAATGAGGAAGGAAGCCCTTGAAGCCTAGGAAAAAAGCAAATTTATCTATACTCAAAAAGAGAGAAGGTAAGAAATGATACAGAAGGTAATTTGTGAAGTATTTCAGGTGATTTGATTGCAGCAGGAAACACAAGTCTGCTGATCTTCAGCTTACAGTTTGAAATAAACATAAAAACTGTTTAGACAAATGTTTGGCATGGTGTCAAAAGGAGAAAATATAAATTATAAAAAATTTGGAAATATATCCTACAGTCTAAATAACAAGTGGGATCTGGTGATCTGAGAACTAGTCACAGCTTTTAATTCCTCTTGTTAAACTGCCTAAAGAATTAAAAGTGCAATGTTTTGAAGTGTGTCGTTTTTCTCAATTTCTGGAAATCCTCCAATAGCACAAATGGGCAACTCATAATTACTACTTTTTCATCTGGTCCCTCATGTCTGGGAAGTTGTATGGGAACTGTTGAGTCACGGCCTGAACCACTGGTTGATCACCTGAAGCAAGCAATGAGTCAGCCATGGGAGCCCAGGTGAAGACGATTCACCTGTGTGACCAGAAGAGGAGGAGCCTGGCTGCATCTCTTCTAGACCCCATTTAAGGGCTGATTGCCACTGGGGAAGGATCTCTTTTTGGAGATTCCTCCTTTTGGAGTTTTCTTTTGTGAACCTATGGCATAGATGAGCATTTCATTTTTAATTGTCTCTTTCCACCATGATAATCTTTCTAACTATAAATCTGTAAAATACAATCCTAACCATACCGCTCTTTTAACTGTATGTTTTTTAATTGTGCAGAAGTTCTCTTGAACTGTTTAATTATTTTAATGTTGAGTTAAAAGGTATTACTTCTTAGAAGAAACAATGCAGGTGTTCAGAACTATTATTATGCTATGTATTTAAATGTGTTCCACAACTCTTGTATACATTGCTTTACAAATTCTAGCAGTAACAGCAAGTTGTACATTTTCAACTGTTTTCTAAGCTTATTGCACTGGAAAACAAGTACAAATTTTATGAAACCTCTACCACTGTCAATTTCAGTCTGAATATGTTTATGAAATACATGTGATCCTATTGACTTAATAGGGTTTTGAAATAAAGTCCGTTTATACTGAATTCTCAAACTCTAATCATTATGAGTTGGTTACCTTTCAGATAATAATAAAAAACCAACAATGCCTGCTGAATTATGGAAGGCAGTATGAAAATCCTGTGAGGTTTTGAATATTTTCAGTCAAATGTGATATGCAATAAAAGCTCATCTGCACACCTGTAAAGCATAGCAGAATGAAATAGATAGAGGGACCACAAATATGTATATAAAATTACATACATAAATATACTTTTTATATTGATATATTCAATATGCATATTCTCTTTGACGGACCTTCCATTCTGCCTAGCCAGAGAGGGGAAAAGGAGGATGCAGTTGGTGCTGGCAGTATTCACTATATCTGTAGCCTGTGTGACAGGCAGAGTTTATATGAATATCTGTGTATGTGTGGTCTGTGTGCGGATAAACATTCAGCTTCACTGCTGTTTTGACCAGTCATTGTGGAACTGCAGCAGATTTACCTCTCTAAAGCTGTTGGCATGATATAATGCTCATCAAAATATTGCCTGCTTGATCCAAATCCAAAAAATGTTTCACAACAGAAAATATCTGAACATATATAAATTCACAAAATATTTTCCCTTATTAACTATAACTTGATAACATAAGTTTAAATCAGGAATTTATCTCAGTATTTATACTATCTAGGTTACTTTATCACACACACTTTTTTTTTCTCTGTTTGCAGTACACTAGAATAAATTTGAAAATTTTAAATAACTCTCTTGATATAGTGTTAGTATATTAAGTTAGGTACTTCCTTTTGGATGAAATTATTAAATCTACCTAGGAGTTTTGGTGGGTAGAAAATTCATCCATTTTTGCTCTACATACTACATTAAGGTTTCTTTATAAGCTATGTGAAGTCACACTTTCTTTTCTCTGCTGTTTTCTTTGATAACATGGAATTTTTGTCTACGCAAAGAAGCATGTCAACAGTCATAATTATCCATAATTTTTCCAATGGAGGATCTGACCTGTACTAATTCAAACCACTTTTACTACCAGTTAAGCTGTTAGCTAAAAAACAAATGTGATTGTATAAAAAAAAAAAAACAAAACACCAAAAACAAACCAACAACAACAAAAACAAGAAAATACTGTAGAATTATATAGAAGAACTGAATGATATCTCACTTGTAGTCCTGATGTACTCAGAGATGAAGAAACAGGTGGAGTACTGTACAACCTCAATGCCAGTATGTCTTTCCTTGGGCTTGGATAAGTTATCCATCCATTTATACTGTCATGCTCATTAGGTTGTGGATAGTTATTGGCTAAGTTGGCATTCATAAAGAGTATAGGACCATAGTCTGAAGATCAGCAAAGTGGAAAGACGGTTCTGAGGACCTGGCACACACTCCAAAGGCAATTTTTCTTTGAACTCACCCTAGCAAGTTCTCAAGAATTGATGAGTGGCTGAAATGTTGCTTTTATTTCCTTTATCCAAAAGAAATATTACTTCCCTTCCATAAAGATCCACTATGTCATTTACAGTAATGCATGAGGATAACAAGACTGAATTCAGAACTTCTGATTTCTAAACTAAAACAATACTGTTAATTAATGCACTATTTTCCTTGATGCTTTTCAGTAGACCAATGTTTCCTTGGATAAGAAAAGAGATGTTTTGCATCTAGAAAAACACTTTTTAAGTCGCATACAAATACCAATGTTTGAAAGACATTCATAATGATATTAAGGGGCAAACTATATTAAGTATCTCTCCTGGGGGACTTCCACACAAATTTCAAGATTAAAACCTTAAGAGTTTTTGGAACTGAGAATGCTTAACCACTGAATGTGAAATAAACACTGTGCTTTAAACTGGATACCAGCGCTACTAACTCTAACAGCTTATAAATTTGTTTACTGGAAACTTTACTCAATTAACAATATTGACCAGTAACCATAGGTTTCTGATGATAATTCTAAAATATTTTTCCCCTTTTAAAAAATGCCAGGTCAGATAAAAACTTCTCCAACAAAATACAATCATTCATGTTAGATTTATAATACTATAATAATATTATATATGATATTATTCCTAAATTAATTAGGAATTGATTTGAAAGATGTCTTAAAATAGTTAGTACAAAATTTCTCCATACCTGTATGAAAAGAGTGAAAGAGAAAGTAAAATTTATCTGCTTGTTTCTCTAAGTACTGATGGAAAACTTTCTGAAATCAGTATGATTGTTCTGATCTGACACCTGTGGAAATGAAAGCAGGATATAATTTTAAAACTTAAAACAACAACTACCAAAAAAAAAAACAAAACACACAGCAAAGCAATCTTTTTCAGAGCAATTTAACTCTGAGATAACTAATGCTGTTAAGAACAATTAGCATTCTTGAATGAAGTCTTTTCCTCCATACTGCTATGAGTTCTGCTGACTGGTGAACTGCCAGTTTAAACCCAAGTCACTGAGTAAAGCTTCACATGAGCAGCTGTGAGGGTGATGGGACTATCATTGCAATAGGAAAGCTACAAATAATTCTGTGTTTACTCAGACTTTTTAAGGGGAAAAACTATTAACTATTTTTCTAATAGTGAAGTGTACATGAATAGTAGCTGCTTGAGGGAAATAAGGATATATCTGATACTTTACATGTATATGGACTTATCTAAGAGAATTCTATGTGGATGTCAAAGATATACATGTGTGAATGGCCCCATGTCCTCCACTTCTGGTACACAAGTAACATGTGGAGGTCAGATGCTGCAAAAAAAATTTACAACTGTGTATCAATTTCCTTATGTAAATAATACTAGTATCCAGAAATACCATAAATAGACAAATATGCATTCTTGAATACATATAATTTAGATAGCACAACGCAGTTATAGAACTGATTGAAGTATCAATTTGTTATTTCAGCTGGTGCAATAAACTATAATTAAATTAGATTTAAAATATTTTGTACTAAATAATGTGTGTGTGTGTGTGTGTGTGTGTATATATATATAATAAAATAACAATAGGAAAAACTATTGTAATGAAAATCCTGGGACAAATTATGCTACTTTTAATGCTGAAATCAGAGTGGGAAAATCCAGGACAGCATATTATTTTCTTCTAATTGCATTTCATAAATGCAAGAGTTGTAACAAAACAACAGATGCTAAGCATTTCTAGAGATGTGAATCTTTCGTTTGTTTTTATAGCTGCTCTGACATTTATGCTGTGGGATTCAAGAGGAGATTCCAAGGCAAATGTTTTCATCATCTGACTCACTTTTGCCTGAAGGAAATACTAGCTCAAAATAAATAAATAAAAATAAATAAGGAGCACCAGAGGATTATTGTTAGTCACAGTTTCCTCTGGTGATTCTGCTTTTTTAATCATGAAATGTCTAACAGTTACTCTCTGTAAGCATTGTTTGCTTTCTCAAACGCACACTGCATTGAGCTTGAATTGCCTTTATTTGTGGCCGTACACAAAGGTTCACAAAGTCCTTATAAATCATCTCACTTGTCTAATTTTGCCTTCATGGGTAAATTACTTCTTCACTGGAAGTCAGCAGCATGTAATAGGAAAAAGCCAGCAAAGAAAATAGAGAGGGGGGAAAAAAAACAAAACTAAAAAAACCTCACAGGCAAAATGTCATCAAGTTCAATTGCCCTGCCCAGCAATATAAGCACAAGGTAGTGTCTGCACATAGTGATGAATACAGCATATATTCAGCACTGAACTTTAAAGGTATCTGCTCCTAAGGGAAATGAATCAGCTTATAGGCTAATTCACTGAGATTTTTGGAAGAGACCATAGATCCTATGGTGAGTCCAAGGAGACCAAAATGGGGGTTATCATGAGCCTTTATTCGGTTACCTTTCAGGCATGCTTTGATTTTTTTTTTTATTTTATTTTTTTATTTTTTTGAATAATTGGCAGTGGTGGAATTCTATTTGCTCTTATCTATAGATTCCACTGAAGCATTCAAGGTCTTTGTCCTCTATAACATCCTTCTCCCAATTGGAAAGATATGGATTCGATGGGCAGACTGTTCAATGGGTAAGGAGCTGGTTACGAGACTGTACCCACAGAGTGATAGTCAATGGCTTAGTATCTGGATGGAAATTGGTGATGAGTGGCAAGTTTGCAGATGTTGTCAAGCTGTGTAGTGCAATCAGAAAGCCTGAGAGATGGGATGCCATCCATAGAGACACAGACAGGCACAAGCAATGGGCCCAGGTGAACCTCATGAGCTTCAGCTATGCCAAGTGCAAGGGTCTCAGGAAACCCTTGCTATCAATACAATTTGGGGGACAAAGGGATTAAGCATAAGATGGTGAGGCACTGGAATTGGTTAGATTAGATTTTAAAGGACAATGCTTTCAAATCAGATGGCAATCATTTGTTAAGTAAAGCTGTATAGTTTAAGTCTATTCCAAGTGAGAAATATGTACCTTTTCACAAATATTTAAGTTGGAAAAGAAAATGTTTCTACCTTTAAGAAAAAGAAAGTCTGAAATGATATTTCTTTAGAAACTTAAGTCAGAATTATCTCAAAATCTAGCTTACTGCTTCAAACAGTTAAGGCAGGACAATTTCTATATGACTAGGTGCTCATGTATTCTTTGCTGACCATGGCATGAACGTGGTTTGAGACTTCACATCTGTACAGTATGAAGAGAATGATTCAATAAACACAAAATTTAAAGAGTAAAGTATTTCAGATGAATAAACTGCTTCATTTAGGTAACAACCAGGAGCCTTTAAATGGAAAAAAAAACGTGATTATTAATAGTTCAAATATATTTCATTTTTGAATTAATTTTAATGTTTTATTAAGCATTTCTAAATCAGTAAGTACTAAAAATAAGGTTTTCCCAGGATTTGGAGTATAAAGGTTGCAGAATAAGGGCTAATGAAAACAGTAAATTAATATTTGTACGTACACAAAGTACAAGCTCAGAAATGAAAGAATACGAGTCTTATCACAGATTTGGTATTTTGTTAGCTCTGTTCTATGAAACAGGACAACTTTTTTGCTGTAGGGTTATGTCAGATAATATTTGGATTCAAGAGCAATTTGTTAACTGATATAGGCTAAGGTTCAGAATCTGGTTTAGTATTCATGGCAGTACAGACTATAGTCCACAGAGCAACAAGAACTTGAGTAAAAGTTAGCCTTATTAGTCAGCAATTACTTTTTGTATACATATTAGTTTGGCGAAAGTGACCGCCATATTTTGGGGGGATCACAAATAGAGGTACGTGATTTGCATTTAATTCTTTGATGGGGAGAAGCAGCTTAGTCTAAGTGTGGAGCTGAACAAGGCTTGAATGTGTAGATTGTCTGTTTCCTCCATCAGCAGGAAATCCTATCCTTAAAAACAGACTAGTAATCTCAACTCGCATCAAAATTAGCTTAAAAATTTAAAAATATTTTCTTTTGTTGGATTCCTGCTTTATCTTCATCTAGAGATCTTTGCAATCCTGCAAATTTAAGGACTGTGTCTTTACTCTTTCATTTATCAGTACATCTGATAGGGTAGATCTACATACATGTTCTTATTTGGGGTATTTTTGAAACAATTCTCCCTGCTGATCTCACTTCATTTTATATACATCGAGCTGCCTCAGTGTACCAGAACTGGATTCTTTTCAGATAAACTGACATATCAGGAGCTCACCAAATGTACTTCAACTGCAGCAGGCTATATCCACACTGCAGTAAACAAATAAATAAAAGCATGCATACATAAATTCATACATATAGTTCAAATGTCAGATTATCAACAGGTTCTTTTATTTTTTTTTTTACTGACCAAAACTCCTGTTTTTATTGTATGGCTGTTCAGCATACATTGCGAGTTGCACAGTGCAGACCATACAGATGTAGCAACACAGGTTGCACTTTCTCTCCCTTGGAAATTGCAGGCATGCCATGTCAGATAAAGAAACAACAGGAGCCAAATGCAAGGGACTAGATAGCAGGAGTTCTCCTATCTCATGGAGATAATTTGACATACAGGGCACAAGGATTGAGGTGACTGTGGGGATGATATTCCTGAAGTTATCTGGTTGTGCTCCAGAAAACAATTCAGGAATACAAGGCACCTCTGTTAGAAGTTAGGGTGCGAGGTTTGGTGGAATTTGTAAGATTTTGACTGAGCAAGAACTGTTTGAGATGCTTAAATTTTGTAGATCTTTAAATGGTAGCTCTCAAGCCTTGGCACATCATAGGGGAAACCATATATCTGATAGGTTTAGTGACAAATTATGACAAAAATGAAGGTGAAAACCTGATACAGAAAGATTGTAAACGGCAGTAAACTGTACTAAGCCACACAGACTGAACTCCTCACTGATATACTGAAACTGGTAAATTCTGTTTAGTTAATGCTTTTTTTAGTGAAAAATCTTCTAGTTCAGTGTTTTCAAAACTTGAAAAATCTACCTCTTGTGATGGTTAACTAAAAGTTGCAGAGAGATGCATAAACATACGTTGCTTGCCTTTGAGAGAGGGAGCATAGGTGTTACAGGAGCAATAACAGGTCATGTTGGATTGTAGAATTGTGTTTAAGTCTAAATGTTTTGAGTTCATTCTCCAGACTAGAAACTGTGCACAAGTATATTTTGCTATTAATGACATTAGAGATTCATCATTACAAACACACACTTGCACATGTTTGAAGACCACTGGAACACAGCACAAGGAGTAATACCAGAGAGATCAACAGATTCTTAGACTACTCTTGGGCTGGTCTGAAACAATACATAATGAAACAATCTAAAGAAAATTCTGATGTAATTTAATATACAACGTTGCTTTAAATTCTTTACTGCAAGCTCTAAAATCAATAGCATGAAACAAAAATCTTGTTTCTGTTACATCACATAGTAAATTAGCAAAACCTAGATGTTTGGGTAGTATAACTGTGCTATTGGGAATGATGTCATAAGCAATACTATAGAACTTTGGATCTCTTTGTCGTTCTAGATTTTCAGATATTTGGAATCTTTGTTCAAAGCTAATTCAGACAGAAGAGTATCTTTAGAAATAAACAAAGGAAATTGGCTTTCTTTGACTGTTTTCTTCTGTCTTTTAACATGATTTGTAAAGAATGCTCAGTGATTATAAAATGTGGAAGAATGTTTTGTATCATAAGTATATAAAGGACAAATAAAGTTTTTTCCTGACAAAAATATTGTTTAACTTATAAATTTCTAAATAGCCATGGGCACAAACTTCTTGAACTCTCTCTCGAGCTGTGCTTCAATAGAGAAATGTATATCTTAGTTTTTCTTGCTATCATTTAATATCTAACTTATAAGCGAGTAATAATAACACTGGCATAATAACACTGAAAAGTGTTTGCAAGACAGGTTTGGGTTCGGATAGCCCAAAGTTGTACAAGATCTATTAAAAAAAAAACAACATCAGAGTACTACTATTTATCTAAAAACACAATCCCCACAAATAACAATAAAAAACTAAAAGGCTAATAATATGCACATAAATCCCATTTACTGTCATAGAACTTTCAACTATGAAATTACATGTTTATGCAAATTTGAAATGTAACTATATTAAACTCATTAAAATATGTCCAGATAGATATAGGTGTAAACTAGATGATGGTTTTTAAAAATAAACAAATACAGAAATAAAAGTGTATATGAATCCAACATGAACAAATGTAAATGCAATTAATCATAATGCTCTCTTAGAGCACCTGCAGTAATTGAAAGTTGTTTCCTTATTAACATTATTATTTTGTATAGTGAGATTTAACTTCAGTTCTTAAGATAGTTTTAATATATAACCTTTCTCCGTTGAATTGATATTTTCTTTTTCTCAGTGGTTTACAGTTATGAAAAAGAATTACATGTCATCAAGAGTAATGAAGCTCTGAAATTGTATGATTGCAGTGGAAATTGGTAGTTGGTTTGATTCTCATTTTCAAGAACTTTGTGAAGTCATTAACAAAGTGAGTTCAAATCACATATAGATACTAACTTGGATGTGATAACATTTTATCCCTGTTTACAAAGGTGTAAATAACTTTGTAGTGTGGTAACCAGTGGAGAATCAAGCTCATTTTCTTTGATAGAGCCGTTAATTTCTTCTTCATATGCATATATTTTTCTCCAATTCAATATCAGGATTTGTTTTTATTTTTTCTTTTTAAGTTAATTTCTTTTAGATATTTCCCAGATAAATAAAGTGGAGCGAGGGGAGATAAATGCATGAAAATAAGTGGAATTTTAGTAGTTTCCTGACTTGTGGAGAGCAGCATGTGAACATATATATATATATTGAAGTTGAACTGTTAGCAAATAAATTCAGTTTCCTTTATCTCTACTATAAACTTTTATCTTCTTGGGGCTTTATAAGGCACTGGGAACTGTTTCTCCCTCTCAGTAAATCTCCATTCTGATTCTTGGATGGAGCCAAGCTTTCCATGGAAATGTCTTTGCTGTCAAATACATGTTTGTTTGTTTGTTTTTTACCAAATATCCTTGCTTGCAGTAAGTATGTTTATACGGGAGTTTCCCTGCAAAATCATGTGTCTAATCCACTCTGAAATACAAAGGTGGATACAACTGGTAGTACACATCTTGTAATGCTTCACTGTATGGGTTTACAACCCCACCAGTTTTCAGTATAAAAAACATACATCCAAGCAATATTTAAGGGAATAGATATTTTGCATATGAAAATTTGATTGCAAATCACAGGTCAGGGACCATAGGCCACTTTATGAATCCTCTTTGTCTTGAAGCAGTGACTGCACTCTTCAAAGTCCTCAGCTCTCATTCATTTGCTCCGTAAAACAGAAAATATTCTGAAGGGAATTCGGTGACCTTCCCTCCTTTCCTACTTTCTTCCTTACATGTGATTAAAAAATTGCAAACATGAAAATAGAGAATGTAATTCTATATTGTCCAATTGTAAAAAAAAAAAAAAAAAAAAAAAAAAAAAAAAAAATTCCTCTGGAGACTAGATGAAAGTTCGACTGATTAAATAATAATTATAGGGGTAGAATGGCAGAGGTCTGACTGATGTTATTGTGATTAACTCTGTAAAGTTCACATTTAAAATTTTACTTATTGCTTTCAGAGCTAAAAATAAGAGGAGCTGGAATCTCATACAGCATTAGTCTCTCACAGCTAGGGATTTTATTGAAAAATATAATATATACCAATATAACAATACAATTATCACCTTATAAGAAATTGATTTCTATGATGATGTCCTTAGTATTATGATTTATGATCTTTGTAGTCTCATTCTAAAAATAATGGTGAAGGCACTGAACCATTAACTCTGTACTTTTAATGTTTCTTAAACCTTATGATGGCTTTTTATACCTTTATACTTGACATGTTGAACTATAAATATAAAATTTCAGCTGAAAATCAATGACTACTTCTAATTTGTATGAAAAAACGTATTTTTACTGTAAATCTGATTTATGATTTTGGAAGTTGCTCACACTAAAAAGAAAAAAGGACAACCTGTTGTGATTAAGAGACATGAATGATATGAAAAGCAATACTAGAATATTGTTTTAGTATTGCTACGTGGCTTTAAAAAGCACATGAATTAGTACTTCCAAGCTTTTAGTAAGCAATTACAGTAAATAGCCACAAACCCATTGGAAATATAGAGTAAAAATGTTTGTTAACATAAAATAAAGTCATTTTTTTAGATGTTATTTTTCCCTCAGTCTTGCATGATACTACTCAAAGACTAAGCTATGTCGTCTTGATATTTTTTTAATGACTTAATGTAGGACATCCATATTTAAGAGTCATAAATAGTGGTTTAGATGGTTATTGTCTTTCAATATTGTACTCTATTGTTTGAGTCAAGGGTTACATGGTGGCTGTCAAGTTAGGAGACTAACTCACTCTTGCAAAGAACATTTCTCAGACAACTGATGTCATATAATGCCAAGTTATCCTGAGATTCATTGGTGTCTAGACAAATCAAGAATAAAAATCACAATGCTAGACTTCTGTCAAATCAAATGGTCTGTTTCCATCTTTTTCTCGGCTCTGGACACCTCATTCCTATGGATGGTTGAGAACTGAAGAGCACAGATTTCAGGTCCATTCTTTCCATCTCCAATGTTGTAGAAATGAGTAGTAATAATAAAGAAATTGCAACAATAACTGTAGCACATAGTAGTTTATACTATCTTTTCCTTTTCTTCCTGCCTCCCAAGACACAAGTCCTCTAGAATCATCCAAACTAAGTCACTCAACATGGATTCTAGAGACCTTGATTTCATCTTCAATTCCAATACGTGTATTTGGGAACTGATACTGAATTAGCGCGCACAGTTCTTCACCCTTAAATATGGCTTTTTTTTTTTTTTGCTCATTATGGGGTACAGAACAATGGGATGTCTTTGGAGTCATATTTAGTAATAATAGATATATATCACCTTTTATCTTCCGAGTCACCATGGTTTGCCAGCTCTACAATCTTGAGTTTTTAGAACTGTCTTGAGTTTTTAGAATTATTTTCAATTCTTTTCATGGCATCTGATATTGGTGGCATCTTATCTTTAGCAACCTAATTTAAACATTGTCTTTCTTTTCAGTGATGTTTCTAAGTTTGTCTGGAAGCTTTCTAAGACTTTCTCCTCTTTTTCTCCTCTTTTCTAGTCACCACTCATTAACACAAAGACTTTCAGAAGTTATTTTTGTGCCAGTATTGAGTCTTACAGTCTTCCTTTAAGTCCACTTTATCTGGCAGAGAGCTGTACAAGCAGTTTCACTTCTAGCTTTTTTGAAGACTAATGCCAGTGCTCTATTTCTTTCTTGTTTCATCTGTACATACAAAATAACTAGCATAACTAACTTACTAAATATTGGAATTATTTCTATACATCTTATTTTCTTCTTATTCCTGTTTAGTGTCCACATGACAACGAGTCAAAGTGAAGGAATTGTAGATTTATGGGTTAGAATTTTTTGTACTGTGATTGTATGGTCATTGCAAAAGAGACAAATTGATTATAATGAGACATCAATTTAAAGCATTGACATATTTTCAAGCATATTTGTGGGAAATTATCTAACTCCTGTGTGTATTTATAGCAATATTCACGCACACTATTTGAAAACGTTATGGTCTAGTGCCTAGGGTAATTATACTTTATTACCATGAAAAGAGAATGAATCATATAATAAGAGTTTAAAATATTGTTTCTCAACTGATAACAAACAAAGCACCATAAACTAAGTTCGTAAGCACTCAGAGGATCAACAATGTTAAGTACAATATATTACTTTTACAGAAAGGCTTCTAAATTCAGTACTCTCTAATTGCTACACCAAGTGATTAAATGTTTATAGTTCATTTAGTGACCCATAAGTAAATAATGGATGATTTAGGATAAGAAATGGAATGCAATATATTCAATCCTTTATTTTCAAGAGGAATTTAAACATCACAAAAATGTATATTTCTGTTTTTATGATATAGTTATTCTCTAAATTTTAGAGCACTTGGGGAAATCATGGTATAAGGGAACTCAGCAAGAATACAAAATAGATTATTGTAGGTTTTTTCATTGTTTTGTTGTTTGATAATCTATCCACAGACTTTATCAATCTGAAAATTTCATTTACTATCCCTTCTATTACTCTGAACACAACATATCTAAGATAAAGTTCAGTTATAATAAGTTAATCTATTGATGCATACACAGGTATAATAATGTAGAGAAATGCAAACATTTTTGAAATGTTCAATGCACTGATAATTCAGATATGTAATACAATAAATGTCAGAATTGGGAAGTTTTCTTACCACTTCAGTTTTTCCTCATCTGACATATAAACCCAGTGTTTCCAGGTCTGTATTTATCTGCTTGTCTTTCCTTATATGTAAGTGTTAATGAATTCAAAGGCTAATATTGCTACTTTTTTCTATTCACTTCTCCAGCAAGACAAATAAGAGAACAAGCAGAAAATTGTATACATTTTTTCTACTTCACACTTGTTAGCATGCTAATGATGTGAAGCTGTCAGAGGTACTAGCACCTCAACTTGTTAATGAATTCCTGAACAACCTGAGCTTGGATGAAATGGATAAGTAGACAAGCTGAAATTCCAGTTTCCAAGGAGACAATCCTGGAAACATGTAAGAAATATTTAAGTAAGCACAATATGTCTCCAAGGATTGGAAATTTGTTTTTCTTTGCACAGTTTGTGTGTGTGTGTGTGTGTGTGTGTGTGTGTGTGTATGTATATATGCTATGTGGAAGAGGAATCTGTGCCTTCCGGGCACAAAGCTGAGGTCATGTGAGTTAGTGTGGATTTCGTCACAGAGTTACAACAAGGCTTGCATTGGGGAATGATGCGTTCCCTGGAATCAGGAGTTATATTTTACATTTTGGATGGTTATCATTTATGGGCACTGAGCTGAACTCTGTTCTGTGCATACTCATCTGTCTGTCTAGCTATTTGTCCAGCTCTATATTTGTTTTGTTGTTCTTAATTATGGCCACAAGAATGTATGTTGTTTTTACTTAAAATAATCTATGTGGAATGTTCTTTGCTAAGCCGTGCTATGCATGAAAATATAACCAAACTGTAGAGGGATGTTGGAAAAACATTTTATGATGCTTGAGAAAAACACTAATTCCCTTAGGCTTCTCTTTCCCTAACTCAAGATGTTGCATATGGGGAGGTTTATTACAGTACTCTATTCTGCTTTTCTATTCCTGTGTTGCCATGTTCGTCTGTTCTTTCCTGTTAGCCTGCTTTATAACTGATGCTGCAACATACAATAGTCTGTAATGGAAGCTTTCAGAAATGTTCAAGCAAATACTTTTCCAACTTTTTCTATGCTCAAGGGAGAAAGTTGTTTTCCTTCCAATCATTCAGTGACTACACATGTATAATATACATATTTATAAATAAATATATAAAAATATATAAAAATATATAAAAATATATAAAAATATATAAAAATATATAAAAATATATAAAAATAAAAAAAATATAAAAGATGAAGGACTGCTATGTATAATTCACTTGCATTCCACAGGCATCAGTGAGTTAGATAATTACCTTTGTGGATCAGATCATTGTTCTTACATAGCATGGTTCATATAAGCTGTTGAACCTACTTCTCCAATATGCAATTTTGGGAATTAAATAGATCAATCCCATCTCTACTAGTATTTTCCAAAGATATTTTTTCATTTTTTATCTCGGGTACAGAAATCACAAAGAAGCTTGACAATAGCAAAATAAATAAATAATAATAAGATAATTTTAAAAAAAGAAACATAAAATATATTGATCAAAAAGAAAAACTATACAGAAACACACACAAAAAGACTGGATATTGTTTAGAGCTAATCATTTCACTGAGACTTATTATATAACAACACTGTATGAGGGGAAGTTTTGGTTTTTTTTTTTCATTTTCAGTAGATACTTTATTTGAAAGATTCATTACAGCAGTTGAAATGGAGAATTTAAATTAAACATCTTCCAAATGTAAGAGCATTCAGAAAAACAATGGCATTCAGAAACAAATGCAATTAATAAATACAACTAATAAAAATAAGAGAGTGGATTTTGGTAAAATAACATATACATTAGGCACTTGGTTGGTTGTATTTGATTGAAGATTAGTTCCACTCAAAACTACAAATTGCTGGAGCTTCACTACTCACAAATAATATTTCTAATGAGAAAATCACAGCTAGAATATCCTCAGTTTATCATAAGAGAAAAGTACTAACTTTTCTTAAGGATCTCTTTGTATATTATGAAGACTATAAAAAGTTTATCTTGAGGAAATCTTGCATGACACATCCAGCCACTTCTGAACATAATAAATCCCATTTTATCTTGATGGAAAGTGCTATTCTAATTATAGGTTTATTAGGAGTGAAATTCAGTTTGCAAATGAGCCATCTAAATTTAAATGTCTATATTTAGGTGTCTATATATTGGATAGGTATCCTTACTTATGTTGCCTATGGCCATTGGAGATCAAGGGCTTATTTTATCCGTTCACCTACAGAGTTTTTACTGCAATAAATACAAAAGCAACCTACCTCAAACATAGTGATAGAACAGATTTCAATTAAAACTGACAAAGGATCCAGGAGATAGAAAATACAAATATCCATGACCGTTTTATCACATTCAAAGAGAGTGCTGGGAGGTGACCTTCTCTGACATAGAAAGGAATTTAAATATAGTGTAGACATAAGGTAACAAAAATCTTTTAAGTGTTGTATACCAATGCATATAATGGAAGAAAAAAAAAGAAGTGTTGTTAAATAAATATTTTTTAAAAGATGTTCTTTTCTAGCAGTTGCAACAATTACCAAGTGAGGTCTGATAATTGCAAACAAAGATCTGCTTAAAACCAGTTCCAAAATGCATCAAAGTGGTTTTTATCATTATAGAAATTAAGACATTTTAGTTACTCCTGTTCTGTCAACTTCCAGTTGGATCTACTGAGGGCTTCTACATTTTTCTGTAAGTGTGATCATTAGCTTCTCCATTAGGGAAATTTAACATTCTGTGAAAAATCAAAGCAAGTGATCTAATAATTATTTGTATTATAATAGCTTCAGTTTGTGAATAATCAATTAATTTATTAATAGAGCTGTATAGATTGAAATAATTGATAAGAGAACTATAAGCAATGCTTATAAACAAAGACCCTACAGCAGGCTTATTCAGCTAACTACTCAACAATAGTTGTTAAATTTACTTCGTAGAATGCAGTATTATTACCAGGTCTGTTGGTGCCCACAGAAAGCTGAGTTTGCGTTTGATTTCTTCCTCAGCTTTTGATTCCTATAGTCTCATTTCAAAAGCCTGACTTTTTGCAAAAATTAATCTTTTTTAAGATTTGGACTCATTTTACATATCAGAAAGGAACATCACACTATATTTCCTTTCTAGTAATTCCTCAAATACTTTATAAAAGGCTGAATTTAAATGACTACTTTTGTCTTCCTCATAGCATTTGGGATTTTTCCTTTGCAACCATAAGATGCAGTGTAATGCACAACTATGTAAAATAAGAGCATCCATGTGTTTTCCATGAGACTCTGTATTTTGCTCATGGTTGTGTTTCTTCTTAAATTGATTTTTTTGCCTCCCATTATAAAATCCAGGTGTTACAGGTCACAGACTCATGCTGGTTTATGAATACCCCTGTATTTTTCTTTTTAATACAAGAAGCATTTGCTTTCTTTCTTTTACCAGTAAGTCTGCAGACCATCCCATAGCCATGTTCCTGATCAATAGTGCATGCATGCACCATATGGTACCACTGCACTCACAGAGATCAGAGGATTATCTCTGTTGTGTGAGGTGTATACATCTACATACACATCTCCTTGTACTTCCCAGCTGGACTGAGAGGGCCTACAGTATATCTGAACTCAAAGCACCTAATGTGTACTGAAGGCATTGAGCCTGTAATAAGTCACGCTGATGGACACAAGCAGAAAAATTATACCATGGTGGTAATATGGTAATATTTTTTTCTCTCTTTTGCAGGCAAAAAGTGGCATCTTGTAGTACTATATATGAGATAGAACATGGGATTAGAAATAATTCTTACTTCAAAGCATTCCTGTCTTCTATCCCTAAAGATAAAACCAAAATAGTGTTAGAAAACAATATTTATCTCAGCTACTGAGATTACAGACTGGGAAAACTGTTGAAGTAAAGCATTACCTAAAATTCCTCTTGGACAATTTTAAGGAATGATAATGTGTAACTATCTGTTGGCCTACGAAAAAAAAAAAGAGAGAGACCATGCTCTGAGTACATTTTTTTGTTTAAAGTTTGTGTGTTTGAAAAATCAACCTGTATGACAAGGATATATTATATCAAAAGTCCATTTTACAGTCCAGATCACGTTATGACTGCTTGTTGCTTGTTCTTCTTTCATAAAATTATGTTGAAATTGCCACTGTATGAATCCACTGACACTGGGGAGCCATCATAACAGGTGTTCTTGAACAAGTACGTGGACCAAGAAACCATAACCTTAGTCATCAGTATAACCTAAAAACAGCAGCTAAACAAATATAAAACCTGAATTCCATCCTACCAGTAAAACTTTCATTCTACGCACTCATCAGGCAGAGGTTTTAATCATAAACTGGGATGTTTCTTCTGGCTGTATGTTTCTCCTGATCTTGAGGAAACTAGGCTTGCGAACAAACTGATTTATTTTTTTTCAAGGAAATATTTGATTTTTTTCTCCTGAAGAAAACAACCTGCAAGACATCCTCCTTGAAGTCATTCCAATTACTGAGATCCAAAGCTTTGGTTCTCAAATGAAAACCTTCACTAGTTCTATGCCAAATTCAGAGCAACTATAAAGATTCATAGCTTCAGAAATGTCAGTGAACTTGTCCAATTTAACCTGTCAGATACTATGATCAATCAAATGCAAACAGTTCTGTAAGAGAATGGCAGGATTTAATTCAGAAGATAGATCAATGTTCTTATTCAACTTCATCTTATGTTGTTTTTCTATTTCTTTCTGAGGCCAGAACATCAAGATTCATCACTTCTGTTTCTTAAGTAAAAGGATGAACTTTCACTTAAGGACACTGGGAAAGTTCTAATCGAAAATACTTTTAGGTGACAGCTTCCCAAGGACTAGCTGATAGCAATATTATTCCATTACAGAGCAGAGGTAGTTCTGGCACTGGTCCTAGTACTCCTATTCCCAAGGGTTCCAGCTTGTGCCCCTACATTACCTAGCAACCACGAGAAATGACAAGGATGTAAAAGAGCAAACCATGTTGACTCAAAATGATTGGGAAGGTGAGAAAATACTTCAGTCATCTCCAAGGCGCTCCAAAGGGCAATAGCAATGACACAAGAGGGATGTAAAAGATAACTTGCATTCTAGGGCCTCCCTAGCATGAAAAAAAAAGATTATCATAGCTGATATTTCTACACTTTTCTCCAAGTCCATTTACAATAAATATTTAAAAGGAAAAAAAAAATCGGAAAACAAACCCTGAAGGAGAGAGAGGATTCATAATTCATCATAGGATTATATCTTGCACACACAAAATCAACTGTATAGTCAGTCTGTTAAAATGTGTCCTGAATATGAATTGAAAGTAACATCTTACCAAATATAATGCACAATTGTAAAGGGATGATACTGAAAAACATTTCATGCTGTGTTTAAAAGAAAAGCTTTGTTTCTTTTAATAGTTAGTCAAATTCAATTTGTTTCTTTACTTTTCTCCTTTTTTTTTTTCTTCCTGGGTACATATCTTTATTTTCCTCTCATCGAATATATATCAGAATGTTCTTAAGCTAATCTGAGCAGTCAGTCCTACAGAAAATGAATCAAAAAACCACAAACTTTACTGCTAAGTGAAGCAATTTTATATCATATGATTAAAAATACATCTTTGACTAGTTTTAAATTCAATAGGTAGATCCTCTTCAACTTTTTGAAGCGCTAATTTCCTTCTAGTGACATGAAAAGATGACTTATGTTTTCTTAGTCAGGAGATTGCTCTTTACATGATGACAATGAATTATTCTCAGATGCCAACTTTCAAATTAGAACTAAATTCCATGAGTAGACTACTTTTGGGTGGCTTTTTCCTTAGGTTGAAACAGAATCTAATTTAAACTGTAATCTAACCTAAACCATGAAAACTAACAGCAAAAAAAGCCACAAGATAGTCTTGGATCCATGGAGTCATAAAATTTACAGAGGACCACACCATTTCAGAGAGCAGAAATAAAGTTTTTGCCTCAGTGTTCAGTATTGAATAACCTGGGGAGTTTTCTACACTATACATTTTGGGGGGAATAGGAACTGGCATTTAACAGATAATCTACCTGAAAGTGAAGTAACAGTATTGACTGGGGATGATCATGGTAAATAGCAGTAGTCTAAATGGCCAAAATTTCATGATATTCACCCAAAGTCCAACAGTACAAGGATGAAATAGTGTAGATAGAGATGTACTATATCTCTTAGCACTGGAAGACTTGAGAATGATAAATGTGGTGATAATCCTTAGAAAGAAACATTCCAGGTGAATCTAGGGAAGCACAGATCATAAACCTGCAGGTAAATTAATGAAGAGTATGTTTATATAGAGTTATTTGAGACCTACATGAATGTAAACTACCTATAAGTAATGTGGGTTCTGCAGAAGGAATCATATAATCTTAGGAAGTTCTATGATACAAAGTTCTTTGTTTTTTTTTTTTTTAAGGGATCAAAATATTGATGGATAAGAATAATACTGTCAATATACTTAAAATTTCAACAGGCATCTCATAAAGTTACACGCAAAACACCTGTGGGGAAATTAAGCAACAGAAAGTGTTGGTTCTAATAGGTAAATAAATGGTTAAAATGTAGGAGCAAATCATTACATCTCACGTACAGGAAAGTTGCCACTAGTATTCCATAGAGATTGGGATTTGAAATGTTCAACATACATATAAGTGACCTGAAAATGTAGTGAGCAGTGAGGTGACCATATTTGCACACAACAAAGCAATGCAAATGTCAAGGCAGCATGAAAGCTGACCATAAAGAATTGCAGCTTGACCTTACAAAATGACTGCATAATAAAACAACAGATGAAATTAATAGGAATAAAGTAATATAGCTGGAAGAAAACAAATCCAGCTTCACACATAAAATGATATGATCTGCGCTGCTGGTTGTCGTTGGAGTAAGTCTTCATGTTTGTGACAGATATCATCTTTGTGTTTAATTGCTGTGGAAAAATAAATAATATATTTTAAACCATCAAGGAATAAAGAAAAAGAAAAAACATCATTATGCTACTCTACAAATTCACAGCATATGTACTCCTCAATTTCTGTGTGCTATTCTAACCTGCTTAAAAACAAAATGGGGTACTTGGCAAAGCCTCAGAGATGGTCAATAAGTACAATATGGAATAACTTCCTGTTTAATAGGCTAATAGATGAGTTAGGAGGAAATATAATTTAGAGACTGTATGGACTGCCTGCTCACTGTTTCTTCCAGTATATGAATTAGACACCATCAGACAAAGAGGATGAAAGCCAGCGTTAGGACAGTCAAGAGATATTTCTTTAAATTATGGCTGGAAGATCTATGGAACTCTTTGCCAGGGGAATTTTGGATGAATGAGTTTTACAGGAGTTAAGAATAGACTGAGCAAACATTTCAACAGGCTATCCAGTAAATGCTACCAAATAGACATAATGCATTAGACTCAGGAAATCCACAGAGCTGAAAACGTGTGGATGCTATGAGAGTTGTAAGGACAAAGCATCATACATGTTCTTCATATTGTCACCTACAGAATGCTGGTGCTAGATATGAACTGTATGTCTGCACGTTTGCATGTGTTTCTACAAAGGAGATAATTAAGATAGGCTATATACACAGGCTATAGTACCAGAACTGTATAACATATTTTTCAAGTCAAAAGAAAATATCTACTTGCTTTGAAAAATTGCTTGTATACCAGACTGCAATACAAATTCGTTGAGAACATTAGATAGATCTGGAATCCCATGTTATATAGTTTCATGAATCCACTTCTCTGAATGTATTGAATTATGGCAGACTGAACTCACCTTACCTACCCATAGCCATCTGGGAGTTCTGTGTTTATTCTGAGCTGTCATCCAGATTCTCTGAGCGAGAAATGGGAACTCTGGACTGTGAGTCATCCCATCCTAAAATAGATGTTGAAGAGCTCATAAAAAAGGGAAATTCTTGTTAAATAAACAAATACACAAGCCAAAAACAAAACAAAAAATAAAAAAACAAACAAACAAAAAACCCCAACCTATATTTCTATATATTTTTTTCATCTATTGATAACTCTGATTAGAGAATTCAAACTCAGGTATACTGTGTAAATTCAGATAATGAGTGCATATCATCCGAAAGAAACAATGAAACTAAAAGATTTTCTTGTTAGGAATTTAACCATCTGGCTTGAAAAGTGTTCTTTGTCTCTGCGTATGTATATCAAGCAGCTAAATAACAGCCATTGCAAAGCTGTTCTTGATGTTTACAACTAAAAATTGGTAGTGATCTAGCTTTCCTACAAATGATCACAAACATTACAAACCTCTTAAAATCCAAGCTTGATTACCCATACATTGAGATTAAAGTGAAATTCAGGTAAGTGAACAAAGGATTTCCACACACATTGGAATCCCAGTGAACCTGACCTGAATAAGCAAGCAAAGTGCTTTGCTGACATAAGGATTAAAACTTCAGGGGCATAACACAAAGTGAGAATGTAAACTCAGCATTCTCAGTCATTTTAATGCTCACAAATAAAATGTGATAACATTTATAGTGCACTGCATTTATCCTGGAATATCGATGCTACTGTAGCTTAGTATTTATAAGTCTTTTTACATATTGAACAGTCATTTTGAGGGGTTACAATCAATTTCTGAAACTTCATCCCTAACACCCCATGATTTAAAAGAGAAGAGAGAGTGCTTATAAATGTTTATAACCACTTTGTTCATTTGTGAGCCTTAAGCATAGCATCAATTTATGAATATATGATTTCCTTGGATACATTATTTTAGCAGAGAAAGTGAACAGATGTTTACATTGGGAAGATAATTGCTCAGGTGTTTCAAGCCTTTTTAGTGAGGCTTCTATCCACTTAGAGTCTTTAATGATTAGTCTTTCTCCAAGCTCTCTAAATGTCTCAGTATCACTTTTGAAAGTTCCATTACAGCTAGTACTAAATCTCTACAGTGTAATTGAACTCCTCATTGGTGAGGACTGCAAGAATATTCAGATAAGGGCTAGACTAATAGCCACAGAAGTAGCTAGTAGTAGCAGCAATAAGTACACCAGTACTATTTTACCACTGCAATATGAGGGACTGAAGCACTAACATAGGAGGCTGAACGTTTTTATTTTTATTTTTATATAAATCATAATGATATTTTTACCTCAGCAATTGGATTTCTCCATGTTAATTGCTTTTTAAAACACCAGTTACTTCTGTTACTCATCATATCAAACTGAATCACCTTCAAAAAATGAAGGAGATATATGATTGTTCTTGCTTTGGATGAGGATTCTATGACTTAGTTGATGCTATTTCTTGACAGAAAGAAATAGAAACTGTATAACTGATCCATTTTTGTGTACCTTAATGTAAATGTTTTCTTCTTTTTTTTTTTTTTTCCCTGTGATTTTTTTCAGAGACTATTTTCAAATGGGAAGATTTGACATAAGCAGAGTTCCTGCTGTTATAGGTAGAATCCCCTGAAAGTATGTGATTAGAAAATGACTATGGAAAGAACAAATATCTAGAGGATAATTTGCATACCTAAACATATACATTAATAAGGCATTAGATGCCTTGCAGTATTCCACTCAACTGCTAGGTACAAGTTTAGGATACATGTATTTCACAAGAAGTCTAATGTCTGTGCAGATGTCTGAATCAGTCTAGAACAACTTTTACTGTACTAACTCTGAGATGACCACATTAGCTGTTTCTGAGTGTTTTACAAAATATGTAGAGGTTTGTAGATGTAGTATTGGCATGAAGTACGCATACAAAACCCTTACTAAGGCAGTGAGCAAGTATAACTTGGCAAGTCCCTGGTGCCCTCTATTCAGATAGACCATCTAGAAGCAAAGGTAACAGTCAAAAAAACAAAACTTTCACAATTGTTTCTTGATTTGCCTGCAGGTCAATTAAGAAAAAAGTCTGTAGAAACTTTAATATTGCTTTTTCTGAGTAAAAGGTAACATTTTTTCTAACTACCTCAGACACAGACTGAAATTCAGTGCTTGGCCACAAAAGAGTCAATAGGCCAATAAGAGAGCTGAGTCAAAAAATAGATTTTTGTATTTGAATCTCAAGAAAATTCTTTTGAATTTGTGGATTTCCAGTCAGTTAGCTGCTGAAATAATATGCCTATGCTGTCATAGATTGGTAATAATAACATTATCTATATTGGTAACAATATAGATAACAGATAACATATCAATTAAAACAAATCAGTTAAATATGTGGAAGCAATCATAAAAATAAATAAATACATAAATGAAAATTCATTAATCCAAACTTGTTATGTAGGACTTAATTCTGAATAATTATACAAGCACCAAGTACAGAATGAAAGAAAATTAGTCTGGCAGAGGCAAAGCTGCCTGTGAAGGCCTGCAGGATCCAACTCTGCTGAGCAGATACATTCTGCTTTTAAAAAGCACCTAAACCTGACACATGGGCAATCCATGTGACTGCACATTTGCTCAGGAAAGAGAAGAACCACACATGGCAGCTGGTTTCCTAGGCAACTCTGAATCTCTGGGAAAATATCCTAAAGTATGCTTGTTCTCAAAGTCTGTGTCAGGAACAAACTATTGTTATGTAATAGTACGTTACAGAATGCATTTCAATTTGAGCTCAGTTAGATAATTTCTGCAGTCTCTTCCCCAGTGCTTCCCAGGCACTCAGCAACTGATGTGTGAATAAAATCCTTACGGGTTTCAGAGATTTTCCTGCCTTTTCAAAAAAATTTTTGTATGTTTTTAGATCCATTTATTTTGGGTAGAATAAAATTGTCCCCCCTCCAATGCCTTTTACCCTTTGAATTTATGATTGAAAAAGACAGTTTTCTAGGTTTTTTCCTTTCCCAGAAAATTTATTTTGCAGATGAAGGTCACTCTGAGTTGGTCATACTTCTATTAGAGCCTGTTTTAGAACATCCTCTAAAAATATTTTGTCTTATATTTCCAAAAGACAATATAAGAATAAGCACTGGTAAAAACAAACAAACAAACAAACAAACAAACAAATAAATAGAAATTAATGATAATAATCTCCACTTAAGCACAGGGGGAAAAAAAGTGTTCTGACAGATGAAAAAATATCCTTTTTACATTTGATTCTCTTCGCACAATTTTACTTGAAGGCTGTCCTGTTGTTGAAAAACAATTTTTTGTTAAGACAGTTCTTGCTGAAAATTTGAGGCAGAGGTAAAGGTTCACACATACACACACACACACACATTACACCTACATATAATTCACATGCAGTGAATCTGATCTGTCTCCAAAAGACCTGATCAGCAACCCAACATGTTCTCTGATCTGTCTGGTATATACAAGAACATTTCTTCTAAACAAGAATTTAGGGAGAAATGTAATTTAAATGTGTTATTCATCCAGAAGAACAAAAAGTTTCTGATCAAAACACTGAATAGATTGTTCATCTCATACCTGGAATGTCTGTACATATGGGGTCAGAAGAGATACTCTCTATTTGAGTGTTTTGTAAACTGGATTCATTTCTTCAAAGATGTATTTGAATAGTCAAAATGAATTCTGGAAAGGTAACAATGGAAAAATAATTTATCTTGTGGAGTGTTTATAGAAATATTTGTGGAGAATTCATACATTTGAAAAATGAAAAGGAACATGATTTTTTGGGGCTCTTTTATTTAGTTTTTTTTTTTTTCTTTTTTTTTTCTGAGGGATAAATTAACTTTCCTTGGCAGTACATATCTTTTACAGTGAATTCTCTCAAGGCTTCCAATACAAGTAAAATTGAGTGATAGGTGCTTTCTTTTCCTCTAAATAAATAAATAAATAAATAAAAATAAATGTTTTAATTTCTGCTGAAACACGTTTTCATTTTACCATAGACTATCTAGACTGGTTACTCCATAAAGGTCATGTTGCTCTCCTTGCTCTCCAATATATTTGACCTCATTATACACTGAGGCAATCTTTTCTTTTATATTAAATAACTTAATATTTGCTTTATCGGCCAAAATATATCTGGATAACAGATACCTGTGTTTGCCTTCTTCAAGGGAAACCATTGGCACTCTGATGTTCTGAGAGCTGGGAAAGACCAAGGGATCGTCCTTGAAATTCTGTCCCTTCCTTGCCCTTCTCTATTAAATTTTTACTTTTTTCTTTTAATGGGATAAAAAAGGAGATAAAAGCATGAATGTTCTCAGGATTAAGAAAAAAAATTATTTATATTCTTTTAAGGAAAATAGTGTCATACCACATACTATTTCCTAATAATATTTTCTTTAATTTCCCAAGTAGAACTGGATTTGTATTTTGCATTTGATCTCTAAAGGATAATAACATAAAATGTATTTTCACATATAGAGAGAACTCTTCAAGTCCTTATTTCATATCTATTGATCTTCTAGTTTTTCAAGACAGTTGATTTATTTTCTCTTTTTGTCATTTACGAAGAAGTAACATTTACCATTAGCAATTTTGTTGAAGACATTTCACTTCTCCTGTGGGACTTACAACAGTCACTTCAAGAGTATACAGACAGAATGGGAAGAGGCCCACTGTTGATCACAGGCAGCCTTGCCATGTCATCCCAATGGTAAAATAATCAGTTCTGCTTTGAGAACTACTTTGATCAGAGGGACATTTCAAAGTCTTTCCATTTTCATCTTAAGATATTTTCTTATAATTTCCAGTATAAATTAATCTATACACAGCTTAATACTCATTTTTTGTTCTAAAAGTTTTCTCTGAGATTGAATGGTATCACAATAACATTTGCCTTCCTGATTTTTTTAGAGCAAATTCCAGATTCAGTTGTGTTTCCCAAAATAAATTTAATTCCCAAAATAAATCTAACTTAAATTCTGTAACTTGGTGACTAGGTTAACGTTCCCCATAGCAGTCCATATAGTGTGCACTGTTCTCATAGCTAGATATACACTGATATCACACCCATGTTTTCTTATTGCTAAATAGGAAGGGCACAGCATCAAGACTCTCCACTCCCCTCCTCCCCCACCCAAGCAGCAGGCTGAGGGTAGGGAGGCGACTCAGACAGGTAAGTTGACCTTTGAGGAGGGGGAGGGAGGGAGTAGTTGTGGTATGTTTATCTGTACATCAGAATGAAACCACTGCATACATCAGTGGTTGCTACAGTTATAATAAAACCTGAACCTGAATATGTAGGTAGAAAGATCTCTGAATGGGTTGACTCCTGGAATCTTTACCAACTTGGTAAATTCAATAGTACATTCATTTTCTTCTTGCTAACATCTTTAAATTCTTCTTGCAGAACATTTTTTGCATTTCCTGTATCACTCTCAAGGTCAACAACTAGTATAATTTGATACAGGGCGCAATTCCATTTAAGGGCTTACTACTGTAACATTCAGCTTAAGTAAGAAATTTTCTGTTTTTCTTAATATTGTACTCCAAGTAGAGGAGTTGGGTGTTAAAGATATCTTAACTTTGGAAGTTTAATTTACTACATAGCTTTGGTAGATTAACCATCCTTCATAAAACTAGAGATATTGCAAAGACATTTGAAAAAAAATTATAGTGGTTCAGTAGAGTTTTATTTATTTATTTTAGCATATGAACAGACAAAAGTTTAACAAACTTCAAAATGTTAAGTACAACGGATTACAAAATTGTATTGCAAATTATTAAAATTATTGTGCCTTAGTTGTCTGATATAAGAAACTAAAAAATAATTTCAGTTCCTACTGGAAAAAAAAAAAAAAAAAAGATTTCAGTTTCTTCATTCAAGGATATGAAGCCTTTTCTGGAAGGCAGTTTTTATATTTTAGCTCTGTGCTTTTGATAGAAATATGCTATATTTGTCTAGCAACATTAAAGATGTAATGTTTGGGAGATATGAGATGCAAGAAATGAAGAAACATATTTTTAAAAAATTGCTTGTTGAAAACTTTAAACATGCATAAAAACAACATAAATTTACTAATTGCAAATATAGTTTTTTGAATGCAAGTTATCAGTGACAAAAATTGAATTTTACAGTAAATGAATAGCTGTAAACTGCAGCAGTCATCACACATCCCTAAATACTTTACTAATGTATAAGAAATGACCCAATGTTATTTTAATAAGAGTTTCATTATTAGAGTCTAGCAGACCTGTGGGTTGATCTTACATTTGGATCTTAAACATGGTTCTCAAGTAACAGCAAAAGTGAAAAGTGATTAATATCATGAGCAATTTCATAAGATAATTTTTCAGGTGTTTGGTAAACTGCTGATGTACATCATTCTATTTTCAGACCAGTTGTTTAAATAATCTAAATTCTATACAGCTCAACGAACTCAGTTTACATGCGTTTTCAGTAAACTTTCAGGGCATAGATACAATTACTGGGAGAAAAAAACATGTAGTAACTCCCCTTAAAACATTGGATTTTGATGTTCTTGTTTAAATAGATTGTTTCTCCTCAGCTCTCTTTTGCTTATCAGTAATGTCATAGTGCTATCAGTTTTTCATATAGAAAAATATAGAAAAATAGAAATATAGAAAATATAGAAAAAAATACATAAGACAGCCATAAACTAACACTTCCTTAGTTTGTTTTTTTTCCAACATGTAAATAAATGAAAGAGTAAACATAAACACAAACATGTCAGACAGTCCGTATTAAGCAGATCGTTACCTCTGCATTTTATTAGGTGCTTTTTTTTCCATTTCCAGTGACGTTACTTAAGCTGACGCAAAGTCAATTACTTTAATTATTGCTTTGTGAGGCTTTGTCTATGTAAGCTCTTTCGTTCACACAGATACTGCAAACTTCTTATCATGAGCACAGGCCTCTAATAATTTCTAATATTGGAGGAGCATGTAAACGAAGTCATCCTCTGGGCTATTGTTTTGTCATCAATAAACCATAGTTAAAGTTGTAATACTCGGAAGGGTGACACCATGGTCTGCAGTAAGAGTTGCTATGTTTGATCTCTTGTTCAAGAAAGATAGAATGATTGTTAATTTAGCTATGAAATTGTAAAACACATAGCAAAACTAACAGTATTCTACTTCTGCAATAGCAATTTCTCATAGAAAGAATAAGCATAAGGACAAAGGAACATATGTAATTTATAATTATTATTATAATTATTATTTTATCCAAATATGCACCAGTTAAGTTTTAAAACTGAAAGTTTGATCTCAAGCAATGAATATTGACCACTCAACTATTTTTATGAATAACGATGTCTTTCTGGAGAAAATATCAACATATATGCTTAACACATGCAGTTACCACAGACTGCTGAAAGAATACCCCATCTTTTCAAAATATATTCTTCAACTAGCTTTCACCAGGAATGGTTTAAAGCAACCCATAAGATATTTGGCTGTATATAAAGGAATGGATGATAGAAACAGTTAAATTGTGGCATTTAAAAGATATATGACTTTATGCCTCAGATTTACTAAATGCCAAAATTAAGTAAAGAAAACACTGAGACCACTCCTACCCCACCACTAGAAGAAAATGTTTTTATTTTAAAATAATCAAAGAGCTACTGGTATAACAAATACTGCATGCATTTCAAACACACTAATCACAGACAACTGTTTATTGAGTAAGAAATAATTAAAAAAAAAAAGAAAAGATAATGCAGAGAGGTGCATTTTCAAAATCCGCCATTTATCCTTCAAAAGTGATCTCACTTGTGACACATTAGTAACATGCAATATCTGTTATGTGCTATGGGAAAGGTCCCCTAATTTGTTTTGTCATTAAAATTCATTTAAAATAGTTTCATTCTTGATATTTCTTAATTATTCCAATGGCAAATTCAGATGCCTCCAGATGGCTTGAAGCAGGATAAATTGCACTGAGAAACTTCCCTAATAGCATCCTACTCTGATTATCCCTCATGCAATGTCCAATTTCTCTGTATTAATTTAAATGTAATTATATAGCAAAAGACAAGAAATTCCTTTGGTGTTGTTTTGGTTTTGGAAGAACAGTCCTCAACTGCAAAGATGTGTAGTCAGTGAAATCAGCAATATCAAATTTTGAATAGGGAATATAATTTTTATAGGAAGATTTTCAAATGAGCTTCTGATACATGCAGATGGTTTGGTTACTTATTGCTGCATTCACATTGAAATTTTAAAACTAAATGAGAATATTTTTCTTTCAAAAGAAACAAAAGTATTCAACTAACTTTCCCAGTGACAATTTCATTGACATGTTAAACCAGATTCTGCCAAGCACTATAATGTCAAGTACTGCTCAACAATTATCTCGAAAAATCTGCAGCTTCATTTCAATAAAATGAAAAATAGAGATGAAAGCCAACAGGATCATGCAGTGTCCCACCTTGTATTCTTTCCATATGAAAAGAAAATATATAAATTTAATAATTATATATATATATATAAATTTAATTATATGTATATTTCTATATTAATGAAAACAGAACTGAGTGTCTTAACAATTTCCTTATGGAAGAATATTACTTTTTTTTTTTTTTTTTTTTTTTTCCACTCTACATCTGAAAGTATTTTGGTTTGATTTTAACTATGACAGGGTACTTGGATACTTCTACATTGCTGGAAGTCTATTGAAAATCTACGTCTATATTAAGCAGACAGACTGGTCTGTTCAGAAATCATTGATATGTACACGGATATATTCACTGAGGGAATCAACATAAGGTAGATTTAAATTAGAGGGATGCAGCGTTATCTTTCATAAAAGTGTTATGGTACACAGTTCATTAACTGAGCTGCCTCATATCAGTTTGTCTATCAAATTCCTCTACTTCCATTATTACATTTATACTCCTTTTATTCTAAGTTTGTCTTTGAGACAGACAGAAACTGTATCAGATTATGGGGAAATACAGTGCTTTCCCCTTGAAAAGCTCTGTCCACAGCCTTGGAACAACACTGCCTGAGCAGTACACATCTCCTCATTGACTCCTCTACCGCCTGCATCAGAAAGTTATCTTCCTGCAAGAACCTGCTGGACTGTGTCTTACGTGGCAGTGTTACTTCTCCGGCAAAAATAGAGTAGTTGAAGTCTTCCATGAGAAACAGTGCCTGTGATTGTGAGGATATTTTCAGCTATCTGTAGAAGGCCTCATCAACTTCCTCCTCCTGTAATAAACACCCACAACAGTGTCAGCCATCTTAGCCTGCCTCTTAATTCTCATCCATAAGCTCTCCAGTTCTTCCTCATTTCCCCTAGCTAGAGTTTAATACATACCTCTAGCTCTCTCACATATGGAGCAACTGCACCAGCTCACCATGCTGGTCTGTCTTTCCTAAAAAGGACATAGCCATCCATGACAGCATTCCAGTCATGCAAGCTATCACACTATGTCTCCATGATCACAATGAGATCATGGCTCTGTGACCACACACAGATCCCTAATTCTTCCTGTTTATTATATTATTTATTCCCTGTGCTGTGTGAATTTGTATATAGACACTTTAGAGAAGAAGAGTGATGAGAAGATTTCATCAGAGGATGAAAGAAAAGGGAGCAGAGGATGCACATATTTGCATCTGTTCCATAGGGATCAGTTTTTGGGAAGCTGCTAAGAAATAACAGTTTTCCAGTGAAAAAGAAGAGAAAGAAAGAGAGGAGAAAAAAAAAAAAAAAAATGAAAGAAAAAAAAAGAAAAAAGAAATTATGTGCCTAGTTTTTCTCTTTTTATGTAACTGCTGTTTGTTCACAGTACAGTGATACATTCTCAGAATTTTAGATTAATATAAACATCTGTTTCAGCTCAGAAGAGGAGAGAGGATAAAAGATAATCAGTAACGGAATACATAGAACATAATGCACATATAGTTAACACCTGACTGATTGCCTACAAGTTAGAGGTCAATCTAACTCTCTAAAACCAAAGCAACATTATACTGTACTCTTCTGCAGGAAGCCCTAGAAGAATATGCAGACAAAGAGCTTTCTTTACTTTATTCTCTGCTTCAAAAAATTCAGCAATTCATCTGAGACATGCCTGACAGATACAGAGAGAGGGATTAAGTCTAAGCATGAACCAGGAGTAAACTGTCTCCCTCTAACAAGTTTTAGATAGTGACTTTTCAGAGATAGCTTTAGTATAAAATGGCCAGACTTTCAAAGGCGCTTTTGTTTTTATTAGTTTACATACAAGCTTCAAGATATGATGTCTTTGCTTGGAAGTTATACAAAACCCTAAATCTCTGATGCACTATTTTCGCTATCTGTATTAGGTATACATTTTTTTTTAATTTAACAGAGAATATCCATTGATATTCTTTTCTTAGCAAGACCTACTGAGACACAAACATTTCCTTGGGATTAATGATGAGTTAGAAGAAGCATCTGGATTCTGGAGCACTTTGTCTTCTGAGATATTGATATCAGCAAAGCAACACTGACAAATTTGCTCCAGTCAAGTATAATTTCACTTTCTGCTAGCCCTTCTGCACAATAAACAGTACGTTTGCTGGGACACTGAGGGGGATAAATAATGACCCCTCACCTCTCAGAAACAGAACATTACACCTGGGAAGGAAGGTCAGCAGGGTAACAGGCGCTTGAACCAAACATGCTGCAACCCATTCAACCTTTTAAAAACGTAGCATCTTTTCTCAGAAAGCTACTGTCATCCTCCTGGCTTCTAAATATATCAAGTCTGTTGCAAAGCAGAAGAGCTAGGATCAACTGAAAACTAAGGAAATTTGCAAAGTGTGTGGATTTTTACCATTTTCGAGGAAAAGGGAAAAAATGCATAGAAAAATATCGCTTATTCGACAGGTTATTATTTTTTTTTTTAAATAATGATATATCATTTTTAATATAATGATAATAATTCCCTGAATCTCAGGTTGTTTTTTTTTGTGAGGGATTCTGGTTCAGGTGACAAGGCAGAGTACTAAATGAGAATTAGTAAGGCTTAGTTAACCATCGAAACCATGCCAATCATTCTTCAGTTTCTAAAATGTTCCGCGTAAACAAAAACTGTATAAAAGGACACCTAATTATCCAATTCTGATAGTCAGTTGCTAATAACTATGCAGATCAAGGGCTGTTAACCAATTTGTCTTCTGAAAATATATTATTCCAGTAAAGAAAAACAAAGAGGACAGGGAGCTTTATGTTTACATCCTTTTTCCTATGAGGTATTTAAAACTTGTAAGTACCGCAGTTTTCAAGAGCTCTGCTTAAACAGGTCTATTGGAGAGAGCATCACAAACAAAATAGCAGTAAGTTCAGGGTTATTTTTAAGGCAGCTTTTGAAAGCCATTACCCTGCATGTGCTGCTCTGACATGTGTTTCCATGGGAGCGGGACTAGCCATGGACGGAGCCACTAGCAGATGAGGCAATTTCAGCTGCCAGTTTCTGGTTCCAAGCTCTGTTTCCATGACAACCAGTGCTGAAGACCTGAGAAGGAGGCGAGGTATTTAAAACACTACTGTACTCTTAATAAATATCTGCTTGCTATGCATATGCACCGGGTGACCCCCATCTCCAGCAACAAAGCTGCTCATGGTAACAGTGAAAATACATCTTGTTGCCAGCTACTACCTCCTGAGGCAGGTTTCAAGGAGCAAGAATAGGTTGCTTCTAAGAGCTGGTTTCACCCAAATGTCTGAGGGGGAGGGAGGCTTGTTGCCTTCTTTCTAAAGGAAGATGGAGACAGACAAAGATGCCGTGCTAAATATGCCTTTTTTTTTTTTTTTTTTTTCCTCAGGGAAAATGTAATTTTTTCTATATTTGACATCATTTTGCTGTTAAAAATAATCCAAAATCTGTTTGAAACAGTATCAGTATAGCATACAAGTCTGTAAATAATGGCAGACATGAGACTGAATGCTGGAGGAAGATGGCACTCAGGGCTCACAGAAATGTTGGGACATCCCCAACCCTTGTCTGGGAATAACTCTTCTGCTCTTTGATAAGCTGCATTCATATTGGGCCTGTGAATAGATAGGAGTAGGCAAGATCTGTCTTCCTCCATCTGTAGGCTTTGGGAGAAGTGTACAGAGGCATCATGTTCCACAGCAGTGGGTACATGGATGACAGATGTAGACTAGTAATCAGCTCATCCTAATCCAGACTGCAGTGTGAGCCTTTCTTCATACAAAGTACTTGAGCTAGACAGGATCCAAAAAGGAGGGGGAAAAGACAAATCTGTTTATCTCATTAAAATGAGAAGCTTTAATAGGACTCCCTCTGGGAATAAGGGGGAGTGGATTTGTGTGCTATCTGAGAGCAGTAATACATGCTGTGCAGGGGTCATGCTGTCCTGTCTCAGAAAGCTGAAAACTCAAAGGATACATTCCATTCTTGGTGCAATTTGCTGGAAAGGGAAAAAAAAAAAAAGAAAAAAAAAAAGGAGCTGACATGTTAAATAAATGTCACCAAGCTACAGTACTGTAGAAACAACCTGATATTTGCTATATAGTGCATAGAGGAAATACTAGAGGCTGTGTCTCAGTAAGGAAGCACAGCATAAGTACACAACTAATAAAACTGGAATAAAAAAATCTAAAAGAAAACACTAAAACCAGATTATAAAAAGGCAGCCTAAAAGTTAGTGTTGGAGTTTAGGGCAGAGCATGTTTATGCTCATCTGCCTTCTATCAGTGCCTGATTATCATCATATAGAATGTCGCAGTCTTAATGAAATTAAGAAGAGAGTTTGTTCATTGTGCCTCACATTGAGAAAACTTCATTTTCAAACTTCTATCATCAAAATCAAACTAGCCAGCGACTCCTTTGTGATGAAAGCTGATCAGATAGTTACAAATACATTCATGTCATTCAAAGAAATTGAAAAGAAAACAAATCTGAATTTAGGAGTGGAATCCCTTTTTATTTTTCCTTGAAAATGAGTGTTGATGCAGCTAGAACAATCTAGCCTGAATTGCTGAGAGTGAAATTGTCAAGCCTGCAAATAAGCCACCATTGCTTCACCTACCACAGAAAATCAGGACTTTAATAGTAGTAGGAAAATTTAAAAAGAATTATGCAAGAAAGAAAAGCAATTTCAAATCATAACTGTTGTAGAGAATGGAAAGAACCAAAAGTTAGTAGCCAGATCCTAAAGTATGACAGAACTTGAAAGAAGACAGAATTTCATTGCACTCTCAGAAAGAAGCTTAGAAACAGCACTAAAGCAAAGCCTGCGGATCCTTTTGTTAGCCTGCAGAACACATGTAGAAGATGAACCTATCCATACAATAAAAGAAACTATGTCTACAGCATTGGAGCAACACTCCTGAGCTCTCTTTTGAGCACAAGCAGGCTGGAAACAAGCCTTGGAGCATTGTATGGGAACTATTGAATCATGGCCTGAACCTCTGATTGATCACCTGAGGCAAGCAATGAGTCAGCCACAGGAGCACAGGTGAAGGCAATTCACCTGTGTGACAGGAAGTGGTGAAACCTGGCTCCACCTCTCCTAGACTCCATTTAAGGGCTGACTGCCACTGGGGGAGGATCTCTCTCTGGAGATTACTTCTCTTGGTGTTTTTTTTCTGCAAGCTGAGGACATAGGTAAGCTTTTCCATTTGTTTCCAATTATCCCTTTCCAAGGTGATAGTCTTTCCAGCTATACTCTATCTAAAGACCAACCTAATCTCTCTGTATACTTGTTGATTATACACTTGGCAGGCCGGCAGGCCAAATACACTAAAATATATATAATGCCTTTTCTCTGGAATCTTTATAAATGGGTCGCGCAGAGAATATTGTGGTTCCCGTAGACAAGATGATTCTGGGACAAGATCCCAGGATTTCTGGGGTCTCCCTGTTATGAGCTAGCAACCATCATTGAAAAATCAAGTCCCCTACAAGTTATAAGAAATATCTCCCTGTATCATCTGGCAGACTATTTTCAGGGGCTAAGCGAAGATACGCTAATTACAAAATAACAGTGGCATAGCCACTGTTAAATGCTTTAAACCAGGTGCGTGCCATCAAGGTACTTACTAAACTGATGTCTGCCTACAGGACACCTCAAGTCATTGAGAGTGACAAAGGGACTCGTTTTAGTGGTGCAGTGATACAACACTAGGCAGAAGAAAACAACTTTGAATGGCAATTCTACCTGCCATATAATCCAATGGGGGCAGGCCTCATTGAACATTATAATCATATTCTTAAGGCTGCCCTGAAGACAGATGCTCAGTCCCTGAAGAGGTGGACAAAGTCACTCCATGAAATCCTGTGGGACCTGAATGAAAGACCTAGAGACAGCAGACCCAGTGCCCTACAGACAATGTGGGCCTCCTCACTTGGGATCCAAATGATGGGCATTGATAGTCAGGTAAGACCCCAGATTGGTTATGAAAATAATCTTCTGCTCCCTGCCCCTGAGAATTTAGATCTGGGTACCCAGAGAATAAAATGGCCTTGGAAGGTGCAGGTAGGACCGAAGTGGTGTGGTCTACTTGCATCTTGGGGGAGATTATTGGAGGTTGGAAGCTCAGTAGTCCCTCTGGTAATGGATACATGGCCTATGGATATTGTGGTCAACACTCCAATCTTCATTGCTAAAGGAACTCCCATCATGTCCCTCTGGCAGATTAGGACACTTCCTTTGGTGCCAGATACAGTTATGCAGTTGCAGCTATCTGGCCAGAAGATATGGTACAGGCAGCCAAGGCATTCCCCAGTACAAGCTGAAGTGTTGATCCAGGATAGAAATACTGCCTGTATCTTGTCCTGGAGGGCAGACCTTTCCCTACTACTACTTCTGAAACATCTATATTAGTCCCCGTGAGTCTTTGAGCCTCTAGAATCACTGTAAGGAACAAAATGCCATCGAAGCATTCCAGTGTTGCTATCAGATCATGTGCGACACCTGGTGATGGAGCATAGGATGGACCTGCACCTCATGACTATATGCCTCCAGTAACACCATTGAGCACTGGCCCAAGAAAGAACATGAACTTTCACTGATCATTACTTGCCTTAAAATTGTGTCAAGAGACATCACAATGGGAAAATTGTATGTCATGATTTGTTGGATTTCTGTATCAGGGAAGACTCGCCCTTTAAGTTAATCATTGGTTCATGCTGTGAAGGGGTGAAGTGTATGGGAACTACTGAATCATGGACTGAACCTCTGATTGATCACCTGAGGCAAGCAATGAGTCAGCCACAGGAGCACAGGTGAAGGCAATTCACCTGTGAAGCCTGTGTCACCTGTGGAAGTGGTGAAGCCTGGCTCCACCTATTCTAGACCCCATTTAAGGGCTGACTGCCACTGAGGGAGGATCTCTCTCTGGAGATTACTCCTCTTGGTCTTTTTTTTTTTTTTTTTTTTTTTTCCATGATCTCAGGACACAGGTAAGATTTTCCATTCATTTCTGATTATCCCTTTCCAGTGTGATAGTCTAGCCTAACTTCTCTGTGTTCTTGTCGATTATGCAGAGCACACTGTGGGAAAAGTCATTCCTGAGAACACCAAGCAATACCAGTGCATCTTTGCGAGAACAAGATTACTGAAAAATGTCATTTGGAGTTAGAAGTGTAGAACATCACTTCACTGCAGCGCAGATGGATCTGTGGAACAGGAGGTACAATACGTCGTCATGAATAGCCTTACAGCTTTGATGAAAAGCCCCAGGAAATCAAGCAATGCAGTGACCAGTTTTAAAACTAACTAGAAGTAAAACAGTTTTTAATCTAGAGTTTTCTAGGTCTCAAAAACATAGGTTTCAAAAAAAGTTTCCCACATGCTAAACCAGGGAGAAGCTGTGCATACAAATTAACTAAATTGTTTAAATGGGATCAGACAGACATCTCAGAACCCTTAGGTGCTGGCATGTGTCACAGAATGTCACCTGCCTACAGAAGTATGCTCATGAAGAACAAGCTAGGGGGGAATGGGGAGGGAAAAATGCTTGCAGGTACTACAAGACAGACAGTGGAGAGATTGTCTGTGGGTCTAGTGTGAAACTTTTAAATTTGTACATTGTCAGAAGAGAAAATTTACTTTTATACTCAGGAAGTCCTACTCACAGTAGATTATTACCTCAACTGCTGAAAGGTGCTGTGGGAGACAACAGACAAAGGAATTTCTCTCTGTAAAATCTGTGGTCAAATCATCAAGTAGCTACATGGGAAAAAAAGTCAGAAGACAATAATAATAATAATAATGCTTGCTGTAGACGATATAAAATGACTGCATAAGATTATGAGCAGCAAAAATAAGCAGAAAATCAGAGTAGATACGATTAACGTACATGTTAACATACATGCAAAGTTTTTATTATTAATGAAAATATGTCATTGGGAAGGAAAGAAGATATTAAAGAGCAAGCTCATTTTTATATAGTTCAGCTTACTCATGAATTAAAAAAAAAAAAAAGGGGGGGGGAAGGGATTGAGAAATGAAAACTATGCAGAATACACAGCCACACTAAGGAATATGAGTTATTCAATGAGCAATGTACACATATAGATATATCAAAAGTGTTTTGATTTCTTTTTGATTGGAAGGTTAACAGAGCTTGGACAATTAAAAAGCAGTACCAGTAATAAACATTATGGTCCATCTTTAATTGAGTTCTACTGCTATGAAGAAGCAGAATGTGGTCTTTTTGGCTCATTTATTGTAAGTAGGCAGTCTTTTAGTCATCAAGAAATAACTTTTCTATTCTCTTTAAATCTACTATCTGACAGTAATGTATAAATCTGAATATTTTATTTGTCTATTATTCTTTTAAACAGTAGTTTATGAAATTCCATAATTTTGAATTCTCTTCAGTGACTTGTAATAAAGAGGAACAATGTGTTAAAAGATATTTTCCAAGAGAAATGAGAAAACTACTTTTTAGTTTTCTTCTTGATTGATACAAAAGAAAATGAGCAGCTGTGCTCCTCCCAGAAAACAAACTACGTATAATCCTTTAGTTAAACTGGGCATGTAGAATACCAGACCTGAAAATCAACAGAGTGGAGAGGCTCTCTCCTTTGTGGGATACTATGTCAGGATTCAGCAACAACATTGCCAGGGAAGACATACTATTGCAATGCTCCAACTTTGTCTAAATACAGAGTTGAGTTTCAGCCTTTCAGTGTGTCAGTGGTGGGTGCAACATTGTGCTGAAAGGATTACTGACTATTCTTCATCTGGAGAGGGCTTTAGGCCACCTTCCTGCATTGCTGTAGGAATAAGAGCTGACTCATCTACCTATGTCTTCTGGCAAGATCATGAAGTCCTGCAACTTATACTGAGTGTCTGTGAAGCCTAGGCAAAAGAAACAGACTCCTTTATCAAGAGAAATGTGAGTTTGAAAAATGATTCTTTAGGATATTTCATTTGTTTAATAAATAATCTGTTAATAACTCAGAAAAAGTTTACATACTGTGAAGAGTCATGTGCATGTGTCCTCATGCCAAATTGCCTTTCTTTCTACAGTAGTTTCAAGTTATAAGCTGACTGAGGATCCTTAATTATAACATGTTGACTTGTTTTATCCAGTAAATGTATATCTTTGAATATAAGTTCTTTCCATTTAATATTTAAGATAAAAAAAAAAAAACCTATAAATTTTCAATTATAAGTATTATCTGGAAATCCAGAATTGAAAGGCATATCTGTAATTCTGCAGCCCTGGTTATTACAAAATAGAATAGGAATACTTAATGCAGTCACCTTTTGAGTTTGCATAATGTTGCTCTATATCAGAATTCACTTGTGCATGACAACCCCTGATGCTGCGTGTTTAATGATAAGAGAATTGCTCTGTTTATTTAAAAAAAAATAAATAGTGAAGCTTACTACTTTCCACGAAAATAGATTTGTTTACATCTATTAAATGAATGTAGCTTCAATTTCTTCCATTGGCTCTGTTGCTTACTCTTAGTCAATATGTCCAATACGTCTCTTCCAAGAGAAATTTAAGAAGTTCAACTCAACAAAATATACAAAATATTGTTCTCTCCTAATGCCTATCAGTATTACTAATACTATCATTATTAATATTTCCTTATGTTATTAATTATTATATTTAATTATTACCTTCAATCTTTTGCAATCAGTTTAGTGATAGAAATCTCCCACCATGGTAATAGCCGAACAATACATGGCATTTTAGACATGCTTCAATCTCCTATTTCTTCATCTATGTGCTTATCAACACCGTAACACCTAAAATTCTGAGAAGTTATGTTTGACTTTTTGCAGTGCAGTTCCCTTGAAGTGATCTGCAGCTCATCAAAGAACAGTTTTCATATTTCACAAAATATTCCTGAGTTTTCAGAATTGGTATTCATTCTGTGAGAACAGTGCAGCAAGAATTTTTGCTTTAATTTTTCATGGGGAAACAAGTAATAAATTAACAAATGGAGGATTTTCTATCTCAAAACAGGCAGTAGTTTAAAATGTTTGTGTAGAGGACATGAGAAACAATCACTGACATAACCATTTCACTAAAGAACTTTGCACAGCACATCTTTTCATGATGCCTGGCATACATGTTCATTTTTTCAGATCCTGTGACAACTGGACAGTTTTGACAAGATCCAGTGAGATCAGCTTACAGATTATGTATTTATACACTAAAAATCAGCGTTCAAGTCTCTTACTAGGCCTAAGGGAGGACTTCAACTAGAATGTTACAGCTGGGAGGTAAAGCCTCCCTTCTCATGTTGCTGGCATCTATTTTTGACTTCGCTCTATAACTCCATCCAAAAACAACGCAACATAGACAGTGAGATTGAGTATAATCTCATCAAGTCTGCAGGCAACACCAAGCTGAGTGGCACAGTCAATATCCTAGACTGCATGGACGTGAGCAGCATCAGTTGCAGCACAGTAAGTCTGTGTTTCACTTGGGAATGTTTTATAAATTTCTTGGTCAGGAATCCAGATACTCAGCAGATAGTCACTCTGGAATGCTTCCAAATCCACAAATTGTTTGTGTATGTAAATGCTCTATTCTCATTTGTATAAGAAAAGGGGTTAGATCTCCACGTGAAATATATATTTTCTTGAAAAATGTTTTTTAATTTGAATGTGGTTTTGCTGGACATTTCCAGGCCACCAAAGGATCATTCTCAATAAATAAAAATAAAGTTTACTTTATTTATTATAATCCAGATTCTTAAGCTTTTCTTCACAACATACTTAATCTTAAAAATAGCTAGTAGAGCTAGTCCATCATAATCTGTGTGTTTCAAGGAAATATGTAATGGACTGTCTCTCACTCATCTACCACCCACTCTAAGACACTTAGTTACACATGTAAGAAACATGCTCAAGATCAAAAATTTCCAATAGGCGAAGACCTCAGTGAAGGCCATTTTATTCATTTATTCATTCTTGCAATAATGGGCGCACACCTCCTACTGACAAGGGAGAAACTGTGCAACTAGTCAGTGAAATGCATTACATACCCTGGGTCTTATGCAGATAAAGCTTCTCCTGGCACACATTGGTTGAGTGTCTCAGGCTCCAGTGCTGTTGCTATGTTATGCTTCCATACAATGTCTGTTATCAACCCACTGTCTTTAGGTATGCTCCATACTTTTTACGGAGATAGAAGGATAATATTTTCAACTATCTGCAGTGTCCTGTACCAGACTCTCCCCTACCCTATATAATTATCTTTCCTAGTGCCTGTGCCAATTTTACCTAGGTTACACTGTTTAGCAACTTTCTTTGTGAGAGGCAACTTATCCTATGTTACATACAGAAATACTGGAAATTTCCACTGCAAAAACACCATCTACCTCCCATACACATCTGGAGATTTAACTGGGAGACTCACACAAAGTCCCTTGCACAAAGGGCAAAGCACAACTGAGTGATAAAATAACCTTCAAAGTAGCAGCTGAAGCTAGTTGTTGATTGATTGTTATTGGAGCACCAGGAAAGGCTACACCCATGGTTTATATCAACTTCATTTCCTATTTAAGAAAAAAAATAAGTTCCACTTCAGAGAATGCTTTTTAATGTAGATCAAGCAGCTACATGATCACAGAAGTAAAATCAGAGGACTATCAGTAACCTGAAGCACAGAAATGCCAATATTTTTATGGCAGCTAAGAGTAACTGGATGCAGAACATTTAAAAATTATTCATAACTATTACAAATGGAGTATTTGTTTGTATAGCTTTTCCTAGGTTATTACGTAACTGTCTCTATTCAGTGTCAAACCAATCTTATTAATACATATATTGATACATCTAGACACCTTCACTGTAGACAGACTCTCAGATTTTCTCATAGTAGCTGCTCTAATCTTCAATTATATTACATTAATTACTTCCAAGCCAGAATTTGTCTAACTCCAGTATGCATTCACTGCATTTCATTATTCCTTTCCTGCAAGGTTGAAAAGCTCCACTCTCTCAGATCTTTCTCCTAACTGTGCATATAACGAACAGTCAAATTTTGTCTCAGTTTTCTCTTTAGTAAATCACATAGCACTAACTCCTTAAAATGTAAGCCCTGTCTTCTAATCCTTGTTTTATTTTTATGGCTTTTCAAGGCTGATAGAGATTTAAATAGAATCAAACCAAGGAATAAATGCAAGAAATGAGTCCCACTACAGAACACATAGCCATTAACTTTCACTTTGTGTGATGTATCAGAGTAATTTTTGTTTGATGTGTACTTAACATTTTTCCTCATAATTTAAGGTTCCAAATCAAAACATCACGTGATACAAAATTGAAGTATATATTAGTAGTCTTGCAATGGACCTATAATTTTGTTTTAAAAAGTAACTCATTTGTTTGAAATGACCTCACTTCCATTAAACTTGCCATGAAAGTCGCTAAAGTTATGTACTTTGAACTTAAAATGAAATTTTCAGAAACCCCACGGTATAATAACCGAGATCTGGGAATCTATCACTCTTGAAAAATCCTTTGTGAAATTACTGCTTGCCCACACATTGTGTTGAAGTCTTCAGTCAATATGGAGAAAAAATTAACTTTCTCCAAGGAGGAGGATCAATTTTCCTTAAAATCTGTACACTTAATAATCTTAACAATTTCTCTAGGGATTTCAATGGAATAGCTACCCTGGAACTAAAAGGTCAGTAAATGCTTTCTTACTCCTTTCACACTGTCTAATACTTGGAACAGAATTGGAATTATGGCAGTTCACAATTTTTTCTAAAATATATTGTAGTATTCTTTAATGTCAGTTTTGTAGATCTCCTTAAGTCTGTGAAAAAAAAGCTGCAGACAAAGTGGCAGGAAAAGCTCAGAAAAGTGTTCTCTGACTTGAGTACTCTACTAATTATAAACACAAACAGAGGTGTTAAATTCAGAAGAGTAGACAATATTCAATTATGATTACTCAGTCTTTTTAATTAATGAGAAGGCTTAAGAAATGACTGGTTGGTTTTAAGAAGTACATTCATTTACAAAATAAATAATTTACTTAAGGGTTTTTATCTTTATTGTTTTGCATTTATTTCTATAAGCCTTCAGAAGGTACTTCCCATTGCATCAGGATTGGCTTAGAGAATTGTGTTATATAGTGCACCGGTTGTCAAAATCCTTTTACAAGCTGCAGTAAGGAACAGAGAGTAACAGTTGATTTAGGAATTCTACCTCTGCTCATAAAACTGTTTCAAACTGGATCAAGCTTTGGCTCCTCTGATGTTTAATTTTTATAACTCTGTAACATCAACAACTAAAAATTACCCATAAGTTTCCTTATGATCAAGACAGAAGAGGATGGAAACATTTTATTTGTTCAAGTCATCCTTAAGCACTGTAGTGCTTAACTACCAGGAAAACTTTCAAGTTTTCCATGAGACAAGTGTGAAAGTTTATAACAGAATAGATATTTTTAAAGGCCTTGTTATAAGATTACTTTAAACAGTCCTAATAGTAGATATCTAACAGTCTGTTACCCTTCTTCCTCATATAGAGCCCTACATGAAATGAACAAGTACCACTGACATTGCTTATTGTAAGAACAAAACAACAGGTTTAACGATATAGTGTATGACATCCATCTACCTAGCCAAATAAATAAAATTCTAACAAGGAATAGAGTCCTTAATTACTGGCTTGCTTTGGGAAACTAATACACATCTGTACAGTTAGTAATAACTATAAAACGAGAGGCATCTTAATAGCTTAGAGGAATATACATATCAATACACTCTATCCAAAAGTGTTATTGTGCTCTTTGTATCTACTGCAGATTCCTTGGAAATAAATAGGAGGCATTTCTTTCCGAGTAATCTACATACTTAAGCCAACATAAAGATGTCTCAGAATCAGTCAGAAATGCACAACTTAATTTCATAGTCCCTAAGTCATTGAAGCCAGTAGGAAAGTCAGGCCACATCATAGAATTTAGAAGATAAAATTGATTTAAGGTTGTGAATTTAAAAAACATAGGATTTTACAGACTTTTTGCAATGGTGGTGATACTTATCTGTAATCGATCTCATTATTTTTTCACCTTAGCCAACATACTTTACCTCAAACAAATTCTATTTCTGTTCATTTGAAACTACTTTGAAATATGAATTTATTTTTATTTTTTTCTGCTTCATTTGGTACATCTTGTAGAAGAAATAAGTTATTTCACAACATTTGTACTATCACGTCTGTTTCAATGCTACAGCAGATTTTCAGATTCATTGAAATGCAAGTAAATCCTTTAAAGGAGAAATTAATACATTTCCTCACTGCACAGGCAAGGCTTCACTACAGGGTATTAATTTTTTTTTCCCCACAATTGCACATACAGCAAGTAATGTAGAAAGCTATTAATACCATCCTTTTCAACTGTTGGAAGTCACTTTTAGCTCCGATCACATCGAGCATTGGCATCACAGTGATTACTACATTAATGTGGATTAATATATACATATATATTCTGGCTTTAAGGCTCTCCATTCTATTGTTATTTCCCTAAAAGAAAGAATACTTAATTATGCTCAAAGTCTTTGAAGTCCTAAATTTAGATAACCCCACATTTAAAGGCACCATGATTATTTTAGTCTCACCACATAGATTTCCCACTCAGATAATAAGGGATAATTTTAAGCCAGTATATAATAATTCTTAGATCATATACTGAAAAAGCTTTGAAAGTTTAAAAGGATTTAGGTTTATTTTACAGTGCTGATGTGCATCATTAACATGGAAGCATTTGTATACATTAAAATCCCGTGTTGCTACGTAGCCACAATAATTCCAATCAGGCATTAACAATTAGTCAGAAAAAGTATACTACTTGTTTTAGGACAGTATAAGTAACTCAGGAGCTCTGGTTTTACATTATTCTCTAGTTCTACCATAATGTCACCTGCTGCACTCCCTCTAGCTTGCTTGCTTCTGGCTGTAAAACCTATATCAGGTTTATAAGGACTATGCCCATAGAAAGCAGTGAATCACGCAGCACCTGAGAGCATACCTGAACATTCAGACTCACTTGTCTTTAATGTGGAATTTACATCCCAGTCCTGAGTTGAGTTTTAGCCTGGGCCTGGTATCATTACACAGAATTTCCTATTGGAGCATGAAGACTAACATAGGCCAGAGAGATTTATCTGCAATGTGGCATATCTGCAATACGGTCTTGTGCTGAAAAGGAAGAGAGCTTAATATTGATATCATTAATGCTTGCAAAAAATGCTAGTAATAAAATACTTGTAACTGAAAAGACATTTTAGTCTTTCACTTTAAATTTAAATACCACTACTGTATGAAAAAATTCCCCATAATGTTTAGGTACTGAACAACCTTTTATGACAACAGCACAAGCTTAGCTACCTGTCTGCCATAACAGAAAATAGTTTGTATTTCACAGTAGTTTCACTTTGACGTGAGATCCTGCCAAGAACATAGAAGAATAGACACTAGGTCTTCCTCAACATAAGAATTCACTGCTTATTTTTTTTCAGAAAATTACAAAAACCACTTGTATTTCAAGAATTCAGTAGTTGTCCCCTAGCACTGATCAACATGCTGCACTAGGAGACTAGAGAAATACGTTTGAATTCCCTTTTGTTGAGAACGGAATTTAAGATACCTGCGAGAGCAAAGAGGAGCACAATATTCATCTCAGTGCTCAGATTAGCAAAAGCACCTCCATCCAGGAAGACTACTTATTTCAGATTTCTGCCTCAGTCGCCATGTAATACAGGTCCAAAGAAGTGACCTCAGGCACTCTCAGCAGGTCTAGGTATTGCCACTTGCAAACTACTCAATTCTAGCAAATGAATCTTTACAGACAGTGATTTTTTCTCTGCTTTGTTTATGAAATGAAAGCAATTAGTTCAGATATGTGAATTCCAACCCTGGACTCAGGTGCTATGCCAATTAAAATGAGAGCACCTAAATACTTCATAAATATGGGCCTAAATTCTAAGGGAGAATTAGGAATCCTGAATTTTGGGAATCCTTAGGTTAGCTAACATCAGACATAAAGACAGGTTAGTACCAGTGAGGCAAAAGTAATGGAAAGTGTAGCAACACTGTGTAGAAGAGCATTGTATCCTGAGTCTCTCAGGTTGTGCACATACAATGGAATAATTCCTTGACTGTGATCAAGACAACACTGAAGCACATTACAACAAATACAACTGCTGTAGCTGGAAAAATACATATTTCATCATTATTACATATTACTCAGTTTTTAATGCTTTTACCAAACGGTAGTACAAGTTCACGTCACTTCCATAAGTCATATGGAAGATCATGGATCTCCCGTCCCTCAACAGCATCTAAGATTTTGTTATCAGGTTTACAAAAGAAAGAACATCATATTTTAAGCACACCACTGATTTATGTGTTCCAAGATAGAGACATTCAATTTTAAAATCTAACAGGACAACTTGTTCTTTAAAGTAGGCTTGAATGTACATTTAAATGAATTTTTTGGAGTCCTAAATAGTTCAAGTCCTTAGGCAACTACAAGGCTGAACAGCAGATGAACTGGGAATTTTTTAATATCATTGGTATTCTAAACTGGGTTTCAGTAGCAGATGAGATTTTTATGCATTTCAGTTTTGTCTCTGCTTCCTAGGAGAGATTTCTAAAAATTGATTCAACAGAGGAGACCTATTCTATACTACTGTAAGAAATATAATAAACTTCTTCACTGTATTTTTAATTATTGCCATGACAGAAATGTCTATGCCTTTGGGTACTTTTATCTCTTTACCAAAGCTGGTATAATGATTTCAGATGATGAACAATCTATATGAAATTATTGGGAAAAGCGTTAAAATCAATAACATTATTTTCCTAGCTGTACAGGAAGAACATGGAGCTCTTGGAGCAGGTCCAGAGGAGGGCCACTAAGATGATCAGAGGGCTGGAGCAGCTTTCCTATGACGAAAGGTTGGAGGAACTGGGCTTGTTTAGCTTGGAAAAGAGAAGGCTCCAGGGAGACATCATTATGGCCTTTCAATAGTTGAAGGAAGCCCACAGGAGAATGTTAGATAATACAGTTAAAAGCAGATAGATGTTCCATAAAATTAAGATTGTATTGGTATTGCTCCAAGACTGAAAGTGTCTATACCCTACCACAAATTCAGTTCAGGTAGCTGATTCCAATTTTTGTGGCCTAGTCTTCACTGGTCTAACTTAAGTCAATGATCTTTGCTTTTGTTTTAAAATTGAGTGATGACTCTTATTAAGAATCCAAAACAACTATCTCAAATTATCTGAGAATTTTTGTCCTATTTTATTTATCATAATATTCTACTATGGCATGTTCTTATTAATTACTTGAGAATTACTAAATGCTTTTTTTCCCCAAATGAATTCCTTTGAAATCTTCAAAGTTATATGTTTTTCTCTTCTGATGCTTTGAATATGAACCATTCCATGTAAACATAAACTGTATCATACTATGTTCAGACTATGGGCTCACCAGAATTGTCTAGACATTTAAAGATTTTGAATAGCCTTGTATTTCTGTCAAAAGTTTTTTTAATCATTTACACTGTAAAAACACTCATATGTTGAGTGGAACCTTTCCTATGCAGATAACAACCTACTTCCAGGCTTCCATCACATTTTTTCTTTCTTACATTTAAGTACAAAGGAGATGGACAATGGCAAAACCACAATGAAAATGTGTGCAAGTGACCTTGTTCTTCCATCGTGGCTTACAAGTTGTCTTAAAAAAGGAAAGTTCTAGTTTTTCCAGCCTCTCAAGTTCAGGAGTATGAAAATTTAATAAGTTACAGTTGTTCAGGGTAACATTTTCAATACCGCATCTCTATCTCAAGGTAACAGGGAGGAAAGCTGGCACACTGAGTCTGGCACAAGAAGTTGGGATAGCAATGGGATTCCACAAGACTTGCATGTATATTATGTTAAAATTATCTGAACTTGTAAGTTATTTTGTGTTTCGGGGCATAGTTTTCCCTGTCCCATACTACAGCCACTATGCCAGAATCTGTATCATACTTGATGCCTCTCTAACATTTGAGTCTTGCATTCCTGTTGATCAGTTTGCCTGATGGACAACACAGATACACAGGCTACTTACTGGTCTTTTCTGAGGTAGAAGAACTATGAGTTCAGCCTTTTTTCAGCTCATTTACCACATTTCTTGGGCTTTTTGTGCGAGTACTCCAATAATGACCTGCTAGACAGAAACTGATAACTTCAAAGAGAGTTAGCTGAACTGGAACTTAATATAACACAGACATCTATTATATCCGCTTAATTCTATATACATTCAGTGGTAGATAAGATTCATTATCTTTATCTTCTACAGTTAATGAAGCAGAAAAGCTGTATTTCTAGACAGTGATCCACCTCATTTTATGATCCTGTCCCCTTATTACACATACATTATGTAATTCACAAGAAGATATATAGAGAAATTAATGCTATCTGTGTAGTTTTAGACAACTAAAGTTAGCAGGGAGAAGTTCATATCTTAACTAACGTAGACTGAGACACCCTGGGGATACCTAAGTGACATACAAATGCAGTGAAAAAAAAAAAGAAGTGCCCAGATTAGACCATCCTACAATATCTGACAGAACTTCAGCAGTTATTTCAGTTAAAGTGGATTTCCTCTTTTATTCTTTATCCATCTAGCCATACTTATCCTTCCACTCCCCAAAAGTAAGGCAGGGCACCAAGTAGCTTCGAAAGTCACTGAAAATTCTACAATTTATTTGCTCAAGGGAATTCTTCTAAAATCCTTCTACTGTTAATTTAAACCATTAAGACTGTGAGTTACCAAGAGGATGCAATAGGTACACAGGTGAGTAGAAAAATGGAAATCTATAAAAAGTCTGCTAAAAAAACCTTAAGACAAACCAAGTTATCTGCACTGCCTTGTTCTTGAAATAAAATTCCATCAGTCTATGCTAATGATTCTCATTAAATGTGGTTAACAGCTAAAAATGGAGTAGAGTGTTCATTTCTTCAACATTAGAAGCAGTCATTGCACACAGTAATAAATATAGAAAGAATGACTTCAGGATTTTTTTTTCCCTTTGAATTGAGTTGTCACTTATTAACTTTAAAGAACAGTTCATTAATAAGCTGTCATTGATACGTGACTCCATTATCAAAGCTCTTCAAGAAATACATTTTCTACTAGAAGCTGCTGATTTTTCTAAATACTGGGAATTATGCTTTGGGTCCACAGAGTATTCAACTTTACAATGCCGCAACATTAGGTGTATTTCATTTTTATTTGTGACTGCTCTTTAACTTTCAGGTTGTCAAAAGTATGTATTCATGTCCCCAGACAACATACATTTGACTTTTAAAAGAGAAAAACTGAAACAGTCAGAAGTCAGACTATGTAAACTTGGTATATTCGTATCTGAGTTACCTCTTGCAACTCACGTCATATTTCATCGACTGAAGTGAAAAGAGAATGGAGAATAAGAGAGGAATACAGTCCATAAAATATAGAGAATAACGCTGGATACATCTGACAGTCATTCAAACTAGCAACTTACGTGCATTGCCATCCTCTATAAATGTACAACTCAAATGGCAAGAGCTGTAAGGCATAAGTGGTTACCCTGTTATAACGAAGATATCATTTCCTTATGCTGAACTGGAATAATCCTGCCATTAGGTATGGCTGTATCATAGACTGAAATACATCAGAGAGAACTGCATAGTAATTTAAAATAAGGTAGTTCTGGTAGCTGCAGTAGCCTGCAGCTGCACATAAACTAATTTTCTCTCCCAAGAAGATAAATTAGCCAATGAATTACTCAATATACTATAGCTAGACTATTTCTAGTATTTGCACTAGCTTGGATCTTTCAATGGTGCAGCCATGTAGACTGCTGAGAAATGTAAGGGCTTTGCTGTAGTTTTTGAAACAGAAGATTTGCCTCTGAAATACATTTGAAATACATTCAGGAAATAATTGCTCCATACATTGTTTAATACTAACTCCTTTTCCAACTCCTTTTCCTATTTTGGTGCAGGTAAGTCTAATAAAGGTTGGAGTCGAGTCATTAATTTTAAGAAAGTTGAAGGATTTTTTGGATGGAATATATGGAATTCCATAATTAGTAGGAATTTTCCTTGGATAACCTTTTCTTTAATGAAAGTGATTACCCGTTAATAGAGTATTAGTCATACACCAGCTTCTAATCACACAAATTTGTGTGACATTAAGTTTTGTGCCATACGTCAAATCACTGCCATTATTAATTAGATAATAGCATCATCATTTTATTATTCATAGGCCCATTCCCAACAAACAGGGTTTACCAACTTTTTATCTTGGTCAGCTATTTTTATTGCTTCCTACACATAAGGCATTCTACAGATATACAGACTAGAAACCTCATGAAATAACTTCAAGATGATAGTGGTAGTAGAGGAAGAAAAAGAATTGAAGTCGAATTTTTCCATCTACCAAATTTTAATAGAGAAGTGAGTTGTCTCACAGTTAACTTGCATTTTTGGAGATAAGTAAAGATCCAGCATGAAATAATATGAGCATTCAACTACTAATTAATGACACTTAAATGTTCCATTAACTTCAAGATAGGTTAAAAAGTTGATCTAGTTGAGTTTTAAAGTTTAGAGGATTACTAAGACCATAACATCAGAAAAAAAGAAAAAGGAAAAGAAAATTCTTAGCAAGAGATTTTCATTCCACATCATTTCACTGAAACAGGAAGTTCTGGGGTAGAAACATATCATTTTCTAGCAAAGTGAAATGATAAAGGTTACCGTGGTTCAGGGTGGAGATTCCACTCAGAGCAACAAAATAAGATTTTTTTTTTTCTTCCAATGAAAAGAAAGGAAGTTATTCAGATATTGTCAGAAAATGAATATTCATCTATACTCTAGAAGACAGATTTGATGACCTGCTGGATCTCCCATTACAGATTTCACTTTGTGTGTACTTGGGTGTATGTGTATGTCCTCTTTCTTTTAAAAATAATATAAAAAAAATAAATAAAAATCACATATTTCACAGAAGATAACCAAATAAACTTCTGGACAAGATTCACTCCAGACTATCTCCAAAAGAATGTTTTTACATATGATGATTATCAGTAATCCTGAATGAGATTCACTTATCCTGAAGCGTTCTAATCTGCAATGTAGTAACTTCCTCCAAAATCAGTGGCATTTTTCTAGCAACTCTGGAAAGCAAGTGATCAACCTACTTGACAAACACCTAAATGAAGAAAGAAATATCTTATTTTGGATAAAGGACACACTGCTAAAATGTCACCTAGCTCTTCTCTTTACCATATCTTCATATTTTGCCTTTGAGTTTTCCCTAAAACTCACAGTGGCATTCCCTGCTGATGCATACTAGCATGTATTTCTTCTTTGGACGTTTGAACATACAAAAGATAGGAAGTTTACCTGAAATCACTGCAGACATTCCCTAAGCTGTATTTGTTAATAAACAAAACTGAGTTTGTTGAATGATTTAAAAATATTCTTCTGTCCCTTAGAAAGTATTTGCTGAGTTTATTGCCAGTTCACAGCGTATTTTGAAAGACATATATTTGCTTGTAGAGAGTAAGCCACAGGCAGATACTACCAGGCAGAATGCAATTCTTAGAGATCTAGGGGAAAATAGTTTTGATGGTGAAATCTTTAACAACATAAAATCATAACTATTACGTTACAAAAACAGTTAGATAACAGTAAGCTCCTAGCTCCTGTGCATTCTGAGAAATTAAACTAAAATAAAACAAAGCCATTAGAAAGGTCAAGTGATATTTTATACATTCCTGGGGGTCTCAGAATAGAAGTAGCAGCTTTCAATCTACATCAGCATTTCAGAGGGGAGTGGGCTCATGCATCTCCATGCTGAGTTCTGTGACACTTTGCTTAAGCACTTGTCATTTTGAACTAAATATTCAGATTCTGAGCACTAGCCAGGATTCCCAGGGGCAGAGATATTGAGGAGAATAATGTTGAGAACTATTATGGACAGAAGATCCCAAACCCTGTTTTTTTCCAGACTTACTCCAACATCCAGGTGCATGCCTTGGCTGTATTGCAGCTCCATGTTGGTCACACATGAATCAACTCATTTGAAAAATTTATATCAATTTCTGAGTTACAGTAATGGATATTCCTAGTATTCTCATTCCCACTAACAATCACCCAACTAAAAACTTGCCGCTTGCTGTTGCATGCGCCTATTAGTAAGTTTAGGCAAGGCAGGTCTGTTTGAAAACATTTTTTTCATATACAGCTGAAACTCCAGAAATATTAATTGACTTGAAATGCAAACAATTTGGGTTCAAACACACTGTGTTCATTAAAGACTTCAAATTCTCTGTTCATCTGCTATTTACTTGCCTTTTTTTGTGTGTGTCTAATTAATATTTCAAGTTGCCCTTATTGGTCTTACTTTTGTGAATGAAGAACATGGATTTCAGGATTTTCTAATCAAACAAACTTGTTCTGATCAAAATAAAATACAAATGTAATTTTTATCATATTATTGCCTCAACTGGACTCTGCCATTTTAATTGTTTTGGTGTTTTCCTTTCTGCTCTAAAAATACATTATTCTGGGGGCTCAAGCTATTCTGACTGCGCAGGCAATATACGTTTTTCTGATAATAATACGGATATGAATTGTTTACTTCAAACAATACGTAAACTCGTCCTACTTTGAAATTATTATTTAATAGATCCTTGAGTTTTATCAACTACATGCTAGAGAGAAAGGTGTCTGGGGAATACAAATGTAGTGCAAACGGCGTAATTCTCTATCTAATTGGAATGTAAATGTCACCTTATTCTGATTGATGAGATGAATTCACTGCACACATACTGAGTATGTCCTAGTTGAAACTGTAACCGATTTCTTAACTACCCCAGAATATCAGAGCCTTTCAAAATAGGAGAGGATTTCTGAGAAACAAAGGTAGAACAATCAAGGGGAAGTTATCCCACAATTCTATATGATACAAGCATATCCTTAAAAAAGTCATACAGTGATTTAGAGCCTTACTTTGAGAGGAGTTAAAGCTAGATTCAGTTTTCAGTTTTGCTGCAGACATCCTATATGACCTTGGACATTGTGCCAGAGGCATCAAGCCAATTGGAAACACAAGACTTTGAGATTTAACTGGAATTCATATTGTCTGAATCTGGGCTTTAGCTTCCCTGTGCCTCAGGTCCCTGTCTGTGAAAAGATGATAAATTGACTTCCCTGCTTCACAGTGATATTGGACAGACAAATTCATCTGAAGCTGTAAGGTACTACTGAGAGGTTTGTGTAAGTATCTATATAAAAATGTATTTTTACCTTTTGCTTTTTTCTTCCACATAAAGTGGATAAAACAAGCAAGATATGAATCTGACACTGGATATAGCAAAAACTACCATCCATATAATGCCAGTATCTTTCTCCTTCTATTCCTCTTTGCCAACACTCAACACATATTAAACATACACACCTGACTTACACCAGCTACACATGCATATTTTATGTTATAGGGGAATACATTTTAATTTGAGTTATATGACCACAAGGTTTATGTAAAACCATTTATGTAATTTGATAATTAAAAAAATTAGAATTTCTTCTAACATACTAACAGTCTGTGTATTGTACTCAACTTGACAAAAGAATTAATAAATACATATCTATTTAGTAGAGGATGAATGTATTGGGTGCATTGCATGCAGTGGGGCAAAAGTTAAAAGGTATCAGTTTATCATTTATATTATTATTATTATTATCATCATTTATAGCCACATCTACCAAACCATGGATACAAGGATACATTGATACAAGTAGTTTTCCTTCATATTTTCATAGTTAGTGAAGAAAATTACTGCCTTTCAAAATTAAGTCGTTTTTCCTGGCAGGGAACCCAGTGTCCTTTCTTCCAATTTTGATACAAAAAACAGTAAAACATAGTGCTTGCTAGCTTTTCACCTAGTCTCTCTATACTAAATAAGTAATCCAAAAATAAAAAGACAGAAACAGCAGTCTAAGTTAAAGGAATATAAAACCACATCAAAACGTGCATTGGAGACAAGTTCCATACAAAAGTTATTAATCCCAAACCATATTGGTTATTGATAGGTGTAACTACAAATACAAATATATTATGCTATGCATAGTTATTCATGTGCATATTTTTGCATAATTATCTATGTACACATTTTTCATGTATAATTATCAATTGACAATAATTTATGTGCCAAATTTTCTTTTGGACATCATATTGTTTATATTTTATATTATTATTATATCATATTGTTATACAACATTATATATTATATATATGAAAAATGTATAAATGATATTGTTTTATATTTTAGTTAATGTAGTGTTAACTAAACATGCTTCATATAAAATAGACAAAACGTATAGTAGGTAAAGTAACCTTCAAACTCCTCTTATAATCTGACATTTGCCATTGTTATTAAACATTGTCAATTTAACATTTTGTCAGCTTTTTTTTCTTGGTAATGACTTTGTTTATTGTTGTTGGGTTGTTTTTGTTTATTTTTTTTTAAGTGTTCAGCATGTAAAATAGAACAACATGCTTCTCTTTTCTGTTTTGTTATTGCTGTTGTTCTAAGCACTTTAACCAGCTACAAATTATTTTCAAGCATTTCAGGGTGATTTTAAATATTTCTTATTATTCACACACTCTTCTATGAGAACAAATCCTGTACTGGGTGCAATTTTCCGTCTACAGTTACTAGTATGTGCTCTTGATGTAGTTTATTAAGGCCCAATTAGGACCCTTCCTGGAAATCATCTGGGCAGAGATATAAACTCATTGTTTTCATTGATGTGTTCTAAAATTCAGGCAAAAAAAAAAAAAAAAAAAAAGGATACCTCAGAATACTACAAATTACATTGCTGCTTAATGGATGGCTGGCCTTAATGGTGAACTGCAAAATCTGCAGTAAAAGAATAATATATCACCAAGCAATAAAACCTGAACATAGTACAAAAATCATTACTATTTGAGAACATTAAAATACAATTCAAATATTGCAAAATAAGTGACCACATTTTCTAAAGCTGTAGCAATTTCCAACTTTAGATACAACGCCAATTCTTAATTAGCTTTTTGTTCTGCCAGTGAAATCCTACATTGTTTCTTATAGGAACTGCTAAGTTTGGTGAGTAACTCTCAACTCTAATTAGACTCCCTGAACTGTTTTCTGGAATTTCTGAGTTTGTTTCAGACTCACTTTATTTCATCTGTTATGGTAAATGTTTCTTCAAAGTACAAAACACTAATGATGCGAACAGAAAAACAAACACTATATTTTTAGAGAGAGAAGAGCAGAAGGATCAAGCACTGCATTTTTATCACAGGATTTCCCACTTCTAGATGCACCTTAATTTCAAGAAAAAGTAAATGCTTTTTCAAATTGTATATCATAGCCTTAAATAATACTTATTTTGCCTCTATGCCAAAGAGGGACCTCAGTGAGGATTATGTTCATAAATGGAAATTTTTTACTGAATCCTACAGTGCGTATGTAGGGAAAATAGGGAAAAGTCTCCCTGAAGACACTACTTGTTCTTTCATCAGCTGTCTGATTCTGAAAAAAACTAGTACTCTATTTACTTCCATCATTTTTTAGATTTATTAACCCAGTGAGGATTAAAAACAAAATGCTTTTAGCATATAAAAATAAGCATCAAGTATATTCTAGAAAAACAAAGAAGTCATTGAATATATTTCAATCAGAGTCTCACTTCCTTAATTTAGACATAAATAGTATGCCAAATATGTTAAATTGGTAAAGTATGGCATGTAGTTTCAAATTAATCTATGCACTAGCTTTTTTTGTTTGTTTGTTTTTACTAACATTAAAATACATGAACATCCTATTCATGCCTCTATTTTTATTGATTTGGATTTAAAAAACTGGCTATATGATTACAAAAAATAATTTTTCCTATTCCACTAAGATTATGTGGGTGCAAACTCTTCAACACATTCTTCCTAAATCTACACTCATACAGCTATTCACATCACAATGACTGTCATAGAAAGATTCATGAAACAAGTTTGTCTGAACCCGATGTGACTTTTTGTATGCTGACAGTTACATACACGTCTTTGTGAGGCCGAGATCTAAACCAAAGTTTTGCCCCTCACACAGAAATAAAAAAAAAAAAAAAACAAGCAGGTCAACTCAGATGGAAACTTTTCATTTTATAGATTCAGTGTGTCAAGATATAGCAAGAAGAAAACTGAATTATTTCTTCACTTTTTTAAAAAAGAAAACAAAAACAAGTAAACAGAAGCCTGACTTGCCTGATGCAAAAGAAGTTAACCCAGATATTAGTGCTTAATTAGCAGAGAGCATAATTTCATTCTGAAATTAATTTAATTTTTTTTATTTTTTTATTTATCAAACAGGTAAATCAGGAATCCTTTAGTACAGTAAGGGTTTTGTGGAACAATACAGATAATAGTGATATCATTTTATTAAAGGGAATATGTATACAACCCTTTTGAAATGAAATTCCTGTTATCACATACTTGGAAACCAACCTCTGAATTCTAGGCAAAACTGAATTTATCAAGCTGTTTAAATATCTGTGAATATCCTTCCATTCATTTCAGCAATATTTTTGCAAATATTGCATGCATTCAATTTTATTTATAATAAAGTCTCCAGATAAATCGGGAAGGAGCTATTCCAAAGAGTAAGAGAAATAACCTACACACTAGACTTAAATAAATATAATACATGCATTCAACAAATTCTCAGATAAAGCAGCACGGTTTTTATATGTGGAAAGGAGCTTTCTAAGAACCAGTCAAAGCAACAGAGTCATTCCAAAAATCTACCGTGCAGAAAAATAGAGCCATTGTATTGACTGCTGTTAATTTAGCCTAGGTTTGCTGCAAATATCTGATACTTTGATCCCCAAATCACAGGCATCAATTAAGCCATATGCAAATCATGATTGACTTGAGGGGAATGATAAGAATACAACATACAATACACAGTTAGCTTTTCGTTATTTTCCAAATATATATTCATATATTTATACATTTTATTTGAAATTACCTCAAAAAGGAACAACCTATGGACAGAAACCAGTGTAATTGTACTACGTATTATTTATACTTTATGGCTTCTACAAGAATATCCATTTGCAACTTCGCAAATTTGTATATCTAAATTCACAAAGATGGCCATTAAGTGAACAGATCACACACTGTCATGTTAGCCATAAGTAGAGGCAGGGGACTGCCACTAGAAATGCAATACACTTAGGTAACTGTGAAAAAAACTTAAGTGGTATCACTTTTTTTAATAAAGAGTAGAATAGTATTCCAAAACATTTATATTCTTAGGAAGCATTTCTTAAAATCAAGGTTATCTGTTTAGGTGCAAGCTCGGTGCACTTTTGTCAGTCTTGAAAAACCTCATTCCTAATAGCTATTAATTCAACACCCAAAGAGTCTTCTATTGAATGTCTTAGACAAAAAGGCCCCAGAATAAAAGCTGGGGCTTATCTGCGTACCACTTCACATAGAATTGGATCAAATTTTTAGTAGTACCCAACATCCAAAAGCTAGAGGGTGTTGTATCCTTCCTTCAAAAAGTGGAAGTAGAAAGGTATCATCTTTGCAAAATTGTCCGTAATTTAAATGAAAGATAAAGTATCTTATTACTGTTTTTAGCAGGTACAAAATAATTTTATTTTGAACTCATTGAGCTATCTACCAGGCTCATAATCAGTCTCTCTTGCCGCTTCATCCTTGCCATCCGTGATTCACATTCTCCATACACTCACTTTGTTTTGCTTTTCCCTTTCCTAAATTCAACTGAAGTACCAAAGCCTAAACAGCCTTCTTTGCTTATCCATATTTTCAGTTCTTCCAATCAATTCTTCTAATAATTTCAGTATTCTAGTCACTTCAAATATTATTTTCATTTCATTTATTTTTTAAACTGCAACAGTGATGTTGAATTAACATTTAGAAAAATATATGTAGTAATTCCAGAATGTCTTTCTTCTACATAATGTCTAATGTGGAGCTCATCACTTTTTGCATATAGTTTCAATTGAGTTACAAATATAGTTTAAGTCATTTATTCTGAGCATATTTTAGAAGACTGTCAGATACTGAAAATGCAGTGGTGATTTTCTCATTATAAATAGCTTCACCTCTAATTTAGATGTATGCCTAAAGATATTTTAAATGAATATTCACACAAGCATCATCATATATTATTCCTGTATTTCCTATTATTTTCCAGTATTAAGTGTTACAGGTTATTTCCTTTTGAGAAACATTGCAGGGGCTATTAGAAAATGTTAGATCATGAGTTAATAACACTACTAGATCAACATTCTATTAGCTAATATGGCTGAGATATTCATACCTAAACTTCATTGAGTTAACAGGATTCAACAAATCAATTAGGAGAGTCTAGGAGAAAATTTTATTTTGCCTTCAGGGCCCCCTCATTTGTGAAATTAAAGGAAAAGATGTGTACTGATGATGAATTACATATTCTTGCATGGAAGTTTCCTAGAATGCTTTTTTAGCTCTTTTCCTGAAAAAAATATTGAATATTGTTCTAATCTGAGGTGCTTATACTTGCATAGCAACCAGGCGTTCACATTTGTAGTAACCAAACACCTCTAACAAAGCATTGCAACTAACGTCTATCAATTCACTCGTTCTCCACAGGATTTCTCAAGGGAAGACAGGAACAAAATGCATGTAATAGAAGAGTATACCAGACACTACCATAAAAAAGCAAAAAATAAGCCACTTCTTTGAGTTAACACTGCACAATTTCTAACATCTCAAGATTGTTCATTGTCTAATTTTTTTTTTTTTAGTTTTTTTTTTTTTTTTTTTTTTTCCTCTGACCAGTGAGGAAATGTTTTGAGCCACTGTGACATGAGAAGAGAAATGGTCCAGTACTATTAGAAAATAAAAGGTCACAAAAGCTGAATGTTTTCTGGTATGGTGTTCAAAGAAAAACAGCAGCTGACAGGATGCAAAATAGATATATTGGCACATAGGCAGCTATTCTTGAGTCACACAGAAAGCAGTAGCAAACAATGAGTATCATAATAAAGAATCTTAAAAAATCGTGCTAAGCATGCAGACAATCCTGTTCTAGAAGTTAGAGTAGATCACATTATGATGGAGAGGAAATGGCATTTATTGGCTTTCAAAGAGAACACATTTTTAACATAGGTCCATACCAAACACTGCACAGTGTGAGTGCATCTTTCTGGTTTTGTATGACAGGAACACCCTAAAACCAAGAGATAAGCTGTGAGTTTTTCCCATGCAATTTTAAGAGGCCAGAACTTTACTGCAGATCAGTAAAACAAAAGCGTATTTCTTTCATTGATTGTATGGAACTTGAAAGGCCTCAAGTAATATTAAACGTACAAGCACAGAACAAAAATGATAGAATCATTTAGCTAACTGAGAACTCTAGATCTAAACTACCTCCCAAAAAAAAAAAAAAACAACCCATCAGTCTGCTATAGTTACAGCTTAAAACCACAGAACAGAAATAGTGCGACTGACTAACCACACTGACACAAAAATGCAAATAGTTTTTTCTTAAGCAACTTTTCCATGACCATTTTAGAATAACAAGCTCAGATAACATCAAGAAGACATGGCGAAATGCTGTACATTTCAAAAATAACTAAACACCGTAGAAGATGCTAGGGTAAGTTCCAGAAAACAATGTAAATCATGGAATTGCCATAGAAAGCACAGACAGGCAGAAATCAGCTATGTCATATTTGAGATGGAGAAAAACTAAATTAAGTATAGTGAAGCTAATGTCAGGAAAATTAATTCCTGACATTTTCTCAAGTGTAAGTACTCATGAGTAAAAACATTTCAGTCTGTAATCTTAAAAAAAGAAAAACAACAAAACATCCTGCAACAGATGAACCCTTTCACTCGGTAACTTGAATTACTTCCCACTTTAACCGAAGGTGTATCACTGAGCTGTAGTGACCTCACCAAAACATTAAATGATTCCACATTACTAAAGAGAGTTTAAATTTGAATCCAATTTTTCTCAAAGTAAAAAAAAAAAAAAACACTTCTTTCCAACAGTGAAAGTAAAGATAACACAGGGAAAAAAATAAAATAATGATTTTCTATTAGATCTAAGTTCACATTAAAAAAAATAGTGATTTAGTCAGTAGAAGAAATCATCAGCTGGATGAGCTAGATGACTGAAAAAACTATATTTGTGTGTTCTGGCTGCCATCTAAAACACCTACATTTGAAAAGTGCTAGCTTTATGATGAGAAAAGCTGATATCTAAAACTGATAAAAAGATAGATTTAATCGACTCTTGCTGATCAGTTCTTCATGGAATACCAGCTTTTTAAGAGGTGTTATGGCACCCCTATTTCTAAATCATGTAAAGCTAAAGACCATTGAGTCAAAAAAGGAATTTGGAATCAAAGACTTTTAGATTGCACTGTCTACCTGTGTGCCTATAATCCAGTTCAAACAGATCTCTCCTAGTCAATACAGAAATGAGAAAAAAAAACCATAAAAATCACCAACAAACTAAAAAAAAAAGAAATCTACACCACAGAATTTTGAAGTAAACCCAAACAAACTTTCTCCACGTTTCCTGCCAGCTCCGTCTATATTAATTCAAGTGAAGCATAGTTTCTGTCTTTACGGATAGCAGTTCAATGTAGACTATTAAAAGAATATCAGAATAAGCTTTTGCGCCACTCTCTCCTTTCTGAGAGAAGTCACATCTAGGTAAAACGTCAACTAAAGACAAACTAAAGATATAATTTCAGATAAAGTTTGTTGTCTAATATCTCTTGTATTTGTCCAGCTCCCGAGGAACATAAATTGAACACTCTTAAATTTCTGCCCCACACAGAATATAATATAAATGTTAATATTCTCATGGATTTTCTGCCTATTTTTCTTTCAAGGAAAATTGTTTAAATGTCTTGACACAATTTGAGCTTTGTTGTATTTAAAGTGAATAAACTTGTAAAGCAACTGCAGTTACTGGTATCTACAAGATACACAATCAGCGTGCAATTTGATTGAAATCTGATGCATAGACATGAGTTCTGGAAATCATCTTAAACAGTTTGTGTTTATAAGGATGAAATACCTTTAGCAACACTTGTAACCTAAACTTTCCCTTTTTTTTTTTTTTGTAAAGACTTCAAGTTACTTAAAGAAATTAGGCCACTGAAATAATTGCTGTTTGTTGAGCGTGCCACGAAGTGATAGAAATAGCGATTATGGTCTGTGGATGCCTGGGGTCTTGACTACAGAAGGTTTCTGGACCCTCAAAAATCTGTTCGCAGTCACTTTTGATAGTTGCGAGAAGATGCTAACTCACTGACTCCATTGCCAACAGGGTAGCTGGAATTTCCTGGTGATATTGACTGCTAGACTAATAGATATTTAGAAAGCAAATTTGAAAGACTGGACACTACACAACCAAGGAAAAATGATCTTACAGCCACAGAAAAACTGAAAGTACTTAGGTCTTCCCATATGAAATCTAGAATGTTCAACTGGATGGAAGACATTTCCCACATTCACTTCACTGATTTAGAATGTGGCTGTGAAGCTGAGAAGACAGCAACCTCTGCTAAATTTCACAAACTCAGTGCACTTTCTGTAGGCAGCAACTATGCCCTCAATGAGCATTTCTCAATCCTGGTTGCCTTCAACTACAATTTTGGATTTCAAGATGGATGTTCTGCTTTCAGAACACAGACTGGGAGCTGCCGGTTATTCACCTACCTCAGATATATAAGTGCTGTGAAGAAAACCCATCTTCCAGTGGACTTTCTCCACTCTCTCTGAAGCCTGAGTGCATATAAGGGAGAAATAGGTACCCTTTCATGATTCTTTTGTTCACCTCTTCCACTGTGCAAAGCTTCTCCACAGTAATTGGTGCATGACTGGTGTACTTGCATCCTCGGCAGGTGATAACAGTCATTTGTTACTTCATCACGGAAGTGGAAAAAAAGGCACTGAAAGCTAGGTTGTCATCTAGTTTGTGTTGCATTGGGCTATTGCTCTTAACATAGCTCAAGATTTGCTTTTCACTCTGCTACTTTTTGAAAGTAGTCCAGAAAATAAATATGTGAAAATGTTGCTAATTGGTTTTTGGTTAGAAAATTCTCTTGGCAGAGAGATGACCTTAATTTCTTCTATATTCTACTGATATTTCAGTGGATCAGGTTTGTGGCAGGCAGGAACATAACCAAGCTAACATTCAGTAATGACAACTGTCAATTACACAAGGATAAGAAAAAAAAAAAAGACACGTACAACACAACAGAAAGACCATATCTGATGAGACCAGCATTGTAACTGAAACCTTTAAGAAATAAATCAAGTTGTTTATGAAAATAGTTTATATTCTTTTACCTACCTTTCTATTAACATCTCTTCATTTTCAGAAGTCCACCTTCCCCTATGGTGATTTCTTCCAGGAAGAAAATGGGAAAAACTGCACTTTAGTTTAGAATTCAGTAGGGTTTCAGTCCAGTAATCAAAGATTCCAAGACAGTGTTTCATATCATTTGAGACACATCTGCAGTAAAATTTCTTTGACTTAAGATCTTTCACAATACTGTGTTCAGCGAGGACAGAGCCAGGGAGAAGAACCTCTCCCGTGTGTGCCAAATCAAAATCCTAAAATTTAATGTATTAATTACAAGGCTGTGCTGAAGCAAATGTAGAGCAGACAAATAGTGATACACAGATCTTCTCTGCAATTACTTAAGAATACTTGGGTATAAAGTCACCCGTGTGACAAAACATTGTAGGCCCACTCATGGTACAGAACAGAAGTGCTTCAATTAGCTCAGATCCTACTGGGATGTGATACAGGACCCATGCTTCAGGCACTTAACATCCCCCACTCACAGATTACAACTGAGTTAATTATATTTATAACCATTTCCCAAAATAGTTTGCAAGAATTTTTTTCTTATGCTTCTATCTACAAATTAATTTTAGTTTTCTCATTATAGATTCATATACTCTGTGGTCAGAAGCATCATTGAAGTAATCTGTGAATGAGGGCCAGGACACATCATTTACTCAGCTTTTCAAAACACAGATCTACAGTATAAAAGCTAAAGAGTGCTCACATATGAGAGAGCATTCCATACTATCCTTCTATTAAAGAGAAAGGGGGAAAAAATTAGAAATAGACCTGAACTTCATGTGTAGTCCAAACTATCTATTGATAAATCAGCAGCAGTCAAAAAGACAACGAGATAAATGGGCTAGAGGACAAGATCTAGATTAGAGACTTGTTTTAATATTCCTTGGATTTTGTCTGATTTTTTTTCCCCTCATTTATCACAATATCAGCTCAGGAAACAGATACCACAATGTGAGACAGGAAGATTCAGTAAGATTAAATAGAGGCTGAATTATTTTCTATGTTTGTGCAGTATTTCAGAAATAGTGTATTTCCAGGGGAAAAAAGAAAGGGGAACAAAAGGCATTCTGACCACTACAACGAGAAAGATAACCAATTATCCAAGTGTAGGCTGTTCAACTCACAAGGCCCTGTCTAGGCAAGGTGTACAAATACTAGAGATTTTCTGCTTGATAATTAGGGAATTTTTGTTGAAGAAAGACCTCCCAGATCTTATTGTCATGCCACCTACTCAACAGTTCCATGAATTTTAATTATTCCAGATGCAGCCAATTCCATTCTCTGGTAGATGTCATACACCTGAGCAAAACACTTATCATCTCATAAGTTGTGTTCTGGGGTCAGGCTATTAAGACAATAGCGAAAACCACATTCTGATTTTAATATACTGTGGAATTGGTTTGGTCCCAGCCAGTAGTTAAGCACTTGTTCAAAGCTGCTTGCTCACAAAAAATCGAAAAAACTCATAGGTCAAGATAAAAAAAACAATTTAATGAGAGAAGGAAATAGGAAAATAAACAAGTGATGCACAGGTTGTAATTTATCATCAACAATCAGATCAACACTCAGCCAATCTATGAGCAACAGACATCCTGAACAGTAAAATCCCACTTTATTGACGGCAAGATGTCATACAATATGGAACACCCCTTTGCCCAGCTTGGGTCAGCTGTCATAACTGTCTCCTCTTCCAGGTTCTTGCTTATCCTCAGCCTATTTTTAAGCCAACAAATAACAGGAGTAAGCAGAACTGGCTTAATTTATATGGGTTGGGGTGAGAGAAGGGTCAGAAATGTTCAGAAGTATAGCTACTATACAGTACAGAAAATGTTAGCAGCTCTATCTGAATATTCTTAGTACTTAAATTATTGGTATAAGAAAATGAACAGCAATCCAGCTACACTGAGAATTAAAAAAAAACTCTTAAATTACAGACCTACCAAAGCACAGATTGAAATTGTTCAATTAAGCAGGAATTTAATGCCTATAATCTATTATAGATTCATTTAGCCAAAGTTCTGTCACAGTAATAGGGCAACAGACAGCAAGCGAGATGAGGTGTAGCAGATGTAGTTAAGGAATTGAGGTCCTGATTTCAAAGATTATTAAGCCATCCTCCATAGGAAGGCTGAAGAAGATCCTGACAACTCTATCGCTTCCTGGGTAAAATGTAAAGCTATTCAAATCAAAGGAGTTACCAGGGTTTTTTTGTTTTGTTTTCATTTTTTTTTTTTTTTTTTTTTAATTTTCCCTATACAGTCAAAAGGCATTTCACATACTCAGAGGTCTTTCGGAAACATGAAAGTCTCACTGAACACAGTTCACCAAGTAATTTCTAGGCACTTAATGGACATTTGTATAGAATTCTAGTATGCAAAGCACTCTCTGATGAAGACCCATGTTTTCCATTTTCTTAAATCTGAAAGGCTATAGGCCTACACTTTCCACCTGCAAAGCACGATCTTTATCCACTCAGTTTAAACTATTGTTTGATAGAAACATTCTTCCTATGGAAACAAAAAACACGTACATAAAACTCAGAGTATCAGAAAGATGGCAAGCAAGAGGATGCATAGCCTCATAGTTGGACAGAGGCAGGTCAGAAAGTGGGACTCCAGTGGCTAGATGCTGATAATGATGGCTGGAATCTCATCTCAGAAATCTAAGTTATTTTAGGAAGAACAGCTTAGAACACCTCTTACATTTTAGGAAATACCTTTTAGGAAGATTAACTTGAAGTTGTGCTTAATTTTCCATGCTTAACCCACCTCAGCAGCATTAAAAATGTAAAAATTTTCTAGTCTATTGCCAAGTGCACAAGAGCATAACTAGTAAAAACTTTCAAGTTAAGAGGATCAGGATTCCAGGGTATGATTCTGTGTACGTTATCAAAATTCTAAAGACTCATATTCTGTGTTTTTTTTTCCTCCCAGTATTCCCCCCCAATTTTTTTTTTTTTTAAATTCTGAAGTTTCAGTCTTCTATCCTTCATCTCCAGACTCCTCAGTAGTGGCTCCTACTGACTCGTGCCTCTGTTTATGTGTACTTTCCTAAAGGGTTTAGTCCTTAGATATCTACTACCACTACCTTCTAGCAGTTCCTCAGTATTTGCAGGCAACTCCTGCAACAAACTGCAGACCCTACATGTCTTTTGTTTTAATATAAACAGTAGCAAGAGAAGAAGCAGGAAAGAAGTAAAGAATCCCTCTGTTTCCATAATCCCTAAGAGCCTATGGGCTACAACTCAGAAATTGTGACCTGCACTCTGTGTGCAATACAGGAAAAAAAGAACAACATCTGGAACTGCATTTAAATTTGTCTTGACACTACCCTACCTCCACCTCCTCTCCTTCTCAACCATCCTTTTTTCTTCCTTTTTCTTCAGTGGTGTGCTGAACCATAATAAACCAAGAAAGGTTAATTCCTGCAAAAAAAGTTAAGTGCAACCCATTTATTTTTGGCTGGAAAACTGTTGTAACATTTGATGCACTGCAGCAGCCTTCTTGCCAGAAATAATGAGAATAACTGGCACTTACAAAGTGTTAAGAATAGGTCAATATCCTTCTTGAAGCAAAAAGCATTGAGCCTAAAAACACTGCAAGTATTTTGGAGCTGATGGACAGCCTTGAAACCTTTACATTCTTGTTACTTAGTCTCTTTCCTGAAACATAAGAAAATACAGTACATAAAATTCCTAAATTTATATCATTTTCAATCACAAGTTTCTGTATGTGCCTGGGGTTGCAGATAGCCTCCGGAGTGCATGACAGTACTCTTGATTATTCATACTGGCTGAAAACATATTGTGAAAACTGTAATTAACTTATTTAACTGTTGCAGACACAAAACTATCTTTGGCAGAATCAGAGTTGCATGAAGACAGCGGAGTATTCCTTGTGGGATCAAAGCTATGATAAGTTTAGCATAGCAGAAGATATGCCAACTCAGTCCACAGTTGATACTACCATTATTTTAAGCAGTCGTACAGAAGTATTCACATAAGTCAATTGCTACTTGTGAAACTTGTTAGAAAACTCAATAAATGGATACTCAGTGCTCCCCAAATTCTTGAAACTTTTAGTTTATGGTGCCTTACTGCTATTATATTTAACTTAATGTGACTAATGTCAAGTCAGACTGCAGTCTCTGTATGAGCAACACTCACGTACACTCCTGTACTTCAGATTTCTAATATTATACTACTTCCAATGCTAAGATATACTAAGATTAAGACTTTAGAAAAGATTTTCATGCTAATTAGCACCAAACATATTCATTTCAATTTTAATAAACTGTTTTTTTTTTCCTCCACTAGCAATGAATACCATCACTTCCAATGTACATAATAGCTATGGACAAACATCTGTAGTCTCCCTGCCTTCCTCCTTGTTCTAGTTATGCTGAGCTGTTAGAACAGCTTACAATTCTTTCTTGAAATAGGTAGATTGTTTGTGACACAGCATAACCTCAAATCTGAAACTTCTCTGCTGTTTGAAGGCTGTTATAAATGTTGCAGTAATCTTCTCAAAGGATTGAGGGGCTCAAAGGAGCTACAGGTCTTTAAATTTCTTGCTATTTAATAAGTTAGAAGACACTGTATTGAAGGACAGAATTAGTGAAGTAGATAAATGCTATTTTCTTTTCAAGATGTAGTTGTTTTGCCAAGTCATGTTCTACAAAACTCTTGGCCTTCTTTGAAGGGTCAGCAAGCATGTGGGCAATATGGTATAATCTGCTGGGGCTTTTAAGTTAATTACTTAGCCGCGAGATCAAGGAAATTCTTAATACATATAGATAACTGTTAAGAAAAGGGGTATGAATGTAAAACAAACAGTCAATTCCAGGGAGTGAAGGACTTCTTCAAAACAGAAGTCACTACTGAAACTGAACAAGAGTGTATGAGGAGTTGTGCTGTTCAGAACATTCAAATACCATCTGGAAAAAAAAGTATGGAGTAAGCTAAAGTTTACTGATGACACAACACCATGTATTAATTGTATTATGTATTTAATTATGTTAGCATTAATGAAGTGATGTAAAAGTTAATAGTATAGGTATGATCTGACCAAAGGAGAACATTATGAGATCAAAACAGGGGCAATGGGCTCCAATATCACCATTCACAAGTAACTACAAGGTAGTATGAAAAGATGAGCTTGGTGTTCAGCAGCAGTCACAAGGCGCATGAAATGCTAGGGATTGAGAGCTATTAATTGTACAAATTACCTCTGTGCATTTCTATGTTACACCATTTTGCAGTTTACAAAAGCAAACACAGAAAAGCTATTAATTATCCAATATCATTAGCCAAATATTTCAGCGTAATTTTTAATATCTTCCATTCAGCAGATATCCATATAACAGCAGCAGGATCAGCACAACGAGAAAATGTTACAAAAAGAAGATTACTCACCCAACTCAAAAGATAAAGGCTCTCAGACAAACACAAAAAGGAAAGATGTCCAGAAAAAGATCCTTTCAGAGTGGCAGTCAGCCATTAAATTAGATCTAAGAGAGGTGGAGCCAGGCTTTACCCCTTCCGGTCACATAGGTGAATTGCCTTCACCTGTGCTCCCAGGGCTGACTGGGTCCTTTCCCCAGGTGCTCCATCAGTGGTTCAGGACATGACTCAGCAGTTCTCATACAATCTGTCAAGAAGTAAATAAAACTTGTTTTTGATGGAAAAGTCTCTTGCAGAGAAAATCTGTGACAGAAGCTAGTATATATCCAGTTCACTTTATTTTTTAAATATGCTTTTCTTCAATTTTATCCAATCCTGAAAAAACAGGTTGAACAGCATATAGAAAAACTCATTCTCTTTTTTTTCACCAAGGTCAATAAATTGTTAATGCCTGAGTATTCCCAAGAAATTCTGTTATCAGTGTTAATTTTAATCAAAGACATGAGCAAACTTCAGTTGGATGTCTACAGAGTCCAAAATTAACAACTCAACTCTTTGAAAGCATAGATAATGGCAGGACAAGGGGAAATGGTTTTAAATTGAGGGAAGGAAGATTTAGGTTAGATGTCAGGGGGAAATTCTTTACTATGAGAGTGGTGAGGTGCTGGAACAGGCTGCCCAGAGAGGTTGTGGATGCCCCATCCCTAGAGGTGTTCAAGGCTAGATTGGATGGGCAGCCTGGTCTAGTATTAAACGGAGAGGTTGGTGGCGCTGCCTGTGGCATGGGGGTTGGAGATTCATGATCCTTGAGGTCCCTTCCAACTCTGGCCATTCTGTGATTCTGTGAACATATATATTCCTAAAATACGAACACATGCTTGCACCATTAGAAAATGGATTTGAAATATAATCTGTCTACTCACAACACCAGCCATACAATTCCTGTGTACACTTTTTAAATTATAGTTGTTTGCTCCAAAGAAGCAGATATAATGATGGAAGTCAAAAGATCAGCTTATTTGCTTTTGCAAGAGGTCAAGAAGTTGTATCCTTTTCTGAGATCTCAGAAACCAAACCAGTTAAGATACCCTTAGACTTTCTTGTTTCTTTTGTGTTTTCTTGGTGCAATTTTCTACAACAGTCCTATTGTCCTTTAAATAGTAGATTCTAGCTCTAAAGTCTTAAGGATATCTTTCAACAATTCTATCTCACAAATTAAAAAATCAAGTAAACAGGAAAATGCCAAAGTGGGTAAAACACTTGTATCCTAAACTGCATGATAAATTCTAGTATGAATAAACATACCATTCATACCGCCTTCTACATTCTTTAGCTACTTTAACAAATATAAATTAAGTACTTGAAGTCAGCAAAATGAACTATAATAGATGAGGCTTACAAATGAGTAATTCTGTACAGCTGCCATTTGCTCAATATTATAAAAGCGCTCTTAATTTGATTTAACACATCTCTGAAGTGATTTCATTCTATAGATTTATTATCTGAATTTGCATTTTTTTTTAATTTTTTTTTTTTTGCTTATGCTAGGGGAAAAAAAGCCGATTTCACTTGGAAATTTTAATTTATATAGGCTGTTATATAAGTCTACTCTGTAGTGCTTTATGATGCAAGTAACAGCAACATCAGTGAACAAGGTTCTACGATAATAAGGGATAAATGAATATATCTGAGTGGCAAGCATTCAGGTTTTTGTTTTGCTTTCCTTTTATGTTCCCCATAATATTGGTTACTCTCCTATTGATGATTTTGAAAACCTAGTCAAGTGCAAATGATTGTGTGATCATTTCTTAATCAGACTAGAGATAGTCCCTCAATCAGTACTACTTAGTTTCAGTGATTTAGCACTCTTCTCATAGTTTGGATGTAAGCACTCCAGCTATTCAACAAATAGTGCAATCATCCATAATCTTCTTTCTGGATTCAGTAGATCCGGTATAAGTATAAATAATTCTGCTGGCTTCAATGAGACTATTTCAGAGCATTCTTACCTCTGTCATTGTGTGATCAACATTTTTCTGGCCACAAAGAAGCTTTTCAAACTTTTATATAAATCTTATATTTTAGTTCTACCTTAAGTGATCATTAAAAAAATTAAAATAAATAGGGAAAAAATTACTGTTCATATATTTGAGGAATAAAACTTGAAAGCATAGTTACAGAAAAGTTATTGTGTTCAACAGTGGGAAGATCCTTTTTAAGAAGAATAGACAGTGAGAACTTTCAAACTTTCACTTTGTCTTATGCTGGTTGGACACTCAAAAAAGCAGTTATGCTTATTTGTTTTTAATTCATTAATAATCATACAGTAATCAATAAGTATCTTAATCATATAAGGACAGTCTCAGAAGAGTTCACCATCTGTTGTCACGTAACTTTTGGCACTTCACAGAGGCAATTGATGCATAATATTTAAGGCCTCTAGTAGATATCTACATGGACAGCAAATCAAGTACCAAATTCCAAAATATTCTGAGTAGAGCTCACAAAATCCTTTTTAATAAGCTCTTAATCATTCCATGAAATAACTCAATTGACCATATGGCAAAAGACAGGAGGGAAAATCATGGCAGTAAAACAAGTTGTTATTTCAGTCAGAAAGGGAAGGTTTCACTCTCAGTCCTATCTTGAGTGCAATTTAATATAAAGCCAAAAAATATAAACATTAACTAGCACAGGAATTAAAGCTATCATTAATACTATTAACTAATAATCTGGAATCTGATCTTTTCCAAGTATTGGAGTCCCAAAGCTGTTGGGCAGAAATAATTCTCCCTCTTTTACTCATTCATTACAGCTTCGCGGATCATTAATATAATTAATTTTATCTTGTTTGCCTGCCTCTTTTTGACAATGGTCTTTAACCCTATGACAAACTTTAGGCATTTTGCATAATGTAGTTAAATGTTTTGTTCCACTACCACCACACTTTTGCTGCAGCAAACTTGAAAGCTAGTCTGAATCAACTCTATGGCTGCTAAGAACACAACCATACTTTATGTGGCGGTTATGTAATTTTTTATTTCAGAAGTTAGTTCCAGCAATTAGAAAAGATGTCTTAAAGGTTAAGACTAATCTGCAAAGAAAAACAAAGAAAGAAAAGAAAAAAGCTATATCTATAAAACCCAACTAAACCAAAGGCAAATCTGAACAGCTAGAGGACATTTTGTGTTATGAAAGTCTGCTGCCTATATTTGAATGCATGGACATTTGAGTCATATTCAATGCAAGATGGCATGTTTTACATATATACATATATATATAAATTATCAAAATACCCTTAACTTCTTTTCAGCCTTCTACTTATACTGCTTCCCTATGAATAAAAAGAAATATATGTAGGTCACTCTGAAAGCAACGCTTCCTATTTATATCCATAGTAACCACAAGAGATACAATGAATTTAATAATACTGCTTGATAGAGCAAATTCTCAATCAGAAAACAATATCTTTCAATGTAGTCATCACTACTAGCTATGCATTTTCACCTGCAATGTGCAAGAGCCTGCACGCAAACGATCATAAAAATCTACACAATGGGAGGTGACCCACTGTTGTCACTGCTGAAATGCACTACCCACCACCTTGCTGTGCTCACATTCACTATTTGGTCTCCATAAATGTTCAGCAAACATCAATGAATGTCAGTGGTTGCCATTATTTCTACATAAAGACATTCAACGATAAATTTTTACTTCATATGCATACTTCCATGTAGATGCCATTTTGTCAAACTGTCTCTCTGCTGCCATCTGTCTAACAGCAAGAAAATGTAATGAAATACTGGTGGGAAGTTTCAGCTTCTACTGCCATACTACAAACATTTGCCACTGACATTGAGGGCCAACATAATAAAACAGGAGGCATTACCTTTAGAGCAGATCCATACACGTATGTACATAACACATTTTACTTCACTTGTACAGGTTTTTCACAAATGTGTATTTTGAGGCCATAATGCTAACTATAGGGTTACTACACAGTGATTATCTGTTATCTTCATTTATTAAATGGTTGTACGAAACACAGATATGCACAGTCACGTTCCTGAACAAATACATTGATATGGAGGGAAAGGCCATTTCTAGCAGCAACGTCTCCACTTAAAAAGTTGGCCATATATTATCTAAGTTTTCGTTCTGTACTGCAGTCTGTAAACACCTAGTAGACACTTTTTGAATCTGTAGTCTTCTCTAACTGCCTTACTGAAAAATGCAAGACACAGTCATATTTGTTACCATCAGCTGTACAGATTCAGACACAAAAGCAGAGGAAGAAAATAATGGATATTTGTGTTTGGGTGCAGGGTTCAGTCATACAGGCCCCCACATTCATTCATGGTCAAAAAATTTATATATGTTTTGCAAAAGACCTACTGAAGTGGGAAGGTTTATGGTTGCTTCCTCAATATTATGTGCTGTTCTATGCAGTCAGTTTCAGCAGTAAGAATGAAGTTTCTTATTGTTGCTTTAAGATTTTTGCACATGAATAAGATTCTTTTATAGTCTGGAAACACTGATAATTATATTTTGTACACTTTGCAGCAAATCCATAGCACTCATTTGACACACAAATTCTTCCATAGTAGTAATGAAGAATAACCCGAGCCATGATGCATTGAGAGGGTCATTTTTTCATGAATTAGGAATTACTGACTCTCTGAAACTACGTGCAGTAGACATAATAGCAGTGACAACCATCCGTCTTGTGAATGACAGTGACAAGCCTTGCTCAAAGCTTTAAGTAACATGAATGTCAAAGAACACTCAATCTCCTAAGAAGTGGTCAGGAATCATGCAATGGGGTGCATATATGACCCTGGAATAATCAATCATCATTCAAATGTATTTCTTCTACACGCCAAAAAGTCATTGAGAAAGCATGAGGTATATTTACCCTCAGACAGAAATCTGACATAGCTGAATAAAAAGTATGAAATACCTGAACAAGCCTAGCCACGCTATGCCAACTTTTGAATTTTTGCAGAAGCTAAACTCTCATTAGGAATGAAACTACCATCACTTTTACCACTGGAATTAATACGTTGTTGTGAATGCTATAAATTGTGGGAAAGCTTTGAAGATGTGTCAGACAAACACATGGAGTTTTATCATGTTTAAAATATTTGGTTTCTGAAACTGAGACAGGATTCCAAGTTTTTTTTAAATTCTTAATGGAATGTTACAAAATTCTTTTTCTACCTTCTACCACATATATTAAACAAAACTAAATTGTTGTACTAGATTCCTTACCCATGCATCTGCTTACTAATGTGCTGCTACATGAAACTACTGTGCAAGCTCAGTGCCCTGCAAGGTCATAAATAACAAAGATATGAAAGAAAAAATTATTCTCTTAGCATCTAAAAATCATAAAATTAGCAGTCTGTATTTTTATTTTCTAAGCAAGCCTTCTGTTCCAATCTGTAATATAGAATGTCTTCCAACTTATAGGATATAAAACATGTTTACAGTATATCCAAATTTCTGAAAGTATTCAGACAAATTTTTCCTATTTATGTCATAGAGCTGTGTGTATTTAAGTTGGATTACTCACGTGCCTGGTCCCTCCTACTCTAAGCAGTGTATTGAGACACATTTTTTAATGAAGATAAACTGCCCATGGTTATTTTCTTCTACTAGCAAGTATTTACCAAGGGAAAATAATTTCAAAAATTTCAGGACTATATTCTACAACACCTACCCAAACTCATTATTATATATAAACGTACATATTTCTTTTTCCAAGTAAGGTAGCTTATAAGGAAACTCATTTACACTGACAATACATTTTCTTCTTCAGAATTTCAGCCCACTATTAAAGCCGAATATTTGCAGTGTTACTTGCTCCAATTTAGTATTATATAAGCCTGACAGAACTTTTGAGTGCAGATCAAAACTAAGGCAACTTCATAACATTCTGGCAATGATAAGTCTGAAAATGAATATGAATGTGATGTATCCACTTTATTCTGTCAGAGTGATATAAAGTGGTCTCAGCATAAATGAGAAATCCAACAGAATTTGAACATTTCTGTACATAGCAACTCAAAGGCCAGTAGTTAAGTATTTCTAAGCATATTAAAGTATTTATAAAACAAGTATCATTGTGATACAAAAAAAAGAATCTGTAGCAAGAGCTTACAGGGTTTTATCAACCATATATATTTAGAAGGATAGGTTTAATTATTTTTCACTAAATTATTCTTAGACAAAAAATACAGAACAAATAAATACATTTTGAATTTTTTTTTAATACTCCAAATTATCAAAGAAAAAAAATAGAGAAAATATTGAATCCTTCACAGTATAAACAAGTCATCTATTAAAATGCTTTTATTATGAAAATCTATCAGTTTCTGACAAACTAAAACTCAATTATTATGGTGAATACAACAAATCTGTCTTGAAATTAGCAAAATTCTTCAGAGCTCTCTAATTCACGGAAACACTTTAATTCATTATAATCTATATGAACAGTCTCATTTTATTTGGAGGTATCTACTCTTATTACTGTAAATTCATGCACATAGTCAGTCAGAAGTTGTTTTGAAACATCATTGTCAAATGTTAACTTTTAAAGTTTCCCAAATTATTTGGTCTAAGTGCAGCTTCATCTAACAATGTTTCATAAAATACCATGATACATTTAGTCTGTATATGTGCCTTATTAGCAAATATCCTGCAATATTACTTGTATTACATTAATATAGGCTATGTACCCTAAGTATTTTAAAGAAAAATCATTTAATTATTTGTTACTCAAAATGCTCCAAAATCTGTCATATATATCATGAAAGTTAGTCCAGCTTGAGGACATTCATCCATTACTAAACTTCCTTTTGTTTACAATATTAACATAAAGAAAAAAAAAATCTCAAGATAATTAGATTTCTGTGTACAAGGATTAGATACCACAAGCCTAGAAAACACTGAGTTGGATTATTGGTAAATCAGAGTGACACCCGAGGACTGCTCTTGGATCACAGGTGAAGGCTAAACATTTTCTTGTCCTCATTTTTATTTGGGGAAATTATAGGTGCCTCCATGCTCAGTAGGAAATGAACAATATTTATGTCTTTAAGCTCTCTGTGCCATGTATGCTGTGGTAGTTGGCAGGTTTACTAACTGATTCCGACAAGAGGAGACCTATTTAGCAAACATGTCAGATTTTCACAGCTTTCACCCTTAGGAAGTTCCAGTATGGCTTTGCCAAATATCTCTGCTGCTTCTGTAGCATTCCTTGCTTCAACAGAGCACAAAAAGTTATTCTCCAGCACACACTGCTGGATAGCAGCCCACACTGAGGGCACTCTCAGGATAGTGTGAATGTACAAATGTGCATAAGCGTTCCCAGAGACTGGCTGGAAACTCCTTTACAGCCCACTGCCCTAAGGGGCAGCACTCTCTTTTTATTAAGATGTGTTCTCTGTAGTCTACTAAGAATAATTCCCAGGTTTTAGCAACCACTACCTCATACTTCATTTTCATCTGATTCCAAACGACAAAAAAATCACAGAATATCCCAAGTTGAAGGGACACACAAGGATCACTGAGTCTAACTCTCAGCTCCACAGGGGACCACTCAAAAATCAAACTTTAAGTCTGAGAACAATGTCCAAACACTCTCTAAACTCCAGTAGCTTGGGGTTGTGACCACTGTCTTGCGGATCCTGTTCTCTGGTGAAGAACCTTTTCCTAACACTCAACTTGATCCTGACACATCTCCATGCCATTCCCTCAAGCCCTGTCACCGGAGAGCAAAGATCAGTGCTGCTCTTCCACGCCCTTTCAGAAGTTGTAGGCTGCCATGCCTCCCCTCAGCCTACTCTGCTCTGAGCTGAGCAAAGCATGTGTTCTCAGCAGCTCCTCATGCATCTTGCCCTCTGGATTTTTCACCATCTTCATAATCCCCCTGTGGACACTCTCTAATAGTTTTATGTCCTTCTTATACTGTGGCACACAAACTTGTACACAGTGCTCAAGATGAGGCCGTGCAGTGCAGAGCAGAGACAATCTCTTCTCTTGACTGGCTGCAGCAGTACTGGGCCAAAGTACCCTAGGGAGAGGTAGGCTTATTGGCTGCCACAGAACATTTGCCATCTACTAGAGCTCCCAACTTTGCAACAAAGAATATTGCAGTGGTGATTTGTTATCAGCCCTGCTCCTTGCATTACTGTGGGTCGCTCTATAGGAAGTTTCCTGCTGACTGTTGTGAACAGAAGGCAACAAAAAAAGAAAACTAACATAGTATTTTTTGACAGCTGTTATGTGACAAAATGGAATGAAGTATGTCACAAAGGGATTGTATGAATTAAACAGTTTTTCAGTTACCATGAAAGAAAATAAAAGAACTGAACATGTAAGCCAGAGAAGGGATGTGCTGACTTAATGACATCTTGCACTAGAGTTCTTCTCACAGAATCTGTCAATTAGCCTATCACAATTTTAAAGATATAAAAGTTACTTAAAAGAAACACATTATGTATGTAGCCATGTAGCAGTTATTATCAGATCAACTCTGAGTTTAATAAAGGTGTTTGAGGTTTTTGGGGGGAAATTCAGAGGATTTTTTTATTATGGTTTTTTTTTAATACCAAGATCAGTCTGTTTGAAAATGATGTCTGTTAAAAGTTGGAAACTACAACAAATCAAGGTAACTGCTTTTATTTCAAACTACAAACCTGTGACTACAACCTTTCTCTCTGACAGTTAAAAAAAAATGCCTCCAAAAACTGTCTCCAGATTAAGACCCCCATTGAACAGATGACAACTCCACAAAATGCTAAACTAATGAGATAGTAACTTTTTAGAAGGTGTGTATTACTGTCCATTTAAAATAGAACTACAAACATTCAGTGCATTCCCAATGAAAAGAAACCAGTTAAGATTTAACTCTCATCATAGAGTTATCCTGCTATTTGTAAAGAACTGGTGATAGAATAAAAGAGAAATGCTTTTAGAAGTTCAGCTACTATACTTCCATATTACTTCTTGAATCCTGTACTCTTTTCTGCTGCTGCAGTTAATTTGACATTCATTTTCTACTCAAATCCCACACCAACAAAGACTTATCACATGGAAATAATAATAATATAAAACAATATCTGGATGGATTAGTAAGCTGTCATTCTATTCATAATTACTGTGTTTTTCATTCCTTTTAGGCTTAATTCATAGTGAAGTCCCTTAACAAAGTTTGCTCTAAGAAACACTGCAGATTTTCAACTCCCTGCCAGCTGCACGTTTTCACAGAAATTAACCATTTAATCTGTCTTTTTTCCTTTCTCCTAATTAAAGCATTACTTTCCTTCTTTAAAAAATCATGGGAAGCAAGAGTTACTGATCTTTACTTAGTAGCACTCATAATTTTCTAGCTTAGCCAGTATTTCATTTAACTTTATTATAACAATAAAAATAATCTAGCATTTTCAGTGAATTTACCTTACAGTTCTTCAAACTTCTTCCTGAGCTTTTGCCTTTCCTGTTTCTTGAGTTCAAGGGTTAGAACCAGGAAACAACACCATAAGGTATTTTTTAAATATATTGATATTCCCAACAATGCAGCAGACAATGAGAAAAGCAGATACAGATCTTCAGTCTAATAGAGAGACTTGTACTCATTGGTGCTATAATATTTTTGTAATAACATGCAAGTAAAATGAGCTGTAACGAAACTACGCAGAAAGTAAGCTATTTACAAATATGTTTTTTTGTTGTTTCAACAATGAATTCAAGATTTCTTGGACTTAGAAATAGTATGGAATGAACAAATGAACAATGAAAGTACAGCATAAATATGTTGGTTAAAACAAAATATTATTCACTAGAGAAACTATGCTGATACTGTACTGATTTTCCTACACAATATAATTCAGTACATGTTAAGAAAACATTCATGACTGAATGCTCACTCCTACATAATTGACTTCCACTGTCAACTATCTTTTCTCCAACATCTATTTCTTTACCATATTCTGTAATGATTCTTTCCCTATATCTTAAAAAGTATACTAATTATTCTCAAGAAAAGTAGCTTCATCTTATCCTCCACCTAAATTTGTCATAGTTATCCCCGCCAAGGGATATTTGCCCTCTATTCACTGAGATGCTTCATACTCGTGCAGGTACATCAGACTGACACCATCCCACCCAGAGGCAACATCTGGAAGATCCCATTACTAAAAGCTGCTCTATCAGAACAAGAGAGCTCAGTCAGAGATTCAAGACAGTAGCTCTAAGCTATTTCTCATAAAGTATTTCACAAAGAGTGATATGTATGGTAGTATTTTTTCCTAAAATTTCACAGATCCTACAGCTCAGCAGACTTTAGTAGGCCATTGGTATTGCCTGGAAGCAAAGATTTCTCATTATTTTACTGATTGTTAAGGAACTATCTCAGTGAATATGTTTATTTTTTTGCCACTAGCTTAATCTAAGTCCTATTCACTATTGCTGTCCACAAATATATCTATTTTCATTCCTTGAATGAGAAGTATTTAAAACTAAGATAAAAGTATCAGACAGATTCTAGCACATTCTATTTGCTTTAATTCCAGGCAAAAGTTGACTTATTTCTCAAGTGAAAAAAATAAAAATATTAAAATGTATTGGTAAAATACAAACATGCTCATTATTTTTCTGGAAATTTCTGAGACACAGTAATAAGTAAAAATAGGTTTGCAGACTTCAAACCATAATTGCTAAAACATTCCCTTTATTATTTTTTAATTTCTCTCAACCTTCTGTGTCAGGCATGACAGCTACCCTTGAGCATTCATGCCTCTATTGTTTACTTCGAAGTATTCTTCACTGCATTGAAGAGCCATATGGAATTTCTTTGTTTGTTTGTTTTTAAATAAACTTATCAGTACCTCCACTCTTGTACTGCATGAAAAAAAAAAAAATTGATAAAAAAGTTTTTCATTTCTTTTCCTATTTTAAACATTGTTCAAGATTGACTAACCACAATAAAAACTTAGCTAAGGCATCAGAAGTATGATCTTAATCAGACAGAAGTATTTCTCTTCAGTTGTAAGCCAAGTAATTTTAAAGGAGCAGTTCAGATGCACACTGGAAGGAACATGGATCAAGCTTTTCTGCTTGACAGTACAGAAAATATACTACTGGCAGTCAGAAACTGGCAGAGTATTTAAATGTAACATGTTCTGAATAAAAATGTTTGTGAAATGACATTAATAAACTTAGATCACAGTCCTGAGAATTAGCAATAGAAATGCTTCAATGTGGATACCAGACTGAGAATTATCTAGATGTTCTTTAGGTTCTTGGGATTGTGGCTGGCTTTTGAACTCACTCTAGTTTCCACCCTTAAAGTCTGTATTCTGTCACATTGCTTTGACAGAATTCCTGCTCAGAGAGGATAGAAACACTGTAGGGTTTGAGCTCCAGTGTCACCAGTGCTTCCACAAGTCAAAGAGGAAGACCAATCAAATTGCTTCCCATAACCTTACTCTTATGGCTCTGATCTTGCTTATCAGTTCCTGCGTGCGTTTTAACAGCACCAAACTTGTTCTTCAGCCAGCTCACAAAAAGCTATTCTACACCAAAGGTTACATGCTCAGTGTGAGAACCCAAGGGAGAACCCAAAGCCTGACCAAAATTTCCAGAGTCAAGCTGGACAGGCTTCTTTCTGCTTTCACAGTGTATGCACTTGCACAACAGTTCCTATAGCAGAAAAGGAAAATACCCTTTTACAGGGTAACCGCTGTTACCCTGTAAAACAGACATTGCTAGTAAAAAGACATCAAAACTACATACTTAGATTAGAAAACCAAGTTACATTAAAAAACAAAAATAAAAGAATTCAGTGGGAGTACTTTACTGGATGAACTAGAACTTGAGTAACATGAATACCATATACAGAGCTATCAGATTTTTAATACAGATACACTGTTTTGTTAGTGTATTTTTCACAGAAGACCAGTGGAAAAGAGACTGTTCAGAAGCTGATATGGATTTTTCTGACAACAGGCAAGACATACTTCTGTTTTATTTAAAATAATTCCTTCAGTTTCTTTTTTTTCTTCTTTTTATTAGTTGTATTGTAGAATTGCTTCCTCATGCTTTGAGAAATTATTAATTGTATTTCTCAACCACAAAATCTGGCATAAGTGAGTCCAATTCTCTTTTTGAAAAAGCTCTAGTTGAAATGTTGTGTCTTTAGTAGAGAAAAAAAGAATTCTAATGACTCGGTAAGACTATCATCATTATAAAGCAAATACTTTCAGCATTTGTTGAACATATTTTTATCTCCATGGTGGATTTTTACAAGATCCGAGAAGCAACAGCAACTTCAGGCAGTTATTTGCAAAATGATACAGACACATATCCTAGTGCTTCAGAAGCCTGTCACGAGTTCACTAGTTCTCTGCTATATTGGATGGAATAGGTTTTCATATTGTTAAACCAGAAAACATTTACTTGAACTCTAAAGTCAATGTCTCTGTGCATGTAATACATTTCCCAGACATTTTGTACATAAAATTTTTATCAATATTTTAGTCAATCTTATTTTAAGAGGCTCATAGAATTCAGTGAATAATATCCATTGGGATATATCTATACTGATATATTTTAAAGTGTTACATAATGTATTAAAAACAACCACCAAAAAATTCCCTATTGAGAATAAAAGAACAAAGACCTAATTAACACAATTAGCCTGCTTCTCCAGGAGTCTTGGACCTTCTTCATTTATTAAATCTTATTAGAAAAGGATCTGATCATGTATGCTTCGATCTGCAGTTAAGAAAGGCTGAAAGACATCAGCCAGTGGGAAGACAAAGAAAGCATGCTGGTTACTGCAGTGGTCTTGGGAAAAGATAAATAAAAATATATAGGTACACACAAAATGAAAGAACCTCTCTTGCTAAAGGAAAAAACCCTTAAAGATCATCCTTTCCTGGATTTGGAAGGCAGGATGGTAGCATAAACAAATTATTGGGGAGAAGAAAAAAAAAATCACACTGACAAAGGACCCAAAATACAGCAACAACAAAGGGGGATATTTAGTGATCAAACTAGATGAATCTTTGTTTTATTCTAGCTGGAGGAGTAAGATTCAGAAGCCAGTAGTAGAAAGTGTTAAAGCAAACATGAGAGAAAGAGTCACTGCTCATCCCAGGAAGTTTTGTAGACAGTATAACAGTTTGTTAGTTATTATCATAATGTAACAAAAGCTATGAAATAACCTTGTCAACCTTGTCATTTCAATTTTTTATGCATCGGCTTTGTTTTCCTGGATATGTCAGTAAATTCTTCTATCCATAACATATTGCCATAGGCTAAAAGCGCGTAAAAGAGCTCTGCAACAAAAGTGTCACATGCAATAACATTATACAATAAACAACACTGATCTAAGTTATTTCTTGAGGTCTAGATTTTACAGGTATTGCAGCACATGAATTACTTTAGCCTAGCTCCAGCTATCCCACATAGTTTTCCCTACTTTGGTCCTTCAGTGATGAGCATTCCATCGACAATGTTACCTCGATGTCTGGCTTACAGATGCAAATGGAACTAGAAGAAAAGCAGAGGGGAGGAAAAACAAAACAAAACCAACCTGCTGGCCATACATGTCCACTCAAGGATTTGTTGTTGCCTTGAAGGTTGTACAGCCACAGCTCCTTGAAAAATAGTTAAGGTAGTTAAAGGTTGAGACCAGCTCAGCTCTGCATCTGGGAAGGAAGTTAAGGAAGATCCAAAAATATCTTTGGGGACCATTCAGTATTTCCAGCTGTTTGGGTGGCATTGCGTCTACCCTAGTGTTCCCAGTTGTTCTTTTCAATGCTTCCTTGATACTGCTTTTTGGATTCATTAAACACATAATCATTTACGTCCTCTATTTATCCACCCTTTCAATTTCTCTTATAAGATTTACTTATCTGAGTTTATTTAATATAATTTTAAATATATTATATAGTTTATTTAATATAATTTTAAATATATATTTTATATATATATAGTTTAAATATGCATATATTTAAATTAAATACCCTTCTTCATTTTAGGCAGGAAATTTATGTTCAGCTTTAAATACTAGTAGCCAGATAATGCTGCATGTTTCTAAGATCTCACACAAAAGAAGCATACAGTTTGTTTGAACGTTAACTTCAGTATATCATACATACACATCAGCATAACTTGGAGAGTAAAAAATAGTTTCAATTTTATTGAGCCTCCATTTTAAGAACTTAAATAAGGAGAAATAATTCACAGTTAATACAACAACTAAAAGCATTTAAAAGCTGTCTTAAAATAAGTTTAAAAGCTTCACAATGGCTGCTAAAGAGAGACAAAAGAAATAACAGAGTGGGAGCAGAAGGGGAAAAAAAATATATAAGAAAAGAAATCCACTATTCACAGCATCAGTGGAATGAGGAAGTTCCAGTTCATTGGAACTTCATGTTCTTCATGCTTCAAGGGCTTCTGGAATAACAAAAAATTGTGCATGCTTTCTTTGCCAAAGAGACTTGAAAGGACAGATGTTATCCTAACTCACAACCAGGATTTTGGCTGCCCATTTCAGCAGCATATTCTAGCCAATTAAAAACTGACATCTGTAGAAGGAAGTAGCAATAATACAAGCATGGGCCCGATGCTACTTCTAACTGTTAATTCTGTAATTTCTATTTTAAAATATACACAATTTTAATAACAAAGAAATGCTCCATCAGTGATACTCCAGAGGCTGCATTTTGAATAAAATCATGTTTTAAAGATTGACCACTATCACTCCTTAACCAAAACAGCAGAAAGATAGGCCTGATCCCATTGAAATTAATGCAAGGCTGTTACTGAAGCAATTTTGTCAGGGACAGCACTATCACTGGGAATTTCATTTTCTTTGTAATAGACAAATTCAACAGTCTTCCTTAACACATTCCTACTGAGCAATCATATGGGTGCATTTTACCTTTGTAAATGCTTGACCTTTATATTAAATGTTAAATAGTCCTTATCATCTTAGCCTTTTGGTTCACAGTGACTTTGAAAGTGTTCCCTCAGTTAAATTACAATTCTTGGAAAAGCTATCCAGTAAAAGCTGTACGCGTTACCTCTCCTCCAAAAGTGAAAGGGAGAAAGATATTCCACTCTTTCCTCCCACTGGAGCCCTACTTTTATTGTAGTTAACATTTGATATTTGACACTCTGGGCTTAAAAGGAAAATTCCTTGAGAATGCTATTAATCGAAAACTTTCTAGTAGAGAAAATCTCAACCCTAGGGAAAACCTATAACAAAGTTGGTGGTTCTAGACCAATGGATCAGTCATACCTGAAGCCACTTTTAAGCTAGCCAGTTTGAATGCTGTAAGGAGTACAGCAGTTTTAATGCAGAACAATGACAACAAAAAGAACTAATAACAAAAAATAAAATACACAAGATGCCCTCCAAGAAGCTGCATTAGGCTACTACTACACTTTGTCTGAAATACTTCATCCAACAATAGCTCCAGGGTGCACATATGAATTGTTGTCCCATCTGCTGATGGGGTATAAAGAGCTCCTGTACAATTTGTACCTGTGAAGACACATCTGTACTTTTGTTCCAGATCTTGAATGAAGTTCTTCTGCCTCCACTGCTTACCCCACCCCTGTTGTTATTTGTCAAAGACTGCACAGGTTAACAAGCTTGTCATTGTTTTTGGCATTTAAATTGCTGTTTTCATCTCCTTTCTCCCATCTAATGATCTTCTCCTTTTTTTTTATAGGATTTGACATTTTTCTGACTTTCCCTTTCTATTCCTTACAGAGATGCTTCCAGAATAAAAGTAAATAAATCAAAATTGATGATGACATGAATGTGACAGCTTCAAAAATTGCAACTATCATTTTCCATTTTCTTCTATTAGCCTAATAACTGTTTGATGTGGACACAGAAACAATGTGATTAAGACAAAGCAGCAGACTTAAACAGGAAGTAAGCAAATTTATTTAAAGTCTGTTAGCTGGCAAAGGACCATTTCAAAGAAGTGAGACAGGCTCTGAATCTGATAGTGAGTTAAAGGTTCTACCTTTAGGCCTCTCTAAATATCTATCAGTCAGCCATAACTCACTTGTCTTCTTGCTAGAAACAGTAGAATTGATGAGCAGTAGGATTAGAGGAAACAAACTACCACCAGACTGCCTGCCAGGACAAATGCTGAGAAAATGTACTATCTCCAAGTTCATGGTTTAATTCGCCTTATACCCTGACTATGCTGATGAATCTACGTTTCAGTCATTTTTGCCTTCATTCACTGCAGTCATTTAAACTGTAAAACCAGACATCCTTAATAAGGTACACAAACAAAGACATACAAAACAAACAAACAAACACACAAAGCAAAAATCCACTTTGGGGGAAATCTTTCTGAAGGCCCCACAAACTATTAATCAGGTGCTTTTCATGTCTGCAGAGACTTAACATGATTACCTGATAAAACTTGTCTGCCTAAAATAGCCAAAGCACTTATGAAACATATCAACAGAGGTACTTCCCAGTTCAACAAAATGACAAAGGGCAATTGTGGCTAGTCATAGATGTCATTGCTAGCCCTTATTAGCATCTGCTTGATCTGCAAGTATATAGAAAACTATGGAAGATGATCTCTCTAGTACATAATGAGAATCAGTAGTGAAATGGTTTGAGAAACAGACTAAAGAGATCTAAATAGTATATTCCTCCATTGTTCAGAGTAATTATTTCCTCCTGGCTTCCAACCATCATTTTATACTTTACAAATTTACTTTCCGCCCCTTGCCACCGCAAATTCTAACATGAAATCTGTTATTGATTAACTGGAGAAAGAGCTGTAGATCTCAATTACGCCAGTGTTTCCTCACTACGCTATTTCTTCTTAGTCCTATCAACTGCCTGACATTTCTGTGTTTTTTTAAGGATTTCACAATATCAAAGATGCAAACTCTCTTACCAATCAGTAAAACTTATTCAGTGATTTATTGAATATAGAGCATTCAGTAAAATCTTCAGTAAAATCTTCAGACTGTTGGAGGTGAAGCCCGAGCCTTATGCAATAGGTACTCAGCTCATCGCATAATCCCTTCACTAATAGCCTACTAGATGTTGAGGTAGAAAAAGAGCAATCTGTTATGTTAGAAAAAGATCAATTTTTCAGTGATTGCAGTTCACAGTAATATTTTATATCTGAAAAGATTGTTATGGTACTGTGGATGATTGTTCAATACTTGTTGAAACCAAAAATAAATCAGAGTACAAACGAAGATATTTAATTACATTTCTACAACCCAACTAAGCTAGCAAAAGAGCTGAGAAACTGAGAGAGTCCAGGCCAATGCACCCTGTACTTAGTACTGGGATGTAGGAATGAAAGATTTTTATTTAATTAAAGGTATACAAATTTAATTCCAGATCAAAACTAGTTAATTATTACATAAAATAATCTACAGGCTTATGATTCAGAAAGGATTAAAAACAATCCATTATTTAGATAGTACATGTGGAAATGTATATCTCCTGGTTTGCCAGAAACTCAAGCCAGAAACATCTCACCGAACATTTAACTAAGAGAATGCTGCAACAGTGCATCTCAGAATATCTCTTATATTCTTGGAGTCCTCAGCTGAGACTGGTCAGGGAAATTTAGGCTCGTAAAGCTCTCAGGGCCCTGACAAACAAGTTCATTTGTTGGATATCAAGGTGAGTCTCAAATCCGGTGAGTCTCAATCAGCTGAGATTTGCACAGATAGAAATTAGGAACGTATTCCTGGAACATGCTTTGAACCTTCTACTGTGTTTGGTTTCAGTCTTCCATCTCAAATCCTGTTTGAATACTAACCCTGATAAATTAAATTAATTGAATGAAAGCAACTACTTAAGCTGTAATATTTATGTGTTCCTGGTTTTAAGTTCTGGGGAACTTTTCCGGAAATATCCGACCATACTCAGTGCATTAATTACTTGACCTACTGTCTTGCTCTGATTTATAGTAGGAAGAGGAGGTTCTTTTAACATCTGTATACCCAGCGTGAGATTATGAAACAACGGTTCAAATGTTGGTCCAACCAGTTTATTACAAATCTTAATTAGGGAGATGGGGAAGGGGAGGACGGAAACTTGCTTCCTGAGGCATTTCTTGTGATAAGACTCTGATTGATTTGTTGAGGAGGCAAGTGATGGGTGCTACCATGTGACAATCAACATCACTTTGGGAACATTTGAAAGCACCTTCCTCCAGAGCTGCTTGCCTCCAGAAGAGAGTGCTCAGGAGTGTTTACTGGCGGAAGATCTGGCCTGTGACTGAATAGCTCCAGCTTTGTATGGGAAAACTGGGGAATGATACCATCATATCCTGTGAAAAACAGGATGTAGATGGGCATCCCTGCTCCCTCTTATCTGCTGACAAGGCCTGGAAGGTGGGAACAAAGGAGTTTCTGCTGAGATCCCAGAACCAGAAGCTGCCACTCCAAGGAGAGCTGACTGAATCACTTTGGATTTGAGTTGTCACTCGACCACTTTGAAAGCATTGAAAAGGGGCCATCATCGCCATGGTCACCGTCGTCTTTTCCTCTTTGTCGTTGTTGCTGTCCCCCCTTGTTTTCGTCAACAGAACAACAATGCCCGACGATCCACCAATACTGAAGATCAATGACTGAACTACGAACCACCCTGGATCCATGGTGGTGACTATCTCCCTCTTGCTTCCTATAAAGATTCCTTGCTTTTTCTTTCCTATCTTTTCTATCCTCCTCCTTCCCTTCCCCGGTAACCTAATTCATAACAATGTCCATCCTCCCTTTCCTTATCTCCCTAATAAAGATTATAATAAACTCATCGGATCAACATTTGAGCCATTATTTCTTAATCTCATGCTGGGTATATAATATTAAAAGAACCTCATCTCCCTCCTGTAAATCGGAGCGAGACATATATTCTTGATGCAATGCATATCAACCTTAATAAGGATGCAATTATCTTTGACATAGAAGGATGAATTTTCCAACTTCCTTAAAATATGAGTGTGTAACTGGAATGGATATCCTTAATGTTTGGATCTACCAGCTTTATTTTTCTAAAATGACACTCCATAAATTCCTTAACTTTTACATCTTAATCTTAGAGTCAATAGTTTGCTTCTTTTTCATTCTTATTCTTTTCTACTACTCCCTTTACAAGATGAGAAATCCATCTTTTTTCTTTTTCTTTTTTTTTTTCCTCTAAGAACATTCTGTTTTTTTTTAGCTTACTTTTATTCCTGACTAGTTTATATCCATTTAGATATCATTTGTACATTTGCTTAAATTTATATCAGAAATTTTCATTAGAATAAAAATCCTTCATGCAAATAGAAGTCCTTTTCATTACTACTTCATTAAAATCTGCTAGTACCACTACTACTTCATTCACTCTTACTGCATTCCTTTGTATCATCTGATTCTGTGTGCAATCATGTATGCTGGTCTTGTCTGGTTAATAAAATATATATTACCCGATACTTCCAGTAAATTTTTCCTGTTCTCTTTGTTGTCATTTGGATTTTGTTTAGCTTTTTTCTTTTTCCTGTGAGAATGAAAATATTGCCATGCTACTCTGCCATTTTGTTATTGAGATTAAACACTAGAAAACACTGATAACCACAGGATGAGGCTCATTTGGAGAGGTAAATTGCCTACCTATGCCTTAACCATAGCTGCACACGTGAGTTAGGCTACCTTGTTTCATTTAATCTTTTTTTCAAAACATTAAGATATTTGATTGATTCATGTTTCACGATCTTTACCTATATTCTGTGCAAGCTAAACACCGTCTGCAATATACATTTAGAAAGAAGCACTAGCTGATGACTGACACATGGAATAACTGGAATCCCTCCACAAAAAAAAACATGCCAAATGTTGCCTTCCCTTTATTATCATCAGCACTCTCCCTATAGAACACAATGACTCCTTGTATTAGTCAGCCAAGGGGAGAAATTCCTGTATATATTATTACAAACTACCTTGTATCATAGTCTGATGCATGTCTCGTCTCTAGCTGGCAGCATTTTTCTTGTCAGAATAGAAGCAGAGTTATAAGAATTAATCCTAGTGCTGTGCCATCCTTCCCCTGAAATTAGAGGGAAGCGTGAACTTGGAATACACAGCTCATATCTATCTGTCATTCTCTTCAGGAGAAAATTATTCCAGGCACTCCTTATTAGTACAGATGCATGTGATATGATTCACGTTACAACAGACTCTGCTCATTAAAGAAGGTGGTCAGCTGTGTGCTGTGTTGTGGGAGCCTATTTAGGGATTTATGCTGGACTACCTCTCTATTAGCAGAAAGTTTTCAGCTGATCTATGGATGTTACCAATATGCTGCCTGCACAAGCTGGCATGGAGTTGTACATCAGTCCCTTTACTATTCCACACAGCTGAATTCTTTAATTGATCACAGAGCTGTCTTGTCAGTCATCTGCTCTTTCTCGCTGTGGATATTAACTCAATATCTAGCTGAGCAACCTTTACAAAAAAACAAACAAACAAACAAAAAAACCACTGCTGCCAAGCATTCTACGGGATTTTCAAGAGTTCTTTTTATAGTTTCCAGAGGGAAATTGCTGATTTATGACAGTAATTAAAATTACATGTTTAATTTAAGCCAACAGCTAAAGCTGTAGTTAATAATAATAAAAAAAAGAGTACTCACCTCACCCTGAAATTGAAGTCAGGTGGGATGAACAAGCTGCCAGGGCTGCCCGCACTGAGCACAGAAGAAGCCAAGATTAACAGTAGACATCTAAAGTTTTAACAACTAAAACTAGGGCAAACTCCACTCAGTGCCAATCAATTTGAAAATATGTATATAGTAACCTCACAGTGTTTATATGCGATACATCATATCAAAGTGATGTAAATATATCCCTTAACTAAAGACCTCTAATGATACTATGATACTATACTGTACCAACATCACTGGATATTCAGGTGTTGATTTAGCAGAATGTACTTCACAAAGAGCTGTGTTTAATTGGCCTACATTTACTTTACATTCAACAAAATGAACAGAGAGGTTGAAAGCAGGTGAAAACAGGCAAGACTAATCACATATAAACATATCCTATTTTGGTACATAAGGGAATTTCACTTCATCTCTTCTTGAAATCTTACATATACTTCATTTTTAATACTTTTTTCTCATCTGGGACCACATCCCTGTCTCCCAGGTTTTTTTATTTTCTTCTGCAAACTGTTTTTGTTTGTTTGTTTGTTGTTTGTTTGTTTGCCTTCACTGCTCCTTCTTGCAACTCATTTCCATTTTCTTTCTCTTACATTACTTCTGCACCTTGGAATTTTCTGTTCTCAGAAAGACTTTTTCTATCTTTGTTACTCTCTTCCCCTCACTAAGAATCCAGCTATTTCCATTGAAAGCCACGCATTCAAATAAAAATATTTGGAATCTTGAGATGTCAAAGTATGATGGTAATTTTTCAGACATATTCCTTAATTTCTGTGATCTACATTTTCACTAACAAAATGCTGCCTATATATAAATATATTTTTATTCCTTAAACTACTGAGGGTTATTTTTTGAAGCACTAAACTTCTGTCTGTCTTAGCAAAATGTTTCATTATTATTTTATTGAACTTGTGTAGCAAAAATAAGCAGAAATTGACCTTCTATATTCACAGTAACAGCTATATATTTCAAATGAGTTTTTTTTGTTTTTTTTTTTCCCCCCTCAATTCATTTCCTAAACATAATAAATGCATATAAGGCTATTTTGTATGAAATAACTTGCTTATTCTCTGCATAGCCCTGAATAACATCAGTAATTTGTATTTTCCTTTCTTCTATACTCAAACTATTTTACTTCTGGTAAATTTTAAAAATAAACATATTTAATCCCCTTGAGCAAACCACAATAAGCAGCTGAAGTGTATAACATGCTGCTTTTAACTTGTAATACATGTGCTATTTTACATTTTCAATAATGAAAATTGGTCATGAATGTATATCTAGGGCTAAATATCCACGCATCTTTCAATAAGGTAGCATCAGATTTATTTTTGGTTCTGAATCATTGTGAAAAAAAGAAGTGCAGTCACTCGTGAGCATGCTTGCTTCAAGAACACTGCATTTCTACATGCTCAGAATAATTTTATATTCATTTTGATTAGAGCAAACCGCTTACTCTCAAGGGGTTGACAAACGTTAAAGATTTCCACTTTAGTGGTTTACAATGACATCAAAGTGGCCTTACATCTTTGAAAAGATCTGTTTCCTTGGCAACGTGAGGAAAGCTGTTCATTTCAGAGGTGCCTACAGAGATCAGATGAGGTTTTATTTTCATGTTAAATACCAAAACTTAATGCAGATAATGACATTGTACATAATATGCTACTGAGTTTAAAAGATGTTCGCTCTTCAAGTAAATCATACAAATAGCCACTTTTGATTATCAATAATTTCTAATTATATTTGGATGACTATTTATTGGAAGCCAAATTCGGATATATTTTCATGCCTATGAAATCAAGTTTAATTTAAAAAATAGTTTAATTACAAAAAAAAACCAACACACACACACACACAAAAAACAATCAAGCAGTGTAATAAATGTTTAAAACCACTCATATTTAGAAATATGTTATGGAAAATTATTCCCCAATAAAAAAATTTTAAAGAATTTGAAATAATTTCTCTGTCAGAATCACCTCTCTCTGCTACACACAAGCTTTGTGCACACAGCATTATGATGAAAAATAGGTTCAGTTTCATACAATCAATAAATGATTAAAACTTCTTACCTCTTCTCCATTTATTTATTACACTCTTTTGGTGTATCTTAACTTAGACCTTGAACTGGAAACACGTCTCAGCATGAGCTTAGCTTTGAAGCAATAAACATCCATATTGAAGTCTGATGAGCTTGTGAAGATTTGAAGAATAGACAAAACCTTTGAATTGCCATAAACACTGTAAAGTTATCACAGCTGAAATTATCACACCTGTATACATATAAATAAATGTACTTGTTCTGACAAAGCATCTAAATGTCTATCAGAACATTTCCACAAAGGAGACAAATGTAACAGTTAGGATAAATAATCTCTGATCTAAAGGGCTCATTATCAATGGAAAAACAATTAAACAGTTATCACTTTTTTGTTGATAGCACTGCAGATGGAAACTATAGTACTATACATTTCATTCATGAGAAAGAGGCAGGAAGATATTTCATGTAAAGTAGACACAGTAATTTAAACCATGAAAGACAGAAACTTTAACAAGATTCAAAATGGCTAGATACCCCGGACTATTTTCTACATAGAGAGCAGGGTAGCACAAGCAAAGATCAAATCTTAGTGAAGCTAGTACAGCTTAAAACTATAAAACTTTGTCAGCAAGGTGTTACCTTATCAAGGTGAATCTTTGCACAGGCATAAGTAACCATGAGAGGAAGCCCTACTTAACGGGTGATCTTGATGTGCAGCCAGTTGCCTGCCAGGAGATCTCAAAGAGATTCTTGGGCTGCTTGTTATTTATGGGGTAAGATGATTGACTTGAAGTCATAGTATTTAGTATTGGCATCTATTGATCCAGCTGTGTATAATCAGTTCTTTGACCAACCAGTCTGAGAATTGTGGTCATTACCTGTCTTGATGGACCTCCCAAGGGCAAGGTCTTTTGCAGCTCATTGAATGAGCAAGGCCTTGGGCATTACAGTGAGGGTAAAGGAGGAATAGGGAAGGGAAGCACACCATCACAGATGGAAAGAGAAAAAGCATGAGGAAGCAGAATATGTTCGGAGGGAGCAATGAGAAAGGAAATAGATCAGAATCCAGACAGAAAAGATTAATGGAGATAGAGAGAGCTTTCTGGAGACATGCTTTATAGTCAAGGAAATAGTAGACTATGTAGGAACAAAGTGCAATTTAAGAGTGATGAATAAAAACCTACTATCCATGAGGAGAAGGACTTGGGAGTCCAGGGTAACCAGAAGCTGGACGTGAGCCAGCAGTGTGCACCTGCAGCCCGGAAGGCCAACTGTGTTCTGGGCTGCATTAAAAAAGGGGTGTCCAACAAGGAGAGGGAGGTGATTGTCCCCCTCTACTCAGCTCTTGTGAGGCCCCACCTGGAGTACTGCATTCAAGCCTGGGACCACCAGTACAGGAAGGAGGTGGAGCTCTTGGAACAGATCCGGAGGAGGGCCATTAAGATGATCAGAGGGCTGGAGGACCTCTCCTATGAAGAAACGTAGAGGAAACTGGGATTACTTAGCTTGGAGAAGAGAAGGTTCTGGGGAGACCTCATTGTGGCCTTCCAATATTTGACAGGAGCATATAAACAGAAGAGGGAATGGCTGTCTGTGAGGGTGGATAGTGATAGGACAAGGGGCAGTATTTTTAAACTAAGACAGGGGAAGTTTAGGTTACATATTAGGAGGACAATTTTTCACACAGAAGGTGGTGACACACTGGAACAGGTTGCTCAGAGTGATTGTGGATGTCCCATCCCTGGAGGCATTCAAGGCCAGGCTGGATGTGGTTCTGGGCAGCCTGGTCTAGTGGTTGGTGATCCTGCACATAGCAGGGGGGTTGAAACTAGACGATCATTGTGGCCCTAATCAACCCAGGCCATTCTATGATTCTATGGTATGATTCTATATGCTCCTCAAAATTTTATCTTTTTTTTAAATGCTGGCATGTCTCTCTCATAACCTGTGATTATCTGGATGAGCCCTTTCGAATGGCCACATCATGTCAGCATTTATTACCTCACAAATCAAGCTGTAAACATACATAGTAACATCCTGAGACAAATTTTGTAGAGGTGAATTTAGTTCAAATAAATTATTTAGTGCACTTCTTCTAAAGAATAGGTTAGAGGATCAATTCCAAGAGTCTTCCCCACAACCAGTTTGGAATTTTACCAGATCACTGACAGGATACTATATTTAAAACTGAAATGTGCAATAAGGTCCTTATACTAGACTTGAGACACTTTCTTATAGGAAATGTCTTATTATAGGGGCTAACACAATATTATTATGCAATAATATCCACAATGGGGATAGAAAACATTATTTCCAGAGAGGCATTAGATCACTTTTATTTCTCTCACTAGTTTCCATGTAAATTTTTTGTTTTGTTTTGTTTGTTGTTTTCTGTGGTTTTTTTTTTTTTTTTTTATACATAAATCAAAAGTTATGATGAAGATCTTTAGATTCAGTTAAAACTTTAAGATAATGTTAAAACTTTATCTCAGGTGAAAACAGAAGATCCTTTTTGTGCAACACTGTGGTGGAAACAAAATGATTGAACAATTTGCCACATTATTTAGGAAAAGGCAAAGCATTTTGTTTTGGCCTTTCTGAAACACTGCCAAAGATCTCTAATATAAGCATGGATGCTTCAGAACACAGCCCTTACATTTGAGATGAAGTTTTTCATTATCTTTCAGTCTCTGGAGGACAATGTTGTCTTGGATCAAAACTTCATAAATATTGTGTCTTTTTGTCTTTTTTTTTTTTAATGATGAATCAATGCAGATATTAATATGAATATAAATGTCTGATTACAATCATCTATTTATATAATTATATGCATGATACACAAACTATTGGAATAATAAGCTCAAGTTGAGTGAAACTCTTTTCAATCGTGTTACTGATTGCCTCTGGTGTGGATCCATTTTCTAAGATAGAGTAACCCAGCATGATATTACCTGTTTTACTCCATTTCAGTTGAAAGATTTATAAACGAGTAATGGATAGGGTCCAGACTGGACTTGAGGTTATAGTACAAAAGCTACTTAAACTGCCTACAATTTCCATTGTCAAATATTGATTCATTTTGTCAGACTATTTTTTTATTTATATTTGTTTTTGTTGGAGTAAGTTAGTTTTGCAACACATTTGTCTACTGGCCAAAGCATCTACCATACAATGTAGTCTTCACTATTCTCAGGTCTTAACCTATAACAGTACATACTGTCATTAATTACTACAACTGTGAAGAAAAATAAGCACCAAAAGGTGAAATGTTATTTAACAATGTGTTACATAAGAAACAGGGACAGCATAGGATCATCCAGCAAGAAAAAAAGAAAAGAAAAAAAAAAAACAACACCTTCCTTCAAAGTAGAGTTGCAATCATGGAAAATATGATGCTTGTTTGGCAAAAGGAGTCACCAAGAAATAATTTGAGATGCTGGATAACGCAGACATGAGGAGATATCCACTCACACATCTGTGAAATCCATTAAACATAACACGATACAAGTCCTGACCTTAGTATAACAGTGGAAAATTTGCAATAAACAGCACTCATGTTTCTGCTCAACTTTTCCCAAGGTAGATGACCTTGAGAAAAAAAATTAAAATATTATTTTACCAAATATTTGCATTTGTTAACATTTTCTATTTCATGCATTCTGAAGGAAAAACAACAACAACAAGAACAGCCAAAAAACATGATTATTTGGAAATTAAAAGGCAGACTCCCAGAGATTTATTTAGCCTATTCCAGAAACATCCATGAGGGACAACCAAGGTTAGTTATCTATGTGTGGTACCAGTGTTATCAACTTGTCTAACTATAATAAAAGGACAGATTTCTCAGAAGCTTCTGTGCCCTGAACCTGGCTTCTTAGCTCATGGGCTTCACACAATTCTTGCTGATTTACAGTTCAAACAATTCCTTCTATGGGTTTTTTTGTCAATTAACTGACACATTAATATTATTCACTCATGGTTTCAGACTTAAGTCAGGAATCAGAACTGTAATAGAGTTTGTATAATGCTTCCATGTTTAACATGAAAGGAAACAGAATTCCCCTCTCTGAGAGAGTAGGTTGGGGTAGAGACCTTACCCATGAGCTGAACAGAAACAGTATGAACTCTGCTCAGTGGCATGGAGTAGTTTACTGGTAGCATCTGGATAAAGGACACCGTTTGGCAACAAAATTTATCATCACAGGCAAAGACCTTGGTCATCTGGTCATCTGTTATAAAAATGCCATCTTCAGAACTTTTAATTTTATGTATTCTGCAGAAATTGAGTAGCTTATATGGCATGATTGCAGCAATGGTGATGGATATTCAAAACAACACTTATAACAAGTAGAAAGTTAAATTTCCAGTATAGTCTATCAATAATGTTTCCTTTGAAATTGTCTAAACATCAGCAGGAGGCCACAATATCATTTTCTCTTTACAGGTAAACACAGTTTTTTTAAACAGTACTTTTTCTAGTGGGAGATTAATAAGAAAATGACATCTTAACAAGCAATTTTGTAGGAGCACAAGATTTTGCAAACATTTAACAAACGTGATTACAGTACATAGAACCACAACTTTGCAAAACAAGGATTTAGAAGACAAAAACTTTAGAATTTTTGTGTGCAAATAACACCTAATCATACATGAGTTTAAAAAGAAATCAATAATGCAGATACAATTTTTACTGATCAGTAGGGGAAAAATAATTTAGTCTAAAAGAGATTACAACATTAAATAATTATGAAATGTAATAGAAAATTAAAAAGAAACAACTGTTCAGAAACCATCCATAAACAGAATGTAAGAACCTTGAGTCATGTTATTATTATTCTTTTAATGGGAGTCGTAGCTGAGTAAAAGTCAAAGCAAAGGTTTAATTGTGTGTTTTCTGCAATTCTTTTTTTTTTTTTTTAAACTAGCTTATAATCCCTTTGAGTACTTCATTGGTTAATGAATGCATTTAACTTCAATATTTTTCTTCCTTATACTCTTTTACCTTATCTTTATGTAGTGATATTTTCCCAGTTTTTTCTTAAATAGAAGTATTGCTAAATAAAATGTCCTGTATAGACAGTTTTGTCCTTTCAAAACCACGGAGAAACTTACCATTTGAAAGCAAAAAAGCCACAGTAGCAAGCAGAATGATTTACTAGAAGTCAAATCCATAAAACGTCACTATTAGACCTCTGAGACTTTAATCTTTAGTGTCATGTAGTCGATTTGCACACAACTACCTACCTGTTCATGCATGTTTATTTTATTTTATGTTGGCTGCTTGTGCAGTTGCAATATATTTCATTTTGTTATTGAGAAATGTTGTAAAACAACTCCACAGTAATACTAACATACTATTTTCTGAGTAGCATACAACACACACACACATCATTGAACAATATTGCCAACAGGGTGTTTCAAAGCTTGCACTGCACCCTCAGCTCAATTTCTGGTAACACAAGTTGTTTGCCAAGAAGGCTATTGTCCAGCTTAATTTCTTTCCATCTGGAAAATATTAGTTCCCTTGTAGGGATTCTATGAAAATAAAATGCCTTGATAACCTTATAAATGCTGTATAAATATATCTTTGCTATTGGATATTTTGTCTTTTCCTTTCAGTCTATTACACTGTTTTTCAGCACAATTAATCATTTGAACCTCTGTGCAGCATTTTTGAAGGCATAGCACTGGGAATTCAGTATCTTTTTGCAGACATGCCAAGTGGCAGAAGAAAGATTCTGTCACAAACACAAAACATTTTTTTCTTCTAGATTTTTTACTCCAATACTCTTAGAACATTTTTTTAAAAAAAAAACTTTTTAATTTCTTTATTTTCCCTCTTCATAAAGAAATGACACCAAGCATTTTGTGTAGTTGCCTGCTTGCTCTGCACATCTGATAGCATCTCTGCTGAGGTCTTTATGTTAGAAGATTTCCTCTCACTTGAAGCTACTTACATCTTCAATTATTCTTTTTCTGCCAAATCCCAGAATGCTTCAGGAATTTTGAACTCATCACTGCCTCTTGAGCAGCAGTTTTCTGCCTCTATGTCCAAATTCTTACTGAAAATTCAGAATTCAAAGTCCTTCTTTTTATTCTTCCTTCTTGCTTCTTTTGTTCCAGCTCTACATTTCCTTGATACAATGCAATAACCACTTCTCTGTTCCTGTCATCCCTTACACATCCCTTACAAGGCTCTAAGAATGCATACTAAAGGAGGAAATTTTAAGGTTTTTGTCCTAACGGTCTGAACTGAGTTACCTGGTTAGTTCAGGTTAACTGAAAAAAAGTGTCAAACAAGTCAGTTTCAGTGTTTGTCAGGTCTCATGTACTAATTCTGGAAAATCCTTTATTTGTGAATCCTGTGCTTTAAGATTCTGAGTTAACAGTGGTAATAATTGTGATATTAAACTGTGGCTTGTGTTTATGTATGCACATTTTCCTATATAAAATACAATCATGCAGATGCAAATAACACCTAGAAGAGTTTCCAATTTCAGCTTCTGTGTAAAAGCATCTAAACAAATCACTGTTTGCCTTCTTTGGAATTTCAATCTAAGCATGTAATGGCTAGGTTAACAATATAACAACATAACTCGGCAATATACAATAATGCTAAAGTGATTTATATAGAATGCATTCTACATGTTAAATGTATCATCACTGCCGATAAAGTGATAATACCCTAGAATTGCTAATGAAAACTTAATTAGCCCTTAAATAAGCATATTATGGTTATGATGTGTGACATAAAGAGCAGTGATGAAGAAAATTAAGCAGTCTCCTAGCTCCAGAATCTGTATCAAAACTTTGTAGTTTCAAGTGGAAAGAGTAATCCTGGCTATATGCATTTAATGACTGTCTTGAGAATTTGTCCCTTATCAACAAATCAAGACAGGGAAGAGTTGCAAAATGCAAAGTGGATGTTCACATCTTAACCAAATTATAATATTTCATTAGTTTGTTTACTGAATGATCACATTAATCATATGAACTTGGAAAAAATCCTCAGTGTTATGCAAAATAATCGGCTTCAACAAATTTAAATAGTTCTGAACAAAATCACTGTCAGTAAGTAAATCAGACAAAGCATACTATGATGTTGCACTATGAAAATCCCTTCTCTCTGAGGATGAAAACTGAGAGCAGAGAACACAGGCTTTGGTCTTCAGGAGAGAGAAACACAGCTTTCTTCTAGAGCTGATGAAGACCATGCACTGCTAACGGCATTCACCACTGATGAGGGCTGTAGAATCTGAGGATATGTTGTGCTCTAACCCAGCAAATAACTAAGCATCACACAGTCATTCACTCTCAACACTCATCCCACTGGGATGATGGAGAGAACTTGGAAAAAATAACAAGGCAGAATTCATGAGTTGAGATAAAAAATATTCACTTAGACAGAAAAGGAAGAGGAAAAAAGATAATAGTAATTGTAATTTTACTATGAAGGAAAAATAAACTTTGCCCCAGCTGAAAACAGAACAGCATGAAAGCATGATGCAGCCCAACTCTGTCGATGTGTCCAAGACAGAATTTCTCTAGCCCGTGAAGAGAACAAGTATGACAGACTTCTTTCATTTTCCATGGGGCCATAGTTTAATGTTTGAGTAGGTAGAAGAATCACAGTTTATATGTTCCCAAGAAGATCGTAGCTGATGGCCTCCATTAATAAGAGAAAGAGCATGCTTTTAAATACAATTTCCCCTTCACTGGGCCCCTACCTCAGAACACATCACAGTAAACCTTAAATCTTTCCGGGTTAATGACTTACCATAAATACAAGTAGAAAAGGAAATGCTAGAATTAAACAGCATTGAAAACTGAGTAACAGAGTACAAGACAAAATTTAATCAGACACTTATACCAAGGTAATACATATACTGATGTGGGCTGGGCAAAGGAACACAATATAGCTAGAAAAAAAATAATTCAATAAACTCAAGCCTGTTGCCACTCTGAAAGGGTTGCCTACCTTCATGCTTGTTTTTAATTATAATAATTAATGGCATACACGCATTCACCCATTCAGAATTTTGTGTCAAGTATTTTTATTAAATATAGATTAGTATAAGACCCACATTGAAAGATATATCTTGAGTTATCAAAGATGGAGACTTGTCCCTCCAGAGAGAAAAGGCTGTCGTACATGGGAAATGACATCTAGTCTCTCAAGAAAACATTCACATCTTTGAGAATATGAACTAGCACTAATTAAAAGGAATGGTAAGACTGTCTTTTGACTAAGAGATATTTTCATGGAGGAAGATAAATTTACCTGAATGGATTGTGAGAATTGAAATTATTTAAGAGCTAGAATGTTCTTAAATAATAATAATAATAATAAATTATTATTAATAATAATTAATAATAAATAATAATAATAATTTTTAATAAGTTCTCTATTGCATAGAATCTGAGATCACAGGCTTGCAGAAAGAGTTCTTCTGATGAAGGAAATATCAGAAAAAAATCTTTAGGAAGCCACATGCATAAAGAAGGACTGAGAATTTTCATTTTATCATCTGTTTTTTGTAAACCCTCATAGCAAGATTGCCTATTCAGCTATTGTGAGTAAGTACTTCTTAGATGCATCCTTAGATGCATTTTACCTTGAGTCAGTTTGAATGAAGAGTGATTTCAAGGTAACTGAATAACAAAAAGACTTTTGTCTCCTGGAGATGATATGACACATCAGTTTGCCAAAGTATTAAAAACATCTTCAAAAAATAAAATAATTTTTAAAATACCTAGTTCGCAAAGTCTTGAAAGATAAAAACAATGCACAGCCTGAGCGCTGGATGGGCAGCTGACCTCTCTACACTCAGGAAATTAATATCTTACACTTTTACTGGAAAAAAAAAAATCTTTATTCCAGAAAGCCTTTATTTTTTCTCCTTAGTACCTCATACCATGGCACTGAAAACAAACTCAAATTACAGGTCAGCAAAATCATGGAACATGACAAGACTAAACTGACTACAACAATTTTCTTGTTAATATTGCGTATAATGGATGGACCAGGCTTCCCAAAGCTTGCATGATCTGCGGAAAAGTATCTCAGTCCTGGCTTATTCACAAAAAACAAAACAAAACAAAACAAAACAAAAAAAAAAAAACACAACCACCCAAAAACAACCTACTAGGCAAGTTCTACTATGAAATATGTTTCTGAATTATTTGAAGGCATGTAAAAGGGTATATTTGTTTTTAGTAACTTGTGAACTCAGATTTAACGTATTCTGATCATTCATAAATATGACATGTTTTTCACTTCATGAGCTGTTTTGATGGATGCTCACACTTTGGCCTACATCTCTGAAGTCATATGATTTTGTAAGGTGTATAGAAAAGAAATCAGAATTCCATTGCTCTGGTCCTGGAACATGCTTTTTTTCTATCGCAGGCCAGATTAAAACAATTTCTTCTGAAAAAAACTTTTATAACACAGCACAATGAAAAAAACAAAACACAACTTTTCATTCACATGAAGATGACTTGCAAGAGACTCCTCTACTTTCCAGCGGCAGCTATATCATGTACTCACAGAGTATGTAGAATTTGCAGCTTGTGCCCTTCCTTTTATTTTCCAAGCAATGACTTAATGCTACAGATCTTGAGACTAAAACATCTGAAGTATTAACAACTTTAATATTTTTCCATATCTACACTACCAAGAGACAGTAACGAATATACCAGTTAAGAATAATTTTATGCTGGTATTCTTCCAAATATATCTGAAAAGAAAGATAACAGACTATTTAGCATTACACAACAGATATCCCTCAGAATACTCCAGGGTCAGTAAGACGTTGCCTCTCACTCCATCAAGTTCCAGTCATGTCTGGACTACTTCCAGCCTACTTTTGTTCAGATCTGTGAGCAATACTACCTTCTTGTTACTCTGAAATAAATGGACAGCCTTGGTATATTTGGTGTCTAAGCACAATATTAGCCAATACCACAGTTTCTTGACCTAAATAAAGCATTATATGACTACAGTTCAACTGCTACTACCTCACTACTCCTACTGAGATCTAACTATAGCATACTACCAGACAATTTTGCTTTGTGCAGTAAACACGTGCCCTCAGTGTGCACAGCAAGTATCCAAGGAGAGTATCAATCTGAGATTGCTTTTGTGCTTAGAGGTGCTGGAATAGCTAGGCAAGCTGCCAAGAGAAACTCAGTTCCATAGAGAATATTTCTTTGCATGCCAGCTCTTAATGACTGTAAAATACAGAGCATTCCAACACTGAACTGTTTCCAACTTGCTAGCTGTTCTAGATGCATAGTCATTAATGAGGTTTAACCTAATTCTAGCTCTATAAAACTGCTTTGTAGAAAACAAAGATAAAAGCTAAGGAAATGTCCAAAAAAAAAAAAAAAAGCCAACTCTGTAGAGAAGGATGAATTGAAGACTTCATTTAGAGGTAATATTTTCCTCTAAAAGACTTAAATGTTTCTGATCAATCCACCTTCAGGAAGAAAGGTCTTCAGTACTGAAGTCCTAATTGAGTCAACTGAGTGAATGACTTGGATTTGAAGGGAACTCAAGAATCAACAAGTTTCAATCTCCCTGCCACAGGCAGGGTTGCCAGCCACCAGATCCTGTACTAGATCAGACTGCCCAGGGCCCCATCCAACCTGACACAATAGATTTAAAATTTATCTTCCTCAGATTTATGTATAAAAGTTTCACTAAACATGATGATCCTATGAAGATACACTTGTGTTCTTATTTCTTCAGCTCCAAGTTGTATTTTTTTGTTTGTTTGTTTTTACAATTATATTTAGTCTTGAAGATGAACAATTCATGATGGACATTCATAGGCATACATCCTGCTTATCCTGTTTTCACTGGTATTCCACATCATGACATCATGCCGCAAGCTATTAGTATCAGAATACAGTACTGGGGAACTGCACATCCTGGGTCTCCACTATTCTTACATGTGTTCTGTCTCTCCAAGAGGAAGATACATTGAGAAAAGAGAGACTACAATTCCCAGTACTCCCCATATGATTTCTGATTCTGGGCAAAAGAGGTAGAATAACATGGCAAAAGGAAAAAACATTCTCTTCCATTTCCAGGCAGCGTGGTAAGTAGCATGATCAGAAATCCCTTCTCCCCCATTTGTTTGATTTATTACCCATAATTCCCTTTTATATCCTATTATCTTATGTTCTTTTACCATTTGCAATAAATTAGCTATCTCTCCTTATCTCAATCAAGTAAACTTTACCTCTTTTTCCCAAAAATAGAGGAGAAAAGGGGTTAAAAAAAAAAAAAGAGGCCTCTGTTGTTTGTGATAATATCAAATAACAATGACAGCATGTTAATTTGAAGGACTGATCTTAACAAAATCTTGCTAGTGCAAGGACCTGAATGTCATGAAAATTTTTGTTAACTGACCTGAAAAAATCTGTGTACTAAATAATCTGAGAACACAGCTTGTTCCGAGTTTTCAGTCAAGTAGAGTGCTGAAGTACTTAAAGTTCACACAGATGATTTTAACAGAGATTCAGAACAGAAATTCACAAAGATCAGTAAATTAATTTTTATAAACTACATTTTCTGGGAAAAATGAAACCAAGTGTAAAAGAAAAGGAAGGGCATTTCATGGTCTTCCTTTACATTCAATAAATCATAGCTCAGGAGTTGAAAAATAAGAAGTAACATAAAATAAACATATATATTTCTTCTGTTGCTGCTTGAACTGCACTGTTAACTCTGGAGTGTACAAACATGTTGAGTGACAAAGGTACTGAGTAAATATAATATGAGCTTTCAGAAAGTTATCAAAACTTTATTATTTCTGCTCTCCCTGAAGTCAGTATCACTTTGAAACTATGCTGCCAGTGCCTGAGGTGACTATCCTAATGATTAAGAGAGCATAGATATTGGATGAATTCTTCACCCTTTTTTCCTTTGTAAGTATCAAATTTGCCATCCATCTCTCATTATTAATGTGAATCAAATCAATTAACTAATAAATATGTTCAAGGCATTTATTACTATGAGCCTACAAGATGACTTACAACTTCAGAGTTCAGAGTCCAGGATTACTTAAAGATCTCTCGGAGCTTAGGTTACTAAAGTTGTTAGGTAGACTGAAGTAATCTAACAATTATGGAGCCTCCTTCCCAAGACTTTTCAAGGTTGTAGGATAAATTCTTGCATGAAATAAAAGTGCACCACAAGTTTTCCATTTTTTAAATTTTTTTTTAATTCAAAGATTGAACCAGTGGTTTTTACCTTGCTCCAGATTATAAACCGATGAAATAGAGAATATCTTTTTACACTAACTAAAAAAAAACAAAAAAACAAAAAAAAAAACAAACAACATTAACAAAACAGTCTGCTGACAGTATTGTTTTATTTCTTCTAGAAAGTTGAGAGAAACAAAGAAGAAATTCTATGAGACTGGTATTAGGCACGGAGACATAAAACTACTGAAAAATATTCATATTTTTAATTATCTTTAAGAGCAGCACTTTCCTTTGTAGAAAAGAATAATATCCTGGGAAAAGTAAATGAAATCCAGAAAATTGTTTTGAAAGATTTTTAGGTTCTGCAATGAATCACAGTCTAGCTTCCAAAGGAGATATGTCAACACTATCCATGATTTGTATGATAATGTTATTGAATCTGTTATTAAAAAAAAAAAGTACTTGATTGCTAGAATCTTGAGTAGAAATTATGTAAGAAAATCATCTCTTGCACCGCTGCCACTGAAGTCAGTTAACTACATTATATCACTGCAGGGTTTTATGCTCTTCCACAGAGCAAAACTCATTGAAGCAATTTCACAGAAAAACTGAATGGCCCGGGTTGGAAGGAACCTCAAGGATCATGAATCTCCAACCCACCTGCCACATGCAGGGCCACCAACCTCCACATTTAATAGCAGACCAGGCTGCCCAGGGTCCCCATCCAATCTGGCCTTGAACACCTCCAGGGATGGTGCATCCACAACATCTCTGGGCAGCCTGTTCTAGCACCTCACCACTCTCTGCAAAGAACTTCCCCCTGACATCCAACCTAAGTCTTTCCTCCAAAACCATTTCCCCTTGTCCTACAGTTATCAACCCTTTCAAAGAGTTGACCCCCCTCCTGTCACCCTGCAGCCGCCTTTTCTTTAGGCTGAATAAGCCCAGCTCCCTCAGCCTGTCTTTGTAGGGGAGGTGCTCTAGCCCCCGATCATCTTCATGGCTCTCCTCTGGACCCTCTCCAATAGCTCTCTGTCTTTCTTGTACTGGGGCTCCAGACCTGGACACAGTACTCCAGATGGGGCCTCACAAGAGCAGAGCAGAGAAGGACAATCAACTCCCTATCCCTGCTGGCCACACCTCTTCTGATGGAGCCCAGGATACCATTTGCTGCAAGAACGCACTGCTGGCTCATGTTCAGTTTTTCATCCATCGGGACCCCCAGGTCCTTCTCTGCAGTGCTGCTCTCAAGGATTGCTCCTTCCAGTCTGTATAAATGCCTGGGATTCCTCCAGCCCAAGCTCAAAAATTTGCACTTTGCTGTGTTGAACCTCACTAGGTTCACCTGGGCCCACCTTTCAAGTCTGCTGATTCAGTAAGATGATGATCTAGCAGTTTTCAACATGCAGAGAATAATCAAAAACCACTATTAACTGGTGAATATGAGTTACAACACAGCTTTTAACCAACCAAACCAAAGACTATTCTTGATAAAAGAAGTCTCTTCCCCTCTTCCTCATTAACAGAGGTTAGAAACATGCCAGTCTTCAGCAGACAACAGTAGTGTAGAAAAGCTAACCTTTACCACTAAGCTAGATATTGAGAAGTACTAGTAACAACGCAAAAACATAAAAAAAAATAGATTAAAAATATTGAAGGACTACATGAGATAAAAACTAGCAGTCATAGATACATCGTGGTCTGTATCTCTAAAATATTAGCAAATGCTCAACAGCGTTCTTTATCCACATTTTGGAAAAATAACTATGCATATAATTTCTAATCAATTCTAGGAAGAAGCATGAAAAGAGAGAATTAGTCAGCACTGGACTTGACCTGCCTATTAGCATGATTAATAACATGTTGAGAAGATGTTGACTAGTTCTTCAAAGCTTTCAAATCGAGTTGCAAGAGTGTAAAGAAATATTTCAACTGAATTTTTATTTTTATTTTTTTTTTTCAGTAAAATTAATGTTGAACCTGACATCTTTGATGGGAAAAAGTGAACATTTCTGTGATAATCTCATAAAAAACTGGGCATACAATTTTGCATACAATTTAGTGGACGGTCACAGAGCCCAGAAAAGCCAAAGCCTGTGTGTTAATAATAGATCAGTTGCTGTTCAGTATAAGAAAGAGAATTTTTCCCCTTTCCCTAGGAGAAATGTATTTCTAGCTATGTACTTGGAAACCGTCCCTATCCTGTCTGTTGTGGAAATTAAAAAAAGGCTAGGAAATTCAATTCTATTGTCTGCTACCACCTTAAGCCATAGAGTTTCAAAATTATTTTCAAGATTTGTTATTGAAAATTTTGAAAATGTCATATCATGTTATTTTTTTTAAAAGAACAGAAAATAGTAATCACATTAAGAAAAGGAAAATGTAGGTTAAAAATAAATGGTTTGAACTTTTGCAAAGAGTCATTGGTTCCAAAAAAAGTGGACACATTGTTCCAATCCAGAGGAGGATTATTTTACTTCTAACTAGTTTTCCACCAAACAATCTCTTTTACACAGCAAAGTACATTCACCTAACATTATAATATTCTCTGGAAAATCAAGTCTCTTGTTACAGAATCGCTTTTTATCAGCCAAAATTTAAAAAAAAATTCAAACTATATCATTTATGCTAACATAGAATGGGCAATCTGTCTAGATGACTCTTTGTAATTTGTTGACAATTGGGTATTTTCCAGTAATTAGAAGTTATAGTTGAGGGTCCACATAATTTCAAAGTCCACATAAAATTTTGCAATTTTGCTTAGGTATTATGGGTACAAGAAATAACACTTCTGAAAATAGGTATTTATTATACAGTAATCTCACAGTTACGACAATCTAATCTAATTCAGAATGAAATGGAGGGAAAAATGCATTCATACAATGGCAAACAAAAGCTCAGAAATAGAGAGGCATTCTCTGTTCATAAACATTCTCCATTCCCCAAAACTAATTGTAATGAATAAAAAAAAAAATAAATCAAGAAGTCCTTAATAGATGCACATTAAGTCTTAGACTTGCTATCTTGATTTAAGAAAAATGGAATACTTTCATCAGTTTTAACCATCTCTGATCAAAAACAATAAAAAAGAAAAACAACCAGCTTTTCAATAAACATTTCAGTCTTAAATTTAGAACAAAGATTAAATACAAGTTGGTTTTGAGAAAGAGTTATTAAATTGTTGGCTCTTCTAGAAGAATTCTGGTATAATACTGTCTTTAAATCTGGTTTTCATACTATTTTAAAATAAATATTCAAAGACATTTATGTCCACTACTATCTCAAATGCAATTTTAGAAAGAATATTTTCTTTGTTTAAACAGCAGTAGACAGCTTTCTAAATATTGACTTTGCTAAAGAAAGCTTTAGAAGATCATTTTCTTTTACACTGTACATGCTTGCTTTTTAAAACCTGATAGATATTAAAGCTAATCATAGATGTCTCTTCAAACAATAAACTGTTGTTTATGATAATCAAATTCAGCATTTGAAGGAAAAGCTTATACTTGATAGAAAACTAAATGATGCATTAGGCACTTATTCGAAAGCATGATTCAGAAGGGATACACTGTGAATTCTCTTATTCCTGTTTATCCTCTTTCCAATATAAATTAACAGTCACATACACAGGATGAAGACAACCGGGGTTTAGTTCAAATGATTCTTATATATCCAAACAAGCTATTGACATTTCTCCTGCCTGACGATAGGAATCTATATTCAACCTACAAAAGGACTCCCTTACCTTTGATTTGTTTATTTATTTTAAAGGAAAGGAGTACCTATATTTCCACAACAGTACTTTGAATATATTCATTAGCTCAATTAAAGTTAACTAGGTCTTTGGTTTCCTGACGTAAGGAAAGTCACACAGAACTCACATGAAATTCAAAGTTGTTTCAACATTTGCATCACATCAAGCACACTAATGAAAATCAATAAAAAAAAAAAAAGAAAAGAAGTAAGAAAAGATTTTAAAACAAATATCATTGTGGTTCAGCAAGAAGCTCAGCACCACGTTTGCTCACTCCACCCCCAAATAGGTAGAAGAAGGAAACTAGAAAAAAAATAAAACTTGTGGTCTGAGATAAAAACTGTTTACAGAGACAGAAAAGGAGAGAGAACAAAATCACAATAATAAATATTTGTGTATATAAAGCTATATAAAGACAACTGGATACTTATCTCTACAATACAATTACTCACCAACATCCTGTTAGTAGTATACTTTCTCACTACTTGCCAACCACAGCTTTATGGCCTTCTGCACAATGTCAGGTGGTATGAAAGAACCCCTGGCCTAATTCAGGGCACCTGTCCTCGTCCTGCCCCACCCCATCATGGTGGTGGCTCTTCCATACCAAGTGGCCCAGGCCTTGGCACAAACCCACGGCTCAGCAACGACCAATACTTTGGTGTGCTACTAACACTCTTTCAGCTGAAAGCAGGACATGACTACTGAAATTCAGTGGAAGATCCTCAAACTAGTTTAACATAAAACTTGAATTTTGGACAGTCTAAGACTGGTAAGTTCAACAAATCTTCCTCTAATTTAATATTACGAATTACAATTCTTGTTTACCAGAGCGTGAGTGAAATAAGAATCAAATACTGACTCAAGCTAAAGAAATTACTTACTGTTTCAAGTGAAAAAAAAAGAAATCAGAGGAGAACAGGGAGAAAAACATGCAACACAGAAAACACTTTCACGTGTTCTTGCATTTGCTTACCCAGAGTTAACCAAGCACTCTGCTTCCTCCATCTCTTAGCATTATAGCTTTCCTAAGCTAAAAGAAGAAAGGATTTAGCTGAATAAAACAGTAGCAAAAAAAAAAAGAAAGAGAAGGAAGGAGTCATGCTAGAAAACAGCTTCTTCAAGAGCCTGCAAAAAAGCTGGTTAGCGAATACTCTTGCCTTTACTGACACTCTCCTGTAACACTACAATAAACAAATTGATCTCATATCAGTGAGCAACAGCACCTAAGAAGTTACTTGAAGCTGAGTAACACTGGTTTCTTTACTGATTGTGTTAACCGCAGATTTCTCCCAACCCAAAGGGCTCTCCTTTATCTCTTCAGTTTCACAAAATTCCGATTTATTAGTGGAGATTAATTGGATTAGGGCATGACTCGCTGCACATGAGTTGTTGCTTTTTTTTTTTCTTTGGTTTTGTTATTTTGTTTTTCCATGTATGATAAACTCAAGAGGCATAATTTCCTCAGGTAATTAGATAAAAAATAAATCAGACTGGTAGCGTGGAGTACTTCTGGTAGGTAGGAATGAGATGGCTATTACTAAGCCGGTGCAATCTTAAGCCTAGTACCTGTGGGAACTTTTGCTTACGTAGAAAAAAGGGCTGGCTCTGAAAGGTGGGTCAGTGTGGGGAGAGGAAACTGAGAAGTCCTGAAACCACAAATTCTTTTGCCTGCAAATGTTTCACCCTCTTAAAAAATGAATCTTGTCGCTGTGTTTGAAGTACAATCAACACCTCAGTGAATTAATTGAACAATCATTCCAGACAAACTATGAGGATAAAATAAAGATTGTAGGATCATAATAGCAGTAGAGACAGTGCAAAAACAAAAAAGCAGTGCAATATTCCTGCAGTGATAATTAGGGCTCATTCACACTGAAAATTTTTTTCAAGCACAAACAGAACTACACATATTCCAAATGAGATGTTGAATATGTGCTGAAAAAAAAAGCCAAAAGTACATACTTCTTAAACATTTTTATATGCTTTTGAAAGCAGAAGTAGAATCGTGGAATCATAGAATCCAAAGAGTTGGAAGGGCCCTCTGAAGGCCATCTAGTCCAACTCCCCTTCACTGAGCAGAGACATCCACAGCTAGATCATGTTGCCCAAGGCTTTATTCAGCTTCACCTTGAAAGTCTCCAGGGTGAGGAGAAATATAACTAGGATTACTGAGTAAGAACCGGAAAGTGATTTTCATTTCTCCTTATAGCATGATAAGACCAACAGAGGCATAATGAGTAGCAATGGGGGTTCATGCAACACAAAAACATTACTGCAAAATCACAAAGGGTGCAGAAAAGTATTCAAAGGCTAAAGAAAAAGCTTTCCTGTGGTAGATTTAAAGAATTCAATCACAACAATTTATGCAAAAGAAAGGTAATGACAGTGGCTTCACACTATTGTATAGAGAAAATTTCTGTTATTAAAGCACTTGGTGAGCTATAAGAGAAAAGAAAGGCAAAAACTGATGTCTTGCAGCTAAAACCAGACAAATCCAATATGAAAAGGCACATAGTTTTAATAGTGATTAATGAGTGGAAAAACAGCTATCAAAGGAACTGATAGATTTTCTTTCTTTTTTCACTTCTTTCCATTAAGACTGAGTGGATTTCTACAAATTCAGCTTTAGCCAAATCCAACTAACAAGCTCAGGAAAAACAAGATGCATAACCATTTACTGATCTTTTTCAGACTTAGACATTTTGAATCCTTAGACACACCTTAAATATGGGAGTTTAGAAGAGGGCATTCACTAGGACATGCTTTGCTGGTCTTTGGAAGAAGGAAAGAGAGTAAATTTCTCCCACTATCTGACAAAGAGCTTTCCTTAGTGGAGTCCTGCTGCCCATCATTTTATTTCAAAGCAGCAGGCAGCTGTAGTGCTCTTGTGTTTGACAAGAAAAAAGATTCACTTTGAAAATAATAACAGTATGGGAAAAGTTACTGTACTTTAGATGTGGAGTTCAGCACACCATTTCACAAAGGAGGAAGAAGCCCATGTCTTGTAAGCCTGAACTTTATATGGCTATAACAGAGACAATAATTATTTCTAGTTTTCTTTCTTCTAGAGTTAGCACAAGGTCCTTTAATTTGTAAGAAGTTTTATGTGGGTATGGACACATGAATTGTAAAAAGTATGTTTGTTTTTTTTTTTTTCTGAGAATTATGCCTAAGCAGAATGACCCATCTCTGGGTTCTAGAGCCTCAGATATCTGGGGCGCAGGTAACCAGATCATAATTAAGGACAAGAGGTGTTGTAATCATGATTACCTTTGTATTATCCATCTTAGAAAAGATGGATATGTGTTGCCTCTAATGCTGCCAAGTGATATCTTGATCTAATCTGGGCTTACTTGGAATACAAGCTGATCTGGGCCTGTGTTTCAGGATAAGCTTCTTTTGAGAGGCAGAGAAATGGGAGGGAGTAGTGGATTTTCTTCATACTATTTGTAAAAGTAGCTGCAGCAAGTTAGACTGTCAGAAAGAGTTTAAAAATACTCTGTTTACTAACCATTCTGCTGATTGTGTATTAGAGAACTACATGACTGGGAGTTTTCTAAGGAATGAAAAGAAACACTATAAAGCTAATGATAGAGAGCACCTGCCCTTATAATGGACTTCAAGGGCTTGAAAAGTTGATTTTTTACAATGTAGTTAACATAAAACACTAAAAATTAACATTTTAATAGTTGCTGTCTATCTTATTACTGATTTAATTGATTATACTCTCTGAGATATGAGAGGCATTTCAGCTGACAGAGTTCATGATAAATTCAGCTGCTGACAATGTGAGTATCCAGTCATTGATTCACATGTATGTATCTAAATAGTAAGATTTCAGTGTTTTTACAGATGTAGTAGCTAACTTTGTCTCATCCTTATATGGAGATATCAATGTTTCTTTTCATCTGTTTACTTATTTTACTCGAGATAATGATTGCGTGATAACTGAACTTTGTAAAATAGGAAAACTACATTCCTAAAATATGTTGTAGTACTGAAGAGTGGAAATTGGAGCAACTTGCGCTTTAAAATCATGCAACGATTAGGAGCAAAGGACAAATTTGTGTATTAACTATCAGGGTTTCTAGGAAAATAGCATATGAAATTGCTGGCATAATCAGTGGGGAGGAGGAGGGGGAGAGGGGGGGTGAAGGGGGGGGAAGTCAATTTGAATTTCACCAGTTATTTTTAAATATACATTTGCATTTTCAGATGAAAATAGAGAATAGACTTGTAAGTGCTTGCCTGCATGGGGTAGTTAGCACAGTGTTCTTACACTGCAGTGATTTATTTACACTGTCTCCCTGCCTGTACAATACTGTTTTATGTTTAATTCTGATCTGAATCACTCTCTTGAAAAAGCTACAGCCTTTCTCCAAGTATAAAAGAAGCCTCAGGAGTTTAGCCTTTCTAGGCTAAAGTTAACCTTTGTGGATTTAATATAGAAGTGCTTATGTGCTGTAATTTAGTAACTACCCATGAAGAAAATAATGCTATTTCTTTCATTTACTGTGAATTAACTAGTCTATGAAGATAAACTACGTCACCTATGTACCTTTGAAATCTATACTCACATTTTTAGCTTCACAGAACATCTACTTCCTCATCATAGTCAAACATAATAACAAAAAATTTGACTTCTATCAGAGTCTAGAAAGCAGCAGCTACTCAAAAGAAGTCCTTATATTACTCAATTTCATTTCATTTCATTTCTAACACTGCTTTAGTGTTGCTCTCCAGACTAAGACAACAGTGAATGTAATTCTAATCCATTATATATAGTGAAGTGTATATACATAATGAAGGCTTCTGGTCCAAGTACAGACAGAATCATAGAATCACAGAATTGTAGGGGTTGAAAGGGACCTCTAGAGATCATTGAGACCAACCCCCCTGCCAAAGCAGGTTCCCTACACCAGGTCGCACAGGTAGGCGTCCAGGCGAGACTTGAATATCTCCAGAGAAGGAGACTCCACAACCTCCCTGGGCAGCCTGTTCCAGTGCTCCGTCACCCTCACCGTGAAGAAGTTCTTACGCCCATTCGTGCGAAACTTCCTATGCTGCAGCTTATGTCCGTTTCCCCTTGTCCTGTCTCCACGTACCACTGAAAAGAGACTGGCCTCACCACTATGGCCGCCACACCTCAGATATTTATAAACCTGGATCAGGTCCCCTCTCAGTCGTCTTTTCTCAAGGCTAAACAGACCCAGTTCACTCAGCCTTTCTTCATAGGAGAGATGCTCCAGGCCCTTCACCATCTTTGTGGTCCTCCACTGGACTCTTTCCAAGAGATCCCTGTCTTTTTTGTACTGGGGAGCCCAGAACTGGACACAGTACTCCAGATGAGGCCTTACCAGGGCAGAGTAGAGGGGGAGGATCACCTCCCTCGACCTGCTGGACACACTCTTTTTAATGCACCCCAGAATGCCATTGGCCTTTTTGGCCACGAGGGCATACTGCTGGCTCATGGCCAACCTGTCGTCCACCAGGACGCCCAGGTCCCTCTCTGCAGAGCTCCTCTCCAGCAGCTCATCCCCCAGCCTGTATTGGTGCATGCAATTATTCCTCCCTAGGTGTAAGACCCTACACTTGCTTTTGTTGAACCTCATCTGGTTTCTTACTGCCCAGCTCTCCAGCCTGTCCAGGTCTCGCTGAATGGCAGCACAGCCTTCAGGCGTGTCAGCCAATCCTCCCAACTTCGTATCATCAGCAAACTTGCTGAGGGTGGCCACTATCCCCTCATCAAGGTCATTGATGAAGATGTTGAACAAGACCGGACCCAGCACAGACCCCTGGGGGACACCACTGGTTACAGGTCTCCAGCCAGACTCTGCACCACCAACAACGACCCTCTGCGCTCTGCCAGTCAGCCAGTTCTCAACCCACCTCACTGTCCACTCGTCTATCCCACACTTCCTCAGCTTTGTTATAAGGATGTCGTGGGAGACAGTATCAAACGCCTTTCTAAAATCAAGGTAGACTACACCTACCGCTCTTCCCCCATCCACCCAGCATGTGACAGCATCATAGAAGGCCACCAAGCACGACCTCCCCTTGGTGAACCCATGCTTACTACTCCTGATAACCTCCTTTTCTCCGAGTTGTCTGGAGATGGTATCCAGCACAAGCTGTTCCATCACCTTTCCAGGGACGGAGGTGAGGTTGACAGGCCTATAATTACTCAAATCTTCCTTCTTGCCCTTTTTGAAGACCGGATTGACATTGGCTATCCTCCAGTCTTCAGGGACCTCCCCTGTTATCCAAGATCTCTCAAAAATGACGGAGAGCGGTTTGGCAATGACCTCCGCCAGCTCCCTCAGCACACATGGATGCATCCCATCAGGTCCCATGGACTTGTGGACCTTAGTACTGCCTAGGCGCTCACGCACGTCCTCTTTCCTGACTAAAGGGAAGTCTCCCATTCCTCAGACCCTCTCACTAACCTCCAGGCTGTGGGAAACCTGAGGGAGAGCTTTTTCACTGAACACGGAAGTGCTTCCTTCTCAGCATCCCCCGTTACCAGAACCCCCCTCTCACTTAGTAAGGGGCCCACATTCTCTCTAGTTTTCCTTTTGCTGTTAACATACTTGAAGAAGCCTTTTTTATTATCCTTTATCACTTTAGCTAGATTCAATTCCAGACGGGCTTTAGCCTTCCTCGTCACATCCCTGCAGGCCCTGACTACATTCCTATATTCTTCCCAAGTGGTCAGACCCTTTTTCCACATTTCATGGACCTTCTTCTTTCCTTTGAGCTTGCGCATGAGCTCCTTGCTCATCCACACAGGTCTCCTGCCACCTTTTCCCAATTTCTTGCTCACAGGGACACACCGATCCCGAGCTTGGAAGAAGACTTTTCATTGGGAAGGTTAAGGATACTTTATTTGAACCATACATCTGATGCTGATTTGTTATGTGATAATTCTGAGTTTACCAGTCCTGTGGAAGCTTTACATAAAATCTGATAATTTATAAAGGGATGGAGGAGAGTGAAGGCAGACAAAAATAAGATGACCCACTCATCACAGTTATTATGTGTTATTATGTTATTATTCTGTCAAACTTATGGCTCCAGGTCTGAAGCTTAGAAAACTTCATAAGCTTACTGCTATCCCTATGGACTTCTGAATTAAGATGTGTAAGATAGAAGCAAATGCAATTCTTCAACAATTACCATAGCAACACTATTAATGTTAGATAAGACTGCTGTGATAGTTCTACTTTAAAAACAAACATACGAACAAATAAAACAACAGCAGTGTTCCCTCCTCTTTAGTAGTTCATGGAAAACAGAAAAAATACTGGATTCTGTCTTCTCTATTCTGGATAATGTCTTTTTCACAATGAAAGATTATCATCTCATGTAATGTTCCATCATTGCTGACATAGCATAGAAATTTTAGTGGTTGATTATGTGTTTTAGAGAGATTTAACATCCTAAAATAAGATATACAAATATTTGTGTTACATCTGATCTACAAACAATAATGAAAATTCCAATGAGTCTTGTCATTTGGAGCATAAATTCAGCATACTTTTCACCCATTCCTTCAATCTCTACTGTACACATGCACAGTGAATTTGCTAGGTAGAATTTCTAGTATTTGTCACAAATTACTTCAGCCTACAATTTAGGTACATCAGTATTTACTGCCTTCATAACAGCAGGACTCACAGAACAGCACTTTTAATTACTGTTTGCAGTTACTCAGATGTAACCAATGTGATCTTATTTCTGTATATGCTGTTTATTTCTGTATATATTATGTTCAGTAATGCATGACAGTTATATTTTCTCCTTATTCTGTTTTTTTTTTTTTTTAATAACTTTTCAGATGCTCCCTAGTATTGATACTTTCTTTCACTGGTAAATTATATATTTAAATATAAATCTATATTCTTTAATCATGAAAAGAGCAAGAGGAGAAATTCATTACTCAGGAGATTGCTTGGGGGCAGGAGAAATTCATATGCTCTTCTGAATCCTTTGTCTTTTCAGTATTACATCAACATTTTAAATAGGTGAAAAATTAATTTACATTAGAATAATATGCTAAAGGATAGTTAGACGACAACTTGGTACTAGAAAACAAGCAGAGCTCACAGTGAATTACAATCACAGTTCCTCATAGTGCTCTCATCTGCACAGTGCTTGGATAACTTTCTGTTGCAGATAACTGTTTGGGGTACTTACTATGGAAACTTCAGTGAGAGAAATAAATTCCCATAAAGCTGCTGTGTCAGCCAGAATCATTGGCACATTGTATGTGTTTCTCTTCTTCTTCTCTGTATCTTCTTCATCCTAGGAGGCATTTGGGGCTGCAAAGGGATTTAAAGCGAGCTACCATGTGTAATCAGCCAAGAATCCTCGGGAAAAAAAAAAAAAAAAATTCTATTTGAACTGCAAAAAGTGTCCATTTTGGAGAAATTTATTGTAGTCAGCTTGAAAGATGCCAAAATCTTCATTTGTGAAATAACTCCACATTTTCAACTAGTGATCTTTTTGCTGTACTAAGGTTTTAATCTACATGCTCTCATTTGAAATAGCGCTAGTTCTAAGTGTGTCCAAATTTTCAGAGTTTGAAAAAACACCCAAAAGTGAATTTAGTATTTGTTGCTTGGAAATAATCAGATGTCAAATTGATAGAAGTTGTTAATCCAGACTAGTGGTGTTTCTGTGAATGAGAGATATCAGCAGGGATGAACTGTACCAGAAAAGGTAAAATTCACCATTAGACAGCAAGAGACTATATAACTGAAATTTTAAAAGTAAAGAGTGAATCATGCTCTTTGTCCTAAAAAGTTAGAGTACCATGAAGCTTTCAAAGGAAAAAAAAAAGAAGAAAGAAAGAAAAAGGCTGCCTAACAGAATATTATCCAGGCTGCTTAGGTGATCTAGCAGGCCACCTCAGAGTTATAAAGTGCTCAGTAAGCACTGACCTTCTGAAAACAAATGTTGTCTTTTAAACTTTCAGTGACTGCACATGGAAGAGGTGTAAACAAATACGTTTGGAGGTTTTAGTTCTTTAATGGTAGTGAAAAGATGACTTCCCTCCCAATTCTATTTTCAGAGATGTTCTAAACTGATATATTTCAGAAAGCAATGCTGTATTTTTAGTCGTATACATTTGGTTTAAGCATGTTCCTCATTCCCTATAAGGCAGAAATATATATTCCTAATTTATAGGACTCATATATATATACATATATGTATGTACATATATGTACGTATATACATATATATATATGTATATATATATGAGTCCTATAAATTACCTGAAGTAGTAAATTGTTAATAATTACTCCTCAGCTGTAATTAGGAACTTAAGAGAGCTGCTGGATTACCATATTCAGTCTGATAGCCCATTTTCAATTTCCTTTCAGAAGTGCAAGTGTCACAGTAGGTAGCCAATTAAGCATGCAGTAACTTGGCACACTGATAGGGATACTGAGGCAGTGTTCCTGAGGCTTCTGCTATCTTAGTTTTTGTTTTGTTTTGTTTAAAGTTTCCTTATTCCAAAAATCATTCTTGCAACAGAATTAACCTCTTTACAGTGGAATGACTGTCTTGGGTCAGAACAAAGGACCCCACATTTCTTATTCTCAAAGATGATGAAGAGCAGATGCTGAGAGAAGTGTGTTTGAATGGGACAATCAGGCAATAAAGTTTTCTCAGAATACTCTTCTAGCCTTCAATATTTTAAAGCTCAAGGATTTTTCTTCCAAAATCAATACACTTACTTTATAATCCTTATAGATTGCACTGATTTACCCAATTGGTTTTTGAACCTATGTAAATGTTAGCAATCACAACATGTTATGGCAAGCAGATCATAGCTCAATTATTGATCATGGATAGATGTTCTTCCTTTTGTTTATCTTGCTTTAGTCTGTTGACAGTTTCATGTAATGTCTCAGTCATGTACCTCCTGTCCAGGATGATTGTGTTTTATATATACTGTTACAATGCTTCTCCACTTTCTTTATTAAGGAAGAAATACTAGTCTACCCATTTATTATTTGTTGAAAATGATTTCATTTCTTGGATCATCCTTGTTGCAACTCTGAACTTTTTCTAACTTCACCACAGCATTTTTGCAAAAGGAGGGGCATGGGAGAGGCTATACACATTACCCAAGATATAGAAGGACATCAGATTTATACAGTAGGATAAAATATTTTCCTTGAAGGAAAATATTCACTTCAGAGATTTCACTTCAGAGTATTTGTAGCCAGCTTGCAGCACAGTACATTTTAAATTTTAGCTCATCCCCTTGCCAGAAATGAAATCTAAATTCTATTTTTTTACTCTCAGAGAGCACTATAGCAATTAAGTTTTCTTACACGATTCTGGAGCCTTGTGTGGACAGTCTGCAATAGATAATGTTTGATGTTTTTAGTAATATCTCCCTGAGCTTTATGCTACCTACTACTCAGTCAAGAAGAAGGAATAATTGTTCCAACTGTTCACACGTCAAAGTTATCAGTGATATAACTTCATTGAATCCAACAACAACTTGAAAAGATAAACCACATGTAAAGGAAATATTAGCTTCTTGTGGGGAAAATAGAGCTTCTGCTCAGCATGTAAAGGCTTTCACATTATTTCAGATTTATTTCCTTTTGTAAAGCGTACATACCCCCTGATTATCTACTGCATTTTCTGCTTAATTTAACTTGCTTATGTCACACAGTCCTATTGGTTTAAACATTTTATGTTCTGAAGGGGTGTGCCTCAAACAATGAACTGTTTGTTTATATTTATTTGAGTGCAATAAATTTTAATCATAATATATAATGGCTATGAGGAGGTGTTACTTTCTGCCTCAAATATTAAGCAGCTAGAAGTCAGAGCTCACACACTGACTCACTATCATTCCTAATGATATTCCTTTACAAATTATTCTCTTCCTTGGATCAGTCAATAGTCAAAAATAAGCTCAACAAAAGCTGCCAAGCTTAACAAAATAAATTTTCCTTTCTGTCCAAAATATGTTTAAAATCAAACTGGATGAGCCTGTAAACCAAAACTACGTGTAGTTTCAAGCACAGGAGTGGGACATCACTCTTCTCATATCCTGTTGAACTGCCTATTTCCAGGTATTTCCCATGGTGACTGGTGCTCTACATAGTCTATTTATCATATTTTAGTGGTGCGGTTCACCATAAATTCAACGAAGTTCAGAATGGCTTACAAAATCACATTTTGCTGTTCTGCATTTATCATCTCACAATGCCTTCCAGCTCAATTTTCTCAATTGCAATATAATTTCCCCTGACTGGAAGCCCAGTAAACACATGCAAAGATGCATAGGTCACTATATAGCCATGTACTTGAAAATGCACTCAAATAGCACTGAACAAGGCAAGTTGCAACCCTTATAACTGCCTTCACACTTTTAAGGAACTCAGCCTTCATGATTATTTTTCCCTGATTAATACTAAATGTAATTCAATATGTTGGAATATTAATGTTATTTATAACAGTGTGACACCACGAAGGAAGACATTTGAATAAAAATACCTTTTCTCTTAGTTTGAATTATCATTTTAAAATACCATTGTAGACAACCATAAAGCTAAACAGTGGCACCTTACTGCATAATTTGTATTTTTCAGACAAAGACTTGGGTTGCAGGTAGGAGCAGTTAAAACCCTACTGAAGAAAGAATGCTTTAAGAACAAGTATTGTACCTGAAGATGATAACTTTTCCATTAGGCTAAGTAAGTTAAATAATCTTCTTTTCATCTTACAAACATTTATAAGTCATAATTACTCAAACTTTGAGGCAGATTCTGCTGTAGAATTGAATTGAAAAAGACAAGTCACTGGGCAAAAGTACATTCATGGGAATAGCTGTTGTGTTTATTTCACCTAAAATCCTAAAATATCTTTTTTTTTTTTTTTTCCAAACAAATGATAATTCCATTCAACAAATTTAAGTACCAGCAGTCAAATAATATTTACATGATTTGTAATGTAGTCTAGGTTTTATGATTTTTTTACAGTACAAAAACTAAGAAGTTGTAATTATCATTTTTGTCTAAAAACAATCTGATTTTACCAGTGTTACCCAGTGTACAATTAACAGCAAAAACTGAGCTAAATTTCTGTGTCATTTATCAACTTTAGTTGGCAGCTCAAGAAAAAAAATAAAGCTAAGACCTTGTTACTCAAATTTTGAAACAGAACAGTAGTTTGTGGTTCTGGATGCTCCTTGGGAGAATGAACAAAATAATTGGAATGATTATGCTTTAAATCCTATGAAAAGTATACTCAGCATATAAAGAATTCTGACAGTAACACCAGCAATAAGACTCCATTCAAAATTCCACACTTCTTACACCCCAGAACAACAGCTGAACACCGCTGCTGCTCTGGGACATAGCTAACTGAGTGAGTTAACAAGCTGCTTTGAATTGTTTCTTTTTTCCCTTTCTCTTGTTAATACATTACTTACTTTTTAATCCTTCTGCCAACTTATGTAAGCAGTAATATTACCCTGGTCCCAGGAGCTAGGGGATGGTTACAAACCACCTAAATTCACTCACAGCATCTACTTCAAGGAAAAATTGGGAAGAAAAAAAAAAATTGGAGTAGGAGGAAATGCACATTAATTTTTAGAAACAAACGTTTTTTGAGTATAAGAAAATACACATTCATTTTCTTTTTCTGGAAGGTAAAAAAGCATTTCAGGATAATCCTGAAAAACATTTTAGCTGATACTCTCAGTTATGACAATCAGAACAACAAATGCTTCTGAACAGTACCATTCTTCCATATGTTACTCACGGAGTCATAGAATGGTTTGGGTTGGAAGTGACCTTTAAGATCATCTAGTTCCATCCCCTCTGCTATAGGCAGAGGCACCTTCCACTAGACCAGGTTGCTCAAAGCCCCAGCCAGCCTGGCCTTGAACGTCTCCAAGATGAGGGCATCCACAACCTCCTCTCTGGGCAACATGTTGTAGTGTCTCACCACTCTCACAGTAAAGAATTTCTTCCTAATATCTAGTCTAAATCTACCCTCTTCCAGTTTAAAATCATTTCTCCTCATCCTGTTGGTACATGCCCTTATAAAGACTCCTTCTCCAGCCTTCCTGTAGGCCCCCTTCAGGTGCGGGAGGGCTGCTATAAGGTCCCTCTGGAGTCTTCTGCAAGCTGAAGAGCCCCAACTCTCTCAGCCGGTACTCGCAGTGGAGGTGCTCCAGCCCTCTGATCATCTTTGTGGCTCTCCTCTGGACCTGCTCCAACAGCTCAATGCCCTTCTTATGTTGGAGGCCCAAGAACTGAACACAGTACTCTAGCAAGTCTGTAGGGTAGAGAGGAAGAGTCACCTCCCTTGATCTGCTGGTCAGTCACACTTCTCTTGATGAAAACCAGGTTGGCCTTCTGGGCTGCAAGTGCACATTGCCAGCTCATGTTGAGTCTTTCATCAGCTCACATCCCCTTCTCCTCAGGGCTGCTCTCAAGCCATGTTCTGACAGTAGTGGGTTGGAAATTCACAAATTATGAAAGATATTGTACTACTTTCTATGTGAGAAAGCACTGGCTAGTTTTACACCCAACATGGTAACAATTTTTGTGCCAGTCTCCATTCCAAGTTTCTTCTGTAGTTTTGCTTTAGCAAGCATAAAAACACATCTGAATTCAGTTTCACATCAGATCCTCATGAGAGCATGAATTCTAAGGACAAGATAATCATTACTCTTTTCTGGAAAGTTCTCATCTCTTCAACTTTTTCCTCAAGAATACAAACCTCTTTTCACATCCAGTTTCCTTAGTCAGCTATTTCTGATAGAGTGGAATCGCAGTGAATCTCAGTCACCAACAAAATCCTTCATAATCAAGTTAGAGGAAGCAACTATATTCCCATCCAAAAACAGGTGAAAGAAAGTGACTTTTGGACTATTCTTTTACTCTCTCACTGGACCTGAAGACTCAAAGATTGTTATCACTTTAAAATTTCGGAATTGGAGCCATGCAGTCAAATGTGATATACTCTTAAAGTTAACATCAGAGAAAAGAGTTTGTGAGGAACAAAACTGCTCAAGTTTTAGACTACCTCAAGGCTCTTTGAACATCTGCAGAATACAGCATCTGCTTTTTCTTAAATGTCAACTTAAAAATTCTTTCAATTCTTTCAAATAATTTCCATACATTAAGTTTAAATTTGTCATGGATTCACCAGGAAAGGAAAGTGAGAAACAGAAACGTACTTGAAGTAGAAGACTAGAAGGGTAGTTATTTGATCTATCAAATAACTCTTGAATAATATAAAGTCATAGAGAGCAGCCCATAAACCCATAACTCATTCTGACTTAGTACATTAGAAGTATGATGGGACAGAAGATTGGACATTTCAGAGAAGTGCTGATTATTTACACTTCCTACCATCTTCCCCTTTCAAATTCAGAGAAAAAAAAAATAAAGAAATGAAATAATGATTATGAGTAGAACAAAGACAAAATGAAATCAGTAGTGTTACGCATTATAAATGTTTGTTAGCACCTTCAGTACCCTTTAGAGAGTTACCTTTATCAGAGATTATACAATAAGAGAGCAAGTCATTTTCAACATATTCAGTGGAAACACATTAACATATGTACACTCAGGTCTAATGATTTGTGCACATAAAAGTAAAATTATATGATTTTTCATGAACTGTGCAAAAATATAGATGAAAAAGTCTGGGAATTTTAAGTCTTTAAAAATGCTTAAGCTGCCCAAATGAAGACTATGCAATTTGCTGGAAGCTAAATTAATTCTGAGTCATCCTTCAGCTGTCTAATAGCAAAGACAATGCACCATACTGGGGTTAGTCTGGCTAACACACATGTTTCTTTGACATTTCTAGGCCTCGAGACAGAATGCTGAATGTCAAAGTATATCTGTTAGGAGACACTTTCACTAAGAAAACAATCAAAATGTAAATCAATAATAACAAGTATTATAAAAGAAAAGGAAAGAGAAAAAGAAAAGGAGAAGAGGAAGGGGAAAAGAAAGGAAAAGGAAAAGGAAAAGGAAAAGGAAAAGGAAAAGGAAAAGGAAAAGGAAAAGGAAAAGGAAAAGGAAAAGGAAAAGGAAAAGGAAAAGGAAAAGGAAAAGGAAAAGGAAAAGAACAATCTTGCTCCATTATTAGACTTATTTGAAAATTAGATATATTATCCATTTCAGAAAGACAAGCAGAAAGCCCTTTGTAATGGTGTGAGATACACGCACCTCTTGAGAATGAGAAATTCCAACAACTGTAATAGTGGCTTTTTATGATGAAGCTTTCAATTTAAACTGGAAATAATCTTACTCTTCTCTTTAGAGCTGCTCTGATTGTCACCATCCTGGTGAATTATCAGCTGTTAAGCCGGAGGGCAGTGGGATACACTGGGGAAAGGGAGTAGTTTTTGCATTGTATCTGATGGAGATTAGAGTTGTTATTCCATGATATCAGCAAAAACATAAGCCCTATATACTGCAAACTGGCAAGGCCAGAATCCTATCTGAAAACTGCTTAATTCGAACTAGATAGCAGATAGGATTACGAATCTTTTTCTGGGAATCAGATAAAATAGATGAGCTTAAATTTGACTGTGACAGTTCCAAGGAAATGATGAAGCATTAGCCACAGTTTTGCTGTCTTAACTCATGTTAGTTATTATACAATGCTTGATCATTTTTTACTGAAGTGTTGGTCTTAGAAACTATGAATTAGTTGTCTGCTATTTAAAGGAAATGTCAGATCCCATCTTGATTTCAACTACACTTTCAATAAACATTGTTTTTCCCAATTTACATCTTCATTTTTTTAAGCTACCTTAACAAAGAATCTGATCACTGAGGCAATCAGAAAACAGAAATAACTTTCAAAAAATTATTTGGATTACCCATATGGAGTCCTTTTCTGATTTAAATGATTTTTTATTATATAAATTATGTATTATATAAACTATATATTATATAAATTATGGGTTCGCTTACACATACATTGAATGAATGAGGAGGAAAGCAAAACAGAGCCAGAAGTCACTACAGAAAGCAGACAATTTTTATACCAAAAAAAGTAGCCTGCCCTATTATAGAGAGTAATCTTTGTTTTGTGAAGAAAACAAAACCTTCCATTTTTCTGGGGCCATTTTCAAGTGTTGCTTACCAACAAATACAAGTTGGTTGGGGTTTCTTTAGGTTCTTGTTAACCACAGTATCACTGAGGTAAGAGTATGATACTATTATTTTCTAAGATATTATGACTATTTTTCAGTGATAATGGACTGTCTGAAGAATGGGTATCCTTGCATACCACATACTGATGACTGAGCAAGTTATTCAGCTTCCAGTAGATTAATTGTCTGCTTCTGCAGTTAAAAGTCAGGAGCAAATCAAGTTTGTATATCAATTGGACTGTACCACCTCTTACTTATCTTTCAGTGGAACAGAAATCTTGATCTTTCATGAGCTTACTTATGATCAAGTGGATGAACAATCTTGGCAGCCCTGACAACAACTTCTCAGCTCTCCACATCACCACCCACCTCGTCCCCCAAATTTTTCAGTTTACAGAGTTATAGAATCAGCAAGGGAGTAAATTTCAAAACAGACACTTTATGAATATATATTTTATGTCTATTTTAAAGAACGATATACATTCTCATGAAAATGTTCTTCTGCATCAAATACACACCAGACTGTAGCAGTTCTTGGCATATTTCTGTGCAACAAGAGTATCTCCTTTATCATCTAAAGCCATCTAATTCTTTCTCAGCTCCAGACTGTAAATGTGTAGCCTTCAATTACTGAAAAGGCACTTAGCAACTAACATCCGAGTGAAGAAGACAAACATTTATCAAGTCTCAGCTAACATCAGACTCCCTGTTCTAAAAGGCTTCCTCTGCACAATGAGTGTTTGAGTTAATGAGAAGCACACCTCAAATTACGCAAATAGCAAAGTGACACTTCACAGACTGTAGACTATTTTTGAAAATCCCAAGGTATTCTGAAATGGTTAGGTGGTATAACTCATACATCAAACACACACTGCTATAAACTTCACTGTGGAACCTTTAATCTTTCATAGGATTCAAATAAAGAAAATTGATTTTTTGCAGGAAAAGTCTTACTTTAAATGAATAATTGAAGTGTGACTTATTCAAGCTTACATGGAAAAATTTTAACTGCACATATCTGACATCTCCACACAACTCTAAGTGAAAGCAAAGCCTCTAACACAGACATAGAATTTCTGTTACTTGTCTCTACTTCACCAAAACAACTAAGTTTAGTAGACTTCTTTATTCCAGTTTCATTCTGCCCACTATTAGAATGAAATATTAACAAGAGCCTCATTTTTGCAGTTAAATTTAAAAATCTACATTTATTAATTTACCTGGAAGTAAAGAATTTCAAATTAGCACTCACTTAACAGGGAATCTGAATGACAATTACATGTGTGGGTACACTGAAAAATAGACCATGAGAATTTTCATTTTTCTTCTTTGACTTCATCTGAAGCCTTTGTCCATGTTTATAAATGCACTTAAGCAGATCTTCAGACAATATGAACGAGTGCACTTTCACCAAAGACAGGCAAATGTGCTCACTTGCCATCAACTGCAGATCCAACTCACTGTCCTGTTTTTGTCTGGGATAGAATTTAACTTTCTTCATAGCATATGGTATGGAGCCGTGTTATGGACTCAGAAGGAAAACAGTGTGGATAGCGCACTAATGTTTTAGTTGTTGCTGAGGACTGGTTATATTTTCAGGGACTTTTCAGCTTCTCATGCTGCCCTATCAGTGAGTAGTTACAAGAACTGGAACAGCACTAGGACAGCTGCCCCAAGCTGGCCAAAGGGATGTCCCATACAATGGGGCATCGTGCTGAAAAATAAGACAGGTGGAACTGGTGACAGGGACTGCCACCGCTCGAGGATCAGCTGGCTGTTTGTTGGTGAATAGTGAGCAATTGCATTTTCATCACTTTAACTATTATTACTATTATTATTACTATTATTGTTATTATTAATTTTCCTTTTCTGTCTCAACCAAAAACGTTTTACAGTTTTTCTAATTTTGTCCATCATGCTGCTGGGGAAAACCTTGTGAATGACTGTGTGGTACTTAACTACCTGCTAGGTTAAACCACAACACCCATAATTCACAGTTCTGCTGTGATTTATTTTGCTTTACTACAATATAATGAAGCAAGTAAATAAAATGTTTACCTTTGTGCTTAAAACTAGGCTTTGGCCATCAACAGAAACAGAACTTATGCCAAGCCCTCTGCAAACCACAGGAATGTATTTTAACTCCTCTAGATCCTTCTTCTGGAATACAAACTGGGATATTTTCCACTACGCCTCTTGAGCTTTTCTGCAGCTAATATGGGACATAAAAAAATTAAATTTACCCTCAGACACAGAAGCAATACACCCAGTAGGTACTAATAGTGCATATCTTAATCCTAGAACAATAATTTTAGGGTTAAAAATGTTTGACAAACATTGAATCTTAATGGAGGGCAAGTTTTCCACAATGGAACAGGGCAAATTCATTTTTTCTGGTTTAAGTAGTCTTCAGCCTTGTCCTTGGCCTTTCTGCTCTCACTAATATCAGTGAATCCTACATCAACTGACTTGTAGGAAGTGCCAGAAGATGTCTGCATGAGGAGCCGTACCATATTGTGCAGCTACAGCTTATGGAAAGACAGTCTATTTTGCCTATTGTTCGTTATTAAGATGCAACTATCATTCAACTGCTTACAAAACATAATTTTTCTCATCTAAACTGATATATTCCAGGTCATGAATCCTGATTTATACTTTGGCTTTGGCATCCCATGCATTTGTCTTTAGAATCCAGTTTCATCAATTCAATAGTCAATTTTTTTTTTTTTTTTCCAGGAGATCTTCAGGTACTTTATAAATAAAACCAAATAAACTCAAGTTAATAAAAGTCTTAGTCAAGATCAGGCTTGCCTCACTATGCTAATAGTAATGACCCAAGAAAACATTTCTCTAGTGAATTTCAATAGTCATTCACACAATCAAAGAACTGTTTCCATTTCTAATCAAAAGGTAATATTAGCATCCATTTCCGTAACTGTGGACAACAGGCTGATAGCTGCTGATAATAGTATTTACATATCTCAATGCAATTAATTTCACTGAGAAGTTGTCAGACTGATTACCAGCTCATAGTTCTCCTGTTTACTGTAATTATTACTGTGGTAGCACCTCAGAATCCAATTTACAGCTAAACTTCCATAATATCTATTTTTGCATGTAAAAAAAACAAAAAACAAAACACAAAAAGACCAGAAAGAACTCTTGTATGCTCTGCAGTACTCAATTTAAGATTTAGACAGTGTGTAATAGTAAAACCAAAACCAAAAGAAAACAAAACAAAAACTACTTCATGACCTATTTACTCTTCTCTCCATTATTTTCCCTTCTTATTTTCATTTGCACAGCTCCATTCAATAGAGGCAACATGGAAAACCAGATTGTTTTGGATTATTTTGCAAATTGACCATATACTGTTGCATGTTTTTCGTAATGTAGTAAGCAGTTTTAGATGGACCAGAAACATTATTTGTGTAAAGGACTTGCATTACTACTAATGGTTCCAAAAGGGAAAAGATTTGACTTCAACAGTATCTTTTATAATGTATTATTATAGAAAACATGAATATCTATAAATTATAGCTATTCCAAGTTTGCATAGTGCAAGACCTTTGAGATAAGGTACCTTTGTTATGTTCGTGGAGTACAGCTACCAACTCTGGAATCCAGTGTAAAATACTGACTTCTGTGCATTAAGCAATGTTCATGTTAAAATCTCTAATTAGTATATAGATGACAGAGAAAATGAAGTACAAATGGAAATATACAGATATAATGAATAGACAGAAGCCAGTTTTACAAGTTTCCAATGGAATGGATAATCTATTACATCTTTGGTAAGCAAGAATCCATTTTATTGCCTTTTTGAGGTAAAATTATCTAGCTTTATAACAAGTGTTTTGTGGTTTGATGTACTCATTGTGTTTGTTTCCAGTTGAATGTGTTTGCATCATTAAATTAAAAACACCGTAAGTCATTTTCTCCCCCAATATTCAACCTTACTAAGATTTTAAATAACTGATAGGCACAACTGGTCAGAGCTGTCTGGTTTATCTTATGGAAATGAATGAAGAAATGATACAAACTCATATAAAATTTTCTGGAACTCTCCACAGATGAGTTTTGCCCCAGTCTTGAGTTTTAGCAGCCAAAGTACACCACTAAGAGAGATAAAACAAAGAAGCTATAACTATTCTCCATATACTTATGTGTCTACTTATATATATTTATGTACATAGTATAAACCTTAACAATTATATCATTTGTAGTAGCTTAGATGAATTAGCTGCTAGCTTGATGGAATTTTGTGTAAATTGGAATTATATCAAATCAATCTTGCCTGGTTCATCAAAACAATAGTAAGTCTAGCTTTTAATATGTTTAATAGTCAGAAATGGAAAACAACAGTAAAAATGTACATCAATATTGCTATTTATATTGCAGTACTGTAGTAAGACTCCACATAAATATTTATTTGCTATTTCTTGAGAATATGTTACTAACTTAGATAATAGCAAAAAGAATGGAAACTTGTGCATGAGAACAGTGAATATAGCACATTAATATACTTTTCACTGCATCTACTTGCCAAGACAGCCTACACAAAAAAAAAAAAAAAAATTAAGAAAGTTTTAAAATAAAAATTTGAGTTTATATATACCTGTTTTCATACACTGAACATGAAATACATATTCCTAATTTGGGTTGCTTTGTTTGTTTATTTGCTTTTAATTGCCAGCTGAATTTTCTGGGTGTAGATGAGGCCTCTTGAGACATCACAGTAAATGGGACTGGCACAGACTCAAGTATGCTGAGCCAGAAAGACATAATTCTTTCCAAAAAATGTCGGAAGGCTTTCAGCATGAGAACTATTTGTTTACAATCTTATGTGTAAAAAGCAACTTCTAGCATTTGCCTGAGACTTTAAGAAAGCATTCTACTCTGCCTAGAACGAAGTAGAATTTTCAAGAAGGAAGGTTTGTCTTGTTTCGGTTTGGTTTTGAATAAAAGGAGAAAAGAGCAAATTCTCCTACCTTAAGAAAGTCTTTTGACAGTCTCCTAATATCCTGATATTCAAAGGTCTAAGCATATCTATGATTACATCTTTGTAAATTCATAGCCAATGATAGAATTTTGCTGTCTGTAAATTTAATTTATGGTCACATTTGCATATAATAAAAATGATCTGGGGTTTGGTATCTGTTCTGCCTGTCTGTCTGTCCTAGCAAGAAGAAATATCTTTGCTTTTTGTTGATTGCTACACACACAGGTGATATATAGAATATATCTATTATGTTGTAGAATTATAGATTATAGAATAAACATATTATAGAATCAGTCAATGTCCATTTTAAGCATGTTGGCAAATAAATAGAAACTGGAAGATGAACCACGATATAGTAATACCTGCAAGAACTACTGTTCTTATTTTGCTGTAGAGAGGGTGTAAAAATTTCGTCCCGGAAACTTCTTGAGGTCCAGGTGAAAAGGCATCCATATAATTTACTGAAAGAAGAAAAATTCTCAAATTGTGTATGGAACAGTCACAGCAACTACTTTGAAAGTTATTATTATCAACAACAGTGTAACACATACTCTTAACCAGATTCACAGATCCTAGTTAGATCCAAGGGATAAGCAAAGCTCTGAGTGATTATATACCCACATTATATATATAAACTACAGATAATCAAAGTTTGAGATACTATTTCTGGCACAGTTCTATTTATTTCAGTTTATTTTATGTTCTTTTCAGTTACTCAATAAAGTTTTGTTTTCTAGAGGAAAAACTGAACTTCATTGGGTTTTCTTTGATTAAAGGTTTAACAAAAGGACTTACCATAAAATCATAAAAAGATTAGTAACATCTTCTGGTACATGAACACCCATGTCTCCCAAGGGAACAGAGCAGAAATGGTTAGATCCAGCCAGCACACTCTACAAAAATAATCACAGGGTGCAGCCATACTGACATTTCAGTGAGACTGAGGATCTCGACTTGGAACCAAACCTTATGCTTACTACCACCTACTCTGCTTTGGTTGGCATAGTGGAGTGGCCCAAAAATGCCCTCACCACACTTATTTTGTATGATACTAAACTGGGAGACAGCCCAGGAGCTATTTTGCAGTTAAATCCCTAAGATAACAATTTTATTGCTGTCTGGTTCTCAAAGGCAAATGTTTCTCACTACAGACCACTTCTATTTACCTGCACTACCTGCTAATAGAGACATAACCTCAAAGAACTCATCTTTTTCCCTAAATACATTACTTTATTCCATGGAGAGATCTCTTATACTCTCACCCCTCCTGTGAATTGAGCTGTCATCTGTTCCACCTCATATGAAGACCTACAGCTGCTGTTAAAGCACTTGTCAGAGCTAAGTAACTGTTTCTGTTACATTCTGCTATAACTTTTCTTCAAGGAAGAGCATACAGCTTCTACCTCAGACCTGAAAAGTAAACCACTGCTCTGTGAAGAATAACTCTCACATGAAGAATCAGAATGAATCATTTTTATCTTAAGTTTCAAATCCCCATTGTAGATGTTCATAAAGAAAAGGTCATTTTGCATTCACAGGCCTCATATCTTTCAACAAAGGAAGGACATTCTCAAGTATTATGAAGAAAAATTTGCATTTGCTTTTAGAAAGAGGTTTTGCTTTATCTGTTATTTTTATTCTTTTCAAGACAACATCTCTTAAAGTTATCTTATGAATGCACAATGTTTAAATACATATATTTGTGAAGGGAGAGGATAAGAATGAAAAAATGCTATGTATTTTGTATATAATGGCAATCCATGCTCATGCTACAATAACCTGAACAATACAGTCCAATATCACTGCAGGTACAAAAAATAAGAATTCAGAAATACTTTGTTTCTTTCTACAGAATCTCAGGATGGCTGAGGTTGGCAGAGACTTCTGGGTCCACCCCTGCTCTGGCAGAGACACCAGAGCAAGGTGCCCAGGCCCACGTACAGGCAGATAATGAAGATCACCAACAAAGAGAGTCCACAGCCTCTGGGCAGCCTGCGCCAGTGTTCTGTCACCTGCAGAAAGATGGAGAGTTCCAATCTATTAATTGCAAGTCTTCCATCATTTACAAGCCTTGAAGAGAGGAAGCCATTTCTCCATTCCCTGAAGGTTTTTGAGGTTGAAAATAAGATTTTGTTCTGCACAAAAATTAATCCTAAACCCTCTGAGTTCCCATTCCCCTCACTAATCCAAGGAAAAATCCATGTTAGAAAAAAAAAAAAAAAGAAAGAAAGAAACAACAGCAACAACAACAAAAAAAGCACCTCCACCATCATCATACTACAAAAGTAATCACTTCCAGAAAATAAGAAGAAGCTCGAGTTAACTGATTTTATTTATTTATAGAATATCTTCTTTCTCTGAGAGTTGCAAAACAAAAAATAAGTTTAAGGTTCTCTTTTCATCCACACTTACAAATTCCACTAGTTACTTCTATTGGTACCTCTTTCTGTTTATTTTTTACAAGTAGTTACCACACTGATCACAAGTTCTAAACACATTTGTAACTTTAATTTGACTCTCTGAAATATCTCATATCTATTTATTTGAAGTTCTGTTTTTTTTTCCTCTGAAGTTCTTTTGACCCAAAACTTCAGATTTTTATTCATTTTCATCAGGTATGAAATTCTCCCTGTTCTTTTCCTTAGTTACCTAAACAATGTCATGTAAATAACCTGGGAGAACTTTATTCCAAAGTACGTAATAGAAAGAGAATCAACTACGGCTCTCTGTGTTTCCTGCAGATGCTTAATTACATCCACTGTCTTTATGTTTTAGCTTTATTTTCTCCTCTTATTGTAAAATATTATTCAAAACAGTAAAAAAATTGTCCATGAAGTTTGCACATAGATGTGATTTCTCTTCAAAGCGGAGATGACGGATGAAATAACCAAGTTTCCTTGCATAGAAAAGCTGAGAACATCTCCATACTTATAAATTCCCAGAAATTACCACAATCTGCTCACCGCTGTACATTCTACTTATCTTAATGAGGTGCCACCTTGTTCGTGCCAAAGGATATGAAAGAGGTTGTTGAAATGTCATCCCTCATAATCTCCAGGCAGTGAAACTGAAATGGAGTAAGAGTTTTAGGAAAGCCATTTTTGGTGACTATTATTAGATCTATCTCCATTTAAATGACTTGTGTGTTGGAAAATTATTATCACTACACTAAATATGTCGTGTTCTTTCCACAAACCACAAAATATACTACCATATAATGAAATAGTTTAAATCTACCTCATTTAATTGTCCCTGCTTGTATTACATAATTGCCGGTGTGTAGTAATTAGAATATGCTCACCTAAAACAGGCATATTGTTTCACCCAAAATTCTTTCCTTTTCAGCCTGAACTACCCTCTAGATGGTAATATGACCCATATTGTAAAGGATAGTGTTGAAGACTAAAAGATTTTGTTTAACTGACCCTTTATCCTTTATAAAGTATAGAAAAGTAAAAATATGTTTCAATTTATCTAACTTCCATGAGTTGTTTAAATAGAAGTAAAAGTATATTTTGGCCTGTATGTGTACACTGACAGTATCACCTTATGAATATATAAAGGATCACACCTTGTATCAATAAATCAACTACCATATTTGTTAAGATTTTCATTATTAGATATATCCAAGCACCCAAAAGTCTCTGAATCTTAAGAGGACTTCATTCTTAAGTTTTGGTTCTGTTAAGGGCTCTGAGTATTCACACCAATATTTTTGGAATGAAAAAATAAAGATAGAAAAAGTATAGGAGTTATCTAGAAATCTACATACGAAGGCAACAATTTGAATGGAAACCTCAAATTTTCAGGCTACTATCCAATCCACTGGACTATTCATATTTTATGTATTCTTAACCAACACATTATTCTTATTTTGCACACTCTGAAATACAAAGTGAAGTTTAAAAAGTCTACGTTCTCTTGTAATTTAAGATTGCAGTAAACATAACAACTTACATTGCAGTCCTTTCTCTTGATAGGATCTGTTTCCTAGAGTACTGCAAGTATGATATCCACTTTTGAAAATGATCAAATGAATTTACCCACCATCATAAGTAGTAGTCAGCTTTTAGACTCCATTACAACAGAAGCTTAATTTCACGGGTTAACTCCTGAACTTTTCACAGGCATAAAGACCAACCACATTTACATTTATAATTATTATAATTGTTAGCATAATTGAATGTAAATTGCAAATAGTTTTTCTATAATTCAGGTTATATTCATAACAGTGAAACATTGAATTCACAAATTGTAGGAATTGTAGGAACTCATGAGAGTTAGCAGCAAATTCCAAGAAAGCCAGGAAGTGTGCAGCACTGCCTGCAACAACTTTATATTTACTACATTTGAGGAATTTTAGATATACTTTTTCTCTCAGAATTCATGGCATACAAAATGACTTTATGAAAATTGAATCAGAGATAATGCATTTCACAGAATTACACAGATCTTGGCATAACTCTATCTAGCTGCTAGTAAGCTAGCTTCAATCAGGTTAATATTTATAGAGAAATCTTTAATTAGTCATTTCATGCAACGGATAACATGTAATTAAAATAAATACACCTTACAATGAGCAGCCTGATTAGTCATAAATAAGCCATACGGTAATGCTGAGGGTAATAGATGGATGGCTGTATTTCACTGGTACCAATGCTTATTGACTTGAATAGCTCATGATGATGACATTGTTTTAATGAACTGGAGCTGCCAAGGCAAAATAGAGGGCAGTTTGTGTCATAAGGCTATAGCCCCAACATTTTAGATAATGAGCATAGACTAATTTAAGAGGACACAAAATAACCTGATTGCAACAATTCATTGTGTTTGGGCAAAAAGAAATATGCAAACAGATGAGTAAGTGCAATTGGAGTTAGACTGTAAATATTTTTGCAGAATAACCACGATTATACACACAGATCTGATTTGTCACATTCTTCCAAGGGAAGAATTCTTTCATTATTATCAAACTGATTATATATTTATAATGTTATCTGACAGACAGAAACTGGAAGTGAAATTCTGTTTCTTATTCCAGAGGAGTATGTTTGTGCCATATGAAGAACTACATTAAATAGAGCTTGGGATAAATAAGTAAATTGTTGTGAAGGCAACCTTTTATATAGGGCTGCTGAAGATTTCTCTTTGTTTAATAGTTACATGTAAATATATACTTATGTAATAATTATTTATTTATAATATTTATGTAGTAACTCATGTGTATGCACTGCACACAGACACATGTCTACACTCTTGAAAACAGCAGGTTTTAATTCTTAAGAGCTGGTGAGCACTTGGATATGAAATTTATAAAATAAAAGCAACAGTTACAATCTTTAAAACTCAGCAGATTTATTACCCAAATCTTCTCACTGTGACAAAATAGTTTGCTCTAACAAAGGCTAGAGGGGAACTAGAGTGGAAATGTGGAATTCTAGATAAGAAAATGCTACAGGTTATAGACTGTATGAAAATTTTAACTCAAAAGGCACTCAAGTAATTAACAAATGCGAATAAGATCCAAAAATGAACATGTTTGGACATATCAATTAATTATGGACATTTTTTTTGTGGTTGGCTGCTTGCAAATTGTCAATATGAATGAATAATTTTGAGATCTTTAACATGGATATAACACAAATAACAGATGTACAACAGAAAGAAAAAGAGGCAAATTTTGTATAAATTTTACCTTTGTCTGTAAACTTTTATCTTCAGGACTCCTTTAGCTTTTGTTTTTTTTCTGCGATGTTTTCTGCAGACAGCCATGAAGAAGGTAATAATCGTTCTTGTTTGAGAAAAGGTGAGTTGATCAAGGCATGATGAGATCATATTTTGAGCTTTTGGTGGAATTTAATTTTGTGTTCCTGAAGATGAAACAAGAAAAATACCCAAGAAGAACAGTGGAGGTAAAAAGAATTATAATAAAAATGCTAGTGTACAGTATTTTTAATAGCATCTCTCCTGTATAATGTAATTTGGGAAATTTTGGACATTTTTATGCATTTCAGAGGACTAAGAAAAAACATTTTTTCATTAATCTTTAGCAGTGAGAAGAGAACCAAGATTTGCTAGATTTTTTTTTTTTTTTTTAATTATTCCTAGCTTTTAACAAAGTACTTTCTATAATTCTCTTTTGGCATCTTGTTCATTTTACTGAGTTTCAAATAATTATTTCATCTAACTTTATGAAGGTCTTTTTATTTTTCAATGGCTTTTCAGAAAATAAATTAATTATATAAATTATATAGATGGGTGACTCTGTAGTCATCCATTCATCCCAGTTAAGGATTTCTTTCCCAGTAAGCACAAAGAGAATTGAGAATTATTCTAACATTTGGTATAAGAAAGCTTAATATTGATGAAGAACCCAAGAAGAAAACAAAAGTAGGACATGGATTCGCAACACATCCAAATTCATCTGAGTTCAGCCTTTACCAGCTGTTCATTCATGAGCTAAATTATTATGTGCTGTATGCCATTTTGCTAGCAACTGTGGGGTCATGTGATGGAGACCAAGACTTACCATGAGCTATTTGGAGATTACTGCTTTCCTATCATGCACAGTCTGCCCATCTCTGCTAGTCACTCTATATGAATTCTGAAAAGTGATTGAGAAAAATTATAGTGATTCTAGAATTAGGAAAATGTGTACTGTTTCTGATCACTGCTCTCATCTGTAGAATCTGAAAAATGTACCTTTCACTATCTCACCTCAGCATTGCAATCCACAGCAATTTCTTCAAGCAATAAATCAGTGATTTCATGGTAGTTCTCTGAAAGAATTGTGAAGATAAAATTTAGTCACTGATACAGATGCAAAAAATTAAAGGGAGAAGAATTAGTTGTGATGGGAGCAAATTAAAATGAGTGACTGGATTTAAAATACTCTTTCTTTTAATAGTTATATTAGCTATTTTTCTTTTCCACAATTATCTCAAAAAATGAATTTATTCATTATAAAAGAATGTCACACCATGGTCATAATTATGTTGGGGAAAACAAACGACAAACATAAAAAATCACAACATAAAACTCTCTTCTTGAACCTCTCTGTTGAATTCCAGTAGGTCAGTTACTGTCACTCATCACTATAGTTTGCCAAAGCAAATAAGGAACTGGTTACACCCAAAGCCCATTTTATAAAATTCTGTAATAACAGCTGAGGACAGCTATTGGCTTTACTGATCTTTCAGTAATTCATAAAGCTTTAAAGACATCCTACCTAGCAGCATTTCTGAGGAAAGTAGTCTGCTCAGTCAGCTGTGCAGTAACCACTGTTTATGGCTTCTGGAACATGCATAGGATGATATATATTAATCCATGATAGTTTGTTTCTCCTCATCATCTTGCTAAAAATCTGAATTCTAAGATTATGTAGGAGAGTAAGAGTTGATTTAATTTCACAGTTTAAGTACCATAGCACAATATATATGCCACATACAAAGTGCATTATCTTTTTTTCAGCATTTTTTTAGAAGAATGTTATAAAAATATTATAAAGTTTTCCTAGCATGATAGCTTTACTAGATTTCATAGTGTCAAACTATTAAATAATGTAATTTCATCTATCATGATTTATTAGAGCTTATTACTAAGTTTTCTGCTTTCTCTCTGTAAATACCATGGGGAATAAAATTGCAGGTACTGAACTCACTAATATTTGCAGACTAAATCTGACTTACTAAAAGCCAAAAGCTTTATTCTTGTTTTAAATTAAATGCAGAAGACATATTTTTTTACCAATTACTAGATCGTAAAAATTACAAATCCATCCTGTAATAGTTTTATTTCTCCATTCTACAGCTCCCAGTGAAGCATACAGAATTTTACTTTTTTTTTTTTTTTTTTTTTTTTCCCAAGCTACTTTTCTACTAAGGTTACATATATGTAAAGTACAGAGGAAAAGTTCTAAACAGGAAGCAGTACGAAAGCACTTAGATATATAGTAGTTGATGTTATATTGTTGAAAGTTGTATACCTCTCAGACGAAGGCATTCCAAAAAGTGCTAACACTCACATGCAGACAAATTTACTACAGGACAGAGTCGATATGGTAGGCCAAATTCTCAGTCATTTTTTGATGCAGTCTGGTCATCAGCGGACACAGTAAATAGGCAGTACTGATTTCAGCGTCATGAAAAGACGGTGTAAAAGTGTTGACCATTTCACTGAGGGACTTAAATGCTAGCCTCATTGATGAAAAGTGTGCTATCTTCACAGGAAAAGCAATTATACTTTAAAAAATTAAATTTCCTTTCTTCCTTTAGTACAGGATATGCAACTCTTCTCTACATCTTATCAAAGTTTTTGGATTCTTTGGTAATTTTAATATTTTAATCAGCACTTTATTATCATCTTTTCCTACATTAAATTTCTGGAAATTATTTGCCATATACTTTGAAATCATGGTCCAAATTTTGACAACAGACCCTTCTTTAACAGCAATCAATTATTTTCTACTACCATTTACAAATAAATTTCCTTTTTCTTGTTTGAATCAGGTTTTAGCTTGAGCTTACAAGTTATCATGCTGCTGAATGCTCATCTGTTCCATTTTTTCATGATACCTAAAAAGCATAAGAAGACTTCTACTGCCGTGAGATCATTGGGAGTATTACTTAAAAATACCGTTGTCATTCTAGCAGTTTTCATCTTTTAATCATTATATTCAATCACCAAAAACAAGCAAGTGCGCAGAAATTGGCATTTAAACGCAGTCTGTTTTTCTTATCTTTCTACCAGCTGTCTTTATCTGTAAGCTGTCGCATAGACACTTACAAATGAGTCTGTTTGGAAGCAATTGATCTTTGACTGATGTTCAGATGCAGCAAAGATGCTCCAGTATAATCAGAGAGAAAATACTTTTGCTCTCCCAGCCTTTCAACACGCAAAGAAAATTCATAACTGAGGGGAGTTAAAAACAGATCTTCTTAGAGAAATCTCTGTGGACCTATGGGTTGACCTGTGGACCTATGACATTCCAATTTTTGAAAACACATCTGGGAACAAGATTTGTGGAACAACATACCAATCTAAGAATTGATTTTGTAATGACATAAAATTAAGTTTTGGTGATTTCAGACAGCTTCAAGATTGAGAAGATACAATCTGAGGTCATATATTTTAGCAGTAAATGATGGCATGAGAAGTGCTTCAGGAATCTTAATGGTCTACGACATCTTCTTCATAATCTTGTTAGCCTTGCCAAGCCCTGGCAAACTTGTGTCATTGTGAGAATAACTGCGATGATTCTTTTTTCCAACTTTCTAGTCAGAAAAGTACAGAATTTTTGTTAAAGAAAGTCTACGTTAGTCTGCCATCCAAACAGTCATCATAATGAAAAGAGAGACATAAAAAATAAATGTGGTTGGATGTGGTTGGGAAGGAAAAGAAGTAACAAGAAGGGAAAAGAATAGAAAGTAGCAATAATAAACATTAAAATTTAATTTTATAATGATCAGTTTTGGAAATTCCTTTCTGTACTTATTTTGGTCAAGAATATCTGAATGAGGCTGATGAAAGTCTAGTGAGATGGGGACAGTTGCAGCTAGAAAGACAAAAGTCAATGTATTGAGTTCCTGTAACACTACCATCAGGTGAAGAAGTAGAAAGCCTATTACGTTTTTCACAATTCAGTTTATCACAAGATTTCTGTTGTTTTGTAGTGCCTGTTCTTCGTTACCTGACATAATCCCTAATGGGCAAATTTAGTCATCTTTAAACTGTTGCTGAGTGTCAACTTCTCTCTGTTGAGTTAAGCTGAAATTTTTTGCCTGGGACAATTCACCAAACTTCTTATTTTTGAACATATATCACTGAGTACACGAGCTATTACAGAGCATTACATGGGATTTTATGCAGCTCATGCTAGAGCCTCTTAAATATCTTTCAAAGAATAAGTGGAGAGACAATTTTAAAAAAGGGGACCTGTTCAGTTTGAAAGCTAGCTGGAAGGAGGCAAGCTTCCCTAGACACAAAAGAGCAAGATAAAAATAGATTATCAACTTCCACTAGATTGTTAAGACTAATGGAAGTCAGAACATGAAAATATGGACAGAGGTCAGCTGGAACTCCATGGGTAGTATTTTTGGTTTAGATTAGTCTGACAGCTGAGGAAAAAAGCAAACTACAAAAGAAGGTGCTGGTTCATTTGAGACGTTTTTATAACTGCAATTGTAGAGGTTTTTTAGGACATAACAGTTTGTCTATGCATGCAAAAAGCCCTCAGTCAGATTTAATCAACTTGAACACCTCAGGAAGTAGCTCTGGGGCCTTGGCTAAATTAAAGAGAACATTTCTTGTTTTGAAATGGTGTATTTCGGTCTTTATAGACCAAATTCCCTTTATCCCTCCTGCAGCAGCAGTGCTAAACCTCAAAGGCCTTTTCTAAACCACATATCTCACTTGGAGCTCCTATTTTAAATTGTCTAGTCTACCTACATAGCTTACTATTCCTCCAGATCATATCACTGCTTAATGTAATGTGATACGATGCAAATGTCAGCTTGAATAACGGTTGAAAACAAATGACGCTTTCTGGGGCAGGTTAAGAATTAGAAAGGGGATACAAATATTCTGTTGTTAGCATATCTCTGCATCAGGCTGATCAACAGACTGGCCTTTTCCTTTTGGTGGACTATGAGCAGCAGCAACTTTGCTTTTGTGTTTTAATAATACCGGCAAACAGAATTAAGTGGAACAGGATTTTGAAGTGGTGAAAATTCAGTCCCATGAAAGAGTTTCTTGTTGGATAAAAAGAGGAAAAATATCCAGCATATAGAAAAACAACTCAACATGATGTTGTCTGAAAAATTATTTAGGTTATATAAACACTGTTATTTTTGCCAAAGGAAAATATAATTGGTTATTGGACTACATTGCAATGTTTTGATAGCAGCAGTTTTACCTTAGTATCACCATTCTTAATATCACTCAACTAGTTAGCTTAATATAATACTACTAAAAATGTAAATAAATTGACCAGAGGTATGTGGCTTACTGTCAAAAACTGCCTATAAGGTATTAAGTTTGCTTGGGAATCTGCAACTTATCATCAATTTAAATCAATGGGTCTGCACTGGGACTCAGTGAAGATGAACTATGTTATGATCAATAGGTACATTTTTAGACTGCAACTCTTGTTCATGAAGACAAATGACTGAATTTTAACCTCCTGTGACAAACAATGCCTTGCTTGTACAACCACCCCTGTGTCCTGTAGGACTTCAAGAAGGAGGATGGTTTTCCCAGTATGGTCTTGCTGTATTATATTTCTCTCAAAACTATTTCATTTTACAAGATAAAACACTTTTACATATTTCTGAAAATAAATTTTAGGCATAGATAGACATTTGTACAATACTGCAAATTTTCCCTGAAAATTCATAATTCGTTTGATTAATTAAAACAACTCATTCAAAGGGTGAATCACAGAATCATAGAATATCCTAAGCTGGAAGGGACACCAAAGGACAACCCCTTCCTTCACCCAGCTGCCAATGTTATATCTGATGCACACCAAGGTATCATTTACCCCTGTGGCTGCCAGGGGACACTGCTGACTCACATCCAATATTCTGTCAATCAGAGCCTCAAAATCCCCTTCTCTGGGACTACTCTACAGTCTCTGGTCTCCCACCCTGTACATGTATTTAGAATTGCCTTGTCCCAGGTACAGGAAACAGCTCTTACTCTTGAGATATAGCATTGTTGCAGATGGTAAGACAATTATGATAAGCTAAGAAAAAGAAAACTTATACAAAGCGATTCACATAATAATTGCTGTTCATTCCTTAGAGAAAGCTAAGCTACAACAGATGTTTGAAATGTTTGATGCACTGTTGAGTGTACCTGTTGAGTGAGATGTTGGCAGCAAGACGTAGGCTGCAAGCTAAGCCTCTCCAACAAGAAGCCAGGGTGCAATGGTCCCACCACAGAACAGCTGATGGCATCTCTGTGAAAACTTATTTTTTAAAAAGTGGGGACACCATGTTCACAACAAGAGAAAGAAGTACTCTGTGCAAACGTTCCTGAAGGACTGCAGTCCATGGAAACCCACATCAGAGCATAGGAACAGTGCAAAGAGAAAGGAGAAGCAGAAGAGAACAGCAGTGTCCTGCTGTACCTCACCATTCCACACCCACCTGTGTTTCTTGATAGAGGGTTGTATAGGAGTCTGGAGGGAAGGAGTAAACTAAAACTGGGGAAAGAGGAAGGAAATTTTTTCTTTAAATGTTTGTCTGTTTTCTCCTATCATAATCATTCACTATATATTTGTGTTAATTAGCAATAAATTAATTTTCCTCCAGTCTGTTTTACTCACACTAGCTGGCAGATAGCAAATTATCTCCCTGTCCTTCTTTTGGCCCCAAAGCTTTATCATTCTTTTCCTATTTTCTCTCTCCCAGCCAAGGAGGAGTAGAGTGATCAAATGTCTGTTTGAGAGCTGGCAAAGACAGGCACACAATTTTTCAAAGGCTCTAAAAATAGACAGGCACATTTTACCTTCCCTCCAAGAAATAGCCATCTATTTCGTCACAGCTCTTTAGAGGGACTTCTTTAGAAGCATTTCCGAAATTCATGTACCAGAAAAATCATGTCAGGAAGTCCCTTTTGAAGATACAGCAATGATAAGAGCTGGTGTGTTTTAAAGCAATGCCCTCACAGCTTGATTCACTTGCATAAATATCACAGATGTCGTAAATGTCACTGGGTCTAAATTTCTGTGGTTTGTGATTTGTTTGGATTTTTTTTTTTTCCTTCAGTCTTATAAAAATTCATGACAGAGATACGGGAACAATCTTCTAATGTCAGATGTCTTTATAATAAGATTGCAGAAATTCTCTAAACTTTCAGTTTCCAGATGTACAGAATATTCTTTATTATACCTCAGAAAGAGCAAGATCGCAATTCTAGTACAGCTCAAAAAACTGGATGCAGGTTCTTCTCCAGAAGATGCTCTTGCTTAGAAGCATCTTTTGCTGACCACAGGGTAATTCACTAAAAAGGATGTGACTCAGCCATCCTGTCTCCTGAGAAGGAGCAGTCCCAAACAGCTGTAATCTCCTTTGTCTCATGTGAAAGGAAGACCTACTATTAGAATTGAGAAAAAAAAAAAAAAAGTTTATTAAGGTGCTTCACTTGAATTCCATAAACTGTCTTTCAATAACTTCTACACCGCCAGCAGTGTGCCCAGGTGGCCAAGAAGGCCAATGGCATCTGGGCTTGTATCAGGAGTGGTGTAGTGAGCAGGGCTAGGGAAGTCATCCTGCCCCTGTACTTGGCATTGGTGAGGCCTCACTTCAAGAACTGTGATCAGCTTTGGGCACCTCAGTACAGAAAGGACATTGAGGTGCTGGAGCAGGTCCAAAGAAGAGCAGCAAGGCTTGTGAAGGGCTTGGAGAATATGCCCTAAGAGGAGAGACTGACGGAACTGGGGCTGTTTAGTCTGGGGAAAAGGAGGCTGAGGGGAGAACTTATTGCTCTCTTCCAATATCTGAAAGGTGTTTAGCAAGAGCACGGTTGGTCTCTTCTCACTGGTGACAGGTGACAGGACAAGGGGAAATGGCCTTAAGTTGCACCAGGGTAAGTTTAGGTTGGATATCAGGAAACACTTCTTTACAGAAAGGGTGGTTAAGCACTGGAATAGGCTCCCCAGGGAGGTGGTTGAGTCACCATCTCTGGCTGTGTTTAAAAACCATTTGGATGTGGTGCTTGGGACATGATTTAGAGGAGGGTTGTTAGAGTTAGGATAGTATGGTTAGGTTGTGGATGGACTCTATGATCTTTAAGGTCTTTTCCAACCTGAGCAATTCTGTGGTTCTATGATTCTTACCACAGAGCTGCAAATAATGTTCACTGTAACAGATTCTGTGCAAAGAAGCCTCAAGAGCAGCTGAGATTCTTTCCCTCAGCTGTGCTTTTAACAAACTTCTTTACTCTCCCAAAAATTTAAGCAGTCAGACCAGAAAAAAAGTAATATATATGTATATGATTTGATCCAAACACAGCTCAAATCACTTGGTAATATTCAGTAAAACTATATACAAAATTACCCAAGTCCCATAGATTCAACCGCAAAGCAACTATTACTTGCAAATATTTCTATTATATAGTCACAGTTTCACTTTTCTGTTTGCTCTGCAATCTGCATCATTAAAAATAAAATAAGATAAATCATCTAGCATCTCCAAAAAGGCTGTGATTCATTTTAAGTTCACAGCAAGCTATGTAAGATCCAAAACAGCTCTCCCAGATTATTTTTTATTCTCTTAGATTAAGTCAAAGGCCTATTCTAGCTGATCTTTTAATTAAAGTTCTACACAATGGAGTCCAGCTTTCTAATTAGTTCTACAAATGTTCCTGTATCAGATTTAAGCTAAACTATTGCCTAGCAGCACAGATCCAAACAAAAGCTGGTAATTCTGGATGAGCTTATCTTTCCACAAAGGCACAGGTTTTCTGAATATTCAACGGTGTATATCCTCCAAGACCATGCTTCTTGGAGGTGAGATCTGAGGAAGAACAAGTTGCCATTTCAAAGCCGATTCAAGTACATCACCTCCAGTTTTCCCTGTTGTAACTTCTACAACAGGATCCATGTAGACAGAACCCAAGACTCTCAAGTTCCCAGACCTTTTGTGAAAATCTCTCTTAAAAACGTACATTTTCGGTCAGCAGCTACCTACATAGTAGACAAAGTTTCCAGGATACTTCCTACAAAGGAGAAATCTGATACATTTGTAATTTGTCCATTTCAGATCTACCCCGCCCCTAGAAGATAACCACACCCAGCATTATAGGAAAAGATATATTTCAGTGACTAACATCAGTACTTATCTCCGGCCCTTAGCTCTGTCCCAAAAACAGATTATAAGCAAAGATAAATCAATGGGAGTGCTGTGAAGCTACTCATCATGGAAGTCTCTTGAAAAAAAAAACACAGAAGTAACATGGAATGCCATATCAAAGGTAAGTCATATGTTAAGAGGGGCAGAATATGCTATATTCTTCCATGGAATAAAGTGACTATACAGATTACTAAAAGTCATCCAGAAGTGCGTACTGTTCATTTAAAGTCACCAATTTTCTATTCAAATCAAGGATGTATTGATTACTGAAAAGTTAGAACTAAGATATCATTGCAATTATAGCTCATAACAGGAAAATTGTTCCCATAGAGCAGTATGAAAGACAGAAAGCTGTTTCTTTCTACTATTTTTTTTCCCTTCAATAGCATTCAAAACCAAAATTTGACAATCACATGTATAATGTTGACGGGTTACCAACAAGGTTTAGACAATCTGCAGAGAACCTAACAGAAGTGAACTATTATCTTTCTTCTGTGAGGACTACCACAGTTACAGGTATGGTATTTCATTCACAGGAACATGCATACCACAGACTTAAAAATAAGAAAGTAAAAAAATTAAAAATTACAATTGAAATAGAAATAAAAATGCAGTCAAACTCTGCATTATGTGTAGCTCTCACATTTTATCATTATATTTCCTTCCATTTTAATGTTTTTAAGTCATTTTAAGCTTCCTGGATGTGAAGAAGGAAAATAAAAACAGAGGGGAAATGGAAAAAGGGAGGAGAAGGGGAAGGGGAAGGAAAAAGCAGTGAGGATAGCTGATCTCTTCTTTACATTATCGAGTTAAAGAGTAGCATCCTCTTATTCTTAGTTTTTAAATCATGAGCAATCACCTTTATGAAATCTTGTTGCAGCCAGACTCATGGTTTTCAGCTTCCATATTTTCTGCAAATCGTATGAAATGATCCAATTTGTGATAAACGATATGTCACACCAGATAAACTCCTGGAACCTTGTCAGGAATCAGACTGAAACAAAGAATAATAAATTTTCTGCAAATAAATATATAAAGAACATAAACTTTTCAACAACATTAGCTATTTCTCTCTTAAATGAAAGAGTGTCTGACTAGTTGTTTACCTGTGATGGTAACTGATCATAGATTTTATCTCCTTAGTGCATCTTTATTAAGCAACTTCCCGGTTGCCCAGGCATGGTGACTATGTATTTAAATGAGTGATGCTGTGAAAAAGAAAAAAATGTTTTTTGTAAGAGAAAAAAAACAAAACATGTAAACTGGGGGGAAAAAAAATAGCTCACTCTTCTTACAAAGAAAGTTAGAGAGTTCATCTTACAAACAAGTCATGTCTTTACTTTTGAACTGAATCAGAAAGAATAAATGGATGACTCTCATTTCTATACCTCGAAATCTCTCCTCTTTAGGTTAGGCCAAAATGTTATTTCTTCAAGATTCTTCACAGCTTTGAAGTGGAGGATCCTGGCTATGGCTTCTGAATCCTCAGTTTACAGTTTGACAGTCATTTTCAGAAGGAAAATCATCACTTGCAGAAGGAGCCTATACAGAAGCTTGTTGATAAATTGAACTGTGTACATACTCGACACTGTGACATACTTGATCACTTGTGTATTCTTCATAAAGCGCATACGACTGTGAGAGTTCTGAGCTGACTTTGCTTGAGCAAATACTCCTTCTCTGAGTAAAACAAATAATGGCTGCCCCACAGACAGCACAGTACTAGACAAACCTAATCAGTTCTGACACAGGGCTTTCACCTTACCTCCAGTTTTGGTGTGGTGTCTACAGTAGTTCAGGGGTCTGCATGCTGTGTACACCTACTAACACCATCTATAACTGAAACTAGTGAGAGTCTAACTAAATACTGAGATCAATATTTATCAATAATTAAAATTCATATTTGAGAGTTTTCTGACTTCAAAAAAAAATTCTAAACAAAACAGAAATACAGAACTTTTAAAAATGTCTAGAATTTGTCAGCAATAAAATTTTTAAAACTAGCTTCATCTATAATGAGTAGTTCTGAAGATAATTTGGCTTTTTTTTCCCACTTCCACCCTTCCTTGCCTTCTGTCTGCCTTCCTTTTCTTTCACTTACTTTTTTTCTCTTCCCTTCCCTTGCCCTCCATTCGCTTCCCATCACGTCCCTTCCTTCTTTTACCTTCTTTTTGTTTGCTGCCAGCTGGAAAGCAAATATTTGAAACATTTCCCAAGAAAATTATTTTCTGTGAAACTCTTTCACTGTCCCCAGAGAAGATCTGAGCAGTTCCTCTCTAAGATTTAAATTGTTCAACTAACAATTTAAAGTAACTATTCAGTTTCTTAGGCTGTAAGAAGCACCTTCCTTAAGTCTTTGCATCTGAAATACTCCTCCTTTCCTTCTATAACCTTGTCTTCATTTTTCTTTTAACATAGCTTTCTATGCTCTGTTCCTCCTTAGTTTCAGAAAACATTCCTGTGCTATTTATAGGCTTTTTCACAGGCTTCATAGGCTTCTTCATATGACTTTCCTGCTTATATAGTTTTGACTTTTTCCCAAGTCCATGCAGAGAAATTCAAAACAAATTTCTGCTTCTACTCATTCTCCTGAGGAATTCAGTTCTTGAAAGGAGAAGGCTTTGATATGTACCTAGATTTTTCAGTCACTGTCTGGGTATTCTTAAAAGCAAAAGCAGTAAACTGTCTCATTCTCTCTTCTCTCTGTAACGGAATTGTTCACATCTCATACCGTTATTATACTTCCTAAAACTACTATATCAGACATTCTTCCATAAGTAATCCCTTGCACTAAGACTCTGCTGGCCATACAGTTCACAAAGGGGTTAACACAAAAAGAAAAATCCAATTAAAATGTTTAGATTTACATTTCTGGCAATAAATGTTCCAGATTAGAGATATTTCATATGATTTGAATTTCTTACTAAATCAGGAAAATAAAAAAGTCACAGACTCAAATGTTATTTTCCATAATATTCAAGATCGACATTATCTCAGACTTTCTGAACGGGCTTTTGTTTCATTGATCCCAACAACATTTGACATTTGTGCCTGTGGATAGAGTACCCAGCAGCTAATTGTATCCTTCTCAAACTTTTATCCCTTGAAAAGCAAAGCATCTGGTGATGTAATGAAAACTACAGTGTCTTCTAATAGCATTTGAAATTTTGTTTAGCTCCTTCTCTCCTTTGATCTTTCTGCTTTCACCTTCTAGGGAAATGTCCCTAGGCTGGGATGCTGTGGAGAGACTATTCCCAGAAAACTATCTGGAGAGCAAAATAGAGTGAGTAGGCATTATCTCTCAATGAGGATATCTCAATGTAAAAATGTTGCCTCCACATGGTCTCCATCAAGGGAATAATAACTATTAGAATGAAGCATTGGTTTGTGCACAGAAAACTATCATTTCTCTGTTGGACTATGAATAATGAATTAGTGGCTTATTTTCTGTCTAAATTATCAGCTAATTATTATTTCTCAGACAAGCAATAATCCCTTTCATGAGAGAAAGCCTTCAAAGGGAATATTTTCAATCAAGAACACAAAGAGCTCAGAAATGTAAAGCAAAGAAAGGTTAATCTTGGTTTGGTGCAAGCCTTCCCACTTCTCTAATCTTTTCAGAGCTGGAAAGGCCTCAAATAAAGAGACTTTCATTTATCACTCTTCTAAAATCCATTTAAAAATCTGTATCTGTGAACCTGATCCATTTGTATTTTTAGGGGAAGAATCAGAACATTAAATGGTGACAGGAAAGATAAAACAGAAAGACAGAGACATGGCAATGCTGTGCCAACTAGACCTGGAAAAACATCAATAGGGACTGATGGGTTGGGTGGAGAAAGAAGAAAAGCCAGTTCCTTTCTCCTCCTAAGCCACAAATCTGAGCAGAAGGCACCACTGCCTTTGTCCCAGAAAGCAGGAAAATGCAGTGATGCTTGAAAGTCCTTCTGTTGGATCATAGAATCATAGAATCACAAAGGTTGGAAAAGACCTCCAGGATCATCCATTCCAACCATCCACTGATCACCAATATTTCCCACTAACTTATGTTCTTCCTGGCTTCCTGTTGAATCAAACAGAAATGCTGGAAATTCTCATGCTAAATAAGAACATGAATTCACCAGGGTAATGTGTGTGACATGGGACAGACATGTCTGCAGCACACTGCCATCTTTGGGCCGGATACTTATGTTCTGCCAGGCCCCCTACCCACAGAAATCAACTCACAAGCAATAGGGTTTGTTTGGGTCCCATCACGCTCTCCCTTGCCTGTCTGATCCCAGGACTGAGTCAGGAAAACATATTAGCATAACTGTTCCAGGCATAGCTGAGCTCAGAAAGGCACATCTGAGCAGAAAAGGACATAGAATTCTCAATGAGGCTAAAAGGTCACAGGAATTCACATCAGTTCCCCTTTTGTTCTTTCCATTGCAGTTAGATCAGCTGCAATTCCAGTCTCTTAACAGAAATTACAATGCTGCTTTTAATCAAATTCTGAGAATAATGTCTGGCAAAGTGACTGCAGTCATCTTTCCTAAGGCAGGTATTTTGAGCATAGTGTGGTACGCTGTGCTAATAGATATTAAGAGGTCTGCTCCCAGAGATGCAACTGAAATGCTTCAGAACACAAAGGCAGCAGAGTGCACAGAAAGCTGATGGGTTTTAGAGGAACTGTACACTAAGGAAATAATAATTCTTACCGAATGAATCATGTTCTATGTAGTCAACACAACCTAATATCGTCTACTTCTACTTATCTTCACAATGTCAGCATGATTAGTGGCTATATCACAGGACACTGGCTGAATTTGCTGCCCAGCTATTACACACTAATCACAGATAATCTAGAGAACAAGTCAATTTTGATTCATAACTTTGCTTAATGTGCTTTATAGAATACAGAGACAATAACACATGCACATTCATCTTCATTGTTATTGCTGCAAAATTTTGAAGGGTGTCTATAACAAGCTTTTCCCGTCTAGATAAATGACCCTGTCAGGATTTTAAAGCACTTAGTGTTGTCAGAAGGTAGCAACAAATCTCTAACCTAAGAAACATTATGTGAAATAAGAAAATAATTTGCTAAATAATAGCTAACAGCCTTCTACTGCAAACTGCTGTAGGACTCCAAATACAGAGAATCAATCCCAGACATGACCCTAATGTTGAGAAACGTAAGTACACGATGCAACCAACTGCACAGATTAAATAGCAGCAGCTATGGATGAGACCAGTGCTGAACATTGACAGTCTGAACAATGACAGTGATTTCACTAGTTTGCTATGTGCTGAGAGTGCTGTAATTCCAAAACCATTACTTCTTTTCAAAACACTTGTACTATTTCTCACCCAAGTCAGAACATACAGCTTTTAGTTATAAAATAATTTGGATTATGCAAAGTTGCAGCTGTAAATCAGTGCAATTCCATTGATTTCAGAGGACCACACACTGATATTCTGGTCCTGTCAGCTTTTAAATAAACTTAGAGCAGCAGTTAGAATTCTCAATGCAGAAATTAAACTTTGCTATTAGCTTTATATTTTTTCAGACTATTTTTAATCATCTGCTCATTCTGTACTAAAGCAGCACTGAGTTGTATGCATGACTAGCTTAAGGTAATGCAACTATGAATGTCTTATGGTCTTCCAATGCTGTCTGTACGACAAACTACAAATAAAGCTAATACTGATACAGTGTGTTGGTATCAGTAACAGTCCTGAAACAGGAAACAGATAAGCAGGATAAAAATTGCTTTTATGAACTGTAATTAATAAAATCTGAAATATATCATTCTAACTGGTTTCACATAATTTTCAGAGAGTTTTTTGTTCCAAGGTTTCTCTCCTGATAATTCTGCTTCTTGTCACTTCTTGAGGTAAGACCTAATCTCTAAATTATTCTGAGGATCATAGAATCATTTGAGTTGGAAGGGACCATTAAAGTTCATCTAGTCCAACTCCCCTGCAAGGAACAGCAACACCTACAGTTCGATTAGGTTGCTCAGAGCGCTGTTCAGCTTGACCTTGAATGTCTCCAGGGACGGGTACCCACTACCTCTCTGGGCAAACAGATCCACTGCTTCACTTTCACAGTAAAGTGCTTCTTCTTTACATTTAATCTAAATCTCCCCTCTTTAAGCTGGAAAATTGATTCCCCTTGTCCCAACTGATCCTGCTGAAGAATATGTCCCATTCTTTCTTATAGCCCCTCCCTAATACGGAAAGACCTTTAACACATCTACCCAGATCCTTCTCTTCTCCAGGCTGAACAGCCCCAGCTTTCTCAGCCTGTCAGATGTTCCACTCCTTGGATAATTTGTGCGGCCTTCCCCTGGATGCACTCCAACTAGTCTAACTTTCTCCACATCTTGATGCAGTACTCCAGCTGAGGTCTCACCAGCACAGAGGGACAGGATCACTTCCCCGGCCTACTGGCCCTCTCCTTTTGATGCAGTGCAGGATATGGTTGGCTCTCCAACCCAATTAGCTTTGAAGAATTTCCTGCTGAGAGCTCACCGATCTTGACAGAAGGTCCTATGTAGGAACAAAAATAATTTTCAGGGATGTTTGGTCCCTTTCAACTTTTAGCATCCTTAAAAGACTGCTAGGAAAGATCTGTTGCTTATTTACTGTTTTATATGAAATGACTACAGAGCAGACAGAAGTCTCTTTTGGGCTACTTCAGACGACAGGATTCTGATGTACTACACCATCAGACTGCTGGTGGCGTACAGAAAGGAAAGGTCTCATTTCTGAGGTCAGCAACACTTTCACAGTTATTATCTCTCACCTTCCATAATTCTTTCCTGTGAATGTGTGAATTAACCCAAGACTGAACAGAAAATTAGAACATGAAGGTGCGGAAGCAGGTGAAAGGATGGACAGCGCAATGAAAATTTAGGAAGACACAATCATTTCTAAGGCAAGGAAATGAACCAGGTATCATATTTGCTGAGAAAAGTTAGTACAGCAAGGATCAAGATGGTAGGAGGAAGTCATAAAGAAGGAGAAAGGTGGGTGAAACCTAAAGCAGTATTTACTTACTAATTTTAGTAATTCTTCTACTAATTACTACAAAATAATCATTATGATTAGAAATCAGTAGGAGAAAGAAGTTGGGAACTCCTTTAAAAATGTATTGCCTTGTTCTAACTCTGCATTGACATTTAGTAAATTTAATCAGCAGAGCTTGTCCTCACTCAAATCTTTGCAGTCTAATATTTGTAGAAAATAATATATTTCAGTCTGTCAATGAGAAGTAAATTATTACCTCTCACGGGTATGTATTGTGGAAGTTCACTCTGTTGACAGTGATAATGAAAAATGTTTACCTTAAAAACATAAATGACAGAATTTACTTTGAAGTCTGCACTTAAGAGCTTTGCTTAATTCCCTCATTCATCAGCTGCTTTGGTAGAGATTTGACTTTTTTTTTTAACTAGAAAGCTATTCAAACCATTATGTTCACAGAGATTTGTTATTATGCAATACCACACTTCACTGAATTGCTCATGTAACAGAGAGAATGTCAACAATCTTAAATAAAAATATAAATAAATGCTATTATAGCTTAAGCAACTTTAAAACTTAAGTAACACTTTGGAAGTTGTAATAATGGAGATAGTTACCAGAGAAAGAAGAACATATAGCACAGCAAAGAACCTAGATAACGCTGATATTAATGTTTTTAATCTAAATGTACAAGAGGCTGCAGAGATCTATTTCACTATCCAAAACTCTGAGTGCCTAAAGTGGCTTAGAGCATCTTTGACTTCTTTCCCAGAATTTTTATTTTGAATGTATCTTCCTATCATCACCTTTCCACACTCTATGTAGAGTGACTTAAAAATATTTCCTGGGACTGATCACAAGAGGAATCTAATACTCACAGGCAGATCCTCCAATGAGCACCCAGACCAGAGAAAAAAGCATGTGAGGGAAATAATTTCCCCAGGCATCTGTATTCAGCATGGACTCTGCTCCTTGCCTGCTGGCCATGTAATTGAAAAATACAACCTTTTCTAAAATAACAAGACAAGGAAGATGAAACCACACATCATAGACAAAAAGGATTATGGAAGGGGAAGGAGAGTGGGATTAGCCAAGTTCTAGAGCAGGACCTTTTGTCAGAAGCAAGCAGGATATCTTTCACTAGCTCTGTGATGTAAAACTGGTCCAAAACAAAACAGGATTTGGGTTCCAGACTTTTGACCCAGGCCAAAGTCTTCTATACATCATTATTTAAGCAAGAAAAGAGGGGAAGAGATGAGAGGAGTAAAATGAAGAAAAATATGAGCAAGGAAAGGTATTACTCTTGATCAGAGCAGTGTGTGAGTTTATTTTCACCAGGACAATAATAGTTTGTGTTCAGTTCTAAAGAGAAAAGAATGTATGCCACATAGAAAATAAATATAATAAAGTAAGTAGCCAGGCACTATTTAATTGCTTTTACAGTTTAACCAACTTCACAACAGATAAAACAGTAAAAACAATGCATTACAACTTTTTTTTTTTTTTTTTTTTTTTACAAAGTTTGGAGTTGAAACTCTTGATTCTTATCAGTTTAGGAGACATCAGAGCACAAACATCTAACTAAATGTGTCATTTTGCACAAAACACATGGTTTTCAATGGAATTTTTCTTTTTTTTTTTCTTTCATTTTTAAGACTAAGTCTTTCAGAGTTCTACATTAAAAAGATTGCAAGCCATGACACAGAGACACCTGTATGAACCATATGCCAGAGTGCAAGCACATTTCCTTTCAACACACAAGGACAAGTGCAACATTTATATGAAGATTTAGTAGACATTAACAATCACTGTACAGTCATGAGCTATAAAACCTATTATTCAAATTAACATTAGTCTTCTCTTGCCAAGAGGCTTCTGAGATTTTTTTTCCTAGAAGTTCTTCTAAACCAGTTTTTTTTTTTTCCCCCATAACCTTACTATAGAATTTCTGTTTTCAAAGCCTAGAGCATCTGAGAACCTTCTGATAATGAAGGCCACAAGTACATCCTTTCTGAGCTTGTTCGTATTACTCCCATCATCAGTGTCAAAGGAGTCAAATCAGCTTTTAGCAACGGATGTATTATTTTGCATGAGGTATAACATTGTCAGAAAACCATGGTGAAATGCCTCCATTTGCTTTCATTTCTCCACAGACCTCGTAAAATAAAATAATACAGCAGACAAGATAGAACAAAATACAAGAGCTATATTTGAACATTTTGTAACATACTACGGAAATCTAAATATAGTATTTATTTAAAACAATCAGTGATACCTGGTTCATATGAGTCCCTTGCTTTTGGAATACTTTAAACAAAATAAAATAGAAAGGGCTAAATACTCTCCAAAAGTCAGATCTTAAACTGTATACTGAAAAATAAGGCATCCAAAAACAAAGAGCATACTAAAACATTAAAAAACTATTCAATCTTTTATTTTGGTAGAATTGAATTCTGACAGAGAAGAATCCATCTACTCTGTGAATGCAGTCACAGTAGCTTCCTCAGTACTAAAGAAATTCTTTCCTCAAATTTTCATGTTTAGCTTCAGTGATGCTTATCTACAGTCAGACTAACTATGTTCTCCATTGTTTTTAGTAAAAATGAAACAAATCCACAAAATCCATTAAATAAATCAAATAAAGTAATAATTATTTATAAACTTCTGAATCTCTTCTGCATTTTAACTCTACAAATCTAAAAAAAAAAAAAGAATCCTTTTTATCTCATGAGTAAAAAGCTTCATAAAATGACAGTTGAGGCTTTTTTTTTTTTTTTAGATCTTGCTCTTTAGTCTGCATATGGAAATGTCTTTGCCATTGCCAAAATCATTTCTACTGTGTTCCCAAAGTCTCTGTCACATGTGATTTATACTAGAGCATCATCAGCTTGTTATCTCTGAAGATTTCTGGTTTATTTATGATCATTAATAATGCTGTCAAATATTAAAATGATGATATCAATATTTTGTACTAACCTGGCAGACAGACTTTATCAAAGTGGAGAAACAAATAATGTTCAATTTAATACCTGGAATTGCTTTAGTTTTGGCATTGCACACAAAATACAAAAGTACTTTAAGAGGGACTGGAGAAGTCATGGTTTAATTACATTAAAAGCCTGCGAAGATACCTTGATGTTTCTGGGTAATTTAATATAATAATGAATGATTGCATACCAAGGTTTTTGGAGAGGTACCAAATAACTGAGTAGAACTGTAAATATCAGCACGCTTAAAATATTAGCCCAACTGAGGAGGCTTCTGAAAGGAAAATTGAGAAAGGAGAATAAATCTTTACCAATATGATGTGTTTCATGTATACTCCACAGAGGAACTGCTGAAAGTTATGCAATTTATCTCAATGTTCTTTATTTTTGTTCAGTAAGTTACAAGGGCTTTCATATGTAATTTTACAAGGAATGTTGATTCACAATATTGCAACATTATGCATTGGTTCCAACACGCTGTCAAATCAAACACATGGCTTGAATGTTCAATTAAGCTATTAAAAATTCTAGATTTTTTAAAAACAATATTCTTTTAAAGGAAGCATTAGTAAGGGACAAACAGTGAATCAGAGAAACATAACATGGACTATAGATGTTGGGACAGAGAATTGCAATAAGAGTGTATGTGCAGTTAAATCAGAAAGAATAATGAAACTTCAGTATAATAGACTCACAATATAATAAGTTAATGTGCTATTTTGGAATGGTATTTCTGTAAACTTACTCTTTAGATCAAACACTGTAACATAAACTGTAAAAACAAACAAACAAACAAACAAAAAAACCAACCACCTGCATGTAAAATTTCACTATAGAGAAATATTAATTATAGTGTTATTATTTAATTAATTAGACCCTGAGATTATAAAAAGGCAGTGTATTTTTTCAAGACAGGCATCACCATAAGATTATTGGATTTTGAACTCGGTGTCATTTAAAGGAGAATTTATGTTCTATTGTATTTAAATTGTAAATAAAGGTATAGTAATGCAACGCTTGATATCCATGAAAATTCATGCTGGGAAACAACTGGAAAAACAAAAAATGCTTTGAAGACACAGCAATCATTAAGATTTCACAGATCATAAAAACATAAATAGTTGTATATTTATGCTGGGCCTATGAATATATAGGTGTCCACTTTTACCTGCCTTGGAAATCTGGAAGCATCATGCAGGTCCCTTTATTGTTCCTGTTCCTATATCTTCACTGGGGAAAGGGAAAAACGTGACTGTATCTATTTAAAATAACTCAGACTTTCTTTCTGCAGATTTCACAGGTCCAAAAGGTTCCTATTTCTTGTCTTTGTCAGGAGAAAAAACAATTCAAGGTGAAATAGGTTTCTGAAGTGAAACAGACTCTCCTTCCACCCATGGTAATCAGTTTGGGTTTTAGTATCTAAATATTGAGTTGACAAAAGTAATTCTCCTTAGGGACAGTACTGGTCATTCCTTCTAGCAGTACTAACATTTTCAAGTGACAAATGACAAATTACTCTTAGTGCCACTGTATAGAGACAGTCTGCATACTTAGCTGTGTCCGTAGAAAATTTTTCCAGTATTTACTATCTATACCTTTCACACTTTTCGTTCCTAGCCAAGGAAACTTGAAGAGGAAATCTTTCCTTCGAAGTCAGCAAGACTCAAACCAAGATTATAAACATCATTCTGTGAAACCAGAAATACAAAAGAATTACTTAATACAAAAGAATTACTTCCAGCCTGGATAATCTTTAAGTTTCAGGTAGGCATACAGAGATGTACAGAAAAGCAGCTATTACAAAGAATTATAAAAGAGAGGCCTTACTACTGTGAGCAGACTCCTGTCTCTCTTGATCATGTCAGTGATTGGAACTCAAATCCTGTTGTCAGTGGCAAGCTTGTCCTCATTTACACATGCTCTATGCTTTCTACTCTTCTGATATTCTCTCCTTGACTAAGAAATGGGATGGAGGAAAAGAACTACGTATAATAGTTTCCTGGTCTTACATCCTCTTTGTCTCACTCAGACAGCTCAAATTATGTTGACCTACCACACATAAAATCAGCAGGTAAAGCAAGACTTAGGAAAGAAAAATGAGATTGTATGGCAATTTTACATAAATTTTATTTCTTCCTTAAAATATCATCTTAAGGGCTTTGTATGGGAAAAAAAAAAAAAAAAAAAAAAAAAAAGTAGATTTTCTAGTGGGCAACATCTGCCCATAGATAAAAGGCATAGATCCTCCAGTCTATTACAGTTTTAGATAGCTGCCTAGCTCAAATAGCTCTAACTTCTCACTAACATCATACCAGATCCAAACCAGAATGCACAATTTATCTGTGATCAATTTTGGACACTTTGCCCAGGAGAGCAATCTAAATTCTCCTACTGTATCATACAGGGAACACCTCAGAGCCTTGTAACATTACATCAGCTCCATGAGAATGTACCTGGGCAGAGATAAAGTCCTGTACCTTTCATGTTTTCCTATCATTTTGGAAGTCACAGCTCAGATTCACCTGCTGTAGAAAAGTAGGCAGTTTCAAATCATAGTCTAGCAGGCAGAAATCTCTCATTGTTTTAACAAGAAACTGCTACCAGCATTCTTGTAGAACAGTGGATATACAGGATCCCACCTGATGTGATTATAATCAACCTTCCCACTCCCTGAAGGAGAAAGGGACTCAGTGGTCTAATTCAGGGTCAGGTTTACGTTCCAAAATTTTGTAGCCCTCAAGGGCTACAGCACTTGTAAACACATTGAGTGCTAGCTCTCAGTGTCTTTTAAAATTAATACTCAAACATTTTTATAACCTTTTTTCAAATTTAACCTGATTTTTTATTTTCTATCTAATATGCTATTCAACAGTCACTCAAGATAACTGTCTGTTTCTCATTTAGTCAGTAGTGAATGTACAGGAAATACACTTTAATAGTAATTACACAGAATCACAGAATCGTAGGGGTTGGAAGGGACCTCCAGAGATCATTGAGTCCAACCCCCCTGCCAAAGCAGGTTCCCTACAGCAGATCACACAAACAGGTGTCCAGGCGGGTCTTGAATATCTCCAGAGAAGGAGACTCCACAACCTCCCTGGGCAGCCTGTTCCACTGCTCCATCAGCCTCACCGTAAAGAAGTTCTTGTGCACATTTGTGCGGAACTTCCTATGCTGCAGTTTCTGGCCGTTTCCCCTTGTCCTGTCTCCACACACAGCTGAAAAGAATCTGCCCCCACGCCTTAAATAGACCTGGATCAGGTCCCCTCTCAGCCTTCTTTTCTCAAGGCTAAATAGACCCTATTCACTTAGCCTTTCTTCACAGGGGAGATGCTCCAGGCCCTTCACCATCTTTGTGGCCCTCCGCTAGACTCTTTCCAAGAGATCCCTGTCTTTTTTGTACTGGGGAGCCCAGAACTGGACACAGTACTCCAGATGAGGTCTTACCAGGGCAGAGTAGAGGGGGAGGATCACCTCCCTCGACCTGCTGACCATGCTCTTTTTAGTGCACCCCAGAATGCCATTGGCCTTTTTGGCCACGAGGGCACACTGCTGGCTCATGGCCAACCTGTCGTCCACCAGGACACCCAGGTCCCTCTCTGCAGAGCTCCTCTCCAGCAGGTCATCTCCCAGCCTGTACCGGTGCATGCAATTATTCCTCCCTAGATGCAAGACTCTACACTTGCTTTTGTTAAACCTCATCTGGTTTCTTATAATACAATAATTATGTAGCAGGAAAATCTTGAGCAGTCACAAATACCATTGAGAAATAGATTAACTAAATATAAGTCATTCATAGAATCATAGAATTTCTCAGGTTGGAAAAGACCTTAAAGATCATAGAGTCCAACCACAACCTAACCATACTACCCTAACAACCCTCCACTAAATAATGTCCCAAGCACCACATCCAAATACAGCCAGAGATGGTGACTCAACCACCTCCCTGGGGAGCCTATTCCAGTGCTCAACCACCCTTTCTGTAAAGAAGTGTTTCCTGATATCCAACCTAAACTTACCCTGGTGCAACTTAAGGCCATTTCCCCTTGTCCTGTCACCTGTCACCAGTGAGAAGAGACCAACCGTGCTCTTGCTAAACACCTTTCAGATATTGGAAGAGAGCAATAAGTTCTCCCCTCAGCCTCCTTTTCCCCAGACTAAACAGCCCCAGTTCCGTCAGTCTCTCCTCTTAGGGCATATTCTCCAAGCCCTTCACAAGCCTTGCTGCTCTTCTTTGGACCTGCTCCAGCACCTCAATGTCCTTTCTGTACTGAGGTGCCCAAAGCTGATCACAGTTCTTGAAGTGAGGCCTCACCAATGCCGAGTACAGGGGCAGGATGACTTCCCTAGTCAGATCCATAGAACTGGATTCTGGAATCACCTCCATCCCAATTTTTTTTTCCCCACTATCTTCACAGCAGTTCTCAACTGAATGAAATACGTCCATCACAAGAAGTCATCCTTTCTGCCTCCATCTACAAGCTTCAACCACTTGTCTTGGAGGAGAACAAATGATCGAGTGTATCAGCAATCAGATGAGCCTATCCATCTGACTGAAATATTAACATAGGGAAAAGTACAATAAAACATATTTTTTCAAGTTTGGCTCATCTAAAACAAGGCTTTACAATTGCTTTTGCTGGCACAAGTGAGACAGAAGAGACCACTGAAGAACAGATTGATCATTTCTTGACTTAAACCACTTGGGAAACAAGCTTCTGCTCTGAAAAAATGGATAGGTCTTTTCTACACCCTGCCTAACATTTTGTCTTTCTCAGTGAGACAGTCTTCCCTGTGCCTTGTTCAGAGGGCCACATGGACTTTCACTGAGTTTTTTCAGAAATAAAAGCATAGTTGTTCTTTCTAATTCCTGGTTTCAGATTCTAATAAGCTGTAGTCTTGCTGAGGAATTCTATTTTGATTACTATTTTCAGTACTATAGTCACCACAAAATACAATTATACTTAAGAAAAAATGAAATGATGAACACTTAATATAACTGAGGAGAACTGCAATGACTTTAAAACAAAATTATAAAAATGATTTTTTTTAATGTAAATTGCATGTATTTGCATTAATCCTCAGTTATGTGGAAACAGTAAACAGAAATGGTGATTGATAAAATTAAATAAAATATATCTTACATTATGCAGATAAATATTGAAATCCAGACTCCTGTTGGGCTTTCAATTGAAAGGCCAAGGGTGCTTACAGATTGCAGAGTTCAGATACCAATTTTAAACAAATCCTTTACTAGCATATTAAATAAATCACAAAATTATAAGAACTCTGTTGGAGGTGATTCTCCTTCAAAGTCTTACACAAACGTGTGTATCTGAATGCCAGAAAACTGGATAAGGTTAAAGCCTTTGAAGCACATCAGTGTGTGAATATAAAATATGCTACCCAGAGCTCATGCTTTGGTTGCACCGCCACTGTTAGTACATTAAGCAGATGCACTCAGACACATAAGACATGCACTGAAAATCAGTGAGAACAGTCATAGACAAAAACTTACCAAAAACAACACACTGAGCTGTACTCACTACTAAAACAGACAAGTGGGGAACACAAAAATAGAAATATCAAGGAAACAACTTCTTTTTTTTTTTTTTTTTTTTTAAGAATACATTTCAGGAGATGCTGGCAATTTGTGCAGTATAAAATTTCTCCAGACTTGTTTCTCCCCTCTCTACCTTTCTGGAAATTTTTCCTCTATGTCCTTTTCTTTCAATGAGAAAATATTTTACTGAAGAGGCTCTGGTTCCCATCCTTGATGCTCAATCATTTGAGCTACTGAACACCCATTACTGAAATTAATGTAAATTAAGCATGCGTTAATGGCATCAATTCAGGATAAGATCAGTCTCTATGACATGACATAAACACATGCGTTTCTGAATTCTAGCTGTATTACAATATTGACTAGGAATAGGTTTAAGGACGTCCTTAACACAGTAGTGGTCAGAATAATATGACCCAAATATTGTAATCCCAGTTATCAGTAAATGAAATTTTATTCAAGTAGGTTTGAAAAATGGTTGCAGCATCCAAGCCTAAGTAACCACAGTCTCTGTTTCTTGCTTTTTTTTTTTTTTTTTTAAATCACTTTGATTTCTTGGAATTGTTTACCTGCAGACTACAAAGAAAACACATAGGACTAAAACAGCACATTTATTACATGCCAAGTTACAGTTCACTGCATTCCCATTTCAATTTGCACTCACAATACTATGGGAAAGTGAAATGATATAATCAGAAACAAATGAAATACAAAGAAAAGTTTATCAACAGACAGAAGCAAGTTTATCTCTAAACTAAACAGCCACAACATTCAATACCTTTAATAATCTAATACATTGTTTAATAGAAATTTGTGATGAAAGACTTCTTATCCATCCCTTGCCAATTTGGGATATTTTCTGTTTTCCAGTTAAATCATTGGAGGCTGATTGGTAACTGACAACCAGATGAATAGAAAGAACTAACTGGATGTGCTGTGAAATTTGTATTTCCCTTGTAAAGTGCCAAGCTCTTTCAAATTCCCTTTGTTTAAAGGTGAATTAATGAAAGTCAGGAGCTCAAAAAAATTGGATCCTGTATTGCGTAGCAAGTAGATTGCCTTTCAAGTACACTGCCTTTCAAGTACACATTCAACATACTGCTACTGAAGCCACCTTCATCCTTCCTACAAAGGAATGTGTTTAGTGTGCTGTCAAAAAGCATCACACTGCGCTACGGAATTAAAACTGGCATATTTCCATTGTACTGAACATTTTCTGAAAATGAGACTATAAAGAAACAATAAGTTATTGCATCAGCATTGTTAGTGTTGTTGCACTTCTACTCTCAGACTAACAGTCAGAAGAAGTTGCTGCTCAGCAAGGTCATGCAACAAATAACATCTGCCAACCTCAACAGCAGACATTCAGACTCTCTCAACCACTTTCATATTTTGTTTGCTAAATAATGAAATAAAGCTTGCATTAAAATGGGATCTTCTCAGTAACACTTGCCTCCAGAATCACTGCAGATAATTTTGCATTCTTTATTAAACTTTGGAACTGAACAGTGCAGCAACATTTCACTTTTGTCATATCTTTTTATGTTTGTATCAATTTATATATGATAATACTCTAGTTCTTTTTCTGAGAAAAAAATCAGGAGGGAGCACATTTAACAGAAATAATTTGTGTGTGAGAGTGTATGTGGGGAGGGTGTACTTCCACGTATCATTTTCTATCATTAACCATTAATCATATATTTATCTCCAAACATCTTCATCTACAGCCAAATTTTAATCCCATTAATCCTCTTTAAAGATCTGTAAGGTCTTCTGTGTAATTCTGACTTTTAGTTAACACATATCTTAATTTTACAGGGATTTTTGCAAGCTCACTTGAGACTGGTTTCTTTCTGAGGAAGGAGGAAAGATCACATTTTTCCACAAAAATAGAAATGAGATACTAAATGCTGCAAGTCAGCAATAGTCAACACAGAGAAGTCCACCCAGAAAGACTACTACTACCAAAATATTCCTACCAAAGCAAACAGGAACTCTCATTACAGACTGGAGAAACAATTCTATGTTTTTGAGGGGATATATCCCATTATGGAGGAAGATCTGCAATACATAGGAATTATTGCGTGATCCCTGTAAAAGGGCTTTTCCTTTAGAAATATACTACTTTTTTTTTTTTTTTTTTTCTGATGGAATTGTATATGTCAAGGAGGTAATTATACAGCAATCCAGAACACAGTATCAGTAAATCTGACTTGACTTGGTTCAATGAGTAACATACGCAGTAACAAGCAGAACATACAAAACTGTACTGTATGCAAAGCATACCAGGTCACAAATTTTACCCTTAGGGATGGAGATTTAGCACAGTGGATTTTAACACAAGCCTGTAGCACTGTCAAAGGATTCTTCCTAATTCTGATGATACAAAGTCTGTTGAGCATAATTCCTTCTCTGTCCCTGAGTATGAATTAGACAAAGGAGAGGGAAATGGAGAGGATGTGAAAAGATTATCTGAATGGCCATAATCAATTATCCAACATTTGGCTTCCATGAAATTAGAGCAATGGCAAATAGGTAGGAATTTTTAAAGTTGTAGCCTTCTTGGAGAACTTTGAGGAACACACCACAGTGATATAACAGCAGATGGAGCACAGACATAAATGTCATAAATGTCATAATCAAAGGCTGAAAGCCAAAAGCTTACATCAATAGCCAGGATAAGACAAGCTCAGAAATACCTCTGTGGGCTTTTTGGTGATAAAACCATTTGTTGCTCTCATCTCTGCACTTTGTGTAAATATGAATGAGATTAACTATGATATCATTCTTTTTAACATACTGCAGAGAGTAAAAGTCTAGTTGAAAAATAGAAGTGTTTTTAACTTTTATCAGCTATTTAAAAATCAAGAATTAATAAAAATTATCATCTTATACATGAAATGGATGAGAATAACTAGTCCCATTTTATTAAGGCTTTCTATGTTAAACTGTAAGAGATGCTACAAAATTTATCAGTATTGTCATTTAGAATTAAAATTTAAAGATTTGACTGTCCAGTTCAACAACTTAGTCTCTCATCTGTGTATTTTGTTAGACCTGGACAAAAGTAGCTGTGTGTATAGATAAGTTAAATTTTAAGAGTTAATTTTTCAATTTTCATGTCAAAATACTGATATCATTTCTATTGTTAATCACAAGAGGGAGACTATATCAACATCTTGTTTCAAATTTTAAAAATATCTAATTTTAGTAATTTTAGATCAGATCTAAACTTTGACCATTCTCTGAAAAACATTAATGTCTGTTCAGTTCTTTTCTGAGTTTGTCTAGCCAGTAAAATTTATAGATAAAGATACCCAATCCAATAAACGAGATTAAACAATGCAAAGGCAGTTGGAAAGAAGATTCGAGAATAGGAGTCAATTTTTGCAACACGAATGTGTATTCTTCCTTCTCTCCAAGATCCTGTGCGGCAGTCTTCAAAACAACAAAAGAAGCTAGCACAGTCTTTCCCTTCTAGGCACTCATATCCATAATCATCATCACGTTCAGGGAGATGATTAATGTTATTAATTGAAATTAGTGTTGATCCAGGTCGAACAGCAATTGCAGATGGTTTCTTAAGAAAAAAAAAGAAAAAAAAGGAAAAACGTGTTTTTGTTTTACCTTCAAATTAAATAATCCCATACAATTCCACAGCAAGGGCCAATGTAAGCAGATTCTTCAGTACAATATACAGAAATTCAAATGTTAGAGGAAAATAACATGAGGAGTTTTGCAAATTCTGAACTAGTCTATGCAATTAGCTCATGCGGGCAGAAGATCATGAATGCTTCCCACCTGCCATGGTGAAAACTGGGTTGTGCTGGAGATTGGGAATACTAGATAATTAGTTATACAGACAGGGTTAGATGATCCCATCTACATGACACAAAAGAACATTTTGAAGTAAGTCAAAGCTTGACAATTGGGTCATAAATAAGTGTTTAGGAAGGATATAATTATCACTACCAAGGGAATGATAGCTTTCCCATCATTTGGAATCTGTAGTATCAGATTGGATGTTTTTCTAGAAAATAAAATTTCACTAAGGCAAGCTAGTGGCATTAGGACAAAATCTCTGGTGAAGTTTTAGAGACTGATCCACAGGCCCTACACAGGCCTAACCCTCTGAGGGTAAATCGCTAAACAATATGCCCAGCCCATACATTAATACATAAAACACCTTAGGAGAATGCCATGAAAGTCAGTAAAAATCATTATTTTAGCTCTTAATTCTTGCTTCTACATTCCATGTGCGTAACAACCTCCTGAAATTCAGTTCAAACTGATTGAAATAGGTGCTAACGTTCATAAATAATTTTCACAGAAATATTTTGGGTTCGTTATTGCCTAGTACATAAACTACTTGCTTTCACCTTTCTCATGACTTTTTGCCTTCCCTTTTCCTGCATTATCACTGCCCATCTTTCCTCCTTTTATTATTTTGTTTCTTTGTGGATCTTTATACATCATCCCTGTTTTCCCAAGTATTCAAAAATATATTCTGTTTCCTTATTTATCCTTGTTTTAAATTCTAAACCCCAGAGCCTTTTTAGACTACTCTATTATCCTCTTGTACTATCATTTTTCCAGTCCCTTTTCACCTTTGACATCTTTTCTAAAATTTTCAGACTAAAATATGGTAGTTACATTAATACTACTCTTACATTTTCTCCTCTCTTTTCTTGAATCTCCATATTTTGCCATGTAATGAATAAAAACATTTAGAAATGATGCAGTCAGAGGAAGTAAGGAAGTGAGTTTACAGTGAAATAATTAACAAATCTTGCTACTGGAGTTTAGAAAATAATTTCTCATATAATTATACATGATAGACAAAGAAAAATATATAAAAAGCAAGAAGCCATATCATTTCAATCCTTGTATGTTTTAGGGACCAGTTGTCCCACTTCTAGGGAATTACTTTGACCAGTATGCAGATCTCTAGTAAAGGAATAACTTTATTCCTGTGGGGAAATTTACCACCAAATCTTGAGGAGATGGTGTTACAGCTGTGCAGTATCCACCATATTTTTTAATAGTCTAACTTCCTTTAATAAGTATTTTTACCAGAGGAAAATTCACACACTCTGCTGTTTCAACACTTCTTAGACATGATGACCTAGGGAGTTAATTATCGTCCTAAAGGGCCTCATTATTCTTTTCAGTCATGATAAAATACTGACAATACTAACAGCTGCTGTATTTGAGACATTACAAACAGGTCTTGTTTTTACATAACATAAAATTTCAGATGAAATTTGTTTTGAATTTACAAACTCATTGCTTTTAAGTAGATGCCTATTTGTTATTTTATTTCATCATCTGCTTGATTGTATATTGGCAACATTCAGCCCTCACCCAGGAAAGTCAACTAATATGATTTAATTATACAACTTCTTAGTTGATGAAATGATCTGGAAAAAGGGCTTTACAGCATTGGTCCTTCCTCTTATTCTTTCCCAAAGAAGATTACTATCAAGCCTCTAGTTTTCCAATGAAAAACCTATTTAACGCCTTTTTCTAAATGCTTTAATAATATAAACATGAATTTTAAATATTCATGCTGACAGATTCTTCAGAAATTCCAGTATTCTTACTGCATGTAGAGAAAATCTCTTAGATGGAATATTTATTCCTAGGATTTGTGAGGATTCATACCATACAAAGCTCAAATTGTGAACAAAGGAGGATCATTTTACTAGAAACATTAGAGCAAACGAACAAAAAAGATTTTTCAGAAACATTAAGCCCAAATAGTACTACCTTTACTGACACATGCTCCACAAACAGCTCAAGAAGCACCAAGGGCTTGGGAACAGCATGGAAAATTATCTATAAAGACTCTCTAAATTAGGCTCATATATTTTAATTCACTTATGAATGTAATGATCCAGAAATTTTGCAAGTTAATAGTCTTACAGAAAGTGAATATAAACTCCCAACCAATAAAGAACAAATTTCATGTTTTTGGTTCTTAATCATTTGACTAAACTTACTGATGGCTTAGGTTTTGCCTTCTTATCTTTTCCTTTGTCCCCTTTCCTGTTGCTAGTAAAGTAATGCAAGGTGCCATATTCCATCAAGGCAGCAAACACAAAAATGAAGCAAACTGAGACAAAAAGATCCATTGCTGTCACATAGGAGACTTTTGGAAGTGACTTCCTGGCAATTGTGCTCAATGTTGTCATGGTCAGCACCGTTGTAATACCTATTTAACAAGGAAAGTAGGAGACAGAGGGGGAAAAGGAGAGTATATTAATAATTCAAACATATTTTCACAGACAAAAAAAATCCTCATTAGTCAATAGCTCATTCATAAGGCATACAAGAACTGAGGCACAACAGAATTCACTTTAGATCACATCCACAGACAGCAGTGCTATTGCAAGAAGCCATCCCTATGGATCCAGAGGCCACTGTTAGATCATACAGAAGGTGGCTGGTTGTGTAACCCAGCATGGGGTGCGTCCCTGGGCTGCTGGCAAGCTTCAGGAAGCTCAAGAAGTGAAGTTGTCCATCATGACATCTTTGTAAACACCAACTTGTTAGGTAGCTACCTACTGTAGGAAGCTATGCTGTGGGGTTGGACTAGATGGCCTTCAGAGGTTCCTTCCTGCCTTATAATTCTGTGACTGTGACACATTAAGTTTAACACTTTAGTTTAAATTCCTTTAATTTTCAGCACACCCTGAAGAAATCAAGACACTGATAAAGTTTTTGTAATTTTATAAAACTTTTAAAGAAAGCATACATACAACAGATACAATAGACAAACTGGCACAAATAAACACATACATTTTATAAACAGATAAAAGACCTCTGGCTCTTGAAAGTTTAAAATATACGAAACCACACAAACAGAAAAAGATTTATTATATATAAATAACTTTAAAAACTAATTTTAAAAGTATTAGAAAAAGGAATAATTTTCTCAACTCTTTGCTTATGACACGTAGTAGGTCAAATTAAATGAATTTCATGGCCTTTCGTGTCTCATTCTCTAAATTATTAAATATATTTTTAATGTTGTGCCTTAATTCACATACAAGTTAATTAAATGAACAAGCTGGCCTTATTGGCATCATGTTTAGTGTCTTAACTGTACCACTCTTCACTGGTTTAATATTTAGAAGATGTTAATGCTTCCTTCTTGTAAGCTATGCTGTAGGCTTTTTTTCCTAGTAGTTCAAAATTAGGATGTGACCTTTCCTTTGGAGTGCAATACTTGAACACAAAAATAATAATTTTACTTATATGTCTAGGCTTACTGGAAAAAAAAAAGTGAAGTGTGACAATAGTCTATGGCTATGTCTTTCCAGTCAAAGCATGGAATCGGGAGTTGCTATTAGCTTATAGTACAGTAGGAAAACACTGGTGATTTTGCAACAGATTTCTCAAAGAAACTAAGAAAAAGGGCATGCAGATAATCACAGAGTTTTTTTAAATGCTTTTCTCCCACTAGATCCTTTTGAGAATCACTTAGGTATTTCTTTGCATACTCAGATATTAAAATGCATTTAATCACCTTATACATTGGAAAGCCAATCTACCAGGATCCTTCAACATGCACGCAAGAAAAATTATCAAGAATTTTCAGTATACCAGGCTTCAACACAGTCTCCAGGTTGGAGGTGATACCCACCGTACTGAATTCTGTTCCAAGAAAAGGAAAGATGACATGGACTTTCCCAGTCCTCTTTATTTTGTAGATGGGAGAAAAACTTGAATTAACACAACTTCTAGCTTAAATTAATGTTGGCTTTCTTCTCTTAATCTCTCAGTCTTTCCCCCATCCTCTAAAATCACATCTTTTTGACTGGTAAATTCTTTTTTCTGTACTAGAAAATCTGCATGTGAGAATAGTTACCCTATAATTTGCCAAACACTGACTTTTGAGCATTTACACATAAAAAAATCAGAAAACTGTCACTACTACTCTGAGAGTTGATTGTGTGCATCCTATGCCCTTCACACGTCTCTATCTGACACTTCGCCAAGGCAATACATGATTCCCAAGTGGTCAAACATAGGAGGCCAGAGCCACAGTAATCAGGTCAGCCAAGTTTGACAGTAACACTGAATTATAGAACAGAAGAACTTGCAAGATTAAAATAATATCTGTAATAAAAACAAGGTCCTGAAGGACAGCAATTTAAGCTTTTATAAGTTACATGCCTAACTCCTTGAAGTTCAACTTCAGTTGCAAATATTCTTTCTTGTCCTTAAAAGAGCAAAATAATTTACTTCATTTAAAAAAAAAAAGGCACAAACAAAAATCACACTAAAATTTTAAAGCAACAGTAACAGAACAAAAACAATACACATCTTCATAATTTTCCCCTGTGTAGTATGCTCCATAATGCTAAGTGAAGTTTAATCATACTTCTCAGACTAATCATTGCCATATTGCCATCCCTGGAGATGACAGAAATATAACATAGAAGAAAAAATATAAATATTTACGTAAGAAATAGTGAATCCACAAGGCTTGGATCACAGAATCCTTAAAGTTGGAAGAGATCTTTAAAGGTCATCTAGACCAACATCCCTGCAAGGAACAGGGAAATCCACAGCTAGATCCAGTTTCCCAGACCCCTGTCCAGCCTGGCCTTGAAATGCTCCAGGGATGAGGCATCCACCACATCTCTGGGCAACCTATTCCAGTGCCTCATCACTCTTGCTGTAAATCTTACCTAAACCTACTCTCTTTAAGCATGAAAATTTTCCCCTTGTCTTATATCACCACAGAAGCCTAAGATTTCCAGGCTCCTATTATAAACACTCCCTCCCTTAAATTCTCTTGTGACACCACAGCATGATTCTCCTACTCTTAACCTAGTAACTCAATAGAAAGGATGACCAATGGTCACAATCATTTAATTCAATTAATCCAGTGCTCACTGCAAATTTGTATTCCTGTTCCAGAACCCTCAAGGGTGACAACAAGCATCCTTACCCAGAGATGTCCTTGCAGGAACTGCATCCTTGTTAATCCAAAATGACACCCATGAAAGAACAACTGTGAGTATACAAGGAATGTACGTCTGGATAGTAAAATATCCCATACGTCTGCTGAGATCAAAGAAGATTGTCATAATAATATAATCACCTATGAATTAAGAAAACAATAATAATCTTGGATTATATCTGTTAGTTTTGTTGCACATAGATAATAAATGCCAAAATGCATAACACTTTGCCTTACCAGATAGGGTATGAGAAATCTCAGTTGTATTTCGCAGCCCTACAAACGCAAATTGGTACAATCTCCAGTATTTCGGATCTGCCACTTCAACAGAGGTTTTCTTCCATTTGTATTCAATTTCATTTCTGGGATATCCATCTAGAATAAAACAACAAATCAAGACTCTAGCCACAGCAAATTTCAAAGCATATATTGTGATCTCTGAAGTTGTTTGGAAATGAAACAATGGCTGTATATAAAGGGAATCGCAGAGCAAGAAAATCTATAATCCACTGTATCTATCTAAAATTTAATAGCAAAATAACTAGCCTCAATTTTAAGCCTCACTGTTAAGATCAGCCTAAAGTTTTGTAAATACAATTGTTTAGGAAATATCTGCACAATATTCTAGAATTAAGAATGAAAAAACAACTCAGAATCACCACTATGCATTAATGCGTGAATGCAATATACTTTAGCTTTAAAAAAAACACAAAGAGCTTAAAAGTACATATACTTCCGAGTATACAATATGACAAAATTTCTATTCCTCAGTATGGATTTTTGTGACCCGATTCATTGTTCAGTAATCCATCTGGAATTACAGCCTTCTTGATTTTTGTGTGCCTCACATGTTGAACCACATTATCTAGCACAAAAACAGGAATGAAATCAAGTAAAGCTCACTTGTATTTAATTGACAGACCTACGAAAGTTCATTTAGCATTCAGGAAGGAAGCATTAAATAAAATATTCATTTAAGAAGATTCACTCAAGTTTGATTTCATTGCCTTTTAGGTTTCACATTTAAGAATAAATTGTTTAGCTATGTTCAGTTGGTTTGGGATTCTTTTGCTAGCAAAAGCACAATACTCTTAGGAACAGTATTTTATTTTTAATATATTAAAAAAAATAAGCCTGAAAGTTATGTTTCTTGCTTGCAAAAATACATCCCACTGAAAGGAGAAGGCATGTTCATACTGAGCATTTACAAGATCAAGCTGAAGAAGGCAGATCTTAATTTTCCTCATAGTATAACACATGGAACCAATTCAAAGCTGGCAAGTCTGACAGGCATAAAAAATAAAGTTCTTCCAAGGCAATAGATTCCTAAGATTCCTATTAACTGGAATGAGTGTTGCATCACGCCCCTTAGCAATACAATGGTTTTTAAAGTTGCAACTAAATGAAATGCATGTAATTCAACTCATTCATTATTGCATTTAATTATGCAATAAATAACGCAATAAATCAAAGCAAAATATAAATAGATCTTTTCCTTCACTTCAAGGCTTCAAAAAGTAATTACTTGCTCTCTTGTTGCTGTATTTTAAGGAAATTTAAAGCCTGGTTGTAAAGAGAAAAAAAAAACAAAGCATTGTACTTACAGCTTGAAAATTCCAGTGGACAGGAGTGCTCATCCATAGGAAAGTTATGAAGCTGAAGATAACACTCAGCATTAATTGTCAGTCTAATTAGAAAATAAGAACAAAATAAAGATTATATTCATGCATCTAGACACTTCAGACTAGATAATAAACACATGCACAGAAATCAGTTTTGCCAATTAATGGATGTTATGCATATCCAATTGTGTATCAGCAAAGGGTATCCAACGTCATCTCCACAGAACAAAATTATCAAATGCAACCTGATGACTTGTGTCATTTCAATTGCCATATCAAGTCATTTAAAAAAATGCTAATTGATTGGTAATCTCTTAATTTTCTACCAGAAAAAGTAAAAGGGAAAGGTTAAAGGCAGGACAAGGAGGGAAGACAAACACAGCAATAAAATTAAGTTTTTTAAAGAATGTTTTGCAAAGTCTCATGGCATTTGACATCCTTATATCTGATGGCTATATACGAACTTATATAAATATATATGCATCCATATATATACATAAATGGTAACATGAGGCCTGCTCTATATTTGTGTAAGAAGAAAAACAATGAAGAACAATCTTGACATTTCTGCTCATTCAATGTCTAATATCAAACAGATCTTTCAAGTAGATAGCATATATTTTAGAAAAAGTCTAGAACTAGTCTAGCATTTAAATAACAGAAAAAATCAGTTGTATCTTTTGAAAATACTATCACAGACTTCCAAAGTGTTTCTAAACAAGGTGGATTTTAAAGAAAACTGTAGTTCTCGCCATACATTGGGAAAGAAAAAAAGCCCCAAGTCCAAGCAAGACACTTGCATCCTTCTGGGAGTGCCCTTCAAATTTTCCAAATTTCCAAATTTCCCAATATATGCACATATTGTCTTAGTTTTCCATTTTCAATCTTTGGATGGTCAAACTCTTAAAGAAAAAGAAAACAAAGCCTAGCTTTTATTATAGGCGGTGCAACCAGATTTGGAATCTCTGATGAGTGCAATAGAAAAATCAAGGTCTAACCTCACAATAGACTCAGCGGGCCTACTGAGCGTACTGAACCTACTGAGCAGCTGAACATAAAAGAATCATCATGTCTTCTCCCTCAAGTAACAATGGGGAAAGAGTGGTAGTACATAGGAACCAAAGAACTTGGAGCACTGTCAAATCCAGTTATTTTTTCTTCAGTCACCAACATATGAACTCAGTGTTATTCCAATATGAACTCTGAATGTTATTCCACCTTAGGCTGAATTCAGATCATATCTTCATCTACACAGATGTTTGCATGTTGCAGTGCCAGGTGAATATCCAGTTTTGCTGTTTCATTTCCAGCTCACTGCAATTCAAAGCTGAAACTTCAGCACAATAATTCTTAGTTATTCTGTTGAGAGAGCATCACACTGCTCATACAGTGCTACTAGTCTGTAGATGAAAGCAGTGTAAGTAACTAAATGTAAGTAACTAAAAAGTTGCTACTGTTTGATTTTTTAAAAAGGTCAGATATATGTCATCTTTTGCACATGCTACTTGTCTATCAGCTTCTAATTTATTTCAAGATTTCTTAGATGTGCTTAATAAGAAAAACTGAAAGATTATCCTAAAATGCTTTCTGTAGACTACAGCTATTCAAGAACTGTTTGTTAAGTGACTCAGAGATCAGTGCAGATAGCCTAGATGGTATATTTAAAATTAACCCAAGCATCCGTCATTTGCCAAGCAGAATTACTACCAACATGTTTGCTCAAGCCTAATTTGGAGGAACAGATTTGTAGATTTTAATAACTTGTAAGAGTAAACATGGAAAGTAGTATATGCAGAACTTGGACCTTAGCTTTAATCAAGCTCTTTTATTATTTTTATTGCTTGAAGTATTCCTCTTTTACTTACAGAATATAATTTGGTGAAAATTAGACAATTAACTGCTTAAAATAGAAAGTCTTTGAAACAATTTATGACTCGGGTTTGTGACATCTTAGTTACAGAATACAACTCCGTTGGTATTTTTTTCCTTAAACCTTGTTTATGCCTAAAAAGGGATTAAAATTTGCTACTGTATTTAATCAGTATTCTGGGCAATATATTTCAATATTTCAATAATATTTATTTAATACTTTTCATTATCAAATCATTTTTTTCCATCTTAGCAAACTCTCTGCAAACTCCTGTGGTCAACAACAAAGGAAATTTCAGATACTCGATTCATATTTATTTTTGTATTCACACATACCACTTCTATCTTTTCTACTTAGTTAATAAGGACCCACCTTAGAGTGTATAATACTCTTCCATCACTCCAGATTCGAAGTAAGCGATTTGGAGTTGTAATCCAGTGGGCATCAGATTTCCTTGAGTTCCGGAAGAAAGTGTCTGGAATCCAAATTTTTCCAACCATATTGCTATTAAGCATAAGGACTTTCATTGAGCTGTTAAATTTCAGACGACTGTCATACCAAGTCTGGGCAAATATAATATCTATGGTGTATTCCTAAAAACAGAGAAGCAATATCTATGTACACATTTACCAAAGCCTGCAAGCCAGAAATTTTCAACTCAGGTATAAATCAAAGGCTATCTCTTCTATTCTCTTTATTATTATTTATATTGCACTCAGCAGCCTGTAGTAGACTAAGGAAAGGCACATATAGCCTTCTGCCTCTATCTCCACTCTCCTGAGACATGCTGTTTAGCCGAAGAGGAGGCCTGATAGGATCTTGTTGTAACTTTGCAGTCCTCACACAATCACACTGGGGGAAATAGACGCAGATTTAACAACCTTCGTTCTTCTAGGCTAGGCCAAGTTTCTAGAGACATAGATTTATCATCTCTTCAAAAGCAAATAAAATTCATTTCTTATATTTTCCCCCTTGAATTTCACAACATGCATCTGTAGATCCTTCAAGAAAGCTATAATCATCTTCAACATTGCCCATCTGTATTTTGACAAAAATGAAACACACCCACTGACTAAATTTCAGACTTTGAAAAATTCATGTATATGCAAGAAGTAAATATCACTGCTTGCAGAAATAACTTGACCATCAACCTCACATATTCACCGGAAAGTACACAAAAGTATACACAGTCAGAAGGGAAATTTCCCTAATGCAATTTCACTTCACTTATTAGAGGCTGAGGAAAATTATTTTCTGATACAAAGTCAGTATATTCCTCAGTATATTTCATGGTCAAAATAGTGGCAAATCAAAGATTTTAATGAGACCGTTAAAGACAAAGGAGTTAAACACTGAAAAACAATATTTCATCTCATCTGCAAAGAATCCAACATTTGTTGCTCAGTATAGGAGCAAAATAAGGGAGCAAAGCAGCAAACTAAACTCTGTAGCATTTGTCTCAGCTCCGGATCATGACTGATGTTAAGAGAAACAGCCACTCTGTATGGTGGCAGATCTCTCCTACATGGCTATCACATGAAACCTCCTATGAGCAACTCAGTATCTTCTCTGAGAACTCAGTCCACAGGGAAAAAAAAAAAATCACTGAAGGCCAGACTTACACACCTTGCATTGGTTGCTCCCTGTCACCTGTGAGGGGAGAAGAGAGAGGGAGACAGTGCTGGTGTGAGCCAAAGGATGCATTACTAGTTAATTTGGACAATAAAAATGCACACTGCAGATAGCCAATTCTGACTTTTAATGCAATTAATGTAGATGCAATGAAATTAGAATGCAATTAAAGTAAAAGGGTTTGCTGATTGGATTAGTGTTTATTGCTCATTTTATTTTTAAATAGCCACAGTATGCAGCTATATGAGTTATAGGTACCTCTCTCATTTCTGCAAATATTAGCAGCTATCTCCCAGGAAATTTGTGAAATTTCCATCCTTCAGAAGTGCAAAGGCAGATATACCAGGACTGCTTAAATCTCTCTCCATTTTCTCACTTATCTGGGTGTGAAAAGAAAAGATATGGAATATAATAGATATGCAAGAGTAAGGCTTGCCTCTGCTCTCTCTTTCACACAAACTATCATAACTCAATGACTTGCAAAGAAAATATAGTGGGTGTATCAGGCAAACAGCAGTAAGACAAGGGAACAAAAGGACTAATCAAAAATGCATCCTGGAGATAACTTCATTCTAAAACTTTGCTTACTCCTTGACAGACTTTGTCATCAAGAGAAGTTTCTGCGGGTCAAAACAAGTCCTTGATTATTTTATTTGCATAAAAATATCTTCAAGACACCAGTGAAAACCCAGAGCATGTTTATCCTCAACATCTTCCTTTCTGTATTCATCTGCAGGTTACAACTGGAAAGGAAATTTGCCTTAGTCTTTTGTAAATGAATACACAAGACAGTGTGCTAAAGAAGTAATTTAATAGACTTAAATGAAGCAACATGAACAAAGATTTACTTGTTGCCTTAACAATAAGAAAATAGGAGAGAAAATCAGTGAGTGATATCAACAGAAACAACCAAATGTATGATAAGAGCAGGCTGTCTGAAGGTGCTACTCTAGGCAGCAAATTCACAGTGGCACTGCATTGTCTGAGAAAAAGAAATATATCAAAGTGTCATTACAGTCAAATACACCCAGGGCAAGAAAACTCAGGCTACCACAGAATACCAACAACCCTATCAAATAAAGATAAAAAAGGAAGAAGAGCTTGATGATTTTGAATGAGCAAAGCAAAGGAACAGCCCCAGTAGACCCAAATGCTTGGATTCTCTTACCTTTCAGTATTAAATGTGCAAGCTGTTATCAGAACCATGTATTAAAAGTTGTTTAAATAACATTTTAAAGGAAAAAAAAAAAAACACAAAGAAAACAGGAAATGTTAAAATCCTTCATTAACCATTTTTCTATGCTCCAAAAAATAATCTGATACATAATAATTCGATATCATAATATTAATAACTAGTCTTTTCCTATGCTGAATGCATAACAATAGGTCCAATTGCTAGCCTTGTATCAACAGAGATACGACTCTGGAATGGTCTTCCATTTCTAAGTTGAAAAAAGCACGTAGACCCTCTTCCCTCAGAGTTCACCCAGTAAAAGGCATAATCCTACTCATTCATCCCACCTGAAAGACTCAAAACTTCTGGCTCTCTGATTTCACTCAAGAGCAATTATTCTACTTCTAATATCTACATTACTGGACATAACTATCTACTTTTTCAGCATACCTACTTGTCCTATGCCTTGCTGAGACTTTGCTGTCTTTGAGGATCCCTAGTACATCCTTTAGTCAGCATATATCCTTTGCCTAACTATCTCACACTCTTGGCTCATTTCATCTATACTATCATTCACTCAAGTGAACTTGAGCATAAACATCAAGCATATGCATGTTGTTATCACATGTAGACATTCAAGACATGAGGATGGGACTCAGATTCCTTTCTCAACAAAAGTTCCTTCACAAAGAGGAACAGGTGTTATGGGTCCAAACAGACCTTGTACAGCATCCAAGCACTGGTACACATTACAGGATGATCGGGAAAATGAGGCTTAAGTAAGTCGTAAGTCTGTCAGCATGCAGCCATGGCAGTGTAGATACCTGAGAGCAAAAATCTGAAAAGGGAATAATTAAGAAAGCTGTATGCTTTTTGAAGATCAAGTTTTGAAATGGACCTGAAGCTTTAAGGTTTAATGGATTTATACAATAAATTCCCTTAAATCTGCAGCTCCTAAAAAACAATTCATATTTTCTAATAAAAAGGGAAAATCTGGACTCTGAAAATTTGTTCAAAATGTGGTAGAAAAATGACTACACTAAGGAAGTATTTTGTCTCCAAAACTAGATGAACAAAAGCATTATCTTTGTTTACACACCATATTAACAAGAACAACAGCACATCAGAAAATACAATTTTCTTCTGTCTTTCTGAGCAACTGTTTTGCTTTTCTCATTTTCTTAGAAAAAGTTAAATTTAACACTTATCACTACTTTTATTAGTCTTATAAAGCTCACCATTCAATCGCATTCCGTAACCATAAAAATTGGTTTACTAATCTCTCTTTCAAATGAAACTAATCATAAAACATCCATGCAGAATAAAATGAAATCAATCTATGGGTGCATTAGTCACAGCCAGAGCAAAATGTGTGCTTATTCATATTCAGCCTCACAGGGTTCAATAAACATTGCACATGTTAGCTCATATTTGGCATCTGATTAGATCACCGAACTCTTTTGCACAGCTGGCATAAAGAGCCCACCTGCCTAATTATTTCCAGATAACTGCAATCCTCCTTCATCTCTGTCCTCTCTAAAAGTTAATAACAAACTCCAAAGGCTGAGAACGCAGTGACTAATCAGAGAATGACATTAAGGGGACAGGCAGTGAACAGTCAGTGAATATTGACAAGCAGGTGTATAGTCTCAGAGAGAAAGAATTAATAAGGAAAAGCAATTATATCAAATAGAGCAGGAACAGTTACTGTATGAAATACACCAAATTCTCAACTTTAGTTTCTCAAAAGGATGAGTACAGTTCAGTAACAGTCAAATATTAGATAGGCCACTAGATTTTTTGTTTTATTGGAAAGCTGTGAAAGGAAGGGAGGCAGATATCATTCTATGAGGTTACATCTCAGTGCACCTACAACACTCCAGTTCCAACATAAAATCAAAAGGACGGAAAAATTGCACAAAGTAGAAAACCATTTTTTTTGGATATTTGTTTAGCATTCCCACAGCTGATTTGATATTTCACAGCAAAACCGTGGAGAAGGAGTAGGTTAGTTGCTGCCTGGTTCTTTTTAACTGCAGTACATTTGTACAACAGGAAAAAGTGACCCAGTTTTCTCAGGCTAAACACAAATGCAATGAGTTTCTCCAACACCAAAATCAGAGTTGAAATACTACCCAGCTACAGTTCTATGATATAGATCATTACCAGTGAATTGCAGAGGTTAAAAAAAAAACAAAACAAAACAACAAAAACATCCTCTTCTTCCTCCTTCTTTGGCCAGAAACCTACGGTTGCTTCTCCATAAGAGCCGATCCACACCTTAAGTTTCCTGGAATGCAACAGACTAATTCAGAAATTTGTTTCACAGGGAGGCCCTGAATTCATTTCAATTACAAATTGTGCAGTGACTTTATCTTATTCAGTTACACAAGATCTATAATATTTTCCCCATCCTTCTTCATTCTATTCAATCTTCTAATTTCTAAAACAGAAATGTAATGAGAGTAAGACAGAATTCTGCAGGAGGAAAAAAAGAAAAGAAAAAAGAAAAAAAAAAAAAAAGCTAGAGAAAACATTATACAAACCATGTTTTTATATTAAGATATGCAATTTAATATCAAGGACTCAGATAAGTATGATGATTAAAAGGTTTAGACAGCAAAGACATTCATAAACAATCACTGTTATCCACATGCTCTCCCAAAAGAACAGAACCAAGTAAACTACCAAGCCAATTTATCTTCATCTTGCCAGAAAGCTGCCAACAGGCTCTCATAACCTTTACCTTCTCCCATATCCAAATATCTCTGGACACCAATGTAGTGCTTTTAAGTACTTTACTAAAATACTTAGCTATCTTTGATATGTGGCTTCTTTTAACAAAAACTTAAAAATGTTTGTTTTACTTCATGGGTTACTTTAAAAGTTCTTAATTTTTTTTTTTAATTATTATTATTATTATTATTTTTGAGCCTCATTAGGCTCAGCCAGGATTTCAGAACTTGATCCCCGTGGTTGAGACCAAAGTAAAAATAAAATTTCTTGGTTTAGTAAACAATTTTAGTTTGTTCACTCGTGGACCCTACAGTGAGATCAAAAATATCTGATGAATCTCAATGATTCTGATAAGAACATCTGTATTAGATTAATAATCCTATAGTAGTGAAAGAAGTGGGGGTTGCCAGAAATATGGTGAATATAGCATCTGCTCCCAGAATCTTTTAAGCAGTCAGATTATTATAGTTGAGCAGAAAATCACACTGGAATATGCCATAAAAATATATACACAGGGTAAGCGGAAATACAACAAATCATATCCAGAGAAGGTGAGTACAGAGACCTACATAATCATAATACAGAAGAAATCCACTGTTCTTCACACCATAATTTAGCATCTGTGCTTATCCGGTCCTCATTCTGAATGTGAAGTGACAGATGCAAACCACAATATGAATAAAAGGCAAGATTTACTTAAATGCTTTGTAGATTAGAAACAATAATAAAAATCTTGCTAACTAGTAAAAAAATTAGCTAGATAAGTAAGTAAAGCACTTCAGTAAAATCTCTGCTGATAAGCTACGATTATGGCTATTTGAAGAGAGCATAAAAAGTGGAAGTAAATATTATATATACATTTGCACATTGAAAACAGTACAAAAAGGGATGCTTTTTCAGTTTTTCTTTTTTGCTTTTTCAATTGAAATTTGAACATTTCAGTCACTGCTATTCATAAAAAAATATTTAAGTACAGAAAGAACCGAAACTCAGAAATGAAAAATGAGACAAAAATACTACTTATATGTTGAAAACACAGCAGCGAATACTGACAAGGAGTAGGGCTTTGGCTTTGAGGCTGTCAAGAGTGATTTATCAACTCAATTAACTGTACTTTCTAAATTCTGGACCTACATCTACCTTCTTGTAACAAGAGAGACTCAAGCAGTCAAAATTAATCCCACACAAAATTTCTGCAACAAAGCTGAGCAGCACTCAAGCATACACGGTTTTCTACAATTTCATCTCACAAACAAGTTGCAAAGTCTGAAAAACAAGGTTTCACCATTCAGTACTGTAGAACCGCTTTAAAGCCAGATCAATTGCAGTTATTCAGTTAAAGTTTTTTGGTCTTTTGCTTCCCTGGTTTTCCTGCCATATCCCAAAATCCCAACATTGGTGATAAAACCAGGAGAGACAATTACCTGGGTTTGGTTCTCACCTGTAGTGAGTTCCTACGTGAAATAGCACTTCTAAACAGCTTTCTGGTTGCTGAAGCAGTCAGGAACCTTCAAATACCTATGTGCTACAATGAAGGTAGAAGAACATGGCAACTGCTAAGAACTTCGTCAAAGTGCCTCTTGAATTACTGGCCCCAGGGAAAAGTGCGTAATGCCTTGTGGGAATAAATCACTGCAAGAGACAATACTCTTCTTCAAGAGAATGAAATCTCACACAGCACTTACTGTATGCCACTGAATAACACATTCTAAAATAGTCCAACAAGAAGTGTTTTAGATGCAGATTTTCCATAGTGGTTGAAATAAGCAGGAATAACGTGACCAAATTTATAATTATACAACAGAATAAAAAAAAAAAATTAAAACCAAGATCAGCAGGTAGCAAAGTTACACTCACTTAGCAGCAAAAGAGCATTGCATTTCCTAGCTGCTATTTTATCTACTCACTCACACATATATCAGCAAAGGAGCAGGACAATAACTTCTTCCAAAAATGGGTTTACTTCGTTGGTAAAAATCCTAGGGGTCTTGCTGTAGGAAAGGGCATCCAGACAGTTCCACCACTTGACAAACTGGACTTCCCAGAACATATGAACAGAAAAATCCTGGTCATGAGATTTGCTCATGAGATTGCTCAGCTTTTTACAGAGGGTAAGTTTTCATAGAGTCAGCCCAGATCCTGGCACCGGCCAAGGCAGTAGCTTTCCTCTAGAGTGCAGTAGAGAAGGAAGAAATAATATTCTATGTTGTAGGAGCCATTGCAAGGACTGTTTCTAGATGACGTTCAAGCAGTTCTAACAGTCAAAGCGCAACCTTTACCTTTCTTTCCAAAACTGCAAATCTAGGCCAATAGAATAAGTAAAAAAATTTGAATACAGCCTCCCACATTTCCATATGGACAGAAGAATTAGGCATTAATAACAAAGAACAATCAAACAATGCTCTCCTAAGTATAAAAGGTACAAGACAAATAACTAAATGTGTCTTGTCTCAGCTACAGACACAAGAGACAACCACAACAGAAGCTGACAGGAAGGGTTTGGAGCGATATTAAGGTATCAGAAATAACAATAAACTGTACAACAGAGCAGTCAAGCAGTCTGTGCAGTTGAGGGGGGAAAGCAAGAGAAAAGTACTGACTGGTTTAGCTTTAGTTCCAGTTGATACCTTCCATCTTTTTAGTGAAGATCTGGAAAGACAATGAGGGCAAAAACTGCAGGAAATAGAGAACCTAATACCAGTAGGAACTGTTAGTAGCACAACAAAAGTTTAAATGTTCACATTTTGTAGCCTCCACAGAGAGAGAGAAAAGAAAGTTTAAGCAGGAACATGATGAGAAACAGTAAAAAAGCTTTACAGACATTTATAGAAAGTGTATTTGAAGTATAAGGGGCAGACTGGGAGAAAGCATATGGTATACCAAGTTGAAAAGTTGAAAGGATGTGAACAGAAACTGTTGAGATCTCAGGTAGGAATTGGCCTCTTAGGGGAGAAAAAAAAAAAAAAAAAAAGGCTGTGAATAGGCTTTGAAGTGTCTTGAAGGAAACAGTTTGTATGTGAGATCCAGTGTAAGAGAAGCCTGAGGAGGAACATGAGCAAGAGATGATTCAGTAGAAATAGAGGAAAATTTTCTCAATAGGACATCTATAAGTAATATAACTGGAGCAAGATGGCAATTGCAATAAAAAAATTTATCATCAGAATAATGCAAATGTGGACAAGAGATTCACTATGATAAATGGATTAAGAATAAATAAAAATAAAACCCCTGAAAGCTGCTTTACAGTCAGAATTTGCAAGACTGAGACCTTGCTCCAGGCTCTAGGATCCATCACGACATAGAAAAATATTAGATTTCAATGCCACACAGAATATCCACAGCAATGGAGAGTGAGGAAGGGTAAAAAAAAAAAAAAAAAAAAAAAAAAGAGAGAGAGAGAGAGAGAGAGAAGATTTAAAGTCATGATTTAGCCACATTGAGGTATCTAAAGATCTGTTAACAGATGTGAAGTACATGAGGCAGTATTTCATATGGGACAGAATGAGGCACAAAGAGTTACAGACAACAGAAAGGCAGCTAAATTTGTATATGAAGCTATCAAGAAGTAGCTGACAGCAGAAAACTACCATGGAAGATACTCTGGTCAGAAATACTGAAGGAAGAGTTTTAAAAATTACATTCACATCTACAATGAAATAGATAAAGTACTGGAACCATAAGAAATCAAAGTGCTTGTTCCCAACACTCCGATCACAAAGAGAAAGGAAAATATTTCAAGCAACTTTTTCTTGCCCCAGCCATCTCAGCCATCTCAGCGCTTCTGCTATTTCCTTTAACAAATTAGCCTTATGCAAATACAGAACAGTGGCATCTGAAATCTCAAATACTTCACAGAGCGATTGCTCTGGATGTTTATCTGTGAGATCTGAGATTATCTAAAATGGATTTCAACCAGTGTATGCTGGTATACTCTAATGAAGTCAAGGGAGTTAATGTAGGTTTTCTCATAGTTTATAGTTAAACCATGTCTGCTGTGGCTTAAGTGATACAATGGATCTACACAAAAAGCTATCTGCTGAAAAACACAAAATTTGAGAATGACAACAGAACAAGAAGTCTGCAGCTCAGATTGAATTGCTCCTGAACAGCACACACAAATTAAGGCACATTTTACAGAAATGAGCACAGATTTTCTGATGCTTTGTGTGGGACCTTAACTACCTATTCTGACTTTGTATCTATGGAGAGTCAACAGGTAAACTGCAGTTGAAATACCAACAAGTACTGAATGCTGTCTAAAGCAAGGGTTGAAAAGATTGCTCTGCTTTGGTTTGCTTTCAGAAAAGATACTGCAATATTTCTCAGCCATACAAAGGCTGGCTTTTCTCTCATCCCTTGTCATTCCTTTCAAAATGATCAGAGAAATTGTGAGTGACATCGGAACTGTTGTGCTTTGCCAGTATGAGCAGGATATTTCTTGTACTTGGCTGATTCCCCTGAAACCAGATGGGATAAGCTTAGAGCTACCTTGCAACTGCAATAGGCAAGCTCACTGCCAGCAACAGCCAGACTAATCAACTTAAGCTCTTTTCTTTTTTACCATGAAAAGCAGAGAACACATACAAAATTTTATTTATGAATTATTACTCAAGTTCCTATAGCTGGCAAAATAAGTCATACTAATAGACATGTTTTTTAATACTTAAGTATATTTCATAATGAAGAAAAAGCAAAATTCAAAATTACTGAAGGAATATTTACTCAGCTGCTATAAAAAACACAGTCTCCAAACACTCATGTAGTTAATGGCTAAATCAAAGGCTTGCTGATACTTCTGTTCTGTTTTCCAAAGAACTGTTCCGGCCACATGAAAGAAAATGGAACCCATTCTCATAAAATTCACATACTGGACTCTCCAAAAATCTGCAGGGCTTGCATGCTGGACCCACACAGAGTTATACAATTTCATAAATTTTCAAAAGTGATAAAAAGCAGTCATGGTATTCCTCTGACTCATTAATCACAAAGCTCATAGAGACAATGATTCTCTTCTGAACATATTTCTCTTCTTTGAACATGAAAGGAATTCCAACCAGAACTGCCAGATCATGAAAGCTGAGGTGCTGGCATGGTTTTGCCACAGGCAGCAGCAGAGGACATCTGTAAATAAACTGGTGTATCAAAGCACAAAACACCAATGAACACAGAAGGACTGGGTGATGAACACAGGGCAGAGAAAGATCATGAGGTCCATAGGCAGCATGGATGGACATCATTTACACACAAGGGCCATATATCAGGCTGTACTACCTGCACCTCGAGAGTGGTTTTTGTTTTGTTTGGTTTTGTTGTTGTTGTTTGTTTCTTTTGTTGTTTGTTGGTGGTCTTTTTTTTTTTTTTTTTTAATGTTAGTCCTAGCTTGAAAGAAAAAAGTAAGAGTACATTTGCATTAAGTGCTCAACAGAATGAGCTTCCACATAGAGAAAAAACCAGGCTCAAAATATTCATCATATGTCTAAATTCCATTAAGAAAATTCCAGACTACTGCAGAGCTTTTGGGGATCAAGACTTTGACCATAAAAATGCACTTAAATGGTAGTTTATATGACTGCTGCAGGATGCATGGTGCAGGATAGCTTTAAAAAATAAATTCAAATATCTTTAGGCTTAATGAGTATTAGAAACCTAAATACTTCACTGATCTAGACACTTGTTAAGAATATTTACTCAGGCTGCAAATGCCTAGAGAGACCACACGCTGCAGGAAGACATCTTTTATGCATGCGGTGTCTATAGCATCTAGAATTTTATGTAGATCTTTGTTAAATTAAATAATGAAACCCAGACTCCAAGAAAATTTAAAAATAAATTCTAATGAATGTCATACATATACTTAAAATCTCTGTTTTATGAAAGTGAAAGAGTCTATTATATAGCAAGAGGAAAATAGAATGTATTAGAAAAAGTAAGTCAGTTTCCTCTCATAATGAGTACCTTTTAAATCTTTCATAGGAACTTATTCCCCTGATATCATGCTACAAACTTATATTTCAAAAAAAAACAAACCAAAACAAAAAAAAAACACACCCTCTCTATGTCGTGCCATTTTGTTTCTAAACTAAAAAGTTAAAGGTTATCATTTGATAGAGTGAATTAACATATCTGGGAAATAATTAATCCAAAGGGGAATCACAGATAAGGGTTTTCACATAAAGTAATAAAATGAGGGCTAAGGACAGCCATTGAAACTGAAGCAAATGTTGGAATATTGGGTAACAATCACAAACAATATTAACGCAAGGAAAGTGCCTCCTTAATGAAACAGCTTACATAAAGAGAGCTTACAAGGTCACATCTGTAATTATTTTTTGCTGAGAATGTTGTTTCCTAGATTAAAGACATTTTTGTGGGAAGCTTTAATAAATTTGCATATATATACATATATATATATTTAATGATTTTTTAGTGATATTAGATGCTTATACAATCCAGGTTCCTAGAGTCCAAGCTTAGAGAAAGCAATTGCTAGCTTATAAAGGAAACTTCTACTGTTTGCTATGTCTCTTTAGAAGTAGAAACCTGTCCACACATTTTGCTCCCACTATAACTTCCATCAGAGGGGATACAATGGGGAGAAGTAAAGAAAAGATGGAGTAGGAAAACAGATGAAGCCAGAGGATGCATTTTTAACACCTTTACCCCTACTAAGTACCATCAGTCTTTTTTATTTGATATCTCATCTCTGAAAGATGATATCCGCCACCTGAGCATGATGACACATGTGCAACTCACACATTTTTAATATACTTCTGGAAATAGCATCATTTTGCCAAATGCTCAGAAGTTCCCTCCACTGGCCTACTCTAGCATACTTGGACTGGAAGAAAAGGCTGAGCAATTCTTTAGGGAGGTAAAAATGAAAAAGACAGGATGGGGCTGAGCACAAACTCATCCAAGTGCCAGTCCCAGACACATTCCTTCTGCTTCTGAGCTACTTAGAGCCTCTGTACTGTCCAAGAGAAGTCATGCAGCCAGGCCTCTAACACGTCGAACTCTGACAGAAATGAAAAAAAATTCTAGGCGATTTCAGGAAAGGCCACAGACTCAATTTCTTCATAAGTGCTATTCACAGTTTGTATCAAACAATGAGATCTAGCCTCAGCAGATCTCCCCAGAAATTAGATGAATTGTACTGTTTAACTTTTGAAGAAATCAGCTACACATACACACTGACCCATAGTAGTAAATAATTCATGAAAGAAGGAATACAATTGAGTTTATTTCCATTTTTTTTTCTTCCCAGTGAAATAAATAAATAAATAAATGCACTGAAAATAGTTACATTCATAAATGTTGGGTCAAACATTATTTTTCCAAATCCCTAAGGAGCAACTCTGGGAAATACTGCATGCTGAACCAGAGGTAAACCAAGTATAGATAAATACAGGGAAAATGTTTAACATGTGCCAAAACAAGCTCCCAAAGAATGCCTTCTGTATGATCTCATTTTTAAAAACAAGTTTATTGAAATAACTAAAACAATTTCAAACAGCTATTCTAAATTTGATTTTGCAATAATCACAATTATATCAAACAGCATAAGAATACATACTAAGAAATAAAAAAGCTTATCTGAATGACATTAGAATTACTTCATGATGCTAGCCCACAGCATCTCTCTGATAATGTTTCCTGTCAATAATCTGAACTTACCATATTGATTGGGTCAACTGGGCCAATGCTGTTAACATAGACATCTGTTTCAATTACAGTAGTTCTCACTAAAAGAAAAAAAATCAGCAACCTTAATAATTATGTATTCAATTTATTCTCTACATTGATAATGTATTTTATTAAAGTAATAATAAATCTGATATTCTTTTATTAGATTCAGAAAGATTACATCTCTAGTTTGTGCATTCTGTGAAGAATAATATATGACATGGCTACTTTATTCCATATGGATTAAGCTAAATTGTCAAGATGAATTTTTTGTATCTTAAGGCACATTCCATCTATACTTTGTGAATAGGTATAAGATATATACATAAAGTATCAAAAGTAAAGGAAGTGGGGAGAAAAACAGATTATCCCAGCATAAAAAAAGTAACACAAATAGAAAAAAATGTTCAGAAAATGAGCATTTGTACAATAAAACCAGAAGGTCTGGGAGCAGATGTTTACCAGCTGCAAGAAATCAATATGCAGCATTTCCTACTGAAGATATCTAACAAAAATAAAATAACTTTTAATCACATATTTCTTCACACAATTACATTACACCTATGGATTGTCAATATACTTTCATCAATATATTGCTCCACAAAACTAACTGAAAGATCTCCAAGAAATTCCAGTAAAATTATTGCTTCTGAGCTGACAAAGTTAATTGTTTTAGAAATATATTTTTAATGCATTTACAGAAAGACACAAAGTCTAAGCAAATTTCCATTAAAGTCACATCTGATGTGTATGTCACTGATAATTTTGTTGTTATCTCCAGGATGCTTTGTAGAGGAAAAAAGATACAAATGGAAGAGGTCAGGATGTGGTATTGGAGAGGTCTGCATTTAAACAACACCAATTTACTAAGCACTTTTTTTCCAGCTTGTATGACAGATGGAATGGCAATGAATGAACACAAGAGGGTTAATTCTGAAGCTCTGCTGGTCTTTCTCCCATGATCTAGCACGTTAAAATGAAGTCCCTCTGTTCATTTGTAGACAGAAGGGGAGAAGGTACAAGAAAAATATACTTCTATTTTATAGAAGAGGGATTCTCCATCACCAGATTTGATTTCTTCACATGGCATGCCATACCAAGCCGTTTATAAGAGATATAAAATCTTAAGTAACACAGGATTTTTCAAACCTCAAAGACCTAGAACTCAAACACACAGAAAGAAATAGGGTATCATAACAACCCTGCCAGCTATGATAACAGGCAAGATACATTTCCTAATTATCCACAGATACTTTTCCCCTGCCAATCTCACTTGACAGGAAATTCTCCCTGATCCCAAATCCGATTACTGATTCCCTGATCTTGTGACTAAGACACACCAGTCAGGCTGCACAAAGGGTTTTCTGTACAACCACAGAATGCCGAGTCACTTGATCACTCTCCTGTCTCCAGTGTTCTCCACAGAAAGTTTAAATGGACTCTGGAAATCAATTTTGTTTCCTGAGGAAAAAAAAAAAAAAATACTCCCTGAGCTGCAAATGGCTTCAATATCTGCAGGGCTCATAAAGGAAGTGGGAGAGCACAATAACTCATATGCTCAGACTGAGATATTAAAAAAAAAGTATGTGTATGTATTTGTACACATATGTATAATGTAACACATACTTTACACATGTAACATATACTTTACACATCTCACGAATACATATCCACTGCTTTGATTTTGCGAATTTATTTATCAACGTAACAGAAAAACTCTTCAATTTTGTCACTGCCAGACTAGAACACAAGGGGCTGGATCAAAGCAGATCTTTCCTCACCGCTCAAGCAATGATGAATCCAGTATTTCTCCCCCACATTTGTAGGAAATATCTAGTTCTCCTTAATGCTAGGAAACTGTGTTTTGTTTGGAGGTTCAGTTCTTTGACTAACTTTCAGCATTACTTAGCCACATACTAAACCTGTTCCTCAGACACAAGTACCTGTACAGAATGATTGAGGTCATCTCTCAGACTTGGATATGATGAGCAGCTCATATCACAAATTGAAAATGCAACTCATGGTTTATCTATTCAGCTTTACTCATCTTGAAATTTCACAGAATCACAGGGTTGGAAGCGACCTCAAGGATCATGAATCTCCAACCCCCCTGCCACAGGCAGGGCCACCAACCTCCACATTTAATACTAGACCAGCCTGCCCAGGGCCCCATTCAATCTGGCCTTGAACACCTCCAGGAATAGGGCATCCACAACCTCTCTAGGCAGCCTGTTCCAGCACCTCACCACTCTCTCTGTAAAGAATTTCCCCCTGACATCCAACCTAAACCTCCCCTCCCTCAACTTAAAATCATTCCCCCTTGTCCTGCAGTTTTCAACTCTTTCAAAGAGTTGATTCCCCTCCTCTTTGTAGGCTCCCTTTAGGTATTGAAATGCTGCAATGAGGTCATCCCACAGCTTTCTTTTCTCCAGGCTGAACAAGCCCAGCTCCCTCAGCCTGTCTTCGTAGGGGAGATGCTCCAGTCCCCTGATCATCTTCTCTGATCATTTGGACACCAGAACTGGCATTCTTTCTAAACAGTACTATCAGTGCCTCGTGAACACTTCTAGTTTTCTACTTAAAAGGTCTCTTTTCAAAAGAGACTTACCTCAGAATAGTCCTCTGGGAGATATCTACCTAAGAACTCACTACACAAAATGATTAAATTTTCTCCTAAATCACCACTTTTCTGTGAAGAACCTCTCACATTGAAATATAAGCCCCGGCCTTTCTTTCCACACTGTTATCTCACTTTTTTTTCCCCCTACAATTAGCCTTTGTCTGTAGCTCTGATTTTACTGAAGGAGGGGATTATTCTGCAGATGCAACTTCTCTCTTGACAACAGTCTTTGTGCCATCTGCCAAATTTACTACAAAAATTCATTGGTGAAATCATTCAAGATATCATTATTCTTGATTGAGTCATGCTTGTGAGACCCAACAATAGACAACGCTACCATTGATATTTCCTTATAATATGTCCTTATTAACAATTAAATTTTGAGATCAGTGAGCCAGTTTTTAATATGGGCTGTGTCAATTTTATGAAATTTCAGCGTGCAGGAAGCAGTACTTGATCTGCCCCAAAGGCTCTCTTATAATGTGTCATCGAGTTCAATTTGCCTTTTCTATACTGCTCTGAGTAAGATTATTAGAACTATCAAGAGCCAGTGAAGGGTCTGAAAATCCATCTCTGTTGAAATTATTTTAATTGACCCAAATGATACAGAGCGACAGATTCAGAGCAATAAGATTGGAAGGGGCTGTTTTGTTTCCTTAGTTCTGTGCAGAACTGATCCCAGTCCTTCTGTGAATTAGAAGAATTCATTCTACTTGTGTTTGTGAGCTAGAAGTAATATGAACCTGTGAAAATGATAAAAGCTGGAAGAAAACACAATCTTGATACTAATTTGACCTCCAAATAATTACTGTGGCTCATCTGCTTTCCACAAAGAGCTAACAGCAATAGATGTTTGGAAAGATATTTCTCCTTATTTTATTTAGGAAATGTAGTAACAGTTTTGAAAAAAAACTATGAGTAAGAAGAAGGCTATTTTACAAACCCTGAGTGCAAAGCGGTACAGTAGACCCTATAACTTTCTAAAGAAGAGGAGAAAATGATAGCCCACTTTAAATATTTGCACAGAAAGAGGTAAGAGTAAAGCAAGAAGGTGAGAGAACAGTAGTTCCCCCTGCATATTAGATAGGTTGAGTGAAGAGCATCACTCAGCTGTCCCCAAGAGAGAGTTCATCAACTCCCAAAGTAGCTGATGCATGCAAGGAACTCATACACTATGTCTGATATGAATACACTCATACTTCTGATTTCCCATTTTGTCACATTTTCTTCACTGGAATCATAGAATCATTTCAGCTGGAAGGGACCTTTAAAAGTCACCTAGTCCAATTCCTCTGAAAGGAACATGGACACATACAGCTAGGTCAGACTGCTAATAGCCCAGTCCAGTCTGACATCCATAGAATGTCTCCAGGAACAGAGCATCCACCACCTCTCTGGACAACATGTTCCAGTACTTCACTACCTTTACTGTAAAAAGCTTCTTCCTTATATCCAACCTAAATCTTCCCTTTTCTAGTTTGAAATCACATCCCCTTGTCCTATCACCACAGACTCTGCTAAAGAGTCTATCCCTTTCTTATAGCCTCCCTCTAGATACTGAAAGGTAAGTATTACAGGTCTCCCTGAAACCTTCTCTCTCCAGGCTGATCAGTTTTCTGAGTCTGTCCACACAGGGGAGACGTTCCTTCTCTTGGATCATTTCTGTGGCCCTCCTTTGGATACACTCCAATAAGTCTGTGTTTCTCCTGTACTGAGGACTCTATATCTGGACACAGATATGACTCCAGCTGAAGACTCACTGGTGCAGAGCAGAGGGGCAGGATTACCTCCCTCACCCTGCTGATGTACTTTTTTTGCTGACCTTTTTTTGATTTTTTTGATGCAACCCAGGATACTGAGGACAAATTACTGGCTCACGTCCAGCCTACCATGCCATCCACTCCGGGTCCTTTTTTGCAGGGCTTTGCTCAATCCTTTTGTGCTCCAGCTTGTATTGATAGAGAAAAGGTCTCTTCTTTAGGAAATTTAACTAGTATTTGATTGGTTTTGAGTATCATTTAACACAAGCATGTAGCTAAGGACAGTCTTAATCTCTGGAAAGAAGTGACTCTTATGCTTGAAGTTTAAGAGTGAGAATAAATCTCCCCACAAGCAAGACATGGAAAGAAGTGTTTCTTGGAAGACATGACCACTGCTTCCTTAGCAAACAATGATGCTGAAATCCCTAGGCATATTCTGAACACCAATTTGGGGTCAAAATCTGTATTTTGGAAAATTTTAATTACGGATTAGAAAAATCACACTGATACATATCCACCTCAATCCCTGACAAATAATTTTAGCAATTGCTCTTCCTATTGAAAATGCCTCTTTTTTAGCCTATATATAAGCAGGTCCAATTTTCAGCCACTGATATTTGAAATCTCTCTGCTTGCTATGTGGAAGACCTCTCTTTATCCTGACAAAAACTATAGTCTTGATTTTTTAAAAGCACAGAATATTGCCCTTTTTATTGCTGATATTTTCTCCATTTTCATTAATCTAGTCCTTAACATTACCTGATAGCACATTAGTGAATCTAAATTCACTAATTTTTCTCATTTTATTTATCAAAAACATGCATTTTAGAATGAAAGTCTAACACCTATCTTTATTTATCACGATTTTTTAATTTAAACAAATTTAATTAATTTCACCCGAGCTTTTTTTTTTTTTTTTTTGAGCAAGCTTTCTGTAACTCCTCAATAATTGCTTAAAGTAATCAGTGATAAAGCAGCTATTCAGCAAATAAATTAGGTGATGACCACATTCAAGAATAGCAGGGTCTTCAATGCTTCAATACTACTTCAATAGTATTTAATATAACAATAAAATTCTGACAATAATTTATCTAAGAGTATTATTTATACAACTATCTGTATTAAAACTCAGCTTCAAATGTCTACAGCAGGCTTCCAGCTCTATCTCTAAAGAATTTTTTCAAAGTGGTTTTAATGAAAGTAGAACCCTGTTCTTCACTCTTAGTCTTATACCTTTTTTGATTTAAAAAGAAGCCCATCTCTAGGCCACCATTTTTTTTCCCCCATCATTTACTATGCAGGGCACACAACAAGTACTTTTAAAATTCACTGCAGATGCTCTTCTATGCTTCTTTTATTTATATTTCCTTCAATTCAATTTCCTTCATGTAAAATATTGAAAAAATATTGTAAAATATTGTAAAATATTGTACTCTTATGAGAGTACATCCCTAGTTTTACCTGCTGTTTTTGTGCTTAAATGAGTTTATTATTTTCCTACTTACATCGTTATTTTGTTTATGCTATACTAAAAGCACCAGTTCAAGACAATATCCCCTAATATCTTTTCAGAATTTGCACTTCTATCAGTCACTTGAAAGTTCACTTTTTGTTCTTGCAGTTTTTAATACCTCTGAGTACATAACTTTTCACATTACTGCACTGAGATGCAATTATTTGTCCATCTCTTGCTAACAGAACAATTACAACTATTCAGATTTCACTAGGTATGATTTTCTCTTATGCTTATGAGCTATCATCCTCATCATTCTTAAAAATTGCATCAATAATTTCTTTCTTCAAGTTAATGATTGAAAATGCTACATTAGAGAATTAATGTGATTACTCCTATTTCTAACTGAACTTTCAGACTATCAGTTGTGTTTCACTCATGTAATACATGACATTGGACATGAGACATAGCTGGAAAAAGTATAAATTGATAGACTAACATTAATATGCTAGTATCCCTAAGTTGTGAGAGATAAGTGAGCAGAGAGAGTTCTTTCTCTTAAAAAGAGAGTTTAAAACTGCTGACTTGATCGAGGACTGAAGCTAAAACAATGTGGTTATAAGTTATATACATATGTATATATATTCTTACCTTACAGTAAGTATAATATTGTTTTGTTAATATATCAACACATCAAAGTTGTATCAGTAATTAAAAGGATTTATACTACAGATCAGAAACTCCAGGTGGTAACTGCCACTATTTCATACTGAGCAGAATGTACTTTAATAATAGTATCTTTGTGCTCCATACATATAAAATATGTTGCATATAGTGAGTTGAAGTCTAATAAGTGTAATAAACATAGGAAAGAGTAGCAATTAACAAATCAATACAACTCACGGATATTAGTATCCATATAGTATATTAGAGCCACACAAAATGACACAGTGTGGTTTTCTGAAATTTCAGTATTGCAAAGGATTTTTTAATTTTCATTTGGCTCTCCTTTATCACGTCACTCTGCGTATTCAACAATGAAACCCCTTTTCCTACTCTGACATGCTGTGTCAACATGAAGAGGAAAATTAAATTTGACTCTGTTATTCAAACCCAAAAAGCCTGGGCTCAAAAATATACAAAACTCTTGCTATTTTAACTGAGCTTTGTAATTCAGTAATAACATTGCATGGGAAATTATTACCTTGAAAGATAATTATAATTCCAGTCAATAACCTCGTTGTAGAAGTACTGGCATGCTCCGAAGATGTGTAATCTGACACTAGATTTTATCCACATAATTTACACAGAATAAGATGAATGTGCCACAGCATGATTTTATTTTTCTATGTTAAATATCTGCTGTTAAATATCTCAAACAGCTGGACAGAATGTGATACCTGTATTTAAAGCTGTCATTTCATCTCATTGTTGCCAAAACTCCACAACTTTCTCTCTATACAAAAAGAGAGCCAGACTTCACATTTGCTCTCCTGGCAACAAAATGTCTCCTGTTCTCATTACTCTAGCCTTTTAGTGTTTGGACAGAGGCAGGTCCCGAATAGAAAAGGTCAAAAACTTAGCATCAGGAAAGTGAAGAAGAAAAAGTAAGGGAGCATATATGTGAGAGCAGCTAGAAGCTAGAAAGTGCTTTCTTTCAGAAACAATAATTCTACCAATAATTGAAATCCAGAAAGCTGTACATTGAAGTACTCAAAAAGAGACTTAAGTTTTTGCTCAACCAAGACTCAGTGCATAATCAACAAAGCAAAGGTAAGGATAACATCAAAAATTTTTTGTGTCCCTCTAAATCCATTGGACATCTAAGAATGAACTCCTCTTCCTTTATTGTCCCTTTTTTTATTTCAAAGTTTTAAGGGGAGAGAAAAGTATTCACATTACTTTCATTCCTGCATACCAGCTAATTATTAGAAGGAATCCTAGTGGAGAATATTTATTCCCTCATAATTCTTTTGTTGTCCACTGCATCATACAATCTGAAAGAAAAAAAAGTGATACTATACATATTTTATAAGTTGATAAATTAAGAAAAAATATGCTGGAAGATGTTTTTTATTGTCTGTTCACAGTAATTATCTTAAATGGAGGTGAAGGAAAAGACAAGGGAGGGCCTTTTTGTAACAGCTGGTTGCAACAGGGCAAGGGGAAATGGCTTTAAACTGGAAGAGGGTAGATTTAGCCTAGATATTAGGAAGCAGTTATTTACTGTGAGGATAATGAGGCACTGTAAAATGTTGCCCAGAGAGAATATGGATGCCCCTTCCCTGTAGGCATTCATGGTCAGGCTGGATGGGACTTTGAGCAACATGGTCTAGAGGGAAGCGTCTTGTCTGTAGCAGGGGGTTTGGAACTAGGTGAACTTAAAGGTCCCCTCCAACCCAAACTGTTCTATGATTCTGTGATTATCTTCATGAGATTCCATATTGTGACAGGAAAAGAAAAATTTCCGTTCAGTATCTTCAGGGTAATAGTCAACAATAAAATAGAACAAAGAAACTTAGGGAGGGAAAGAATTTTTCAGAAGCTTTCAAAAGAAAATACTTAATCTGAGATTGCATCTCTTTGTTCTCCTACCTAAATGAAAAAGGTTAAGATTGCTCTACTGTTTATTGTATAAGCAGCTTATAGATTTATACTGCATTCCTTTCATAGGGAACACCAGGCATTAAGCAAATAATTTTGTCTTCCACCTCTCTTTGTGGCTCAGAAAACAAACTTGAGGAAAACATTTTTCTTAGTTTGATCCAGCAAGCACATGGTAGATGACAGCTGGTGACGTTTTCATGTATTCCAGGATTTCAACATGAATACTTTCAAATATTAACAGTTGTATTTAAATTGACGTTTTGATTCATGAAAGACAAAATTAATTTACTACTAGCTGCAAAGTTTAAACTACAGTAATGCAGTCTTCCATCCTATAATTCTCTAGAAAGGCTACTGCTCTAAACTGACTTTGTAAACTTTTTAAGTTTTTCAAAATTTGAGCTAAGGAAAAATGAGTGCTGAATTGAGTTATATCTCTATAAAATATACACATAGTGCATTTTCTAAAGAGAGAGAGAAAATGTCTAGGAATAATACTTTAAACTCCTGCAGACTCAATTTTTTTTCCAAAATTGAGATAATTCATATATACACTAATATTTGTCAGAAGATCTTAGAGTAACAAGACAATACATAACTATCTTTTAATGATGTATTACATACATTGCTCATTTTCCTCTCAAAAAAATACATAAGGAAATGATTATAAATATAGCACAAAAATTCTGCTTATGGACAGATCATGATTTTTACAAGTTTTAGAAAAACACTGCATTTTATTGATGTTATACTTAGATTACTATTTTAATTTAAAAAAATTAATTTGTCATCGCTGGCAAAACATAAGTGAACTTTGCTTCACATCTTCTACTTAGTGAATTATTTAAAGTGCTTACCCCCAATATCTGGCCGAAGCTTATTGTCATATCCTTGAAGTAAGGAGTCCAGTATATGAGTCACATCCCCGCCATGAATCTTTGGTGCTAGGACCCATGTTTTATTCACGGTTAAGTCTTCGTCATCTTCATCTTCTGCTTTATCAGCTCTAACAGTGATTGAATTGAAGAGGAAAAAAAAAAAAAAAAAAAAAACAAGCTTAGAAAAAAACAGTGAATCAAAATAATGAAGAGATGAAGAAGAAACTGCAAAATACCAAGCACTTATAATGCATCCTGATGCCAACAGAAAGAGGCAAGCCCTTATTTCAAACATCAACATTTAGTTATATGACTGTAGAAAATATAAACTAATAAACTCATCTAGAGAGGGTTTGACATATCACGCATACAGAGAAACTCACACCATAAGTCAAACACATAAAATTGTACCCTTACTCTCAGCATTTTCCTGTCTTAAAATGCAAAAAGGAATTTCCAAGCTTTCCCCAATACATGCCCCATTTTCAAGTCATGGCACTAGTATTTCTAAGAGATCCCTATTCATCATAATAGATGGTGTTAACAACATTAATAGATTTCTTTCTTCATAGCCTCTTGCTTTAGCTATTATATAAAGAATTAAACCTCACATAACCTCTCTCAACTCTTTCCAAACATTAGGAAAGCAAACAAATACTGCATCCATGTGCTATGACTAAACAGCTGAAGTCATGTGTCAGTAAAGCACACACATGTAGATGTGGTATAGTTAAAATCTTGTATCACTCCTTTAACTTAATCTTATTTGTTAACTATCTCCTTTATCAGGATAGCACAATTGCACAAGAAAAACATTCATGTTCATTTACTGCCTATCTTTTAATTAGATAAGCAGCAATATATATTTTATCACTAAGTCATTAGAAAAATGGCAGTACCTTAATTATGTCTGCAGATTCACTCAGATATCACCAAAAGGTCAAAGAATGCCTGGAAGTAGTTTTCTTTCCATTTGAATCAAATGAGTGTGGACTTAAATATTCCTCCAGTGCTAAAGTTTGCAAACTACATTACTCACCCAGCATATTTCAGGGAACTGCTATGGGCTTCAAGTCAAACAAAGTGCATCAGACTGATAGCAGTAACTCTGACAGTCACACAAGTATCTTCACAAATGGACAGTAGCAATTATTACTGAGAGTATGCAATTCATATAAATCAGTTCCAATGTTAGCATAAGCTTAGCTATTCCAGTAAAGAAATTAAAGTACTGTTCTTGTAGCAATTTGTATTGTACACTGAATCTAAAAATATTACTGATAAATTATTAGAGAGGGATTTTCAGGAGTTTTTAAATAACAGTGATACACTGCCTTCAAGATTAACGGTAACTTTTCAGTGAATCTTCTACAGAAGTGAAGACCACAGGGTGTTCCATGGGAATACAACACTAAATTTACAAGAGTAAAGGACAGAAAAAGGCCAGAAAAAAGGACAGAGATGGAACAGTCATGCCTGGCTGTTACTGTAGCCCTTAGTGGGAATGGACCAAAACAGTCTGTGTTTATAATTCTTTGCACCACCTCTCAGATAACACTATTGAGTTTCACTGAAACTCAAGATTATCACCAGTGTGAAAACTGCTCTGTGTTTTCTGCATGCCTGGATGATTTGGGAAGTGCATTTGGGAGCTTGCCACAACTCAGTGAGTTTCCAGAGGGTGAACAAAAGGCACTGCTTATATATCAGGGCTTTTATACCTAGCTTGCTGCAAACAATTCACAAGGGTCTACCATACCTAAAAGTGATGTGCAGTCTAAATACGAGGTTCACAATCAGCTTCCCCTGTAAAGGTCTAAAAAGTGTTTTCATTCTTTTAAATTGAAATGTGTTGTGTAATACTGAATATGTTTACTGCACAACATACACATTATAGAAATGTCAGATATTAAATATTTAACATCTCCTATTAGCAGGATTCTGCAAATGTGAGCACTAAAGAAGTAGAAAGCAATGTTTTTAAGTATGTACACCGCATCACGCAAAGCTATCTATTGCCATCGCTTTCGTGTTTCATTGCCAAACTGCTTTTTTTTCTTCTTATTTTTGGCCCCGTTGTATCGTATGCCATCTCTAATTGCTATGTAAATTTGCTTAAGGTTGCTAAGAGTGCAGAGGCAATCCCTGCTCCCCTGAGGCATTAAAATGATGAGGAATAAAACTTAACTTATAAGCAGCTCTCTGAGAAAGGAAATGTTCACTACAAAACTGATTTTTCTCCCTCACTCTTTCTGTTCCCCAGTCTTTAAACAGCAGAAAGTACAGAGAAACTACCTAAGATCTGAGATCTCTGTACAGAGTGATGCAGAATGACAAGCATGCAATTTTGTCCCTCTTTTGTCTTCCTTTTGCATCATTATTAATAACAGCCTAGATTCAGTCCAAATGAAATGTACAAGACATAATGCCAAAGGCCCATGCCCACCATTGGAGAGTGGCCTCGCAGACTAGGATCTGGGTGTTCTGGCTGATGGAAAGTTGTATTTGAGTCAGCAGTGTGCCCTGGCAGCCAGAGGAGCTAACTTCACCCTGAGGTGCCTCAGGCCTAGCACTGCCAGCCAGGTGAGGGATCGGATAGTCCTGCTCTGCATGACCTCATTTGGAGAACTGTGTGCAGTTTTGGGCACTACATATAAGTAGGACATCGAGCTATTAGAGAGCATCCAATGAAAGGTAACAAAGACTGTGACCAGTCCAGAGGGCAAGATGTATGAGGAGTGGCTGAGGTCCTTGAGTTTGCTCAGCCCAGAGCAGAGGAGCTGAGGGGGGCCCCATGGCAGCTTACAGCTCCCCACAGAAAGTGCAGGGGCAGAGGTGAGCTCTGCTCTCTGGTAATAGCAACAGGGTTCAAGGGAAGAGCATGGAGCTGTGTCACAGGAGAATCAGGCTGGGTGTTAAGGAAGGGTTCTTCACCAGAGGGTGATGGGGATGGAACAGGCTCCTAGGGCAATTACCCTGAGGTGCTGGAGTTCAAGGGGTGTTTGGACACTGGTCTCAGACATAAGGCTTGATTTTTGGGTGGTCAGGAGTTGGACTTTATGGTTCTTATACATCCCTTCCAACTCAGGATGTTCTATGATTCTAAATTAAGAAAAAATAAAAGAAAAATGTAAGTACATTTCAGGTTTTCACTTCCTATTTTATCTAATGAGAAACCTCTGATCCTCCAATTTTAAAACTCTGAACTAAAAATCGGTACATAGATGAGAACACTAATAGCTTACTGAAAACTATTAATAATGCAACATCAGAGGTGGAGGAAAGAGTTCCATCCCAACATCCAGCTGCTTTTTCCAGTCACTACTAAAAATATCTATTCAAAGAGGTACTTCTACCATAAACAGTTTTTTAATTCCATACCAGCATGCTACCTTGCAACTCACTAATCCATTAGCTAAACCAGTAAAGAAAATATTGCAAATCTGAAACTAATATAATCAAATATGGAGGAAATAGGCTCACACCATAAAATAAGCTAGTCTCACTTTCTCTACTCCTATCGTACTGGCCTTTTCAGAGATGACACTGACACCTTGCTACCAGAATACCATCTTTTTTCTTGAACTCTACTTTAAAATGTGACCAAAATCAAGCAAGTAATAAAGGCATTTGTCGGCGGCTAGCTCTGCACTTCTGATTCAAAAGCCATAGCCACTGATGTGCAGTCACATAACAGAGATAAGACAGAAATGAGTCTGGCTGAAAAAAGGAAGTGACCAGAATATATAGGATGTCTTCTGTATGCCTTCCAGTGAAGCGGAGCATATAGCACCTGTCAACCTGAGTTCTCCATTCAGAGTTTTTTGGTGAAGTTATATAAAGCAGCTAGCTCCCAAACAAAGCACACAGAAACATGAATGCAATATGCCAGACAGTGGGTACACATTCATTTCTTGGAATCAGAATTACTTTTGTCATGCTACATTCACTGACCAATGCATTTCAAAGGTAGAAAATCCTTCAGAATAAGAAGCCATGAGGATTTGCTGAGATGCTGTTACCAGAATCAAACTGAGGTTGCTAGACCATATTCTTTAAATAAATATTCACTTTAGAGAGCAAGTTGATCCAAAACTGTTTACCTTTCAACTAATTCTCTGTACTTCTCAATCCACTTTTCAAAGTCCAGCTTTTTCCCCCAGAGTTTGGAATGGGATAAAAGATAGGAAATAAATTAAAAAAAAATTCAGGCTGAACTGGTAAACAAAATGTTACATTTAGAAGCAACAGTTAACTCTGGCATCTTTTTATTCCTGTGTAGTTGAAATAAGTTGGAATAAGATTAATACTGATCAACACCATCCTAAACTTAAGAGTAGCACCTTCCTCTCTCTCTCAGAACTCTGAGAGGAAAGGCAAACTTAATTAAAGAGGAATTCTTTTCCTTTCCAACCTCTTGTAAAGTTTATTTCACTATACACAGACTTTCACATTTGATTCTCTTCCCATTTACTGTAAACTGTAACTCTTTCAACAGAGTTCACTCAGTAGGTCTTTTGCAGGAAGGAGAAGTCAGGGCAAAAATATGATGTCAGTACAATGAAACACTTCTTTTTCATGGCACAATGCTATTTTACAGCGATTATTAACTATATTAATCCTAATTTTAATAACCCTATAAGTATGAAAGACTTTGTTTCTAACATGCTTGTTGTTAACACTTCAGCTAGCCTCACAAACTCAGGAGTAACTAAACTAAAAGTATACAGTGAACAGTAATTGGCACAAAGTGCCATAATTATGCTCTCTGTCCTTCAACTAATTGGAGACATTACCATGACTAATAAATCCCTGAGTACAGGCAACTAATGACTGAATAAGCCTTTTCAACATCAGACAGTGTGATCTTCAGACATTTATATCATAGGTCTTTGTTGTACTTTAAATATGACAAAAACCAATCACGTGAGCTTTAAGCTGAGATTAACATCTGTCAGGTTATATAATGAACTGAAAAAAAAAAAAAAAAAGAAAAACATATGGATATAGTTAGTACTGCTACTGGCATTTGCATCACGCGTATCAAAGCATTATACATGGAACCACAAGTATACTAGAAATGGTGTATTCAATTTTGTTTTCTTTTCCTAGGCTCCTGTTCCTATACAACACACAAAAGGGTTCCCAGTTCTCCTGGGAAAGTTATCTATGAGGAACCCATAGACTTCAGGAGAAGTACTAGAGACTGGCCAGAAAACCTTAGTTATCTCTATTGACTTTTCATGCTTGTGCACAAGCAATATCAAGCTCTCAGAGGCCATGCGGTTTAAACAGTAATGCACAGTAGCTTTGTCTATTTGGAGATAGTGTTCTTTTTTTACATAGAACATTCTCTATGTTTGAGCACTTAAAGTAAATATAAATGCATACTTTATTTCATATATTTATGCGCATATACAGTGTTTCAGATAAATTCTATACTGAAAGAGCTGAAAGGAACAATGTCATTTTTCATTGTGCCTTACACACATCAATGAAATCCACAAGAATATTTGTGTTAGCCCATTTTGCTGAGGAACTTCTCCAATAGCAGTCAAAAAGCAAGTACTCTGTGAATTTTACCAATACATGGTCAGTGACTATGACACTTCTCCAGCATACTCACTCAAGTCCGAAAAACAAAAAAAAACACAATCAGATCTCTCATCTGAATAAAATCAGCTTAATTGTATTTTACTCCAGAAGAACTACTAACTTTCTCTGCTTTTAGTAAGTTAAGCAACCCACTGCCTTGCATAGGGCATCTCACACATCTGACCTCTCAAGATAGGCTAAAAGAACAAATACCAAAACAGAAGACAAAAGTGAAAGCTCTTTTTAATGACTAGATGTTGGAATATTTGAATTACTAGAAGGCCATCTCAGTTCTGCTCTTCTGCCCAATGAGTGAACTGGTTCAGCAGCTAAAGATGCAAGTAGAGCCTTTACAAAGGAAAGGAGAGGCTAAGAGGAGGGAATCTGCTCTTCACTTGCCACAGCCAATTAACAAAAGGCTCTCATCAGATACACTGAGTAGGACTTCAGAGAGAAAGCACCACAAATAAGTCTGCACCTAGCACATGCCACCTACCCAGCTTTTAAACACTTGTATAATGACAGAGCACAGCAGAAATGGGAAGATCACATCTTGGCCACATTCACAAGAATAAAATCCACAAGAGAAATTTTGGAAAATAAAGAGACTCCACGATCAATATACTCTGCTTCTTTTTATAGCTAAGATCCTAGCAGTCCATATGCTTTTCTCATGTTACACACATGAATCAACTAGTTAATTATAAAACATGCTAAAAACAGTGTTATTCACTTGTGCGTCCCACAAGTTAGTTTAGTAATTAGTTTTGCAACCTTCACAACTATACAATTTAATTTTTGTTTTTTGAGTATTCATTTAAAAACTTTTATTCAATTCCAACATTTCTTGGAAAGTAATATCTTCAAACTGCAAAAATGGGAAAATATATTGTTAGTAAAAACACCATTTCAGAAGTTGGTCAAAATACATCATTTAACCATACAATATTTTATAATAAGTCAGTCCAGACAGATAAATTTTGCAGGGAAGGCTTCCAGCAGGTCAGACACCTAACCAGACATAATCTTGCTCCATGTCACCAAGCATGATAAGGCTGCACTGAGGATGTGTGTTTCATTGCACCACCAATAAGAACTTGGAATCGGAGGACCCAGCCAAGTCCCACACATGAAAAAGACCTGAAGCATTTTTGAAAAACAAGACATGGGAACTCTCAAGATTTATTTTCAAAACTTGATGACCAACTTCACACTTATCTGTTTTAGGAAATTTCAGTGGAAATAAACTCTATTATGGATTTCTTCATCTTCTTTACTGGTATGCTTTATTCATCACTGAAAATTTCTGGAAAAATATCATAGCTGCAAACAAAGAAATGCAGCTATTTAAAACATGTTTTCAGAGTGTTACTAGCTCTTTCCAGTGTTATGGGATAGAGTTGACATATTTCTTCTTTATTCTTCCTAAACTGGTTTGACACTGATGAAAATATCTCTTTTCTCCCCATCCATTTCATCTCAGGTGCTTTTTTTAATTTATTCTCCCCTCTCCCCCTTTTTGCTTTGCTTTGCCAGAGTCTGGCATCTTTTTTTATGTATAAAAATAACTTTCTTTATCTCCCTGAAGTAATCGTAGTATTTATTCCCTACATATTTTTTTTCGGTGTATCTACCACACACCATACCACTGGGTTGATTCTTCTTCCATATAACCAACTCTCTTATGCTCTTTTCCTTCCCTAATCTCATTCTTCTCAGACTACTCACAATTTTCTATCCTCTTTCCTCTTTCCTTACTTCTTTCCATGTTTTTACTGAATAAATGAATCTGGACCTTAAGTCAGCAAAAAAAAAAAAATAATCAGAGAAAAGTGTGAAAAAACTTTTAAAAAAATCTAAGATTCCTATCATAGAGAAAGAAACAAACCATTTTTAGGATAAATAGTATCAAATACGTAGTTTTGTTAAAAAAAAATAAAATAAAATCACAGCCCTAACATAATAAAAGATGGTATCTCCCTGTAAAGAGAAATGTGACTCCACAAATCAGAACATGAAAACTATCAGACTTGTGCATCGTAATGAATATCATAAGTATCAGGTGATTGAGCTCTTCCAGGTCATTACAGCTTTGAATTACATCTCTGTAAGACATGAAACTTTTCTCCCACACTCAATAAGTTTAGTGCAATTAATTTTAGTCGCAGCAAGATCATAATTTAAAAGCATTATCACATTTCTTATAAAAAGGTTATCTGTGATACTAATGCAAAAAAACTAAGAACAATTCTACCAGACTTAATTATGATCACTTAATAAAGGCACAATCTGACCGCAAATAATGTTTATAGAAATGTGAATTTTTGATATTTATAACAACAGGTATTATGAAAGATACTTTACAGAAAAAATATTTCAAGACCAATGCAAATTTCTGTCCTCCTATGTCAACTTTCATTAAATGCTCTGTAACACTTGAAATGACACTTGTCAAATTTGTTCTTATTAGTTCAAATAGCTTCAAAAATCTCCCAGAAATTATCATCTGGAATCAAAGCATCACAGTGATTCTTTATCCACCAGTCCTCTCATACAATATTGAGTTAATTTTCACTTGAAAATTCATGCAAATATTGATGTGCTCAACCTGGTATAACTGCCACCACTATTGCTATCAAGTCACAGTCCAAGAACCAACTGAAAATTTTCTTTACATCTGCCTATCTGCAGAGCCTAATCCAGTTGACTCTTTGAAAATTAGAGCAACAGAGATCCCACAGCCTCACTGGACATCCTGATCCACTGCTTAGCTATCCTCACAGTGATTATTTTTTCCTTTATACTTTATTGGGACTTCCCCTGTTGCAATTCATCATCATTGTTCCTCATTCTCTTACCACGCAGCACTGTGAAGAGACTATGTCTTCTCAGTTGCCTCCCTGTAAGTACTGGGGGCTGCAGTTGGGTCCCCTCACGGCTATCTCCAGGCTGAACTCTCAGGCCCAGTCTCATAGCCCCTCCTCACAAGTCAAAGGTCTGACTATCTTGGTGGTCTTCTGCTAAATCCTCCAATTTAGACTCAAAACTGAGTGCAGTATCTACACATGGTTTAACGGGAGCTGAGCAGAGGGGACCAATCACTTTCCTCAGCCTCCTGAGTGTGTGCCTGTTCACAAAGCCCTGACCTGCTCTGCTGGCAAAGCACCCTGCTGCCCAACACAGCCTCTATCCGACAGGGCAGCTCCCCAGCTGCCAGGAGTCTTCCTGCACAACTTCACATTCAGACTTTATGAAATTCATAATGTTCCTCACAGCCTCTCCAGGTCTCTCTGAATGGCAGCCCTACCATCAAATTTATGAACTTGGTATAAGCAGTCTCTCAATAGGTTGAACAATATAAATTATCTTCAGTAAAAACTATGCTAACTTTATTACTCCAGAGTAGTCTTTTTTTCTGCCCTAGCTAAGTGAGGAAAGAAGAACACACTTCTCACTTGTCCTGTTCCTTCACACCAATTACTCAATGCTCTGAAATGCTCTGCAAACTTGCAGAACGTGTCATGTATTTTGTTTTGGCTAACAAAGCTTGGTAACTTATTGATTGTAACACCCACAGTCACAGTGAAAGTACTCCTCCTATTCTCAGAAAATCATTACTACAATATCTTAAGGCTGTTCTGTGTCTAAAGAAGTACTTGAAAGTGCCCATTATCTTCAGTAAGTTGGTACTTTTTTAGTACAAATATTTCTAATTCTAGCTGAGAAGTTAGCAGAACCCTTATGCTATCTCTACTTTAATCTTACTGATCAAGATATTTTGCCTTTTAAAATTTTTAAAATTTTTAGACAAATAGATTGACCTTCCTCTACCAGATGTTCCTCCAAAGAGAGATTTCCCACCACTGTATATAACAGAAAATAAAATTTATCAGGAAGATAAAGTAGGTCTAAAGAAAATCTGTATATTCTTGGCCAAAACTGAAGAGTAAATGAACCAAAAGTCTTTGGGAGACTCTTTTCAGATGGATTTCAATGAAACCTCACAATGTAGATTTGTAAGTCATACCTTCTCAATTGGTCTTATCTTCCTTGTGAGTTTTGGTCAGACCATACAAACAAGTACTTAAAATGTAAACAGTGTAAACAGCCATATTCCACTGCTCAGTCAGATCAAATATTGGGGAAGAAGTTGAGATTCGGAGAACAGAAGAAAAAAGGACAACCATAGCAAATTATAAAGCTTAAGTAGATATAAATGAATAGAGACAAATGGTATTAAATACTAAATAAAGTACAAAACATGCCCAAACTACTAAGGAAGGACATGAGGTTGAATAGGCATCACGCTTCTGAATAAATGAAAAAATTACTAAGCACAGTAGTAACAGATCTCCTAAGAGTGTCAGACTAGGATCATCACACAAACACGTGTAAATCCATGTGCTGCAAATCTGCAAATCACAACTCAGTTCAAAAGATGGCAGATTTTTTATCTGCAGTTGACTGATGAAAGTTTAATTATCATCAAGCTCAAAATGAACTGATGTATTGTTGGCAGGCTAAGTGTTTTGATTAAAGAAACATTTTCAGGAATAGACCTAGACCTAAACCAAAACTAATATAAATGAATACTGAGATATAGAACCTCAAAAAAAAAAAAAATTATCCTAATTTAATTTAATTACATCCTACGGCACTACAGAATTCTTCAAATCTCAAAGTCTACTTTGTTAGATTTTTAACTTTAAAATTTCATCTACATCACAAGAAATGGATAAGATAATCTCTTTTGGGTATTTTTAATTATTTCAACTGCTGGTATTTCTACATACTCATGTGAACGTTTTTTGTAACAGAATTCACTGCATATTTCCTGCAAAATCTTCAGGTAACTGGGAATCTACTACAGAAATATCAAAACAGAAATGAAACAAGCTTATTCAGAATGCTTCCAAGTTCTGGCACACACCTGAGCAGGTAACAGACTAAGAAATATATATGGACTGAAGCAATAATAGAAACAGTCTTGCACTGAACAGCATACCATAATTGCAGTATATAGATGAAACTGGTTTAATATAGAAAAAACAAACAACCATAATAACCAGACAATTACAACATATTTCTAAGAGAAATACAGTTAAGAGGGTCTACTAACATTTTAGTGTAATTGCTGTTTGGCAATTGTGGACCAATGTGAACATTAGGAATTAATGAATAATACCACAAATAGGTAAATATACTCAGTAAGGACTAATGCAAGTTCTTAAACTATGCAGTAAAAAGCTTGCTGTCACTCTGAAAGCAAAATTTTCTCCATTGTACTATATAGTGTATATATTTTACAAGAACACTCTCGTTCCACTTCTCGTCAGATGATAAATAAAATGTATGGCTGTAAGAGTAGTTCCCTACAGGATGCAATCTGCAGGCCATTGTATGGATGGTCTTCACTGAAAAAGCAAAATGCTAGGATCTACCTCCACAGCTCACCGGTAGCAGACATGACAAAATCTGGTACACATTGAAAGGTTGTGAACTAGTGAGGTCAAATACCTTTCTCCCTCAAGGAAAACTTTGAGGCTACTTTATTTTTAAAAACACCTACATAATTTATTCTAGCATGTAAATGTGACATTGCACAATGGTGATAAAAAATTATCAGTGACAGAGTTAGCAGCGTAAATTAATACTTAATATACAACTTTTCCTAATATAAATTTCATCCAACTGAACTTTGTTCTAGAAGACAAATTGGACTATAATATTAAATTATTAATAATAAGACTTAATGCCTCGTGGTACACTGCTTAAATAGGAAGAAAACCGTATTAAATGGATTAACCATCAGCAACTCTATAAAACCTTGAATAATTTAATCCAGAGGGAATGTATCTCATGTTACCTCAGATCCTTCCTATCTACAGTTTCTGTCTGTCTTCTTGAAAACAAGAAAAATGACTGCCTGTAATTTAGGAACCCAGAAAGATATTCACACCCTACCACAAATGAGGATCAAGGCAGAAAGTAAAAGGAACACAAGGTACTCCAGGGCAGTACTGGAGCTAATCCCATATATTATCTCAGGAATATTAAGGAGTAGGGAAGTAATATTCTGTGTGTATATACCATCAGTGATGCTAATATTTGCATAATCTGCCCATTTTTGAGGTCTGCTCTTCAAATAAAAATTGCAAAGGGTTTATAAAATGGCTAAACTAATAATTCAATATTTGCTGAAGAATTTTAAGTAGCTTGGTTTCTCCGAGAGAAAAACGTAAGCTGCTGTCAAGTTGTCTCTTCAACTATATATGCCAAGGAAATACTTCCAACAGTAGACTGTAGCTTGGGTATATCCAATTCAATGGAAAATTTTCCTCTGCTCTGAAAATCCCTGACTGCAACATATTTACATAAAACTTTCGTTTTGGACTAGATCATTCATCCCACAAGAACTGAAAGGCATGTAACTACACAGTAGTTTCTCAGCACTGAGAGGTGAGGAAATTTCTCCAACCAGGGAAGTAACCTGCAAGATGCCATGAAAAACCATGCTGAAAACAGAATATGGAATGTTTTCTAACCAAAAAAGAGATTTCCTTAGAATTTTCAGGATGAATTTGAGGTTCTCTGACAGTTCTCTTCTAGGCAAAACTTGACCAAGGCACATTGGACAAGAACGAGGTTTTATAACTGCTTTTTTCTGATGAAAAGCAGCTTGTGCAGACCACTCCCCCATTCTTAAATAGCAACTGCAGCCATAGGTCTGCACTAATATTTTGCCATACAGAACCAGAGGTATGAACAGGGTCATAGACTTCATTAGAAATGGACCAAAGCACATGGGATCCAGTAGCTGGGCCAGCTGTAGCATATGGCACAGGGTAAACAACAACGATGGCTTTAGCAGCTAGCAGAAGAAAGCAGAAGATCCAGTGGATGGAAACTAGAAAAACCTCAGATTAGAAATGCCTTCAAATATTTTAGGCTCCTCATCAGATCTATACGCAGGGACATAGAATAATTATACTGAAGCAACAAAGCTGATGCAGATGTCAGATGAAGATTTGCAGCTTAGTTTATTCTGATGTTGGACCAAATTATCACAGCAGCTCCTGCAGGTATAAACATCCATTAGTGAAAGCATATTTCAGAAAGTATCTCTTTTCATCTTTGCTGTATCACTGAGATTCCCCTCTTCTTCAAAGTAAATTCTTTTCTGACCAATTCTTGGTGACTTTTCTAGTCTGCAGTCAGCTCTATCACAACATCTCCAGTGTCACTGCATGATTTAACATTTTAAGTTTAAATATGCAGAACTGGGCTTTTACATAGGCCAGTAGGCCACTGAACACATTACATTATTTTCAGCCTTCTTAATAAAAGCATTCACATAAGTAAAATTGAAAAAATCAGGACTTCCCTGTCACCTTCAGCTTAATTCAATTGCATCTGAGTTACTCCTCCTTACAAATTGTTACTGTTAAGTTGTTAAGAAATAAAACATAGTGTCACTGTCATCCACCACCGTTTGAAATGCTCCTGTCAGTGTGCTGCCATTTATAACTATAATTTATCTCTGTTACTTTTTACCAAATGTGTTATGATATTACTATTTTTTCCAAGTGCTTGCTCAATTTAGTATGCTGTGCAAGAAAAGACTACGCAGATAATTAAAAAAAAAAACAAGGCACAATCCTCTCATAAATATTACTATAAAAAAATGGCTCTTTTCTTATCTTGGGAGATATTCACCTTTTTTTCCCCATATGTTCAAGATACACAACTTCTTCAGTATATATATGACAGCACATACCAGGGCAACTCATTTCATCACAGAGTATATGCAAAGAGACTCAGTTATCTCCATTTAAGTAGTCCTGCCTACTTGCCATAGAATCTAGATCCTGCATTTCAACCCAGATTGTTACAGTTCCTCTACAACTTAAAAAAAAAATAAATACACAGGTCCTTCTATCTCTTGTGATTCACTGTGATCAGACTCATGTATTCGTGAAAAAGCTGACCAAAGTCAGTGAGTCCCCACCTATAATATTTTCTACCCAACTTAGTAAGACTTACCTTAGAAGCAAGGATGTTCTTATTTAAAAAAACAATATTTAACAAACAGGAAGTTAAAACCAATACAAAATATTGTTTGAGAACTTTTTTTCTGATTGCCATGGTTCAAAGATTTTCTTTAAATCCCTTACAAGAAAAGAAAACTATGCACAAAATTACTAATTCTTGGTATTTAACTATTTCTACTTTGGAAATGAATAAACTGTTAATAAATTGTATTTTAAACAACTGACTGTTCTAAGTAACAAGTTCTTCATGAACAAAGAGTAACGAATAAATATCACGTGTTCAAATGAAATACTAAATTGCTATTATCAAACATTAAGAAACCAATGTTGTTATGGCAGGTTTTACTCCGATTCAGAAATTTATCCATAAGCTGTATTATGCATAAGTTGCTCTGAAAGTAATGCCTCGTATTTATTTCCATTGAAACTAGCACAGATTCAGAGAGTAAAATAACACTGTTTGTTATAGCAAACTTTTTAACAATCACTAGCATTACCTATGCATTTTCACCAGAGAAATAAGAGCCTATATGCCACACTCGTAAATATCTGCATAGACATCCAGAACGTGGCTTGTCTTCCATATCACTGTTACCACTGCTGAAATGCACCACTCACCACCTCACTGTTCTCACCATTTGGTTTCCATACATGTTCAACAAGTGTTGTTGAATGTCAATGGGTTTCATTTTCTCTGCATGGAAGAATTCAGTGACACACTTTTGCTTCATATGCTTTTCCAAGTGAGATGCCATTTTGTCAGACTGCCCCTCTGCTGTCATATGTTGCACAGTAACAAAATGTAATGGAATATTGGCAGGAAGGTTCAACCTCTAACTGCCGTAACACCAACATTTGCCTCTGGCATCTTGGGCCAGCATAATAAAATAAGAGTCATTAGTTTCAGAGCAACTCTCACCTAAGTATTTTCCTAACAGATACCAGGAAGTGGAAAAGAAAATGTTAGTTGACATTTGCTCCTCTGCCAGTCAGATAGTGATGGAACATTTATAAGTGTTTTTCAGAACATCCAGGTAAAAAATCTAAAGAGAAGATATGGGAAAATTAAGTAAATCTGAAAATACACTCTTACAAAAGCTGACCAACACATATAATTAGAACAGTAAAGGCATTTGGAGGATGCCCTCACTAATATGCTCTAACTTTCACTTAGCCCTGAAGTGGCCAGGCAGTTGGATTTGATATTTGAAAGTCCCTTCCAACTGAGCTATTCCTTTCTATTCTGTAGAAATTAAAAGAAATATTGCAGTGCATCTGTACCTGTATACTAAGACCTAAGCAATATTAATTATATTGTCAACCCTCATGGTCTCCCCATTTGTTTGAGTTCAATAAGAATAATGGGTGTGCTGAATGTGTAAGACTGCAGTGGAAGGAGGAAATACTCATTTCTAAAGCACATCCACTGGAAAGGCTCACAGCCCTAATTATCCTACAAAAGAGGTGTAGCTACTGAAAACATCCCTCTGCAATGTACTGGCTCTTAAGTCCTGGTCTGTTTGTACCATGTGTACAGAATCATGGGAAAACAACTGCTTTATGGAACAGAGTTCAACTGCTGCAAATTCCTTCAGTGAAGGAAGTTTGATCTAATGATACACTATGGTTTTGGGAGTAATACACTAAAAGGGATAAAGTCTTGGTTGACTTCTGATTTTTTCACTTAGGCTTTAGCTTCACATGTTATAACTAAAATAATTTCTACCCAGCCTCATCACAAAATATTTGGTGTCCCTTCCAACCCAAACCATTCTATGATTCTGTGAAATGCACAGGAAAACATCTGCAATTTGCAACCTTTTAAAAGTACATCTTGAAAGATGAGTTAGCTCCCTCAGAATGATTTTTGGAAAACCAGCTAGAATTGGCACAGCCCAGCTATTCTTGAGAGAGTTGCTTCTATATGTGTTTGCTTGAACTTCAAGGAAAAGCTCTAGCTGAAACTACAGAAAGGAATCCAAAGCAGAACGGTGTTTCCATCCTACTTTGTGGCAGGCTGCTAAAGGGCGTAGAAGCTCCTGAGCTCTCTGCAAATGCCCAGAGTTGTAATGCAGCTCACATCAGAGAACCAGGATCTGAAAAGCATGTCCATTTGCAGCCACTTAAAATAATAACAACGGAAATCTCTCAATAGTCACCATTTTCCTCTATAGCTTCTGAATGAAAGGCAAGGCTGAAAAGTGTTCATTCAGATATACGCATATTTATACTAAAGGTTACATTTCATTTGAGATGTTTGAAGCACAGAATAAAATAATGTGTACAAATCACCTCTTTTTCTCACTGAAAACTTCTCATCAACTTCTGCATAACTGCTACTATTAATGAGATGTATACATAACAATGTGCACTTAGTCCTGTAATCACAACCACTTTGACAAAAGAAAAAGTAACTTTTTTTTTTTCAGCCCTCCTCCCTGACTTTGAACTGATCAATTAGCATGCAGATTCTTTTCTCTCAAACCGCTTGATAATTATTTCATACCTGAGGTACAAGTACAATATGTTCATTAAGAAGCATTCTGAAATGCACAGCTGCACTGGTATAATTTCCATCAATGCTTTTGAAAAATATTTCCATAATATGACAAGGTTTTAAAAGACAGAATAAGAAAAGTATAATCACTGGTGTCTCTAACTGGGATAACACAGCAACCTTCTAGAGATGCTATGAGATCAACATACTTCACAGAGATTGATACAAGATCAGTCAGTTTGAGAAAGGGATCTACATTCTAGTAGGCTTGTGGGGAAAAAAAAAAAAAAAATTGTTTATAGATTTATTTTTTGCCACATATGCTTTAGCCTCTTGGAATGACAATTTGATGTTCCTTCAAAAAGACTGAGCGACAGCCACAGCAAACTGCCGCGTGATTGTTATGAGTATAACCTGTGGAACGATGCACATTATCACTGAATTATTAATAGAGTTGAAAAATCAGATCTCTCTCGTGGATACTAATAACACATTTACACAACAGCACCCAACTGTTGTGCCTTCAGCACTTCAATTTAACAACTTCCCCTCCGCCCCAAGCGATCGTCACCAACTCCACGGAGCCGGTCACGAATGGGCCCGATCCCTCTACTGGGGCCGTGCACGACCGGGGCCGGCAGCCCCCGACCACGCACTGCCCACTCTCTCGCCCGCAGCCGCCGCTCGCAGCCCCGCAGCGCGGAGCCAGAACCTCCGCAGAAACGCGGCTGCAGGGCGGCGGAGGCAGCTTGTTGCACGGGGAGAGCGGTGCGAAACTCTCCCCGCGAACAAGTGGGATGCGGCAGAAGTTTTACTTCGCCGGTTCCCTCTTCTCCCGCAGCCTATCGGAGAACCTTTTTAATTATTCTTATTTCCATTATTTGGCTTCATTTTTCACTTTCGCAGCACACCCTCTCCTCCCTTCTCAAAGCAACCCCCATCCGGCGCCCCGCACTCACCCGCTCCCCAGGCGCAAGGTGAGCAGCAACAGCAGCAGCTGAGCCCCGCGGCACCGACTCCAACGGGATGCGGGCACCCCCCACGCGTCCATGGGCGTGCGGGCGCTCTCCCGTCCCCGACTTTGTTCCGGAGAGGCTGGGGAACAGCGACCCTGCCGATCCCACCACCCCCCCCCAAGCGGCACACAGGGGGGAAAGGGAGGAGGGGGGAGGGGAATAAATAAATAAATAAAACACCCAAACAGGTAGGAACCCACTCTACAAGGACGGAGCAATTCGCCCAATAGGCTCATCAGGTTGCTCCATAAATTATCCTAAAAACTGCCGGGCGAATCAATCCCTAGCAGAGGTGGAGCCTACTTTACTAGAAGGGAAACATGCTTGAGGGGAAAGGGTGGTATTGATTTGCTATTTTCTCCAAAGAGGGAAATAAAACAGACCTTTAGTATCTATAAATGCGGAATGTATAAAATATTAAATGTGCATTTAAAGCCACATGCATATATTTAGCTTTTTTCTTCCATACTCAGAGGACAGGAGCATTGCGAGAGCACCCTCGGCCCCGCCGCCGGGAAGAGAGCCCTGGAGAGTGACATGCGCGGAGCCCAGCGGGAACTGCGCGGCCCAGCAGATCTGGGGGGAGGGCGGCAGCAATCTCGGGGATGGAGGAGCCCCTACTCCCAGCTCGTCTCAAGGGGTCCTCCCCTCCGCTTCCCCTGCCGCACCACTGGATGCTGGCCACTCGCTCGGCGCGTAAGGGTGAGTGCGGAATCTGCGCGCAGCCGGGAAAGGAGAGCTGCGCAGGCTCGGAGGCTGCTGCTAGCTCTGCGCGGCCGCGGAGCGCCCCCGGGGGGGAAGCGGAGGATGCGCGGAAAACGCAGAACGCCCCCTTTTTTCCCTCCTTTTTTTTTTTTTTTTTTTTTCTCCCTATTTTCCCCTTCTTTTATTTCTCTTTTCTTGTTTTTCTCCCTCTCCTTATTCCTTCTCCTCCCTCTTTTAGGAGACCTGAGGGGAAAAGTAGTCGAATAATAATTCTGAACCTTGCAAATCCGCACGATGATGCAGTAGCAGAAACTCTGCGGCTGTTCCTCACCCGCAGAAGCCTCCGGCGGTGGAGAACGGGTGATTACATCTCGGCGGCACCAGGGCATAGATAACGCATATTTTTTCGCATGGCTTTTTTTTTTTTGGGGGGGGGGGGGAGAGCGGCCCCTGCATCTCCTCCCCAAACTTCCCTGGACCCGGAGGAGTCCCAGCATTCAGCTCTCAATTGGGCACTCCTGGAGCAACCAGCTCTGCGGGAAGAACAACCTGTTTTATAGTTGTAGTCATCTTTCAAGTCAAAAACGCAGCTGTATCTCATTGTAAATAATCCCCCATTCAGTGATTATTCTGATGGAGGGTAGGGTTTTGAGTTGGATTCTTCTCCTCGATGCACCATCATCCCTTTACTGTTTTAGCCATACAGTTTACGGCTGCGCTAATGGTTAACAAAATTCGCCACACTTCAGAGAGCTGCAGTACATTAAGTGAAAATTCAACGACTTGAAAATTAATAGCCAGTCCTGGGGGTGCTGGCAGAAGGTAAAAACACACATTTCTACATGACCCGAGGTCTCTTTATTGGTGTATTAACGCAGCATCCTGGCATGATAGCAGAGGCATGAGCTCAGAGGAGCATTTGTTGCAGTGAGCACAGAAGCAGCCCTGCTGCAGCTGGTGGTAGTGGCTCTGCTTTGTACTCATTGCTGGGGGAATCTCAGCCCCTCTCCAGGTCTTCCTCTCTCTGTGAAGTCCTTCCACCCTATAAACAGCTGTGGTCTTTAGGTTTGTTGTGGATTGATCCTTCAAATCAGCTATGCTTCACAAAACAACCAGTGAACTAACCCTCTGCCTTCGATTCCAAAGTTTATGGAGCCATTTCAACTCTTACCACTCTATAAAATTTAATCTCATCATTAAGATGTTGCATAATTAATGTGACTACTTGGAAAGTATTACATAGCTAGTACTCTGGAATAAAAAAAAAAAAAAAAAAAAAAAAAAAAAAAAAAACCAACTTCTTTCTATGTGAGAGGTTTTGAACAAAGATTTAAAGATACTCAATTTCCCTCCTGTACAGGTCCAGCAGCCTCCTAGTACCAAAGGAATAGATAGAGGATTAGAGCTAAAATGGCATGTAACTTGATAGTGCAAAAGAAGAAAAAAAATATATATCATTAGCTCTCCGAGATTAGAATGCTAAGGAGAATAAAAGTGCCATTAAAAATAGTTTGAAATAAAATCAGTACCAATGAGGTTTCTCAAATGACGGGAGAACAGTGATGTAGAGGTGACATAGAACATGCTGGTTTTGGATAGTCCCAAATCTGAATTTTTATGTTACCTTAGTATAAACAAGAGAAATCTATCTGAAATTAAAGGAAAAGAAAATTTTCCATCAATAAAATACTGGCTGAAAAAATAGGTTCAAACACTTGGAAGGTTAAGAACTGAATAATGGCAATAATTAAATCAATCTTAAACTTTGAGAAGAAAACATGAGGATGAAAAAAATCTTCACAGATATTCTCCATTTTTTGTAGAACAACGACAACAAAAACAACAACAACAACAAATACACGAGTGTCAAAAGGAGACACTGAGACACTGATAAATAAACTAAAGGACAATTATTTATCCGGACCTGCTGATACTCATCACCCATTTGATTCTGGAGCAGCTACTTAACAACGGTGTTTAAATTCTTATTTGCAATCATATTCTCAGCTGAGAGTGGTAGGGCAGTATTCAAACTATCCAATAAAAAAATTAAAAAAACAACCTAGAAACCACCAGAGGGGTCACCAATGCAATTTCAGACCTATTAGGCAACACTTCAGAAAATGAATGATGCTAATGTTCAAGCAAAATTGCAGGATTCAGATCACTGTTGTTATTAAAGAGGAACAAACCAGAATGGCTTCCGCAAGGGAAAAACAGTGTCTCTCTAACTTCTCCAGTCATTTTTAATGAGACCATAAAAAGAAGAACAGGACCTTTCAAAACCTTTGTAAGTCTATTTCTTAATACTTAAAAAAAAAAAAAAAAAAAGTGTATTTTGCATCTGGGAGCCCTCAGCCTAATATTGAAAAGCATTTCGAGTCCTCAAAGTTTCATTGTTCAAAAACACTGAAGAAACTGAAAGTTCTCATATGTGATAGTTCATAGCTATATCACACTTTTACTGTATTTCTCTGGGACATATCCACTTTCCTGACAGAAATGGGTGGCCCATCCGCATTCACTGTGCTTAAGGAAAGTTGGTGGCTTTGTCCATAAGGACTCTTGTCCTTATATAAGAAACACCCTGCTGAAAACAAAGATATCCCATACATGAAGAGGAAAGAGAAAATGATTACATCATTCTGTCCTCCATAGAAATAAAAGTTCATACATCTTCATTCAGCAAGAGCTGAAGAACTATTGCAGCCATTCCTCAAGAGAGTAGTAGTATTTGGTACATTTTTGGTGAAGTTACACATGCAGACCCTAACTGTGGATGCACAAAGTGCACTTGTGTCTACTTTGCCCCTATAATTTACGTGCATGTAGATGAGCATTCACAAATGCAAGTGCAACAAGATGCACTGTATTTTGAAATCAGCATAAGTGAAAAGAATTACATTTTTCATAGGACAAATCAGAAAAAGCGGCTTTAAATATGCAATAAACTTTCACATTTAATTCCACCTGAATATTTACTGTGTAATAAAATTCAAGAATGGTATGACAAATAGCACAGTAGCCTGCTGTTGTATCGCTATAAAAAGCATCTCAAGAACAAAGAAAATGAATACAAACATTTTAGCATTGACCTTTTAAAATGTACCTTTAAAGATAAACGTGGTAAATTTCCAAGCAAGAAAAACAGAGAGACATATAAACATCACTTCAGTGTAGCTTTCATATCATGATTAAAAACACACAATAATTGCATTCAGTGAAACGGTCAACATCTTAATAGAAAATAAATTATAAAACTCTCACTTCTCATAGCTAAATACCATTTTAATTAAAATTTCATCTTTAATACATTGATTTAACTGCTCACTCACTTATGTTATTCATTAAAATGATTACTAACAGTATGACTTTAACAGCACTTAAAAATTAAATGGGAGAAATAATTTCAAGTAGAGAACCACGAATGTGGGGAGAAAACTCGGGAAAAAAACGGAAGAGCAGGAGGGTTGGATCACTTAAAACTACATCCTTTACAATTAGCATTTGTTTCCCTTCTCCTTTTATGCCTCCATGAAATGAAACACGTTGAAGTGTGGGCAGATACAGAGTAGCAAGGCTGAAGTGCTTAGGTGCAGAAAGGTCACTTCAAATTGCACAAATTTCCTTGGCCTTCCTACTACATTTCAAGAGACCTTGAAGCATTTCAGTGAGAGTCAAAAAACAGAAGGTAAATACTTCCTTGCCCTGTTCTCTTTCTCAGGTTATAAATCAACACTCTACCTCTTCTGCTGTTTGAAAGTACAATTTTTTTCTCAGCCTCCCCCCCCACACTTCAGGAAATATCACAGAAAATGAAGGCCACAGGCACTGGATTTCTCAGGCCCATGGATTTCCCATCTTTCAAGACAGTGAGCTTTGTTATGGAATATGGTGACCAACAGGAGGAGGGCTGCATAGTTGTGAGTGTGTGAGACAGAGAGGCCTTGGAGCGTATGAGATAATTTGCAGCATCTTTAGGGGGCAGCTAAAAGAAAGTGAATTGGAACCTCCTCTGCTCTGATGCTAATGGGTCTTCAGCCTGGGAGACAGGATTAGCATTACTCTAAAATAAAAACATTCAATATTGGTGTTTGATCCTCAGCACCCACGTATTATCTCAGAAGACTTTCTTCTGCAACACCATTCTGTTTGCCAGTGTTGCCAAAGCCATATTTCATGATTAGAGGACAAGAACCTGGCATGAATCACTGCAAATCAGCCTGCTAATGTAGGTGCTCCCATATTTTCAAATCATATAGCAAAGAGCACTTTTTGCCATTTCCCTTTTTCTCCAGGCAGGATGGAAATTCTGTGAGAATGATAAGAACAAGAATTTTTTTTTCGTGGCTTACAGGATGCTCTCAGGAGACTAACATTTGATTATCTGTCTGGTTTTATTTTGTTAAAGGCTAACAGGGCAGCTGTCCTATCTGACTACTGTGAGCACTTGCTGTTCCAGCCAGATCAGGAGGACAAAGACATGTGAAAATGAAAAATAATGGGGCAGGCAAAAGACTGTGGTCTGCACTTTTCCCAGTTTGAGAAAGATCTGGTTGATACTTGGTTCAGCCTCTGCTGAAAGTTAAAAGTGGCTTTTCAGTATACTCTATCCTGACTAATTCGCCTTAGAGTATAAGAAGTTTTTTTAATCAGCAAAGCATTACACATAAAAAGGTGAATCCTATTCATAAGTCTGGTCTGTCACTTAATTGAAAAACTCTCTCCAGAATGCCTATTTAAAATCTCAATAACAGAATTCCATAGTAAATCTAAATGAAGGGTAATATAATTGCTGTCCAGAACATTAGCTCTCTATCTCTGCAATATATTATGTCATTTGCTGAACTTCTTCTATAATTGTTATTAATTCAACTCTGGATCTTTCAGTCGTAACAAAAGCCCAAGGTATTTAGGAGATTGCATTTTGGTGTATTAGATTGCATTTCCCTGCACACTGCTGAGGGCATACATTCTTTGAGGGTGCAGTAATTTTTCCTTTTTTCTCTTGCATCTCCATTTTTCTTCTTAGGGTTCTTTTTCCATCTTCCCTTTGCGAGTTATAGTAAGAAACATCAAAAAATATTCAATTCCCATTTTGAGTCCATCACAATGATCAGTATCTCCCACATTTTCTAGGATAATAAGGAGAGCTCTGTCTGAGCTTTAAATTATTTTGTTATTCGCTACAGAGTATTCACTACATCACCAAACAGAAATGTAGCTTGCTGTAAACTTAACTGTCAGATAAATAGATTTATTTTCTGTGCTGAGAATAGGTCAAAATATATAATGTAAAACCAGCTGTGATTCCAAGCTTAATTACTGAAACCAAAACAGTAAAAATAACCTTCCTAAGTAATGTGTCATGGCAACTCATCACAGGATTGTCTAGGGATAATACTATTAATTACCAGTAACAATTTGCTGATGGTATCAAACGAGTCAGCATTAAGTGGTGTTTAGTCAAAGTAACACTTAAAGAGTAAAGAATATGATAACATATATTCCATTGTATCAAATTTGCCTGTGTTTTAGGAGATATATTTCATGGTATCTTTTCAAAACTACTTAATCACATAAAATCAAAGCACTTTTGCATTGATTATTTCTTAACATGTCCCAAAGAGTATTTTTCTCTTTCAAAAATACTGGAGGGGTAGAACTAGACTACCCTTAATTTCAGGATTTTTGTTCCTCTTGGTTGTAAATCATCCTTTACACTGACTTACATATTCAAGTACCTGCATGAGATAAAAATTCATCATTTTAACATGACAAAAATATGCTGCTATGCCAAGATAGTTCTAATGAATGACGTAGAAATCAGCTATTTTAAAATGTGAAACAATTATAGTTTATCATGTGCTCTCAGGAAGGTCATTATCAGCTGTGATTATCAATACCAGTTCATTCTTTTGATTGGAAAGTGAGGGAACAGATGTTTCAGTTTGTATCATTGATGACTCTATTATTTTTGAGTAGGATCTTTCCCCAGGGTAATTCAACCATTCTCCTGAAATGATTCCACTGATAAGACTAGTGATATTCACATTATCTTATGCTTCAGCTAGTACTCTTGATGTTATAGGCTTTGATTTCCCTGATAGCAGTTAAGAGCACGGCGTGTTTTGAGAAGGTTCACCTCCATTACCAAGCTGTATTAGCCACGTAGAAGAGTTTTGTTATTTAGTATGAAAAAATATAAGTTCAACTTAATCTGATTTCATAAAATAAAATACAATTTTGTTTCATTTCTTTGCTTTAAAATATTTCCTCTAAATTGCTAATCCTTTTTCACCATTAAGTACTCATTAACTCCTGGCAAAATATTATCCATACACCCAGAGGCTAACCCTTTTCCTTAGGAAGTGTTGCAAATATCACAATCTGTTATTAGCTGCAGATCACAGGTCTACAATAGCTGTTGAGTAAAAGATGGCATTCATGCAAAATTTGACAGTGTATGCCATAGCCGAGGAATATCCATCATACACTCTATATGCAGCTCTTTATCATAATTCTCATTTCTCTCCAGATCAAAACTAGGACTCAGATGTCCACTTACAAGTAGTATGACACTCCTCCTGGGTAACAGTGTTTCTTCTGAGAAAGTTTATTTTAAGAGGGCTGTGTCCCACTTCCATTTTTCAAACTTGTCTTTCTCTCCACATAATTTCTTCAAATTACCTACCACAATATCAGTGGTTTTGTATAATTTTTTCAGTACTCCAGTTAATTGAAAGCATATGCCTTGAGCATAAAATCCTTCTGGAAAGACAGAAAGATAGAAAGATAATGACTCTTCAGTCTTATCATAGAATGGTTTGGGTTGGAAGGGACCTTAAAATCCACCTCGTTCCAGTCCCCTGCCGGGGACAGGTCTGCCACCCACCAGATCAGGCTGCCCAGGGCCCCATCCAACCTGACCTTGAAAGCCTCCAGGATAGGGAATCCACAGCTTCTCTGGGCAGCCCGTGCCACTGACTCACCACCCTTGTCTTTCTGCAGAGCCTTCTGTCCATCATGAACACAGCTTGTCTTTCTAATTCTACAGATTTGTTACTATAAAATATTATGATCTGATAAAGTCCTCCCTCCAGATTTTGACATTTACCATCTGGGTTGTCAGCTGGACCTGAAGTCCATCTACACTCTCTTGTTGAATTGAGTCAAGAATGAGAGACTTCACTTTCAGTGAAGACTTTGCTGACTGTGTCCATAGCAGAATGAAATCCGCCCCTTGAAAAAAAATGTATCACAGTTGAAAAGCACACTTTCTTGCTATCTCGTCTGTGATGCACTGACACATTATGCCCAGCTGTTCCTATTCCCTGCATGAGCCCCAGATAAGGTGAGTCAGAGCTGCACAAATACCAGGGAATGGAGGAAAAAACAGAAATTGCAAAATACTCTTGAATAGCACTGGTGTAGTCCCCTGCCAAATAGATATCACAAAACATTTTTCTCCTGGTGACTAAACGGTAAAAACTGTCTTTAAAAAGTAAAGCCACTTGCCTTCTTGAGATGATGGAGATTCTCACTTGCAGCAAGTATTCCTGCTGGAATCTTATGTGAATGTCCTAGCCAGAAGCACATATTTCTTGTTCAAGCTCAGACTAAGCTGCTTTTTCCATAGGCATAGCATCTATAATGATTTGTGACAAACAGATGACCCTACACACTCCTTCTGTTGAGGACAGATGACTTCATTAATCCTATTCAAGTTTCTGATGATTGATAATATGTTGAAAATAAATCTATAGACTAAATTGCAACAGAGTTTTTTGATAGCATAAAATGGTGAGACATCTTACTAGATGAACCTAATGTAATCTTACATAATGTATGCAGCTGGGATTGCATTTTTTTTCTTATTTAGAGGCATTTCAAGACAGCAGGATATGATTTTATTCTGCAAGCATACTCCTTGAAATACTGTCAAATTTTCTCAGAGGAGTAATTTAGGTAAAATAATGTGCTGAAATAGTGTTTTTTGTTTCATCTATCCATAGGAAAAGAAAAAAAAAAAAAAAAAGACTTTTAGAAGTCATCTCTGTATTTTGTTATTCTTGTCTTATGTTGACACAACATAATCTCGTTAATATCAGGGTCTACAAGTAGAAAGATGCTGACAGTAAGGAAAAATATGTCAGTAGCAAAGTGCTAAGATAAAACTAAACTGATTTGTTGGCTTAAATTATTTAAGCTACAACATTTTATTAGCACATATATTTCAGGACTATTGCACTGCAGTGGTTCTGTCTTCTCAACCGTAAGTATGGCAGGATGACTCTATCGCTTTAATAACTCTGGGATGAACAGGTCAGAAAGGTTGAAGTGGTTCTCTTATACTGATGAGAACCACTCCCATATTTTAAATTTCAGTGGTCATAAGAAAAGAAAATCACATTTTCTTATCATGGTACAAGAAAAATCAGGTTGCCTATCTTTCTGATATTTTATGAAGATTAACCAGTTGACGTAGTTACTCCTTCATTTACCTTTAGTAGAGGTTTTAAGGAAGGAAAAGACAAGAAGCAATTAGTGTGCTGCTGTAGACACAGTTTCAACATTTTTGGTTCTGGTTTGGATGTACAAATCACAGTAGCACCTCACATGAAAACCTGGATTTAATTTCCCTATTTATGTGCAAAATAAATATAATACATATAATCCTACTGCACGATGTCTTACCATCTGTGGCATGTAAGAGTGAAAGCCTAGCTTGTTCCTTTAGCCTAGAAATTTATGCTCTCTCTGAATTTGAACAATACATAAACTTGGAGTCATTTTTCATACTGAAGAACTGACATTTCACAACAGCAGGAATGAATTCTTGCTCTTACTCTGGTGAAAACTAAATAAGTGATTGTTCTTAGAAATCTTGGTGCAATGTAAGTGTATCAAGATCTCTGACTTTCAATTCTGCATTGGCCCACTGAACATAATGGGGTCTTTATCGTGGTATCTCTCTACCACCTAGGATACAAGAATCAAATCTGTTGTAATAATGTTAGTCTTTCTTAGGGAAACAAAAGGTAAGATAATATCTTAGCTGAAATAGTTGGAGAAAGGAGACAAACTTTCACATAAACAAGGTCTTTACCGACCTGAAAAAAAAATTGGGGAAGTTTCCAAGCAAAGTAGAGGTTAGATACAGTTACTTTCAGTATAACATAGTTTTATCTGTCAAACAAAAAAGTTGAAAGCAAAAAGCACTTAGCACCTGCTAAGTGAGGTATAAACTCTAGAGGTATATTCGGCTGACTCTTCAGGCACTATTTTTCAAACAGATGTCGTAAATTTTAGTGCCTCCTTATGTTTTTAAGTTCTTCAGTAAATTTCCCTCAACTTGCAGAAATTACTCAAATATTCTTTTCATAAATCAGTTGGAACTTCTTTTCCCTGAAGAACTACCACTAATTCAGCCACTAGGAGCTTGATTTCCTGATCTCCTACCTGCAACAAAACTTACTTCTGCCCAGAACTTTTCCCAGTAGCTAGAATGTTTTATTTTCTAGTCCTGCCCTTTGTCATAAGAAAGTAAGTCCACTGTTTTCAATAAAGGATTCCAAATCGTATTTGGAATATATAATCGTTAAAATATTGGGTCTTGAATGGGAGAAGTCTTGCTAGAAGGCATTTTAGGCTGCCTGCTAAAGGTGATATCATTATTTGTGGGAAGCATAAATGGATTTTAAACACATCTGTTATGTTTGCAAAGAGAATTAATTCAGGCTGGTAATAACAATGAGTTGGAATCAGTGATTTAGGAATTGCATCCCAGTGCTACCTACCAACAAATTTTACATATTCATTGCATTCATACAGAATTATTTCAGTGTTATTCTTACGCAGTTTTCAATAATACATGATGTTCACCAATGATTTGAGTTCAGTTCCACAAATCTTCTCCTAGTTCCTGATGCCAAAACACTGCATTAAGTTACATACATATACTAGGGTGGTGACCAAAACTAACATGCTATAAGCTTTCAAAAATAGCTACTAAAGTTTTAGTGACTTGTATGCTTCGTACTTAAAGGAATTTTGATTATAGTGATATTGCCATAACTAATATATATTATTTTCAATTAGTCACCAGAGCATATCTATATAGAAATAGATGCATCTGTGGAGCATACTTTCAGTAGAGTGAACTCTTTAATAAGTCTTGAATAAGGCTATATGTTTGCTAGGTTGTGCTTTGTCAGGAATTAATACTTTCGAGGCTCTCAAAGAAAATACAGCGTATCTCAGAATTTCAATAGCACATGCCTTGGAGGTATCAGGTGTACGTTGACACCAAAAACAACAGGGGTTAACTCATAGCCAGTTACTGGTTACTAAAGAAATGAAATCTTGAGACTAAGATAGTACTGCGCTAAGGGATAACAAAGACAATAAAATGTTTAATACATAGATCAGCACAATAGAAAGGTGCTATAAGGGAAGGGAAAAAGATTGCTTACCTGTATCAGAAGATTCCAAGTTCACAGAGAAAAACTCCCCAGGGAGGGATCTTCAGAAAGGGATCCTTGTCTAGTGGCAGTCAGCCCTTAAATGGGGTCTTAGAGAAGTGGAGCCAGGCTCCACCCCTTCCAATCACACAGGTGAATTGCCTTTACCTGTGCTCCCAGTCCTTTCCCGAGTGATCAGTCAGTGTTTCAGGCCGTGACTCAACAGTTCCCATATACATGAAAAACATGGCATACATACTAAAACCCAATGGTAATGCTGAATTTGTAAACCACTGCAAAAAGAATCACACAAGTTCACTAACAAACATATAAAAATAATCACAAACAAAATTAGAAATAAAGAGGAAGGAATCCTACTTTAAAACACAAGCCTTCACAGCAGCAGCTGAATGCAGTCACGGAGCAGTAGTCCTTGAATTTCCCAAATTAGGAGTTATGTCACACATGCCTTAGTTAATGGTGCCCTCAGTTCATCCATACAGACTCCATTTGACCTCCTGTTCACCTCTGAATTGTCTTCATACTCTCATTGCTGCAGTTGCTGATGGCCACATAATCCCATCCCAATACAGACTTGCTTGAAGTTTTGTTTGCATAAGCCTTGTCCAGACACAGTTCATCTCCTGATGGTCCCAAAGAGCACTTGTATAGGTACAACTTCCCCTTACACAGAAAGCCCTATTTCCACTCAGCAAAAGAAGCCTTCTGTCTAACTTATATAGTTTCTGAGACCTAAGTGAGAAAATCAGAGAGACAGTTCCTTTATCTCTGATGGTTTTTCACTAGTAGAGGCAGTCTGGGGAAAACAAATGTTTATAAAATAGTGGTAAATACTTATGAGATGAACTTCTGGAGTCCTTGATAAAAATCACAGCCCATCACATGAAATTAGTGAAGATTATTTCTTGGAATGCCACAGCACATTTTTATAATGTATCCTGAAATCTTTCAGCCCCATAAATACATAAATCCCCAAAGGTCCTTTCTAGGCAATCAATGTCTTTTTACCTCCCTGATGTGTCTGATTCTCTCAGTTCACATAATTTCTTAAATAATCTCTCATCCTAACATAATTCAATCATTTTTGAGCAGAATATCTTCAGGAAATCTCCCTCTATGGGAATAACACAGTAGCTTGTGATTAAATATAACAAATTATTAATGTGTTTCCTTGTTTCTTTTCCTATTATGAATTGCCTAAGTATAATTATTTTTTGTCCTTTATCTACATTGTAGGCATTCTTTCCCCTTCAAAATAACTGTGAATCATAAAGCATAAAAGAGCTATAATAGCTGACTTTAAGTGGTGTCCTAAAATCCCTTAGGGGCCATCCAGCATTCAGCAGATTAAAGTAGCAGTTCTTCAAGACTGAAATGACATCTAAGTGTGGAAACATTTTAGAGAAAACAAACAAACAAACAAACAAACAAAAAACCAAAGAAAAACAAAACTGTTGGATACGATAGTAGACAAACAAGCTACTAAAAGACAGCTCTTGCAGAGCACAATAGCTATCCAGATATTAATGTTTGTCTCACAACAATTTTTTATACACTCTGAATGGAAGTACTTAGGATAAGAGAAGGCTGTGTGTGCTCCCTCATCATTTACACGACAGAGTTGAACATGGCTATTGCATAATCATCTCTCCACTGTACTTGTTGCTATGTAGGAGCTGTGCTACTGGAAAACAAACAAATCCCACTTAGAATTCACTGCAAATTCACAGTATGACCTTTAAATATAGCATCCTGAAGACACCATGGTACCTGGATATCGTGTAGCATCTCTAACATCTTGATGTACCTGTGTTTGTTACAGGAACCAGAATTATAAATTCTAGAGAAGAAAATGACAGGACCATTTCACTCCTTCTAGACAAGCAAAAGGAAAGTACAGTTGGGTGTCCTATGCATGCAAAGTGAGGGAGTAGAATTTTTGTGAAGTAACTTAAAGGAGAAGCAAAATACAACTATTTTTCACGTAACTCAGCCTAACTCAACTGGGAATGGAAAAGCTGAAGGAAAGGAAACTGTAAAAGCCCAAGCTGCATTTTATCAAAAACTACAATGTGATCTGCTTTAAGAGAATTCTCTGGAGATTGGTCCAAATCATTCAAGTGCAAGAATTAATATACTCTCACCTTTTCAGAAATAATTTGAGGCACCAGGCAAGTTGGAAGAGATAGAAAATACCTTAAGTAAACCTAAGTTAAATATCCCTTGTCAGAATATTGTGTTTTATGAGCCAAGAAGCTCCTTTAGGGCTGTTTAATACTTGTTACAATTTCTAATTGTCTCCCACGTTATTCAAACACTTAAGCCATCTCAGTTATTCATAAATGGGAAAACAAAACAGACAAACAAACAAACAAAAAACTCAAGCTTGTTTGCCAAAATACATCAAGTAAAATGATTTTTAAGATCTGATACACGGTAGAGGAAATTTTATGGGACACCTAGTATCTTGCTACCAGAACAAATGTTCTCAATTAGTTTTATTTTAGAGAACTAGCATGGGACTTGCTGGGAATTAGTATTGGCTTGAATCATTTCTAGGCACAATTTTTCCTTCTGGGCAAACTTTGTTTCTATTGAAAAACATCTAATGATCTGAATCCTCCAGTTGCCTAAGTACATTCTTTTTCCATCTTGGTAGGTTACCCTATGCTCTCCAGGATCCTCACTTCTCTCCTTCTGCAGAAGGATGGGACACATTCATGTGCATCCCATCTTGCATGGCCTGATCTCAGTTTGCTCATTTATATGGGTGAAAAAGAAAGGGGATACAGCAAACAGCTTGACTACTCACAGACTAAGAAAAGGAGAAAAAAATGTTACCCATTTGCTTGGGACTGCTTCACTCATATTCTCCTTTTTTTTTTCTTTTTTTTTTTTTCCCCGCTTACATGGCTGTTGGGAGCTGCCTGCCACTTCCTTCAGGACCATGCAGAAGTGGTGGCAGTCACTCCCTGCCCTGGGTGCCATACAGGAACTGCGTATCACCCTGCTTTGTGCACCTGTCTGCAGCTCTAGGTCTGTCTCATCCCCACTCCACTGCAAGGCAACAGGGAGAATTTCTCAGGTGACTCAGGAAAGCTTTCCATGCACTAAAATCCTTTACATCCTCATATTTTCAAACTAACTACGGAGGATACTATGCAGCTGAGGTTTGCCTGATATTGACTTCTCTGCCATGCATGCAGAAATTTTTGAAAATAAAACTATTTCTTCCTTAGAATTCTGTGCCTGAGAAGAGGTGCATAGCATTTGACTTCCCCTGGGTTTTAGGAGAAACCTTTAGGAGAAAGGATCTCAGAAATGGCCTTGTAAGCTCCTGCCCTTTTAGAAAAGGAAATGTGATGTTAAGTACTGCCGCTAAGGAAAAAAATCCTATTACAACAGCTAATAAAGAATTCACCAGAATGCAACATGTTGGGAAAACAATCAAAATCCAAGCTAAAATGAATCCCCAAACAAACAAAATTTAAGCAAATTAATTTTGGAAATGATTGAAGCTGGAAAAGATTGGAGAAGACTGATGATAAGGAAGAATTTTTTTTCACAAAGCTATGGGAAAATATCATAAGAATGAAATATGCTAAGAATAGAAAAAATATCCGTCACACAAACAGAATTTAAACAAACCAATTTTGGAGAAAGATATTCCCCCTCAATTGCTCTGCAAGTTTTCTTTGAGAAAGTCTAAGTTCAATAATATTCTTTTTTCTGACCTTCTGCTGTAAAAAAAAAAAAAAAAAAAAAAAAAAAAAAAAGAGAGAGAGAGAGAGAGAAGAAAAAAAGAAAGGAAAAGCAGGAAATAGAATTTTTTTTTTTCTTTTGATAATACCCTCCTTGCCTTCTACATATATTACAAAGAACTGAAACACAATAACAACTGCCTTTATCCTGCACAAGTCACCTTGAGAAGTGCAGTCTAACCCTGAATTTATTAATGGTGACTATCAAATATAACTATGAAAGGGAGATATAGTACTGAAGAATGAATATGAAATACATTTTACTTGAAGCAGTACAATATTACATAACCTCCCCTTTCTTATATAGCCTCTTATAACCTGATAGAAGGCTGTAAGAGCAAAAAGGGAGGCACTCTGTGCAGAGGAAGGTTCACTAGAAGTTGAGTGAAATGTGAGCTCTCTGTTATGTACAATGTCCCATTCAGTCCAGCCCATTCCTCTGAAACATCTATGTCATGGCTTCCAAATTAAAGACACATCTGAGTACTAATCTTTTTTGGAAGAAAAATATATAGGAGAAGAAAGAACATTTCACAAAATCAGAAAAAAAAAAAATCATTATTGCGTGCATTAAAAAATAAAAATTAGAAAAGAGTATTTCTCTTCTCTCACATGCGCCTGTATTGCTAGGAAATTTGCCAGAGCAAGACTTGGCTGAGGTGTAGTTTACGAGGTTAATCATTCTTATCAGCTGCCTCCATCCCAGCTGTCACTGGGATGTCACTGTTCTCCCATCTCTAACAAAGCACCTATAGAACCTATTGTGAGCATCACAAGATACACGCTTTGTCACCTGCCATAAGAGAAGGTAAGGAATGTTAGAAGCTTCACCTGGAACACAATCTGATCCTTTCCTCCATGGCATCTTAAGGTCTAGGCCATGCAGTTCTAGATAGCGGGAAGAGTAGATCTGTTCAGGGTACTACCTAGGCCCAGCCTCCAGCTGTCTCTTTACTGAAAGTGAGCTTCATTACTCTCCTGGGGGAGAGAAGGAATCAAAGATCCAATTACTCAGAGATTTTAACAGGACGCAAGTCCATCACAGCAGATAGCAAGACAATTTTCCAAACACTTGGATACTTACTTCGAATTATTCAAAAACTATGTAGATTCTGACATCCATATTCTGCTGCATTGGGTGTGAGATGTATATGAGACACTCCCTAATTATCAAACTAATAACAATTGCCTAGAATGTGTCTATGATTCAGAATGAGGGAAATATACCATGAAATGAAAAAAACAATTTTCATCCCACATTAAATTTACTGAAATTCAGGAGCCTGCTAAATACTTTTATGCTTTAAGGAGTTTTATACAACTGCATGTGCTGGAGGATGTAAAAGTTACAGTCTCTTATTTTTGTAAATACCAGTGACTATTACTTTTGAAATAATCCTTAAAGCATCAGTGATCTCTGTTACAGCATACTTTTCTCACTTACTTTTGTTATAGATGCATCCCACAAATGACAAACATTACTTTCATGCTTACAGATCAGATGTGATTTGTGCAAAGCCCATTTTTAACCCTAATTTAGCGATGTACTGAAATAGTCATATTTCTGGCTTAGGAAGAAAATATCTATTATGCTTTTTACTGACATGTGAAAACCACTGTATCAATATATCACGTTACTTCATCTAGTCAGATTTTGTGAAGTGCAAAAAACATAAAAGACTGAGTTATTTAAAGATACATCAATCTGGGAGACAGGGTGAGAAATAAGATCTTCTAAAAATTTTAGTTTAAAATCCATTCCAAATAACATCCAAATAACATATTGCATTTCTAAGCAATTTATAACTTGCTGTGAAAGTAGTGCGAGCCATATTCTGAAGTATTCTTGTTGGATAATTCTCCCTCTCAATTTATTTTCTTATAGAAGTAATTATTTTCTTAGCTTTGCATGGTTTTCCTTTTCTTTAATTCCCTACAGTACTATACAGTACAACAAATGTGAATTTCATAGTTTTCCTGTTTCACCTTTTTTTTTTCTTTGTAGGCACTTAACTGAAATACCAAATGGGATTAGACATAATTTCATACCTTCAACACTACATTTTATTTTAAAAGCTTTTATGTAAAATTACTAAATACGAACAAGAATGGCTCCTGAACACTAGATAAAGCTTTCAGGTTCCACTGTTAGCATTGTTCCTTGATTAGGTAGATAGAACACAAATCTTGGTAAAATTCCTATGAAAAAATTCACTGTCTTTCCTGCAACACGATTGCACTATGGACAACTGCAGAGGGAGGAGAGTGGCTCCAAACTCGTTGCACATCATCTGCACAGTGAAGTGATTCTTAATGTTTAGATGGAACCGCTTGTCTTCCAATTTGGGTCTGTTGCCTCTTTTTCTGTCCTTGGGCACCACTGCAGAGAGTCTGACTCTAACCTCTTTGCACCCTTTGCACTCTTCAAGTATTTTTACACAGTTATAAGATCCCTCTGAGCCTCCTCTTCTCCAGGATGAGCAGGTGCCGCTCTCAGTCTCTCCTCACAGGAGAGATGCTCCAGTCACTTCTTGACCATCTTTGGGTCCCTTTTTAGTTATTCAATACTGATAAAAATTAATTCTGATGCAGGAGGCTTATGAATATTCTGAACAGCAGTATTCATTGTTATATTGCAACACATACCATAGGATGAGAAAAAAAATTATTGTTAGTGGAAAGTGTAATTGAATGCAAGGTAATAATTTGCAATTCGTACTCGAGCAGGTGTAAGGGACTCAAGTATAATTACTACCATGAGAATTCAAATGCCAACATCCATAAAAAATAAATGTCAGAAACAGTTCTCATATGTGGTAAGGGAATAGGTTTACACGTCTTCAAAAAAAAAAAAAAAAAAAAAATCCAGTTAATAAAAACAGGTGGAAACTCTGAACAACAGAAAGATCAGGGTATTCAGTAGGAGTCAGGTGAAATCAATAGTTTTGGAACTTTCTGTCACAACCTAAACACATTGCTGAAATTAACAAATTATTACAGTTTATTTTCATTAGATTATGATTTTTTCTCTAGCAATGATGATTACCATCTCATCAATACTTTAATAATTAAAATAATACTGATATGTACATTATACTCACTGGACTTGAAGGTTAACATGTTATCATTAGTATAACTTGTCAACAAAGCAACCGCTTTTCGGGCATAAATACTTAGGCCATAGCAACCACTGTTATGTGTGAGCAGTGAGAAAGGGAACTATTTCAAGTAGACATTTATGACATTGCGAAGAGTTCACAATATAGAAATAATTTGATCTGATCATTAATGCTCTGCAACACAAAAAAATAATTTACAAACATTCATTGTGAATTTGGAGAACGAATAATGATCACGAACGAGAGAATGAGATCACAACCTGGAGTCAGCTATAAGACTGTAACATAAAAATCTATTCCAAGTTACAAGTGGGGTAAGAGATCTAGCCACATAATGAAAAAGAAACTGCTGACAACCTGAAACATGTCATGAAAAACTTCCTCACACACTGACTTTTCTGCACTGGACAAAAGAATGCTCTACACCACCACAAAAACACAGTGGAGATGCAGTTTTAGTACGTGTCCCACCATGGGAAATAGTCCTTATTAGAGTGTTTGCATTGTTGGTAAGATCTATTGCTTTTGTAGTAACTTTTAAATAAGTTCTTCTTTTACCTTACAATCTGCACTTTTTAGTTGTTTGATTCATTATATTGTTGCAATGCATAATTTCTTTTCTTTCTTCTTTTATAATTTCCTCCTTTCCATCTCCTAAGCACCATAGAGAGTGAAAAGTATGAATTTATAGCCTAACAGAGGAAACAAAACTCTTCCTTACCCAAATTACTTAAATTATCCTAATTGGAGCACCAATTAAATGATTAATTGATTAGTCCACAGCACACTAGAAGGATACTTCTCAGAAGTGATCCATTGAGTCAGACTGTCTGCAGGTACTGGCTGTTGTCACTTTCAAGCTGTACTTACAGCTCAGAGACTTTCTTTACAACTATTAGGAATTCCAACTATTGTTCTAAGGAAAATTTGAACATCAGCACATTAGGTAAGAAGAAATAGGCAGCGGCAGTGGGTCACTTACTGTGTTGACTGCCATGTGAGTGCAAGGCATCCAGCTAATATTTCCTAAATTCCTTTAATGGAGGAGAAGTTTTCTACAGAATTAGTAAAAAAAATCCTAGCAACCCCAATGATATTGTTCTGCTGCATGCCCCTAACCCTGAAAAAGTTGCGGTCCTTGATGCAGCTCTTGAATGAGTAACGTCCCACCTACATTGTTCTAGGAGCTGGGCAAATCCAAGAGAGAGAATTTTCTCATCTCTGTATGGATTAAGGTAATAGAGAGCAGACTCTGCTTTTCTGGCTACCTAATGACCCAGACTCTGGAAGCGTACTGGTGAATACAAAGAAAACTCGGGTCAATAAAGAAGCTGCTGACAGACAGAAGAGGTGCCTTCTGTGGAAACTATTATACGAGTCTAAAATACTTGTCAAAAGGCTAAACTACAGACAAAAGAATATGCTAGTAATATAGTGGGGGTCAACACTGGAGACAAAGGGAACTTCACAACATACAGGAATCAAGCAAGGATTTGATTCAAGAATTTCAACTGCAATAGAGCAAGGAAAGCTGGAAGATATGGGTACTAAGCCCTTACCTCAACTTTGGTTGCTCATTTCCCCTGCTTCATTTTGGCCAACGCTTGCCCTCTATTGTAGTTCAACTGACCAAATCAAGGAGCTAATCCAGCCTAAATAAATATATAAATAAAATCAGCATTTATTTTCACAGACTGATTTTAGGCCAAATCAGTTCCCGACTCACCACCAGTCTGTCACCAGGCATTATAATGCATAGCTTATAGGTGAAGCAAAGGCAAAGTTTCTGCCGTTTTCTTGGTTTGGTATCATCTTGTACATAACATGAAACCACAGCCTGAGAGGGATGCATGTCAGCATAGATTTGTAATTGTACTAATATTTTAACTTTATGAAATGTTATATCAAGCCAGATTAGGAAACTTCCTTACTGATATAACTGTTTGGTTCAGTTGGCATTAATTGTTCTACTCCTGGTTTTCGTAAATGTGAACCAAGAAACAGGTTTAGACATTCTCAACTTATAATACAAATATACTTTCCATTAAGCAATGTCTTTGGTCTGTTGCTTATGCAGAATATTTCTCTAATAATGCATGGTGCATTAAAATCAAGTATAACTTGTAATTTTTGGGGTGCACCAGGTTTTTTGTTGTTGCAGTTCATTTTGCCATGATTATACTCATGACTTGCATAAAAGCATAAACTTGAGTAACAAAATTTAAGCTGTATCATATTTATAAAATATGAGTATTGCTTCTGATAAAACACACGTGGATCAATACTGAATTACAGTGTGGCAAAGTATATTAAATTCTTGGTTTTGTGCCAGTTGACATTACATACATTTGCTTTCAGTGGGATGTGTGATCTGAAAGCAGGCACTAACCAAAAGGATGTGGAAAGGCTTGTAATTTGATCAGGTTGAGCAAAATGGAAATGTGCATGTTAGCTCAAGATGTGCTGTATCCTTTCCCTTCATTCACACTCAGCACTCCCTTCATGTCAGGCTCCTCATGACCTAAAGGAGAAAGTAAATCACTCTCTGGACTATAACAATCTGTGTTTATTCCCATACATGAATGTATTTCCACTGATGTGTACAATAATTTTATTCAGTGCTTTAGAATTCAAAGATGGGAATATATGCATTTATATATAATCAGTACACCTTCCTACTTTTAACTGTGTTGCTTTTTCTTTTTTAATTTAGTTTTAATTTTGTTCATTTGTTTTGTTTATTTTAATCAATGCTATTTTTAGCTTACTATGTATATGTGACAATATATAAATATATTTATTCACTTATTTATGATGATAAAATTCCCAACAAGAAAATCCTGATTGTTTCAGATTGGCTAGGTCACTTGGAGGGTGACAGAAAGCAAGATGAATCATATGCTGCCTCAGGCTTAGTTGTAAGTCTTGATATATCTCCAGAAATATAGTGAATTAAGCTCTTGGTGTGGCTTTTAAAAAGGCAGGTATTCCTTTCTTTTTGCAATAGATTTATATTCAAGTCAATCTACTTCGTGAGTTATCACTGTGTCTTCCTGCTTATTCACTCTTTCATTATATAATTTGTGTTTGTAGTCGGATCTGAAGAAAACCTGCTTGCAATTCCTACAGATTTTGAAAGTGAAGAAGGGAAGAACACATAAATTTGCAGCCATGAGTTATGGGGAATGCCATTGTTGGTCCCAATATTCACCCCAGCAAACAGCCTTCAGTGGAGATGCATGATCTGAGAGACTGAAGTTATTTCTTCTGGCCAAGAGAAAAGATCTGCAGAGCTGGAAATCACTCATCTCATGGACTTGTACTGCTCAGATTTAACAGAATTTGGAGTTGGTGAATTCCAAGGCAGAAAGCTGGGAAAGTTAAAAATGCACTCAGAAGAGGAAATAAGATTGAACCTAGGGCTTGTTTAATTTTGTGCCATAAGAGACAAAGTGATTTACTTGGCTCTTCCAAAAGATAATTAAGGCTTACAAATTCAGCTTTCTTACCAGCATTATCTTTGACAGTTTCTGCACAGACTGAAGGTGAACAGAACTTCTGAAATTGACCCGTTTCAACTCTCCTTCTCCGTACAGGGACAGCCAGCACAGGCTGCTCACAGTCATGCCCCATCAAGTTTCCAGTGTTTCTGAGGAGATATTCATAACCTCTCTGGAATAAGCAACGTGCCAGTCGGTGCTTAGTCACTCATTCAGTAAAACAGGGATTTTCTATGTATAAGCAGAATATTCTGTATTTCAATTACTTCCACTAGCCCTTTCACTGGATATCACTGAGAACAATCCAGCTTGATCTACTTTATTTCCTCCCATCAGATGCCTATCTACCTTGATAAGGTGCCCCCTGCGCCTCTTGCATGCTTATCTGTTCCAGTTCTACTGACCTCTCAGATTTCAAAATTCCTAGGTCTCCAACACGTTGAGATTCCCCTTAAACAGCAACACAGCCCTCAAGTGTATCAGCCACTCCCTCTGGTTCTGTATTGTCTAAGAATTAATTGAGGGCACACTCTGTCCCTTCAAACAAGTCATTTTTCAAGATTGTATACAGTATTGGCCCCAGTATCAACCCCTAGTTATTTGCCTCCAACTGGACATAGAGCTACTGATCACAGTCCTCTGAGCCCAGCAGTTCAGTCAGATTTCAGTCCACCTGGCCTGTATTTCACCAGTTTGTCTACAATGATGCTTTGGGAGACAGTGTCAAAGGCCTTAATGAAGCCAAAAGAAATAAGTCCAGCAGTACATCTTCCCTCTCTGGCCACTCCATCACCTGTTTGAGGAAGTTCTCATCAAGGCATTACAGAATTCTCCTGCATTGCTTTGGTTTTTTGCAGTTTTGTTTTAAGGTGTCTCTTGGTGAGAAGTGTGAAATATGCTCATCTTTGGTAAATACCACCTGACTACTGGCTCATCCCTAGTCACTTGTTTAATTCTGTCAGAACTTGTTTTTAAAAAACAGAAACATTGACTGCTGTGCACAGCCCACAATCAGTTAAACTCTAACTGTAATCCAGTATGAAGCATTGTTTTACTTTAAACTCTTGTTTAAAATCACTGTCATTACTGCAAACGATAGACTGGTGCGAGGTGGCTGTAATAGAAAGGAAGAGGAGAAAAGGATCTTGAAGGAAAGTGTGTTTCATTAAAAACATTGAACAGCAACATGTAAGGACAAACTGAGGAGAATTTTCATTGCCAGTTCTGACTGTCTTGAAATATTAACAATGAATATTGGAGAGTAGCACTTAAACAAGTTGTTCAGCACAAACCAGTTATCTTCAAACTCAGCCATATATTTTCATTTGCCACATAGGTACTATATTATAAAAAAAAAAATAAATTATGCTAGTCATTGGAAAGTAGAAAAGACATCAAATTCCTTCCTCTTAGTGATTTATATAGTCTCAAAAGATCTGCAAGAAAAAGGCAGATTTGCTTTCAGTATTTAGAATGCTATGGATATTCATCTATCACTTTCACTATTGCTCCTATCTGCTACAAATAAAAAGGACAACTCTTCAAAATATTTTAAATACTATATCTAGTTAATCACTTTTCCCACATGATTTGCAAAATCTGCAAATCTTACTCAGGCCTACTGTTTACTTTTTATATAAGCCGTAAGTACATAAGTACATAAGCCATACTGTTTAAAAAATCCTTACTAATCAGAATCTGATTTTTGATATAAAAATTTTCTGAAAAAACAACAGCCTGTGTAATAGAAAGCTTTCTTATTTATCTCTCAGCATTTAATAAGAACATTAAAATACTCTTTCATTTCTATAAAATGTTCAGGGAATAAAAAAATCTAACTAAAGAAAAACACTTTCCAATGGAACAACAGCTATTTTGGGCAGCTGCTAATAAGAAAGTATTACAAGTATATTTTGCCCTCCAAGCATATTTTGTCTGCATACATTTTTGCAACCACAAATAAGTAAATGTATGAATAGACAAGCAGAACCAAACATATCTTCACCAATAACTTCATCCTTATTTTTATCTCGGCATTAGGATGTTGCCTTGCTTTATGTTATGGTATTGTCTCTGCAGGGGAAGAAATGAAGAGGAAGTCAGATTCATCCTGTGGGTCCAGGAGGTGTTATCTGTAGTGTCCTAATAAATCAGTAAATCTCTTAATAAGAAAATGTCATGAATAGATACGTAAGAAATGCACTAGTCGTGCAACTCAGATTGGTCCCTGTCTGTGCAGACACAAAGGGCTTTACAGATCTATGGAAAAACAGGGAACAGTGCAGAAATGGCAGAGATACCCATCTACCAGTGTGTTTTATCAGCCTTTTTTTGGCTTCACCCTATTGTGAATCTGATGTTTCCTGGGGTCAGCAAAACTCTCAGCACGATTCCAGTTTTGGAGCACTGGAAGAAATGCCAGTCTAAGAAGTGATCAAGTATGAACCTCACACATTGCCCTGTGTATTGCCTAATATACGTTCTACTCACAGACTTTTCCATGAAATTTGTTTTGGCAGTGTTGCGCAAGGACTGAAACTCACTGAGATCATAAAGGCTATTCTCAGGACACCAGGTTATCCAAACACCAGTACACATGGATGGAAGGAAGCAAGGAATAACAAACTCAGTTTATCAGCAAAATTGAATAAGCATAAGAATAAAGTTAACTAATGTACCATTTAGGAGTGAAAACATACTGGAGTCACTAGCTGACCCAGCAGAGAAATGCCTGCCCTACCACAAGCATTTGGTGATTTTATTGGCCATGCCCATGACTGAGTGCTACTCTATTTGGAGAAGTAACCCCTGTGAATGGCTGTCACGTGGCTGAGAAATGATGGAGAATCACATATCGTCTCTCCACAATCCTGTACTTCTACTTCAGTTTCTAAAAACATGTTCTTTGCAACCTATGCAAAGTGCACTACCAAACCAACCAACCAACCAACATGTCAAAAGGAACACATTCCAGAAACAAATAAACAAACAAAATCACTTTTGAGCAATCCCAAAGCAATCTAGCAGAAGGCTATTCTATTAACAAAAAGGCAACGCCCTCACTCAGCATGCACCTATCAACAGATGGAGCATACATTTCAGTGCAAAATACAGTTAAAGATGTGCTGCAAATAATATTTTGATCTGAAAGACTAGTTACTTTCACCGACATTTGTTTACTCTTCACATTTTGTTTCTCCTTACAAATCTGGCAGACTGAGAAGACAGTTAGAAGTAGACTGTATTCTCTGACAGACACCTACAATTGCATGTATTTGTTGGTAAATTTCCCACTCACCAGCCACCATGTAGTGGTATCTTTTTGTCTTCCATGGGCTGTATTGGGAACGCAGCTTTCCATTGTCAAGTACCTACATGCATTTGAAATTAAAAAAATAGTTATAACCTCTACCTCATGAATGGAAGTCAGCACAAAAAAGGGAGATTTTTCCTCACCTGATATAATGTGTATTTCTTAGCACCTAAGTACATAAAAAGTGACTGTTATAAAGCAAGTGCAAAATCACCTAGTATGACTATCCAGGAATATGTGGTAGGAAGTCTCTTCCACTCAATCACTTTGATTGATCATCCATCAGATACACACAGAGGGTATTGTACTAAGTTGCAATGCAATGTAATGGCTATAACTTTGACTATATACATATAGACACTTGTCTCAGAAGTCCAAAGTGATAGAGTGAGTGGCAACTCATACAAATTGCAACCTGGGAAATTGCAATAAATATAAAAAGAATAAATTTGGTTTATTGGTTTGTTTGTTTGTTTTGTTGATATGAGGGTGGTGACAGAGGAACATAGACCAGAGATGTTGTAGGATCTCCATCCTTGGAGATACTCAACGCATGAATGAATGAGGTCCCATAAAATTTGACACAGACTATCTGGATTTCCAGCAGGAAATTTTACAGGATAACCTGAAGAGATTCTTTCCAGTGTAAGGTACTAAAACTACTACATTTATGTATTTTCAGTGTAGATTGCTCACACACTGATCTGGCATTCCCAGGTATTCCATGAGAGCACTGCATAAGTCCAGCCCTGATACAAGAGAGTCCCCCATCCCTGCTTATCAGCCAAGGCACTCCATCTTCCATGAAGACCATTTATGCGCCTGTCATCTGATACTGCAGCCGTTCAGGAAAAGTATTCAGGCTATCCTGAAATACTTACCCATTCTACTGAAAGACTTAGAATGCAGAAGATTTAAAAACACAACAGAACACCCTGCTGCACTCGAGGCTATCACAGATGATCTTACAATATGCAACCAGATAACTGCGTGGAGCACATATTTTGTTGTATTTTTTTAATTTTCTACATATATACTATTTATATTCATGAACATATATATATAGTCTATATTGAGCTACGTGTATATTGCTTATTAAAAAGAATAAAAAGGAAGGTATAGATTTTGAGTGAAATATATACGGCAATCTCACATTAGAGCAGAGCAACAGGCTAATAGCCTGTGGTAGCAGGCAAACTGAGCTGTCTCCAGGTAGGCTTGATTACCCCCTATCTAGTCCCATTGATGAACTAAGTTCTGTGTAAGGAAGTGCATACACTACAGCATTAAGTTTTATAACATTTTGAAATCATGAAACATTGTTACGTGTAATGCGAATACATGAGGACATTCTCATTTTATAAATAGAGAAGCCTATTAAATGCTAATGAAGCCAAGGAGCATTTTATTTCCAAATTACTGTTTTCTTCCCCTGGGAAATTTTATCTGTAATAAAAAAGCACCTTTGCGGAGGCTGTAATGGGTTGTTTAAAAACAAGAAAAACAAGCAAACAAGAAAACCCCCCACACAAATCCTGAGAGAAAAGCCACAAGAAGAATTAAATGTTTGTGCCATCAAGGCATTAAAAACAAAAATACAAAGTGTGCTATATTTAAATTAACTTTAATAAGAAGTACAAAAAGATAATGTTAAGCAATATTTTGCATGTGATTAATAAATATTCTTCAATAGCAAGCAAAGTGACACATTCAAACATAAATCCAGTTATTTCTTTTACATTTTAGAAAAGTAACAAGTTTTTCCAGTTAAAACAAGGTCACAAATTACAGAATATTATCATCCTCTTTAATTATTTGTAACTATGAAACCTACTAAGTAAGTGAACTTTCACCCAGAAGTTTTTATATGACATTGATGTTCAAGGTTAAGAATACTTACATTTATCGTGCAGTTTCTTACTGTGTGTATTTGGTGTTCAGTTTTCTTTAGAATTATTTGTTCCATTCTTCCTTTTTCAGTATTTCTTGTTAATACACTAGAAACATGTATTTTCATACTCCCATACGTTTTCACATCTAAGTGACTCACTAAAATAAATTTGTTATTCAATATATAAGTGTTTTCTGACCGCAGTCCAGCTGAGAAATTGAGAACATCTGAATCAGACTCCACAATATTTTTATTATTTTTCTTTAATCAAGATTTGTTCTAATCACTTCCATTAAAATTAAAGTGCCTTTAAAATTTTCCTAATAAAGTGACTATGCTGGAAGATAGAGGGTGAAGGAATGCTTATGAACTCATTTTTTAACAGTTTATAGATATGGTGAATATTGTATGTGTGTATTCTAATAGATGTAAAATACTACATTGCATTCCATGCTAATGCTAAGCTATATTAGCCTATAAACTGATAAATTCAGCAAAAATGAATATCTATTAAAGAATATCAAAAGCAGTTGATCAAAGCTTTCCCTTGTTCCATACTCTCCATCCCCAACAGAATAAATAGATGGATGAAATACTGGAAAATAAATACACTTCAACTTGTTGAATCTTACCTCTTTGTGCATCAGATGAATGAAAATAGTCAGTGCAATCATTAAACATCTTGAATGCATAAACACGTGCTCCAGGCAACTTGATCAAGTGAAGAATTCATATATAAGGATTATAAATTTGAAAACAGAATATGACTTTTAAATCATACAACAATATAAATATATTCATATATATTTATGTAGACACCAACACTAGACGAAGTGTGTACATAATCTTGCATATTTTAAAACATTCTCCAAATTCATTTTTGAGAGTGTTAGCACCCACTCCTAACTCACAGCACTTTCAAAATACTCTTAAAAGGCATTAAAATGTGCCAGTTTAAACTGACATCAATGCTCATATTTTAGTATGGTTGGTTCCTCTTTAAAATTTTTCTTGGGTTAAAAAACTTTCTATCCAAAGAAGGGCCCAAGTGTACTCCAAGGCATATCGCCCTTCTGGAAAAACAACTTAGCAACTGCAGTGATATAAAGGAATATGCTTAGGATCCTAATCAGTTTCCTTTAAATTCAGCCCAAGTTTTACCCTGATCTCATCCAAAGAGATCAAGCCCTCAAAGCTTAGCCTATCCCAGTAAGACCTGATTAGGTCTTAGATTCACCTAGAGAGATCTAAATCTAGAAGAAGGAAAATTAAATGAAATAGAGGAAAACAACCTCTTCTATATTTAATGTATGCCATTCACTGAAACAACCTTTTGAGACTTCAACTAGAATTTAACTACTGAAGTTATTTAAGTGAAGACTACATGGATTTTCAGAAGGCTGGAAATAATATTAGAATTTATAATAGCAGAATTAATAGTTCTGGTTGGTAGGGAGTTTGGGTTACCTACAGAAATGAAGTAAGGAAGGATCCCCAGGACTAGAAAAAATTATAACAGAAGGAAACATTAAACTGCAAATTGACAGCATTCTAGCTAAAGATATATTGTCATTTTGAAGGGGTGGTAGGAATTTCGAAAATCTACTTTCTAAAAAACTACCCATTTTATTGGAGGCCATAGCGTGACATGCCTTTTTTTTTTTTTCCTTATTTTAATGTTTCAAGATAAATTTTTACCACATTCAGAGATTCTATTTAGATTTGTTCAGACAATTGCATTTTTATCATACTCTGCTTCTGTTTTGTTTTGATTTTTGTTTTAATGAAGTCATGTAATTTTCGTGGTTCATTTTTTTGAATGTTATCTTACTCTGTTTCAAAACTCACTGTATTACCTCCCTACTTTAGCATTCTGTGTCTGCACTTAACGAGCTGACCTCTTCATGTCCATACCGAAGTTCTCTTTCAGTTAAATCTACTAGGAATAGACAGAAGTATAAACTTTACTTGTTTTATAAAAAGCCAAAACAAGAACTTGTGCTTTACTGACTTTTCAGAATAGGAATGAGAAGCATGGAGAATAAATACTGCCTATCTGTGCATAAGTGAGAGTCACTCCGCTCAAGCAAATAAAGCCTGGTATTAACAAATTTCTACTTTACTCCAGAAGCTTCTTTCCTCCTTCTGCCTTAGTTCTCACAAACTGCAGGAAACACACAAGTTGTGTTGCATGTTTTTTTAAGTAGTCCGTAGAAACCTCTCCATTTCAAAGGCACAAATGATTTCCCTCAAGTTCAGCAGAATTATACATGAAGTGTTTCAATTTTATGCTCTAAAAGTTACTTTCCCTCAACTCACATATAGCAACGAAACCTGAGAACTGAACCAGAATAGAAATATACATTACCTTCTTCAATAATTTCTTCAAATACCTTACAATCCAGAGACACAGTAACACTGCCATTTTCTTTCCTCGTCAACATATCCATACCTTCCTCCAGCTGTTGCTGGTTGCTTTCACACAGGTAAAAGTCAGCCCACTTTAAAGTCTTACCACCCCATGTTATCTATAACCACAGGGAAGAGAAGGTGATTTGATAATGTTCCTATCTGGTGACTATTGAAGATCTTTTGTTCTCTCTCCCATGACTATAAAGGCAGACCAGCTCCTTAATTTAGTATAATATTCAGCAGTATGAGTAGTCTCCCAAGTTAAAGCTATCTCACAGCACCTACTGTAACTTTTTTTTTTTTTTTTTTTTAACATGTTCAGTAATGCAGCAGGTATGAGTTGATTTGCCCAGATATAGAAAGTAAAGTTAATTTCATTGGCTACAACATGATCAAAAATTCTGGGAACTCCTGTTTCAAAAGCAATCTTTTAGGAAGCCTCCAGCAGACAACCCTGGGTGATAAACCCCGCTGATCTCTATATTCTTCATGCTGATATATAAATTACTGTTAAATTACTGACCGCATGCATCCAGAATTACATGTTCCAGTACTACACTGGAAACTTATTCTATTAACCTTGTCCAGACTTAAGATAATTCCAATCCATGTTTACTGCAGTTTTGTATCCTTGTGTTTTTTCTATTTGTTCCTTAAGTTACATTAAAAAAAATAATGATATGACACCCTGATCCAAGAACAACAGGAAAAATAATTTAAACTAGCATGTTAATCAGAATTTCATAGGTAGATTCCATGTGCAAGTCTCGGGTAGTGGTGACCTGCATTTACTCATGCCCTCTAAGTATTTAATATCAGTAAGTCTTACTTGAAATAAAAGAAGATTTCATGTGTTTGGCACATGCATTTCTGAAACAAGCTTTAAACTCACATACACAGAAGTTATACCATTAAATGGAAAGAAGGCCTATTTCACTGTTCCCTGCATGATGCCTGCGTTCACTTATCCGGCTGTTAGTGCTACAAGACTGAAATTTATGTGTAATCAATTTATTTTCAGTATTTCAGTAGTGAAATAACAAAGCAGACTCTTCTCCCACATGACATTGCTTGAATGCAAACCACCCAAACTAAATGTAAAAGTGAACCTTTTATATAGTGTACAAACTCGAAAACCATGCTGAAGCCCACAGGAACTACATGTGGCTATTTAACATGGTTAACAGAGTTAATTTATATAGTCAGCCTATTTTTCTATATTCGTATGTGATAAAAGTATTTTCAGCATATGATATATGCCTCTCCTTTTACTTGATTGTCTCTAGATATAAGACAGAGAGAAAACAGTCAGTGAATGAAAAAACAATTGCACCCAGTAGAAGCAGTAGCAACAGAGCTGGCTAATATGAGACAGCACCAGGCTTCTTGTGCAAACTGAAGAAATGCTTTTTGCATGCAGCTGAAAATTACACAGATGATATCTACTAGAAAAAAAAAAAAAGAGGACTTGTACAGGTAAAAGCATTTACCTGAGGGTATCCGTTCTGGTATAAGAATGTAAAATCCTTCCATAATCCTTCCTTATTAGGTAATCCAACACGTGTCTGAGTACAGGCATGTTTGCAGTAGGGAGAGTTTTGAATGCACAGTATCACCCGTAGAAAAATGCACATTATTTGAACACTGTGAAGAGTTTGGAGTACCTGGGATATGGCCAAGGGTGAAACACAAACTTCTCTTTCTCAAAGCCCAGTCAGTGAGGTTCAGAGAGTCCCTACATCTTGCTGGCATGAACTGAAGGTAAGAACTCTCACTAGGTCACAGAAAGACCTCAGCTACAGAAAACATAATCAAGCTACTCAAGTCCAAGAGCAGTTAAGCATGGGCCTCCATTAAACTATATAGTCAGAGCCCTTTGCCAAAAACAGAGTTAAAAGTGAAGGGGATTTTCTACAGTTCTATTATTTACAATTATTTGTACATATATACATACTTATATATTTATTCATACCTGGACAATGTGACAATAAAGGAATAATTAAGAATTATAAATAAAACATTTTAAAAATGTATAACTATACCATGAACAAGTCTCTTTTATTGCTTGCCTTCCAGCCTTATGCTCATAATCACACTATTGCACACATCTCCATATTACTTGGGAGATCTACATTTATATATATAGATATATATGAAAATAAGGATATTTTTATTTTAATTTTATGAGTAAAGTGCTCTTTTTTAACTACTGTTGATGAGAAAGGCTTAATCTGAAAGTTTAATCAGAGGGAGTTAAAGGGATACACACCTTGTCCATACTTCTCCCTTTATTTTGCTGATGTTAACTCTGTCTTAACTATTCATTCTATTCATAAAATGCATTTGTGACCTTGGCATCTATACAGTCACACAAAGTACAAAACAGAATCACATTAAAAGCAAAGAAAATGCAAGAAAATAAAACAACAAATAAGAGCAGTGTTTCCTTTTGTTGTTTTTTAGCACATTTCCATATCTTAAGATACTCTTTTATTTGATTTTAGAAATATTTTTTTTTACAACTTTATTAAACTCTGAACATACCTATTTAATGCACTATACTCAAGTACTGTACAAAACTGCAATAAATGACACTATACGACTACATATGTCTACTAGAAGACATCATCATAAAGGTGTATCTTTTTCTAACGGTCAACTAATAACTGCTAATGTATGTGTGAATCAAAATATTTTTGATTGGCTACATATACTAAATTCTAAATGGAGTACACAATTACTACTTACGTCATGATTTACCAGGCCTTTAGGGGCATAAAGAATCTTTGCAAAGGCTCAGATGAAAAACAATTTACTGATCAGTATTAAATGTTCATATAAAATTGCAAATGGCAGATCCAATTCTGTTATATTCGTATATATGAAATACAGTTGATACCTACTGATGATGCATGACCTTTTATTAGAAAAATAACATTCAAATCTTAGCAAAACCATTTCTAGTATACAAAGTTGTTGTAAATTTATGTCAGCGAAATGTAAATTTGCAATTTACAAAAGCAGCAGTAAATTTTATTCATATGGACAATTTCCTGAACTTAAATCATGAATTCTTGTTTCCTGTGAAAACATTGCTTTCTGGGAAAAATGCAGGCAAATCCTTTAACGGCAGATTTTATAATAACACTGAGCAAGGAAAAAGAATGTATTGTTACTGATATACTTAACCTTGAAAAATTTGAGTGCTTTTATGAACCTGACAATAATCTGATTAAGAATAAAATCAAAAAGCAGAAAAAAAATCAAGAAACAAAAATCCAACTTTGTTGAGCCAGACAACCTGGCTTAGCAACATCAAATTAAGAAAACAGTGAAGAGTGAAAGTTAATTAAATATTAGAAATCTAGTCAACACTTTTCTCCGAAATTAACTGTAGTAGTTTATTAACAACTTCAAACAGGACAGAAGTAAGAAACTTGTGGCTTTTGCAATATAGTAGCCTTTACTACCTCCTCAGCCTAACTAGTATCCAGAATTATTGTGAACAGAACTGTATGACCTCCGTACTCTTATGTACATGGGTACTGCTATTATATGAAACAATTACACTCTTTTAAAAAAATCATTTTTAAATGACAATTCCTTTCATTAAAGTAGAATTAGTTACTTTATAGAAAAATATTTTAACTTTAAATTAAAAAAATACTGTTCCTAAATAATTATGTAGGATCATATCTTTATTTCTTTGTACGGAGAGAATATAATTCTGTATATTTGAATCCTAGTTTAACAGAGCTCCCCTGGGTATAACTTTTAGAGAGTTGGCTATGTTTGCCATGGGTGCTGTTTACAAACCCATGAATTAACACTGTGTCCCTCCTTTGGAGATACACAGATTAGACATCTATATACACTCTGTACATAATGGTTCACATATTAGCAGTTATTAGTCGTACTGTACATAGCAGACAGCCTATCTGATTAGAATGATGTTTTAAGTCCTTAGTGAAATTCAGGTTTTAGGTTGATGGTGCAAAGCCAAGTAAGACAGGCTCCCTGTTTAAATATGTAGCCCAATACACTAAATTGAAAGTACCAAATAGGACTGGAAACACTATTCTAGACATTCTGTCAATTTTACTAACACTGTTGAATGTCTTCTTTGCTTCCTGCGGCTTCGCTTCTGGTTTTGCCTTGTTGGGTTCTGCAGTTGTAGCGCTCTTGGAGATGGTTGGTAGAACTGAGTCCTTGGTAATATTTGGAGCATAGTTGGCAACAGCCACTGCATAGGCATTGTTTTTCTTAATGACAGATGCTTTTTCTTTTTTCTATTAGAGACAGCATGAAGTCAAATAGTTAATGTGTATTTGTCATATCAGACTTAGCATAATAAAAATGCAAATGCAAAACAAACAATAAGAATATTAAAATAAGCGTCAGGAATAAAAGTGGCAAATTCAAATTTATAGAAAAACATATCCTACCCAAAAAGAAGGCATATATCACCCCAAAAAATTTCAGTGACAGTCTACATTTTTAAGCTATTATGTATTGTTCTTCATGCATTCAAAATAATGAGAAACCATCAGTAAATTAAACTTCACATCTTCTACTATCATCTGGGAAGAAAAAATTAGAATATCCTAATTTTAGGAGAACCACATGAGTACTCTTTGTCAAAAGAATTGCTTTTCCTTTAGTAGGATTAGGGATTGGGATAGAACAAAATTATTTAATCAATCAGAACAATCTGCTTTAACTTTTCTTTTTTCTGTGACATTAAAGTGATAAACTATAAATTTTGACACAAATTTAGGAATATTACCAGTTAATTTTATTCAGCAAGTAAGAAGTTCTGTTTGTTTAAAATTTCTTCATGTTGTCACATCTACATTACTATCAATACCAGAAAATTAAGGCATATCTGTGCTTCCGTGCACTCTTCGTAGTGAAGAAGTGCTCAAAATTTTGTAGAACAGCTGTTTAAATTAGAAGCTAATGTTTATATAACATTAGGGATAAATTTCAGAATTCTGAAAAACTTCCAATCTTCTAGATAAATTAGATGTTATTAGTTTTTGTGTAGGTATATTCAGCTGTTTTTCTGATCCATACTGACAAGGAAAATTAATATATATAAAGTCTTCCTCTAATATTCTTCTCTTTTTGAAATCAACTGGATTAAATAATAATAAAGTTGTCAACTAATATGATCTGGATTAAATTTTCTAAATGACTGAAAAAAGAGTTTTATCTGAGGAGTCATTAAATAAATTAGACAGTTCTCAATATAAAAAAAAATATGTATTAGATAACTAAATTTGGATTATTGACACCAAACAACATTAGCTCTACTTAGTGCAGGTATGGGCTAAGTCTTAAATTTGTAAGAGGACAAAAAAATCCTGTTGCTTTCAACAGGAGTTTTGCTCACTAGTAAAGATTTTTCAGGCTTAATGTGATATAAAGTCATAGTTCAAAGACAAAAATGATCATGTATATATCTCTTAAATAAAAGATGATAGAGTTTAACTGTCTCCCAAGAAAGTACTTTTATGGTTTAATGGTTCTCAGTTTCAACTTTATGTTCTTGATGTAGTATAAATATCTTTTATTTTTGCTAAATATCTTTTATTTTTGCAGATTTACTTTGTTGATAATAGTAATAATAAAATGCTCTAGTCAATTTCTTTGTGAAGCGTAACAATAAAGTATGCATCTCAAAGTCAGCTAGAGTCTCCAAACTGGTTTTCACTGTTGAAGGTTAAAAGATCTGCAGCACATTTCAGCATAGCGGAGATACAGGAGCATAAGATTAATTTTTCCAACAGTGAGTACGCAAAGCAGGTAGGCACACAAAGCATGTCTTTTTCCTTCTACGCATAGGGGGCTAGCCATACTTTGATTTTCTGCATGCACCTTCAAAGCCAATTCTTGAAAGTTGTTCCAAGGTATAAAAGGAAAAATTGAGGCTTAAGTTTTCACAAAACAAACAAACAAACAAACAACAACCCACAACAGTTATAATTTATCTTGCAGCTCAAATGTAGTTTGAGATCCCTGGCTTGCACATCCAAGTATATACCTTTTCACTGGCTTGTCCAAACACTTGCTCTTACTACATAAAATAGGAATAGACTATTTCTTAATCATAAAATGTTGCTTCCAAGGAGTTCTTCTGGACTTTAATATACTAAGGTTCATATATTGCTGAAACTTGCATCTCCAGAAAATGTTGAACACAAATATCTCTAAAAGCAGAGATAGTAGTTGAGATAGTAGCCACAATTAATAGAGATCAATAACACTCTTCATTTTCTGTGAAATAAAATTATACTCCCATAACTTATTTCCTGAAAAAATAAGGAATACAAAATAAATAGGTTGCTCTGAAAGTAATGTTCCTATTTATACCTATGGAAACTACAACAGATACAAAGAGCATAATAGCACTGTTTGATAGAGCAAATTCTCAGCTACAAAACACTATTTTTCAACATAGCAACCACCATTAACTATGCATTTTCACCTGCACTGAACAAAAACTTTTGTGCTGCACTCATACGAATCTGGACCAGTGGAGATGATTCACTGTTGCTGTTGCCACTGCTGAATTGCACCACTCACCACCTCACTGAACTCACCTTGTTTGATCTGTGTAAACATTTAGCAAGCGTCCATGAATGCCAGTGGGTGTCATTTTTTTTCCATATGGAGGAATTCAGTGACATACCTTTGCTTCATGCATACTTCCATGTCAGACGCCATTTTGTCAGGCTGCCCCTCTGCTGCCATTTTCACATGGCAAAAAAATTTAACAGGATATTGATGGGAAGGTTGAACTTCTACTGCCATTCTGCCAACATGATGTCATGGGCCAAAATAATAAAATAGGAGGCACTATTTCAGAGCAAGCCTTGTATGTTAAATTTAGATTCTTAGCAGACAATGCTTGGTACAGCGCAGGGAAGTTTGTCTCAAAGTGAAAACACAACTGAACAAGCTTTAGCCCAGATGCTTCATAACACCATCAGATATTACAAAATATTTATAAAATTAAATAAATATAAGCAAGGAATATAGAGTTCATAGGGTTGATTTTTGTTTTGTTTTGTTGTTTGTTTGGGTTTTCTTTGTTTGTTTTGTTTGTAATGATTTCCTTTACTCTGGTTTAAAGCATGCATTTAAGACTTGCCCTGAAAGAAATTAGCAGGCAACCCAGACAAGGGCCAGTCATTTAATGAAATTCATTCTGTATTTGTATTGTGTACAGCTAGATGGCTAGGACCTTGTGACACAGTGTGGTCACAAGCTACAGGATAATAATCCTGTCACCTCACCAGGCTTTCTTGTTAACTGCTGTGAACATCCTCCACTTTCCTCAGAAACGTTATCAAAAGGTTACTGTCACAAGAATCAGCTATTATAAGCTGAAAATGGGGAAGAAAATAATACATTAAACACTGCTAAAAATTGAAGCAGCCTCATTTTAAGAAATAAAAATTCTTATATAGCTTTTCCTCACATATTAAATAATATGGATTAAAGAAACGGCCACTTGATAACTATGACATGAAAGTGATGCAGATACATACATGAGTGTGTATATATTGCATATATTCAGGAAGCCCACATAAAGCTTTTTTTCACCAAATGACACTACTCACCTCAAACGCAACGATTAGTGAATGATCTGACTGCACAGTATGGCTGGATATTTTTGATTAGTAACTTCTAAGAATTTATACATGATTTACGTTTCAAAGTGATTCAAAGTTAAAGGTGCTAGTTAAGCTCTAATAAGACGAAGAAAATTACTTCTAGAAGTTCTAAATAGTATTCTCAGTCCTACTTTATTCACCCTTTATTTTCCCTCACTAATCAGTGTCCTTTCTTATGATTTAAAGATCATGTGTTTTCTAGTAATAGCCAACTTAAAGTATTATAGTTGCTTACTACTCTTGATTGGAAATAGGGCTATTTCCTTAGGACTTACCTTATCATTCACTACACTTTTTCCATCCCAGGCCCATCCTCGTTTTGTGAAATAATTTACAGTTGCAAATTCAATTAATGCAGAGAATACAAATGCATAACAAACAGCGATAAACCAATCCATAGCTGTTGCATATGCTACTTTGGGGAGTGAATTTCGAGCACTGATGCTCAGTGTAGTCATTGTCAACACAGTAGTAACTCCTGTAGGGGGATAAAAAAAACAAACACCAACAATTTTACTTATATTTTGAATGTTAAAATACCAAACAAAAAACAAAGTGGAAATTTGCTTATCTAAGGTCATGTCGTATTAAAGGCTGCATCTGGAGTTCTTTTGAAGAATTTAAGTCCAAGATCATTATTTAAATGTCAGTTTTTAAAATTATTTTAAAATTTTGTTTATTACAACTGTATATATGTGAGAAAATAAGACTTGATCCACGAGTGCTGTTCTTCACTGTGACAGTTGTTAAAAACACTTTGCAATGCTTAATGAAAACCCAGTAGGAAGCCAGAAATTCTACAAAAAATTCAGGAAAAAGGATACTTCAGAAGGAAAGATTAGATCATTATTCTGAATATTTTAGCAAAAAGAAACTCACAACCAGAAATGAAATCTCCATTCCTTAAGCAAGTCAGTTCTTACATCCAAGGCTGAATCACGCTTAAACAAACTAAACTATTCCCTTTGTGGCACACCATCACATATTTTCCAGAAGAAAAAGTAATACCAAGTGAAATACTTAGCAAACCTACACTATATTGACAGGCTAAGGAGCTTCCACAGCAGTGAAATTAGTAACAGCTTCAACAACTGCAAACTCATAAAATTGTTGTCACAGGAATCCCTAGAGAAAATTTATACTCCCTAAGTCAGATCCTATACTGTTAGCAATCTTTCACCTAGGTTCTGCAGGATCAACCTAGATGAGACTTTTCTTCTGCTAGAAGAGAAACATTTTTAACCTCCATGGAAAAAGGAAGAGAAGCAGCAGCTACACCTACTCAGACCTTTTCAGGCTTTGCAATTTCTATATCTTCTGTGAAGAATTTTCACCTCTGTGGTTGTTACAGAGGATGACAGAGCAAAGCTAAGTGGACTCAGCCTGTGCTGCTCTCTCATGAAGTGCTTCCAGAGGTCATGATTCCAAAAGGAAGACAAGACACAGAAACATCTGCTGATTCACTCAGTATCCACAAATCTAAGCAGACATAATTCACTAATTACTATTTTTTGGCCTGCACATATTAAAGAAGGGGATTTAATCTGGAGTCAGTTGTGGTGGTGTGATCTAAAGCCTGTACAATGACAAGGAAGCACATTTTGTTGTATGAAAATGGGTAGACAATGTATTTTGTGAAGAATTTTCTCCTTTGACACACAACATATGGCTTAATTATTTTCCGCACCTCAGGGAAAATGTAGTCTATCTTATATTCAAAATTATCACATGCAAATTTTAACACAGGTCTTGAGCTAGAGGGAAATAATTTTAATTACACAGAAGTATCAGTGAAGTGATTGTTTCTCAGAGATACAATGACCTTATCCATATGCAAATATATGCAGTTGTTAAGGTAGTGTCCTGTTTAATACCTACATTTTAGAATAAACTAAGCTTCTTGAAGATCCATTGTCTTCTTCAGAAATCTTATTTAAGATTAACTATTGACCTTTTCTAGTCTCAGTTAAAACAACGTGAATTTACATTTGCATCTTGCTACCAATTGACAATTTCACTGCAAAGTTCAACAAATCATGCAACTTTGTGACTCAAATGCTAATCACACAGTATATTGTCAGACAGTTGCCAGTGCATTTTGATTTATTCCTTCATTCTATAAATCCAAGCTATCACATTCATTTAACCTGAATTGAGTGGGAAAAAAAATATGGAAAGTTTAGTCTGTGATACTCTGATCTTAGGAAACTCCAGCAATTTTTGTTTTCTATTCTTCAAGCAACAGATGATTTTGCATACTAGGTAACTTGAAAAAACGTACTTTCAAGCCATCGCTAAGAAAAAGGAATAAATGAAAATAACCTTCTTCCCTATCACTGCTTAGCCAATAACATTTATGAACTAAAGTTTTAATACAAAGCATTCTCTCTACAATAAGAGGCAGTCAAAATATTAGAGGGAAACAATCTCCTACACTAAATCATATATTACTCTGAACAGTCTAAATAATTTCAAAGGCTATGTAGTGACAGAATCTTACCTCACTATGGTGAAGAAAGACTACAGTTTATGTACAGGTCGAGAACTATCTTCTATAGCTCATCATCCACTCTGCCATCATATGATGAAGCCACACGGCCATCATATGATGGCACTGTGTCAGAAAAACAGGGGCAAGCATTATCTTATAAGATGCAACAAATACTCATCAGTTTGTTTTTAAAAGAGATCAAGAAATGAAACTTTTAATAGATCATTTTGATAACATTTCCCTTCTCTTAAGATCAATCGTTCTGTACTTGATGGTAAATATACCTTCATATTGCTAAAACTTCCCTTCTCAACAGTATATGCCTATGAATGCTAAAAGTCTTTTAGCACTTCAGATTTATCCATTCAAGCTAAGAATGGAGCTATCTGATTGCCTAGGATTTACAGTGGAGCTTTTGAAACTGCATCTGCGCACTGAATACAAGATATACATCTACAGGACTGTAAAATTGAACGTCTTTCACTGACATAAAATTTGCATCTGTGAAAAATACTGGCGTTGACATATTCTGAATGCACGGATATTATTCAAGAACTGTTTAAAAGTAGGCAGCTTCCTTTCAGCAAACAATATCTGTTGCTAGACAGTATAGGTAACAGCCAGACAATGACTAAAAAAGGAAACCTAAAATATCTAACTGAAAACATACAGTGAAATTGAAGGAGCTGGCACATACATATTGAAGTTAAATTCAGTGATGATGACTAGGCTCATGCCAATGTGGTGTGCACAAATTCAGCCTATTCCCTAGCAAGGACAAGTTCTTTCAGATCCTAATTCTACTTCTTGTGTAACAAATTCATTTTCTAAATTGTACAGGCTTAGTTGTCTAAATTATATCCTATCTGTATTGTGTTGGAACGTAAACATCTCCTTTGAAAATGAATCCAACAAATCACAAAAAAGACATTCTGTAACAAAATAAGTACTTCATATTTTCAAATAATCCGCACAAAATCCTTAAATTGTGTTTCAGATCTTAGAACATGCCGCTCTTTTCACAACTTCATCTTTTATCACAACACTTGGCGAAGTTATACACAACATATCACCAAAAAAAATTGATTTTTTTTTAAGGTTAATTAGATCACTTAACCTAGTAAAAAATAGTGAATAAGTTAATAAATACAGAAGAAAGTAATGTCTGATCTCTCTTTTATGAAAACACCTACTGCTACTAAATTTTACTACTTCAGTTAAAAAAGTTGGAGCACTAAACAAATGCAGATAAGCTCTGGAAATAGCATGATATTAGAGTAATGGTGTATGTCATTTGACTACACACCATGCTGGTTTTGTGCATATACATTGCATGAGAATACAATACAAAACCACCGACAACCTACAAGCTAATTCCCAAAGCTGAATGGCAAGTGCAATCTACTCCAGCTCCCACACAAATCTCATATGGTTATGCTTCCATTGACGCACAAGCTACAGTCTTGGGATAGTTGGAGTTGGAAAGGCATTATTTTGTTGGCAGCTCTGTCTCTAACCAAGTGCTACTGTTTATCATATGTGCTTGCCCATTGAATATCACTTGAGTGTTATGTCTATGTTAACAGAACTCCCCTATTAAGACTCTATAGAGTGAAAATTCTGAGTGGAAGGTTATCTCTAAGGGCACAGAAGATAAACTGCTGCCTCTGAAAGAAATAAAGATAGTTGAGGTTTCTTTTTTTTTTTTTTAACAAAATAGGACAAAGATACACGTATATACAGCACTGTTCAAAAGCTACCTCATTCAATTCTCTTGTAAAAATAACCACATAAAAAAATCTGAACTTGTCTAAGATCCTATTTCTGTATTTGCAGAATTAAAAAGCCTGTCTATTTAAGGTCTAAATAGCTTTTTGTTTTAAAATGTATATTAATTAATACAGATTCAGAAAAGTGAAACCAAGAACAAACAAAGTACAGGGAAAGGGACGTAGCTTAAGAATGAAATGAGAATAGAGTTCTAAGTTTAAAATTCTGTATATTGGAAATGTACTAACAAAATAACACAGCTGTTATTTCAGTTCTTGCCTTGCTCGCTTTGGGAATCACAGAATACACATCTTACTATATCTATTCTAATATCCTCATTTCTATCCTGAAGGAGTTAAAACACTAACTACAGTTCTAAGAAAGATGATTTCCAATTTTTCTGTGGCTTGCCTTGAATTGTGCTATTCAAATACACATCATGTTTTTAAATGTTATGATCCATTAAAAATGAAGTGAAAATTCAATAACCTGCACAAGATTAGCTTTGCTAATATACTTGACACTAAATGCAGAACAATAAAAACATTGCTAAATGAAACAGATCGTAATCTTGCACTAAATGAAGACATTATAAACCAGGCTTATTCACTTTCCTTAAAAACACATATACTTTTCAAATTTGTCTGTTAGAGAAAACACATTCAATACTTATTTACTTAACAGTGATAAAATTTTCTTCTTCCAATGATTTAAAGCAAAGTTGAAACAATAGAGCATTAAGCCACAGATCTTTTTGGATAGATTAGGTCAACAATATTAAATAGATGCCATAAAGGAAAGGGCACCAAGGGGAACTGTGGATTGAGCAACACTGAAATGTTTGTGATGTGCACAGGATATTGGCTTTATTTTGGGGACTTTTTTGAAAAGGAGAGAATAGAGAGAATGAACATGCTGCATTCAGTTCATTGTTGACTTTCTTTGAAATTAAGAGGGGTGACTAAGCAGCCTCAAAACACACCTTAGTCTGGCTGAGGGGCTGTGTTCATGAAGATGAACAATAAAGTATCTTGAATAAAAAATAATAATAAATGATTTTTAAGAAGGTATTCTAAAGAAAGATCATTTAGCAGTACTTAGACATACGGTTGTTTATTTTTCTAAACATGAGTTCCCAGTTTGAAATAAACCAGTTATTTCTGCCTAAACACACTGGCCTCATTTTATTTCTTGCTGCTGATTTTACTCCATCTCAAACTTGGTGGAGATGACTGCTCAGCAGAAAGGCACTACTGCCTCTTACAGCAAGGTTCCAAGAACCCTGCAGTGCCATATGAATTAAGGCCTAGGGGGCTTTGTGCTCTTGGAATCCACAGATTGTGCAAAAATCCAAAGGTTTTGAAAAAAGGGACATGAACATACAATGTTAATAGCTTCCCATGTTCTGTGTCCAGCTCCTACAATAGAAGCCAGCGTTTAGAAACTTCAGATAAAAGACTATCCTAAGCATGTGTCAGCCACCATCCAAACAAGAAAGATTTGTGTACTGCCTCATACGTGCGTCCTACTTACATGCCTGATTTAGGCAAAGTTGACTCTAAGGAGCAAATGGCAATTCCCCAGCTCTTTGGTGTGCATGAATACCAGCAGTTATACAAAGTGGGACCTAAGATTGTGTTTCAATGAGCTGATTTTTCAGGAAGTAGGCTTACAGAAGAAGAAACCTTTTAAAAAAAAAAAAAAGAAAGAAAGAAAAAAAAAGAAAAACTGATCACATTTTAACTTGCCTTGAGAGATTTCCATATCAGTAGTGTCTTGTCTGCAAATCTGTCCAGTCCCTATTATAATTTAAAGTGATCTCATCTCTCTCCTTCACCCACTGCTGTTGCTATTATTTGTACATTTTACAGGAGACAGAGAACACATGATAATAATCTTCTCATGCTTTCTTCTGAAATTAATGAGTGCTGAGGGCATCAAATGCTTGTGTACTGGTTAGCTCTGAGAGAACCTTAGCTCTGATACACATCAAAACATTATGAATACTTCAGAGTACAAATGCTTTTTAGTTTGTGCAAAAACTTCTGCAGTTACATGCAGCTAAGTAAAAGAAAGTAACCAGCAAACTCAGCAGCCCTTTCCATACATGCACTTCAGAATTCATTGCCTCAGCCACACAGCTCCACTAAACTGCGTCCAATAAAAGTACTTTAAATTCTACAGATCAAGAAGTAACACCACAATTCTATAAAAAAGACCATATAAACCTATGGCATACACAGAAGCTTACTGCTTAAAGTAAAACAATAACCACCTCAGGACTGTTCTCTGGTCTTTGAAAACTCCACTTAGAAATTAGATTACGATACTGCCCCTCGCTTTTAAAAATAGCTATCAGCATTTTAGTGGAAGCCAGAATTGATTTACTTTGGTCTAGTTAGCAGGATTGTGATATTTATAATGTTAAAGCACCACAGACACCATTCCCAAAAAGCATCTTCTTATGAATATTCAGAGCATGATGTGCACTTGTTCCTCCACTGTAAAACTGATTTTTGTCCAGTGGAGGGCCACAAAGATGGTGAAGGGCCTGAAGCATTTCTCCTGTGAAGAAAGGCTAAGTGAACTGGGTTCTGCTTAGCCTTGAGAAAAGAAGACTGAGAGGGGACCTGATCTAGGTCTATAAATATCTGAAGTGTGGGGGGCAGACTGTTTTCAGCAGTGTGTGGAGACAGGACAAGGGGAAATGGCCAGAAACTGCAGCATAGGAAGTTCTGCACAAATACATGCAAGAACTTCTTTACAGTAAGGGTGACAGAGCACTGGAACAGGCTGCCCAGGGAGGTTGTGGAGTCTCCTTCTCTGGAGATATTCAAGACCCACCTGGGCACCTATTTGTGTGACCTGGTGTAGGGAATCTGCTTTGGCAGGGGGGTTGGACTCGATCTCTGGAGGTCCCTTCCAACTCCTACGATTCTGTGATTCTGTGATTAAGGAGCTCAACTATAAAAGAATACTCATTATATCAAGTTCACAATGTTAACCTACAGCTTGAAAGTACATCATAGAAGAGAAAGAATAGTATCTTCTCTCAAACATAAAATACCAAATGATATGTGGTGGTTTGAATAACTAGAGGTTATGTTTCTTTGAAAGAAAATACTCAACTCTTAAGAAGACACTTGAAAAAAAATCTTATCCATTCTTATAAATGCTTTATCAAAACTAATACTTTCTTCTTAATCATATTTTTATTATCTTCATAGTCATAGTCACTATACAATACAAAGATGAGTATCTTGCAAGGAACCACATCATATAAAAATATTAAATATGATCAGTACAAATATACAGTAAGCTCTCTTGCAAGTTTACACTTCACGCAGGAAGCACCTGATTTTTACTATCTTAGCAGGATTTCTGTATCCCTGGGTAGCGTCTACCTGAAAGCAACACCCAAACAAACACCCTGAAGGAATCTGTGCAGCTCTGTCAGGATTAATTCAATGAACCAGAAAGCTTTAAGAAGCAATAGAGGAACTTTGTTATACAAGTGTGGATAACTTCACATTTTTGTAACATATTTAGGCTGGAGACAAGAGGGTAATAGAAATCCCCGTGACAACTGCTGCCAGTAGGTATGGAGAAAGACTGGGAGATTCGCCTGGGGCTACATAATTAGAGCAACCATTGGCAGCTTATGCTGATAATCTCATTTTAAAAAAACTAAAAAATAGCTCCTGCAGCGACATCCAACCCTGTGCAGAAGGCTAAGCATGTGATACAACTGCTGCTCCATTAGGCAGAGACTAGACTCTTCAGATGCTCAGTGCAAATGTCCAGGGTTCATGGTGCCAGTCCAGGCTGGTCTGGAGGGGTGAGGCCATAACTGGTGTTCAGATGTATGCATGTTTAACAAATAAAATACTAGAATAGAAATTGCTATCCACTCCCATTGTGCTAGTCAATATATTTTGGATTTTATGTTACTGGGTGGCATGGTTCTGCTCTTGTGGACACTCCACTTAGTTTCTTCAAGACATCCTGATACAGGCAATATGATCACATCACACTGTTTATTAGTACATATTGTTCATTATCCAGAATACACTTAAGTCTCATCCTATTAAAGTTGTAGGCTGTTATGCAGATATTTCTTTCCCCAAAATAAAAATTAAATAAAAAATAAAGAAAGAACAAGAAAGATATATGCAGGAAGGGAAGTAAAACTGCAGGAAAATTATCCTAGTGACTTGTTGCTGGTGATACTATAACACTACATTTTAGGGAAAGGAGATCGAAGTTGTTTATAGACAAACCAGCTACAGTGTCCTAAAGGTATAGGAAGTGGCACAGAAAAGGACAAGGATGGAGGTATAGTATTTGACACTATATTTGACGCTTGCAAGGCTGGCAAGGAAAGCGTTGGAAAAAATTCATTAAAAATGTATTTTGATAAACAGAAATGTACAAATGGACAGAAGAATTTGAAGAAGGAAAAAATATTGTAACTTTCTGTTAAATGACTAGGAAAACATGGTAGAATTCCAGTGCCTCTAAAACTGCTGACCCATTTCATCTGACTTCAATAAGGCTCATATTCAAACCTGCAATTTTCATGATATGTTTTGTGGCATTTCCTCTACCAAGAAAGACTGTAAGTGTTTCATTGTGCATGACTTAATATTTGCGTTTGGCATATTTTTTTGAAGACTGTGTGGTGTTTACTAATGACTAACCATAAGATTTTATACAGTATGTTGGATAGTTGATTCCAAATAGACATTATTTTTGTTGCACTTTTATCTTATTCTTTAAAATCAAACAGATTAGAAGAATTCTAAGTTATATGTATTTAAAAAGACATTTGTTGCTTTGTTTTACTAAAGAAGAGAAAAAAATCTTAAGAAAAACACTACCATATTTCACTACTAAAGCTGTTCACTGTCTTAAAGTACATTCCAGTTTAAATTAGCGAGAAAGATTCGCTAGGCTCCCAGAAAAAGATTTCTTTTAAAGAACTGCAGTTTGCAGGTTTTAACGTATTCAGATAATTCGGGTCCTTAATTTGCTTAATTTACAAGCATATTTAGAAATGTACATATCTACTACGCATCAAAATGATTGAGTAACATCAGTGGAAGAAATATGTTTCAGAAAACAACGTAAATTAAATTTTAAATGGGAATTTTAAATTATCTTCTATTTAATGGAAAACGTTTTCACAGAAAAGAGGCAAGAATATAGAAACAGTTCTCGCTTGTGCTGATTTCTGAAAGATTTGGTATTCTCTGGAGTTGTGTAAGATGCTGCTGAAAGTTGTTTCAACTAAAAATAATGCCATGTTCTACAAAGTAAATTAAACAAAAAAGGGGCTTTACCAAGAACACTTCAAAAACACTTCCTAACAGCTTCAGCTATTGCAAATAACACATGCCACTCAATGTACTCACCAAAAACTGTCCTAGCCGGTACAGATTCTCTGTTCAGCCAGAATGAGACTTGAGAGAGAATGACAGTCATGATACATGGGAGATAAGTCTGAATGACAAAATAACCAATTTTTCTCTTCAAGTGAAAATGAGCTGTCATTACTGTATATTCACCTAATGTGCCACAGAAAAAAAAAAAAGGTTAGTTTAGAGCCAAGTAGAATAATCCAATTGTTATTAAATATTATATATATATCTTGTTAAATATTATATTATTATGTTTTTAATAAAAAAATATGCTGACAGGTAAAAATGGTTAAAAGCAGCCTACTTTACCATTCAGTAGACAAAAGGCATTATTTACCATATGAAATTAAACAACCATCCAAGCCTTGTATTACAATTGTTAGTATTCAAGATTGAGTATAAAAAAAAAGTCACTGAGGAGAAGTTCACTTCTACTATTATTTGCTACTTATTGACTTGAAAGAACTGGCTGCTATGAGTTATTAGCCATATTTTATGTTACATATAACTTTTTTCAGTAGCTTACCACTACTGTAAGCCTACGCTCATTATAGCAAAGTGAGCGCTTTTTCTTAAAACATGTTTTTTACTAACCTGTACTTGATTTAACTGTCTCTTTTCCAATTGTTTGGCCCAAAAGATCATACTGATTCAATCTTGAACCATCTGGTGCCACCTGTACAGAATCTGAAGCATTATAAGTCCAAATATATGTCACTTCTGATGTTGTGTATGCATCTGTGGAAATAAGATATGATATTTTATCAGTAATTTTAACCAAACAAGTTACATCCAAAATTATCTAATTAAGAGCTACTTAATTACCTTTCAAAAGGAAACCTCAGAAAACTAAAATGATTAGCAAAAACACTTGTATATTTTAAGCAACTTTACTGTAGGGTAAATGCTTATGGCTGCATGGGATCAGGGCATGCATTTGTGTTTTTATTAATCACGATTTATTGGTATAAACTGCAAAAAATAATTCTTCCATACTGTTAAAAGAATTTGTCACAGATCTGCTATGTATGAATCCTAAAACTCATAAAAATTCAGATGAAAAGAACAGTGATTTGTAACATTTAGAGTACGCAAAATTTTTCAAAATTCATTTCTATACTGTTCTCACCTTCTATTTCCCTACACTCCATTTGGTAGTGTATCACAAACATTTTGTTATTCATACCTGAGTATGGGGAAACAGGTTCTGTGACAATGCTCTTAAAATACTTGCAGAAGCTCATTGCCTTAGCCTCTTAAATCTCAGTCCTAAATATTAGATCTATCTTTGGAGCATAGTATCATTAAGCAATCTGTTTTCTCATTGCATTCATCAGAAAACGTATATTTATCCTAGTCAGATAAAATAAACTAAAAAGGAAGCAAATCAACACTGTATTTTAGTAGCATTAATGTCTCTCCAATGAGTAAAAAAAAAAAAAAAAAAAAAGAATATATCCCTCAAGTTTTATCAATCTAATACCCTCATAAGCAAATGGAGTATGAAAGAAAAAGGGTAAAACACTAATGGAAGAAATAGTGTGCTCACTTTGATTGACTGAGACAAGTACATTTGAAATCTTATCCATATCTGCAGTGAGGAGAAAATGAAAAAAAGCAACATTTTTGCTGGACTGTAAACATTTTCACTTGAGAAATCTCTGCAGGCCTTGAAAGATGCTTATTCATTCAGCTTGTCATAAACTGTAGGACTAACATAGCAGGCAGGCAGCATGCAGAGATGTTTAACACTTCCCTCTGAACTACCCATATTCCCACAAGAAGCCGTCTGCTTTAATTCAAATGGTAACCTTGCCAATTTCTGATTTGCCCCTACACTCTCCACTGTTGGTTAGACTTTTTGATAAAGATGAAGAATGGCAATTTATTAAGCTACAGCTTCTTCAGTACATCCAGCTTGGCTTTTCTCTTGAGCACAACAAAGAAACTGAGACAATCTTGCAGGCTGATGATCCTCTTAGCAATGTAAGATTAGCAGCATATATGAGGAGATACGACAAACATATACCATTGGCAGACTTGCTTCAGCTAAACCAAATCCTCAGGATTTTGGCTTATTTTCACCACTATTTATCATTTAAATTCAGTCCCAGAATGAAAGATGAAAAATGAAAGCATAGAAATGAGTTCTAGTTAAAGAAATGAGTGGGAAGCCTTTCAAAATGAACAGAAATAAGCCTTCAGTGCGTGCCAACTGGCTGGAGCACAGGTGACTACAAGGAGAAAAGACAGACAGCTTTCCTAAAATCATTTTCTCACAGTTACAGTTTTAATCCTGTTTTTTTACTGGAAATGCAGAAACCACAGGAAGAGAACAAAGAACATATTAGTAGTGAAAACAAATAAAAAAGAAAAACAAACACCAAATCCCACTCTTACAAATAGAAAAACAAACAGCAAATCTCACACAAAGTTCCAATATACCTACTCAGAAGGGTTTTCACCTTAGCAATGCATATCAAGTCATACTATGAAGTAACTGCATACCCTGAATATCAGTTTCATTATTATAGGTATTTTTGTTTTATATCAATTGTTTTGAGGCTACATTGAGACTCTTTCCCTCATACATGTATCTTACTGTGCATATGTATATAAATATTATTCATCAGTAGCTGGTTTTGGCCAAAGTTTCTTATGTTATTTAGTTAAGTTGTGTTATGCACTATAAATGTAATAAAGTATTTAGTGGAAAAAAGGCTCCATGGCAAAACTATTATTAGCCATCTCTTATGTCAACAGGTAAGCCTCCCTTTGGTGTGGCAGCATAATCAGAAACATAGACTTGATTAAATTTGCTCTTTTTTTCCCCCCCCAACAAACTCCAGGGAAATGGTACACATCAGTGTTATGGAAAGAGCGTGCATAGTTCTCTGACAGCATTCAGCTTGTCAATATCTTCTTAGCGGTGACCTATCACCTGTTTTGCAAACTGTGGTGGCTACAGTAAAAATTAAAATAGCCAGAATTTATTGGTATCATATAGTTTCCTTGAAAAAAGGATGCCACTTCCTGGGCCTGAAACAGAATATAGACTGCAGAAAAAAAAATAATAATTGCAGTGAAAACAAAACAAAACAAAAACATGAAATACATATAGCACAGTCCTAATTCACAGAGAAGAAGGACTGGTATACAGGTGAATGAATTTATACTGCTGTTAAAATAATAATATTGATATCAAAGTCCACCTAACTAGCCAATATGATAACGAATTATTATTATTTTTTTTTTTAATCACAAGAAGCCATATGTTTTTGCCTTAACTAAAGAAAAGAAAACATGATTAAAAATAAAGAGGAAGAAAAGGTTTCAATAGAAGACGACATTCTTCAAAGTCTTTACTTGCTCTTCATTAATAAAATATGTACATTCTACACAGTCTATGGGCACCTAGGTTTGTATTCATCAGTATGATTAGTATTGTGGAATAAAAACAGATCAGTGCAGTGCTGAATTAGGTGTACTGTATTTACTGTTAAACTGTGTCAAGAAAGTTTTAAAATACACTAAAAGATACGATAGAATAGATTAAATCAATTGCAATATGTCAAATTACAATTTTATTTAAAAAAAAAAGTACAATCTTGTGTTTTAAACCTCACTTGTAACAACTTTTTTGAAATAAAATGAAGGTTGAGCAACGTTAGGTTTTCACTAACCAAAGACCATATTTCTAGTTATACACTTACAGCTGCCAAATTTCAGTGGGCATGAATGAGCATCCATAGGAAAATCTTCCAAGTGCATTGGACATTCGGCTTGCACTGTAAGCCTAAAAGGCAAGAAGACCACTATGCATTTAAGTCAGTTAGCAGGACAAGAAAATCAATTCCACAAAAATGAGCAGTTCATATGTATTTAGGAGATGAAAATGAAATGTTATATTAAACTAATTAAGATTTAGATCAGCTCTTGCTTCCTCCCTTTTATGTGTTCCTTTGGAAAGCACTGACATACTACATCAAAAAATTAAAACAGCCAACCTCAAAACTATGAGGACTGGCCATTTAAATGAAAATATAAATTATGTAAGATTTTTAAGAACTGTCATTTTCTTCTCATAATATTCTGATTATATGGCTCTGAAAATCTCATTACAAAAGCACATAAAATGCAGTTGACTTAGCAAAAGACTATGTTCCATGGTTTTTTTTTTTTTTTTTTAATTCTTTTTAAGAGTCTGAATGTGAAATTGTAGGGGAAAAAGTACATTGTTTTAAAAAACTGCTGCTATTCATCCTCTTGTAATTAGCATTTGTGTTTGTTTATAGGCATGACAACATGTTAACAATATTCATCTGGTGTTACGAGATGTTACCTTCGCTTATCTGGTGAAAAATTCCCAGTAATATTGCAGTATTAAATATGCAGATTAATACAGTAAAACATGATTTCAAACAATTTGAACAAGTTTTGACATATTTTTATTTCCCACTATCTTTAACTCGGTGAATTAAAGAATTAAAGCTCTGCTTCTCCTTCCTATCTTGTAGGTTTCCTTTGGGTTGAAATTTTTCCTGCGCTTTATGTTGCTCTTCATCCAGCCTCAAATATCAACTACATTTTCCTGCACTCCTAGTGGTTCACAGTCATTGTATTCCCAATCAGATTTTCCAGTTTTTCATCCCAAAATATTCTATTTCCTCACTCCTCAGGAAAAAGCTTCTGAAGTCAGGAGGAAGAAATAGAAAAGAGTCAGCAAAAGACACAGGAGAGTGCTTCATGAGTTCATTACTTTAAATCACAGTCATTTTAAGCAGACAGATTAAAATGGCTGCTAAAAATCTCTGTTACAGAAGCAGCTTACACATGTAACTCACCATCACAGAAGAAACATAATTAGAAATCATGAACTTAAAACAAACAGAAAATGTTCAGTGATTTTATTTGATCTACTTTCTTGTTATTGAAGAGAAGAACAGTTTCAAACACTGTTGTTTATTTTTATAGAATGTAACTAGAGTATATTCGGAAGGAAGAGAATTTTAGTCATTTCTTAGAGAAACAATTAGAAATATTTGAGATCAGTTGTACAAATGGAGGTCTCAGTTTATTTCCAGTACACTATTCTGAATATCATATGTTATGATTAGCAGCCTACCCTTCAGCATTCAGTACAAGAAGGGCTTGTTGGTTACGCCTATACATACGTGCCATTTATAACACTTAAAAATTATTTTTCTGACCAAATTTAATATACTTTACTAGTCATGAGTGCTGGCCATTTCCAGAAGCAAAAATGAAAACTTTAAATAAAATCCTGTCATTAGATATATTTAAAAAAATAGTTATTAAAGCGTAAGGTACATTTTCTGCATAGTTCTTGTTAGGAAGAATTTAAGGACATAGTGCTGAGTGATAGGGAAGAGAAAAATTCACTTTTTTTTTTTTAATGTCACTTTAGGAAGTGACTAGAAATCCTCAAATTTTTCCCACAGGAATTTGGTAGGGTTCATTCATAAAGATAATGAGGCCAATAATCCAGCTGGAATACCACTGCACCAATGCACAAGCATGGGAAATAAGAAGAAAGAATTGGAAATCATGGAGCAGTTAGAAAACTATGACTTAACTGATACCAGAAACCTGGCAGGACAAATCACACAACTGGAATACTATAATTATGGACTTTAATTATGAGTTTTAAAATACAGTAAAAGATACAATAGAATTGATAAAAATCAGTTGCAATGTATCAAGTTACAATTAAAAAATAATTAAAAAAATGGGCTGCAATATTTTAGAAGATCTAGGCAGGGCAGCTGGGGTTGAGGAGTTGTCTTTTGTGTTAAGGAGTGGATAGATTCCAGAGATATGTCTCTGAAAGAGAGCCATGACTAGGTTGAGAGTTTGTGGGTTAATATTCAGGACAAGACCAATTAAGGACATCTGGTGGTCAGACTCTCCTAAAGACTGCCTGTTCCATTTAGCCTGTTTTACGAAGCCTTGCTTCAGCTTGACCTCACTGTGGTCTTCCAGTACCTGAAGAGAGTTTATTAGAAGGAAAAGTATCAACTTTTTCTGTGATCTGGTAGTGATAGGACAAGGAAGAACTTTAGAAGAACAAGAAGGAGCTTTTAGTTTAAAGTGGGGAGATTTAGGATGTAGGCTAGGAAGAAATTCTTTACTCAGAGTGACGAGGTACCTGCACAGGCTGCTCAGAGATGTTAAATGTCCCCTCCCTGGAAGTTTTCGAGGCCAGGTTGGATGGAGGTCTGGGGCAGTCTGATTTTGGTAACCCAAACCATGGCAGGAGGGATGGAACAAGGTGACCTTTGAGGTTCCTTCCAACCTAAGACATTCTGTGATTCTATGATTTATTTTCTTGTTTCCAGTGATCTCAGTAATAAATCTGCCTAATGATTCTAGTGGTCTGCAACTTTAATTGTTCTGAGACAGAGCGTAAACTCTTGAGTATCCTTAGTAGTTCTAAAACAATTTCCATCCATGGACTTCAAAGTGTGTAATGCAGACTGTCTATATCTTTTAATGTTACGTGTTTATGAGAACTGACAAACACAGAAAAACTGATCTATTTGAATAGATTTGTCACAGAATCGGAAGTTTTCTTGGTGTTTTTTTTCTGTTGGGTTACAAATGAAAAAAAATAAGAGTCTTCCTGGAACCTTACATAATTGATAACTGGAAAAATTGTGTCAAGAAATAGCATTAGCAGAGAAAAAATAAAAATACATACCTCATGGTGTACAAAAGAGTTCCATCATCTTGGATTCGTAGAAGTTTGTTAGGCATTGTCATGTTGTGAGCAACTGACTTCTTCCCGTTGTGAAAAAATGTATCTGGGGTCCAGATTTTGCTGGCCATTAAGTTGTTCAATCGAAGAATATTCATTGGGCCCTTAAACTTTAACCGCTCATCCTTCCATCTCTGACGGAAGAAGACATCTATTGTGTATTCCTATAATGGAATAAAGATATGCTTTTTTTTTTTTTACTATGAAAAATTAATCTGCATTTGAGGAAAAAGTCAGAGAAACACTGGTTGTAAAATTCCTTTGGCAAAATTTTGTCAGGGCAGAATAACTATCACACAAAATTGTATGTCTGTGTCAAACCTTTTCAGTACTTAGATTTCTGTACTTGAAACATATTGCACACACAAAGGTAATTTCAATGAAGTTAATTTAAAGTAAGAAATAAGAAAAAATAGGAGGATATGATGTTCATGCAGCAGATGCACGTGCAGGAAGGTGATTGAGCATTTTAAGAGCATGGAAAATACCCAAAACTAAAAGGAAGAAAAACAAGGTTATTAATATATGGCACAATATACGCTGGTAGATTGATATAAAGAAGGAGCGTTCCAAAAAGAAGAGCAAGGTCTGTAAATGTATACCTTTTATTAGCAAAAGTACACAGATAAGGAGCAAATGAGTTACAGGTGGCCTACACTCTGTCTGCTGAACTCTAGTGCCTAATCTTGAGAAGGAAAGAGAAAAGGATGCAAGCAAAACAGACTGATGACCTGGATCAAATGATTGCACTTAGATATTCCATTTGCTGTTTTTTCTTGCTCTTCTAAAAAAAAAAAAAAAAAAAAAAAAAAAAAAAGAGACATCACACTGATGATATAGGTTCACAAACTTTAAATTGGAACTGTAAATGGCTTTATTTGTTTGTTAATGTCTGCACAGCATATAAATTGGAATTCAAAGATCATAAGTTTTGTTGAAATTAAACTGTATTCTGGGTTCTGGCAAATGTCACTTTGGAACAATTTCAATTTTATTGGACAAGTGCAAAATGGACACGTTTTCAAAACCACTGTACCACTGCAATGAGTCAAGTTCTGACAAATTTCCATCAATATCAGATATTCAAGTTACTTCAATGCAGAAATGTTTTCTATGAACTTATCAAGTTCCTACCACCTTTTTCTGTCTCCCTTGTGTGCTGATTAACAAAGCTTAAATTTTTTCCTCAATCAATCATATTGTTTTGGAAACAAATGCTAAGCAGAGAGCAAGAAGCAAAAGCTTTTCTCATTTTCTTTTCCTCTGTGAGCCCAGGAAGTACAAGGACCTTTTCCAAGACAGAGACAGAAGCTAAGAAGAGCATGTGGAATAAAGGAAAGAAAATTCAGCTATCTGAAAGAGCATAGCAAAGGAAGGAGAGAAAGTAGTTGTAGTTAAAAACTGTATTAGGTTCATGGAAAGATCCTTTTAGAACAATATAATGGGATGCTTATAAAGTCACCTGACAAAATTCACACACAATTTATATCTATATCAAGAGGCCATACATTACTGTAATACAATTTTGCATTTTTCTTATTTAAATTATTGTTACTCAGATATTGAACTAATCTAACACTACAATACACCAAAAATTAATTTCTTTGGATTAACATAAATGACAGTTGTTATCTACAGTAGTATTCTAGTAAACATATGTAAACAGGCATTATTTCATGACAAATAATCTCCCTACTTCTCCACTGTAATATTTAATTGTCCTGTACTATTTGCTAATTTGTTGTGTTATTTACTAACTATCCTGTGACATAAAATCCCATTTACAGATTCCAAGTAATCTAACAGTTCAGTTACAAATCAAGGAATGTTACTAATCATCTGAAATCTTGGAGGATAGGGAGCAGCAGAAACTGCAAACTTGAAGCAACAGACAGAATATATGGAATCTGGCTAGAAATAACAGTTAATTTAATTAAAAAAAATTCCCTAAAACCTTCTTTATCATCTGTCTGAGAGGCCTTACCAATAAATCATTGCTATGCATGAGAAGATTGACGTTGGAGGTATACAAAAGAGGAAAGAAGAGCCTGAGGGAGCAAAGCTTTGAAATTCCACTAAAATTCAAGAGAATTGAGTGATAAGTCCTACAAGATCCTTTGAAAAATAGCCCCTGCACATAAATGTTTAGAATATAAATCTTAAGTTTTTATAATGTCTCCAATAAAGAATTTCAAAGGTTACACTTCTTCACTATCTTCCATCATATATAAAAAGAATCACTCAAGATATAAAAGAGAAAAAAGCAGACCTGAAACGCCACTAAATCAAAACAGCAACATTTCAAGAAAGCACATCTGATGTATAGCCAAGCTTAAAAAGCAGAACAAACGGGAGAAAACATGTTCTGTGGCCTTGGAAGGTCCCAATTATAAATCCTAGCTCATCTACAGGTAATTCTGCTCTCTCTACTGGGAAATTTCGTTCTTATTCATGCTGGAAAACATTATTTGACAGAACACATGTTGTTTTGAGATGATGGAAAAAGAGCGTTATCCAATGTTTGCTGCGAATCATCACAAACATCATCTCCTTCCATTCATCACAACAGCAATAAAGGCTCATTTTTAGATCTCAAAGCATTTTGACAAGAAAGTTGCAAATAGGAAGAGAAATCAAGGCAATGAAATGAAGTTAACTTGTCCCTGTCCATTTACACTACGATTACAAAAAACAAAATACAACCCATACATTTTGCATCCTGGTGCTATATTGACTGATTCCTATTCTGTTCTACTTATGCTCTTAAATAACCCTATGATGATTACGATGAAAAAAAAAAAAAAGAAAGAAAGAAAAAAAACTCTTTCAGAATATTTTTAATCTAACCAATATAAATATCAACATTTACCAGAAGATAAAGGTTTTGTAACCCTCTCCTTTTCCACCTATGTATCTCTTTGTGGTAAATACTGCATTATGCAGCATTTAAAACTAGATGAGTTTTTTGGTAGTTTTTTTTTTTTTTCCTTTTTAACCCATAACAGCCCTGTTAAAACATAATTGATGTCCTAACTGACACTGCATTTCAAAGATATCAGTATTCATTTTTAAATATATAAATATATCTGCCAGATATATACAACCTTTAATACTATAAATAAAAAGTGCCATATTTCTAGGGAATTGTAGCATGATCTTCCTCAACTTGAAGAACTTATTTCATGCCTTTTATTTCTGCTCTTTCTGCCAACTTCAGTCATTTATGTCTAAGCATTTAGAATAAATGAAGTATTAGAAATTCTGTAAAAAAAACACTTTTAACCAGTTTAAATCATAACGTTGAGGGAAGATAATGTCTTCCTATTCAAATCCATTTATGAAAACGTGCTTCTCTGAACGGCTTGCTCTCAGTTTCCATTGACCCGATACAGAACTCTGAGTATAAAATAAGCACTGTGGAGGGATAAGAGATTAATAGGAAAGATACAAATTGAGATAACTTAAAGTCTGTAACTTACTATTCACAGTACTGAAAATACAAAGATCTCGTATTACACTATTTTTGTTGTTCAGACAACGGAGAAAGGGCAACCCTGAAACACAATGGATGCCTGGTGCAAGGGGCAGGAATTCAAACTGGAGTTACTCTAGGAACTAATATCACTGGTTGGGCACAGTCTCAGACAAATAAATCTCCAATACCAATCTACTTGACAGAATACTGCAGAAAAAAAAACTGTCTTTCCCAACAGAAAAAAAGAAGGGATAGAAATTATGTAAGCCATCATATGAGATATGCTCCTCAAAATTACCTATGTCTTTAACTTGCAAAAGCCACAGTCTTAGTCTATAATAAAAAGGAATAGAGCAATCCATTTATTGACTAATTAAAAGACAACTTAAAGGCTCTTCATAGCACAGAAAACCAAAGGTATTTCCTGTTGTGGCTTTTTGTTTAGTCTTGTTTTTTTTTTTCTTCTGATACTGAACTAACATAATAGCTACAGTAAAAATGATTGCTGTATTTTATTTTATTTTTTAACCTTTGGGAAAATATTTCACTTAGAAACAGCTAAAACTTCAAGTTCTATAGAAAAACAGATCTAAAAAAACAAAACAAAATAAGGAAATCTAAAAAACAGGAAAATGTGGTCTGGAGTTCAACTGCTTCTCTGAAGTACTGTCCTCAATAGTAGTGAGAGATACTATAACAAACCTGATCATTTATGGCTTTGATCTTCAGCCTTCATTAAAATTGATGTGCTGACTATATTTGAAAAGCAAAAAACATTCACTGAAAGTTTAATTGCAAGCAGACAATTGTGTACCGAATAGAACCATCTCTACGAGTGGAGTGAAAACTGAACAAAAATTCTAAAATGAAAAATTAGATTTCTATTAGCAAGACATTTAGGAAAAAATACTGTGTAGAAATACAATTAATGATCCTTATGGGTCCCCTTCCAACTTAGGATATTCTATGATTCTATGAAAAAGGAAAAAATACAGACGTAACCACAATAAACAAAGCTTTCCTAATACATCAAAAAGCTGAGGTTAAGAATTGAAACATAGTACTGTAAGAAAGCCTGTTAATTTTAATAGTCAGACAAAACTGACTTAGGTCCTGTCATCTACTAACTGTGTATCATATGGAAGTAGGAAAGACATTTCCCAATGACAATTAGAAAGGCTGCCATGTGACAGTACTTTACAAAAGCTTACACAGCATTCTGCAGATCTCATGTAAAGGCTCTCAGTGGCTGTATGCTGTCTTACAGCAAGTATGGTTTGAGGAGTAAAAATATTTTTCATTTATTATTTATATTTTGCTCTCTCTAAGAGATCAGCACTTGTACAGCTATATTGGAAATTTTAGAAGCTAAAATTTGAGGAGTCTGCAAGGAAAGTAATTCTAAGAAAAAGCTGTAGAAGTAACATGATTGCAGTGCTAAAATCCTAACTATAAAGCTATGCCAACCTACCAGATTGGCATCTAAAATTATTTACTAATTTTGGGGAAAAAACAGAGAAACTAATAATTTTAATGTCTTAAATTAAATCATTAACATATTGTCATCCTGAAAACCATATTCCAACCAAAATTATCCTTCAGTTCAGAATTTTCAAAAATTAAAGATTTTAATGGAATTGCAGATGTTTTAATTAGCCACTTCAATCATAATTTAACCTTATAACTCTTCTTAGAAAATTCAGAGAAGCTTCTTTTTTATATGTTCATTTTTTTGTTTGCGTTTTTAAATAACACAGCTTTCCTTCTCTCAGGCTAATGTCAAAGTAAATTTGTATCACTGATCTGGTTGGAAGCCTATAAGACATAGCATCATAGTACTGAAACATTTCAGAGAAATAACAACTCAAAGAGACAGAACAGTGAAAATTAAACTTGCTTCATCATGCTTAATTTCTTTGCCTTCCTTAATTCCCTTTACTCCTCAAAATGAAGTTGAAAACTCCTGATGTATATTGGTATTTCCTTCACATCACATACTGTAATTAATAGACGATAGCATTTCTCTAATACAGTGTGGGTACAGCCATATTTTAGTTGTAGCAGCTCATTTGAAGTACAGTTTGCAAAAGAGTCCTGGCCAAGACTCAACAGATTTGGTGGCTGAGTAGCTTGGGAAGAACAGAACGTAGCATATTTTTTTCCCTTTAGACAACATGTTAATCCAAGATGAGGATCTTTTTTTCCCTTTTTTTTTTTTTTTTTAAAAAAAAAGAAACATTTTTTTTAAAAAAAAAACCTCTAAACGCATTTGCGGAATAATCTCAGTTTCAGATTTTACCTCCTGAATTTATCAACCACAACATCAGCTAATCTAAAAAAAGTCAGAGGTCAAATTTGTCTAGACTTAACTACTTAATGGACTGGAAAAATACAGATAATTTGAATGAAATCCTACTTATTTTTCCAATTTAGGAAACAATTTAGGAGGAACCCTTAAATTAAAATAGCCTTCCAACATTTACAGAAGCAAATATCTATAAACATTCTCTATAGTAGTTAACATTATCAATTCAGTAAAACAATATCTAACTTAAAGAGCAATCATTGTACCAACATTACCTTCACATCTGACAGAGTATGTATTAGTTTGGAAGTTATTTCAAAACTTGACTGCCCATACATTTCAAAATGGTTTAATAATTATCTACTTAAAAAGTTAAACTAACTCTGAAACTTTTAGTAGTAGATATTAAACTGCTCTTACCTATCAAGAAGAAAGGCGAGAGCAGATAAGTGAACTTTCTGATTATGCTATCCCTCCCTTCTTTTCTATGAGATGTGTTATATCCATGAAGATCTTCCTCACTAGCGCAACACATTTTCCCTAATCTATGTATGATTTGCAGTGAGTTACAACAGACCCCTTGCCTCAGAGCTTTTTCTCTATTGCTGTTTTCTTGAGAAATTTTGATCCAGAAAAATATTTTGACAGTTTATTCCTTTATAATGTCACAAACTTCATTTCATTGGCCCTGCTGACACTAGTAGACTTAAGTGACTATGAAAAGCCTAAATTCTCAACAAAAAATACTACACACTTGGTTAGAGGCTCTTGAGAATACCAGGCCAGATAAACTTGCTTTCCTGAAATATCTTCTCATGTATTGTCATCACAAAAATTTCTGCTTAGATTCTGGATTCACAAGGTGAAACACTGATAACTAAATTTATATGAATTCCACTGTTTTGGTTGATTTTTTTTTTCATATTGCTAGGTTACTAAATAACAATAATGTTGCAGATCAGATCTGTAAAACTGGAGTTGATGAGCCACCTTTCAAGCTATATTTCGAGAAAACTTATTATAGACTAACTTCAGTCAGGTCATGCAGTAAGCGTGCAATTTAGTTTCATCCAAGAGGAATTTATTTCAACTGCATCAAAACTGTTCCAGAACATGAACCAAAGTACAGCCAATTGGAAAATTCATTGATCCAAAACTAAACAGTTAATAATAATGTATCATATAAGGTCTATAAACCAAGTTTCAACTTTGGATCTTCTGGAATCTGGCACTTCCTGGCTTCAGAAAAAAATATTCCCAATTTGCCCACAATTAGTGAAAGTCAAATGTAAGTTTGAAAGTAATTTTATAGTATATTTACTTTTACCACGGACACAAAAGATTCAGAAACTCACCATGTCTGTGTCTGAAACAGGTCCAAAACTGGTGACATATATGTTGGTGAAGACTTCAGTAATACTATCTGATATAAAAAGAAAAAACAATTCAATCGCTTTTAATCTATAGTAATTCAAACTCTCTATACAAAGTTTTCAGACATTGAGAAAGTTTCTGTCCTTATTTTCTTCTTTTAGCCAGTATCTTGTGGCAAACACTGGGGGTCTCTACCCCATGAAATTATACTGCAGTTACAAAGAGGTTATCAGAAAAGAGTTCATCCACCTGAGCAGTATATTTCAATTAAATTGAAATATAAACTATATAACTATCAGAAACCACACACATTTCCCATTTTTCTAGCAGAAAAAGAAACTGCACTGTCTTGGACTTAACAAGGTAGTACAGTTCTAAACAGAAAACTCCTTTGTTGCAGAAGTATTATCTCTCTTGTTGCATATCATTCATATTAAAATCTTTCTGATTCAGAGTTGTTTTCTTCATCCTGAAGTGTAAAACTCAGCAGCGTCCTACATTTTAATTGGGTCCATGTTTAACTGGTATGTTTTAACATAGTAATTATTTCCCTTAATACATTATGCTCCTGAGACATTGTTATGATACTCTACATACTATAAATAAATAAATAAAAGTGCTTCCCAATCATTGGAGCCAGACAGCCATGAAATCAGAATATTAAATATTGTACTGCAGGGAAAAAATAATTGCTGAGCTTTCTGTCTTCAGTTTTCAATTAGACTCAAAACTGAATGGTATTCACTAAGAGGGACAGCACACACTTGCAGGAAATTTCTCACAGCCATTGCCAGCTACTGTCTGTATTCAAGAGGGTCAACACAAGAAATTCTCTGCCTTAAAGCCAGTTACTAGTTGGATAACGAATATTTGAATTAGTCTGCACTTAGACTCAAATGAGAATTTCCCATTCCTAAAAACAGTGTAGCTGCACGCTATCTGAGTGATCTTGCTATTATATTATTTCTTTACTTAAGCACCATTAAATATGGATAGTTAATAGTTCCTACATTGTAAAATACTACCTTCTGACAAATGTGGCATAGAGAGACTTTATATGTAGTTGTACTGAGGTCAATAATCGGTGCCCTCTATTGGAAGAAGGGAAGAAGTCAGCAGTACTCACCCAACACTGGAGAGGTTCTACCAGCCCCGAAGGCAAAGGCAAAACTGCTGTGTGTGTGCATAAACAGCAGTGTATAGTCAAAGGAATGTAGTCACTGCCAGTGCAGAGATGGGCGTGATGCAGTGCTTTCAGCTAGCTTCTGGAGCATAGAGAAGAAATATTCCTACTTTCTCACTTTTAGAGAAACTTCATCAACCCAACGCTAGAAACACACTTATTAGAATACAGAACTTAATGAATCCTTTCCTTCCCAAAATAACCTATTTTGCAGGATCCCTTCTGCTTTTTAAGCACCTAAGTAAATGCTGACTCTTACTATGTGTAATTCACATACTCTGAAAGTTCAAAATGTGCAGTTCTCTTGCACACCTGCAAGATGTTTATTTGTGTGACAGAGACCTCAGTAATCCCATACGTGGCATTCATACACAAGTTGAGTTGATTTCTATTCCAAAAAACTTAAAAGCTAATTTTAAGTCAATGGATAACAGAAAGTGCTGGGACTGCATTGTTTTTAATGTTCAACAAGGAAAACATCTGAAATATAACACCAAAACCACAGGTATAGTTCAAAACACAAGTGACCATATGATGCCTGTGGGACACTCTCCAGAAAAAGGATCATTCTCTCCAAATGGTTACTTGGCACAGGCTGACACAAAATGGAAAAGTGACAAGATAAACTACTCTTCAGGTGGTAAACCAGTGCTGTAGACACTGCTGCGAAATTTGGCCTGTACTGTAATGACAACAGAATCCTAATTACAGTTCCACAAAAACCACTTATGTTATAAATATATCACCAATGAACAAGTATCCCAGCAGTAAATAACCTAGACTAATTTCAATTATACTGATAAAATAGTAAGGAACTTTACCAAAGGCTTTAAATGCACTTGGCAAATCTGAATCTGCCTCTCCTTCCATCCCAAAAAAAGAGTTATGGCTAGAAGCATGGTCCACTTGCAATTCTGCTCTAATGCAAGATGCTGTTGTTTGCATCTGGCATATTATTTGTCTTTACAATTGGCATACAGCAAATTAAAGGACATAGAATCTTCATGTTGGCCCTACATTTTAAGTTTTAATTAAAAAAAAAAAAAAAAACAACAGCAGAACATCAGCATTCCATATTCTCACACATTACACACATTACTTCTAAACACTTCCGGATCAATCCTCCCATCAGAAATGAGCAAAGATGACAGAGTTAAGGACAAACAAATTGACTGCAGTTGTTGAATTACTATTACAACAGTCTGTAGATTCCTCTTGTTGGTATGCATTAACCACTTCAAATCAGAGATTCTAATTATCCTTGGATTTGAGGACATATACGACTGGGGGAGTGGAAGAGAAATGGATGGGGGAAAGAGGAGACATTATCCAGAGATTCTTAGCTATAAGAACTTCATTTTGGGTTATCATAATTAAGATAAGCACTTCAATGCATATAAAAAGAACTGGGGCAAATTCATCCACGATAGCCTCAGAAATTAGAATTAATGCAAATTAATCATAGCCTTTTTTTCCCTGTCCCCAGTAACTGCCTTAAGTCAGCATAGTTCCGGGTAGTGGTGACAGCACTAAGTTCTAGTGCAACCAACTGTTCTCCCCTGAAGTGAATATTTATCCTAACTGCAGGTACTCCACCATGCCACCTTTTGTCAGGGGCAAGAGAAGCTGAAAAATTAGAACAGGTGGGAAGATGGGAAACAAAGGATATAAGGAAACAGAACAAAGGAAGGCACAAGAAAAAAAAAAGAAAAAAAAAAAGATTGAGATTGAAGAACAGAAAAGAGGAACTGGCTGATTTTTATTTCTTCTTCCTTTTTTCTCTCTTCAGATTCTGCATATTTCATGTTTCTATTCATATCTTCCACATACAAGGAAATTGTTTCTTAAAGACGGAATAAACAGAAGTATAACAGTTAATGAATAACTCCATTTACAATTTGTTAATATTATCAGTCTGAGCCTTGTTTCTTCATTGTTCATTTCTTTACTATTATAATAAAGATTCATTTGAATTATAAACACAAACTCAGTGTTTCATAATCATTATCTATGAAGAAAAAAAAGTGAATCTTTTTTGCAACTGATAATCTAGTTTTCACTTTGAAAAGAAATGAAGTCTGTACTAAAAAATACCATTCTGTCCCATCAGTAACTTACTGAAAATAATTCCCAGAAACAAAGCACAGTTTCAGAAGGACTTTTGGTTCAGAATTCATCCAGCAGGCAACACAGCTACAGGCTTTTTATAACTCATATTCTGTTAACAATTAAAGTCATCACAGTCCCTAGAGATCAAACAGTTCTGGATCAAGATTATTCCTGCAAAAGTCAAAGGAATTAGTAAACTAACAATTGTTCAGTGCAACATGCATTTGTGAACAAGTCTATTTTTGTGAGAAAAAATTAAGGACAAGGTCATTCACAATAATTTTTTTTTTTTCTTTAATCGATATGTTAACACCTCAGTAAAATCTTGATTTTCAAGAGCTTGTAAATCAATGGAATCTTAGTGTTTTTGAAAAACAGTCCAGTTTTTGAAGACAAAGGTTTGTTGTTGTTGTTGTTGTTGTTGTTTTTGGAAGAAGGGGTGGATAACTCATTTATATTTGTGATCTCTTAAGTTATTCTGAATTGTTTCCTTTGAAGACTAAACAAAGAACAAGGAACAGGAATGGGTAAGAACAGTTTTCACATCTGATTTTTCCATTAAGGAAAAAACTATCAAGCACAGAATAAGACATATACATACTTTTGTCACATGGAGTGCTCTGAAATTCAGAAAATATAGCTTGGCTATATACTGATTTTTATTTATTATTATTATTATTATCATTATTTTATCTTTAGCAGTTGTAACTGTTGAAAGAGAAATAAATATAGCTTAGTTTAGGCCAGTTTCTCAGAAGATAAAAGCCAAAAATAAGCAAGCTGTTTCAGATGGTTCTCAATAACTGATTTTGACTGATTCTCTTTACTTACTTGATCTGGTTTGCTACCAATATTGGAGAAAAAAAAAAAAAAAAAGAAAGAAAGAATAAGAGAAGTCTTAAATGCACCAGACTACAGATTTATAGATCCTTGTCTCTATTTAGCTAGTAGGTTTATTGTGTGTTTGAATGACATTTAGTATTTTATAAATATTTAATTATCATAACCTCTTTCTGAAGATGGTAATTCTATTCTCTGCATTTTCTTTATGCTTTGGAAATTGAAGCAGAAAAATTAAGAAATGCATAAATAATACAACATAGAGGATTTTGCCAAATCTGAAGTCAGTTGTTCCACATTAAATATCCACCCTGGAAAAAACTAGCATCATTGACTTGTCAAAAATTATAAGAGGAGTTCAGAGCTTAGCTGGAGTTGGTATCAGTGCCTTTGTCCACTCCACTTTGTCAGCTCTCCATCTGTTGGGATACCTTTCCCATGTAATGATTTTTTTACTCAGCAGTCTGAGCTAGATCAACTGAGGTAGACCACCTGGCACCAAATTTGCCATGGTTGAAGTGTAAACCAACCACAGGTTGAGTAATGGAGATGGTCAGAAAAGTCATATGAAAAGATTCCTTACCAGCATTTACTGATTTCTAAAAATTAGAAATTTCCACAGAGGCAAATCTGTTTTGAATTAGTTCCTTTGGAGAACCACTTACCAGGCAATTCTCAAAACTTTTCTGCTTTCTTTCCAACATTCCCTCTCAGCTTGCTTTCATCACTGAAGAGATAAACAGTGTGATGTGGGGTAGTTAGATATTTAGAATTAGATAGACCTCAGAGCTCTCCCATTCCTGAAAAACTCTAAAGATAGAATTACTTTTCTTGAAACAAATTTTCTAAATATTTCTCACATTTGAGAATAATCTGTGCTTTTCTCATTTATCTTCTCTTAGACACCAAAATAATCTTCACAGAGAGTAAGATTAAAATACGTTTGGCTGGCTCTAGGTATGTTTAAAATAAGAGTGTGTTCATCTTGAAGCCTTCAGACTGAATCATCAGCAAGGTCCCAGTGTTCCTTTGCAAGAAACTGCACTATCTATTAATATGTAGAGGTTATCTTCACAGGAAACCAGGCTAGTAGATTCAGCTGGAATTTTTTTATGTATTCAAACTTTTAGTCAGTAGAACTAAAACCTTAAGTCCAAGGTTTGGACAGATAAAAGCCAAACTGCTCATGGTAATCAAAAATTATCCAAAGTTCTTCTTGGTGGACTCATCTTTTATAATATGCATATGCAGTTCTAATGCGTAGCATGAAACCATTTCTCTTTCTCTTTAAAAGATTTTAAATTTAGAATAAGTAGTACCCAGGAGAACACTGCAAGACAGTAATTGAAGGGCTGCGACAGCACGTAAAGAAGAGCAGCACTGTTCTTTAACTACGTCAACAAAAAAAAAAAAAAAGGTCAAGTTGGAGTGCTGTGGGAACCTTAACTGAGGATTTCTGAGTTTTAGTGGAAATGCTGTCAAAAGGTTGATATTACTTAAATATTTTTAATAGCAAAATAATTAAACTAGAATTGACATTATTCTGACATTGTAATATGGTCTCCAAGGACATGGTTGGCAGTGTTGCCCAAAGGCTTTGAAATTGTCATTCATAATACAAATCAGGAATTGTACAGGTGAAACAGCTAGAGTCTTAATTCATCAAACTCTGCTTGAACTCAATGAATTGTCGTTATCTGACAAGCTCTTTAGTGTGTCTGTTGACAGCTGAAGTCACTCTCTGGCTGGTAGAGAATAAGGGGGGGTCAGAGAAGGTCATACAACATGGAGCCATGAGAGCAGCAGCAAATTCCTCTGAGAAGTAGATATTTTAAAACACTGTTCTGCCAGTTCTTGCTTTTGTGGGTGGTTTTTGGGTTTGTTTTTTTTTTTTTTTGGGGGGGGGTGCTTTCTATGGCAGTTTTTTCTATCCCACTACTCAGCATCTCCATTCATTATCCAATGTTAAATTACTGTTTCAAAGCTGCACAGACATACATAAATACAGCTGCAGTTTGAAAACTGAAGTAGATTTTGTAAAAGAAGCAACTTCACTTCTCTCTTTGATATGACCACTTCACTTCCAAGAGCCTCACTCTATCCTTGATTTACTGGAAAGACAATTTCTTAACCTGAAATAAACTTCTCTTTCAAATCTCATCGTTAACAGTGCTTACCAGCAAGACCAAATAATACCTCTAAAAGCTACTGTTATAACAGTTACATATAAGTTACTCACAAAATGCGCATGGAATGAAAAGGCATATCTGCAACTCACATAATGAGCTATTATCTCCACAGTTAGGTAACTTGTCAGATTTGTCCTTTCTGTAAAATACCAGTGTAAATTACATCAGCACTCTTTCTACCTACCAAAATAAAAACTTCTCCTATGAATAAAAAACTTAGATCTAAAACATTTGAGGCAAAGTTTTAACTTCCTCTACAGTATTAACTTTTAACATTATAGGCTTCCTACTCAAGTTTTACAAAAAAAAAAAAAAAATCACTTGTGGATAGGGCTGAAGACATAACTTAGGCACCTGTTTATCTTTTTAAGCATATTGGACAAGCTTTTCAAAGTTATTTAAGCTACCAGTTTCCACTGAAATCAATAAAAGTTCATCTGAATGTCCCTGTGTTCCAAATCATGACTAAATTCTGCATTTAAATTTGTTTGAATTTCCCTTAGTCCCAAAGTCCAGTCTAGCACTGTCAGTACCTAAAATTCCCTGGCTGCTTGTATTTCCACCTTAAGGAAGAAATATCCTGATAATGCTAAGCAGCTTAAAGAACTGGCTTTCAACCAAGTCCCAGTGAGTTCCTTAAACTATATGAAATTACAGATTTACTAGGCCAAAAAGACACAGAGAGATAAAGCTAGAAAACAAGAGACTGATTCCACAGCCTAGCAGTACTCATGGGATGTGGCAGACATAAATCGAAGTCTCTGCTCAATATCTAATTATTTATACAAGGCAGAACAATTCCTCCCAAAGGCTGAGGGAACATGTCCTATCTTAGAAAGTTCACCTTTGTGGTCACACCAGACCCAGATATACAGTAACCCGAGTTCATGCATCTAATTTAAATCGTGCTATCTCTCTCACAGGTTTTCATCATCTCAGGCTATCAGCTCATCTTATCGCTCGTGTTTCGGGAGACCAGGAATAGCAAGAGGAGGGGAAAAGCCACTGTGAAAAGAAAGCATGGAGACTAGTAATATTTTCCAACCCAGACCTGGATGTTTTGTCTGTGTGAGCAAGAAGTAGCTTCTGTTCATGCCTCTGTTGAGCGATATTAAATTAGCTGGATAGAACCCACTTACTTTACTAGCTTTATGATCTCTTTATGCAAATAGTTAAGGAGACGTCCAAACAATTTCCAAGGTTTATCAACACACCTATTTTTCCCCACGGTCTACAAAGGAGACATGACATCCATAAAAACTAGACACTACCAAATATAAGTCCGTATGGGATGAGTTGGCAAAGACTGTGAATGGCTCTACAGTCCAGTAGTACAAAATATAGGTCTTAGTCCACACTCTGATACATACGTAGATGCTTAATACAAACTAAAACATCCCCAATGGAAAAGGCAGCTGTCCCAGAATGACTAACAGTCCTGAGTCTAGTTGGAAAGCAGGAGGCATAGATTCAGATAAATTTCCCAAACCAAGTAGAGAATAAATAATGTTTAAGCATGAATGCAATGCATTTCTGACAAGAAGGCCACTGTGGCTGGTGCAACTCATATCACATCGGGACAATTAATCTCTAGCTTGAATTCTGCTGGTACTTAAACACAAGAGACAGTTCAAAGCAATTCAGAAGTGCAAAAACAAATGCCATTATTGCTGAATTTCACAGACTTTTGGCATCTCAATCAATATTTTTCCAGTCCTAGAGGTATGAATTGCCAAGTGATTAAGATAGCAATTAATTGCCTCAACATATTTCTGGATTCTTTCCCCCCCATCTTTTAAACAGAGTATTCCTACAATCTACAGGTTCATTGTAAAGACATTATTATAACTTGAATGATTTTTACGTATAAAAATATGAGACAATTGGGTAATTATAAACTGTAGTCTTGACTACAAAGGGAGAAACAATATGCTAAAAATATGGATAAGAATGAAGGAAGGTCAGTCTAAACATATGGGTAATAGGAAATCTGTTCTCATAAATCCAGACTTCCTCAAAATCCATTAAATTTTCATTTGTTCCATTTTAATTACATCCGAAAGAAAAAAGAAACGTGCTCTAAGAGAAAAGAAATACGAGGTATTTTTAGTTTGAGTAATAAAGTTCAATAGAAACATGAAAGTGAAAATATAGTGAAGTCTGGCTGGAGTAGATGTGGTCTTACTGAGATAGGTTAGTGAAAGGCTGAAGTACAAAAGTAAAAAGGACTTAGTTAACAGACAAGACATTTGGCAGGAAATCAAAAGTACACAGCACTCATATGAAAGAAGAAATATCAGCATTAAGCTGTATCCCTTTAGACAGTACAGCTTCCACTACGCTGCAAAGAGATCGCATATAATAACCAAGTTGAGTAATAAATGAGGCAACTGCATTGTTTAGATCAACTGGATGAACATGACAAAGAAAATGAAACCTCAACGCTATGTGAAGAATGAGATAGAGAAAGAAAGACAAAAAGATCAAGTATGGAAATGGAAAGGAACACACTTTGACAAACTGAAGCAGTAACGATTTGGACCAGGTTGAATCTATGTTGTCTCAGAAGCAGGGATTGCAAAGTTATTATTTCTATAGAAATATGTTTTTATAGAAGTCTGTCTTATTGGAAAGGATACTGTAACACATAGGTAAGGCAGAACAAATTTGTTAATTATTTCAGATTTTAGAAATTTATATTCAGATTTTTTTCTCTTCTTAAAATGCTTGAATTTGATGACCTTGATAGTTAAAGTTGTGGACATCCTATCAAATCCTTTCAGGATGATTTCAGGTTTAATCTCTGCTATATTCCAAGTCACAGCATTTCCAAATCACCACATTTGACATACTCACACTGCCAGCCTCTTCTGTACTCCAAATCACATCTACTCATAAAACTAGTATTATTTTAAAACAGCAGCATCTCTCAAATTTCTCTCTCTTATGAAGTGGCTGAGTGGACTTTTTAAAATACGCCTTTACTGTACAGCAACTCCTGACCTGACTCGCTTGATTTTAGTTGCTAGTTAATTGCAAATCAAAGCTATGCAGAATTCAAATGAGACATAAAACATCAAACATTAAAGCATATTATATACAGGCCCAATTGTTTTTCTAAACAAGGTCACTCAATATAGATTTTCTGCAGGTTAGATTTCAGGAATCGCTTTGGTTTATGCTGTTAACTTGTCAACTTCACAGTAAAAGCATTAATTATAAGAGGCAGGTCTCCCTTATCTTGCAGCAAAAGTAAATTTTCATAATTCCCTGAAAGAGGTCAAATCTCATCTGTAGCAGAAGTTGTGAGACGGCTGCAGAACTCATAGCAACACACAAGAGAGAGTCACCAAGAAACTGGGATTACACACACTACATACAAGGTTGCACCCTTTGGACCACACCATTTTTTCTAAGCTGAAGCAGACACTGATTCAAGTGTTTATCATGCTTTTAGTTGTATAATTAATATGTGAGTAGCATGTCACAGCTCACCAAAGTCAGTTAAAAAAAAATCTTCCTATGATTATTGCATTCTCCATAGGCGAAGCCTCTGGGAGATAACTACTTCTATAGTCAGCCACAACAAAAAGAGCTGGAACCATGGAAATAAAAGAAATTGGGATAAAAATCTAAGAAAAGTCATCTGTTCTGGTGGCAAGCACTCATTGTCACCAGTAATCAGCATCTTCCCAAGGCTTGCTGCTATCAGAACAAGGTACGAAATTCACGTGCTCCTATGGGGATCAACAGACTTAAGAAAGCATTGAAAAGGAAGATCCTTTCAGATCCATGTATAGTAGTACATGGTTACTTAAATGTACAGTCATTAAAAATAGATCTACAGTTCTTTTTTCATTTGCTAGATTTGTGCTTTGCATTCAAGCATGACAAGAATCAATGATAAAAAATGGTACTGCCTTTATTTAATGCAGCTGTATATTAGTAGGTACTCTCAGTGCATTTCTGTGCAGCAGGAGCTTTGAACATATTTTTAATAGATAATATTGCTCTTTCTTTCTTATCCATTCTTAGCTGTCTTGAAATAGCATTCTTCAGACCACTTCTGCCAGGAGACTGGAAGCCATTACGGCCTTCTCTTTCCATTCTCTCTAGTGTATGAAACTTTCTGCACGACATCAGAGAGCAAGAGAAGAAAGGACTCTACGTTATAATACCATTTCAGAAGACTGTGGCATGCAGTCAAAAATACTGGACACCACTCTAACCCATCTATCATCTAGTCAGCAGATCCTATTTTTAAGGGATCTTGTTTTATCTTATCTGAAGATAACAATAAAATACAGGAGATTAATATTTACCTAGTCTACTCTAACATTCTCAAAAAAATTAGTGTGGACTTTCTCAAGTCAGCTGAATGTAATTTGTATGTTAACACCTCAAAGCACACAGGTTTCATGAGAACAGAGAAACATTCTTTACACTTTCTTGATCCCTGCAATTGCTGATATATAGGGAATGGAAGAAGAGAGATACAGTCTTTGAGAGACAGCATTAATCAGACTGGCTGCTGATGCAAGATGTCTTTTTTTTTTTTTTTTTTTTTTAAACTCTTAACATATCTGGTTTAGCAAGAAAATTCATGGAATGACCATGGATATTAAGCCTTTTTCTAAAGAGGAGAAGCAACAAGTTCATGCTTTGATCCAACAGAGATTCATATCAGTAGTTAAATTAAACAAATAATCCATAAGTGAACTAAAAATAACACAGTTATGAGGGCAATCTTTTTTAAATCCTACTTCAACATGTTACAGAATTGTTAGTTTCTCTTTTGGTACCTAGTTAATAACAAAAAATGTTCTTACTAGGAGATCGTGTAATGCACGCCTACAAGAAGTGTATTGTAGGCCTCAAAACTACCAGAGCTGAATCACTTGAATGTCTCCAAGCTGCTTTACAGATGTCAGCATTTCCCAGAATCTCCTCTAAAACATACTCCCACAATACTCCCAGGGTATGTATTAAGCAGCCTCAAATTTGTCTTTTATGGTTGCCGTGACAAAAGAATCCCCCTCTGGCTGGCCATGAAACTTTCAGAACCTGTTCAGGCTTACACGCATGGACCTGTTTTTAATTATTTTATCTTAAAACAGTAGGTTAATTTAAGTTTAGTTATGCAGTAGCAAAAGAGATTATCTATTCATTTCTCTTCTGATCAACTAAAGACAAAATACCTGGTAAAAAGGGCACAGAATTCTATGATAGCTTGCAACACCCCACAGACTGAAAGGTATTATTCAGAATGAATTCATTGCCTTATCTCAAACAACAGGTATTTATATTTCTCCCTCTCATCTTTATTTATTTTTTTTTTCCTGGAGGAAAACTGCTGTTCAGAAACTGATGGCAGCAATATGTAAACAAGTTCATGTTTAAAGAGCTAGTAGTTCATTGTTTTTTTTACTCAGTTAACATCGTGGACACTGATAAGGACCTTCAGTGAAATGCCACAGCATGCCTTCAGGATGACAGAAGGGTTTTTACAAACACACAGCACTGAATGTAAGGCTGAAACTTCTGTTTTCTCTTAATTATATATTCCAAACTATGTTCCTCACCCTCTTCTCATCCAGAGGAATTTTATTGCTCATTCAGTGAGCCTATAAACTGTGGAAAAATATCAGTGACTTCAAATAGTAAGAATAAAAAGGCATCTACAGTAAATGTTATATTGTCAGTCAGAAAGAAATATCTAGACAATTAAGCTGATGTATTCAGGGCAGGAATTTTCTATTCAGCCTACCTCTAAATTCTCAAAGATAAACATAGACTCTCTCTTTTTGCTCTCTGATGTGCTGAATGACTCAGACTAAAGGGTTAACTAAAACGGGCCTAATCTCCTAACAGATTCTTCAGATATCTTCTGTCATCTCAGAACAATTGAAAATGGATGCAAAAAAGAAAAAATGGGGAATGGGCTGGTAGACAATTATCCCCTTAGATGAGAGAATTAGGGCCAAGCAATGGAGACCGGGAGACTAACAAGGAGATGAAGTACTCCTAACTACAGTGCAATCTTTCAGTCACAACACATATTGTTTTTCTGCCAGTCAGGTATTTAAGGGATCAAAAAGGTATAATTTTCAAAATTAAAATGAAAGACATGAAAAATACAAGTGGGTAAAATCAAGGAAACTACGTTCACAGGAAAGATACCAAATGCAAGCAACTCAGTACACTTCAAGGAAAAATTGTCTGACTGCATAATCAATGAATATATAGATGTTATAGTTAAGAAATATACAGGAAAGTTAGATTAAACATGTTATCACACCAAATAAGAATGGATGGAAAGCTTACCCTTGTCCTAGGCTTGCTAAGAGTCCAAGAGGAGCAATCACCAAAAGAGATCCTTGCCTACTGGTAGTCAGCTCTTAAATGGGGTCTAGGAGAGATGGAGCCAAGCTCCCCCCCTTCCGGAAGCACAGTCTTCACCTGTGCTCCCAGGGCTGACTCATTGCTCACCTCAGGTGGTCAATCAGAGGTTCAGACTGTGATTCAGCATTTCCCATACACTAACAAAAAGCAGTGCATGTAGAAGTCAACTTTCCTGTTGGAACATATTTTCCATATAAATCTCTCCATCCAAAGTGACCAAATTGATTCTAGATTTGATCAATCAATTGGTCAATGATTCTTTCAAGTCAAATCAGTGTTAGAAATTATGGGACCCATCAAAGTACTCAGTATGCTACATGGGCTTAGAGACATGTACTTTTTCCATCATTAAGTGGTAGTTCATACTTCCTAGTTACTTCATCCCATAAAGCTTACACATTCTACAAAATAATCTGAGTTTTCCAATGCATTTGCAGTGTCATCATTGTGAGAAAAGCCACTATATGTATAAAGAACATGTACATTTTATAGCATACATCAGTTTTTGACTGATTCTTACTGAACTATATATTTGAACAAAATGATAGCGCTGAATTTGAATTGTAATCAATTCTATTATCATAACATCATAAGATTGTGAGACAAAGTTTCTACAAAAAACAGAGTAAGCAGACAGCTTATTCATGCTTTTCCTGAGTGAATTGCAGATTACGACTTTTGGTGCAGGATCTCTAATAATTCAATAAGAAATGCATGCCCAGGACAATACATGTACGTACAGACAGACAAATCAATGTCAGATGAAAATAAATCCTATCTCTGACTGTAGCTCCTCAACTTTACTAAAATGTTTTATGTCCTTTGATGTGTACAATAATCTCAGGTAAGAGGGAAATTGATTTATGCTACTTGCACAGAGTTAAGTGCTCTAATTATTAAATAGCTCTCAACATATGGCAAGGAATTATGGAATTTAAATCAAGAGTTATATGCTACAAAGTAATCATACAAATGGTTCTCAAATAGCAAAACCACTTTCAGAAGATTAGCAGAATCATACTTTCCTAATGTACAGACCATTTCAGAAAACTAGTGCTAACATGTCCTGCATTATAAAGCAAATTATTACTAGGATGATTGTGATGAACAAAACTTGCTTCGGCCTGTAATTAATTTAATTCATGCATTAACCTGAAAGGACAGACATAAAAATGTGCTTAAAGATTAATCTTGACATATTAAAGTGCTTTGATTCTTATCATTAAAATATATTAGACTTTTGATAATATTAATTCAAAATCTGCTGTTGATGCTTTAATTTAGTAGGCTGTTGAATTGTACAGCAGCCCAAAACTGTATCTGAAATACCTTGTACAGTTGTTTTTGATACAGATGACTCATAACTGAAAAATATTTATGTCAGAAATTTAAATACATGAATACACTTTAATGGTGAAATTGAATATTTTATTCCACTTCCAATTTTCCAATGGGTATTTGAAAAAGATATCATTCAGCTATCTTAATCTGCCAGTTGTTTAGAAGTGGCCAATATGTAATGTCACTGTTTTCTCTGTCTTCCGCTCTCCATCTCTTTTGGCCTGACATCCTGCCCTTTTCCCTCTTCCTTGCACACAGTGTTTTTTCATCTTGTCATGTACTAAACTAATACTAGCTTGTTAAAAAGCAGTGTTATGTTCTGTCTCATATCTGTTTGTTCCTAGAGACTTTGAAGCTACTATTAAAACCTAACAGTAGCCACTAACATGAGCTACCATGAGATACCAACAATTAATGAAGAGATACTGCAAAAAAAAAAACAAAGTAGCTGCAGCCTTAATGTATAGGCAATCTGAGTACTCTACTGCATAATCCTTGTTGATGAAATACCTCTCTCTCTACATGCTACTAATTCTAGAAATTGGATGAACTAGTTTGTGCATTCCAAGATTATTGTTGTAAGTTGTCATGAAATGGTGGCTCTCCAGGAAAACAGAAGTAGTAATATGTAATCAGGAATACTACCAGGAGCAATAGACCTATAACAGATCACTAGACAAGGTCAACAAAATTGTACTGGCACAAAAAGAAGGCCATACAATTTGTGGGTAGAGAAGGACCTTTCTTTTTCTTATTTAGCCAGAAAGTTACCATTATCAACCTTTCCGTCAGGCTTTAATAGGTACGAAATTATCCAATGAAATGCAGCGTCTCTCCTTTGAGATATGCTTTCCCATACTGAAACCTCCTCAGAACTCCAGATTATGGTGATGGTGGGAAAACAGGTGGACAGTCATTTTAAGACTGTTAGCCAAGTCCCAGTTTCTGCTGAATTTTGGGAAATCAAAACATGTAAGTACTCTGCATTTCTCCTGAGCCTTCCTGTTTGCTCCAAAACTGCCCATCACAGTAGATGGTTTATGAATTATAAACTGTTGTACAACAGTGTGCGTTCATCTGTACACGGATATTTTCAGTCTCTCATCAAAGCATATACTTTTATTCAACTGTGTCTTCCAGAACTCATGTTCTAAAATTTGTTTTTTCACACTTGCCAATTAAGATGAAAAGCTTCAGCCGTTCTTTCAATGTCTTGATGGCTATAAGTTACAGAAACTTAGAACAACTCAGTTCAAAAAGGACATATGAAGATCCAAGGCAGAGCCAACTCTGGGGATATGTCAGGTTGACCAGGTCATATTTTATCTATTTATTTTTTTCTGCGTTTCTGAAGATGGGAGATTTTAAGACTTCTCTCATCAACCATCATTTCTGGGACTGTGATGAAAATTACCATCTTTGGCCTAGTAGTTATGAGCTTACTTATTAAAGCTAAGGTGAAAAGAAGTCATATTTCTTCTCTTTTTTATAACATTTTATATTGTGACTCAAAAGTATAGTATTTTTACATTATTTTAAATCACGATCAGGCTTAGTATGGAGTAAGATTGTTATATTATGCAGAATACAAACACACAGTAAGAGGTACGTTTCATGGCTCCTTTTACTCCTGAGGTGCTAAAATGCAGCAAATAGAATTAAATAGATATTTGCCATTAGAGGCTGTAAGAACTAGGTTTAAAAAACAAAAACAAAAACAAAAAACACCTAAATTCATTCCATGCAGGAAGTTGAAGGTCTTCTGATATCTATTTAATCCCATGTACTTTGTTTTCATTGAAAATAAAATGTCAATGCTTTTGCCAAAAAAATGTCTTGAAAGAAATTGTTATGGCCAACTGCTTGCTTAAAGATTGGTCACTGTTGCATGAGCATAAATTAACACAACTAAAACAATGATGTTGACTGATATAAAGTAAAATTTAACTATCATTTTTCCTGAAATTTAACAGAGTTGTAAGGTCCATCTTACCAACTTCCTGAAGGACAGGAAGGACATTCTTCTTCTTCAGTTAGCACTCTATTTTGGTGTAAAATATAAGATTTGAAATAGAACCTTCTGTATGTGTCCTATATGAAGAATAAACAAAACAGAATACTCCAAGACTGCTCATCTCAACAATAAACACTAAAGAATTTCCTGATATTTTTTATAAGTACAGTTTTAGTGCAAACCATAGTACTACTTTTTTATTACGAAATTTATTATTTGTTGCTATAGAGCAACTTTTTTCCACTGTAAGCAACATACTTATACATTTTAAATTCACTTTACGTTTAGATCAAATCCACTACTAAAAAATACAAAAAATCCATTAATATCCACCAAACATATCCTGGATGAATTTCTAATATACTTAAATATTCCTGAAAATATGTCAGAGTTCAATTATTGAGACAATACTGATGATTCTAATTCAGGTGCCTTTCCAAACACGGTGTAATTTTCAGAAGTATTACAAACATTTTGGAACTCTAGTACTGCAGTTATTTGCTCCTTGTCTACCAACACTAGTCAACCTGAGTGAAAAATGAATCTTTATTATGGATAGCAAACTGTCTGTAATATTTCTACAATATGGTAAGAAGTCTTACTGGCAAGCAGTAAACACCTTGAAGATCTGCAAGGCCACTGGACTGTACAAGTTTCTTAGTAACCTGAAATGAATGTATCATTGAAGAAAACTATTGTTTGTCTTAGCCTATAAAATCTGGCTGAACAACTAAACAATCCTGTCAATTTGATTTATAATGAGTTACAATGATCTCCGCAGGAGTTTGCAAATACCATAGCACATTCTTTCATGTCTTCTTAATACCATTTATACAGTCTTGGTATCATCAGCATAATTTCTAGTATTAGAAGCAAATGCTGATACTCTGCCAAGAAAAAAAATTACAGAATACACATGGTTAGTGAACTGGGAGATCCTCTAAACAAGATCCCTTGTATCCCTTGTTTAGGCATAAAGACTTCACAGTAAAATACGTAGATTTTTGTTAAGCATTGCGAAGCATAACAAAGTTGCCATGTTGCACTCTGCAGCACTTTCTACAGTCACAATATTTTGCACAGTTGTAATAAATTTATTTTTCACATCTTCACTGCTGATTTATCCAGCGACCTTCACCTTAAAGAAAAGTTCCTCAGCCAGTACTCTATTCTATGTTTTCACTGATTTGTTTTTTAGTAAGGCTGAGGGTTGTTTTTTTTTTTTTTTGGGGGGGGGGGTGTCAGTCATTCCACTTCCATAATGATTCATTCCCTAGAATGCTTACATCTACTGAGTTAGTTCTGTTTCTGGATTTTAGCACTGCTTGCATGCCCTAGATAACCAGTTAAACGCAATTTTCTTATCTTCCTCCTTATTGCTTTTCCATCTGTTTACAAAGGAATCTTTTTTTGTTGATATACATTACCTGCAACTCTAACATAAATAAATCTGAGTCTCTCTTGGACTCCTCTGAAAGCATTATGGTCAGATTCCATGTAATCCTTAAAGAAAAGCATACACAGAGGGTCTAAGGTAGCAGCCAGACTGTGCAAGTGAACAGTACTCTTTTTCTTTTACAAACAGTAGCAAAAGCTTTCCTTTAAAACCAGTAGTGAAAGCTTTCCTGTAGTGTTCTGCAGTAAAAATAGTCCAAGAGTCCAAGGGCTTCTTTTAAACAGCTCTGAATGTGTATGAAGCACAATGAGTTTGTCAAACATCTCTAAAATTTTAATCTCCAGCTGGAGGACTGCTAAAGCAGCTACAAAAGTTTCTGAAACTGATTCAAAGCACTCTGAATCATAGCAACATATAAATATACTGACCTAAACTTAGCATGTTCCACATTATCAGCATATGATGAGGGCCTTGTTTCCTGGCAACTGAAGACATACAACTCTTTTATACACACATGTATATACACAGCTTTCTTGCTTTGGGGAAAAAAAGAAAGATCCCCTTTTAGTTCATTTAGTGAGCACACTACACAACTTTTAATCAATGAGTTTCATTCCTTACACTACTACAACACTTCACTGCAATAATAGCTATCTAGTATTGCAAAAATGGATGATCATATCCTTATGTGTTCACTTTGTTCTTCTCAGTTCTCTTTGTTTTTCCTGTTCAATTTATTTATAAAATGTTGTGGAAAAAGATTTCAGTATGCTTATAAGTGAAATGTAATGGAGATTCTTGATAAAGCAATCCAAACATCTGAAAGTCATCTTACAGCTAAGATGGATCATCCAAAATGGAATCACAGTGACATTTAGTTTTCACCTACCTAGTGTCTGATTTTCTTCAATTTTTTTTTTTTAACCAACATTGATCTTAGTTACAATGAGAACGTTGTTCCTGAAGTTGATGGAACTGATTTGTTCATGGAAAGATTCTCCAGTGGTACAAATTTGTGTAGCTCCTTTCTATGTCAATATTATCATAGTATGTCTTGGGTTGAAAGGGACCTTAAACCTTACTTAGTTACATCTCCCTTGTCATGGGCAGGTTTGGCATGCATGGGATCGGATAGCTGCTGAAAATCATGTATCCAAGCTACAAAGCTCAATTCTCTGTTCTTTCATCACCCAAATGCTATTTTATGACTTTAAAACATTTTATTTTTTAATTAATTCATGTATTCAATCATATTTTATAGTTTGGGAGGGGGGAGTCAACAAAAATTATATGGCTGTTTCAATAGAGCAACTTCAAATGTCAGAAAGGAAAGCAGTCTGACTAGATATGGTAAGATTACTGAAGTATCCAACACAGTATCAAAATCCCATCAACATTTCCATCCTCTCTCCTTTACTTCCTCTTTTCATACTTACAAGAAAATATAGTTTAAACAAAAAAGTCTGTTATTGCTACTATGCTTAATACACATATCAAAATATTCAAAGAGGGGACTGTCTTTTTCTATGGCCCTGTTTACTTTAATCATGGCTGTTCAAGTGACAAAGGAAAGATGATTTGAATGCAGTTCTATCTCAGAAATTACAGAAATTACATGGAATATTCAGGTAAAACAGATCGTATCAAAAATATCAGGGTTGTCAAGGCTGCTCCAGATGCAATCCAGTGCTTAGCATAATATGAGTACAGAGAAAATCTTATCGCCCCTTGAATACCCCCACATATATACATCCATGCAGTACATCTGGGTATTACTTCAGTAATATGAGATGTCTCTGACTTAGGGGACAGTGCAGTGCCTACTTTTCCCAGCCCACACCCATTTTGCAGGTTACTGCATCGCTATAGTGATCGTACATCACTTAAGAATCCCAGCTGCTAGGAAGTTTCCAATAGACATAACTTGCTTTTACAAGAGTGCTGCGACAACAGTGAAAGTTAAAGCTGCCCTTATAGCACATACCGAATAATTCAGTTCTGAGGTGTATCTGTGTATCAGTAAAGCATAAGATACCTACTGTAAACACCCACACAAAGTCTCTCAGTAAAAACATTTATAAACCTATCTCTGTAAACATCTATAAACCTAATCAAGAACAAATTCTCAAAAAACTACTGAGTTGAGTTTTTATACAGCCTTTCAAAGAGCCTGTACATTTCTATTTTAATGTCAACAATTAGCTAAAATAATTAGCTAGCACTTATTATTAAAAATATTTGTGAGCTGAATAATTCTTTATAACGAGCCAAATTTTTGCTGTAAGACAGGTCTGAAAATGTCCTTCACAACAAGTGAAAGTGGGCTGGTGAACAACACTTGCTTTCACAAAAAGATTTTAAAAGAATCCATCTCAGACCCTGAACAGTTTTGTTTTACTACATTGTGATTTCAGTGTTAGCAGTGAAGCTGCTATGGCAATGTAAATGTTCTACTGTTTCAACTAAATTATTCCAGACTCATATGAATGCAATTGGAACAGAACTGAACCTAAGTTGTATTAAATTAATGACATACAGCATGATCGAAATATTGTTGTTTATGCAGAAGCCCTTTATCAAAAACTGTTAGGACTCAGTAAGCACATAGTCTTTAAAAACAACAACAAAAAAAAAGGAATAATAATATTCATTTTTCTTTTTGGAGGACAAATTAATAAAGAAAAGGTAATAAAATGCTACAAAATTCCTGAAATAGGTAACTCCATAATTAGTAAGCATTACCAACAACATTGTTTGGCATATTTAGTATCATGGATTATCAGAACTGAATTTCACAAGTGTTCTTTTAAACTATCAGAATCCACCAATCCACAACTGAAGCATTCCTGTAGATTAACATTAATGCATCATGAATCATCACGGTTTAATATGCATTACACAGTTTCATTTCACACATGTTCTGCATGGGTTGATTGCTGTGTATGCCAATACCAAACAGATGTTAATTCTTTAATTTTTATGCTCCCAAAGCATATTTTAATTAACAAGGAGGCCTGACAAAGAAAAAGAGGGAGGTATTTTGAAGTTGATGTAATAAAAAATATAAAATAAAAATGTGAGAAAAGTAGTTTTTAGATTTCATGCTATCAATAATCTAATTTTTAATATTAAAAAGAATAAATGATATGCAAACGAATTGTCAACTTCACTCATAAAATGGCATATCATTTTCTGTAAACATTAAAAGAATTTTTCAATATCTTCTTAATAAAATTATAATTTTAAAAGCCCTACAAATTAAACTCAAACTTTGTTTTGTTAAATGCTTCTGTAAATTACCTGCAAGGCATTGTGTGTTCATACTACATCTAATTCTTAAAATCAAGTATTCTGCAAATAAATTGAATCTCCATGTAAATATCATTATACAGACTCCCATACCTTTAGTGTTGTATGTCTCATTTTACAGATTATGGAAATTAAAAAGTCCTGAATGTAGACTATTTCACAAGCTTCCACTGTACCAGAGGCCAGAAATGAAAATGAGAAGATACTTCAGGTATAGATGTATAATGAGGAAGTAGTTGCCAGCCAGTGCTATCTGCCACTTCATGCAGTGCCAGATGCAAGCCAAGGTTCTCCAGAACAGCAGCAGAGCCACGGGTCAGGATGGAAGTGTGTTAAAAACTGTGAGCTTTAACTAACCTCTAATTTGGCCAAGATGAATTGTTTGTGTAATTTCCGTGGAAGTCAGAGCAGATCTCTAGTTTTGATCCTGATCTTACTGAAATGAACGGGAGCAGAAATGGCTCCCAGGAATTTTGTACCAGAATTAGTTTTAGCAAGCTGAAACAGTCTCCAGGATGAAAATTTCCATTATCAAAGCTGTTATGAATAATAACAGTAGTGTTGTTATTGATACATAAATATTTCTGTTACTGGGTACAAATGACATATAAATAATAATAGTAGACAACATAGTATCAAAATCAGAACATTATGCCCGTCCCTGTGCCATGTAGATCATTCTGCACAGCAGCACTTCCCAGTCCAAACAAATTATTTAAATTCCTTGTTTGCATACTTACGCAAGCTGGTATACAGCTTAACTGACATTTTGGAAAAGGAGAAAAAAAAAAAACAAAACCAAACTGACAGCCATGGCACAATACAGCGAACTTTGTCCTCCAGCATTCCTTCCCCCCCACACAAAAACATCCCCTTTTTTTCTTCCAATGACCAAATGCATGCAAGGTATCTGGGGAAAAAAGCAAATTGTCTATCATACCCTAATTTCTAGGAAGTGAAAAACACATCATTCCCATTGGATTTACTGGGACAAGGAGTTAATCTAAAATGTGAATTTTACACACTGTTTTAAAAAAAATAACAACAAACACTTATTCAGATTTCTAAAAGCATACAGTCATCACACTGCAGGGAATCATGCCTGCATTTCTTCTTCAACCAGAATTCCTTGACTGGAATAACAGATTTAGATGTTATTTCTGTTCTCATTCCATTTCACTATGTTAAATCTCCAGATTTTTTTCCTCTTTACTTAACACATATGTGTGAAAGTGCCTCCTTTCCATTCATAGATGTTATCTTCCTCAAACTTCAAATGATTCATGGGTGAATATAGAGTTATAAATAATTTATTGAAATACATAGCAGTGGTTAGGGGAAAAAGAAATCCTAAAGGAAGAAAATCACTGCATAAAATCTGAACATTAAAACCGACTTTTCAAAATCAATCTTTAATTGTTTTTATTACCTCCTAATCCAGGTCTAAGACGATTATCATAACCATCCAGAAGTCTGTCTAGAATTCTTGTAAAGATGGTGATGTTATTCTTAGCTTCATCTTCCAGGGAGTCAGCCAGAACTGATCTAAATGGACATTTTACAATTTAGAAGATGCTAGGTAAGTTTTAATGTACACTCAATATGCATTTTACAGGCTGGCCTTAAATATTTACCTTTCTGAAGGGTGTAATTAAAAATCTATAAATGCACGATTTAGCTATAACACATTCAGAAACATAATAGTCCATGGCATACCACTTAAAATTTCCAGCTAGTCATTTTCCAGTAGTCTCTAATTTCAGCCAATGCTGCAATGCAAAGAGGACCACTACAAGCTCCACTGACACATTTTGGTTGGCCAGGTACAAAGGCCTGACATCCTCAGGTCCCCCCGGCATGTCACTTCCACACTACTAACTGATAACCTCAGTTCTCACACATAAAACTGTCTCCTTCCAGCTCAGTCTTATCTGTCTTCACCTAAGCATACCCTATCTTCGGATGAATCCTGTGGATATGCCTCCACCCTATGGTCATGTTAAGTACATGACCAGAGGAACTAACGAGGGAAAACTCCAGCAATCATGCTCAGGGAGTCCTCTGATGTCAGTATTTGGTGGGTGGGAACAACGATGCTGACTAGCAAGCTGCAGGATAGCTGCAGATAGCCTTCCTGTTTTTAAAATGCTGTCTTGATACAGAAAGTTCTACCTGATATTCCACTGGGTGCAGGGAAATCTTATACAACTTCGATAGAAAAAAAAGCAGAAATGAAGTATTAAGAAGACTCTACAGATCACCAATTGGATCAAACTTTCCCAGCAAATAGATATTCTAGCCTTTATGGACCATGTATTTAAGGAAAACACTAGGCGTTCTAGCAGGAACTTGCTGCTCAGCCCAACGTGGTTCCAAGCAGTCCTCCCAGACCTGGGCACCCAAACAAGAGGGTTTAAGTACTAGGGAAACCGTCCAGGCAGAAACCCTTAGACATGCAAATTTTAAGTACCGTGGATGTGAAATGCGTGAGCTGAGCTCATCTGTCTCACCTATTTAAAACCAGAGTATTAATATCAAGGAAGCAGGGGATCATATGCTACATGCATAATGCCACATTTGTACTCTTTGCAGCTATCTACTTGTTTATGCTGAAATTTTGAATATTTGTTATCTCTAAACAAGCTACTGAATAGGGCATTCTGGATGAGTAATTATGTCATAAAGACAAGCACGTTTTCCTATCTAAACAAGAAGTGGGTATATGTGACCTTTTCTTTCAAGTAAAGTATAAAATTATTAAAAACATGGCATTATTCTGGTCCCTAATTCAACAGCATGGAGGAAGTATTTAAATGTAAATCATTGCAGTCTGTTTTTCCATTATACAGACCACGTAGGCAACCACAATCAGATAACTTAAAAAATAAATACCAAAATATCAGTAAAATGACTGTTCTGTGAGTTTATTCCTAATTACTGGATAGTTTAGTTTCTAAATTGTATTTCTGTGCTCTATGCATCTGCCATTTTTAAGCTTGTTTTTGAGATGTAACTGTTTTTTGAAGTCAGGATGCCATCATAAAACCGGTTCATTCAATTATATCCAATTAGGGTCGGATCCTGCAAACTTTACTTTGGCATAAACTCCTTCATTACGCATGCAGCCTCTCTGACGTCAGTGCGATTACTCACTTGAGTAGGGTTTGCAGGATCTGGCCCACTGTGACTCAACTAATATTGCACCATAGTTAGGCACAAAGTGAAATAGGAAATACAGCTTCAGGAATTAATTTTGTTCTCTAGAAAGTAGGAAAAAAAAAAAAAAAACGAATGCAGGCATTTTGAAGCAGAGGGAAACTGCATTATTTATGACATGTACCATTCTAGGGCAAGACCTGCTGCAGTGAGAACCAGAGCAAGTAAACCAAAGTTACAAACTACAATCAGCTGTATGTTTAGGGATCGTGGGAAACACAAAACTAATTATTTGATTAAAGTTATCTTCTGCTGTGTTGTCACTCTAGAAATGGGAACTTAAAACAAAATTTAAAAGTTGATTATTAAATGAAGGCATTGTTTTATTGTAAGCGATTGTGAAGTTGTATGCTACCTCCACCTAGAGGTGTAAAGCTTAAGTGTCATCTGAAATTCTATTATTTTGACCAAAAAAAAGACACCAAAAAATAGACGTGCCCGAACTAAAAATAATAATAATAAAAAGGGGGGGGGGAGGGGGGGTGGCTGGGAGGAATCGGCATTATTGTAGAGACTACGAGTTGCTATTTGATTTCAGAATCATCTGTTCTCCATCTTAGCTGCTCTGTATGGCACAGTATTGCTGTGATAGGGTAACTCCAATAAAGCTTTAAGCTCTTAATTTACAACGAGGCACTTAAAACTCGGTTCTTCCTTGGCACAATGAAATCAAACACCCATTCACAGTCTGCTTCAGGACAAGACGTTAGAGCCACCTTCTCCCACAGCATTAGCTCTGGAAACTATGTAACATCGCATGCAAACAGCTAAGAGAGGGCTTTTATTACGTTACTCCGCACTCTACTTTTATGCAAGCCTACCCTTAGGAGTCCACAGCATATATATCTGCACAGAAAGACACGCCGAGCATCCTCACCTTGTGGGCAGCCACGCCAGCAGGGCGAGGAGCACCAGGCGCGTCCCGCGGGGTGCCGGCTGCCTCTTCATCGCCGCGCTCCGCAAGACCTACAGCCGCGGAGAGAAACAGAGAGCCGCGCTCAGCCACCGCCGCGCTCCAACTTCACCCGGGAGCGGTGTCACTTCGCGGGGAGCGGCGCGGAGCGGCGGGTCCTGCAGCACTTCGCGCTACGGGCAACTTAGTGCGTCTCCATCTTCCCCGGCGATCGTGCTCTGTGCAAAGAGGCAACGGATGATCAGAAGTGGCATGTGAGCAGACGCATCAGATGCTTTCCTCTTCCGTAAGCTGCAAGCCCCAAGACGAGGGGAAAAAAAAAAAAAAAAAAGAGAGAGAAAGAGAGAAAGATGCGTGTCTCAGAGCGCGGGGTTTAACCATCGCTAGTCTCAGTGGGGGACACGCCAGGGGGACCGCAGGCCGCTGGGGGCCACGGCGCGTCCGCTAGGGAGCCACTGGGCCCCGCTCTCCCCGCGGCGGGCGGCGACCCCCGGGGACCCTACCTGGGAGCAGGCGGGGAGGGGAGGGGGCAGGCGGAAGGAGGGCGGCGGCGAGCGCCGGGCAGCCGGGACGGAGCGGCGGCTGCGGGAGCGGCGGGAGCGCGCGGGTGCGGGGGGCGGCGGGCAGTGCGCGTGCCGCTGCGCGGGGCGGGAGGGGCGACGGGCGGGGCGCGTGCCCGTACGCGCGCGCGCGCGGTGGCTGCGCGGGTGCGGAGGGTGTGAGTGGAGACGCGGAGCTGTGGGCGCTGCCCCCGGGGCCGGGGAAGATGCAAGTCACCGTGCTGGGGGCTTCCCGCAGCACCCCTCCCCAAAACCGACGGGCAGTGCCCTGAGGGGGAAGGCTGGGGGGGCTTGCGGACGGAAAGCACCCCCGGAGGAGGACGGGGCCGCGCTCCTCTTGGTGTGCGGTAGGTACGGAGCCGCTCCCAGGCCGTACCATTAATATTCCTTTCCCCGCTTGCCCATTGGCACAATCATTGAAATGCAGAGAGAAGAAAAGTCTGTCGGTTCCAGCGAGCCGGGGGTGCGGGCGGCCAAGGAAACAATCCCAGCTGCTTTCTAGCTCAGATCGCAGCACTTCTGTTGGATTCTCGTCCACATGACGCCGACCTCGTCTGAGCCCGATGGGCGCACTGCAAGCATCCGTCCCCATTACTGCGGGTTTTCCAGTGCAAATGGATCAGGGCAGTGCTGACACAGAGAAGGGTTTTATGTAGGCTACCCTTATTTTGCATTGTTAACTTGAAAGCAAGCAGCACCAGCACTAGTAACATTGTACCTTTTTTGTTTGTTTGTTTTAAACCAATGTCTATCTCCCTTCAAACTGTTAATCGCGGAACACGCAGCTCTCAGTTCTTCCCTCAGCATCCCAGCCTACCTGTCTGTTGCAGTTTGAGGGTATTTTGATTCAGAATCTGACCTGATCAGCTACAACAATCGGGAGAGTCCTTTTCTTGCTGTCTGCTATTCTCTCTGGATTTCTCGCTTCCTAATTGTTGCAGATTGCAGCTGGAGGTCCCTCTGCTTTCCTTCTCCTCCCGTGGCTTAAGGACTCCAGAGCAGAACGTGAGGCAAAAGAAGGAAGGAGAATGCTTGGGCTGTCAGACTGATCTGCTTCTTCCAGTTCTGAGCTTTTTCATAACCTCACTGGGACAAGAGAGGGAACAAGCCAGGTTACTTGTTACTAAATAATGAGTAAAGTGACAGCCCAGACTGTGGAGAATGACAATGATAAGGACACAAATGCAAAAGTTGCAGTCTGAAGAATGCTCGTTCAGCAGCCATCTCACCCTGGGTGTGCCTGAGATACCACAGCCTCAACTTTCCTGGTAGAGGAATGCTTCCCTACTCACAAATGTTCATCAGCTGGTCAGCTGAACATCAAGTCAACCCCAAGATTTCCTTGGGTCTGCCTGCAAGTCCCCATGTATTGGGAAAAAGAACAGCAAAATCTGACTGCAATCCTTCTGCAAAATTAGAAGCTGATGCTAAAGGCAGTGTCAGCCCTTGCTGTAACAAGAAATATCATTAATTACTTTCCCTCCGATAGAGTGGCTTCACAAATGTCAACATGCATAAAAAAACATTATTAGAAGTGAAGGGACTTTCTGATCTATTCCAATTTGAAATACATAGTAACAGCAGATTTGTTTTTCCACAGGCATTCATGGCATTCCTTCTCAAAAATCACTTTAATTAACAGTAATACAGAAATTAGATTAGAAATTTTTGTATGAGATATGCATAATAAAAAAAAACACCTTTATTGAGAAAGCCGCGTCTTCTTGTAGCTGCAATAGCATATTATCATTCTTCAAAAACCGCGTGGGGTAAGATGTATTTGTAACAAGGCTGTGCTCAAAACCTTCTTCAGAATCATGTGCTATTGTTTAGTCTCTAACCAGTTATTTACCAGTGATACTACTTGAGATTTAAACATGGTTTCATGCATTGAAGTTGCACTCCAGGTAAACTGTATATCTTAAAAGAATCAGCAAATTGAAACAACTGCTCATTCTTGTTCTCAGACAATTTGGGCAGATCAACAGGGCATCCCCAATTGCAGTGAAGTTGAATACGGGGCAGTTGAAGCAGCAAATATCAGATGGCAACACAATCATTACCAGAGAAAAAGACCTTTGTGATAACATGCTTATAACCCACAATACAACCCAAAATACTAGGAAGTATTTGAGAAGAAAAATTGTGGTACCGCTGAGTTTTTGCACTTTGTTGGGTTACATGCATGCCCGGCTTGGGTTTCACAACCACCAGATATATTAGGACTTACAGGTCAGAAATGGTACACTTGAGCCTCCTCAGGTCCACAGTCAACAGGGGAATTCTCTTTATTACTTGTTGAGTGGTATTAAATACTATCACTCATTACTGAATTTCAGTTCCTGATTCATATGCAGCAACCAGCACATCCCCAGCATTGACGAGATGCCTCTGAGCCAAGATGCAAATACCCAGGGCTGGGAGTAGTACCGCTGGCCTAAATAGACCTAAATCAGAACTGTCTTCCAGCAGCCTACAAATTTATTGTCAGAGTTTACTTTAAAATTTTAATTATTTGTATACTGCTAATTATTTTACCTAAAATACTTTTTCTACTTTATTTGCTGAAACATAGAACTAGAATTTAATCCCTATCTTGATGTTCAAAAATATCTTACAATAGGATCTTACAATCCCATTATTCACTCTCACCAAGTATTTCAAAGCTGCATATGCTGATAAATTGTGTTTCACAATACCTCCATAAGGTTGCAAAGACTTCCCCTGTGAGGACAGATTGAATAGCGAGCAGGTATGTGACATTTCATAAGCACTTCTTCCAGCTCGGAGCTAGTAGAAGCAGAAAGGAGGCAAAGCCCAGGCTTCATTTTCTAGATTGCAAAATGCTAACTTGAATATTTCCTCACATGTTTTGCTTGAAAAAAATCATTTAGATGACAACCGTGAGTGTGGTGAGGTGCTGGAATGGCTGCCCAGAGAAGCTGTGGATGCCCCGTCCATCCCTGGAGGTGTACAAGGCCAGGTTGGATGGGGCCCTGGGCAGCCTGGGCTGGTATTAAATTTGGAGGTTGGTGGCCCTGCGTGTGGTGGGAGGTTGGAGCTTCATGATCCTTGAGGTCCCTTCCAACCCGGGCCTTTCTGTGATTCTATGATTCTATGAAAGATGTATTTGTTTTGTTTTTTCTTAGGCTGATGATATTCACATTCCTGTAGTGAATGTCTGTGTATACTTTATCCTTTGGGCAGAATGAATTTCACAAAAAATAGTACCTCACATTTGTAGCTGTTAGGAAGGTGGCAGTAAACATCTTCCAATGTGGATGAAATCAAGTAATGCCAAGCAGAGCTTAACATAGGCTGCTGTTAGGGAGTATACCAGCTCCAGATAAAATTTATGGCAGATTGAGGTAATCATCACATAAGTGTTTTTGTGTTGGTTGAACAAGGATAATCTTCACCTTTAGATCTAGGCCAGCAACAGTCTTACCTGTAAGGATAAAACAATAATCCTTGAGATACAATAGAAGTCAGAGATATCTGAAACTTGAAGTGAAACGTCAAAAATTTTTGTGCTATATAGCAGCTGATTTTTAGTATGAAGTATGCTTTTTGTGAATGTTTTAATCCCCAAGAAGGAATAATACACATCCATCAATTAGATAACCATAACTGGAAAGATTGTTTTCTATAGCCTTCTTAAATATGTATTTATATAAATTTAAGTAGCAAAGCAATCCTGTATAAGTCCAAGTGCTTGACATATGTAACCAATTTATGTCTTAGCAATTCAGACATAAGTTATTTAATTTTATTTATGTGAATAATGACAAAATATAAAATCAAAGTGGGGAATTAGTTTTTGAACAACTCAGTCCCTACATTTGTCCATCACATGGCTGTCATAACCCCTCTTCACTGACTAAAACTGAGCATCCTAAATGCTGCTCAATACATATGAGCATGAGTTCATCAGTGATCAATGGATTTGACTAAATCTCAAGTTCTCTGACAAACTCTAAGAGGATGTTCATCTGCATGGCTTCTTTGCCCACCATAAAACAAGATCTTGAGCAGAAAAAGTGAAAGCAGTAAATAAATGAAACACCACTCATTCTTCTTATAACTACTAAGATGGAATTGAAGTTTTCAATGAGAAAAAAAAAATGCTTTTTTGGAATCCCGATATAGAATACAGCCCTTGCCCTAATTTCTCTGGCACGTAAAAGAATGGCCAGAGTTCATTCAGCAGCCCAATATTTTCATTTGTCACTGATCTGAGGTTACTTTCTCTTGGGTGGTAAAAAAAAAAAAAAAAAAAAAAAAATCTGCATTTTAAAAATGATTCTGCCTCCAAGAACTTCAAAGAGTTTCCTCCTGTCTGTGACTAAAGTTAGCTAAAACACTGATGAAGGTGTTCTTCTATCACTAACAACAAATAATCCAAAGACAACTCTAACATGAAATGTATTGTCCAGATTCAGCAACAGAAAATATTGTTCCATACTACACAAACGTAGTTTCTCAGTCAGTGGAGTTTAGATGTTAAGATTTAGATAGGATTCAGAAAGAAGAAAGAGTGCTGTGCCCCATGTTTGTTAAAGAAAAAAAGCCATAAAGCACAATTTCTTATGGATGTAGATCTAGCTTGTGACAGCTTGCTCAAAATCTGCAAAAACATTGAGTTATTTATAAACATGGGGCACAGCACTAATTGCCATTATAGTATTTTTATACATATAAAATTAAAATTTAGCTTTTCTTTATGCTGCAGATAACATTACTTAGGATGAAAATTAAATGTTAGTAAAGGCAGCTGCACAAACTTCTTGATTTCAATACCTGTTCAGGTACTGTAGTTTCCTAGAGTGCCACTCACTGCACCAACAGATGAAAGGACGAGGAAGCTCCCTAGGCCACTGAGACTCACACTCACCCCATCGTTTGAGGGGGGTGATTAGTTGGGTTCTCAGTCATCCCTGTGGGAGGAGGTTCAAGTACCCAATGATGCACAAATCCAAAATGCTCCTTGCATGCACCCGAGCTGGCAGAATGGATTTTCCCCCCCCCCCCCCCCCCCCCCCCCCCCGTTTCAGTGGAAGAGAGCTTTGTGTGAATAAGGATTCTCCATTTTGTCTCAGTTCCATACTGCACAGGCACAATTCCAGAAAAATGCAGCTTCAGCAGCCCTCAGCCCATCCACATTTCTGCAGTTTGAAAGTACCCTGGGCTAAAATAAATAGAAAGATAAATAGACGGTACTTGGTGTCAGCAGGCCAGATTTTTGTTCCTCTCTTTTCAAGAAATGAATCACCAGTGAAATAGAGATGACTCACTAAGGGAATCCAAATCATGCTTTCTTTAATACATGCAAGTCCATGCCCTAAATGCAGAGAAACAAAGGCTACATTTTAATATTAATTTCCTCAACATGGAGTCAAAAATGCCAGTAAGTGCAAAAGGATTTTTAAGGAAAGGGAAGCTGCCCTCATATCTTTCCAACACAGCAAGAATGTATAAATAGTTGCACATGGCAGATAATTAGGTTGTGTTAACACAGCATTGTACTTGTGAGCATCTGGGTAGCAGACAGGAGAGAACAGCTGAGCAGCTTCTAGCAAGTCCTGGGCTGCTGCCTACAGAGCAAGTGCTGTGTTACCCAAAAGCTCTGGGCAGTGTTATTCAAACCCACCACATAAGATGTGTGACATGGGCAAGATCTTATGAAGCATCAAGACTATTTGAAAAGAGGGAACTTGTGTTCTTCTTAACTGAGATTGAGCTTGGGTGCTCTGCAGTCACAGCTGGTGGATCTTGCTGCTGAAGACCTCGCCTCAGCTCAACTCCTAATGTCAGGGGGACAGAGGTCATTGGTTTTTGATGTTGTCTTTTTATTTTTTTTAATTTAAGCCACATGCTCCAATTTTTAACTCTCCACAGAATTGCCCTCCTTTCTTTCATTTACTTCCCATTTCTTACAAGCAGTGGTTTAACAGAAACTTGAAATTAACAAATCCTTGACTATTTGTTTTTGTTGATTTTTTTTTTTTAAATGAGGTATTTGTCCATCAGAAATTCTTCCATAGAGATGTGAAGAAGGTTGGTATGATTCTCAATCACAGCTTATCTTCAAGAAAAAAAAAAAAAAAAAAGAGCTCACTGAAATCTTTTTGAAATTTTTGAAATTTTAAAGGACTAGCATGGGGTTCTATTTGCACCAAGACTAAAGATGGCATTATAATAAGTATTGGACCAAAAGTTCCAACTGCTAAAAATACCAACAAATATTAGGAAAAACAAACAAACAACAAAAGAGAAAATATAAATAGTACTCTTTGTGCACTGTTTGTACAACTCCATTAGAGGCATACCTGCAGCCCAGTTTGTCACACCTGTAGCATTCTCACTGCTTCACTGGAATAGTTTCCATTGCAGAGAACAACTTGTCTTCCTGGGTTTGTGTTGCATAATACAGGTTCACATCATCACATTCAGGAAATATGGGATATTAATTATTTTATTTTGCCTTCCTGCAGGTCTGCCCTTAATTCAGGTGAAAACGAAGGGTTTCCTCAAATCCCTTCTTAGCAAAAATAAAAATCAAATTGGATAAGTTGCACAAAGGGACCATAAAGAATTATTTCTTTATTTTACACAACTGCCTTCATTCTTCAAAACAATTTTATTCTCAGCTTCCTGATCTTTCTATCAATCTGTTTCATCTTAAAAATAACGGCATGGATCTCAAGGTGCTTGTCCGTTACAGCAGAAATACTACAGAAAAATGAATATTTCAAAATTAAATGTTACTCTATGCTTTTCATGACATCCTGTGTACATTACTTTAAGTGGAAAATGAGTTTTCAGTGTTCTATCACTGAAAAGAAAGTGAAAAAATATTCTTGCAAGGAAGAATTTTGCACTTCACTAATACATCAACAGTGTTGAAAACATACATCTCAGAAGGAGTGAATAATATGTGCAAAGTTGTTTAACTCCCCTCAAATGATACAACATCATTTTATTTTGCTGAAAAAGAGCAGATATAAATTGATCCTGATGCTATTTAAATAATCTTTGCTTGCCTGCGTTTTTCATGAATGTTTTTCACTTCAACTTTCATAAAAATGCACAACACTTTTGTCTCTATTTTAAATGTTAGCCTTAATTGCACATAGTTAATATGTCCTCCTCAAGTTGTTTTTATCACTGAATTCCAGTCATCCAGATGTAGCCTTAAAAACTCAATAACTACATTAAAAATTAGTGTTCTTGACTCCCACAAGACTCATTACTCTTTCCAAGACTGTTATCTTTCCAGAGACTGAATTCAAGGCAAATCTTCTGGATTTGTTACACATGGACATTATTCAGTACAAATACCTGTACCATATTTGAATACATTACACCTGAGTGAAAGCATCTCTACCTTGCAGTTATTTGGGAGGTACAGAGAAATATGAAAAAGCTTTCAAGTAGCTCAGGATCTGTTTGAAAAAAATACATTCTTTTTCAACATCAGCTACAAAAATTGATCAATGAAATTGCCAGTTTTTAGATGGTTGGGTGAAAGTATGGCAGCAGATCACAGCAGTTAGCCCTAGTTTTAGTGCTATTAATTCATGTTTGTCTACAGATTATACCATACCGGCTGTATTGATGTGAGTACCCCTAAAAACTGCTTAATGTTCATATGGTTTTAAAGAAACATACTGCAAATCTAAAACTTGGCCTTGGCTTCACAACCTCTTTCCTATAATTGTGATCTGATGGCCTATATAGAGGAAAATCAGTACACCATCAATTGAAAGAAAGCGAGAATTTCTACATATGTTGGTTTTAGAATTGTCCTGAAGTATTATAAGATCATGGAAGATTATTAGCATAATATATTTGTACAAGGACAATGTATATTTAATCAGTACTTAATGGTGATAATAATAATAGGTTTCCCTGTGGAAAATGACAATATGATTTCCGACTTCCTGAATTAATAAACTTGCAGAACATTGCAGGCCGTTATTTCACTTCTCTTGCATACAGCAAGAAGAAATCTTTTTCTGTACAAGTAAGGAAATCTCTAAAACAAATAAAAAATGTGGGCAGACAGTGGAGAGAACTAATTAACTCAAGGCAAGTAACCCAGAAAAATTAATATTGAGTTGGAGGTAGTGCAAAGACTTGACGGGTAACAGTTTAAAATGCAGTGTTTATGGCCTTCAATAGCTAAGACCTTGTGAATGACTACATTCTTTTTGAATGCATGAAACATCAAAAGCAAGGGGAGTACAAAGTGATAGGAAAGAAAAAGGAAGATCTTTCCTTGTCTTCTCAGAAGGGCAAGATCTTTTGATGCCGATTTTGATGCCAGTCTTTGCCAACAATAACAACCTCTATTGCACAAGGACTTAAATACCATGTGTCCACTTTTTGAGCACAGCTGTCATGGTAGACTATCATATTTGTATATCAGTGTATTGATTTCAACTCACATATAAACCCTACAACCATAACCAGCTGGCAAGTTGAGGCTAAGAAATATTTAAATGTCTTAGGTAAGAATTTCTATTGTGCTAAACATTTACCTTGTCTACTCTACAGCTTTTACATGTACAATGGCTTTTTATTTTCAGAATTTGTTAGTTGGTTGAGATGAATTCTATCTTCCATAGGACACAGGGAACAGAATACAGCTCAGTCCTTTATTAAATAAGTTTAGGATTTTTACCTTAGCATTCAATATGGATTCAGTAACACTGCAGTTTATATCATCTAAATATATATGATTGTGTTCTGAGTGCCTCAGAAAGGATAAATTAAGTGCTTACATAAATCAAATTTAATTGAGATTCTCAAGTTTCGTGGGTCAAGATCAAGATATTCTCCCAAGCAGGATGCACTGTTAGTGCCAGAGAATTTTTAAGGCAATATTTTAATAGTACAACATCTTATTACAGTTTTACTGTATAGTATGAATTTCAGTTCCTACATCACTGCAATCTGTTTAAAACGCTACTCCATAAGATTTTTCTTTCTCCATCACAGAAAGTGAAACATACTTTTTTGTGTGTATATATAGACACTACAAAGCCATGATTGATTAAGCCTATTTTGATTAAGCAGATATGCATTGTTTACCTCCATCTGGAAAAGGATCAAAAAGTAAAAAGTGAAAGAAAAAAGTTAATAAAGTGATTGAAGTATTAATGTTAATGGAATCCATACCCTTGCGTACTCAGACCTCTCAAGAGTGAGCGGGAAAAAATATTTCATCCACTGGCAAGCAAAGAATAGATAATGCATCTCAGAGAAATGAGAAAGGTTAACAGAAGACCATAATATGATTAGAAAATTCTCCCAGAAATTCAATTAGGAATGTTGATATCTAAAGCTAAAAGTAGAAAACAGAGGTTCAGAGATACCCAGATATAGAGCTCTATGTCACTGAAACAAGAAAACGTAGAACAATGTTTTCTAGTACAGAGAAAACAGTTGAACATATATGGAAGAACAGAAGTATTTAATTCATTTAAAAAGTTTGTCTACTAGCTTGGTAGGATACTGTTGTTCTACTGCATTTAATATTTAAATATTTCCTACGTTGTGATAAGCTGACAAAGCTATTCCCAATATTCAGGGATTCCCACTTCTCTTTTTCTCTTAAAAGGAGATATTAAATCAAGAGCCTTTTCAATCCTGATTCGCTAAAGCACCCAGCAATAAGACGAAATGCAGAAAACAGAACAACTTGCAAAGAGTATCAGGACAAGACAAAGGGAATATCACCTCAGCCCCTGAAATAGTTGTTCATACTCTCACCAGAAGAGGGACTGCAGGATGCTGAGTGAGCCCTGCTCTGCCCGGTAGGAGCAGCCTTAACTCTACCTTAGTTCAGGCACCTCCAAGGCAGTACTGCTGCCAGGTTAACAGGTTTCATTCATCACTAAACCACAGCAGTGAAGCCATGCAACTGGGGGTTCAAGAAAGTGCTCAAGATATTAAAGAATAAAATTAAAAAAAATAAAAACACACTCCCAAAATACCACATTGTAACCTAATGGTTGAAGGGATTCATTTAGATTAAAAATAACAAAGGCACTTATCCAAGGCTTGAATGAATTAATTATACTGCAACTACCATGTACCAGATTGAATCTCAGCAGTTATTCCTCAGTTGGGCCTACAATGGCCAGCGATCAGCCTTTCTTTCCCTTATCCTCCAGGCAGCATTGTGTTCTCTCTGAAGACTGCATTTTATTAAAACAAAAAAAAAAATGGAGGCTGGGCCACAAAATCTTCTGATACCCATGAAAACACAACCATTCTCTTTCCAAACTGCATACTTTTTGGTTTCCAATAAAGGGACAAATTTTAAAACTAATGCTTTGAAATACATCCTTTTATCATCCTTTTTCCCCTCTTTTTATATAGGAAACTAATGCAGTTAGTGCAGTTTAGTTTCAGCCATTTTTTAAATTTACAGACCTCTATAAATCTCCCAGTGGAGATACAAGGTGAATTTAAACCTACTAAAAAAAAAAAAATACTTCTTATGATTCCATTTCTCAAATCCTTAGGCAAGTGATCCACAGACTTTACAATCTGAAAACTGCCATAGGATCCAAGCTTTATCTTGATTGTAACCCACCAGTGAATGTACCCTGTAACTCTAATTGCACTGCTTAATTTCACAGGTATGCCCAGAGGCAGAAAGACATAATTTCCACTCAAAAAGACTAAAATTGGTGAAACTAGGTTACATGCATTGCACAGAAGTGTTTATTTCATCATCAGAGCTTTATCAATTTTAGAGGGTTATGCCTATACAGAAATTCTTCCTTCAGTCATCTGCAGTCTTAGCTTATATTCGTATCAAGAAAGGAAATACTTATGGACAAACCTAAGAGATCAGTTTTCTCTGCATTTATTGTTGTCACCTTGACATTTGAATTCTACCCACAGGGTAGATATTTATCTGCGAAATATATTCTGATCCACCCCTTTCATGATGTCACATCAGTTGCTATGCTTTTAACATCTGATGCCAGAGAAAGTTGTCAGTCACTATATAACAAGAGGACAAACCTCATACCAGCTATAGAATCCCATCCTGGTACGTAGAAATAGAAGGAATGTCCACATGAGGATGAAGAAAGTTCCTGACTACTGCCATAAGGACAAGTTTGTAAGTCAGCTCAGAGAAAATTGTACAGGTTATCTCCAAAACACGTAATCTGGAGAAAAAAAAAAAAAAAGAAAAAATCTTTTATTTCCCTTAAATCTCGCTCACATCCCTGAAAAAATTGCTTAAAAAAAACCTTAACTGAACTTAACCTCTAAACTTCTGCCTACAGATGACAGACTTCATTCTCCCTTGCTGCAAAAGCTTTTCAGTGCATTACTTCAAGTTAACATGCAGTATAAATTGAGGCATTTATATCTGGATCTCTCATGCTAGGGGGAGAGATTATTCTCTATCACTAAAAAAAAAAGTGTAGTACCCAAGTCACACAAAACATTTTTGGAAGAATACTGCAAAATCTAAAGTCTTATGTAACATGATATGGTAGATTGAAAAAGCAAATTACACTATGCAGAGGTGATTGCAAAGTAAGCAACTAGTTCTTGGAACTAGTTCCCTATAGTACTTAAAAACGCCATTAACTCAACTTCTCATTTCATAGTAGGACTTTCACAAACATTAATTTTAGAACATAAAGCAAATGTCTCCCCAGCCAACTCAAGCAGATCTAATCCCCTGTTAATTTAATATATTAAATTAAGCTTCTGTACCTATGATTTTATGCAAAGTTTTAATATGTCTAATGATGTTGAATGGGTGTGTTAAAGGTTACAGTGAGTGTTACAGCTAGAAAGATTATCATGGTGAAAATGGAAAAAGAAACAAACATGGAAGGAATGCATACCTGCATCTGAAGATCTACATTCACAGGAAGGACTCCACAGAGGAGTGACCTCCAGAAAAAAAAAATCCTTCCCCACTAGCAGTCAGCCTTTAAATGGGATCTAGGAGCCAGGCTCCACCCCTTCCGGTCACATAGCTGAATCACCTTCACTTGTGTTCCCATGGCTGACTTTGTCCTTTTTCTCAGGTGATCAATCAGTGGTTCAGGCTGTGTCACAACAGTTCCCATACAGTTAAATAACCAGTCTTTAAAATCATAATGGGAGGAGATGAGAGAAGCTAATGCTGTGTTCCTGTTGCTCTGGCCTTATATATATAACTTCCTGATCAACTTTTTTTTTTTTTTTAATGGTGCATCTGTTATACAGAATTTTTAAGGAAGGAGAAAAAGAAATAAGAATTTCATAATTCATAAGTTTTACATTTGAGTTTCCAACCAGATAAAGTCTTAAACAAGCTTAGAATTAAGACAAGTCTTAAATTGCATCAAGACAAGGATATTGGGTTCTATTTCAGAGGAGGTATGTTGATAAACTTTGTTAGTTTCATCAAAATTTAAAGGTCATTCATTTAAGTAGAGTGAGAAGTCCTTTAGCTACTGTGTCCCAGCTGGAAACTTTTATATCTTTGAATTCAATAGAGATGACAGTTACTCCATCCAATCGGTAAATTTGCCGGTGAGTTCATATGTTATGGACTGCACATTTCAGTCCTCTTATGTATCTTATTTCCATCCCATAGGTATCACCAAATAATATATCACTGTTTTTGGTGAAAAGATCACACTAATTACACAAGTTAGAGAAAGATGAGTTACAGGTAAAATAGTTTTAACACTGTATCATGTTATTAAGGAATAGTCTGGTTTATTTTGCCCAATATTCTGGAGATCTAAAAGGAAATTTCCGATAAATTAATGTTAATATCTTCGAGTGATGTGACACTGTAAGTACACGTGAGTCACTACATATTGGGGTGCTGAAATAAAGGAAGGGAGAAGAGGAAATTCATTTGAATTATCAGGAGATTGTCTTTTTTCTGCAATATCCGTTGTTCTATGAAATTCCTCAATAGCTCATTCACTGTCCTTGGCCTACTCAGAAGCCACTTCCTTTTCTCTAAAATATGATGTTATCTTCAACACCAGAAAAAAGACAGGAACATAGGAATTGTTGGCATTAGCTATCATTTCTTGCATTGAGAGAAACTGCTTTATCTCAGAAAGAAAGAAATCTCTGATAAAACTTTTGATTTTAGTGGATCCCAGTGCTTAGAGGTCCTTCAAGAGTCTTGAGGTTTTCAAAATGATTAAAAAAAAAAAAAAAAAGACACTCCCTACATTGTTTATTCTAAAATACTTTAGATTTTAGACAGCTCTAACATAGGAAATGCTATGCAAGAGTATAGGCCTATGGCTTTAGTATTTTCTAGCCTGTAAGTTTTGCCAGAATGCTCTAAAGGACAGCAAAGTTTTTCTTTTTCTCACATGAGAATTTTGATGAGTTGTTGGTCTATTTTAGTTTGATTTGTGTTTCTTTTTTTTTTTTTTTTTACTACTAGAATTTGAAAAATAAAATCACTTCAAACTTCTGAAGTTTTAATTCCAGATCTTAAAAGAAACAGAAAAGCCATCAAAACATTACAAGCCTTAAATTACTAATTAAAGCCCGTACCAACCTGTAAGATGCCATCATTATTTAATGCTCAGCTCTAGTGACCATTCTGTGCTTTTTCTCACCAGGGATAAGTGTTTGACTTCTAAAGAAAAAGGATAAGCAAATGACTTTTGAAAATATACTGTCTTTCTTGCATCTATCAATCAGACACAATTATTATCCCTTCTAGATGAACAACCTTTCAACATGGAAAACCAATTAACATTTCTGACCTCTAGATTCATCTCAAGTTTCTTGTTCCCCTTTCACTATTATAGTCTTTCTGATGACATGTAGTGGTTGAACATCACTCACTGTGCATGTAGGGAAATATTGCTCCCTATAAATAATGTCTTAGGTAAGACAAAGGGAGTGTAGGATAATTTCACCAGCTATCCACTGGAAAGAACCATTTCTAAGAGAAGAGGTAAAGAGCACGTAAGAAAATTGCTGGTCTCCCTAATTCATGCTACCACTTATGAGACTGATTTGTGATAATCTGGTGATTCACTGCAAAGAACTGAAGGAACAATCTCCCCCCTGCTAACAATGATAAGCAAGAATTAAATTTCGTATTACTACTGATGCACCTGCTGAAATTAGTGCTCAAGTTCTTTCTGCTGTTGCTCTTTTTCCTTTTGCTGTAATTAAAGTAACATCAGAGGAATATTGCCTTCTGCCATGTATCAGTTAAACCAAAGTCAGCTTCTTCATGCAACGCTATACAAGTGGTTTACAAAAGAAACAAAAAACAATAGACAAACTTTAATAATGTTTCAACCTTTTTTAGCACTTTCACTGTTTAGAGATGCCTTTATCTTAAAGATCTGTGTCTCCAAAGACCAATGAGGACTCTTATGTTTTAGTTTTCTTGGGGTCATGTCCTCCTTACTGATCTAAGTGTGACAGGATTGCTGGTTAAGCACAGAGGTAGCTAGTATGCAAGGATGCATACTGTGACTCCCAACCTTCAGGGCAGACTTGGTAAAATTCCAGTTTTTTTCAGTAGCTGATTTGACTGAAGAAAGAAAATCTTTGAAAGAAATTCCATGGTCTGATCCCAAACTTCAGCTAGATTCATTCGTTTGATTGCAAATGCCATTTGAATGTCAAGAGTATTAACTAATTGCTGAGCAACAACCTCTTTCTCTACATACATAAATTGGGCCTGGCTGTGCTTGGATCCTCACCAAGAACCAATCCTCCTCTTAGATGGAGAATTGAGATCTCATGCCCTCAGGGCAGGACAAGACTTATTCACATCAGTGCCCAGATTTTGGGAAGGGAGTCTGTATGCCAGAGTATGCCACGCTGAGCTGTGTGGCTGGCTCACCAGGGAGAACATGAGAGGTGATTAAATTGATGCCTTGGGGTATGTCAAGTATTTTTTCCCAGATTTTCTCTAAATCACACAAGCTATGTTTATACTGCTAAATAAATGCTGGATTGGCTTGTACCAGCACAACTGAGGACACTTTAACATAGCATTAGTAATGGGATGGAGTGGTCCAAATTAGACCAGTTAACAAGCTAGCTGCTAGGAAATACAACTAGTTGGTGTTTGAGTTCTGTACCTCATCCTCTTTTTTAGAGATACAGAGGCATGCTAGGGTTTCCCTGGTACCATCACCTGCACAGCATTGTTCTTAAAGATACAGCCTTCAAATGCCTGCCTATCTTCAACAACTTCACTTGCTGGCAATGGCACAAAACTATCTCTTTGTCCCCACACTTGTCTTGGAATATCACATTAATGGTTCAGCCACATCACCAGGAAATATGCCAGACACAGGGGAGAAAAGGAAGAAAAAAACAAAATGGAAATGACAAGGATGATTGTAAAGTCAGAGAAGCCATAACCATCTAATGTCCAGTTCTACCAACACTGCTGTTTGCTTAAAAGTTGTTAGTAGTTTTGTATCAATGTATATGCGTACATGTGCATAAAATAATTAAGATGCAGTTTCATAGCTCAGCTAAGAAAATCTAGCCCTAATGTGCAGCCAACTACTCCCACCACTGTCCTCATGCTAGCTGACATGCAGTGAATGAGTGCTGAGTACTAAACAACTGCACACTAATTTCTGTTGGATCAGCTCTATGAACAAATTATAAGGAGACTATGATTAATAAATAAACTCAGGCATATGAACCAGTTCTAAAGTGGAGTCATTTCTACTTTCCAGCATCTGATGTATAATCAAACTTACCCTTACATCATATCAAAATAAGATCCCAGCATATATCTTTTTCCTGCTTCACTCCTGTGAAGAGTTCATAAGCAGCCAAAAAACCACAGTCCAAAAAGTTTGCTTATTCTGTTGGAACATTGCTTTCTGAGAGTAAATCCCTTAGATGGGCTGAATAGTTCAGCAGGTCACTGTGTTATTAATAGTTGATTTAGTTTATCATGTTAGAAGAAGACCAGTTTTAAAGTAAAATTATATTCCAACCACCCTTCTTGGATTTACGTTATTTTTATCATTCAGCACTAATTGTTTTCTGCACAGTTTGCCACACAGCTATAATGCCCATATCTCCATAATATATAAAAAAAATAGCTGCTGGGCAATGCTAATCCTCACTATTGTCATGGAGAAGGTGTTATTGTCATCCATGTTTGGATCTTTCCCTAAACAGACTTTTAACTTTGTCTGGAAATTGGGTTGTTGAATCTTCCTACTCAAGTCCTCCCGCTTCTACTGCCTCCCACCACAATTGCTACTGATGATCATTTTCTGTCAAGCACTAGCCCATATTGCAGGCTAATCTCACCACCAGAAACTGCAATGCACATCATCCTTCTGATCTGAGAAAGCTGTCAGCATGAGGACTGCCCTCTATCACCATGGTTTTTAACAAAAAAATATGTTTTAAGGAACGCATTAGCTAAGAACACAACATAGCACCAAGTCCCTTTCAGAAGGCAATGACAATGAAAAACTTACTTCTCCATACCTTTTTCCATGAGGAAGTTCTCTCAAGATGCAATATGCACATTCCTTCTGTACATACAGTAACACTTGGCAATAGCGACCTGATGATACTGTGCTGTGTTCACTTTTGTGCCACAAGATGATCTATACTTTCTATTCTGAGGCTTTTTTTGGCTGAATAACTTCATTAGTCATAACTTTACATACACAAATTTTCAAATGCTTTCACAAAGGATTAAAGTTTACAAATGTCTTAATAAATAAAGAACAGTAACAGTTTTATCCTTTTTTTTTTTCCGATTAAAAAATTGCTGAGAATGGTAGACATGTGGATCAGTGAATAGGGGGACTCCAAAATCAGATTCTCAGACATAGAGCAGGCACATACATATTTTCTTCGAGGAACATGAGAAGGCAATGTGAATTGAAAAAATAACAACACTAAAACAGCCTGAGTTATCACAATATATAAGACTTTGGGTATGAATCTGTTAAACCTCTGTGCTGAATGAAAAAAGACGAAGCCCTCAGATATGCAGTGGAAAAAAAAATTAAAAAGCATAAAAAGCAGTTCATACCTATGGAACCATCAAGTACTAAGGGTGGCCTTGCATATTTTATGATCAGTTTCCCAAGATAATTAAAAATGCTGGAAACCTTTGATGCTTTCAGTTTTATTAAATTCCAGCAAGTTACTTTCCTATCAATAAATTAAACAGGCAACACTGCAATTTGATTATATTTCCTTGAGTTGGTCTACCATAAATCAAGACCATAGTCGAATAAATGTATAATTATGTGTTCACAAACTTTTGTCTAAAAAGAAACATACCAACCCAGTATATTCCAAGTACATACAAATCAAATTTTTTTTTCTTTTTTTTGTCTGGAGAATGTGTTACTTCTTAACTGACTGTTAGCCGCAATGATCTTTCTCTTGCAAATGATAAAAAAAAATGAACTTAGGATCAGGACAGTCTTAGCTAGGAAGATCCTATATTTCCACTGATTCTGGCAACGTTTACTTCTGACAGCTTGAAGAAAGGGCTCCATATCTTGCAGGAATAGCATTCATTCATAATCTGAATGAGTGCATTGCTGGCTTTGTTTATCTTATGTTGAATTTATTGGGATCAGAGAATGCATTTGTGAATACTGTCCAAGATTGAGGAAAGCTGTACATCAAGATACAGGCAGCATGCCCATTCTCACTCACCTAAAAGGAAAAAAAAAAAAAAGGCAAACAGTGTTTCTTTCTTTTATCTATTGCCACAAGAGAAGCTGCAGGAAAGAATGTCTTCCAGCATTACCAAAAACATAAACACCAAAGGTACCAGGACATCCACTTTTTTTTTTTTAACTTTGTAAATAATTGACTTAGCTCTAGCTTACCACAGAAGAATCACGTCTACATCCAAACAAGTTACCCTGAAAACAGTAAAACTTCATGGACAATGCTGTTTTAAAATTTTCATGGAATAACTAGGAGGGAATTTCAGAGAGAAAATTCAGGGTCTTGCATCAGCCTTGTGTCCCTGTTAGGCTGGGGAGGACAAGGGTTAGGTCAAAGCAAAGCACAAGATTTCCAACTGTCATCAAGGATTTTCTTCATCTTATACAACTGTAATTAATGCTTTCTTCATTTTTCAGAGTTGTCTTACCATATAGTAAATGAAACACCATGCCTATTCTCAACCAGGTCAGTGCTTGTTGGCGATGATAACTTGCTGGCTTCTATCTGCTTTGTGTTTTTTATTGCTGAGAGCCAGATAATGACTGCCCTTGCCTCAGAATGGGACATGGAGAAAAGGGAATGAATGCAGGCATTATGCATAATGGTGCTATGCAGCAGATGAAGGGTGGGGAAAACTCTTGAAAATATCTGATAATTTTGTAAGATATTTTGAGTGGGGAGGCTCTACTTTTGCTTTAGAATACTGAACCTCAGGCACTAACTGTGTAGCCTTTGACATGGTCCCTCACCACATCTGTCTCTAAATTGGAGAAGTGTGGATTAGAAGGATGAACTGTTTGATGGATTAGGAATTGGCTGGATGGATGCAGCCAAAGGGGTGTGATTAATGTTTCTGGGTCAGGGTGGAGGCTGGTCAGAATCAGTGTTCCTCAGGGATTGGTTTTGGGACCAGTACTCTTCAGCATCTTCATTAGTGACATAGACTATGGCATCCAGTGCTCCCTCAGTAAGTTTGCAGATGACACCAAGCTCAGCAGTGCAGTTGATGCAATGGAAGGAAGGGAAGCCATCCAGAGTGACCTGGACAGGCTGGAGAAGTGGACTCGTGAAAAACCAATGGGGTTCAGTAAGGCCAGCAGGGAGAGGGAGGCAACTGTCCCACTCTACTCAGCTCTTGTGAGGCCGCATCCGGAGTACTGTATTCAAGCCTGGAGGACCCACTACAGGAAGGACGTGGAGCTCTTAGAGCAGGTCCAGAGAAGGACCACTAAGATGATCAGAGGGCTGGAGCACCTCTCCTATGAGGAAAGGTTGAGAAAACTGGGATTGTTTAGCTTGGAGAAGAGAAGGTTCTGGGGAGACCTCACTGCGACCTTCCAGTACTTGAAGAGAGTGTATAAACTGGAAGGGGAATGACTGTTTACGAGGGTGGATAGTGATAGGACAAGGGGGAATGGTTTTATACTGAGACAGGGGAAGTTTAGGTTAGATATTAGGAGGAAATTTTTCACACAGAGGGTGCTGACACACTGAAACAGGTTGCCCAAGGAAGTTGTGGATGCCCCATCCCTGCAGGCATTCAAGGCCAGGCTGGATGTGACTCTGGGCAGCCTGGTCTAGTGGTTGGCGATCCTGCACATAGCAGGGGGGTTGAATTGTTATGGTCCTTTTCAACCCAGGCCATTCTATGATTCTATTATATGATTCTAGACCTAATAGCTTATCAGAAAAAATGTGAGTTGTGATCTCCAGTGTAACAAACATCCGTAGACTATTAGTTCCCAGGCAGCTTCATGTACTAAATGTATTGTAAGATCTGGCACATGAACAGATTGATGGATGAGTATAGGACAGTTTAAATGTCCATACAAGATTCTCCAAAAAGAGAATCTCCAACAGAAAAGAGCGCTTCTTAAAAGAATCCGAGATTTGAACTTCGCTTGTCCTTATCATTGTCATATTAGAGACCAGATAAGAGCATTCAAAAATTTATTACAGCTCCAGGGCTATGAACTAAGACAAATCAAAAGTAGAATTTGAATTTGAAAGTATGAAGACCTTAATATTACTTTGGTACATGGCAAGTGTAATATGTAGGGGCTTTTTTCAGCAGAGTGGGAGAGGACTGCATATTTTTTCTTAAATTAAAATATTCTAATATTTTTTCATTTGGAGAAAATAAACCTTTTTTTTTTTCTTTTTTTTTCTTCCCCACTTTTAGTATCTTTGTAATAAGTTCCAGTTAAGCAAGGTAATCACGTTCAAGCACACTAATAACTGCACTGAGTCAGTAGTACCACGTATGCTCCCCAAATACAAAACATGTTTGAGCGTGATGAAAGTTCATGATGTTAAATATCTACTTTAAGTGAGGAGGGAGATGCAACTCCTTATTTTAGAGGGTCCCAGATACCATTAATACTATAACATTACATGTAAGGAAAAACAAAGCCAAGAAATGTGTGAAAGAGCCAAGAAAAATAAATGCACTGAGACAGCTTCCAGATCAGTGTAATCGTTGGGCTGAGAGTAATGGGAGGCAGAGAAAGAGTTAAGTGATCTGAAATCCTTGAAGATGAGACAACAAAGAAGGGGCTGTCAGGAGATTACCAGCAAGGAAAAAAATATAAACCTTAGAGGCCATATTTACTAGTCTTACACAGGTTTCGTGCTACAGAAATAATTCTGGCAGAAGCGAATATTCAAATACATTCAAAGTGTATATGATTTACAAGGTATTTACCTGATCCTCAAGGCTGCATAGAAGGAAGGCAAAATGGATAGGCACAGAGATCAGTTATAGATGCAAGAAAAAGTGTAGCCACAGTTTAATGCTTGAATGTTTTAATTAGGCACCTGTGATACAGACATAGCATGCTTTCTGTTAGGCAAAAATTCTGGGTTTTGTGCCTACACATCATTGATAACAGCATTGATCCAACACATATCCACATTTAACCTGTAAAGAAAAGAATTAAGTACAAACATTCCCTTATTCCACATACTAGCATCTCAGATGAGCTCTCCAGAGAAGGGGCTGCATGTACAATAAGTCTTGCGCTTTGGCCAAAATAACCCCATGCAGCGCTACAGGCATGGGGCTGAGTGGCTGGATAACTGTGAAGGGGGAAGGGACCTGGAGGCATTGGTTGATGCTCAGATGAACATGAGCCGACAGTGTGCCCAGGTGCCTAAGAGGGCCAACGGCATCCTGGCCTGCATTAGAAATAGTGTGGCCAGCAGGAGCAGGGAGGTCATCATCCCCCTGTACTCAGCACAGGTGAGGCTGCACCTCAAGTATTGTGTTCAGTTTGGGGCCCCGCACTACAAGAAAGACATTGAGGCCCTGGAACATGTCTAGAGAAGGGCAACAAAACTGGTGAGGGATCAGGAGCACAAGTCTTATGAGGATCAGCTGAGGGAGCTGGGATTGTTTAGTCTGGAGAAGGCTCAGGGGAGACCTCATTGCAATCTACAACTTCTTGAAGGGAGGTTGTGATGAGGAGGAGTTTGGCCTCTTCTCCCAGGCAACAAACAGGTCCTCCTGCCAGAGGAGATTTAGATTAGACATAAGGAAAAGTTTTTCTCTCAGACAGTTGTCTGGCACTGGAATGGCCTGCGTGCCAGGGTGGTGGTGGAGTCGCTATCCCTGGCAGTGTTCAAGAGATGTCTGGATGAGGAGCTATGAGATATGGTTTAGTGGCTTCTGGTAGCAATGGTAGTAATGGGAGGATGGTTGGACTAGATGGTCCTATAGGTCCCTTCCAACCTTGTGATTCTATGATATGCATTGTACACTAGAGATACAGACAGTAGAAGCTCTGCTTAGACAGTTTCTCTAAAGGTGAAAGCACACTGAAGATTGTCTGCATTAAAGACCGCTTCTGCCTTACACATATCTCATGTAAATAAGATCACCTATAAAGCATTTGTTATTCATGTCAGTAAGTTAAATCTAAGGTAGCACCATGGAAAAAGCTTACTAGTTGGTGTAGAAATCATTTAGGTCATCACATTAGTTCTCCCTACATATTTGTTCTTGTAGATTAGACTGAATGAGTGGCTTAAATTCTATTTACTTGATGGAAGGACTTATTACATCTGTACACTGGAAAAGTGGTAGAGAAGAGAGGATGACTTGTTTTTGTCAACTCTATTTTTATTAATTACGTTTAGAAAGCTTTGTATATCCACCAGAGATGCTATTAAGTAATGAGGAAAATGAAAGAAATTGAGCCCTCTTCTAAAGGGCTCCAGAACAAACAAATTCTATGTCTGTCGTATGATGTATACATTAAATACAGAAGAAGACAGATGTCCGGTGAATTTGCTTTCCTATAGCCAAACCATTCAGCTAGTGTTTAAGAAGACTGGCAAATAGTAAAAGTAACAATAGAAGCAGATGTCACTGGGGCTACTTGAGTAAAGAAAACTAATGTGAATAAGTACTTGAGGGGATTATAACACTTAATAATGGATACTTACTGGGAACTTTATGCGTTCCAGGAACTGTGTTTACAGAATTTAATCCTTAAGACACACCAGGGAGACAACTTGATAAGAAATAGTTTTCTAGTCAGTTTACGGAAAGCATAATAGGAACACAAACAGGCTACACTTGTAACGTGCCCGAACCAAAACTGGAATCAGCAGTAGGGCAAGGACTCCTGAAGTTCTGGATTTCTGACCTGCATCCATATCAACAAAATTGGCATAGCCAGAGTTATGTGAGAGATAAGCACAAAATAGTTCTTTTGTGCAGGACTTCTATAGCCTAGTAAGGTGGATCTACTAGTTCCATAAAACTATATCTAAAAGGGTATATATTTTTCAACTGTTCTGCTCATAGTGCATAGTTTTCCTGCACGATTTTCAGTGCTATTATTGAAATGTAGCTTGATTTAACAAAATAAAAAGAGTAACAAATTCTTTTGTTTTCAGAAATAGTGAGGAGAAAAGAATATTTCCTTATGTTTTCAGTGTGAGACAAGAGTTGACGTGAGATGAAACTGCCCGATTCTCCTTCTTAAATTTTTTTATTAAAGTATCAGTGGTTCATTTGAGCAACAGAGGATGGAAAACAAGATGGAGGGAATGTAAAAAAGAACAGAGAAAAATATAATCAGAAAGAGAAGGAAAATAAATTGCTTTGTAATTTAACATTCCTGTATCACATATATCCTACATCCTTCCCTTTTCATCCCAGCAGACTCGCATAAGACTCATTCATCTACCTTATCAAGGTTATTGTCTTCACAGAATAATTTCATGTGCTCCAATTTAAAAGCACTTTATTATACACCCCAATTATAGTCTATTATTTTTATTACTAGCATTGCGTAGGAGTAATAGACCAAAATGCCATTATACAGACAACAGCAAAAATCACTGCTCCTGGAAACAATGTACACATTTTTTTTAATGGGATATATAAAATTTTATAATGAGAACCACTCTGAACAGCAGTGGTTTTTGCAGTTGAAAGTACTGTATATGTCACCATTAAAAAACAATCTTTTTGTTCTAATCCTAAAATAGCAGGAAGAACAACAGGACCTTTAAAGCAAGAGTAGTAAAGAATTAATACGGATATAGTTCATTTTAATTCAGTGATAACAAGTAACCTTTTTTGTAAATCTGACAGGTTGTTTTAATTCTAATTAATTTGTAGTGAATTTGTAGAGGAAGAGGAAGGAAAAAAAAGAGGGGGGAAATAACCCCATGTAAGAATAGATGAAACATCATCCTGGTTACTACATGTGTCCAAGCATCCTCAGAAGAGAGGAAATAACTTCACAGCCATGCTTAAGAAAGCAATGAAGCAAAGTCTACTGAGAGCAAAGAGAGAAACAGGGACACTCATTTTAACCAAGAGAAAAAGATCTTATAGAAGAAACTGCTAGAAAGAATAAGAAAGTGTTATGAGAAAAAATAGTCACCTCCGAACACCCATGCCATCTGAGATGCTGGAACAGTAGTAGACGGAGCTTTAGCAGGATCCATCTTTAATAAAAGAATAAAGATGACATATAGAAGAGGAAGTTGTATACATGACAGCTGAGCTGTCTGTCGTGTCCCCAGACTGTGTTATTTGGAACAACTAAGGATAATCCTTGCAGTGACAGGACTGAGGCAGAAACTCTTGATTTCCCCCTCCCCCCCCACCCCCCACTTGTCTAGTTTCTATGCTTTTAACTTTATAATTCAGGGAATTTCTATCCTTTTCAGCCTGATGAGCACTCTCAGGTGTCCAGATGTTACACAGAAGGTGCCCAGAAATTGTCATGAGGAAATTACCCAAGGCACATTCTTCTCTACCTCTACAGTGAATATGGGGGACAAAACATGGTAGACAGGATTTTTGTAACGTGTTTTCTTAAGTTCACACAAAAAAATATCTTCAAGAAGCATGCAAGGTATAAGAGCTGCCTTCTTCAAACAAGAAATAATGGAAAACTTTAATACTGTTTTTGTTGTTTTGTTGTTGTTGTTGTTGTTGTTGTTTTTTAATAGATTTCTCCCACTCCCAGTAGTAATACCTCTGGAGAAGAGGACAAATTTTCCTTGTGTTGGTTATAACTCTGTTCACAAATATACTTTGCAGAGAGGAGGTTGATGGCCATACAGACAGCCATCTCTTGCTCTACATTTCTTTCATCTCCAAGACAAATGAAATTCCTAAATAATTCACTTGGGGCTGATGGTAACTGGAGAAACACTGATTCTCTGGGCCTGGGGGAGGTCTTTTTGTCCAACAGCACAACATCCAGGTCCAGCATTCGTTGCCGTGTGTTCCTGCAGCACCTCAGTGACATACAATTCTTACTGTGCAGATGACAGGTATCCTTAGTGGTATGCCAGCACAGTGGGCAATAAATCTCCACTCGGAGTATAAGGCTGGGTCATGGTGTATGACAACTTTACTTATTTTCATCACTGTAAGGCAGCCTGGCAATTATACAGGAAGTGTGTTGCCATGACAACAAAGGGAAACTGCAGCATCTAAAAAAAAATTAAGATCACAGAATTACTTAACATTTTATTCCCCAGTGATTTTGATATTCCAAGTTTAAACCTGAACAAAAAAAATCATAACAAATGGTATCTAGTTCATAAACAGTGCTTCCTACACCTTTTAAAAGTAATTGCGTCTTTACAAAGCATTTTATATTTTCATCTTTGTGGCATTACTGAGTACAGAGCTTAATGAATAAAATATTCCTCTATCCTCTGTCCGGATTTTTTTTTTTTTTTCAACAAATACTACTTGATTATTAGTCAAATCAAATGCAGTAATTATCTCAGCACAGTGAATGCATACATCCCCTCACACACCTCCCACACGAATGACTGCAGACAGCTCTGTCAGCTCCGGCATTCTGGTAAAGCTCTGAAACAATACAGAAGGATATCTGAAAATTTATTTTTCATAGGACTGGAAGAGCTAAGCTGTCTGGAATGTGAGAGGGGATGGAAAAGTACGAGAGGAACACAACCATCCAGTTCCCACTGACTCCAGTTAGAAAACATTGCTACTAGCTAAGCTTTAACACTCTTCCTGGCTTTGCAGATAATTCAAAATTGAGGCTCAGCTGTTCAAAGATGACTGTCATCTGGGTCTGACCAGCTGCACTGGTTATGAATATTTCATGTCACATGATTTATGCCCTTAATCCTTTTAGTGACATACATGGTGATCTGGAAGGCAATGGAGAATGAGCTGTCTTCCATGTCAATTTGCTACCACTGATCACATCACAGATCTGGGTTTTGTAATTTTTTAGTATAAACCATTGCTGGCATATCATTGCAATAAATAATGGCAATATAAGGAAGTATGTATATGATATTTGTGAAATTCTTTTTTTGTTTGTTTTAATTTTTACTTACATTATATCCCAGAATATTTATGAACAGAAGCACAAGGTAAAATATTTAGTATTTCACAAGCATGATCAAAACATAAAGGTAAAAGCTGTTTAGTGGCTTAAGAACATTCATCAAATCCCTCTTTAAATAGAAATATTTATAAGCAAAGATAAAGCAGGCACAATTTAGTGACATCTTTCTCACAAGCAGAGTAGGCAGTCAGTAGGCAGTATCTCAGTCTCAGCCCTTTTCAACAAAAATGTAACCACATGACACAGACACAAAATGTTTAAGTACATTAATGTATAAGCAATCCTCTACACTAACATCAATACTCTGGGCTCAACATTGTTTCTTATTGTCCAGCACTTAGTGTTATTATTAACAAGCTTTTTTAAAGTCTGCTTGTGTAAAATATCCCATCCATCCATCCTTCTACATAGTTAAAAAAAAATCTACTGACTTCTGAAGACCAGAGTTTGAAAAACAAGTCTTGCTGTTCAGTTTGCCTGATCCACATTCTACACTAATTAACCTATATCTTTCAATTAAAAGGAGATCTTGTTTCCATAACAAGTAGCATAATTATGTTACCTATATTAATTTCTAGAGTAAGTGATAAAACCTCATCTCAAATTTAAATCTTTGTCAACACCACAAACCTTATGTTTAACAGATAGTTAGAAACAGGAACTATAAATATGCACAAAGTGTACAAATGCACAATGTACTTTCAGAAGAGAAGGTAACTACCATAGCCTGTTCAGAATTATCTGATGCCTCAGTGGGTACAATAAATATGCAATATAAGAATTCTAAATAGAGTTTGAGATAACTATACAATGAGAAACACAAAATCAGTAAACATTCAGAAATAAAACCAAGGGAATGCTGATTCTTTATCACAAATAGCAGCGTTGTTGAACAAGGAGCAGAATAACAAGCACAGCAAAAAGCAGAAGTGGAAGAGAGAAGAGGTAACCAAAGTAGAGGCTTGATGTCAGGGACTCTACTGATACGTCATCTGAAACAAGCTGAGAGCTGTGTAAACAAGTGGCAGCCAACAAGTGGAAAAGATATCTACATATCAGGAAGCCAATTGCATTGAATAAAATTACCAAAAAGAAAAGATGACCACTTGATATCAGTGGGGGAAAAAAAACAGCCAGTTGCTCATGCCAATTAAGCTACCAGAATTATTAAAGTGCAAAAAGAAGCAAGAGAGAAATTCTGAAGGAAAGATCCAGAAATAAATATTTCCGCTCATAGGTCAGGGTCCCATTCACACACTTGGCACCATTTCCCATTACACCCTGATAAAACTGCATCTCTCTAGTATGAGAAGCCAAGTTCAGTTCCCAGCATTGCCACATGCTTCTGCAGTAACCGTTTTTTGTAAGACACTAACCAAATCTACTCCTCCCAGGAAGACAATATTTTGGAGAACCATGGAGTGGATTTCCACTGGGCTCTGTCAGTGATGCACAAGCCTCCGCAATGCATGTGCATTCATACACTCACAATAAAAGCATTCCAATCTATGAAATGAAGATTAGGATCTTCTCTATGCTATAAAGCTGGGAACAGAAGAAAGATATAATGCCAGAGAACTAGTAAAATATTTGTAATATATCCTTACTTCCACAGTGCAAGTTCTCTGGTTTAAAGTGTCATGGATATAGGCTGAAAAAAATATACAGCCATCCCAACTGAAAACATATGGCTGAATTCAAACTTGGTGTAAACAAAAATACTCCAAGTATCACAAAATTTCTTTTCCTCCTTTGTCTTTCACACTTTTTCAATAGCTGCAAGCTACCAAAGCCTGTCACATCCTAAGTTATTTCTTAAGCCAAGATATGCATTTTTAATGCCATTTTATCTTTTTCCATATGTCATTTCTTCTATTTCTGTTGCTTTTCTTCACCTGCAAGCTGATTACGTATCTCCTAGTTCACTCTCCAGTAAAGCCTGATTCATCTGTAACCACATAAGGACAGATTCCATGATGAAAATGTAGGCGAGATAGTTCAGAGGAGGAGAAATTCAGTTTCCCCTACAGACATTTTGCCAAAACATTCAATTTCTAGGAAAAAGCCCTCTAAATCCTGTGGAATTAGCATAATAAATAACACATTCCCTAAGGGCAAAATTGCACAGAGAGAAACTCACTGTTGGACATGTTTTCTTCTGTGCAATATTCCCTTATGCACTTATTCCCTTGCAGAAATAATCTTGACAGGGGTAAGTTATACTTCATCATGTCTAAAGCAATCACAGAATTATTTCACTCATTTTAATCTTTCCTCGTGGGATTTTTTCTTACTCTTCTGACTCTAAATCAAAATTTTATCTATCAGTCGCATTATCTTCTTGAAATTCATGGATACACTTATCTTTTCCATTGACAAATCATGAGATGTTCTCCTACCTCATTTGACATATTGTTATTTTAAAATGTGATAGTCTTGTCAGACTCCTTCTCTGCTACCCCCCCCTTTTTTTTTTTTTGAAAAGTTGATACATACTACTTTTGTTGAATACATGTGAATTAATTTGAGCACCTGAATCTATAGGATGAGATAAACCTCTGAAGTGAAATCTTAAGACATGTCATTTGCAGCAGTTTTTACAGCTACTGATTTCCTATTGCACATGCAATATAAAAGAACAATAGGAAAATCCCTGCTGAGAAATAACTTCTCTAAAAATCATGATACTTCTTGCTTGGAGCCTTTTTTTATCCTTAGAGAGGCATTTTTCCTTACTATTCTACTTATAGAAGTAGTTCAGTACAAGAAATTCCTATGACTTCTTTTCCCCACCCTTCCTTTTCATCACCAGCATGCAAAACAGTTGAGCTAAATGCATTTTCTTTCATTTTTGGCCAAGTGACAGGCCTGCAGCATCTTATCTGGGCTGCAGAGCTACTTCCTTTGCCATGTTTTGACACTCATATGCCACAGAGAGGCCGTGGGTTTGGGGCATAACATCCCACAGCAGGCTGCAAGAAATACCGGTGTGAAGGACAGAGAGAAAGGAGAGTTCAACAGGAGGCGTAGCCCAAAATGCATGAATTTGGTTATTTGTTTCACCTCAAACTGCACAACAGGAAACCTTGGTGGCATTTGTCTTGGGCTCTGCTGCTTCGAGTTTTTCCCTCACATAGTCCATACTTTCCTTCCACCATTATTTCTGTACGACCTTTCCTCTCTCTCACTTGCATGTGCACATACAATAATGATATTTTGTAGGGAATCTCAATCTTTTTCAATTTTAAGTTCATAATTAACTCACTTATTTTCATTTATTAATGAACTAATTTCTTGCTAAGTTTAAAGTTCCTAGAAAAGGAAAAAAATTCAGTGCACGATAGCTTCCCACACAATAGGAAATAAGACAGCAGGTCACCAAAACTCTTTAGAAGCACCCACAAATAACAACAATGAACAGCAACAGCTATGTTAAGGATTTAGAAAAGTTTGGATTCAGCATTCACTTGGGATTTTCTCTTTGCATTTTTCTAAATTTTCTAAGTCTCCCTCCCTCAAAAGGAGTTGGGGGGAAAGATGGAAAGCATCAAATATTATGCTATGATCCACAGAAGAAATGTTTTCACAGCTTCTGACGATGTGCCTCTCACTTTTGCATCTAGCATTATCTTCCAAGGACCGGGAAAGCAATTGCTTGTATTTGATTACCAAATACCGTTCATGATCATTGTTATCCTGAAATAGAAAGCTCTGTGTTTCAAGGATCTGATCTTGGAATTATAAAAAGTCAGAGCATACCGCCTGGTGCAGTGCAAGTTTCCCCACAATGGAACAGCACAGTTGTGCAGGTTTGGATCACCTTTCCTCCTGCCAGAGACCATCCTCTCTAGACCCTTGCTTAGAGGCAGAAGGTTCTTTGTACGCATGCAGTTTTCACCGTGCACAAGTGCGAAAACCTTATCTTCACACTCCTGCATCACTTCACATATCCAAATTCTTCACTATTCAGTCTCACCATTATGCTGAAGGGTACATTGCTTCCTGCTAGCAATACATACCAAGGTAAGGGGACACATGGGAAAGTGAGGATAATCTATTCTACTTGTAGAGATGTTTCTGAATATGGCATGTCTCTAGGTACGGCAGTCAGATTACACATACCTCTCCTGTGTCTGTCTTCTGTGACTGAATGCTACAAATTGATTTCAGATAATGCTCACTCTCTTTTCTTAACATTATGTTCTCATTTCTACATTCACTTAAAAAATAGGTCTCTAGCTTACTCAATTCTGTGGCATACACATTTCTCAAACTAAAAATAAGGTCAATCAAGGTCATAATTCCTAATGGAGACTATTCTAAAATTATATAGCCCAGTTGTTTTTTCCTTTCTTTTTTTTTTTTTTTTTTTTTTAATCAAATGTAGGACAAGAGTAAAGAGTACTTGAATTGACACATTAATATAGGGAGACCAGGTGATGTTGGAATCAGAGTCAGAATCAGATGCATAAAAGCATACTGCTGCAGCTATATACAGTGTGGAGTACAACTTAAGCCATCTAAGTATGTTCTTATTTCTTCATTGGGTTGTTTCTGAAGATACACATTGCATTTCCATACATAGACACAACACAAGCTGTAAGGGAGGGATCGCAGCCAGTATTGATAAGGAAACAAGACTTTGGATCCTGAAATCCAAAATGACAATTATATTAAGATCTGAGGCAGTTCATACTTACAGTTGCCAATAAGTCCTTAATTTTACATGCCTAGAGCAGAGAAATCATTAATTGTGTTAATATATTTGAAAGAAAAATAGTTACTGTATTAGCGTTGAACTTGATACATGTAAGAAACAAGTTGCTTTGGAACATGTACCCATTCCCATAGAAAATCAAGGACATAAGTTGCAATACTTTGTTTCCCAGAACTTTTGATATTTTCTGAAGAATTTAGACACCAAATCCCTGCACTTTTGTTGGTTTTCATAACAACAGATATATTGCAAAAAGTTTTAATAAGCAAGAATTCTGAAACAAACCTATATTAAGATTATGAACTGTATATATGGTCATTTCAAATGCAAGCATACACTTAATCAAGCTGCAACACTGACACTCATTAGCAAAAGCGTTATTCAAGACTGCCAATCCTAAAAATGCCAGTTACAAAACAATGTCATTTGCCACCTGTATTATAGTCTTTTAATAAGCTTAACTGATTCAGAATCACTGATGTTTCCCAAATTTCTCTGCACATCAAATGTGCAACTGAAACTTCCCCGTATCTCTGGATGCAGTAAGTACTATCAGATTTTTATCATCAAGTATTAGTTGTGCAGTGCCAAGCCTCCTAAAAAACAATATGAAGCATATTTTTCTGCCATGAGGTTAAAAGATTACCTTGATAATATTAATTCCCATTCCAGCATATCATTTTAACATGTGCAGTAATTCAAGTAACTAACAGAAGAAATGCATTTGACAGAAAAGAGTCAGATCTGTTGTCAGTATTACACTCTCTGTAGTTCCCACAATCTTTTCTTTAGCCAGAGATCAAAATATTTTCTGTCAAAAGCTAAGAAATATTTCTTTCTTTTGGAGTTCTCACTCAAATATCAAAATCCACTTTCTAGAATCCATTCTCACTAAATTAAAATTGATATGGTTTCATTAAAATTTTTAGATTGCACTTGAAATACCTCTCAAGCAGGCTGCCTTCTCAAATTTCAAATCTCAAATGAAAGGGTAGTTTCAGTTGTTTACTTTCTGCTATTCTTGTTCATGTGATACTCACACACTACCTTCCTTGTAATCTTTTGTTGAAGGTCCCTCAAATTTTCTGAAGCCATTGCAAATAATACAGTGTCTTCCTCATTTTAGGGCAAGTCATATAGAGGGCATGGAAATAGCCATTGGCCTGAGTCTATGTAGACCTAGCAGCAAAAACATCAGATGTGAGAACAATTTACTACTTACTGCCTCAGAGAGCAGTAAGAAGGGACAGCATTTGTGTACCACACATTTCTAGGATAATGGTAGCATTTTCCTGCCAAGTACAGTTTGTTATCAGAACAAAGTCCAATTGCTTGTTCACCAAACAAATTTTATTGTTCCTAGATGGAAAGATTCAAACGTTAACCCAACAGTAGTGCTTTATCAGTTCTCTGAAGTAACATTTTTATTTTTCTCCCATACAGCAGTTTAGGAAATTCGACAGGGACTTCTGAAAGATGTTATGAGTTTTTATCTGAAAATATGAAATGTGTAAATATGAAGTCTTGGCAGTCCAAATAATAACTTGTTTAAGTCAACATTTTGTGTTTTCCTGGAGGAAGTAAATTCCTCATGAGTATCTAATCAAGACATTATAGCAGAAGAAACACAGAACTCACTTCCCATTCTGTTCTCATGGCAAAGTGGTACACAGAGGCTAAAACTACACAATCACTGTTTGAACCAGTTCTGGGAGCTCATGCATGCTATGTAACTAGAATGAATCTTCATGTCATATTTTGGAAATGTCACTGATGGTCTTTTTATGGCTTCAGAGTTCTAAGGCCATTTACAGAGATCACTACTTCCATTTATTCTGGCAGTTCTTTCGATAGTTGGACATAGTCAACTAATTAGGTTTCTGAAAATATTAAAGCACAAATTTCCTTAGCTTAAGAGAAATGCCCTACTTCTATTACTTAATTATTCTATTCTATAAAAATTCTATTACTTAATTTCAAATTTTCCTTTCAGTTGTTTTTATGTCATATAACTCATTGTATTCCCCAAAACTCAAGCATATACAATTAGCTAAGACCATTAAGCATTTGTTTGTAAAGAGACTTCCATTTTCCTAGAGAATTTATTGAGTTCCTTAAGACAAGTAGTACTTATGTCTTCAGGAAAAAAAATAAATAATAATAATAATAAAAAAAACTATATACAATTTTAAGTTCAAATATCATTTGAATTTTTTCTTGAGGAGAATTTTTAAGAAATAATACATTAGAAAAAATACTTGGGAACAAGATACTGAATTCTGCTATGTACAGGAAGCTAGCTCTACATTTCCTGGACATTTTTTCAGCCAGTAGTATATCAAGAACTTATTTTATTAAGAGCTTTATTTCATCTGAGTAGCAAGAAAATTCTCCATCCTTTAACTTCTTTAAGCTTGCACATAACTGTGCTAAGTAAGAGAATCAATTTATTAGGGAGTTTTCCATCCGTAGAGACAAACTGTCTCTCTTTATCCAGCAAAGGCACAAAGTTGCACTACAAGTACGAACCACATCTACACTAATGATACATTATCCTGCTTCTCTCCTAGAGAATCTAATTCAGGCTTTCATGTTCTAATAATTAATTCTTGGTACTAATGACTTTTTATGCAACTAGATCTAATACTATTGAATTATCAGTACTAATAAACCCATATAGCTAATTCTGAAATTATTCCTCATCAGGTAGCATTCAGTGTCTTAATTTCCATTAGTCTACAAAAGGCTTATTTGCCACAGATGAGCAAGCAAATTATGGATAACGTCCATATCACATATACAAGCTTTTTAGTAAGGACTTACAATTAAGACACAGACAGAAAACATTAGTATTATTACAGTCCCTGACTAACATTTCTGTGAAATCAGACAGAGAGGAGAAAAATCTTAACTATGTTGAGGCCTGTTCCTTGCCACTTTTCTCAAAGCTGTCTCCTTATTGTGGTATTATTTGTCCCAGCCATCCTGCTGTATACAAAGCAAAGAACACCACCCAAGTACTTGTCTCCTTCTGAAATATCTTTAACTGAAATATGTATTTGGCTGCATTCATCCCAAGATCCCAGCGCTCTATAAACGCTGCTGAACTAAGTACAGTGCTTTGTTGGGACAAGGAAGTAGAGATAAATCGATCAAATCTGTCCTACACAGCTAATCTCTGTATGAAAGACCAAGAAGGGTTTTCTTCATTCTAGTCAGAAGATTAATGACTATTACAGGTAATTGTAATAATTACAGTAACTACTTAAAAAAAAAAAAAAAAAAAAAGGAATCTGACATATTGCTTGTTTTTTTTTTCTTTTTGAGCAGGTTTGGAAAGCAGGATCCACAACCCTGTGCTCAGTATCCAACAGAGCAGGAGCATTTCCCAGCTGCACTCAGAAACCACAAGAAGAACAACAGGTGCCTGGACAGAGCAAAAAGAGCTGTTTTTAAGCCTCTAGTTTTCAACTGGAATGGGGGATCATATGTTACTGATGAGAAATCGAACTGCAGAAATCCTAACTGCTTTATCCCAAGTGCACACACAGGCTGGACAGAGAATGGCCCAAGAACAGCCCTGAGGAGTAGGATTGGAGTTGAATAACTACTCAAATGAACCAGCACTGTGCGCATGCAGCCCAGAAAGCCAACTGTACCCTGGGTCACATCAAGAGAAGTGTGATGAGTATGTCAAAGAAGGTGATTCTTCCCCTCTGCTTTCTTGAAACCCCACCACTGCATCCAGTTCTGGCGCTCCCAACACAAGAAGGACTTGGAGTTGTTGGAGCAGGTCCAGAGGAGGCCATAAAGCTGATCAGAGGGCTGAAGCACCTCCCCTAAGAAGAGGGACTGAGAGAACTGGGGCTCTTCAGCTTGGAGAAGAGAAGGCTGTGGGAAGACCTTACAGCAGCCTTCCAGTACCTGAAGGTGGCCTACAGGAAGGCTGGGTATATGCTCTTTTTAGAAGAGCATATACCAACAGGATGAGAGAAAATGGCTTTAAAGTAGAAGAGGGTGGATTTAGACTAGATATATGAAATAAATTGTTTACTGTGAGGGTGGTGAGACACTGCTTTGCCCAGAGAGGTTGTTGGTGCCCTCACTGTGGAAGTGTTCAAGACCAGGCTGGACAGGGCTTTGAGCAAACTGGTCCAGTGGGAGGTGCCCCTGCCTATAGCAGAGGGGTCAGAACTAGATGATCTTAAATGTTTCTTCCAGCCCAAACAACTCTACGATTCTATGAAATCCAAACCTTGAAGCAAATTGCTAAGATGTATTCCAGCCCCGGATGTACTCTTTGATTGCACCCTAATTTGAATTCTTTCCTCTTTCTTTATCCTCTTGAAGTTTTCCTTTCTCCTTTGCTCACTAGCATTGCACCCACTGCAACCTTCGTGGTAACTTTGTGGTTGCTTTATTTGTGAAAGACACTTTAATTTTATGTTGGTGCAGCTAGGAGTAATGATGCCCCAGCATGAGAGCTACAGAAGTATTTAGTGAGCACAGTCTTCTGGAACTACTTGGCATCTCAGAATTTGTATGCAGTGTTTTCCTTTTACAGCTTTCTGACATGGAGGTAGTTACAACTGGGAATTACTTTTTTTTTTTTTTTTTTAAATAAATGTTAAGCCAAAGCCCTTTATCATCTCCCAAGTATAAGCAAAAACACTGGTAACTACTCTAATTGGACCTGCATTAAGTAGTTTAAGGGAATTAACCTATCTCTCTGGGCTAACATCTACACAAGCTTATCTACAGCCAATATAAATATATGTGAATGTGTGTGTATATATATATGTATTTATATATATAGGTAATAAGCTTTTAAGCTTCAAGAGTACTTCATCTGTAGAATTTGTTTTGAGCTTATCTTTCTCCATTAAAAAAAAAAAAAAAAAGTATTTCTTTTATTAACTGTTTAGACCCTTCCAAGGCATTTTTCTGCTTTCTAACCAGATTTCACTGGCAAGCCATCCTCAGCATGGTGGGCGTATCATCCTTGTAGCAGACTTCCTTGTATTTTTATTCCTTTGAGGTCATCTGCAGCAGTTTTTAGCATCCAAATGAGATACAAAAGTGCAAAAAAAAAACACAACAACAACAACAACAACAAAATGACCTTGTTTAGGATTAAGATCTTCAAGTTGTTTCTGAAATTAGTGGGAGCTTCTCTCTGTTCCAAAATCTGGATATATTTCCTCACATTCCCTGACAGAATCACAAGTTAGTTACTAAGTTGATGTAATAGACCTAAGAGATTAAAACTAACATACCAATTTATTCAGATAAAATCCTAGGGAAATATTAAATTATCAAAACTATTCCATGCTTTGAAAAATACAAAGTTATTTAAGGCAAACTGTGTGTTTTTCTATTACAAAATTCTATTAAGAAACAGATGGATTCTTTTTTCTTTACAATAAGCCTCAGGCTAAAAATCCTTGCTTTCCACCACTCAATTTGTCCCCACTGTTTATGTGCAACAGCACCAATACTCCTCTCAGCAATGCATGCTAGTCACAGCACAAATTGCCTCACCAAGCAGCAGCACACATATCTTTGGTAGAATTCGGCACCCAGCACACAGTTTTCAGCTGTTCTACAGACAAAGCAATACAAAACACCTCTAAATTTGCTCTTTCCAGTAGTATAACACATCAACATTCAGAATTGATTAAAAACATTAATCAAATGGCTATCAAAGATGACTTCAGGGGACTGAGGCGGGTAGTTGAAGGAACAGGTGTGCAGGTGCTTATTACATCTGTACCTTCAGTGGCAGGAAACGATACTGGGATGAGCCTAAAAACCCATCTCTTGAACAAATGGCTTAGGAGTTGGTGCAAACGTAGTAGTTTTGGTTTTTTTGATCATGGGGCAATTTACTCAGTACCTGGCATGATGGCTGCAAATGGAAGCAGCCTGTCTCCATGGGGAAAGAGGGTTCTAGCTGAGGAACTGGCGGGACTTATTGACAGGTGTTTAAACTAGGTATGAAGGGGGAAGGGGACAAAATGAGGACCGCTGGAACTGAGGGGGCAGTTTGAGGCTCCAAATAGAACTTGATGGGTGGAGACAGTGGAGTTCAAAGGCTTGGAGAGGGGTGGGGGGATGCTGCTTCTCTTAAGCGCCTGTATACTAATGCGTGTAGCATGGGGAATAAACAGGAAGAGCTGGAGTTCTGCGTGCAGTCGCGAGGTCATGATCTCATTGCGATCACGGAGACGTGGTGGGACAGCTCGCATGACTGGAATGTTGTCATGGAGGGCTATGTGCTTTTTAGGAAAGATCGGCTGGCTAGGCGGGGTGGTGGAGTTGCTCTTTATGTGAGAGAGCAGCTAGAATGTATTGAACTTCACTTGGGGGAGAGTGATGTAGCAGTGGAGAGCTTATGGGTGAGAATCAAGGGGCAGGCTGGTAAGGGTGACACTGTTGTGGGTGTGTACTACAGGCCCCCTGATCAGGATGAGGAGGCTGATGAGGCCTTCCAAAAGCAACTGGATGTAGCGTCACGTTCCCAGGCACTGGTGCTTATGGGGGACTTCAATTATCCAGATATTTGCTGGACGGCCAACATGGCCAGGCACGCACGTTCCAGACGGTTCATGCAGTGCATTGAAGACAACTTTCTGATGCAGGTGGTGGAGGAACCGACGCGGGGAGGGGTGTTACTGGACCTTATTCTCACCAACAGGGATGGACTTGTTAAGGAAGTAAAGGTTGGGGGCAGTTTGGGTTGTAGTGATCATGAGATGGTGGAGTTCAAGATCCTGAGTGGAAGAAGCAAAGCAATAAGTAGGATTGCTACCCTGGACTTTAGGAGAGCCAACTTCGATCTCTTCCGGGACCTACTTGGAGCTATCCCGTGGGCTCGGGTGTTAGAAGGTAAGGGGGCCTCTGAGAGCTGGTCAGCATTTAAACAGCTCTTCTTCCAAGCTCAGGATCGGTGCGTCCCTGTGAGCAAGAAATCGGGAAAAGGTGGCAGGAGACCTGTGTGGATGAGCAAGGAGCTCATGCGCAAGCTCAAAGGAAAGAAGAAGGTCCATGAAATGTGGAAAAAGGGTCTGATCGCTTGGGAAGAATATAGGAATGTAGTCAGGGCCTGCAGGGATGCAACGAGGAAGGCTAAAGCCCGTCTGGAATTGAATCTGGCTAAAGTGATAAAGGATAATAAAAAAGGCTTCTTCAAGCATGTTAACAGCAAAAGGAAAACTAGAGAGAATGTGGGCCCCTTACTAAGTGAGGGGGGGGGGGTTCTGGTAACGGGGGATGCTGAGAAGGCAAAGATACTGAATGCCTTCTTTACTTCCGTCTTCAGTGAAAAGGCTCTCCTGCAGGAATCCCACACCCTGGAGGTTAGTGAGAGGGTCTGAGGAATGGGAGACTTCCCTTTAGTCAGGAAAGAGGACGTGCGTGAGCGCCTAGGCAGTCCACAAGTCCATAGGACCTGATGGGGTGCATCCACGTGTGCTGAGGGAGCTGGCGGAGGTCATTGCCGAACCGCTCTCCATCATTTTTGAGAGATCTTGGATAACAGGGGAGGTCCCTGAAGACTGGAGGATAGCTAATGTCACTCCGGTCTTCAAAAAGGGCAAGAAGGAAGATCCGGGTAATTATAGGCCTGTCAGCCTCACCACTGTCCCTGGAAAGGTGATGGAACAGCTTGTGCTGGATACCATCTCCAGACAACTGGGAGAAAAGGAGGTTATCAGGAGTAGTCAGCATGGGTTCACCAAGGGGAGGTCATGCTCGACCAATCTGGTGGCCTTCTATGATGCTGTCACATGCTGGGTGGATGGCAGAAGAGCGGTAGATGTAGTCTATCTTGATTTTAGAAAGGCATTTGATACTGTCTCCCACGACATCCTTATAACAAAGCTGAGGAAGTGTGGGATAGACGAGTGGACAGTGAGGTGGGTTGAGAACTGGCTGACTGGCAGAGCGCAGAGGGTCGTCGTTGGTGGTGCAGAGTCTGGCTGGAGACCTGTAACCAGTGGTGTCCCCCAGGGGTCTGTGCTGGGTCTGGTCTTGTTCAACATCTTCATCAGTGACCTTGATGAGGGGATAGTGGCCACCCTCAGCAAGTTTGCTGATGATACGAAGTTGAGAGGATTGGCTGACACACCTGAAGGCTGTGCTGCCATTCAGCGAGACCTGGACAGGCTGGAGAGCTGGGCAGTAAGAAACCGGATGAGGTTCAACAAAAGCAAGTTTAGGGTCTTACACCTAGGGAGGAATAATTGCATGCACCAATACAGGCGGGGGGATGAGCTGCTGGAGAGGAGCTCTGCAGAGAGGGACCTGGGCATCCTGGTGGACGACAGGTTGGCCATGAGCCAGCAGTATGCCCTCGTGGCCAAAAAGGCCAATGGCATTCTGGGGTGCAAGAAGAGCGTGTCCAGCAGGTCGAGGGAGGTGATCCTCCCCCTCTACTCTGCCCTGGTAAGGCCTCATCTGGAATACTGTGTCCAGTTCTGGGCTCCCCAGTACAAAAAAGACAGGGATCTCTTGGAGAGAGTCCAGCAGAGGGCCACAAAGATGGTGAAGGGCCTGGAGCATCTCCCCTATGAAGAGAGGCTAAGTGAACTGGGTCTGTTTAGCCTTGAGAAAAGACGACTGAGAGGGGACCTGATCCAGGTTTATAAATATCTGAGGTGTGGCAGCCATAGTGGTGAGGCCAGTTTCTTTTCAGTGGTATGTGGAGACAGGACAAGGGGAAACGGACATAAGCTGCAGCATAGGAAGTTTCGCACGAATGTGCATAAGAACTTCTTCACGGTGAGGGTGACGGAGCACTGGCACAGGCTGCCCAGGGAGGTTGTGGAGTCTCCTTCTCTGGAGATATTCAAGTCTTGCCTGGACGCCTACCTGTGTGACCTGGTGTAGGGAACCTGCTTTGGCAGGGGGGTTGGTCTCGATGATCTCTAGAGGTCCCTTCCAACCCCTACAATTCTGTGATTCTGTGAAAGAAAAACTTCGTAAGTCTTTCATGAACTCTAGTACTATATTACTAGCACATTGGCAAAAATCTTCCTGAAAACATACTCCTCATTCAATCACAAACCAAACTAACCTTTAAAGTCTATATTTTTTGCATGACTTACTTCACCACAGCTGTGCCCCAGCTACATTACTGCTCCATGTATAGCCAGACAGCTGTACAATTGCTCAGTCAGCAACAAGAAGTCTTTTAATCCCAACATGCTATAATGGCTGTTGTAAGATGTAGCAAACTATTCAGCAGTGATTAAAATACTGAGCAGGTGTGGCTGTTTACTGGTTAATGATGGCCAAGAGTTATAATTTCCTGCCCTTGAAAGAGAGGATTTTTTTAGGACTTGCATTGTCACACTACCTCATCGTAGTTTACAGCACACAGCAGGGCAAAATACAAAAATAATGTAACTGGGCTGAATTCTTTGTCTTTATGTATATCTTATAACTTGGTGGGGTTTTTGGTGTGGTGTTTTTTTCTTTTTTTTTTTTTTTCCTCCACTCTATTACTCTTTTACTTGAAAAGAATTATCTCAAGGACGCATAAACTGAGTAAGAAACAATTTACTGTCAAGGCTGAAATAGTCTTTATCTCATTAGAAGTTGCTGTTACACCCCATGAGAGAGGGAAATCTTGCACAATAAACAATGTAAGAATATCAACACAAAAATGAGAATTGTTTGATTGAATCTTATCTTCACATTTCCCAAATTCAGTCAGATCCATGATGTTAGTTTAATGTATTTTAAATTTGGATTTCTCTTATGGTGCTTGAAAGCAGAGAAGATGAGTAGAAATTTCAGAGTAGTAGGGATTGGAAAGGATCTTTGGAGATCATCCAGTTCATCCACCTCTGCTAAAGCAGGTTCCCTACATCAGGTTACACAAGAAAGCATCCAGGTGTGTCTTGAATATTTCCAGGAGATCCACAACCTCTCTGATCAACTTATTAAAGTGCTTTGTCACCCTCAAAGTAAAGAAGTTTTTTCTCAGGTTTGTATGAAACTTCCCATGTTCCATTTTGCTCCCATTGCCCCTTGTCTTGTTACTGGGCATCAGTGCAAAGAGGCTGGCCCCATCTATCTGACACCTGCTCTTTAGTTATTTATAAGATATTTTCTCCTGGTTCAGTAGCTTCAAATGTCTCAGCCTTTCCTCATGAGGCAGATGGCTCCAGGACCCTATTCATCTTTATAGCCCTCTGATGGATTCTCCCTAGAAGTTCCTTGTCTATTTTGAAATAGGGAGCCCTGGACACATTACTCCATGTCTGTCCAAACCAGGGCAGAGTAAATGGGAAGGATGACCTCCCACCACCTGCTGGCCTTGCTCTTTTTGATGCATCTCGGGATTTGATTGGCCTTCTTGGCCACCAGGAAATACTGCTGGCTCATGGCTAATCTGTTGGCCACCAGAACAACCAGGTCCTTCTCTGCAGAATTCCGTTCCAGAAGTTCAGCCCCTAACCTGTACTGTTGCATGCAGTTAATTCTTCCTTAGCATAGGATTCTGCACTTGCCCTTGTTTCACCTTATTAGGTTTCTCTCTGCCCAACTCTCCAGACCACACAGATCACATTGAATGGCAGCACCTAGTGTGTCAGCCACTTCTCCCAGCTTTGGATCATCAGCAAGCCTGCTGAGGGTGGACTCTTTCCCTTCATCCAAATCATCACTGGAGAAGTTAAACAAGACTGCACCTAGGATCGATCTCAGAAGTACTCCAATACAGGCATCCAACTAGACTGCATCACTGACAATAACTCCTTGAGTTCTCCTGATCAGCCAGTTCTCAATCCATCTCACTGTCCATCATCTATGCCACACTTCCTAAGTTTACGTATGAGGATATTATGGGAGACAGGGTCAAAAGCCTTGCTGAAGTCAAGATACACAACAACCACTGCTCTCTCCTCAACTACCCAGGTGGGTAAATTTCTAACATTTTCTTTAACACTAAATCTTACTGCAAAGAATACAGGGTAAACTTCCAAAGGAGCTCAAAAAAAGCAAAGCTCTGATCTCCCCCGCATCCTTCAGTTTTGCAACAGTGACCATTTTGCCAAAGATGAGGTTTTCTTATAAGTTGGTTTAGCACAGTCAGCATTACTCAGCAATGACCCAAGAACCAGATCCATGTTGTGATGGCTATTGCATCAGGACTTCAACAGATTCCTGATTTAAACATTACCAAAACAGTTCTGGTAGCAGAACCCCATGGCAGCATTCTTCCATCAGCCTTGCAGGCAGTACAGAAACAGCAGAGGACAGGGCTGCCATCAGAACATATTTTAGACTCTCAGACTCAAATTAATTAGGAGTTTGTTTTTGATGATTAACTACTCTTGATCAGTGATCCAAGAATATATACATGTATCAGCCAATTAGAGTTTATGTAGTCAAGTAGTTACCCCTGGCCATACCTAAATTGATGTGTACTTGAATCAAGCATGTGAGGTAAAGTAGCTTGTATACTTGGCAGACTAACTTTTACATAACAATCACATCATTTAAAGATCAGTAGCATAATTTAGTATGTCAAATACCATCCTTCAACAGAAAAAAAAAATCATAACTTTAGCAGGCTTCAGTGAATAGTGAAAGTAAGGAGAAAGAGCGTATTTTTATATATTTTAAGATGGCAAGCTCATTTTTTGAAGGCTTTTTTTCCAATTAGGAAAAAATGTCTCAAGCAGTACTTGATGTGATATTATTCTGATAACTTTCTATCCTGTGTTAGATAAAATACGTAAATCGTCTTGGAGTGCTTTCACACATTCTTCAAGCTGTAACAATTTTTACAAAACTAACAAGTCTATATAGTTTCTCTTTATTAGATTTAAAAGGAAGAAAATAAAGGAAAAAAAAAGAAAAACATGATTCATGTTCTGTACTCTTGCATCAGATGACAGGTTCTGCTGCATTTTCTCATCTCTCAGGCAATAAATATTTCCTTAGTGCCTTCCCACACACATTCATCAGCTACGTAAAACCTGAATTCTTAGGATCAAAGAAGAAATAATACTGAACCATCTACAAGATGTCAAGAAACCAAATGAACTTGTTTCAAGAAATCTTAGTGAGTTTTTTGGCTCCCTAAGAATATAACAAGTGTATTGGAATGAATGCCCCCGAACAGCAAATTTTCTTACCAATAGAAATGTCAGTCTGGATGTCTATGTAGGTATGGAAAGTAACAAAGAAGTAACAAAATAAGGTTAAAGAACAGCCAACTAATTAAGTGAATAAACAAGAGAGAGAAAATTCCCATTTTCATAACAAGTTCACAAAGCTTGAGCAAAGATGAAGCTACTGCATTACCTATACTGAGTGATGTTCAGGTTACTGCTGATGTACAGCATGCTGAACAATGAAATGTACTTCATGTGAAAGCCATAAAGGTTCTGTACAAGTAAATCTAGAGCTTCAGGGATGAGTGTGTTTTCAAAAATTGGACACTTACTGTCATGGACTACTGTAATTTCCTGCAGATACACATATACTGAGCCCTAACACTTGACTTAGTTTTTTTTTTTCCTCAGTTTAACAATGAGATTTTGGGGGCAACAAATAAAAAAAAAAAAAAAAAAGACTAATCCCTAAACCAAAAAACTATGAGGCATCCAAAAGTTATCTACAGATGACCCACTCCCTCCAGATCCAGCACAAAGCCCTTGCCAGCCATATCTAAGGAAATCATCCCTTGATGTTTGGTTAGATAATCATTGTGACCCTGAGCATACAACAAAGTACACCATGCAAAGGACTGTTTTCTATCATCTGGCCAAATTTAACACTCAGACAAAAGAATACAAACAAATAATACATGAATTTCTCCAGATCTTTCTAGGCAATAAGCTGAAGAGTGAACCAAGAGATTCAGTTCTACTTACTGCTCTACTCAGAACTCTAATCGTGAAATACATGTTGAATGCACATTTTTAAACTGTTGATCTTCAGAAAAAGAGGAAAATATAATTCATAAAAATGCAGATTTCAAACTGAAATATCACTAACTGCAAAATCTACACTTACTTCATAGAAGCTGTCACAAAAGAAAGGTTTTTATGAAATACTTTGTCTCCTTTTCTATATTTGAAAAACTCGAGCAGTATTCTACAAGCAGTACTACTCCTGAAACACTGAATTACACTCATGTGAAGGAATCAGGGTCTTTGACACTGAAGATTTCTAACTGAATTTTGATGGAGGTGGGAGCAGAAAAGAAAGAAATATTTTCTGTCTTGAAGGTCCATTGAAGATTGGGATAACATTCTCAGCAACTATTTTTCTTCATGCTCAGGTTGCAGGCATTACTGAACATTGCAGGTTTTTGTGTTGTTGATTTGTTTCTTTGATTTTAAATATTAACTACTTAATTTTTTTTAATAACCATGTGTGTTTGTAGCTGAAAAAATGTTTAGAGTAAGAAATACACTCTTGAGTTTTTAGATCCAAGTAAATGCTATCAAAAACAATAAGTTTAAAAATGCCTTGTGATAATAATTAATGCCTTGCAGTTTTCTTTACTGCAATTGGTAATCTACCTATCACAGCAAGTATGATGGCCTACATCAGAATAGCATAAGTTACTGAATATTTTTCAGTACTATATATATATATATATATATATACACATATATACACACATACATACACACACACACACACACACACACACACACTACGTACTATTATAAATAATCAATGATTAATAATGATTATAAATCTGTTGCAGGCTCTTTTATTTCTCAGATGAATTAGAGAACTTTTGGGTAGCCTTTGATTATATTATTTTATTAATTGATTATTTCTCTGAACAAATTCGTTAGCCATCTACACACTTAGCATTTACTATATGGACCAATGCATTAACCATTTGCTTCCCATCCTTTATATTTATGTATTTAAATATATAATAGAAAATACTTATAATACAGCACAACTCATTTAATGGATTTAATGAAAAGGATTGTTACCCAGTATCACTTTCCTTTCCCCAATCCACTTGCATTTATCTTTTAATCAGTCCTTTAAAAATTCACATTTTTTTCTAAGGGCCAAGTCAATAACCTAAAAAAAGTCTGGAAAACTAGCCCGAGCCCAGGAGTGTCACCACAAACACACTCATAGCTCTTGGACTACTTCAGACCAGATCCTACAAGAAAGGCATACAGAGTTCCCTAACTTGGATTTTCCCTGTTTTTGTAAGATTCAGGGGAAAAAAAACAAAACAAAAAAAAAACAAAAAAAAACGCAACAGCATCTCCTGGATCAAAATAAGAGCAGCCTAAATCAGCATCAGACAATCAGAGATCATTTCACCTCAGTATTTCACAACTAGGAAGGATACCAATAGCACAGAATAATGTGCATGTTTCACCTAAAACTCACCAGTAAAGCCTCTGATACTGACGTCTACTAATCTATGCAACACACCATCTTACTGTAGGCATGACTGTAAGAAACAAATAAAAGTATGCATAAAGTTAATCTTTATAATCAGAAAGGATATAAAAAGCAATTCTCATAGTTTTCTCTCAGACTACTTGATGAGTCCTGTGTGACAGGCATATCAACTTTGAATACATTGAGACATATCTGACATTCACTTATAAAGAAATGATATTCTATCAAGGAAACTATCAGCATAAGTAGCTGAAAAAAGTTTAAAAAAAAACTTCACATTATCCTTAGTAGTGAATTATTTGGCTGCCTGAAATTGCTGTACTCAGTTTTTGTACTTCATCTTTCTTCTATTTTCTAAGGTAAAGTAGCAACAAAAGAATGTATTATTATGTAGAAATACTTTAATTTTAGGGCCTGTAATGAAGCAATTTGTGACAAAAGTTTATTGCAAAACCATAGCATGAAATAAGGAGACAAGTTGCCTAGCTGCTCAACTCATATCAGGTACAAATGCCACACCTGCCTGGGGTTAATGCCTGTAACTTTTATCTGAGACACTCATATTTGTATCTTCCTGTCAGTGCTGTTCTACAGCAAGAATTTATTTCTAATGTGATACTGACATGGCATATAAGGCTACCAGACCTAGCACTGGCTTTTGGAAAAAGCAAAACATCAAAACTCTAAGCTGCACAGAAAGCAGCTCATGAAAGATATATACAAAAAATAGAAACAACAAATTTGTAGGTAAACACTCTATTTTTTCTTAGAAGAGTGTAGTTAACTGTATAAATCAATTAACTTTTTGGTTCACATAAGAAATACTTCATTAAAAGAAAGTGTTTGTTAGTGGCTGAACAACTTCATTCATTCAGGAAATAGCCTTTACATCAATTTTAAACTGACCACAAGCAATGAAATGAGAAATCTAAAAGTATCCACTTTTACGACAAAAATGTTTTAGTACCATTCACATGAATCCACACCAATGACTGTGGACTGTGAATAGCTTATTACTAGCTTAAAATAATTCAGACATATTCTCTAGGACATTTATATCACACATCTCATTCTACATATTTGATTTGAAGCAAGAGCAATGCCTGTGTGCACATACGGTTAAGCAATAAACTCTCCTGCTTAAATAATGATGTAGCACAATGTGCTTTGCTAAGTTAAATTCTTGTCTTTTGGTTGTCATGTTTGACAACATTCATTCTTTTGTATTCTGTATACACAGTAAACAGTAACCAGGGAGTGAGTCTCAAATACATAATGTATTATTTCCTAGAAGCATATAATCAGTATACATCAACATTGTACCAGAAGCGATTATTTTGTTCAAAAAAATCCTGTTTTATCTTGGTATTTTCTTTACATTCTGTTGTGAGTAACTTTCCAATTAATTTCATGGGTGTAACTCCCAAAGGGCAGTTGTTCATGTGTTTAGATTTTGATAATTTTATTTCACTGAGAAAGCCAACTAATTAAGTAAATTAATACGTAATCTGCTTTCTTCTAATGGAACCAAAAGGGAGTCCACACTTAGCTTTAAATACAAGTATACTCTTTCTAAAGGAACTCAAATTATTTTGGAAGGAGCTTCTGTGGATTTTGCATTGCTTGACGTCCTGGTTTCAAACAAGTTTATTTTTGAATAAACAGATGTACAAAGTGTGGTAGTATGATTCAGAGATTCAAGAGTTTGACATTACTTCTAAGAGGGAGAACAAGCATTTATTTTGTTCAGAGAAAAATGAAATGTTATTTGCCTGCTCCCCATTCCATCTTATGGGCACTGTGAAAGGGAGAGAAGAAGAAAAGTCTCTTCTTTCTGATTATTAGAAAAGTTCCCTAAGAAAAAAGTGGATTAAGAACACTTCAAAGGTGAAAGTAATTATACCTTGACTGCATTAACGGCATCAAATGCGCATTTTTATGGCCTGCCCTCTACTTCCTGCACTGACTTCAGATAAAAGTAATAAGATACCAAGTTGTTTCATCTGGAATAGTCTGTCACACACTGCTAATCATCTGCTTCATGTGTTTACAGGTTATGCAAAATAAAGTCATTAATATGTGCTAGCTACTTAGAAACTGTAAAGATAAATGAAGATCAAATGAATAAAAAGAGTAGTGTCAAATACTACTGCTATGATATAAAACACCTCTGGTTAATTTATATGTAACATACTTAGTACTGTAGAACTCAGATTCCAGGAATGCGATTTTTCTAGAGTAAAGTCATAGGGGTGTATACACACACACACACACACACACACATTATGTTAAGCACTATATTAAATGCAGGAGAAAGCCACAAGAAGTTTTTGTAAATTCAGCAGGAAGAACAGTAGGGCTGTACAACTTCACTTGATCCTGTGCACTAGAAATACTGTTTTCTATCTCATATCTTCAAGCAAACATCCATCTGTAAAAGATTTGTTTAACCATTAAGAATTGACCTAATAATACTAACTGATAACATTAATAGTTTAAAAAAAGAAAGATGAGAAAAAAAAAACTAACTTGTTTAGAAAAATGTCAGTAACATCACAGACCTTTCAGAGTTGAGGGACATAGTCTACTCTCTGACAATCTGTTCTAATAGATAGCTTAATATGTTATAATAGATATACTTCTTATATAAGGATATTCGCTTATTTCAAGTCAGAATTTCTACTCTCATGAGTCAGATACTGAACATCTCTTATCAAAGTCTGTTCTCACTGTTACAGATAGACAGTTCAACCCTTAAATTTCACTCTGATAATTCAAATAGCCTGACCTGCTTCAATAACAACTGAAGGCCTACTCTCCACTCTTTCACTGTTTCTGCACTGAATCATTTCCAATATTATTTATTTTGTAAATTAAAGGTATTAGAACTGAACACTGAGTTCCTTCAGCGATCTCATCAATACCAAATGAGGAGGGAACGTGGACAATAGCAAAAACATATAGTGCTGGCATCACACATGGTCATCTTGACATTGCTCTTCAAACTGAAATGTAGATTTCTAGTGCAAGATGTACCATGCAGGAAAAAAAAAAAAAAAAAAAAAAGGGCATTCTCACTGAGCTACCCTCTCCCTGTGTCTTGGATCTTCCCCAGCAAAATCTTCCCATACTGTTGCACTTGACAAAGGAGTTCTCAGTCCTTTAAGTGATCACTCACTACAGCACATTTCACACATGCACTCTTTCCCACTTCCATTATTCTTCTCATCTTTCCAGGAAAATTTAATATTCAGGAAAGAAGTTAGTGGAGATCAAAATGAAATGATCCAAAAACTAATCTCTTCTCCCTCCATTACTATACAGCTGCCCACTTGCTCTACCTGGTTAGAATCAAATGGGCTCAGCTGAAATGAATGCTCCACTTGAATAAGAAGCCATTTCTGAGGCCAGATGGGAGAGGTGACATTGTGATCAGAGAATGGAAGGCAGGTGGTCAAGGGTGACTTACTGCTATCTGGGCTGACAAAGCCACAAAGAACGGAGATACATCAGGAGCACTTTGCTCATTTTACCTGGTTAGATGCAACCTAGCAAACAGAACATCTTTGCCTCAATGCCAGGTTTGGTGCAAGAGAGTGGGCCAAGTCAGCAGCAGCAAGTTTGTGGGTAGCAAAAGCAGGTGTGAGGGCAGCCAGAAAATCAGCACCTGAGGGGTCCACTGAGGCAGCCACAACCTGAAAAATCCATATCTTTCTAAATTCACAAAAAAAAATCCTTTATTTTTAAAATGAAAGCTCAAGTCAAAACCTAACTTGCATCCATAACCTTATCTTTGCTCTCCCAGGTGCAAGGGAGAGACAGAATCATATAGTTATAGAATCACCAAGGTTGGAAAAGACCTTTAAGATCCTCTAGTAAAACCATCAGCCCATCATCACTATGCCCAGTAGACCATGTCCTTCAGTGCCACATATACACATTTCCTCAAACACCTCCAGAGATGGTGATTCCACCACTTCTCTGGGAGATCTAATCCAATTATTACCATTCTCTCTGAGAAGTAATTTTTCCTAATATCTGCCCCAAACCTCCCCCAGAACAATTTAAAGGAATTACCTCTCATCCTATCCCTGTCACTTGGGAAAACAGACTTACCTCCACCTTGACACAACCTCCTTTCAGTTAGTGATAGAGACTGAAGATGCAGCATCTGACAGTGACCTGAGTGAACAACAGCTTCTATTCTCTTGTTGGCTGGAGACACCTGTGATGATGCTTAAGAAGTCGATAGAAGAGAGCCTCTCTTCTCAGCTCCCCTCAGCTCTTCCTCAGCTTCATTTTTCTAGCAGTTGCCACTGGATATATAGGTAACAGGACAAGATACACCCGCGGAGGTGATCACAGACTGAGGGATAATACAATGCTGCTGAAAATCAAGAGAAAAGGGACGCTAATGCTTTTATTAACTATAATTTTGTATAAATAAAACGTAGATTATTTTTGAAAAAGAACTTTTCCTATGTGCATTCTCTGTTGATAAGTAGAATATGATAACAATCAGTGCAATAGCCAGTATATCTCTACCCTAACGATCCGCATATTAGGAATTAAATGACATTAAAGTTCTCCTTAACCAGATGTACACTCCAGTTACTAAGGATATTTTAATTACTTATAATTAAAAAATAAAAAAAATCTGCTAGAGAGATAACTGTACTTAGCTGAACTACACAGACAGCTTTTTAGACTTTTTTAAGCTAGAATTTTGCACTTTAGTGATTCTATATCATCTTGATAGTTTTAATATTTTCACATGGATATTAAGTTAATATCAATAAATTCACCTATCCTATTTAAATGTCTTTCAAGGAAAGCATAACAAGGTTCAAAAATTCTGTTTATTCTTCCTAATACAAAGGAGACAGTTCATGAAACGTAAGGAAAAAAGTGTCAAAAACCTCCTACAACCAGTATATTTCTGTGTTGTTGTATGAAACAAAAGCTATACGAAAAAGAAAAATAAATTTGACATCAATTCAGGGAAATAAACCCTAACTATTTACAGAACCATATACATTCTTAAAGTGGTAGGAGTCTTTTAACCCAATTTCCCTAACTACTGATATGAGTATATAATATTAAATACCTCTGGTTCCATGGTCCCTTCCACTTCCTGGAAACACCCCGTACACCAGTAGTGGTCAGGGACATTCCAGACCCTGGAATGGACTCTATAAGCTCCAGGTAAGCTCGTGGAAGTCCATTCACAAATTGGTGCCTGTTACTTGCTCAGTATTGAACCTGGCTAGTCCATGTCTCCTACACAAAATACTCCTCATTTGCTCCAGCGGAGCCTTTACAATCTTCTTCTCTCAAACTTTATAACAACCATTGCTTCTCAGCTCTATGATCTCTGTATTACTTATTTTATTACAATTTACTATGAATTTCATTCTGTCAAAAGCCCCATACTTGCCTTTACTTTCTCTGCACCTCAGGAGTGTCTGAACTTAACCTATAGTCTTAACCTGGTTAAGATGAGGTCTTACTTGTCCTTCAAATTCAGTTCATTTGTTTGTGCAACTAGTAAGGATAATAAAACTTCATTACCTCTTTAAATGAAGCTTTAATGGTGCCATGTTAACTGTATTACTCAACAAATTTGCAGGACTGTACCAGGATTAGCAGCTGAAAGCCGCAACAAGGCAGCCTGACTCAACCTGTCCTTTTCACGGGTTTATCAATAGATGGCAGCAAGAAGCTCCTTCTTTCTGAGTGTCAGGGAGGAAAGATGCAGCCTCATAAGTACACAGGACCAGGAGAGTTCAAATTTGCAATGTTAACAGCTGCTATTATGATTTGTTCAGCAAGGATTCTGTGTACCACACAGCAACATGGGGCTGACCCTTTAATAAAGCAAACCAACGCATTTGGAGAATGCATTTTTATTCCTGTTGTTGATGCAATTTCCACTCAAGTTTATTTGTACTTAAATTGGTATGGGATAAAATCCTAGAAACAAGTGTAACAAGCACTGAAAGTGGAAGCCAAACCAGGTCAGGACATCACCTCCACCAGAACAAAAGCTTAGGATGTTGTTAATTCTGGACAACGAGACCTTGACAACAATCTGATACACAATTTGATCTCCCTGTGTTTTTAGACAGGAGGCACACAACAGAATCTGGATCCATACTAAAAAACCACCTCTTTTCCAATGAGGATAGTTCTTTCAATATTGTTGAAATATTACTCTATCCCTCCCTCCTTAGAGCCAACATTTTTCCTGGACCAAGTTTTCAACTCTGTTCTGTTAAGTAATCTACTCAGAATTACCACCTTTTAACCCTTTTCTGTTCTCAGGGAAATCTCCTTAGTCTCAAATGAACTTTCTACACAGCACATATACGCAGCTTTTTTCCCCTCCCTCTGAATTCCTCCTGCTCTTGCAGTGAGAAATTTTCACATCAACAAATCTCTTTCTAGTTTTACATAGTATGAACTCAATAGGTTCCACAGGTTATTAGAATCATGCAAGTGAAGCGCTGATCTCCGAGCACTCACACAAAATGGGACTGAGTATGGAAAAGCAATGCTGTGCCAGAATTGCTTGGGACAGAATTTCTGCTATGTTTAGATGTGTTTATTCATAAGTGTAAATACTTGAGCTTTGAAACTATTAAAGCAGAGTATTAAAATTTATGATACAGAGGATATTTCAACATAATTTCCTGAAAAGAAAGCATCAAATGAAAAAGCATATTTGAAACATTCAGCCAAAAGTCTATAAATATCTTGAATTTAATTGTTCAGTGTTTATAATAAAATTATTCAGATCATCACCTGCAAGATCTTTTATTTCCTGCATCATGCTACATATATATATTTAAGTAATTAAAAAAGAAATAATATTTGGTATTACTTTCTGAGGAAGGATTTTGTGGTGAAGGCTGATTAATAGCTGGCATCACTGATGAGGCTAAGTGCCTCAACACACCTTCAGGCTCTCCCAGGTTTAAGAAAAAAAAAAAAATCAGTTGAGGAAATCCAACCTTCACCACACAGTGACATTTTTAATTTACCAGCTTTGTGGGCTCTTATGACTTTGTAGACCACGATCAGTTCCCCAAAAATATGTTAGGTATTTTAAGCCTAATCAAATAAATAAATGAACTTGTCTTTAAATTTAAGCCAAAGCCTACGTGAGATTTTTTTTTTTTTTACCTGCAGACTTTTACTTTAGTTCTTTTCCTGAAATCCAAACCTTCAGATTTACCACAAGAGTCTTTTCCTGTTTTCACCATTGGCAGACCCATAAACAACAGACTTTATACAGGCATCTCAAAGCAAAGTAAGAATATTCAGGATGAGAAGCCCTTTCTGCTATGCTAAAAGAGGTAGAGCACAGTCACAAGCCTGGGTGAAAATCGTTTCCCTAGGAGGATGAAAGCCACCATCCCATCTGCAAAGTTCAGATAACTGTGGGATAGCCCAAGGTTTCAAGCAGAGGTGAGAGCCTTGTGCTTTCCAGTATTCTCCCCTTCAAGGCCATAGGGATTACTGCATAAATATTTAGCTGAGGAGATAGGGATTTTTTTTTTTGGTACATCATTTTATCTCAACCAAAAGATGTGCAGAGGAGAGAAGTAACACCCACACTTTCAGCCAGAGGGTGGCCATAGATCTATTTCTGCTGCACTGGAATCTGCATCTCCTTCTTTCTCCTGTCAGGATTATTTGCACACAGCCAGAGTACAGCCACCTCCTTGCTCTGTGGCAGCATCACTCACTAGATTACAGCATGAAGAGCAAGCCATCTTCCTGATGTGTTCCTCCTTGCAGATCACAGGTGCTACAGAATGATGCATGTCTGGCAAGCATGGAAATGAAGCATTGCTTTTCATACATGTGACAGGTCAAACATAGATTCTATGCCCTCCAAGAAAATATTTTCCTTCTTGACAACCTTCTCTACCCAAGTTACCACACAATTTGGCATGCAACTAACAAGTTCTGTCCTAATGTAATTCAGGCAATTAAAAAAAAAATCAAATCAGTTTTTAAGACTCAAAGAGATCAGAGTTGAAATCTTTGTTTTGTGATAATTACAAGTAGCTATCAATGACATATTTTGGTTATTCCTTAAAGTAAAAAGGAATTACATCTCTTCTAAGACTCCTAGTGCTTTATTGATCCTCTTGCTGCTTTTTGCTCTCATGACAATGCATAGCAAATTCTAAAGAAAGACTACCACAAGTTAGGAGGATGGCCTTGTCCCCACTCTAGTCCATACAGGCCTTTGTCTAATGTCTTAATTTCATTTCACTATCAAAAGAGGAAGCATATCTTTCAAGAACCCAATAGTTTGTACTTACAGCTGTATCCAACACCTTCCATTGTCCCTCACATGTCTGAGATACCACAACCCTCCTTCACAAAGTTACTGCTGTTTCATCACCTTTCCCACAAGTTGTGAGTCTCTGCAAGCCAGATATATACAACTTAAAACTCATCTATAGCTTCTTGGATAATACAACAGATGTCTAGAACTGACAACCAAATAGGCTACATAGCCTACCTGCTGGGCCTCACCAAGCAGTCACAGGTCAGAGGAAGGGTCCATCTCCATTATCACTCTGTTACTCAGTGCTTTTAGGCTGTTATCGTTTGAGCTGACAGCTATCACCATTTCAAAGGCAACATTTATCACTGTTTTCACCTATCTTGCATCATATCTCACTTTTATATCTTGCAAAAATTTCCTCAAAGTTGTTCAGCTATGCTACATTAAGCCAAGCTGAACCACTAGGTTGATGTTCACAGGATGGCTACTGTAATGTCTTCAGGACATGATCAGTGCTCTACTAGGGCTGTTTCTCTCCAATACACTCATTGGGTAGGTTTGGAGCTCAGACAGCTTTTGACATCATATAGCTTTACCACATTTTTCCCCTGTAGCAGTTCCTCACTCATCTAATAAGGGCACTGGCAGTTACTGCATACAGATTGCACATCTTAAGGGTAAGAAGTATGCCACCCAAAATATTACATCGAAAAAAAGTAATTAAGTCATCCTACACACAAAAAGCACCCACAAGTTTTTATTTTTAATGGAAAAGGAAAGGTGACTAACAATTATCTCCCACAGTGAATTTGTAAATTTCAGATATTTTTAATGACCTTGAAGATGGATAGTTTTGGATTACCCTTTAAAGACATTTGACAACGAGTGACTGTCCAGTCCTTTTTGGGACAGTAGGGGAAAAAAAAGCAGGGAAAAGCAGTATTTTCCTGAAAGATCAAGAAAAGGAGATGTTATTTCTTGAATTAGTTTACTGTTCAGGAATAAAATCCAGCATTTACAACATGCAATAAAAAAACATGGTCAAAAGCTTTGTATTAGTCCTGAATTACCATAAACAGCAGTTATACATCTCTTTCAAAACACAGTATAACAGAAAGTGAACATAGTATTAAAGCACAACAAGTTATAAAGCTTCATAAAGAATTCTGTGCAAATAGAGATGTCAATTTTTTTTCCTTCAAATCATAGAAAGAACAATAGCAGGCAGCATTTTGAAGGAATTTTCCCAGCTTGACATTTCATAATTACTTAAGTATTAAATTTTAACTATCACATTTTCCCAGTGTTGCAGAACAAAAGGCAACTTCTATAAAATCAAATATACATTTGTAATAATGCAATACATTCTAATAACTCAGTTACTATTTTTCATTAATGAAAGTCATTTTCCTGCAGTACATGGGAATACAGGATTGTAAACTTCTATTATTCCTCAGTTGAAGGAAAAGTAAAATAGACAAATTATTTTTAAAAATATAAGGAAGCGTGAACAATGAGAAACATATTTATAAGTTAGTACTGGTAGATAT